>NC_045614.1:128457859-129837234 GCF_009829155.1 Mustela erminea
TAAGATTCTTTTCCCACTCTCCCGTTCTCCCTCTCCTTCAGCCTGTGTGTGCATGCTTGTGTTGTGTGTGTTTAC
The DNA here is from genome assembly GCF_009829155.1 of Mustela erminea. Taxonomy (NCBI): domain Eukaryota; kingdom Metazoa; phylum Chordata; class Mammalia; order Carnivora; family Mustelidae; genus Mustela; species Mustela erminea. Next base: position 128,457,935 of record NC_045614.1, read on the forward strand.
GTGCTGTGCTCTCTCTTTAGTAAAATGGGAAGATGTTTTTCAAAATACTATACACAAGGGTTTTAAAAGTGGAAGAGTTATAATAAATATCAGGCACTTCTCTATCTTTCTTCCTTTCTAGCCCCATTTCCCAGGTAAGTTCACTTTCAACAACTTTAGTTGATTTGTCTGATATTTCCCCCTCCTCTATATACGAATTTTTCACATATATATATATATATAACTTTTTCTTTGTCACATGTAGATATTACCTATTGATTATGTATTTCTCTTTTGTATTCACCTCCCTTCCACTTCCTCTGTCTTCCCATTATCTTTGTAAAACATTTGCTTAAATCATTGGCCAGTGTTTATTGTGTAGATATTGTTTATTAATAAACAAGATAGTATTCTATTATTATATTTTTCTTTTTTCCATTTTTTGCTTACTTAAGGTTATTTTGCTCTCACCTTGTTTGTTTTTATTTTCTTTATACCTTTTCAATATACCTCTGTTGGCGCACTCAAATTTTCATGACTTTCTTTTCAGATATTCAAATAAATCTGATCATTTGGAGATTTTATTTCTCTGCCTGTTTCGGTCTGTGCTAGTTGCCTTCTAGACTAAGGCATGGCTGTCCTGGTGGATCTCCACTTTCTGTTGATTACTTACAACTTGCTCTTATATAAATCAGAAGTCCGGCAGTTATGAAATTTCATTAGCTTCTGAACTCTTTAGGAGACAATGAACGTTGTGCTTGGATAAATTAGTCAGAAGAGAGGCAATGATGGAAGGTCCAGTCCCATTAGAGTTACCGTTTGTTTCCCCTTCACAAAGGGAATCTATGTACCTTGATGCAAACTCCTCCCTGTGTCTATTTCTATTTAGATAAGATGCAGACGTATGTGATGGGTTCAGTGCAATTTGTCAGAAGGTCTGAATAAGCAGCTCTGGTATCATGACACGGGGTTAATAGTATAATTTTTGTAGAAGGACAACACTTTACCAAAGCCATGGTCACACTTATTGAACAATAAGGTCAGATTTTAAAGCTGAATAACTCCTTCTTTAATCTACTGCTTAGAAACATTCCAAACCTGGAAATTAATATATATTTTGTATACTCTGAAAATTTTAATATGTTTCTTTTCTCCCTGGGCTTTTACTAAAAGGGCTGAGAGCCAAATACATTTATTTATTAATAACTCATCATTAATAAAAAATCATTTATTAAAAGCATTTTTCTTCATATTACTTTATGCAAATTATAAGGCAACATCAACTTTGGAAAATTAGTTAAATCTTTCTAATTTCTCTGCTCCAATAAGCATGCTGTAAGGCTCCTATTTGGTAGAAAATTGTTGATAGACATTGAAATAACAATTTTTAAAAATTAAGTAATGGAATAATTTAAGTGAGTGAAAAAAGACTACTGTAGTCCAAGTGATACCTGGTATGTTCAGGTTTTAGACTGTTAAATAATGTTTCTAGGACGATCAAGAAAATAAAAACTAATTTTCTTTTTAATCATGGCTGCTTCTGATTAAGATGATTAATGTCGGTTATAGGAAATTGGAAAAGCAGAAAGTTATAAAGAATAAAACTAAATGGCTGACTCATATCTTGCATTAAGAATTTAATTTGGTATTATATTTTTGGAGGACAATTTAGCAATACTATTTTTAAAAGCATATAATCTGTAACCTAACAATTACCTTCTAGGAATTTAAAAAATAATTGCTTCAGTAAGGGAAGATATATCCATAGAGACAGTCTTCAAATATTTCTCTTACTAGCAAAGAACACAATCAAAATAAGTTCATTAACAAGAGCATAACAAAACAAATTATGGGTTTGCATTATTTAAAACTCAACTCATTCAACAAGTACTTGTTGAGAACCTGCTGTATGCTAGGACTAACCTAAGCATTTGGATATGGCAGAAAATGAAGCTCTTTATCCTATGAAGCTTATCTGTGGAAGGAAATAGACAATAAACTAAGGAATGACTAAAGTATGTAACATGTTTGGAGGTGAGCAGTGTTATACAACCAATAAAAAGAATGATGCCAGGGATATATGTGTACAGATCTGAAAATATGTCCACAGTGTATTTGTAATTAAAAAATAAAAATTAGTTTTGTACATATATATCAGGACTCCTTTTTATAAAAACTAAGTACCTATGTGAATGTAGTGTAAGTATTCGTAAATATGTCTGCATAAACTTGGGATAACATCTACAAAGACCATTTCAAATTACTAATACAATGTAACAAGTACAGTATTTTTCAAATTAAATAAAAATAAAATTATTGTTATTGCTATTCAGATAAAATAATTTTAACCCTTTGGGCTTCTTCTCAGTATTTATTTAAATCTCTGATAACAATGAAATAATCCATGGTTCTTATAATTTTGAGAACTCAGCATCATTTAGTATTGAAGTAAAGCTATAGACCTTCTTGCAAAAAGCCTACACACACCAGAAAGGGATTATAGTGATTGACTACCTAAAACATATCTGGTTTAGAAATGCTGCTATGAAGTTAAGAGACTGATTTTCTTTTGAAAAACAGACAAACCCCCTAACTTTTTTTCTTTATGTTATAGTTATGTCATTTAAAAGAATGATATTTAATAACAAAAAATATGCAGCTTGAACTTAACATTATTTTACTGTATTTGTAATTGCACTCTCAAATATCTATTTTTGCCTCACAAATTTACTAAGTCTTAACTAAATATATTAAAATAGTTCTCAACTAATTTGGGGTACCTTAATGTGGGAAGTTATCTGCCCTCCCCTCCCCCAGAGCCCCATATATGAGGATGTGCTGTACATCATTATTCAGATATGAGGATTAAGTCTGTGTTTGATTTATTGATATGGCACTCTGTTCAACTAGCAATGTATTTTTGAATGTGATGTGCTAGTAAATAATCAAGATATAAATTATATGTATATAAAACAACTTTGTAAGTCAGCATTCTTTTTAATGATAAGCTAAGGTGTTTTGTAAAAATAACGGTTAAAATTTCTTTCCAAAATTAGAAATGTTTCAAGAATGATTAAAGTAAGGATGTTGCTAGGATTCAAAATTTAAAAGACAACATGAAATGGGTCCAGTTAGGATAGATTTATGTCTAAGGTAAGGAGAGTTGAATGAGACTTTAAATAAATTTTAAACTTAATTTTCTTAGCTAGGAATATCAACTATCAAAAGTTGTTTATCATAGTCAGGTATTTAATAGCTGTTGATTAATGATTTTCTCAAAATTATGTCTTAATTTCAAGAACCATCATATAGCTTAGTGACATTTTCACTTTGTTGAGAAGGTATATTCAAATTTCTCTATCATTTTTATGTTTTGAAGAAGTTTATTGCAGATCTATGGATCTACTTGATGTTCTCTACTGCTATGATCATTCAATGGTGCATTTCTTTTAATTCTAGAGATCTTAAAATACTGGAGCAGTTTTAAATTTGATGGGTAGTAAAGATCTAAGAGTGAGTGCTGTCCTTACTCGGTAGCAAAGAGAATGAATCCATGGCAATCTTGGTGTTACTACAAAACCTAAATGGAAATTATGAAGTGTTTGAAGTAAAGCTAACTTACTGCTATATGGGTGAGCAATTTTTCTGCTTCACTGCTTCACTTACTTATCTTTAGATAAATACACCTGGGAATAAGTGCTATTTTGCTTCACATATGCACAGGTGCATATTATAGTCAGCCGATTTTTAGGGTCTGGGTATTAGCCACCTGAGTATTTACCCCATAGCTGGGATAAGGTGACACCAACTATTCAGTCCCATTTTATGAGTGTGACTTTATTCACGTGGTTTGGCTTATTTGTTTTGTGAATACCATCTTGGTTCTGTTGGTTGGCAGGAGTATTTCAGTTTTACAGTTAATGTATAAAACTTTAAATGCCATATTCAGGGAACATTTATAAGAATGTTCCCTGCTGTCTCCATCATTTTCCACCTGTCATCAAAACTGGTGATGAATTCTTTAAAAGGACTGAGAAAGTTATCTTTCACTCAGATATGCTACTATTGGGATAAATCACATCTCGAATAAAAGCCAAAGCCTTAATTCTGAATGATATTAGGAATGTTATTCGTATCCAAGGTATGCCAAAATATTTTGGATGGCATATTAATGAATAAATTAAGTTTATCATGGGTTTACTGGAGAAGAATGAAAGACTGCTAAATATTTTATATGATTCTTTCATCTGGTAAGGATTCATCATGAGGCAGACAGTGCTATTATTCTCATTTTAATTTTTTTTTGTTGTTTTTAAAGATTTTATTTATTTACTTGAGGGAGAGTAAGCAAGAGAGAGCATGAGTTGGGGGGAGAGGCAGAGCGAGAAGCAGACTCCTGGCTGAGCAGGAGCCCAATGCAGGGCTTGAAGCTAGGACCCTAGGATCATGACCTGAGCTGAAGGCAAATGCTTAACCTACTGGGTCACCCAGACACCCTATTCTCATGTTATATCTGAGGAAATGGATATTCTGTGTATCATTTCCTTTTGCTTTATAACATATCATCACAAACTTCCCAGCTTAAAAAAGCACATTTATTAGCTCACAGTTCTATCGGGCAGAAGTCCCAACAGGGCACAACTTGGTTCTCCACTCAGGATCTCACAATGCCAAAATCAAAGTGTCCACGAGGCTGCTTTCCCATCTAGAGCCTATGAAGAAGAACCGACTGCCAACCTCATTCAGGCCGTAGGCACAATCTCATTCCCTGAGGTTAGAACTGAGGTTCTAGTCTCCTTGCTGGCTGTTGGTTGGGGGTTACTCTCAGCTCCCAGAGGCTCTGTACATTTTTGGCCATGTGGCCCCTATATCTTTAAAGCAGGCAATGTGCCTATGTCCTGTCACATCTCTGACTCCTTTGTCTCTAATGTCAAGACCCAGATTTAAGTGGTTCATGTGTTTAGGTCAGGTCTAAACTTTCTTAAAGTCAACCATGCCATATGACATAATCCAGGCATGGGAGGGACTGTCCTGTCATCTTCACAGTTCACGCTCACACTCAAGGAGGAGGGCCTTATACAAGGGTTGAGTCATTGCAGGTGATCTAAGAATTCTGCCTCCTACACCCTGAGAGCATAAATAAATTACCTACACAGCAGAGCTAAAAACTGGCCAAATCTGGAGCTTTGCCAGATAAGCCCCGTACATTGAATTTAAAGCTATAGGTTAGTGGGGGAATGTCTGGCCATTATATTATTGAATGATGCCTCTTGGAATTCTGGATTCTTCCTGAATACACCATGTTATCTCTTACTTCATTCTCCATATATGTTCCGTAATTTTTAAAATTTTATCACCATGATACAGTCATTTAGTTAAAAAAGTCAGGGGCCACCATAAAGCTTGTTTTTATTTTTTATTTTGAAATAATATAACTTGTAGGAAAGCTGCAAAATTTAGAAATTCCATGTACCTACCATCCAGGTTCCCTGACTGTTAATATTTTACCACATTTACCTTATCCATCTCTCTCTCTATGGATATATTATTTATTTGTAGAAATTTAATATCCCATAAAGTTTGCCTGTTAAAAGTGTACAGTTCAAGACGGGGTAAGGTAGGAGAAAAAGTAGGCAATTCAGTTATGTTTAGAGTTGTGCAACCATCACTCTAATTTTAGAACACTTCCATTATCTCTCAAAGAAACTTTGTATCCATTATCAATCATTCTCCTCTCCTCCCACCCAGCCCCAGCCAACCACTTACCTACTTTTCATCTCTACAGAGTTGCCCATCCTGGCCATTTCATAGAGATGGAATGTGCTGCTGCTGAGTAATTTATCATGGTATAGGTTCAGGGGTGAAATTACATCAAAAGTCACCAAAGTTACAGTTTAACAAAGAACGTAATATTAATTTTATGAAGCATTCTTTCTAAATCCTTTGAAATATAATTTCTGGGACCCCTAGGTTCCTATAGTTGATATATTAAGAATTTGTCTATTTTTCTGACTTCAATAAGTTGTTAAATATCTTCAGGGTTTTGATAAATGTGTTGACTTATTTATTTTTAAAAACTTTGTTTTCCTTGGGATTTGAAAGCCTTTATTGTTCTTAGGTGTAACTTGAATTGATGACCATTTCCTTTTTTTGTTATCTCTTTAAATATACAACATGGAAGAATTCTATATTTTAAATATGTAGTCAAAACAAGCTCAAAACAAAATATGTGGTCTATGGTGACAGGCTTCTTTCATGTGGCATAATGTTTCTGAGTTTAGCCATGTTATAACACCTATCCATACTTGTTCCTTTTTATGGCCAATAATATACCATTTCATAGATGTACTACATTTTGTTTATCCATTCTTCGGTAGATAAACATTTGAGTTGTTTTACTTTTCAGTTACTGTGAATAATGCTGCTACAGATATTTATATACAAGTTTTAAGTAGCTATATGTATTCATTCTGGGGAGTAGATCCCTAGAATTGGGATTTTGGGGTCATATGATAACTCTATGTTTAACATTTTGAGGAACTGACCTTCTGTTTTCTAAAGCAGCTATCCTATTTATTTCTCCATCAAGAAAGGTTTGAGCATTCCAATTTCTCCACATTCTTGTCAACACTTATATTGCCTATCTTTTTAACTGTAATTTTCTTGGAGTATGTGAAGAGTTATTCATTGTGGTTATTTGCATTTCCCTAATGACTAATGATAATCATTTCATGTTCTTATTGACAATTTGTAAATCTTCTGTGTAGAATTATCTATTCAGATCCTTTTCCCATTTTTAAATTGTGTTGCCTTTGAGTAGTAAGTTATTTTTATATTCAAGAGTTCTTTATGTTTCAGTGGTGTCCTTTGAAGCACACCATTTAAAATTTTGATGAAGTCCAGTTTATCTATTTTATTTTCTTAGTGACTTGTGCTTTAAATGTCATATCTAGGAAAACATTACTTAGGTCAAATTCATAAAGTTCAAAGAGTATTAAAGTTTAGCTCTTACATTTGATTTTTGGGTTAATTTTTAACATATGAGGTAGAAGTCCAATTGTATTCTTTTGTAGGTTGATATCTGGTTGTCCAAGCACTGTAATCAAAATATTATTCTTTACCCATTAAATTGCTTGACATCCTTGTTGACAATCAATTGCCCATAAATGTTGGGTTTATTTCTGAACTCTAAATTCTATTCCATTGATCTGTATGTCTCTCTTTATATTAGTACCACACATTGTTGATTACTGCAGTTTTGCTGAGTATGGAACTGGCAAGCATGCATACCCCAACTCTATTCTTCTTTTTCAAGATTGTGTTGGCTACTCTGAGTCTCTTGTATTTCTAGACAATTTTTAAGATCAGCTTGTCAATTAAAAAAAAAAAAGTCAGCTGGGATTTTGATCACATTGAATCTGCAGATCAATTTGGAGAGTTTTGCCATCTTAACACTATGTCTTTCCATTCATTTAAATGCTTTTTAATTCCTTCCAACAATATTTTGTAATTTTCAACATAGAAGTCTTATACTTCTTTTCTTATTTTTATTCTTAATCATTTTATTTTTTGATGCTATTAAAAATGATGTAATTTTTAATTTCATTTTCAGATTCTTCAAAGCTAGTGCATAGAAATGTAATTGACTGTTTTTTCTAAGATTTTATTTATTTATTTGACAGGCAGAGATCACAAGTAGGCAGTGCAGCAGGCAGAGAGAGAGGGAGAAGCAGGCTCCCCGCTGAGCTGAGAGCCCAACGTGGGGCTCGATCCCAGGACCCTGAGCTCATGACCCAGGCTTAACCAATGAGCCACCCAGGTGCCCCACAATTGACTATTGTATGTTGGTCTTGTGTCCTATAAACTTGCTGAATCCATTTACTAGTTCTAATAGGCTTGGGTGGATTCCTTAGGATTTTCTTCATGAAGGATTATTTTATCTGCAAATAGAGGTAGTTTTACTGTTTATTTTATATCTGGAATAGCCTCATTTACCTGGCTAGAAACTTCCAGTAATGCTGTTATATAAAACATTTTTCATTTTTTCTAATCCAAGATTCAATACAGAATCATGTTCTGCATATACCAATAATAGTTCAATAAAGGGTAGCTGGGTGACTCAGTCAGTTAGGCATCAGCCTTTTGCTCAGGTCACAGTCCCAGGGTCCTGGGATTGAGTTTCAAACAGGGCTCCCTGCTTCTCCCTCTGTCTCTGCTCCTGCTCTCACTCACTCTCAAATAAATAAATAAAATCTTTAATAATAATAATAATAATAATAATAATAATAGTTCAGTAGACACCTCCAGTCTGGTAGTTTTCCACAGTGTTTTCTTGTCTTTTGTGACCTTGATATTTTTGGAGGGTACAGCTAGTCCTTTGCTAGAATACTTCAGCATTAGCTTGTCTGATGTTTTGCCATGATCAGATAGATCCAGGTCATGATTTTTTGGTAGGAAATCTGCAAAAACATATCTGTGTTCTCAGTGAGGCATGTGACATTCTTTTGCTCCATTACTCATACTAACTTCAAACATTTTGGTAGAGTGATATCTACCCAGTTTATCCACTGTAAAGTTTATAAATACGTATATATGTATCCTGTTATTCAACAAACTCATCCATTTGCCTTACCATCCATTGATGATTCATTCCTGAGTCAGTTATTATTACAATAATTGCTAAATACTGATTCTTTCCTTTATCATTCCTTCCAATTATTGTTATTTGGCCTTCTATTTTAATGTATGGCTTTCCTTCTCCACTTAAAATATCACTTACTCATTTTTATATCAATATGGAATTATAAATTCCCTTTTCATTCAATAAGTTGTAATAATTACTATCATTATTTATTTTGATGTTAAAATTATTTAACTATTGGCTAGTGGGAGCCCCTTCAAGCTAGCTTCTGGGCCCTTCTCATAATTCCTTCAACCAATTTATTGAGCACCTTCTGTTACAACAAGATGTTCTAGGCTTGTCTTGTACTTTTCCTATTTAAGCCCTGGAATCAGCCATTTTCCCAAGGAGTGCTGCGTTTTTAGTTAAAAATTAAGAATATTATTTAGAAACAAAGATCCAAGTACTAGATGTTCTCATTGTTACTAAGGTATTATTTCTGGGCCTCTCAGAAGGCAGAAATAGGAAAGATATCATCACAGACACACGCATACACATATACTTACATCTGTATCTATTTCCATATATGTATTCTTAAAAAATTAGTTTACACACTAGTATGTCCACTTATAATCCAGCATGACAGAGTTCATTTCAGCCTTTATTCTTTCCATATTTAGGCCTTGTTTTACAGATATTGGTGGCCTGAGACTCCTCAAAAAGTTAAGAGAAGGTAACCAGTAAATATTTTTAAAGAGAATTAAAGGCGGGGGGCAGGTAGGAGAAGAAGAAGAAAGAAAAGGGAAGGAGTGAAGGAAGAGCCCATGAGGGCTTTGATGAGAATCATCATGGCAGTTTCTTCTCCTTCACAATGCCTCCAAAGACAGTGACTTTCAACCCTTTCAGCTATTTCTTCTGGTATTTAATTTAACTCCATGCTAATACTCTTTATTTTTTATTAAAAACAAGAATTAGATATCAACTCTAGCCTTCTTACTCTAGGGAACTGTTGCTTTTTTATACCATTGATAAACTAAACTTTGCTTGAGCAATTGGTTCTTCTGAGGGTCTTTTGAATGTCACGGATGACATTGAGACCCATGATTTCTGATATTGCTCCAGTTTCAAATGAATTCCCACATTTTATTGCTACTTGCTTTCCAGAGGTGTTACATGAGGTCAACACTTGCAAAGCAAAAGATATAATTTTTGAAGAAAAATTTATTGAAAAGATGACTTGGTGACAATTTGTCTTAAGAGGGGTAAGACACTCTGAAATAAGTTTATCTGAAACTAAACATTAGTCAACTTTACTCAAAATGTTTCTGGGTGATATGTAGGTTGAATATACAGAGAAATAACAGGTGCACAGAAGTGGTAATTGAAGAACTACTCTTGAGAACTTTTACAAAATAATACAAATGAAGAGCTCTAGTGATTAAAAGCATTGCTCAGGGCTCCTGGGTGGTTCAGTGGGTTAAGCCTCTGTCTTGGACTCGGGTCATGATCTCAGGGTCCTGGGATAGAGCCCTACATCGGGCTCTCTGCTCAGCATGGAGCCCGCTTCCCCCTCAGCATGGAGCCCGCTTCCCCCTCTCTCTTTGCCTGCTGCTCTGCCTACTTGTGATCTCTCTCCCTGTGTCAAATAAATAAATAAAATATTTTTAAAAATTGCTAATACTGCCAGTTTTTTTAATTAAGATTTTACTTATTTATTTGTCAGAGCATACAAGCAGGGGGAGGGGCAGAGGAAGAGGGAGAAGCAGGCTTCCCACTGAGTAGGGAGCCAGATGCAAAGCTTCATCCCAGGACTCTAGGATCATGACCTGAACCAAAGGTGGACACTTAACCAACTGATCCATGCAGGTGCCCCTGTACTTCCAGTTTTAAGTTTAATTTCCTATTTGAACAATTTTTTGAATACATTTTCCATAGTGTATTTTTCTATTCTTCCTAATCATTGACTTCCTACCTGGTAAATATTAGTAAAGGGTAAAATCTCTGTAATTTAAAAGTTTTGGACATGGCACTTTTTCTTTTTTGCGTATTCCAGCAACACAGAATACAAAGTTCACTATTGTGATGGTATACCTTAGCCACAGTGAGTTCGCTCCTTGGTGAGTCACAGAGAGTGCACTAGGTGAGTTGTGGTGCAAAGAAGACTTTATTTGTAGCGAATAAGGAGATGGGGAATGGCTGTCAGAGCCATGACTCCCCGAGAGAGGATGAATGGTTTCGTTTAGGGTTAAATGAATGCTTAGATAGGGAAGCCTTACCATCGTATGTAGAGGTGAGCATAAGGTCACGCATGCACCTTAAGAAAACATGGCCATACATATTCATACATTATATGTTATGTAAATGAGGCTGGTCCTCCTCCTTGGTTAGAGATTTTAATATTATAATGTAAAGGTAATTTAGATCATTCCAGATCATTCCAGACCACTCTGTGGTCCATCTGTGCCAGCACGAGCCATGGGTTTAGTTCAAAAGGTCTGGGTGGTCTGCACCACAGGGAGAGGTCTTGTGGGGACAGTGGCCATCACCTGAGGAGTGGTTTCAGGTTTCATTTGCCTGAGTGAAGAGATAAGCCAGACAGAATTGCTTCGGAAAAAATGTAAGATAAACGTTAATGAGCACAAATAGGTGGGCAGATCTCAGGTTCTAGCTGGTGTTGAGTGTCTGCATTGCAACATCATCTCCGATGTTACTAAACAGAAATGTATATTTATGATCATATTTAAAATCTGATGCCAGGGACCCCTGGGTGGCTTAGCTGGTTAAGCATTTGCCTTTAGCTCAGGTCATGATCTCAGGGTCCTGGGATCAAGTCCCACATGGGGATCCCTGCTCAGCAGGAGAGTCTGCTTCTCCTTCTTTCTGCTGCTCCCCCTGCTTGTACACTCTTTCTGTCTGACAAATAAATAAACAGTTTTTAAAAATAAAATCTGATGCCAACCAAGAACAAATAAGGTTGGCTTCAGTTAGAGTTAATATGGGGCAAAATTTCATGTGTAAGTTGTTCTGTGCATATCCAAAGAGGAGAGCCAATAGCTCTGTTTCCTCTTTCATGTAGGCCTTTATCAGCAAGAAGGACACAGGAAACTGTGTGGAGACTGGTTTTCAAAACATCTTCCCAGAGCATTAATTAGACCACAAAATTTCACTCTTTATTTCTAACCATAGCTGTGTTGTAATGGCAACATTCATTATTCACTATTACCGACACACAGGGACCATGAGAAATTCAGCAAAACCTTTTTTTAAACCTTAATTTATAGTCTCTGGTTGGGTGACCTTGGACAAATGAGGCAAGTTATTTTTTCAGCTCAGTTACCTTGGTGGCTATACGTGAAGAAGAATATTTGCCTTGCAGGTTGTAAGGAAGATTAGAGAAAATGTTTTATAACCACGTCTAACTCTCAATAAATGGTAGCTGTTGGTAATCTATTCAGTAGCAAAACAGAGCAAAATAAAATTAAGTGTACAGGCAAACACAAACTAGGAGAGGCTAACTCATTTGTAGTGAAAAATTTGAGAAATGTGTTATAGACCTGGAAGAATTGGGTTAATTTCTCACAAGTAGAGCATTTGTAACCAACAGGCGAAAGGGAAGATGTCAGAGTCTTCCTCAAGCCAGAGGAGGCTAGCCTGTCACACTTTATCTGCATCTTTTGTTAGGATGTGCTGGGAACTTTGCAAGTCAGATTTTGTACAGTGTGACAGAAAAGGAGATATCAAGTTTAAAACTTTTCTTTTTGTTTGGTCCTTTAATTCAATCAGAAGCCTTTAAATATTACCATAGAAACATGTGTATGGCTCATTGGAAGAAGAAAAAGCAAATTCTAGGAATATATTTTTTAAATTTTAGTCACATAGGACACAGGAAAAACTTTTGTAAAGGGATTTTTTTTTTTTTTCAAATCAAGAACTTTTCGGAATTAAGGTCCTCTAATAGAACCAACTTGTCAGATCTTTTATGACTCACAAGATTCAATTTTCTACTGAGATGGCAAGACATCGAATCTGTTTGTCTTAAAAACTCAGGGAGGGCAAACAAGTCTGTTATTGATTTGTTCAAGGAGGTAGTAGTTCAGATTCAAACCAATTATGTGTGTAGTTGGGATGCTGGTTTGATCTGTGGCCATGTGCACAGCATGTCTGGAGGACAGGCGGCACTGGTTCACCAGAAATCTATATGAGGAATGAAGCACCTCTTAAGAGATAAGTCATCTGAAAGAAAGAGGAGTCAGATGCATGGGGTGGGTCCAGTGACAAGGACTCTGTCACCTGATGGGCAATTTTGAGTACAGCATGGTTGAGTTTAGATTCTCAACACCCCTCCAAGCCTTCCTCCAATTTCCTGGGATTAACGTAGGTTTAGGGGACTATCCACCTTCTTCTTCTTCTTCTTCTTCTTTTTTAAATCACAGATGTATTTGTTGTAACAACTTTTTAAACTGTTTGAATACAGATGGCCCTTTTTATTTACCTATGTATGACAGTTTTTAACACCAGAGAGTAAAAGGAAGGGGGGGATGTCCTCAAACCCTAACTACCCACCTCCGTTTCTGCATGAAACTTAGACTATCTTCCCTGAGCTGAAGACTCCAGGGAGCTAAGATCCCTTTGGCTTCTTAAGAGTCCTGGACAGTGATGGGGTACCTGGGAGGGTCATAGTGGTAGTCATCAAGAGCTGAGTCAGCTGTAAATCTCAGATGCTCTCAGGAATGAGGCACTTTCACCCAGCTACACAGAGGAAAGATAGGCCCAGGAGGGAAGAAAGGAAGAAAATGGCCGATGCTCATTCATTTAACAATCATTTGTTGACTAATTGACCAAATTCCTAGAATATTTGGATGCTGTGGGGTGGGACAAATTTGCAAGAGCCTGGAGGTCCTTCAATAGACAGTGGAAAGCCAGTGTCTATGAGATGTGAAATTATACTTATTAATGTCAACTTCATGAGATGGGTTTTGTCTGTTTTAATTACTACTGTATCCCAAGAGCCTACACTGGAAACGAATGCATAATAGGAGCTAATAAATATTTGACAAATTCATTGAATGACTCTAATATCATTTACCATCCTGGGCTTACTGTCCAGTAAAACATGGTGTAATTGTTAATTTTATGTGTCAGCTTGGCTGAGCCATGGAGTGGCTGTGTTTGTGCTTCTGGTTGAGACTAACACTTAAATCAGCAGACTGAGTAAAGTTGGTTGCCCTCCTCCATGTTGGTGGGCCTCATCCAACCCACTGGAGGCCTAAATAACAACTAAAAATGGAAGAAAAGGAGAGAATTTACTTTCTGCCTGATAGTCCTCAAGCTGGGACATTGGTCTTCTGCCCTTGGACTTGGACTCAGACTGAACTATACCATTGGCTCTCCTGGGATGTCAGCCTGCCAACTGCAGATTGTGGGATTCTCAGCCTCCATAATTGCATGAGCCAATTCATTATAATAAATCTCTTTATACATAAAGAGACTGGTTTGTTTCTCTGGAGAAACCAGACTAAGACAGATTGATTATATGTAGATTATGCACATAGCCACCACTGAGAAGCCTCATTTCCTATTGCAGAATTCTCTGAAGTCAAACAGAATCCAAAAAAAATTATAGTGTAATTTCATGGAAATAAACAATTTCAAAGGAGATTCATAGGTCTTGATGATTCTGAGCTATGCTTTGAGATCCAGTGATTGCACTAGCTTATAAGCTTCAAGTTGTATTTAGCATCATCCTGTTTCAAGAAGTAATTACTGAGTGGACAGAAATCATATCCACCCTGATGATACCTTACTGTCTCTTAAGCTTGGGAGCCACTACCTTCTGCAGAGTGTCTTTTCTTCCATGACATTGATGAGATCAAAAGGGAGAGGTATTTATATCTTCAGTAGTGATAAAGTCCCTGGGTCAAAACTGAGATGTAAGGAAGTGACTCACCAAGATGATGACATGGGTTGTTTCTAACCCTGCTCCCCCTCACCAAAAAACAAAAACAAAAACAAAAACAAACAAAACCCAAAACAAATTAAAAAAAAAGCAAAAAGAAAAAAAAACCAATCATGCAAGAAAAAGATATCACTGAGAGGATCCTAGAATACAGAGGTGAGGCTGAAGCACCCCCCTGCACCATAGAGACCAAGACCTTGTGCATTAGAAGGGTAAGAGAAGTGGCTGCATGTTGACCGCATCCTTCCACCCCCAGGCAGCACTGTGAAGACATCTCCCCTAAGCCTGTGGTTCCTCCAGCTGGAGAAGAAAACCCAGGGGATAAAACTAGCAACCCCCACCCCTACTCATTGTAGGTTTCTTTTTGGGAGCACCAACTCTGATCTTACACCACGAAAACTGTAGGGGAATCTGTATGGCTCAGTCACTAGGAATGTGTAATGAAGAACCAGTAGGGGCTTGCACCCACCAGAACATGGATTGCTGCCAACCAAATTCACAGCTGCAGAAGCCATGTAATAATCCTGACTAGCAGTTTTGCTCATCTGTGGAACAAAGTTGGGGGAGCATTCTGACCAGGGAGCACAGTGAGTTCTGGATTCTCCTTTGGTGTCTTATTTTTCTCCTTAGGCCATATCACTCTCTAACGTAATACAGGTTATGGTTACTTAGTTTATTGTCTAAATGACTAAAATAGAAGTTCCATGGGGTGCAGTAGTTATTGACTCTTTTGTTTCTAACTACAACCACAGAACCTAAAACAGTTCCTAATACACAGAAGGAACTCAAATACTTTTGGGGAACAAACAAGTAAATTGAATGAACACTATGAAGATCCATCTAGGGGTGGAATATGTTGAAATTGCTTGTCACAAAGCCAATAACATTAAAGAGCTTTTATAAATCTCCTGAATATGAAACTTACTTGCTAGCTGTTAGGCTGTAGAAACTTGAATGTGTCATGGGTGTTAATTTGTAAATTCTGTAGTTCTTCATTTCTCTAAAACACATTTCCGTTCTTTGCCTCTATCTGGCCAAAATGGTAGGAAACCCAATATTATTCATCATTGGGCCTCCCTCTCCATTGCCAAGGTTGTGTAAAGGTCCTGGGAATCTAATGAAATCCAGAAAATCTGGCAAGGGCTATTTGGTTTCTTTCCACTGGGAGGATCACTGATATACTTGCCTATTGCTTTGGGGGCAATCTGCTCTGTGGCATCTCTGCCAAAGTCTGAAAGCAGAGACTTTACCAAGTGTAGAGCCTTGGTGACTTGGATATAGGCTTCCCCATTCATGATGGCATCATGCCCTATGTAGTTTTGCTAACATCCACAGTTGCTGCAAGGGAGAGAGGCATGAGCTCCTAATTCTCACACAACCTCCAAATATCTTCCCCTTTGAAATCCAGGGAACTAATTTCTCCCAAGGGCTGTTGCCATGGTTTTCTCTCCCTTTAAGAGAGTCCTATGTGGGGACGCCTGGGTGGCTCAGTTGGTTAAGCAGCTGCCTTCGGCTCAGGTCATGATCCCAGCGTCCTGGGATCGAGTCCCACATCAGGCTCCTTGCTCAGCAGGGAGCCTGCTTCTCCCTCTGCCTCTGCCTCTGTCTGCCTGTGCTTGCTCTCTCTCCCTCTGATAAATAAATAAAAAATCTTTAAAAAAAAAAAAAAAAAGAGAGTCCTATGTGATCTCTGTTTAAAAGCCTTTAAGAAGGTAATGTTGGTTTCCCTCAGGCAGGGTGGGAAAAAGATGCCAAAATAGTCACATTTTCTAGTAAAAGATATTTTGTAATAAATGATTTTCCTAGTTTTGCTGAAGGAAATGTCTAAAGTGAGGTTAGGAGTTTTGCTAAGGGCTAGTTGAAAATTACAACAGGATATATTTCCTGAAATAAAAGAGAACATCGAGGTTGGAAGAAGGACCACAGCTAAATAAATCTGATTCATGTAAAGTTTTTTTGAGAAAACACAAAACAAGAGGCAATGATACAGATTATAGATTTAAAATATATATTTCTCTTAATCTTTTTCTTTAAGTAGATATTATACTAGGTGTCAAAGTGAGCTCTGCATTCTGTGTCAGTGTGCAAACTCTCAGTTATCAGCTCCCAATAGAATACAAAGAAAGGGATGCCTGGGTGGCTCAGTCCGTTAAATGTCTAACTTCGGCTCAGGTCATGATCCCAGGGTCCCAGAGTCGAGTCCTGTATCAGGGTCCCTGCTCAGTGGGAAGTCTGCTTCTCCCTCTCACTCTGCTACTCTCTCTCTCTGTGTCAAATAAACAAAATCTTAAAAAAAAAAAAAAAAAGAAAAAGAAAAAGAAAAAAGAGGGCACCTGGGTGGCTCAGTGGGTTAAAGCCTCTGCCTACAGCTCAGGTCATGATCCCAGGGTCCTGGGATCAAGCCCCACATCAGGCTCAATGCTCAGCAGGGAGCCTTCTTCCCCCTCTCTCTCTTTGCCTGCTTCTTTGACTAATTTTGATCTCTCTTTGTCAAATAAATAAATAAAATCTTAAAAAAAAAAAAGAATGCAAAGAAACTACAGAAAGTTGGAGTATTTAGAAACCATTATAGCAGTTGGCATATCATGGTATCCAAGCTCTTGATCAGAGAACTCATCTTGTTTACTTTATTTATTTTAAAGATTTTATTTATTTGTCAGAGAGAGTGAACGAGAGCACACTAGCAAGGAGGAGCTGCAGGTAGAGGGAGAAACAGGTTCCCTGCTGAGCAAGGAGCCTGATTCAGTTCAGGGACTGGATTTCAGGACCCTGGGATCGTGATCTGAGTCAAAGGCAGACGCTTAACCAGCTGAGCTACCCAGGCATCCCAGAACTCACATTGTTTAATAGGCTATAGATCAGTTGAAATGCTAAACATGTGCGATTTGTTTGTGGTTTATTTGTATGCTTGTTATGTGTAGTGTTTTTAAATTAGTTTCTGAACTGTAAAAATCTGAGAACATATAAACATTATTCATAATTTATTTTTAGTTATTTGGTTTTTAATTCTGAACATTAAAAAATTCTGAATTTTTAAATTTACTTTTGAATTTGCAAAATAACTTTGTTAGCTATGTTTGATAAATAAAATTTATATTATTTATGTTTAATCCTAATTTACAGATGGACTTTTTCTAAGTCTAGTTCACTGGATTTTTTGGTCAAAAGAAAGATTTTTTTCTGAATATGATGACAAAATATAAGTTATTACTAAGAAAGGAAGACCATAAGAACCCAATCTAGTTCTAATTGGAAAAATAATGCTTTGTGTATTTGGAGTTTAGTGGCCACTGTTGATGGAGAAGAGCTACAAGATCAATGTGTTACTTGAGAAATCTACTCACTAATAAAGTAACAAAAATATAAAAATTTAAGCAAGATTTGAATGTATAGCATAAAGAAATATGTCTGAATCTAAAAAAAAATCTTTGAAGGAAAAAATATTGCAATGAGAAACTGACAGAGGTACGTGTTCACTATTTCACACATAAACATTATATTTCACATACAAATATTTGTGCTTTACGGATTACCTATAATGTGACACTAGGCTTAGGCAACCAACCATACGGAAGATTCTTGCTCAGAAATAATGGGTGACTCTGCCACAAAGCAGGTAGCTGAAGTGCTTTCCAATGACACCCCAATTTGACATGTTCAGGAATGGGAGAATGCTATGGAAAACCCAGTCAGAACAGATAAAGCTAGCAAAGTATTTTCCACTAATTTTCCAAAGTATTTTACACTAATAATAAATATTGCTAAGAGGGCAATTCTTTTACGGATATACCATTTGAACATGATGGTGATTATTCTGTCAGCAAATGTGATTCAAAAGTTAATTTATGAATAAATTCTGGTGACACAGTTGTAATGATGGGAAAATAATCTGCAGCAGTGGTGCAGATTGAGGACTTTCTGCCGGAATGGCTCTTAACTGCCTCCAACCTTAATAAACTCTTGCCTCAAGGGGAAGAAAGGTCAGCTGAACTAAGCAGGAGGCTAAGGAAGGAAAATTGTGAATTACATGAAAACAAATATGTTAGATTCAAGATCATTTCCTTTAATATGTGATAATAAGTAAGCTAATCACAAACAACAACTCTATGTGGTAACAGATGGTTATTGAGGGGGAAGGTTCTGTCAAGATGCTTGAGTTATGGAACAAACTCTTAATGTTTCTGCAATGTAAGAAACCAGTTTGGTCTCAACATTTTAAAGATCTTTAATAAGATACCAGGCTTGTTTCTTTGTCTTCCAACTGAGTTGGTTTTTGCAAAAACCAGCATTTTTTGTGATATTAAATTTTTCCGTGCAAGGAAGGAATGGAGCTGTTTTCCAAAGGAAGATGGGGTGAAAAGCTAAAATGGAGATGAGAAGCTTGGAGGAATTGAGGTTTTATAGACTGTTATGATGATATGTTTCATAACTGAACAATTTTCTATGACTTAGATGATAATCTTGATGAAGCGATCAACTAAAGGAAATTTCCAAAGGTTATTTTTAGAGGTGGAAAATGAGGAATGAGACATGTTTGTTTTAGGATATGGATATACTATTACTATTAATAATTACTATCATTCTATCTGTTTAATTTCTAGAAAGATTAGATATCATAATTTTAAAAAAATGTATCTTTTAGTATTTTTCTTTGCTAAAGGCATTCCTCCTTTGGCATTCTTTTTTTGGTAAATCCAAATTTTCTTTTCAGTTCTGCCATTTCTTTTCAGTTCTGCCATATGTGCCTAATCCTTCTTGTTAACGATGGTGGTGGTGGTAATGGTGATGTTGATGATCATGCTACCGACGACTGTTAACTTAAAAATCTAAAGCGTGTCTCTTTTGTTCTCTGGGGATAGCAAATTATGATTCTGGTGTCCCATTTGACTCTCTCTCACTAAAAGTCACAAATTTAGTCTCAAGATATCTTGGTAGAATACCATAAGAGCTTTTAAAATGTGATTTTAGGGGCACCTGGGTGGCTCAGTCATTAAGCGTCTGACTTCAGCTCAGGTCATGATCCCAGGGTCCTGGGATCAAGCCCCGCATTGGGCTCCCTGCTTGGCGGGGAGTCTGCTTCTCCCTTTCCTGCTTCCCCTGCTTGAATTCTTGCTCTCACGGTGTCTCTCTCTGTTAAATAAATAACATCTCTAAAAAATAGTAATAAAAGTGGGATTTTAGTCTGATTCATTTACTCATTTAATAAATCCTTAGGAACTTGTGAAGGTTTTACTGCCAATGTACGTCCTTCTCTCCAATCCTCACTCTCTTGAAAACAGGAGCAGTCACCCTGTTATGATGTCACCCTGTTCTGATGATTCGTGCAGGTATTTGGTGCCAGATCCTAGCTCAATATAGTCTGTATTAGAGCAGAAGCTTGTATTTAGAGGTATTGAAACCATAATTCTAAATTTTTGTTCCATCCTGTAGATTAGGGAGTAAAATCTGTCTCCTACATTTCATTTTGAGTCAACCCTTGTCTCCTGTCTCTCGGTTGTCACCTGTCCTCCTGATGGGAAATGCATCCCTGTACTGCACTTTTGTGGGTTCGAAAGACTTCTGCTCTTGAGACTCCAGTAGGGAATGGCAGTGTCCGGCCTTTATAAATACATGGATGAGGAGGATGAATGTCTGGTCGAGGCCCCAGATGAAAGCAATCTTGCCTTCTGGGCAGCATGTCACTCGTTTCCTACTGGGCTATTGTGAAGTCCACTCTGACGGATGAAAACCCACGCGGGGCTCCTGGAGACTGTGTATAAAGGGAGCACATTTGACTCATCCTGGAAGCCGTGAGATTGTAGGTGATGCAGTGAGCCCGCTGGTATGGCTGTCACAAGGCCTACGATTGAGCCAGCAACACTCAGCAGCTGGAGATCTCTGGGAGGTCATTCTAACCTCTCTGAATTTCAGTTTCCTGAACTGTGTAATGGAAGTAATATTACTTCATAGACAAGTTAGCAAGATCACAGACAATAGGAGAAATGTCTTCTACTGTATATACAAATATATTGCTTCATAGTAATAAGCATTCTACATTCCATTCATGGGTTTATTTTGCAGTTTATCCCTAAGGCTGCTGCATCAATCAGCACCTCTCAATGAGAAATGCTCTTCTTAAACGTTGTATAATTTTCTAGATTTTTCTTGACATTTTTAAAGTCTTCTTGAATCTCTTTTTTTTGGGGGGGGGGGTAGTTCCCCAGGGAGAATCATTTCAAATTTAATTTGAATGTTTTCCAGTGCATCTCCCTTTCCTTTGCTTGGAATTTGATCTTGCTGTGAGGCTAGTTGCTTATGCACATAGCTCCAGACGGGCTGCCCAGTTCAGATTTTATGCAGGTCTCCCATCATGGCCTTGATCCTTACTTGCCGTCTGGAACCCCCTTGGGAATCCGCTCTCTTCTCCAACTCCTCACTCTGGACCTAATTTACCTCTTTGTCTCCATTTGGTTAGACTCTTCCTTTTCTTCCATCAGAGAAGAGGGATAAGGTCTCCTAGTGGAAGAGCAGAGGTGTCTACCAGAGAGCTCTCCTAGACGTCCCACAGTCACATCTCCCAGTGACTCCCTCTTCACTTCCGGTCTAACGCAGTTTTTCCTGGCACAGACTGCATTGCTGTCATGCCCGGCTCTTTCCTCATTTATAGGGATTCTTCTTTCAGTGCCCCCCTTACCCCCTCCCCGACTCTCTTCAGGCCAGCACTCTTGTCCCTTAGTACCAGTAAGAAGCAGGTTGACGTCCATGAGCCTCTGAGGCCATATGCAAATCAGAGGGTGTGCCAATAAATTCCTTCTGTCAAAGTACCAGAATCTCACCTAAGATTCCCGTTCACTATAAATAAGTGAAAATAACAGACTTGTTTGGAAAATAAACATTACATATAACTAAATAGGCAGTTATCAGAACAACATAACTCCTCAAAACAAAACAAAACAAAACCCCTCTTTAATACTAATATTAATACAAGTCCTGGCAGATTGACCCTGTTATTATTATAAATGTCACGCTTTGTCTCTAGCAGCTTTTGTCCTAATGTCTATTTTTTTCTTGTATTTGTATAGTCACATCTGCTTTCTTTTGATTACTGCTTTCATATTATGTCTTTTTCTATGCTTTTATTTTCCACCTGTTTGTGTCTTTGTATCTAAAATGTGTTTCACCTAGACACAGGTGGTGTAGACACAGATAATTTAAAAAATTATCAGCCTTTTGACCAAAGTGCTTAATTTATTTATAATTAATGTATTTAATGATAAGATGGAATAGTAAGATCTGTCCGGTCAACATCTCCTGTTCATCCAATTGGAAAAAAAACTTCTATTACCCTAGCTTTCCATGCAGACCCAGCCAATAACAAAATAAAATAATTCAACTCCCTAATAGTATGACCTTAGTCATTTCCTTTTTTCCTTTTAAAACACTTGTATTTTTTATTCAATCAGGCTGTCTAGTTGACATTAACTCTCATGCACCCTTTCCCAGATAAATGTTTTCTCAATAATTTCATCTGAATCTTCACTTGACAGCTTTTTCCTTGTTTAAATAAAAGTATCTTAAAAGGAAGCCTTCTATCCATCTAGATAGAAATGCATCTGCCATTTATATAATGTATCTTAAAAAGAGTGAGAACCAAACATTGCTATTAAATATTAGCTAAATACCATTGTCTGCTTCAGAGCCTGCAATTTACCATCTCGTTCTTAAAATATTCTTAAAATACATTAACAAGTATTAGCAATGTGATGAAGATATCCCAGTACTAAACAGGGATGTTTTTTCTTGATTAACCAAGAGAAATAAAACAATTCAAAAGGAGAAAGCTTCTACCTCTGTGATTCAGTGCTATTTAAAGCAACCACTTGAAATTCCTTGTATACAGTCCACATTTTGAAAATGCTTTACTAGTAAGATCTGGTCGGTCATTTTTACATGTTTAGATGCATGCTTTCAACATAGAAAATATTTGAGGCTTAAACTCATTGAACTTAGCTGAGGAACTAAGGGAGTAGAGCTACATATAGAGGTGCTTCTAAATTGATGTTGGTGCCTAAACAATTTAACAGAGACAACAGCAGAAGACCCTTATATTGAAAAGAGCACTGGTTTCTTTTAGTTGCTATATATTACTTCAAGGCAAAATAGAAGCATTATTTGTGTGACCACACCAACTCTTCTTTTGTTACTATAATCACTCACTGGACAAAGTCACCCTTTTAGTTCTCATAGGGATGAATTCATAGGATGTTAGTGTTAGTTCAGTGAAGACCTTGAAAATCAATGCCACATTTTTCACAGAAGCAAGTTGAACCCAGATAGGTGATGTTCACCCTCCAGGGATCGTCTGACTAGTTCATGGCAAAACCGTATACCAGTCCCATGCCTTTCCTCTGCAACAGCAATTTCTACCCCTGGTTGCCCATTAGAACACTGAAAGAGGTTAGCAAAATAGTGACATCTGAACTTCACCCAGATCAATTAAATCAGAATCTCTGGTGGGGCAGAGAGGCTAGGACATTGATAGTTTTGAAAAGTTTCCAGACAATTCCAATGTGAAATCAGGGCTGAGAATCTCATTTTATGCCAGTGTCTTGTGGAGTGTTAAGTATTTGCAAATATTAGCTGATGAACCAAAAACATTTTTTTCATGATTCGTTTTCCTTTTGTTCCCTAAGCATAGATGATGAGACATCTATAGCTTTAGGGTGGGGCAGGTAAAAACTGATGACAGAAAAGTCAGTGTTTGATTTTCAAGATAAGCTTCAAAAAGTAGATGGCAGAAAGGATAGTTTTAAAAGCAAGGACTAGGCACTTGAGAGAGAAAAGGGTTTCCTAGATTCCAAAATCTTTAAGTATCAAAAGTCAGATAGTGATGGACTCAGGCCTGGGGTATAAGAAGGGAACCACAGAAGATTTAAGATTTTGGATTAAGGATATGTTTAGAGAGTCATTTCCAAGTATACGGAATGAGGGTAAAAACAATGATGCAGGGGAGGGTGGAGAGGTAAAGATGGGAGAAGGTGCTGGTCAAGGGCTCAGAGAGAACTGGAAGCAAATAAGAGATGCACATCTTACGCTGATTACCTGGTGTACTAGTCAGGGTTCTCCAGAGGAATAGAACCAATAGGATGTGTATGTGTATGTGTGTGTGTGTCTGTGTGTGTATTTATTATTAAGAAATTGGCTCACACAATTATGGAGGCTGGCAAGTCCAAAATCTGCAGAGAGAGCCAGAGAAGAGCCAGTGTTACAGTTTCAATCTGAAAGCTGTCTCCTGGCAGAATTTTGGTGGGTGAGTGAGGGTTGGGGGGTGAGGGAGGAGTAATCTTTTGTCCCATTTAGGCCTTCAACAGAATGAAGGAGGCTTCCCTCACTATAGCAAACAATCTGCTTTACTCAAAGTCTGCTGTCTTAAATGTTAATTTCATCCAAAACAAAACCTTCACAGAAAGCTCCAGAATAATGTTTGACCACCTATCTGGGCATCATGGCCATAAAATTAGCCATCACACCTGGCATACACTGAATGATGCATGCATTATACTGTCCTCTTTCTGTCTCCTTTCTGCTCTGTCCCATTCAAAACTCAAGAGAGAAGAGTATCTGCTGCCTGATGGCACTGAGGGCCCAAATGCAAAAGGAGTCCCGGAGACCGTTGAGTAGACTGGTGGGCTGGGATAAGGATCTTCATAACCCAGAGCCTTACTTAACTGCTAGAATTAGTTTCACAGAAGGATGGGGGTAGAAGTTATGTCTTTGAGATTGTGGGATCTAAAAATGCCAGCACAGGGTCTTGAATGTTCTGGTTGCTAAATAAATCTTAGCTGCCCTGGAAGTATTATAAAGTATCAGATTCATATCCAGGGCCTAGCTTGCTGTTAACAACTCTTAAATCAGAACTAGATCGCAGGCGCTCTTCTGTATAGATGAAGGAGCTTAGGAGTTGAAGTATGTGTGTTAAGTGTTAAGAGCCAGGGTAAGGATGGGCATAAACCTTCCCCCCAAAGTTTAAAGTATTGGAACAACAATGCATGATAAAACTCATTTGCTTTTTATAAATGTATTTCCTTTCATCAGCAGGCCATTTTCTATGTTTATCCATATAATTTACTGAGGGAAAAAGACACAAAGCTTTTTTAAAATGTGTTTTAGACAGATAATGGTTTTAAAAGCAGGAAAAATATATCTAGTCATTGAACAGGTATGGGCTTGCAAAAGGGAAATAAATGAACCTTTTAAAACACAATTTTTCATCAAAATGAACTTTACTTTTAAAAAATGATGGCAATACACCCTGTGGATACTTAATATAAATTCATTTGAAAGGCATCTTAGATCTTGTTACTCAGTGATCAATTGCTTTGTCTTTATTTTTATTTTAGAAAGCCAAAGAGAGAGAGGCCATAATTCTTCTGTATAATATAGACCAATATTCAGTTATTTACTTGAATTTCACAGCTCTGTGTGGGGATAAATACACATTCATATTTGTTCCTTACTTTTTGAAATATTTGTTCCTTATTTTAATCCTTTTCACTACAAAGGTGCTATGTAATTAGTTTTCTTTGTGTTGTAATAGGCAGAGGAAATATCATTAACTAATGCTGACCGTATTGGGAATAGATTGACAATCTGTATGAGTGAGATCTATAGAATTTAATCCAAATATTACTTTAATTGTTTTACATCAGGCTTTTATTTAGGTGAAATTCAGCTTAATGTTTAATATGAAATCTATCAGTATATTTGAGGTGTGTATACAAACACATACTCTAATATTGAGAATAAAGTGAGGCTGGCATGCTTTTTAAATGATGCTTTGGCCATGGAACCCAAGAATACCAGAATCTTTCCCTCATAAAAATACCTCCTATAATTTTCTGGAAGGGGATTAGTGAAAGAACAATGACTAGTTAAACAAAATAACATTTTATTACAAATTAGTTCTCTGCCCCCAAAGCCACTGACGAAGTCTAGTAACTTGTACTGGGATCTAGTAGAACTTACACCCAAACTAGATGTAGGCATAGACACCACCTTATTGAGCCCAGATTTGACATTTAGAAATGGCTACCCCTATAAAGCGAAAAGCTACACCTGCCAGCTCAGGAAAACATGGAAACAAGCCAGCAGGAAAGAGCATTTGCTTCATTGGTTTAGCACTGAGTTGGCTTGTACAACTGGACATGCATACCTCCCAGACCTGGGAAAAGTCTCTTGATGAGTGACAGAGTGGGAGAGGCAAATTGTGTGTGTGTGTGTGTGTGTGTGTGTGTGTGTGTGTGTGTGTGTAGGGGAAAGGGAGAGTGAGAAAGGAGGGGAGAGGATGGAAAAGAATTGGAGAGAGGAGGAAGCAAAGTAGAACAAAGTGGAAGCAAAGTGGAAGCAAAGTGGAATGGGAAAAGGTGGAGAGAGAAAGCTGATGCCTTTACCACTTTCCAAGTGTGGAAAGAAGAGAATTAGGAGAAAAGAAAATCAAAGCCTTGAAAGCTCCACCCTAGAAAACTCATCATAATCCATAACCTAGATCTAAGCAGTTCAATCCTCCCTCCTTGGGCGGAAGGACAGGGGGAGCAGACCTCTGGCCTGTGGTCTGACTGGTCAGGGGAAGGAATGAGGGAACAGGTAGAAAAAAAGCCCAGAGCAACCCCAAAGCTAATTTCCACCTTATAGGGAAGTTCATGTCTCAGTGAGATTTTTAGTTTCCACAGTACATTTTCTCAGCCATATAACATTATTTCTTTAGACTCATGAGACACAATTTAAAAAAAAAAATTCCCGCAATAGAGATTTAACCTCAAGGAGGATATACTCAGATTTCACCTGTTCTTTCAATACTCATTGATGTTGAGTGTTTGAGGAGTATAAAGAGAAATTAAGATGACTCCTGCCCTTGAAGGAACTTGTATTTTAGACCCTTTCAAAAATAACTAGAATATAAACTCAAAAGTGAAAAGTACCTTAAAATGCTTATAGTTCAAGGACACTGAGAGTTTGGAGAAAATATTTTTTTAAGAGACAGTAAATTTCACTCCGAATTTTATAAAGTAATATAATAAGTTTTGGAGTGACCTTTTAGAAACTTCAAACAGAACTCAGAATATTTATTCTTTTGAAGAGGAAAAAAAATTCAAATAAGCAAATACACACCTGCATGATTCCAATATTGATGCATCTGCTCCCAAGCTCTAAAACTAATTAGAAATTTGTTTCATATCTGCAATTAGCCTTTAAAAAGATGGGCATCCATTAACACAGTTTGGTAGTGTAATGACAAGCAATTAGTGATAAATTGTTCTATCCTGGAAAGAAATAATAATTGAGAGTAGATGATTTCTAAAGGAATTAAAACATAATTTATTTTTTTAAATTGCTAACTTAATTTTTTTAATTTGGTACAAAGAATTCAGTTTAGGAATCTTCCTCTTTGGGTGTGTGTAGAACTTGAGGAAAATAAAGTCCTTTTTCTTACTTTGGCTCTTTCTAGTTACCTTATCTCGACCCTTCCTCCTTCCTCCATCCTCCTGATTCCACACATCCTGCATATCTACTGTAAATAAAAATAGAAAAGGATGGGGGATGGGGTAACTGGGTGATGGGCATTAAGGAGGGCAGGTGATGTGATGAGTAGTGGTATTATATACAACTAATGAATCATTGAACATTATATCAAAAATTAATGCGGTAAAAAATTTGACTAATTGAATTTGAATTTAAAAGAGGAAAATATGAGAGTACTCTCAAGAACCTGGAAATTGAGAAAAATTCCCTACAAGATGAAATTGCTGATACTTACTTGAGAGATTTAAACAATTGATTGGAAGCTGTAGAAGGCAGATATCATCAGTTCAATATAAGGAAGAATTTCTTACAGATTAGGATGGGCTAAACATAAGTTTCTCAAATACTTATAATTCTTTGATTTTACCAACTATAACTGGAAAATCCTTTACTGAATGTTGTAGAGTTGATATGAGCATTCACTGGGGTCTGGTGAGGAGGTGGACTAGTTGATGTGTAAGTTTTCTTCAGGCACTGAATTAGCTTCTCTCACTGAAATTATTTTAACAGAGGAGTTACCTGCATTGTGCCTTCTGTCAGAAAGTTGTCTTGGTTATACAGTTTAATCCCTGCTACTGTTTTGAACTGAGACATACAGATAATCATGAGCCTGCATACACATGCCATTTAGGAAAAGAATGAAACTGAGACATAATATTAGATGTGAGATGCTAAAGGACATTAGGTCATTCCCTTTTTTTCTGTTGCCTCCCATGTGTTGGAGGAGAACTGACTCTTTCAGAAGGATGGATGGATCAAGAAGTTTTAGAATGGGAGCTTGTTGTGGTTCTGTTCAGTTAAATACAATATAGCTAGAGGTTAGCCATCTTTTGTGCCTATGCACAAAATTCCCACAAATATAGCTCTATTGCTAATAATAATCTCTGTATATTTCCCGACATAGTATTTCCCAAGACAGTATATCTGCCAGTATGCTTAGTCCATGGGAGAAAATAACTCAGATCTCTAGATATTACAGAAGGTGCAAGGAAGTATTGAACAGGTCAAATGTGCAGATTTATTTGAAATAATAGCAATACTATTGTTGGACAAAGCTGCTGTCACTAAGGAGAGTGAGAAACTCAATTTTAGGTTTAATGTTATTCAGTTCTTTGACCTCCCGCCAATCAACTCCCCTCTGGCATAGTTAGGTATCACCAACTGAAGTTAACTCCCTCTAGCCACACTGCCTGTAAAATATGTATAGCTTTTACAACCAGTCATGAGAGTGCAACCCTACACAGGCTGCAAAACACAAACTGTTTCTCGAGATTTCTGCCTGCAAGTTATCTATATCATACTTAAATTTCATTGGCCAAATCAAGTTGCTTGACACATCTGAATTCAAGGAGTAGGGGAAATATACACCTCATCTAGGCCTAGAGGACAATGGATATTGTTTAAGAGTAAAGCACTCAATCACATGACCTTAACTTTTAGAACAGGAGTCAGCAAACTACAGCCTGCCACATATTTTGTAAATAAAGTTTTATTAGGACACAACCACACCCATTCATTACATATGATCAATGGCTGCTTTTGCATCATAATGGCAGAGTTGAGCAGTTATGACAGAGACCATATGACCAACAAAGCCTAAAATATTTCTTCTCTAGTTCTTTACAGACAATGTTTTCCTACCTTTAGAGAAGCAGAAGGATATGTGCATAAACATCTAAAATGCAATGTATCTGCTTTCTTTTTTTTTTTTTAAGATTTTATTTATTTATTTGACAGACAGAGATCACAAGTAGGCAGAGAGACAGGCAGAGAGAGTGGGGGAAGCAGGCTCCCTGCTGAGCAGAGAGCCCAATGTGGGGCTCAATCCCAGGACCCTGAGATCATGACCCAAGCCGAAGGCAGAGGCCTGACCCACTGAGCCACTCAGGTGCTCCTGTATCTGTTTTCTTATTTCATGATTACAGCCCTTTTGGGGAAGCAGGCAAGGTATACATTTAAATAAAAATCAAGTGGAGGTATTATTAAGAAAATGTGCCCTAAGACCAAGATTTTTTTAAGTACTTTGGAACTGCAAAGGAAACATCTGTTTGAAAGGATGATGGAAGATTTTTTAGAGGAAATAGTATTTGGAATAAGTATTGAAAGGAGGAAGGATTTTCTTAGGGTTACCCTCCAGGGAAAAGTATTGCAGAAGGAAGGAAAGACCTGAACAAAGAAGGTTTGGGGTATGTTAAAGGAACGGAGAATATCTGATTGTGGTTAAATATTGGTATTTATGACGGCGTCTGAGAGATGGTACTGTCCCTGGAAACACAAAATATTATCTTGAATTTTTAAATTAGAACTATGTTATTAGAAGATGCAACAAGGGTGTTGAAAAGTGTTCAGGCTTTGAACCTTGCCTTTGTCATATGATAGTTGTGTGGCCTACCTGTGTCACCTTAACCAAACTATTTAACCTCTCTGAGCCTCAGATATCCCTCCTAGTGAAGTGAGAACAGTTAGACCCTCATAGTTTTTTAAGGATATAAATAATGGGGCGCCTGGGTGGCTCAGTGGGTTAAGCCGCTGCCTTCAGCTCAGGTTATGATCTCAAGGTCCTGGGATCGAGTCCCACATCAGGCTCTCTGCTCAGCAGAGGGCCTGCTTCCCTTCCTCTCTCTCTGCCTGCTTCTCTGCCTACTTGTGATCTCTGTCTGTCAAATAAATAAATAAAATCTTAAAAAAAAAAAAGGATATAAATAATGAATGTACAGTGTCTGCTGTGCCTCATACAGAGTAGGTGTTCAAAAATTATAGCTGTTATTATTACTGTTACTCTTTTTAAGCTATTGTCAATCTGCTTTGACTTTTGCAGCCTGCCCATTCCTAATTGATGTACGCTTTCTGAACTTTATGCCCCTTTTCTCTCTCTCTTGCTCTCTCTCTTTCTATATTTCCATAGATATATATATTTATATTCATATATTTATAGAATTATAAATTAATGATTCAATTGTTTTAATATTTATAAATAATTATATTACTAAGAATTATGTTTTATTATCATATATTTATTATATATTACAATTATATAACTACTATATGCTTATATATAGATAAATATACATATATAGAGAGAGAGGGGGAGTGGTGTGAGAGAGAGAGAACACATGCACATGCATGGTGGCAGGGGAAGGGCAGAGGGAGAGACTCTATTGCAGACTCCTCACTGAGCCCACAGACTGATGCGGGGCTGGATCTCACAAGCCGTGAGATCCTGACCTGAGCAGAAATGAAGAGTCAGATACTTAACTGACTGAGCCACCCAGGTGCCCTTTTTGCCCCTTTTCGTGTCATGTTTCTGACGGATACAACCTGCTACTATTTGCTACCTGCAGATATTTTATTTTTATATTTAACATCCTATTTTATTTTTACTATTTAACATCCATCTCAAATTATCTTTTCTATAAAGTCCTCAAAAGGGCTTCCCATAATTTAAAACTAAATCTTTTCCTTCCACTTCCCCCCATAATATTTATAATATATTTTATTATATTTTAGATCTTAGGTGTGTATTGTCTACTTTAGTCATTCATAAGTCTTGAGAGAAGGAACTTTATCTTGGTCTTGTTAGATTCTTTGTTGTATAATTTTATAAGCAGTTTTCACTCATAGCAGAATGATCCAGAAAATATTTTATTTCATGGTAGGAAGCATCTAATTGAAGAACCATCTTGGAAAAGTGTTAGTTCTGCAACAAAGTTAATCTTTATAAATAAGAAAAAATTTAAGATCAGAAGTTGATCTAATTGTTGACCTTTCTCTAAATTTTGAAAGCAATTAAATTGAATTGTATTCTTGCAAGCTGGTGCAGCCACTCTGGAAAACAGCATGGAGGTTCCTCAAAATGTTGAAAATAGAACTGCCCTATGACCCAGCAATTGCACTATTGGGTATTTACCCTAAGGATACAAACATAGTGATCCAAAGGGGCACATGCACCCGAATGTTTATAGCAGCAATGTCCACAATAGCCAAACTATGGAAAGAACCTAGATGTCCATCAACAGATGAATGGATCAAGAAGATGTGGTATATATACACAATGGAATACTATGCAGCCATCAAAAGAAATGAAATCTTGCCATTTGCGACAACATGGATGGAACTAGAGCGTATCATGCTTAGCAAAATAAGTCAAGCAGAGAAAGACAACTATCATATGATCTCCCTGATATGAGGAAGTGGTGATGCAACATGGGGGCTTAAGTGGGTAGGAGAAGAATAAATGAAACAAGATGGGATTGGGAGGGAGACAAACCATAAGTGACTTTTAATCTCACAAAACAAACTGAGGGTTGCTGGGGGGAGGGGGCTTGGGAAAAGGGGGTGGGATTATGGACATTGGGGAGGGTATGTGCTTTGGTGAGTGCTGTGAAGTGTGTAAACCTGGTGATTCACAGACCTGTACCCCTGGGGATAGATTATTATGCCTCCATCAGAAAGGATGAATACCCAACTTTTGTAGCAACATGGACGGGACTGGAAGAGATTATGCTGAGTGAAATAAGTCAAGCAGAGAGAGTCAATTATCATATGGTTTCACTTATTTGTGGAGCATAACAAATAGCATGGAGGACATGGGGACTTAGAGTGGAGAAGGGAGTTGGGGGAAATTGGAAGGGGAGGTGAACCATGAGAGACTATGGACTCTGAAAAACAATCTGAGGGTTTTGAAGGGACGGGGGGTGGGAGGTTGGGGTACCAGGTGGTGGGTATTATAGAGGGCACGGATTGCATGGAGCACGGGGTGTGGTGCAAAAATAATGAATACTGTTATGCTGGAAATTAAAAAAAAAAAATACATTCCATAGAAATAGAAACATTAAAATAAGGTTCTAAGTTCAAGGTTGCTTATTATAGCAATCCGTATAATCATAGAAACAAAAATAAAACGGAAAATATTCATTAATAGTGGTATCTGGTAAATGGTAGAACAAACAAGTATATCTACTCTATGGAATCTTTTTTCAGTCTTTAAACAAATTACATTATATCTTTCTCCCTTAACCTAGATGCATCCTATGTAAATAAAAAATTTTTAAATTAAAAAAAAAATTGAATTGTATTCTTTCCCTTTAATATATAGGGAAGGCAGCTTTAAAGTTGAATTTATGAAAGTCTCTGAACATAAAGAAGATTTACCATTATTGTTTATTTTCTAAATGTTTAATGAATGGCCTGGGACCTTCCTAAATTTCTGTTGTATCAAAGTCACTAATGATTGACAGAATGTTCAAAATGGAGAATCCAAACATCTGGCTTAAAATCACACAGTTGTCTCTCTTGCTTTTGATAGGCCCAGATATTTGAAGCAGTACTCTCAAAGTAAAAGACTTATAG
Organism: Mustela erminea; assembly: GCF_009829155.1. NCBI lineage: Eukaryota > Metazoa > Chordata > Mammalia > Carnivora > Mustelidae > Mustela > Mustela erminea. The sequence continues at coordinate 128,490,397 of NC_045614.1, forward strand.
CCTTGAGGCTGGAAAGATGAGTCCCTGGAGTATGGAGGAAGACTTAGAGCTTTTATTTATGTTAAATTTTTATGCCATCACTTAAAGATCTCTCTTTTAATGTTTAAAATATTCATTATATATTTCTCTAGTATTTTAGGTATAAGATTTCTAAATAAAAATTATATGTGTATGTTCAAAATTTATTTGAAGTATGAATACTTCAAATATACTATTGGAGTATAGAATTAAAAACTAGAGGGGTGCCTGGGTGGAGAGCCTCTGCCTTCAGCTCAGGTCATGATCCCAATGTCCTGGGATCGAGCCCCGCATCAGGCTCTCTGCTCAGCAGGGAGCCTGCTTCCCCTTCTCTCTCTGCCTGCCTCTCTGCCTACTTGTGATCTCTCTCTCTCTCTGTCAAATAAGTAAATAAAATCTTTAAAAATAAAACAAAACTGGAGATCACTAATTTAAAGGAAAGCAATATATAAATATATCATATATATGATATATACATGGTAAGTGACATATTGATAATATGACAATATGTATCTCCTGTATTTATGAGTTTTTAGAAACAATAGTGATTGCTTTCTTTTTATACAAATTGCATTATGATATAATACACATTTTTGAAAAAATATTGGCTTCTGGTGTTGAAGAATCTTCTGGTAGCTTCGGGATTCCGTCCAGCATTTTTAAGTTTGGCAAACAGGAGAACACTCTAAAGAAAAAGTTAAAAAAAAAAATAAGTAACTATACTGAACAAAAGCATTATTGATTAAGAGATGAGTGTCTATCATTTTATTCTTTTTTTTAATCTTTACAATAGTGTTATAATAAAATACTCTATGTTCATTGAGCTGATCATGCTGCTGTAGCTTGTCCTCTTCGGGAGCTACCATATAGTTCTACAGATCATAATTATAGATCAGAGAAGTGGTGCTATGTACAGTCTGTTTTTATAAGAGAATTTCAGTCCCATTTTACAATGTTCTATAAAGGGGAAAAATGAAGGAATTTAGCCAAATAACCATGAGAGAAAGAATGAGATAATGATATGTGTGCACATTAGAAAGTTAAAAAAATTTTTTTTTTTAAAGAAGTAAAGAAAACACATGTTGTTTAATGATAGTTAAGGAAGAATTCTGGCTCTAAGGCATAAGAGAAGAGGTGGGAAATAGTCTTGTCCTGAGTTATTTTCTCTTGATAGAGAGCATTTCTGAAGATCACATTTCAGATTTACACAGTCACTTCCAGGTTCAGGAAGGGGTCCCGCTCATCAGCCCAGTTAAACAGTCAAATGCCTAGCAGAATTATAAAGCAGTGTTTCCTTTCAAGTGTTTTTCTAGATATGGGAGTTCTGTGGGCTCAGACCAGAGGAAATGCATATTAGGACTTGCCCAGGATGAAAGATACCAGAACCTGTCAGTAGACATGCTATGTCAACTAATGGTGGTGTTGACCTCCTTGGGTGCTCTCATTGGCCGCATAATTTTCTTAACACTAATTACTTCCTAAACGTTATCTTATTTAATCCTCACACCAGTTCTGTCAGGTTTTTGTCCCCCATTTTAAGTCATTTATCCAAGATCATAAAGCCTGTGGGGGGACAGTACAAAGATGAAAACCTAAGCCTTCTGACCCTAATGTTCAGACTTAGCTGACAGGAAACCCTAGCTACTACTTTTCAAAAAGTCAAACTGTGGTGAACTCAGATCACATTGACTTCTGAAGAAGAGTGAAAGAGTTTGCCTATGGTTGTCCCAGGACATGGGGCTGCCTTCTACCTACTGGGACTTACACTATGAGCTTTATCAGTAAGTTTTTTCTTTTTTGAACTGCGCTTTCTTCTTATTGGAGGATCTGAGAGAAAGGAGGAAGGGAAAGACAGTCACAATTCTAGGTGTCAATGACCAAGAAAGTCTTATACTTAAATAATTCTGATTATGATGTAAAGGGACACTGAAAGTCTGGCCCAAATCCTGGACACAGAGATACCCAGAGAAAGAATGAAATCTGTTATAATCCTCAAAGTGTGGGTTTTGGCTAGGTGACTGAACCCAAATTTGGATGAACTTGGGAGTTCAGTTTGGTTTGGGCAGATCTTTCTGTTTAAAGTATCCCTGTACTATGCAAGTCAATACAATCTGGCTTTTTATAGCTTGAATGCCAGTCTGTATCCACCTTGGACTCAATCCAACAGAGTTAACGTTAGAAAATAGAAGAGCCTCATTATATCCCTCATTCTCACATAACTCTATACCACATCATAAATTTTGAAGACAGATTTATAGTGAGACCTCAGGGCATATCAGATTTCAGACAGTTAATCTTAATTCTATTGTTGTAAGGCATCCTTTGAGGGGAAGCAAGTAACTGAATTGGGAGCAAAATAAAATTCCATGTATAAATTAACAAAACTAAAATGTAATACTAATCAATTTTCTTTATGACTAGAAAGGTGCCTTTTTATGAATGATGTTGAAATGTCCAGCTAAACCTCCTCTGACTATAGGAAATACAATTTTAAATTTCAAAATGTTATTATAGTTAAATCTTCGTTCAATTTTAAAGCAACTGTGCTGCTAGTTTTCACGTATGTAAAAGCAATTTGAGAATTTATTATCACAGAACATGAATTTTGCCTTCAGTCTATAGTCATGGGGGAGACAATGGCAGTAATAAGATTTATGTAGGAGCAACAGAGATTAGAATTCTTATTTCGACAATTTTTTGTTATACATCAGGGTTTAGAGTCTAATATTATCTAGGCCTCAGAATATGGTTGTTGTCATGGGAAAATGGCAGTTTGAGAAAGGAAGGTAGTGAGAACTAGGATTTTATTGAAGTCGAATGTAGATGAAGGACATAATCACAGACCAGGTACACACCTAGAGATGATCTAATCCTTTGTATGACAGATTCAAACTGAGACATGAGTTGACTTGTTATCTGGGGACAAATACAAGTTCTAAAACTCAGTGGCTTGTTTTTGCCCTTTAAATTCCCACAGGTGGTGTTGGGAATTAGCTAGGGAAGAGGGAATTTTCTGCATACCCCAAGGTATACATTGCATTATTACCATTAGGAATCTTCCAGTAGTGACAAAGAAATAAAATGGTTTATTCTTCACAGGTTTTCAAGGACCTTCAACCAGAGGGGTAGATTGAATCAGTCACTTCTTTGTATCCATTTAATTGTGCCCTTGTGGCCCAAAGGAATGAAAATAAAGTCAAAGAATAGTGGTGCCTGGGTGGTTTAGCTGTTTGAATATCCAGCTGTGGATTTTGGTTCAGATCATGATCTCAGGGTTGTGAGATTGAGCGTGGCATCAGGCTTTGTGCCAGGTATCAAGCCTGCTTGGGATTCTCTCTCTCCCTTTTTTTCTTCCCCTCCCCTGATCACTCTTGCTCTCTCCCTCCCAACAAAACAAAACAAACAAACAAAACCCAGAGAATAAACCATTTATAAAACTATCTCTTGGACATTGATAGGAATCTGTACATAGAAATCTTTAAAAAGACATAATATCTATTAAACATTATGAGAGAAAACACATAGGATTTGAAAGTCTAAAATGAAGCATCTTTGTATATGTAAAGTTACATTATAAGAGAAGCCTACTATTTTAAAGCAATCATAAATTATCTGAGAAAAGAGTGTATAGTACATTTTTTTTTAAAAAAGATTGGTTCAAAGTTCTTCGGGTGACATCAGAAGCATGAAATGCTGAAAGTATAGTTGATAGGATAAATATTTGCCAAATAAATTTAAGGGCCAGGGAAACAGCCAGTCAAAGTAACATTCAATGAAGAACATAGATGACAAAGATGTTTGGGGGCCTTACCGTTTCCGGTAATTTTGGTGAAACTCACAAGGGTTCCTCTTGAGCATAAGGGATTCTAGTGGAGTGCACCATAAACTTGAGAGCCCAGTCAGAGACTCGATGTGGTTTTCGGCCAAGAATAAATGCTGTATCTGAGGTATCTTTGGCAATTGTTTGAAAGATGTGAGATGGTTTTTGTTCATATTTAAAACCCTGCATCTGGATTAAAAATATAAACACCTTGTCATTTGTCTCCTGAAGAAGATGGTTGACTACTAAATCTTGGACAGGACTAGCATGCCTCATCTAGACCATAACCCCTCAAAGAAGTGACAGTGATATTTTCTACAACTGTGGTTTATAAGAGAAATATTTATATCAAAATATGAAGAGAAAATAAGATGAATATGTGAGACTATAAGCTTGCTGAATACAGAAGTCTGTTTTCTTTTCCAGGGTATACACTCAGTACTTGGCATGGTAGTTAGTCCATGGTGGGTTTGCAATATGTCTCAAATAAAGGAGTGAACGGCTGCGGTGAATGAGTGAATCTCAATGATCTAGTTGTTCACACAGACACATAACAACTTACGGAGAGTATTGCCTCCAAGTAGTGAGATCTGTTCTTTTTTTCCCTACTTAAATTTTAATTAAATTTTCCATACTTAAATTTTATATTGAAAAAATAATGTTTTATATTAGAAAAAGGAAAAAAAATCTGGTTGTATATAAAAGAAAACTAAAAAGTATCCTTAGGAGAAGAAATGTGTGTTGGGCACTGAGGTTGAATACATTTTCCTGACATCTCCTGCTTCTCAATATTTTTGCCTTAAAGCTCTAATTGTATAAGGCCATGCAACTAGAGGAAATAATTCAAATCACTAATACATTGCCTGAAGGAAAAATTCTTTATGTATAAGCTGGGATTAAATACCATGAGAGAAACACAGGGAACTTATTTATGGCCTTGTACCCCACAAAGACACTTAGTAAATAATTATTGCTAATGGTAAAGATGGTGTTAACAGAGAGAGAGCTTCCACACAACTCTATTAGAAAAATCCAGTTTAAATTCCCTACCCGACTGAATTGTAATTTTTTCACAACTCTTCATTTCCTTGTTTCCTTCCACTCTCTCTTCATATGGACATTTTGTACAGTCCTAATCATACATTTGATCACTTTGGGGTTTTACTCTTTTCCAGGTTACACATAAGCTTTTTGGAGTACTTTAGTGTGACGATGATTTCTAATTGAAACCCCAGCCTAACTACGATTTCTAATTGAAACCCCAGCCTAAGCAGTTCCTCTGCGCCTCTTTCTGTCCTCTTGTGAAATCTGTTCTTTTCTTGTCTGCTAGTCATTCTCTCATTTTCAATGTATATCCACCATGGGCTCTGAGATTCAGCCCATCACACATCCCCAGTCTGCAGGATGTTAGGGGTGAAAAGCAGCAAACCAAGTGTGGTGTTTTTCCCTGGGGCAGAAAGCAGGAGGCCATGAATTAATACGTCAACTTTTTTCTCTGTTGATACTTTGATTTGGCAGTTGTAAAATTTGAATTGCAATTACATAATTTGATATTATATAGTCTATTTCTATAGAAAGAAAAGCCAAAAAAGATATCCAGAGAACACTAAATCTGGGGCAAGTCTTTTCTTTAATGATTATGGTTTCTCTCTTTCTCTTTTTTATGTAATATATCAAAGATTTAGAGGTTTATTGATCTGGATCAGGTCACGTTCAAATACTTCAAGTACACGATATTCTAGTTCAGTAGTTCTAAAGTATGCCGTGTGACTATTAAACATGTTTTTGTTGCATGTATATTTAAATATATATTAGAAATATAACTAATGTTATCACTATCATATCCCTAGAAAAGAGTCTGGCAAAACAAAAACAGAAACAAAAACCTGAATAAATCAGTATCAACTACCAATGATTTTTATTTATAGTAGTGATATTAATTTTCTTTTGAGAATTTTTATTTCCATATTTAAAAATTTGTTATTTAAGAAGAACCTAAGTAGGGGCGCCTGGCTGGCTCAACTACTAGAGCATGCAACTCTTCATCTCGGGGTTGTGCTTAGTTTAAGACCCACATTGGGTGTAGAGTTTACTTAAAAAGAACACAAGTAAAGTCAAATGCTATGCAAGTCTATCTAAAATTTCAGAGGGCCTTTGGAAATGCCTGAAGATACCCAGGGACTTTGCATATTCTGACACCTCCTCCATCTCCTGACTGCTTCCCTCTCCCATGTGGCTGTGATGGTCTTTTTATCACCCAGGGATAAGTGTTCCCAGCTCAGAGATGTAACTTAACCAGCTCTAGGATTTACCCTTCCTTCTTGTGTCTGCTTAATTTCCTTCATCTCCTACTTCTTGGCACTCTACCTACCCAGTGTGCCTAGTGCAGCAGACAGCAGCTCTCTAAGAAAAGAGTTCTCGCAATCCTGAGCAAAAAGGCAGATTATGTTTAATGTCAGGAGTTTGGGATCTTTGGAAGACCAAAGAAATCTATATATTTTTTTAAAAACTTTTAGTTTGTTTCTGTTGCTATTCTGATGGACTACCCTCACCTAAGAGAAACCAAGACTCTTGTCAGCTACCTGAAGTCTCATGGGTGCTCAACAAATATGACTAAAAATGTCTATGTTACAACAATTGTACTTATATAATGTAATTGCATTTTCCAGTGTACAATACAAGGGATGTGGCAAGCTTTTCTTCCAGTGTGATTCCCTGATACCAAACTACTCCTCTAAAAATTGATGATAATATTAATTTGGAAAGGAATAGATTTTTTTCCCCTCTAAAGTATGACATTTTGATGTATAAATTTCCCTTTTTGCCTTGCTTAGGTATCACTTACCACTATTACCTTTAAGACTTGACCATTTGGCCATCGTAGGTACAGAAAATCATCATATATGTCCAAATACCAAATATTTGACTTTAACTTAGTAACTAGACATGTTAAAGGGCAGGTACCTTGGCAATCTTATGGCACTTAAGTCCACCAGTGAATTATCCACTAACCAGAGGGTTTCAACTCGAATTAGTCTTCTAAGAATCCTGTTAAAATTTGCAACTTGATAAGGGTCCCCCAAATCCTGAAATGAAAGGTTCAAATTCTGAAGGGAAAAATAAAAAGAAAAAGCAAGTTCAAACAACTGACAGACTGGGAGAAGATATTTGCAAACGACATATCAGATAAAGGACTAGTGTCCAGAATCTATAAAGAACTTAGCAAACTCAACACCCAAAGAACAAATAATCCAATCAAGAAATGGGCAGAGGACATGAACAGACATTTCTGCAAAGAAGACATCCAGATGGCCAACAGACACATGAAAAAGTGCTCCATATCACTCGGCATCAGGGAAATACAAATCAAAACCACAATGAGATATCACCTCACACCAGTCAGAATGGCTAAAATCAACAAGTCAGGAAATGACAGATGCTGGCAAGGATGCGGAGAAAGGGGAACCCTCCTACACTGTTGGTGGGAATGCAAGCTGGTGCAGCCACTCTGGAAAACAGCATGGAGGTTCCTCAAAATGTTGAAAATAGAACTGCCCTATGACCCAGCAATTGCACTATTGGGTATTTACCCTAAAGATACAAACGTATTGATCCAAAGGGGCACGTGCACCCGAATGTTTATAGCAGCAATGTCCACAATAGCCAAACTATGGAAAGAACCTAGATGTCCATCAACAGATGAATGGATCAAGAAGATGTGGTATATATACACAATGGAATACTATGCAGCCATCAAAAGAAATGAAATCTTGCCATTTGCGACAACATGGATGGAACTAGAGCGTATCATGCTTAGTGAAATAAGTCAAGCAGAGAAAGACAACTATCATATGATCTCCCTGATATGAGGAAGTGGTGATGCAACATGGGGGTTTAAGTGGGTAGGAGAAGAATCAATGAAACAAGATGGGATTGGGAGGGAGACAAACCATAAGTGACTCTTAATCTCACAAAACAAACTGAGGGTTGCTGGGGGGAGGGGGTTTGGGAGAAGGGGGTGGGATTATGGACATTGGGGAGGGTATGTGCTTTGGTGAGTGCTGTGAAGTGTGTAAACCTGGTGATTCACAGACCTGTACCCCTGGGGATAAAAATATATGTTTATAAAAAATAAAAAAATTAAAAAAAAATAGTTATTAATTAAAATTGTGTTGTAGATGTTATTTAGACCAGTAGTTTTCCACCGTTTTTGGTGTGCACTCTAAAACACTCTCACATCCAAATACTCACAATTATGTAGCAGCAATTCATTCTCAAGGTAGGGGAGGTGAAAATCAGACCTGATTCTAATTATATACAAGGCTGGAAGTGGGGAAGGCAGGATCCTGAAACTGATTCTGAAATTTTCTAGGGGTAAAGAGTGGAAGGGATAAAATTCTATTTTGGAATTACTGATTGAAATGATTAGTTATCCTTGGCCTCCTTAGAAATATGCAGAAATCACATTTAAAAAGATTTCACTCCCCCCACCCCGTGCTAACTTGTCTTCTGTGTATTATGAAAATTTTTGTTGTCCCCCTTTCCTTCTTAAAGAAAGTAAAAATGACACCTAATAATAATAATAAAAAGATTATTTTTAAAATAATAAGTAATATTATAAGTAATTTAACAATAAATATTATTTATATACTTATATAATTTATATATTTATATGTTTAATAATAAGTAAAGAATAATAGTAAGTAGTATTACCTATGAAGTAATAAGTAATATTAATTATGAAGTAATGGAGATACCATCGTTCAAAAGATGGAAGCTATTATTTTGTTTTAAAGTAGCTACAGATACATATGTGAAAATGACCTTATCATATTTAACAGACAGTGGATACTTTATTTTTGCTTTTAACGTCAGTCAGTTTTGATATAAAGGAAATTAAAGCCACTTTTGCTGGTAGCATTGGCCCTATAAACTCTATTCCTAAGAGTTAATTTATTTATTTCCAGAATTCTGCTATCAATTCTGTCAAAAAAATTAACAAATAAAATGGCAATCCCCTTTTTAAAAAATTTGAATCAAAATAATTTAGTTTTAAAGAAATATAGATAACTCTATCTTTATAAAGATCATTAAGTTCTTGATATTTTTAGATACTAAACATAAACTTTGATACTTTAAGTTCCATTTTCCAAAAGGATAAAAGAAATAAAACTTAAGAAATGATAAGAGGTTATATCTGTCTCTATATTGAATGTCACCTCCTCAGAGAGGTTTTTCTTGGACAACTGTGTTCCAATTAAGTTTTCTATGGTAGTTAGAATTTATTTAGCCGTTCTCTTAGTGTACAGTTATCTCAAGGCCAATTAAATTTTCTATTATAATTTATTAGGAAGGCTCCACTGGCTTTTATAATATATCCATAGTTTAAACGGCAGCTATAAAGAATGAATACGGGTATACAATGGAATTATTACCTCTGAAGATAGTTCTGGGGTGGAGGTCAACGTTTCAGGTACATCGCTTAAATTTTAAACAAATAAAATAGATGTATGGTTTAATTTTTAAGAGTAGAATGTGTCCACCCATTATATATGAAAATTTTTAATTAATTTTAAAAAGAAAAGAAAGCACCATGCAGGGGAAACAGTATTCTATTTTTATATCTTCCACTACCAAGATGTATAACCTTTGGCAAATCATTTCTTTCTGGACTTCCCCTTCCTTTTTGGAAGGATGGGATTTAGAACAGACCCTCTCTGAAACTCCTAATTCCATAATTTTATAACATCTAGGGTCAATCTATGAAGCAAAACTGGCTTCAAGAAGCCTCAGGGAGCAGGTTTTAAACTCAATCTTATTTCTGGAAGAATTCCTAAATTCTTCATGTACAATTTGATCACTCCAAAGACCAAAATCTTGGGGCACCTGGGTGGCCAATCCTTAAGCATCTGTGTTTGGCTGAGGTGATGATCCCAGGGTCCTGGTTCGAGCCCTCCATCCGGCTCCCTGCTCGGCAGGAAGCCATCTTCTCCCTCTTCCACTCCCCCTTCTTATGTTCCCTCTCTCACTGTGTCTCTCTGTGTCAAATAAATAAAATCTTAAAAAACAAAAACAAAATATTGGCATCCCACTCTATTCCGAAGAAGTTGATTCACTCTTTTTTTGCCACCAACACATCCTTCCCAGTTACACCCTCAGTACTCTGCCTAACATGACCTGAGCCAGCTGGGATTAGAGGCTTGAAGAACTGCAGCGCCATTGCTTCATGATGTAGAGAAAGGGCTGCATCAAAGCTAGCGGCTTGTTCAGCTGGGTGATTTTCAGCACCAACAAATCACAGCTCCTATTTTTACTGGTAAGAAGTTTTGTTTCTGGAGAGTTGTGTTCAGACCAGGCTGGCTGCTCCAGCTGTTCAAAGTTTGGGGCTGAATGCATTATTCAAGGTATTCTGGATTGCATCATAAACTCTTTGACAAGGAATATTGTCCAACATTTGACACTTACTATTATCAAAAGGAACAATTGCGTTCTCAAGTATTTTAAACTTTTCCAAAGCCCAGCAATATTAGGATAAGATACAGGTTAGAAAATAAGTATCACGTCATGATGAAGAAGAGGTGAACAAAGAGATGGAGAACCCCAAACACAGCTAGTTTTAGAGAAAATGGCGGAGGAATACTTAGAGTTTTGATTTTGCCCTCAGAAGTGGGGGGGGGGGGAGTGTCGTAACTGAATCAATGAGAAAAAGACTTTTTTCCCATCTTTCAAGCTCTCACCGTGCAGTCCTCCCAATTTTCTTGTAGCCATGTTTCCCATCTGTTTTTTTCAAGGACTCTTTTCCCAGCAGGCCGGGTGCACTCCTCCTGTCTGAAGAGCAGCTCTTCTGTGGAGGGTCCTGGGCAAATACCACAAGGTGAGATCTAAGAAGTAGGTTTACAGTGGCAGGACTGACATCTTGCCTGATATTTGTCCAGTTGTTGTTTTTTTTTTTTTTTTTAAAGATTTTATTTATTTTTCAGAGACAGAGGGAGAGAGCGCGAGTGAGCACAGGCAGACAGAGAGGCAGGCAGAGGCAGAGGGAGAAGCAGGCTCCCTGCCGAGCAAGGAGCCCGATGCGGGACTCGATCCCAGGACCCTGGGATCATGACCGGAGCCGAAGGCAGCTGCTTAACCAACTGAGCCACCCAGGCGTCCCTGTCCAGTTGTTTTAAACTTCTGCTTGATATCAGGATTGAGGAGAACATGAGCTGGCCCATATAGTGTAAGCAATAGTGTAAGCAATAACAAAATAAGTCCAGTTTTAACCTATTAAATTATTTGGAGCACAGGTAGGTAAGAAAATCACCAAAAGAGTGACTTAGTCTTTATACAATCTTCTCTTTGGGGATGTCACTTACGGCCTTCCCTCTCTTTTGTCTCTCAACTCAATTGGCCCCTTGGTTCCATCACTTTCCCCTTGAGAATCTGTCCCTCACTTTTGCCGTGTTGGGGCTTTCATAACTTCCTACCTGAACTAAAACTACTTTCTCTTGGATTGCCTTGTTTCCAATGATCTCTCCTTCAATATAAATGATACACATGGCCATCCAGCTTTCCTAAAAAACAGCTTTGCTTAAAATGTTTCAGAATTTCTCCCTGTCTACCAGTTCAGGGTGGAGAATCCTGGTTTGTCAAATAAGGTTTTCCACAATCTTATCTCAATCTCCATTTCCAAACTCATTTCCCACTATTTCCCAAACCTGTTGTCCTCCACATCAGGCTTGCACAGATTTCCATGGTTAGGGAAAGGAAAGCCTGTTTTCAGTCTGAGGTTGGGTGCTAGGTGGTTGGGTGACTCCGGATGACTAATTTTAATTTTCTGAGCTTTAGTTTTCCATGTCTGCAAAAATATAGGGAAGACTAAAATCAAGAGCCCAACATCAGCTGAATATGATGAGAAATTGTTTGAAGATCATAATGCTTTATAAAAATACTGATTTCCAATTTTACTAAAATGTATTTTTCTCTGAGAAAGTACAGCTCCATTGTATTACTCAATTACCTAAACTTTGGTCTGTTGTGATGTTAAGCGGGCCCCTCACAGCAATGCTAAGCTCAGTGATTTCAATTCCCTCCCAATTCCAGCATCCTGTGTTTCCATGAATCCTACCTGGTACCATTTGTGCACACTTCCCCCTCTCCATTTTTCTGGAGTGTGTGATTCTTAGTTCAGAGGTGAAAAGAAATTGTTATACTAAAGAAAAGGTTACTAAAGGCATCAGGAACAAAGACTTTTTGTGACAGTTTTGTCTGGTCTCTGATGGGAGATAATGAGTCCATTTGTGAAGGATTTATGGAAGGCAATAAAAGAGTCCGATGTTCCATTATTTTGACACAAACATCAGTTCTTTCCTCAGACACAGGTAGAAGCTGAAATGCAACCTGACCTTTTGAGCATTTCTCTCATAATGAACTGTACTTGTCCACCAGGAAATCACATAACCCTGAAGTATACTAACCAGTTTACGAATAAAATATCTTTGGATTAAGAAATTTTCTTCTTCATTGATTGGGCTGATTGGAATTAAAAGTCATAGAACTAGAAAAACTGGGCAATCATCTAATTGGGTAGAACTCAGGTTCTATTGTCTTTAATATAACCACCCCCAAATTTGGTAACTTGCTTTGTGCAGTAGATACCCCCAGAGTTATTAAACTCTGTCCTATATTGTTTGTTTGAGTTCTATTGATCTTCTGCTCTTTCAATTATTTTTTTTTAAGCAGCTCTCAAAGATTTCTTTGAAGTTGGAAGCCAAAGGTCATTTCCACTGTGAGGAGTTATATTAAATTGGATTCTTTCTTTTTTAAACTCAGACATGGTTGATAATTGAAGATATATTTTAGCAGTTGAGAAGTATAGTCTGGAATATCTGACAACCTTGGAATGTTGCCTTTCACCTGCTATCTCTGAATTTGTCCTTTATCCCCTCACTGGATTTGTAACTCAGCAGCAGTGACTATATTAACACTTGCTGAGGGATTTTCAAATAGAAAGCATCTATGGTTTAAAAGAACTCTGCCCAACTCTTGGCTCTTTTACGTCATTTAATTGGGAGGAGTTAAGTCAGTCTTGATCTGGCCATCAAAGCCTTAGGAAATTGCTGTTTATCACATACCAGATAACCTTTGTTCTCTTAAGTACACTTCCCAGATGCCCAACTGGGGCAACTGAGATGAACTGAAATAGTTTTAATGGGTGTTTCAGGATCTAATCTAGAAGAAGGGTAATTATTATTAGAATCCTTTTGAGAAGTACTTGTTCTCCATCTCACACAAGCACACACAAAACTTAAAATGAAGGGCAATGAACAAGGGACATCTCTTTTCTTCACAATTTGAGCTGATGGGATTTTCCAACGTTTTCTATCCCCCAGATCATGCTCTATTCCTTTTACAACTAGTCACTTGCAAGAGATTGGGTGTTGCTAATGGTCTGTGGAAGGAAAATGTGCCTTATCTCTGCAGAGCGATGATGTCCTCTGCATGACTGGCCGCCGTGGTCCTTATATGGGATTGGTTTTGTTGGCTGATGACTTCAGCACATGAACTGGCACTTAAATCAGGAAAGAAGGGAGGCCACTGGACTCTCTTTACACATACTCGTTTTCAGTTTACTGCTACATCTTATTTCTATCATCCCCCGATGTCTTCAGTTTGGCAGTTCTCTCTAAACTTCAACCCTCCAACCATGCTCAGAATATAATTTCTTTTTGCCTCATTGTAGCACAATCATCAACCACCACCACACCACGCATACACAGGCACATGCATACACACACATACACACACAAGTGCCAATACCCTTATTGTATCAATTTTTCACCTTCTATTCAAATTTCTTCCCTCCAAACTTCCTAAACTAGCATTTCTCATACTCTGGCCCTCGGGGCTCATCTGCAACAGAATTTCCTGTTAATTTTAAAATTATCAAATTCCTGGGCCCTATTCATACTAATTATATCAGATTCTTTGAGAGACAGTCCTGGAAAACTGTATTTTCCACAAGATTCTGGGTAATCTGTCCCAACACTAAAGTTTAAGGACCAGCTGAACCCTGCCCACTTTGGTCCCTGGTAAAACCATCTCTGTCTTTTTGCCTGTGGACTTCTTACTCATGTGACACACATGGCCTCTACTTCTTTTGGTCTCCTTCCTTCAAAATTCTCCATAATTTCTGGCCATTTGAAAAATATTCTCTCTTAGGTCCCCACAGGACAACTTGCATTTACCTCTAGTAGTACTGCCTACAAATATTTTAAAAATAGGAGTCAGTACTTATCTGCAAACAGAGCTAACAGAGTTAAAACACAAGAACATATTTTACTTAACATTTCAGAAAAGATGTTTTTTAAAGCTTCCTTTGTCAATTGAGTTTGAGTGAAAGAAGAAAAGCATTGTGTGGTAAGCACTGAGAGAGGGAAATGAGTAGGCAAATATATCTAAAGCAACTTTTTCTAAATCAATACTAAAATTGTACATTGTACAATGTAACTGCAAGTCTGCAAACACAGATGGCAGATAGCCAAGATATTTGATATTTTATAAAGACTAAATACTCACTGCAGCCAGAAGTATGTCTAATATTATTTCATCAGCTTATGGGATATGCAAATGAGACATGAGAAATGTATGGTGCTTGTTCTTACATAATTTAGAATCTATTGAAAGCTACTTATAAAAATCAAACATTATGTATATAAGGGGCTATAGATAAGAGTTCTTCAAACTGTCACACTAATATACTTATGAAATCTTATAGAATAAAAAGGAATAATAAAATATTGGTTTATTCTACTGAACTTAAAATGCTTAGTGAAAATATAAAATGAAACTATTTGCTTCATTTAGATGCCCATTTGGTGTTTTAAAAACAAATGATAGAATGAAATCAGGTTAAAATTATTCATCTAAGTGACAATGTAATTCATGATCATGAAATATTGTAAATATATAAAAATTCCAACAAAGATCATTGTTTAAACATATTTAATAATATCTATATGATAGAGAGATAAGCAACCTTTAAAAACTGCATTTTGAGTAATGTTTAATAACATGGAAGAAATGCTCACAAAAACAAGTTAAATGGGAAAACTCAAGAAACAAAATCATTTGTACAATTTTATAAATAAATATGTGTATGTACCTTTCAAAAAAAACTAAATGGAAACAAAAGTCACAGTGATTATTTCTGGATAGTTGAATTACAGGTTCTTTTTCATCTTTCTCCAGGATTTAATACTGAACATTTATTATGTATATAATCAGATATGTGAATATGCTTTAAAGTGGCTTCACTAACTATATTAGTAATTCTATGGTCTTGAAAAGGAGAATTTTTCTATCTCCAAGGAATATCTTTTTCCCCCAAGTAATTTTTTAAGCCACAAATAAAATCTACTCAGAGTACATATACAAAGATACACACATTTGTTCTTTACCTTCTCTTACTCTTGGGCAACGCAGTTGACTTCCTTGAATGTCATGTTGTTCTACCTTGTGCCAAGTAAGGTACTTACAAGAGTCTGATGGAAGCTTTAAAATAAGAGAAGAGAAATAGCATCTGGCAATATGAGATTCATTTACTTTTATGTGTAAAAGTAATACAAATCATTGCCAAACATTCAGCCAAATTAAACTCCAAGTACCTAACGGTGTCCTCATAGAAGTCACTTTAGTTCATTCTAAATTATATTTGATGGTAAATGACAAAAGAAATAGATAAGTGTACACATTCATGAATCCACTTTATACCACCTCTGATAAATCATCCTTTAATATTTATTGAATTGTTTTTAGGGGCTACAGATAACATTTCTTTATACTGTTACACTAGTACATTTATAAAATCTGATAGGATGCAAAGTAATAGTACAACGTTGATTTAGCCTACCAAATTTAAAATGCTTAGTAAAACTATAAAATGAAACTATCTGGTTTACTTAGATTGAGAAACCTCATTCTATTTTCTGTCTTATAACAGTTCTAATTGTTGAAGATTTCTTTTAAAATATTATTTATTTATTTATTTATTTATTTATTTGACAGAGAGAGATCACAAGTAGGCAGAGAGGCAGGCAGAGAGAGAGGAGGAAGCAGGCTCCCCGCTGAGCAGAGAGCCCAATGCCGGACTCTATCCCAGTACCCTGAGATCACGACCTGAGCAGAAGGCAGAGGCTCAATCCACTGAGCCACCCAGGCACCCCTGTTGAAGATTCTTTATTGTATGGGCCCCCAAGCTTCTTTAACTATCTCCAGTTGTGAAAGTTCTGCCTTTTGAGGCTACGCAGAAGCCACATGTGACTATGATGTTGTTTGTAGCATTTGCCATCTTTTCCCTAAGTCATATAATTCTTGCTCATGGATCATGATCTACAGATTATTAACTATCCAACAAGAACATACGATTCTCCTTGGGAAGAGTTCCAATTTATTGACATTCCTCTAAAATGCGTAGCCAGTATGAATGAAATATTTCAGGTCTGGTCATCTTTCTTGTTCTAGACAGTAAGTATATTACTGACCAGAATGTGTACAAGACCATATTTAGAGCAATTTTATATTATTTACTATGATTGAGGTTGTAGTCAATCAAAATTCCCTGAATCTTTTATAGCTTATGATAGTTTCAAGGTTAACACAAACAAAAGGTGTATTACTCAGAAAAGAGCATTATGTTAAATATACCACAGATTCAATCTTCAGTTAGCCAGTGGTATACACATAAACAAAGAGACCCAGAATATTTGATATAAAGAAATGTCATTAGAGTATTTGGAACCAATGCTTTCATCTCACAGAGCAGCATTTCACATAGCTTATGATTTGCTTAAGCTGTAAATTTGTGACTAATACTAACATAAAAACATTTCCACCACTGAATAAGCTTATGAGGCTCTGGATTAAACAGAGTTAAGTGTTTCTCTTTGCTACCAGACTCCACAGAGCCTTTCTATATATATATATTAATACATTATGAGTCTAGACTCACAAAGTGTTCCCCTGGACTTTTAAATCATAGAAACCTTTATTCTTGGAGTAGCACATGGGTCTCATGCATTTTATGAAGCAGAGTTTAGAACATGCTGATTCAAAATAAATTGAAAAGTGGTGGCTTTTCAATAATAATTATTTTTTATTTTTGATCTTCATTGCCTAATCACTGAATGACCATGGTGATTCTAGTAAATATGTCAATGTCTCCATTTAAAGAATAGAACTAGTAGCAAACTAGTTGGTATTAAAAAAGCAACATGAAAAAAGCTAGTTAGCACTTGAGCAATTTGTTGAGAAAATCTGAGGATTTGCTAACATGCTTTCAAGGAGTTTATGCATTCTTTAGAAAAATAATCTTTAAAAAACCCAGAAGCACAATTTTTAGGTTATTGAGGAATGTGGTCCCTGGACTATTCTTGGTCATTCAGTTCACATGTTTATGGAAGCTTTTTTCCCAACTTCCAGTGTGCTTTTGGATTTTTCTTTTCTTGCTTCTATCATAGAACATAAATTTCTTAGAAGTTAAATTCCCTAGGGTTGCCACACCCCATTGCCTTTTTGTGTCATTTCATGAGGATCTTACTGGGAAAAAAAGAACCTAAGCTAAAGCTGTGTTTGAGAAGAAAGTTTCCATTTTTCAACCACCATCTAATTTTGTACAAAACGCTGTTTGCTTTTTGAAGGAGGTATGCGGTTGACTTCACAACTCCTGACCTTGTAGGAAAATGAGGCATTAAATTTCTTTGTTTATATTTCTGTAAGGTTGTCAGTGTGCTGCAGCTGAGTGACTGTTGCTTCCTCCTAAAGGAATAGTGAATATTTGTGTCTTTTTGTTTTTCCTTTTTTTATTTCTGAAGGACCAAGTAATTAATCCATTGGTTCAATAAATATATTCAAATTTGGTATGTTTCATTTCATTTCATTTCATTTGTTCAAAAATACATACTGTACCCTGCTGTGTATCAGGCACCAGGGATATGAAGTTAAATTAAGTATGGCATTTGTGCTTGAAAACTCATTTTCTGTAATTTGGCAGGCAGGCATTTGAGTAACTCATCTGGAGCCAGTGGGATAGGTGAAACAATGGTAAATAAAGGAAAGGAGGGAAAAGCACATGTGGTTACAGAAAAGTCTTGGAAGTGGGGAGTTTGGAAGGAAAAATTTTTATCT
The DNA here is from genome assembly GCF_009829155.1 of Mustela erminea. Taxonomy (NCBI): domain Eukaryota; kingdom Metazoa; phylum Chordata; class Mammalia; order Carnivora; family Mustelidae; genus Mustela; species Mustela erminea. Next base: position 128,508,401 of record NC_045614.1, read on the forward strand.
TGTGGACAAAGGACATTCCAGAAAGAAAGGAGACAAATCTTAGACTGAAAGGAGAATTCAAACTGAGCAGGGGGAAAGGAAGGCATGCCATTTCTATTCTGGAGTTCACTACCTTTTCTCTTCCTCTCTACTATTGTCTTCCTTCCTCCATTCCAGCACCTTCTTTCTGTCTCCTCTCCGAGTTGGTACTAAAAGTATCAAACTTTCATTCCTCCCCAATTACAAGGGTAAATTTAAGAAGTTAAACACTTAATTAAAAAATGTTCAATATAACATGAAGTACATTTTATAAACTTAGTCTTAGGTAAAGAGCTAATTAAACATATTTACCGGGGATGATATTCCAGAATCCGAATGTGGATGAAGTGTTCTGTTCCTTGACAGAGCTGACCAAGTGTGTGACTCACTCGGACCAGAGCAGTACGATGAACTAGGTGGACAAATCTGACTGCTTGAGTTTCGACCTGAGGAGCTAAGTGAAAGAAAATGCTCAAAGTGTTTGTGTATCTCTTTTAAATTTTTTAACTGGAAATATCTCCGTGTATAACAGCAATAGCAACACAACGTAAGCACCAGCTTTTCCATTTAAAGGATAAATAATGTCCTAGAAATTTATCTAGCTCTCAGAAGGACTTTGACATCTTGTTTCAGTCCTAAGCATACTTTTGTGGCTAACAGTTAGTTAAGTCAAATTCTCCCCAAAGGAAAGAGGGTCTAGGTGGACTGCATGTGCTAGAGAGGTAAATCTAATGGTACACACAAATGCACATGAAAGCTTCTAAGATATGAACGAGGAGGTCAGCCTTCCTAGGAAAATACGATTCTTAGTGGAGCTCCAGTGGCTGATCTGCACAGGGAAACATCCTTAAACTCTCGATTGGTTTCCTTATTAATCTGGCCCTTACCTTTTCCCTGAAATTTCCCCCAGACCTCTTATATTTCCACAAATTGGTGGCAAACAAATTAAAAAGTCAGTTTCTTTAATTAGTTTTACTCACTTTGGAAGACTATTCAAGCATTTCACTTAGCAACACCCCACTGCTCTCTGTATCCTATTTTTATGCCACTGAGATATAAAAGCGTCTTTTCTACTCTCCTAGTAATTCTCTGGTTTATTATTCATAGTTTTTCTTAGAGTTTTCCATATCTCTTCAGTATTAGCTACAAGTTTCTATTTCTGTAATTGGTGCTGTATATTATTTTAAGCCAATTTTAAAATAATTTATAAATATTGCTTTTTCATGTTAAGTAAAACTAGACATCATATCTCTCTTTATTTCTGGCCTCTTTTTTACTCTTGGTAAAAAATTTGCAGGTTCCAAGAATCTTAAGAGATGAACTTCTATATTTTATGGCACAATTATTGTGCCTCTGTAGCAATTTTGCTTAAAAGATACCACACGTCTCTTGTATATGAGGTTGCCTTCATAAAGTAAAACATAGAAATATCTTTTATTTTTCATGGATTAACTGAGCTGATACAGTAGAAGAGCATAGCCAATACATCATATTTCAAAAATATCACTATTGTGTCATTAAAAAAATAAAACAACTTGTCCTTTTATTAAAGAGAAAATTATTCCTCCATCTGCAACTAAAGAACAAATCAAGAATTCAGTCTTAATGATGTGAAAAAGTCAGAAAGTGTTTATCTTGGGGCGCCTGGGTGGCTTAGTCATTAAGCGTCTGCCTTTGGCTCAGATCATGATCCCAGTGTCCTGGAATGGAGCCCTGCATTGGGTTCCCTGCTCTGCTCCCTCTCCCACTCTTCCTGCTTGTGTTCCCTCTCTCACTGCCTTTCTCTGTCAAATAAATAAATAAAATCTTTAAAAAAATGTATCTCTCTCATATCTTTCCCACTTGAGCAATTCATTAATAGTTTGGATATTGTTGATTGAAATTCCCAAAGTGTATCTTGCCACTGAAACAAATTAACAAATATTAAAAGAATAACAGCAAATTATGTGAAATTAATTATTCCCTGAGACAGGTATATCCCATGATCAATAACTGGAGTTTTGGCCAACAATCAGGAAAAAAAAATTGGGAGAAAATGAAATAATATATTGGGATAAACAGAGGATGAAAGTTTAGCTGACTTTTTGGTTCATTTGTCTTCATTAAAACATGCTAGCTATTTTCTGCCAAAATGAAGTCAGGAAACTAGATAATGGACGTGGCTGACTCATCAGTGACTGTCATCTTGTTACTCTAAACTCTGGCAACAGTTTCACAGTGGTGATAAAATAATATAGATGTTTCCTTCTCTCTTGTTTTTTTTAATCTGAAGTCTGAGAAATGGTGATAGTTCGCTTATATAGTCTTTCTAGAGAAAGCACAGGGGAAACACAGTAAAGTCACATAATTAAAGGATTGGACAAGAGAGATCCAGCTGATTAGGTTTTTACTATACTTTTCTTGTGCGGTACTACAGATTAAGTACAACCATATCAAGTGAAATTCAGTTAAATAGTAACTGAAAATTATCTCATCATCTTAGTTTACATTAGATTATTTAGGGATTTAAACTAGAAGACCTTGGGGCGCCTGGGTGGCTCAGTGGGTTAAAGCCTCTGCCTTTGGCTCCGGTCATGATCCCAGGGTCCTGGGATCGAGCCCCGCATTGGGGTCTCTGCTCAGTGGGGAGCCTGCTTCCCCCTCTCTCTGCTTCCCTCTCAGCCTGCATGTGATCTCTGTCTGTCATATAAACAAATAAAATCTTTTTAAAAATAAATAAATAAATAAACTAGAAGACCTCTTTATGCCATTCTCCTGGTTAATACTAGATATTTATTAGTAAGAGAAGGTAATTAAAACTTGGTAACACATATAAATAGGCTGTTAACATCCCCAGTCTCTCTCTCTTTCTCTGTGTCTTGTCTTTTCTCCCCAGAATGAACTGAAGTATGGTCAAGAGTTTCATCCCCAGGTAGGTTATCTGAAAGAGGCTAACCAATAGATGACTAGCCTGATTGTCTTTCAGTGTGAGATCTTTCCTTAGGTTTCAAAGTCTAGTTGCTATGCTTCACATTCTCATTTAGTCCCAGGCACCATACCAGAATGCTGTGTCTGAAGGGCAGTGTGATGGAATCTTGTGGTAGAAACCATAGGGACATTCTCTAAATCTTCTTTGTTCTATTTCTTCTGTCTTCTATTTTTTTTTAAAGATTTTATTGATTTATTTGACAGAGAAAGAGCAAAAACACAAACAGGGTAAGCTACAGCTAGAGGGAGAGGGAGAAGCAGACTCCCTGCTAAGCAAGGAGCCCGATGTGGGTCTCAGTCCCAGGATCCTGAGTCAAAGGCAGATGCTTAATTAACTGAACCACCCCGGCGCCCCTCTGACTTCAATTTCAAATAAAATTTCTCTTTGGTCTGCTTTTTTGGGAGAAATCTAAGCAAAATAAGATTTTTGAGTCTTTAGTTTATAAAAGGGGGGGCATCTTTCAGATTATGTAACTAACTCAGACTTCCACTTCATCCGCAACTGTCTTAATGTACATGTCACTGAAGCCACAACTGTGACTTTCTAGCTGCAAGTGCTAGGAATCTGAGGGACAGACACTGCTGGTACCTCACGCAAGGAATTTAACATCTCTAATGGTAGTTCCTTATCTTTAATATTCAGCAGATGATAGAGATTCTGACTGATAGGGATTTTTGTTTGTTTTGTAACATTATTGCTGTCATGGCAACTACCATTATTTACAAATACAATGATTTTGTAGTTCATAATCATTAAGCATTTGCTAAGGACACCTGGGTGGCTTAGTTGGTTGAGCATCAGATGCTTGGCTTCGGCTCAGGTCGTGATCTCAGAGTTGTAAGATGGAGCCTTGTGTTGGGCTCTGTGCTCAGTGGGAGTCTGCTTGGGATTCTCTCTCCCCCTACCCCCTCCTCCCATTCTGTCTCTCTCCCTTTTTCTCTCAAATAAATAAATAAAATCTTAAAACAAAGTTTTTAAAAAAGCACTTGCTAAAAGCTGGACAGTGTACCAAGGACTTTGCATGGATTAATTCAATTTATGCATCACAGCCACCAAATGAAGTGCTGATTATTTTGATGAACACTGTTATTTTGTTTATATTGTTGTAACATAATAAACATTCTTATTTTATAGATGAAGAAGCTGAGGCACAGAGAGATGGTATAACCTGCCCAAGGCATATGAATAAATGACTAAGGGCTCTTAACCACTTGGATTCAAGTTAGATTCATATAAGCTATTGTGATTCTTTAAATAACTGTAAAGCTCTGTCATTATTAGAGTGCAGTTGTTATGAAGGAAAATCATTAATACTGATTTTCTTATTCCAATTGCCACTAAACTACATATAAATAATTGTACTAGTTAATAGAACATGTAAATCTGAGTGGCTATTATTTACTGAAAACAAAAGTTAAGCCTCACATCGGAGAACCTATGAGAACAGCATTCCAGATACCATCAAGCTATTTTTAAAACCCTCTCCTATTTCCCCTCCACAAAAGAAAATAAAACCAGACACATGCAGTTTAGTTGGTATATTGGTTTACTCATTTTTAATCTTTCCGCCTGCAGTGAACAAACAGTTATCATAAATTACAGATCTAAGCCCTTATGAAAGAGAAATTAATTTTATTAATGCTCCAATATAAAGCTGCCACGGAGAAGATGCCATGGCTAAAACTGTACAGCATTTGTCAGCAGTGATTTATAGTGTCTTTAAAATAGGTGGCATTATCTGAATTGGCCATCTATTCTTGGTTTTAAAAAGTACAGAATGGCCAACGAGAAGGAATCAGGTGAGCTGAGACTGCTGGATAAAAAGTAACAATAATGTAACTTATCAACTCACGAGCACTTTTCATCTGAAGACTGCAACATCCTTTACAGTCATGAATTTATAAGCCTCATAAATTGTTGGCCACAATGGGTGCTGTTTAATTAAAGTGTCAAGTTGGTGATTATGTAACTTTGTAAGTCAAGTGAAGGAGGAAGTGGCAGATGGTCTCATTTCTGAGGAGAAACTGAGCTCCTGCCTAGAAAGACTGTTGGGCAGCCATCATACAACAGCCCAGGGGACTCCTTTCGGACATCTAGGAATGTCAGAATTGTATTCATATGATTCCATTTCTAAGCATTCCATTTATATTTATTGCTGCTCACAAGAAGTTTGTATTTAGGAAGGAAGGAAAGAAGCTCAAGGTTATTGTTCAGTTAGCCAAGAAGGTCACTTTTCCCAAATCTTCAAATTCCCCCTCTCTCTCCCTTAAAAGTATTGAGGTTCTCCAGTCTTATGAGATCTTGTTAAAACCAGGCACTTCGGAAGTAAACACTAGAAGAAAATTGCCATGGACTCTAGAGCGTTAATTTTGGATGAAAGGAGGTATTATTTTAGCCTTTCTTATGTCTTTGATCATTCTTCCTTTTTTTTTTTAAATTTGTTTAAATCCAGAATCCTGTGCTCTCTCTGCCTGTATTTTACCCATTTGTAATATGGGAATGATTGTACATCTCTACATAGTAGAGATGGTGGTGAGATAATAGAAATACTCTGGGGGCACCTGCGTGGCTCAGTCGGTTAGGCATCTGCCTTTGGCCTAGGGCATGACCTCCAGGTCCTGGAATAAAACCCCACAGAGGCCTCCCAGCTCAGAGGGGAGTCTGCTTCTCTCTCTCTCTCTCTCACTCTATCTCTCCCCCTGCTTGTGCTCTCTCTCTCAAATAAATAAATAAAGTCTTAAAAAAAAAAAAAAGGAAATACTCTGAATGGGGTTCTTGTAAAGTCAGGAGGAAATCTTGATATGTCTTCATTTCTGAAATGGCAAGTCGGATATACCAGGTTTTTAAATTTCTGATGCCTCGAAATGAAGTTTGTGACCCATTAACTGAGTAAATAGTAAGATACCAATAAAATGTAGGGGCGGAATGCTTTTCCCTTCTTCTCTTGTAGGTTCTTCGGCTGATCTTAAGTTGACATAAGAACAAATGTAATTTCATGTGTGTGGGAGCCCATGAAAATGTGATAAAGAAATGACATGAGGGAAGCTTTATACCTCCTAGACCAAGAAATAATAAATTTTTGAAGACTGACAATTTAAAGAAGTTTAGGCTTGGAGTAGGAAATAATTGTTTATACACGTTTCTTGGCCCTGAATTCCCCATCTCTGGTGATAACAATGCCTTCCATCCTCCTGATACAGGGAGGGTGACTTCATATGGGAGATTTATTTCCTGCTTTCAGGAAGACAAAGGAGGATCAGAGTGTCCTTCTTACACTAGCTGTTTCTTAACTAATTTTATTCAAAATATTCATTATGATGAAGTAGCATATTTTGGATGGCATATTCTTCTCCCCCCTTCCGTGTTGTTCCAAAAAACTATGTGTTTTATAGATATTCCAAAAATACTTCAGATACGTCTTAAATTACTTAGATTGTTGATTCTAAAACCATAAAACAATGTATTTTGAAAAAAGCACAACTAGAATTGTCATTTATCTTCTTTCTGAATGAGTCAGATAATTTTATGTGAACTTAAAATCTGTGAATTTTTCAGTTTTTTACGGGGTGCATTTTCATTCTGCTCTTTAGTTCTGTGAACATTCTTATAGACACAAACAAACCCCCAAATTAAGGTACAACAAAAGTAAAAGAACAAACATCTATCGGACATCTCCAGAGGGAAAGCTTGTAAACTTCAATAACCAGTAGTGGGTTCACTGACATTTATAGAAGTATAAATATATTTAAATTCCAGAAACAATGAAGAGAAAGAGATTGAGACACCTCAATGTTCCCTTTACAAGATGATACTTAGAAATTTTGAGAACTTTATTATAACCACATATATAGCTATATATATGTGCTACTTAGGTTTTCAATGCTTGAAGAATTTTTTACCACACTATATGCTATTGTAATAGAAAATTCAACCACATACAAAACACTACAAGAGAGAATAGACACACTACAGGATAATAAGTGATTAAGGTGGATATTGTGAACAGAGATAAATCTATGACATCCCAAATGAAACCAACTGTATATGGGGAAGGTAGTATGAATAAGACTTCTGTCTTGTGATGTGCAGAAATATGATTGAACAAATACTAGCACACAGAAATTTTTTTTTTTGCTTTCTTTTTTCCCTTTCTCCCAAACTACCTACTTTCGTTCCTCCCTTCATTCCTTCCTTCCTTCCTTCTTCCTTCAAAATTTAAAGATTAAAGTTTAACTTGTAATTTGGACATCACTTTTTATACCATGTCTAAAATAATTTTATAGATATTTACTCATTTAAAAATAATAATATTGATCATAAATGCCATTTTATACAGAGATCACAAATAAGTCTCCTCTGGTATTGTGTATTAAAGGGTGTCAGCAAGCAGGGAAAAATAAAGTGTTTAAGTCTTCACAGAATTTCTTACCCAGCTAAAAATGATTATTTCACATGTCCATGTCTCCAAATTATGACAGTTTTTAACATTAATGTTAACCACGTTGAGGCACTGTTTGAGATATACACAGCTTGCTAACAAAAACAAAACTTTAGTAAGGGAACCGTTTTGGTCTCTAAACCCCACACCTGAGCCTGATTCCTCTCTTAGCTGTAGGCAGTATATGGAAGCTATCAGTAAGTTCCACGTACTCATATGAAACCTCAATGTACATAAACCTGAGAACTGAAGGTGCAAATGTCATTTTTTGAAAGATGAGAGCCAAATCACACATCAATGTAAAGATAAAAATGAATTCAAGAAACTTGCAAACCCTCTAATTGTATAGTGTCTAATAATTGGTATGTTTTGAGAAATGTTTACAAAACAGCTATGCAATTTGAAAGTGAGGAAATAAGGATTGGGTTTTGGCCTCTTAATCTGATTCGTGGCTTTATTGAGCTAGTAAAAGTCCTGTTTCTGTGGTAGTAATTTTATTTAAATTTGTTTAGTTAATAGGGGTTAACTAATATTCACTAATAACTAATAGATGTTACCCTAACAGCTCTTTACTTTCAATCTTCTTGCCTCTTTCTCCTGCAGCTCATGCACACTCTCCCAAAGAGCCCTGTGTATTTATAGACATACCATCGGCTGGAACAGTTACAACCACCTCTCTCTGCCACAATGATCAACTGAATTGCATTTGTAAATAGTTGCATGGTGTTAGGAGAGAGGGTGTCAGTAGGGTTTGCCTCTCTCTCAAAGCGATCATCACCAGTAATACAGGTTGCACGACTTTATATTTTTAAATGAAATGTAATCCAGTAACCCTATCTATGTTTGTTTTTTCTCAAGTAATGTATAAAGTTCCTTGTAACACGTTTTTCTTACCTTTCGGACATGTCTTGCTGGTACATAAAGTTCCTCTGGCCTTCATAAAGCTATTTTTCCAAAGACATTTTTCATCATGTTCCCAGGAGGGGATATGAGATTGTCCACCAAGAATCTGTTGCCTCTTTGGGGGAGTCTTTCGTGTATTCACTGTGACCAAGGAAACAAGCTGTTACCTAGCAACCTGGCCTTTCAGAAGGTATTGTTACCAATCTCTTAGAGCTCATCAAAGGAATTCTTGTGCTACTAGAGCAGCATAACAGTGGGCATTGTTTCCAGGGAGTTGTCTACACTGTGGTATAACTGAACCTTGACTACAGAAACATAAATGGTAGCAGAGAGAACAAACCTCTATAGATCCCTGAAAACTTTGCTGCCTTCAGTTCCATTATTTCTTGAATTGTTTGCATCCAGCGTGGGTTTATCCGAAGTGGTACTTGTACAATAGATCCCTCAGTATTTGGTTTTTTTGCTTCTCTTCTGTAGTTTCAGAACTAGCAGAAGGAGCAAAAGGTAAGTTACCTAACTCCTGCTTGAACCTTGCTGAGATAAAACGCCTTTGAATCGAAGAAAGAATTGTGCACGAAAAAGAATAATAGATTAATAGTACATTTTTATTTCAAACCAAATATTTGCAACTTTTCACAGAAGAGAGGAGAAAATATTATATTACATTCATTGATTGCTCCAACCAATTTGTTTAGCGTGCCTACTATGAGTATAGTAGGGAACACCATGAATTTTTAATTTCATGAGCCAATAAAAGTTCTCTCAATCCTTCCCCAGAATAGAAAAATGTTAGCTGTGTTTTTGAAAACCGAGAATTTGTTGTTTGCCAAAAGCACAGTAAACACTTCCATAGTCTTTCCTGCTTCAGAGAACAAGATATTCAGGAAATGATTTTATTCAAAACCTTGTTTCAAAAGAAGATATTTGGGATGTCTTGGAAAAAACACCATGTTTACATTTTCATTCCCTTTCTTCATGCGGCAATAATCCTTCCATAGACGGAAAATGTTTAAGTAATCTTATGAATGTGTTTGATATCAAAAGAATGAAAACATATTCTCCTCCGCATTAAGTTTCTGTTAGAAATTCAATTTTACATTCCAAATGCTTTAGGCTCAAACCTAGCATAGCAACCTTCCAAGTTAAAAAAAAAAAAAGTTTAACACATTTGATAAAGATCCAGATATTGATTTGTTTTTATCCTAGTTAATATAGTTTTTAAGGGACTATCAAATATCTTAAATATTATATCTTGTTTGTTTGTTTGTTTTTTGCTTTTTTTTTCCATGAGAGGGGTAGAGATGCCAAATGTCAGGGCATCTCTTTTACCCTTGACTTTTCTAAGCATCCTTGGAATTTCCCCAAGTCAACATTGTAGATCAATATTATCCAAAAATGAATTAATTAAGATAAGTAAATCACAACCAGTCCTAATTTATCTTTTTAGCTTTATAGCCCATAGTAATTACTCTGTTCTTCTTCTGCCTCAGGCAAAAACTATGTAATACCCCAGTGGTTTATTTCTGACTTTGTCAGAATCCCTGGACCCTTTCTCTCCCCCAGTCTCCCATGATTCTCATACAGTCTCCTCTCTCTTCTATCTCATCCTCTTTGACCCATTTTTATTCTCACTGGAACAATCAGAAAAGAATCTCTGCTGGGCACCATCATCCATTCATCCACCAATTTACACTTACCTGCCCATTTGCTCTGCTTTCCCCACGTTAAGAGTTAGGACTTATCAGCGCTTCAGTCCCCCTTCATGGACTAGATCCTATCCCTTCATCTTTACCCAAGGCCATTGATCCAGACATTCTGCTACATCACTCATCTATCCTCTACGGAATAATTCTCACAAAGATATAAACATGCTGTAATTCTTCCCATTTGAAACAGAAACAAAATGAAGAACATTCTTTGGCCCATTTCTCACGTCAGCTTCCATCCCATTGCTTTACAGCCATCACAGCGTGTGGGCAAAGTGTTGAAAGGACTATGTTTGCTGCATCCTGTTCTCCTCCTGTTCTCTCTTGAGCTCATTCAAGTAATCTTTTTCACTCCACTACGGCACTGAAACTACATTTGGCAAGGTCACTAATGACTTCAAGTAGCCAAATTCAGTGGCCAGCTTCTAGTCCTCATCCCCTTGATCCATCCACTGCATTCTCTTCTCTGAAGCACTCTCTTCATTTGCCTTCTAGGACTCCATCAGTTTTCTTTCTACTTTATAATCTCCTTTGCTATTCCCTAATCCTCCCAGCAATCTCTAGACATCAGCATGCGCAGAGTTTAGTCCTTAGACTACTTTCTCTCTTAACTCACTCCATTAATGACCTTATCCAGTCTCATCACTTTAAAAACCATCTATATGCTAATGACTCCAAAATTTATAACCCTATCCTAGATCCCTCTCTCTGTCCTGAATCTCAGGTTCATATATTCACTTGCCTACTTCAAGTTCCTCTTGGATATTCTATAGTCATCTCAATCTTAGTATCCCCAAAATAAATTTCTAAATTTCCTATTTTAATCAGCCCTGTTCATATCCTCCATTTATTCAAGCCCCAAATCATGGAATCATCCTCAACTACTCTCTTTTCCCTCCAATATCACATCCAATCCCAGATGAAATCCTACAAACTCTACCTTCAAAATGTATCTAGAATCTGACCACCTTTCACCAATTTCACAACTACTAGCTTCATGTGAGACCCCATATTTCTTAACGGTATCATTGCAACAGCCCCTTTACAGGTCTTTTGCTTTATACCATCCATCCCTACATTGTATTCTCAAACACAGCCCTCAGAGTCACTCCATTAATGCACAAGTTGTTCTGCTGATCAAAATACATCAGTGGTTGCCCATTTCACAAAGAAAGGATTAGTATCCTTACGATGAGTTATGTGGCACTGATGTGTCTGATTTTAAGAAAGAAAAAAGTAATACTTCAATATTGAAAGTAGTTTCGGTATGTTCCCCAAACAATCAAGGTTTACACGGACTAAAGGTCTTTGACAACCCGAGTTGTTTATGTTAGTTAAGGACAGTTAGGCAGTTGGTACATGTTGTTAGAAAACTAACAACACAGTAGTTTCCCTATTTCACTACTTGATTTTTCTCATGCCAAACACAGTGACTAGAACATCATAGGCATGAGATAAGTATTTGTTAAATCATCGAGGGAAAGTACAGGGTCTAAAGCCATCCTGTTGATATGGAAGATGGAGACAGTTTACAGCTGAGAGGTGGTCATTAAGCTGGAGAGTACTTCACAGTGTAACTATAGGGAAAAGTTTTTGTGTTTACATATGCTTTGCTTCTGGAAAACATTTCATGAGGCTTCTTTCAGTAGAAAATCACTTTCATCCCCAACAAATTGACCTGCAGCTTTAAAAAAAGAAGTGTATATTTTCCAACAATAATAGTATGAAGAATAGCTGATGGGGAAACCAGGCAAAATCTGAAAAAAAAAAAAAATTCAGTGGTGTTTGTAACATAGATATATGGATCCTGCCTCAAATTCCATTGTTTGGGGAAAAAATAATCATATAGAAACCTTTTGTTTTTTTCCTGTAGGATTAAATTGAATACAAATTAAGGTTTTGTCCTTTCTTTTTCTTGTTGGGTTAGCAGTTATGTGCTTGGTCTAACAGAGTTTTGAGTACCTGGCCGAGGCCTGATATTATTAATAGATACTCAACAGCAGAATGAAACTAATGAATTAGAAGTGCTTTGAGAGATTAGAGGTGAGAACTTTTCTCCCCTAGAGAAGTCAAAGAAAATTAGGCAAACCAAAGACTTTAGCAGCTCACACTGAAAAGCAGAAAATGAGAGTTCTAAACTTAAATTAGAAGAAATTGCTTTTAGGCAATACTACTAATAGAAAATATGAGATGGGTCTAGTTCCTGTTATTTTAGATCTTTTTTTTAAAAAAAATCCTTGTTTAATATGGAATCTCCTAACATAATTACATGAACATATATATTTGCATGTTTATGTATATATACGTGTAAAACTTAGATTTTTTCATGTAAAATTTAACTTATTTGAGCAGCTCCTATTACAAAGTCATATTGTAAAATAGTACTTTCCAATCTGAGTATTTTATAAATATGCAAGCAAATTTCAAATTAATTAGCTGACATTAAATTGACAATTTTTTATTATTCAAATAAAGTAAAAATAATAATACTGCATACTTTCATCATTATTTCCAAAATGAAAATATACATTAGGTAACCTCAACAGGAAAAACAGTATTTTAAAATAAAAAATATTCCTTTAAGTTAACAAAATATCTCCTTATAAAACTCTACTATGTTTTGGGTTTGTTTGTTTCTTTCTTTTTTTCTTTCCTCATCCGCCCTTGGCTTAGGTGATACTAATTTGTGGACCAGTCTCTGGGTCTTAGGGAGTCAATCTCTGAAATCTATTTTAGAGAAGGAAGCAAGCCGCACAACAGAGTAGAAACATCCTATTTATTTAGCAGATTTATCATCCAAAAACTCACAGCAGACCATAGGGCATGCAATACTAATATAACTCATGTGTTATGGTATGATAACATCATGTGTACACAAGGGATTTATATGAAGTATGAAGAAGTGTTTCTTGCTTTCAGATAAATAATGGGATTAGTTAACAGCGCAACTCTGGAGAAAAATACAAGTATAGAGTGTGTCTGATAAAAGGTACAAGAGATCAAACTAAAAGGTATGTGGAGTTGTCCCAAATCTGAAGTTACAGCGCTGCTGACTCTTGGAATATTGAATTTTTTCTGATGTAGATATTATCTTTTTAGCTTAACACAAGTTAACTCATGAGTTCTAAAGATTTTTCTTTCTGCAGTATAAATGGCAGCTGGCCAAATGCCGATGAAAATTCACATTTTTGAATTTTCATTTCCCAAAAAATATGATATGTGCCAAGATTTCTGCTTCATTTTGCCAGAACCTGTTAAAATTATCAGTGTTTCCTAGTCATAATAACTTGCTTCTTTAAGCAAAAGGAGATTAATAAATGTTCAACACTTAATGAAGCTACTGTATATACTTCTTTTGCTGCATTCTAGTTTTTATCTCCAAATTTTGGTTAATATACTAATGTGGGCATATATCACACCAATTTTCAAAAACAGCTTATTCCTAAAAAGTTCTAACGTTTTTGTTACTTTCCTGTTTGAAGTCAATTAATTATTCAATGAAAACATTGTTAATTGCTTATTGACAATCCTTAACATTAAGATTCCAATTCTGACTTTATTGTGTTGGATACCTTTTAAACTGTTGCCTTGCTTTATGTTTTAGTGTGAGATATCTACTCTGGTTCTAGAAATAACTCTAAAAGCATCGAGGAATTTCACTCAACCTGAATCATTTTAATTAACTGAAACTACCATGTAGCTTAGCAACTCAGAGAGAAGTGATTAAAAAGAATTATTATGACAAATACCAAATAAAATAAAATTATATTTATGTTTTAAATCATCTACTCTTGTTTTTAATTAAGGAACAGTATTCACTGTTCACTCCATTTTCCAGTGGCAAAACTTGATAACATAAATACAGTGAACAAGGCAAAAATGCTGAATAGTCATTGCTTATTAAATCATAAGATAAACCAATTTAATGAAGAGCTTTCATTTAAACTTAAACTATTTTTCAGATTGGTTAAAAATTCTATCATAGTTTGTTAAAAGGCACTTTAGCTTTTACTGCATATGCTAGACACTATGCTAGGTGAAGAAATACAAAGTAAACAAGTCAGACTTCTTTAAGGAAGAAACTTATATTGTGAAGGTAAATGAAGTAGTAGGAAATTATTAGCAAGAAAAGTGCTGCAATAAAAGTAGCTGTGGAATACTATGGATTCACCTAGAAGGGACACATTATGCATTAGGAAGGAGAAGTGTTAGAGAAGGCTTTCTGGAAGAACTGGCATCTAGCTGACACTTGGAGTTTAAAGCAACAGTCAGGTAGGCAAAGAAGGGGAGAGGAATGTTTCTGGAAGAGGAACAGCATGAGCAGAAGCCTGGAGGTGAGAGAGTGTTGTGGTTTGGACATCACTGGTAGTTTAATGGGACTAAGGTTCAAATGGAAAAAAAAAAAAAAAGATTAACAAGTGAAATGATGAACTGCACACTATGAGAAATTAACAGATCCAGCAAGCAGAAAATCAGTAAAAACATGGTTGAACTTAACAACACCATCAATCAACTGGTTGTAATGAATATCTATAAACTACTTCATCCAACAATAGGATGACATTCTTCTTGAGCACACATGGAACATCCACCAAAGATAGACCACATTTTGGACCATGAAACACACCTTAACAAATTTAAAAGAATAGAAATCATACAATGTCTGCTCTCAGACCACAGTAAAATTAAAGTAAAAATCAATAACAGAAAGATAACTGAAAAATTCCAAAATACTTAGAGATTAAACAACACACTTTTAAATTATACATGCATCAAAAGAGAAATATCAAAAGAAATTTTAAAATGTTTTGAACTAAAGAAAAAAGAAAACACAACTTACTGAGATTTGTAGGATGCAGCAAAAGCAGTATGGGGATACTTACTTTATGGGGAAATTTATGGCATTGAGTGCATATATTAAAAAAGAAGAAAAATCTAAAATCAGTTACCTAAGTTTCCACCTTAAGGAAGTAGAAAAAGAAGAGAAAAATAATCCAAAGTAAGGAGAAGAAAATAAAAAATAAAAATTAGGGCAGAAAACACTGAAATTGAAAACAGGAAATCAAGAAAGACAATAAAGCCAAAAACTTGTTCTTTGAAAAGAGGAACAAAATAAAAATCTCTATCCAAGCTAACTGAGAAAAAAAAAAGAGAGAGGAAACAAATTACTAATATCAGAAATTAAAGAAGGGACATCACTACAGATCTCATGGGCATTAAAAGGATCATTAAAATAATAATAAGTACTATGAATAACTCTATGCCGTCAAATTTGATAAGCTAGATGAAATGGACCAATTCTTTGGAAGACACAATTTGCCAAAAGTCAAACAAGAAGAAATAGACCCAAAAGAAGAAAGTGAAAAAAAAAAAAAAGGATAAATAGACCATTTGCCTAGGCCAAAATCTATTAAAGTTTAATCAAGAATTAATAATCTTTCAAGACAGAAAGTACCAGATCCTGGTGACTTCTGGTGAATTCTACCAAACATTTTAGGGAAAAGTTATGCTAATTCTCTACAATCTCTTTCAGAATCTAGAAGCAGGGGGAATGCTTCCCAATTTATTTGTGAAACCAGTATTACCCTAATGCCACATGAGACTAATAAATTATAAGAAGAGGAAACCACTGGCCAATATTTCTCACAAACATAGATCCAAAAAAGTCTCAACAAAATACAGTTGACCCTTGCAGAATGCAGGAGCTGGGGTACTGACCACCCCCATACCCTGCACCGTTGGATATCCATGTATAACTTTTGACTCCCCTGAAACTTAACCGTTAATAGCTTACTATCAACCAGAAACCTTACTGATAATATAAATAATCAGTTAACACATACCCTGTATACTGTATTATATACTGTATTCTTACAATGAAGTAAGATAGAGAAAAAAATCAAGAGAGAAAAGCATTTCCAGTAATGTACTATATTTAATGAAAAAAATCCACATATAAATCGACCCATGTAGTTCAAACTATGAACAAATGTTGTTCAGGGGTCAACTATATTAGCAAATCTAATCCAGCAATGAAATGTATAGAACGAATTACATACCACAACTAAGAGGAATTTATCCCAGGTAGGCAAATCCAATTCAATATTCAGAAATCAATTACAGGGGCGCCTGGGTGGCTCAGTGGTTTAAGCCTCTGCCTTCGGCTCAGGTCATGATCTCAGGGTCCTGGGATTGAGCCCCGCGTCGGACTCTCTGCTCAGCGAGGAGCCTGCTTCCCCCTCTCTCTCTGCCTGCCTCTTTGCCTACTTGTGATCTCTCTCTATCAAATAAATAAATAAATAAAAATTTAAAAAAAGAATCAATTACAGTAATCCATCACATTTACAAGATAAAGGATAAGAATCACATAGTCAAATCTATAGATACAGACAAAGTATTTGACAAAATCCAACACCATTCATGATTTAACAAGTGCTCAGTAGAGGTGTGTGGGTGGCTCAGTGGTTTAAGCCTCTGCCTTCGGCTCAGGTCATGATCTCAGGATCCTGAGGTCAGCCCAGCATCAGGCTCTCTGCTCAGCAGGGAGCCTGTTTCCCCAAACCCTCTGCCATGCCTCTCTGCCTACTTGTGATCTCTTCCTCTCTGTCAAATAAATAAATAAAATCTAAAAAAAAAAAAAATGCTCAGTAAACTAAAAAAAAGACAGTGAAGTATTTCTTCTGGCTATAATTTAAATTTCAAAAATCATTTTAAATAGTATTATACTTTTATGGCAAGTTGCATATTTGGTTATTGTTTTCAACTTAAGACATTAGATCTTCAGACTTTTCCATAAAATAAATACATAGACAATGATTAGATTGATTTTTTTAGTCAGGTTTATGAAGGCATAATTTATACCCAATAACTTCATATCGTTTGGCTGTTTGGTTCTATGAATTTGAAAAACGCATACAGTCATATCATCACTACTGTACTCAAGAGGAAAGTAGTTCTATTATTCCCCAAATTACCATTGTGAACCATTCTAGTTCACCTCCATTACCGGCAACTATTAATTTGTCTTCTGTCCCTATAGTTTTCCATTCTCCAGAATCCCATGAAAATATAGTCATACATATGTAGCCTTTTGAATCTGAATTCTTTCTTTCCTTTAAATGCATTTGAGGTTTACTGGTATTGCTGCATGTAGCAGCCCTTGTTGTTTTCATTTCCAAGTAAGAGTCCGTAAGCAAATGGACATTTAAGTCATTACATAGAGCCAGGGGAGGGATTATTCACTTCTCAGGTCCAAGGGGGCTTTTAGGTTCATCTAATTTCATTGTCACAATTTTTGAAAATTATTTCAATCATCTTTTGCAATCCTTCCCAAAGTTAAAATTTATGAATAAGATAATGTGTATACGCAAAACAGAAGTCCACATTAAACTGGAAGTTAGAGGGAGATGGTGTTTCAGACAAATCGTTTGGATTAAGGAGGGTTGTGGGAGAGTGTTCAGGTAGTAGTCAGGGAGGAAGGTGTCAGGGAATGGATGGGACTATAAAAGGTCAGACTGAAGGTAGCTGGGAGAGTCCGCTCCATTATCAAGGTCTCTAGGGGAAGCTAGAAGGTATTGTGGGAAATAAGGATCACGACAGCATTCAAAGGATAATTTTTTTTTTAAAAAGGCAAAATCATGTTTCTCATATAGATCTTAAAAGGATCATATGTCAAGTATTTTTAACTCATCAGTGATGAAATTAGTAACATGCTATAATCAGATCAAAGAGAAATCTAAAAACATCAGATATTTATAAATTGGGGATATTAACATAAACATGCAAATAGAGGCGCAACTAGCTTCTTCCACGGTGATTAAGGGAAGTCGATTGGATCTCTAAGGAACAGAATTTGCATGCCATTTTATAGACAAAAATGACTCTGCTTTGTATGAGTTACTTAAAATTTACAGAGTTGCAAAATACTTTGCATCATATTAGAATCAGATAACACAGAAAGGTATGTTCTACACAGGCCAGACAAATTACTGCCCACTCACCAAATCCGGCCCATAGTTACTTTTTATAGAGCCTGTAGCTAAATGGCTTTTATGTTTTTTTTGTTTTGTTTTTTTTTGTTGTTGTTTTTTTGGGTTTTTTTGGTTTTTTTTTTAAAGATTTTATTTATTTGACAGATAGAGATCACAAGTAGGCAGAGAGGCAGCCAGAGAGAGAGAGAGAGGAGGAAGCAGGCTCCCTGCTGAGCAGAGAGCCAGATGCGGGACTCGATCCCAGGACCCTGAGATCATGACCTGAGCCGAGGGCAGCGGCTTAACCCACTGAGCCACCCAGGCGCCCTTGTTTTGTTTTTTTTAATGGCTTTTATGTTTTTAAAGGGTTGTAAGGAAAGAAAAAAAAAAAGGCAAAAAACCAACAGCAACAAAGCAGAATAAACGGCAGAGATATATGTGGCCCTTATCAGAGAAGTTTGCTATTCTCATTTGTTGACCCTTCCTCCTTGTAGAGGTCAACAAGATGCCAGTGGGCCAATCAGGGGCTGCCTGATTTTTTAAGGTTTTCTTGAAACAAAGCCATGTGCATTTTTTTTTTTACATGCTGTCTGTTTTGTGTACAATGACAGAATTACGTAGTTGTGATAGAGGAAAAACAAAAATATTGACTATATGGCCCTTGATAGGAAAAGTTTGACTATACCTCTCTACATAACATGTAGTTCAGTGAAACAGAGATTTATTCCTCTTGTGAAGATCTTTAATTTTTCCTGTTTCCATGTTTTCCCTCTGGTTCTTTTGCTGGATTTATCTCACTTTTTTCTTCCTGTCACCCATGATTCTTTCCCATATGTTTCCCCTTTTTAAGTCTTTCTTTCTTCTTTAAATAGCCATATTGTGAAACTAATCTACAATATTTAAAAATAATTTATCGAAGGAATTTTTAGGTTCTTTCTTGAATCTTTAAGAAAATTCTATCTTCTTTAGTCTTACCACCTCCAATGCCCTAAGGATCTAAGTTCACTAGAAATTAATTTTCACTGTGTTATAAATATGTGCCTGTGGTTCAGGGGGCAGTTAGTCACTATCCCTTCAGGGCACAAGAATGAGTATTTGTTCACATTTCAGTCAGTGAGAACTGAGAGAGTGACTTAGTATAATCTTCTCTGAGTAACTTTTTACTCCCACCGGTATGGAGATAAAACAGAGGGTGAAGTTGGGAATCACTACTCAACATGTAACATCAGCTCTTTTAAACATAAATGTATGAATGTAATGTGATATATAGTGTATCATAAATATAAAGTGTTAGCATTCTTAAAACCATAGATTTCCAAGCAATGAAGAGATTTACAAGGAAATGTTTTCTGACACTCTTCAGTCTGCTGATTCTCTTTTGCCTCCCTTATTTATTCCTACTCTTTTGTATTTTCTTTTTACCCCTCTACATGTCTTCAGTGTCATTTTTCTCAGGATACTGTCCTTTATTTTCCTCTCTTTCTATTGTCTCTGCCTGAGCTCTCTCATCTACTCCTTTTATTGTAACTACCAGCTGTATCTCTAACTGTGAAATATAACTAAATATAAATATAAATATAACTAAAGCTATACATGCATAACTCAAATTGCTATCTAGATGTCAGTGTTGTTGGATAAAACCCAACATGGCATCTCCCAGTCCACTCCATTTACTTTAATTTCTACATTCTTCCTTATCAAGCATAAACTGGAGACACAACCCACACTCCCTTACCTACATTTTCAACCAATCTTACATTTTTGTGTTACAGAGAAGTATACTGATATTTGTAGCTGACACTGAAATATATTTAAAAAATAGATGGATGAATGAATTGAGGGATGAATATAGGGATATATATATGATAAAGCAAGTATAATAAAACATTAACTATAGAATTAGGTGATGCAGATATGGGAGCTCATTGTAAAAACAAATTTGAACTTTTTGTATATTTCATTTTTTTCATTAAAAATGTTAGAAAAGAAATTTCTTCAATTTGCCCTCAAAATATCTTTAGTGACTGCCATTGCTTTGGCCTAGGCCCTCATCATCTCTCATCTAAACTGCTATAGACGTCTCTTTGGTATTCTTGACATAATGTTTGTCCCTGTTGATACTTCAAAAGAAATTTTCCAGTGGGGCAGCTCAGGTCATGATCCTGAAGTCCCAGGTTGGAGCCTGGCAGGAGACAGTCTGCTTCTCCCTCTTACCCTCCTCCCTTTCATGCTCTCCCTCTCTCCATATCTCAAATAAGTAAATAAAATCTTTAAAAACAAAACAAAACAAAAAACCCCCCCAAAAACAAGAAAGAAAAGTTTCCTAAAATATTGCTACCAAAGTGTGATCCACGGACCAGTAAGCAGCTAGCATATCATCTGGGAACTTGGAAATGCAAGCCCTCACCAGACATACTGAACCAGAATTCAAAAGAGACCCCCAACTACTTTGTATGAACTTTTACCTATGAGAAGCACAGCTCTATATGGCATCTCTATCCTATATTATTCCCTTGCCTGAAACCCTTTTGCAGCTCTCCATGATTTATTGGCTTATGTCTAAGATCTTTTAGCAGGATACCCAAAGGTCTCTGTGGCTTGGCTAATATCTACCTCAAAATTCTCATATTTTACTGCTACCCTATTCCTCTTCCAACCCCAGTTACATACCTATCATGTTTGCCTGTTTTGAACATTTTGAATTTTTCCAAGGCACATATGTCTTGTCTCATTCTGTTTCACCTTTCTGTAACACTCACCAAACTTTAATGCTTTGCCTAATTCTATCCTTATGCCTTTCAAGATAAATTAGTCCACATTGTTCCTTTCATATTCTGTGTCCATCTTTGTGATATTCTTGTATTGTGATTTTTTTTGAAATAAGAATATATTGGTTAGTTTTTCCACTAAGTTAGCAGCCTTGGAAAGCAGGAAATACAACTTATTCATGATTGTATTTCCAAGTCTTAGCATAATTCTTGTTACAGATACCATATTTCAAAAGTGTTTATTGAACCTAACCCCAAAAGAAGTGACCATTGTTGAAGTATCTAATTCATAAGGACTAGTGGTTCAGAAAGACATTGCTATAAGATGAGCAAACAAGTAAAATGAATATTATGGTAACTATATTCATTTAACTTTATCAACTCACCCACCTTGAGTTCTTAAATCTACTTTCCAGCTCTCTGAATGTATTCATAATAAAACAGCTATTCATTAAGTGTGTGTATTCTGAATTACAAATATAAAAGACATGAAAATTTCCTGAGCATATATATTTACCGAATATCTATTAGAACAGGGCTAGTCTGATTGAGATGCAACATTGCCTTTGTTGCATTTGAAGAGATATAGGTGCTTGTTTTCCAAAAGTTTTAACACTTATCTTTTGTCACTTTTCACGTGTGATAGATGAAAGTACAATGTCATATTTATCAACAAAGGTAATGAAGTGTCATTTAGATGTTCATCGGCAATCAGCCATCTGTCAACAAAGCATAATTGAATTTTGATTTTTGCCTGTGAGATTATTACAATTAAAGAGAATTAAGTATTTTGTTTATGTACCTTTTTAGTAGGGTAAATCAGGGGTGAAAGAAACAGAACAAAAAGATAAAAAGTTCTTGCAGTTTAAGCCTTAATCTCATTCAGGACCCAATAAAAACAGTTTTTAGCCATATTAGCTAAATAACAAGATATGTATTTTATTTTTTATTTGTATTTTTAAATTTTATTTAAATTCAATTAATTAAAATATAGTATATTATTAGTTTCAGAAGTAGAGTTCAGTGATTCATCAATTGTATATAACACCCAGTGCTCATTACATCACATGCCTCCTTCATGCCTATCACCCAGTTACCCTATCTGCCTATCTCCTTCCCCTCCAGCAACCCTCAGTTTGTTTCTTATGATTAAGAGTCTCTTGTGGTTTGTCTCCCTCTCTGATTTCCTCTTGTTTATTTTTCCCTCCCTTCCCCTATGATCGTTTGTTTTGTTTCTCAAATTCCACATATGAGTGAGATCATATGATAATTGTCTTTCTCTGATTAACTTATTTCGCTTACCATAATAGCCTCTATGCCATCTATGGTCCATCTATGCCAATGGCAACATTTCATTTTTTGATGGCTGAAACATATATATATATACCACATCTTCTTTATCCATTCATCTGCTGATGGACATCTGGGCTATTTCCATAGTTTGGCTATTGCGGACATTGCTGCTATAAACATTAGGGTGCAGGTGCCCCTTCAGATCACTACATTGTATCTATGGAGTAAACACCTATTAGTGCAATTTCTGGATTGTAGGTAGTTCAATTTTCAACTTCTTGAGGAACCTCCATATTGTTTTTCATAGTGGCTGTACCAACTTGCATTTTCACCAACATTGTAGAGGGATCTCCTTTCTCTTCATCCTTGCAACATGTCGTTTCCAGACTTGTTAATTTTAGCCATTCTGACTGGTGTGAGGTGGTATCTCATTGTGGTCTTGATTTGTATTTTTCTGATGCCAAGAGATGTGGAGCAATTTTGCATGTGTTTGTTGGTCATTTGTATGTCTTATTTGGAGAAATGTCTGTTCATGTCTTCTGCCCATTTCTTGACTGGATTATTTGCTTTTTGGGCGTTGAGTTTGATAAGCTTTTTTTTTTTTAAAGATTTTATTTATTTATTTATTTGTCAGAGAGAGAGAGAGGGTAAATGCAGGCAGAGGCAGAGAGAGAAGCAGGTTCCCCGCTGAGCAAGGAGCCTGATGCAGACTTGATCCCAGGACCCTGGGATCATGACCTGAGCTAAAGGCAGTGACTCAACCAACTGAGCTACCCAAACATCCCTGAGTTTGATAAGCTCTTTAGAGATTTTTGGATACTAGCCCTTTATCTGATAAGACATTTGCAAAATTCTTCTCCCATTCCTAAGGTTGCCTTTTAGTTTTGTTGACGTTTCCTTTGCTATGAAGAAGCTTTTATCTTGATGTAGTTCCAATAGTTCCTTTTTGCTTTTGTTTCTTTTGCCTTTGGGGACCCATCTGGCAAGAAGTTGCTGGGGCCAACATCACAGAGGTTGTTGCCTGTGTTCTCCTATAGGATTTTGATGGAAACCTGTCTTAATGTTAGGTTCATCCATTTTGAGTCTATTTTTGTGGATGATGCAAAGAAATGCTTCAGTTTCTTTCTTCTACATGTGGTTGTCCAATTTTCCCACACCATTTATTGAAGAGACTGTCCTTTTTCCACTGGATATTCTTTCCCGCTTTGTCAAAGATTAGTTGACCATTGAGTTGAGGGTCCATTTCTGGGTTCTCTATTCTGCCATTGATTTATGCATCTGTCTTTGTGCCAGTACCATACTGTCTTGAGGATTACAGCTTTGTAATAGAGTTTGAAGTCCAGAATGATGCCACTAGCTTTGGTTTTATTTTTCAACATTCCTATGGCTATTTGAGGTATTTTCTGGTTCCATACAAGTTTTAGAATTATTTGTTCCACCTCTTTGAAGAATGTTGATGGTATTTTGATAGAGATTGCTTTGCATGTGTAGATTTCTCTGTGTAGCATAGACATTTTAACAATATTTATTCTTCCAATCCATGAGCATTGAACATTTTTCCATTTCCATTTCTCTTTTCCATTTCCATTCAAGTGTTCTGTAATTTTTAGAGTACAGAACTTCTATCTCTTTGGTTAGGTTTATTCCTAGGTATTTTTGGTTTGGGGTGCAATTGTAAATGGGATCGATCCCTTAATTTTTCTTACTTCTCATTGTTATGTATAGAAATGCAACTGATTTCTGTGCATTGATTTTATATCCTGATACTTTACTGAATTCCTGTATGAGTTATAGCAGTTTTGGGGTGGAGTCTTTTGGATTTTTGACATAAAGTATCATGTCATCTGCAAAATGTGAGAGTTTGACTACTTCTTTGCCAATTTGAATGCCTTTTATTTCTTTTCGTTTGATTGCTTAGCCTGGGGCTTGAAGTACAATGTTGAACAACAGTGGTGAGAGTGGACATCTCTTCCGTGTTCCCAACCTTAGTAGAAAAGCTCTCAGTTTTTCCTCATTGAGAATGATATCCTCTGTGGGCTTTAAATATGGTTTTTATGATACTGAAGTTTGTTCCCTCTATCCCTACACTGTGGAATATTTTAATCAAGAGAGGATGCTGTACTTAGTCAAATGCTTTTTCTGCATCAATTGAGAGGATCATATGATTCTTGCCCTTTCTTTTATTAATATGATGTATTGCATTGATTGATTTGTGAATGTTGAACTACCCTTGCGGCCCAGGAATAAATCCCACTTGTTCATGGTGAATAATCCTTTTAATGTACTATTTGATTCTATTGGCTAGTATCTTGGTGAGAATTTTGGCATCAACATTCATCAGGGATATTGGTCTGTAATTCATTTGGGTGGAGTCTTCCTCTGGATTTGGGATCAAGGTACTACTGGCCTCATAGAAAGAGTTTGGAAGTTTTCCCTTCATTTCTATTTTTTCAAAGAGTTTCAGAAGAATAGGTATCATTTCTTTTTTAAATGTTTGGTATAATTCCCCTGGGAAGCCATTCGACCCTGGGCTCTTGTTTGTTGGGAGATATTTGACTACTGCTTTAATCTCCTTGCTGGCGATTGGTCTGTTCAGGTTTTCTATTTCTTCCTGGTTCAGTTTTGGTAGTTTATATTTCTAGGAATCCATCCATTTCTTCCAGATTGCCTAATTTGTTGGCATATAGTTACTCATAATATGTTCTTGTAATTGTTTGTATTTCTTCAGTGTTGTTTGTGATCTCTCCTTGTTCATTCATTTTTATTTATTTGGGTTCTTTCTCTTTTCTTTTTGATAGGTCTGGTCAGGTGTTTATCAATCTTATTCTTTCAGAGAACCAGCTCCTAGTTTTATTGATCTGTTCTTCTGTTTTTTGTTTTTATTTCATTGATTTCTGCTGTAATCTCTATTAACTCTCTTCTGCTAGTGTATTTACTGTTCTTTCTCCAGGTCCTTTAGGTGTAAGGTTAGATTGTGTATTTGAGACCTTTCTTGTTTCTTGAGAAAAGTTTGTATTGCTATATACTTTCCTTTTAGGACTGCTTCAGGTTTTGAACCTAAATGTGTTTTCATTTTCATTTGTTTCCATGGATTTTTTAAATTCTTCTTTAATTTCCTGGTTGGTCCATTCATTCTTTAGTAGGATGCTCTTTAGCCTCCATGTATTTGAGTTCTTTCCAACTTTCTTCTTGTGATTGAGTTCTAGTTTCAGAGCATTGTGGTCTGACAATGATCCCAATCTCTTGGTACTGGTTGATTTTAGTATATGTGCTGCTGAAGTGAGCACTCTTGGTACTGGTTGAGACCTGATTTGTGACCCAGGATGTAATCTATTCTGGAGAATATTCCATGTGCACTAGAGAAGAATGTGTATTCTGTTGCTTTGGGATGGAATGCTCTGAATATATCTGTGATGTCCATCTGGTCCAGTGTGTCACTTAAAGCCTGTATCTCCTTATTGATCTTTTGCTTAGATGATCTATCCATTTCAGTGAGGGGGAGGACAGTGTTAATGTCCCCTACTATTATTGTATTATTTTCAATGTGTTTCTTTAATTTTATTATTAATTGGTTTGTATAACTGGCTGTTCCCAATTTAGGGGCATAAATATTTACAACTGTTAGATCTTCTTGTTGGATAGACCCTTTGATCATGATGTCATGTCCTTCCTCATCTCCTATTACAGTCTTATAGTTTAAAATCTAATTTGTCTGATTTAAGTATTGCTACCCCAGCTTTCTTTTGATGTCCATTAGCATGATAAATGGTTTTTCACCCTCTCACTTTTAATCTGGAGGTGACTTTGGGTCTAAAATGAGTCTCTTGCAGAGAGCATATTGATGGATCTTGCTCTTTTATACAATTTGATACTGTCTTTTGATTGGGGCAGTTAGTCCATTTACATTCAGAGTAACTATTGAAAGATATGAATTTAGTGCCATTGTATATCCTATAAATTTTCTGTTTCTGTAGATTTTCTCTGTTCCTTTCAGTCCATGTTACCTTTGGGCTCTCTCTTTGCTGAAAGGATCCCCCTTAATATTTCTTCCAGGGCTGGTTTAGTGATCACAATTCTTTTAGTTTCTGTTTGTCTTAGAAGTTTTGTGGATTTGGGTGTTTGTTGTTGTTGTTGTTGTTGTTTTTTATTTTATTTTATTTTATTTTTTTCAGTGTTCCAAGATTCATTGTTTATGCACCACACCCAGTGTTCCATGTAATATGTGCCATCCTTAATACCCACCACCGGGCTCACTTAACACCCACCCCCCTTCCCTCCAAAACCCTCACATTTTTTCTCAGAGTCCACAGTCTCTCATGGTTCGTCTCCCCCTCCAATTTCTCCCAACTCACTTCTCCTCTCCATCTTCCAATGTCCTCTGTGTTATTCCTTATGCTCCACAAGTAAGTGAAACCATATGATAATTGACTCTCTCTGCTTGACTTACTTCACTCAGCATAGTCTCCTCCAGTCCCATCCATGTTGATACAAAAGTTGGGTATTCATCCTTTCTTTTGGAGGCATAATACTCCATTGTATGTATGGACCATATCTTCTTTACCCATTCATCTGTTGAAGAGCATCTTGGCTCTTTCCACAGTTTGGCGACTGCTTTAGACTTTGTCTTAGAATTTTTTTTATCCCTCCTTCTATTTTGAATGACAATCTGGCTGGATAAAGTATTCTTGGCTGCATATTTTTCTCATTTAGCACATTGAATATATCACGCCAGTCCTTTCTGGCCAGCCAGGTCTCTGTGGATAGGACTACTGTCAGTCTGATGTTTCTACCTTTATGGTTTGTGGGCCTTTTGTCCTGAGCTGCTTTCAGGATTGTCTCTTTGTCTCTGAGATTTGCAAGCTTCACTATTATATGTCAAGGTATTTACTTATTTTTATTGATTTTGAGGGGGCGTTCTCTGTGACTTCTGGGCTTAACTGTCTGTTTCATTCCCTCATTAGGGAAGTTCTCAGTTATAATTTGTCCAATATACCTCAGCCCTTCTCTTTTTTCTTCTTCTTCTTCTGGGATCTCAATTATTCTAATATTATTTCACTTTATGGTATCACTTATCTCTCAAATTCTCCCCTCATGATCCAGTAGTTGTTTATCTCTCTTTTTCTCAGCTTTTTTATTCATCAGCATTTTCTCTTCTATATCACTAATTCTCTGTTCTGCCTCATTATCCTAGTAGTCACAGCCTCCATTTTTACTGTATCTCATTAATAGCCTTTTTTATTTCAACTTGATTGTATTTTAGTTCTTTTATTTCTCCAGGAAAGTATTCTCTAGTGTCTTTTATGCTTTTTTTAGGTCTGGCTGGTATCTTTATAATTGTCATTCTGAACTCTAGTTCAACATCTTTCTTATATCCATACTGATTAGGTCGCTGGCTGTCAGTACTGACTCTTATTCTCTTTTTTGAAGTGAATTTTTCCATCTTATCATTCTGTACAGAAAACAAAATACTAAAATGGCAACAACGATTCCAGAGAAATAGACACTAATTAGATCAGAAGAGACCCAAAACCAAAAAAATTAATTAATTAAAGTTAAAAATTAAAAAAGAGAGACTATAATCTGACAGGGTAACAGAACAGAGCTATACACTGGATCCTGTGTGTATTTTGGTCTCTATGTCAGAAAACTAGGTCCCAAAATTGTAAAGGAAGAAAAACTTTTTCATGTACAAAAATAAAATTAAATACAATGAAAGGATAGAATGTAATTGTAAAAATTAAAATTAAAAGACAAAAAGCAAACAAACAGAAAAAAAGAATATAAACAGACAAGATAAGTGAACAGAATAGAGTAATACCCTATATCTTGGATGTATTTTGGTTTGTTTGTTAGAAGAAACTACATCCCAAAATTGTAAATTAAAAAAAAATATATATATATATATATAAAATGTATAATGTATATAATATATATAAACAAAATTAAATACAATGAAAGGATAGAAGGTAACTACAAATATGAAAATTTACAAAGATTATTTTAAAAAAGAACATTTTAGAATAGGTGAAAAGAACAGAGCAATACACTAGCTTCTGGTTGTAGTTTGGTCTGTTTTTTAGAAGAAACTGCATCCCCAAATTGTGAAGAAAGAAGAAAAAATATCTGTACAAAAATAAGATTAAATTCAATGAAAGGATAGAATATAACTGTAAAAATGAAAATTAAAAAGACTTTTTAAAAAAAAGTTGTTAAGAAATTGGTTGAAAGGAAAAAGAAAAAAATTGAAAGACTAAAGACTAAAGAGAAAACCATGACTTCTATATACCATTTTCCCCTAGAACTGGAGTTTTACATTTCTATGTGATCAGCAAATTTGGTCTTAGCTGAATGTTATTGCTGATCTTCTGGGAGAGGGACCTTTTGTGCTGATTCTCAGGTGTCTTTGCTCCCAGAGGAACTGCACCACCCTTGCCAGGGGACCAGGCTAAACATAAGTGACTCTGGATTGCTCTGTGTGGCTTTTGTTCCCTGAAGGCTTTCTACACAGCTCTGGAGGATGAGAATGAAAATGGCGGCTTCCTGATCTCCAGTCCCAGAGCTGGAAGCTCCTGCTTCCCACTTCTCAGTGTGCTCTCAGGGAGCAGCAGTCACTCACTCCTGTCTCCCTGGTCTCCATCTGTACTCTGTGCTCACCCAGCCTGTGACCAAACATTTCTATCTCGGGCACATAATCCCCTTCAAGTCTACCTACCCAGCAGACTGCTCCTTCCCATGGGGAGGAAGGGGGTTCTTGCCCATTTCTGCCACATGCTGGGCCCCTTCTTGGAGAGCAGTGGCCCAACCATGCAGCAGTTTGTGTTTTATGACAACCCTGAGCTGAGAGCCTACTCCTGTGCTTGCTGATTACAGCCAGCTTCCATACTCAGATGCTTGGAACTCTGTAGCACT
The DNA here is from genome assembly GCF_009829155.1 of Mustela erminea. NCBI lineage: Eukaryota > Metazoa > Chordata > Mammalia > Carnivora > Mustelidae > Mustela > Mustela erminea. The sequence continues at coordinate 128,537,374 of NC_045614.1, forward strand.
CCGGCAGTCCTAATCTTCCTATGACCCCAGGGATCCTGAGATCACACTGTCCCACTATGATTCCTCCCCACTTTCCCACCTGAGTGCTTTTCAGAAAGGGGCATCCCTCACAGAGCAGACTTCTAAAAGTTCTGATTTTGTGCTCCACTGCTATATCACTTTCTGGGAGCCAGCTTATAGAAGCTCCTTCCCCACCATGGTTTATCTTCCCACATATTGCCTTAGATTCACTTCTCTGCTCCTCCTACATTACAGAAAGTGGTCACTTTCCTACTTGTAGAATTGTAGCCATTCTTTTACTACATCTCTGGCTGAGTTCATAGGTGTTCAGAATGACTTGTTATCTGCCTAGTTGAATTCCTGGGACTAGACAAAACTAAGGTCTCCTAATTCTCTGCTGTCTTGGGAAGTTTCCAAGATAATGTATTTTAAAATCAAAATATGAGTATCTTTGCAGAATTTATCTAACTTTATTTTTTAAAGGATTTTATTTATTTATTTCGAGAGAGAGAAAGAGAGAGTGCAGGGAGGGGCAGAGGGAGAGTGAGAATCTTGAGCAGACTCCACACCAAGATCTCCCTGCAAGGCTCCATCGCACAACCTGGAGATCATGACCCAAGCTGAAATCAAGAGTTGGGTGCTTAATGAACTGAGCCATCCAGACACCCCAGAATTTATCTAACTTTAAAATAATATTTTAGTTCTTATCACATAGAACTAAATAAATTATTCTTCATATAGAACTAATAGACTAATAAACTGAGAAATGGTTATTTCTTCCTTCTACACTCCTTTTTTTCTCTCTTCCTTCCATAATACTTATTGTACAAAATATGGTAGTTTTCAGGGACATGAAGTAAAGCATCCCTTTATTCATTCCAGAGATATTCAGCATCTTCTATGTGCCAGGCACTGTTTTAGGTCTTGGAGATACAGTAGTTAATGAACAAAGCTCCTGTGCTTATAGAGTTTATATTCTGGCCGTGAGTCAGATAACAAGTAAACAAATGGTTAAGGAGTACAATTACAGACAAGTGCTCTGAGAAACATAAAGCAGAGTAGTGGTACAGAGTATACAAGCTTGGGAAACACATAAAAGATGCTATTTTAGGGCGCCTGGGTGGCTCAGTGGGTTAAGCCGCTGCCTTCGGCTCAGGTCATGATCTCAGAGTCCTGGGATCGAGTCCCACATCGGGCTCTCTGCTCAGCGGAGAGCCTGCTTCCCTCTCTCTCTCTCTGCCTGCCTCTCCATCTACTTGTGATTTCTCTCTGTCAAATAAATAAATAAAATTAAAAAAAAAAAAGATGCTATTTTAGGTAGAGTCCCAGGGAAGCCCTCTCTGAGAAGACAATATTTGAATAGAGAATGGAAAAATCTGAAAAAGTGAGCAATTTAAAGCGTCAGTAGGGGGAAAAGTATTCCAGGCAGGGGGAATACCAACTATAGAGACTAAGATAAGACTGAGCTTGGGAAGTTTTCAGCAAAGAAAAAGTAAAACTGGTTGGAATGCAGAGTACCAGGTTGAGTATGGTAGGACAAAATAGGTCAGGAGGATAGGCATCTCAGATGATTTAAAGTTTGGATTTTATTCAAAATGTGCTGGGAAGCCATTATGGAGATTTAGACAGTGAAAATCTGTGAAATGATTCTCATTCCAACTGCTGTGTGGAGAAAGAACCATAGAGAAACAGAAGAAAGGAGTTAGGTTCTGAGGCCATTACAGAAAATAAGTAGTAGCATCTTCAATTTGTTCCCATGTAGGTAAAGAGAAGTGGTTGAGTTGGAGGTGTGTTGTAAAGGCAAAGCTGATAGGCTTGGTGTTTGCTTTAGTTTTAGGGGAATTGAAGAAGAATCATCAAAGCAGACTCCTCTGTTTACATAATGAAATGAATAGTGAAGGAAGACAGCTAGAGGAGACAGAAGTTTGTGAAGAAAAGTGAGATTAGATGTAAGATACCTTATACCCCAAAGTAGAAAGCCCAGACAATCAGTGTCATATGTGTGACTGGAACTCAGAGGACAAGTCAGGACTGGAAGTACAAATTTGGGAGTATCTGCATGTAGATGATATTTTAAATTGAGGGACTAGATGACATCATCTAAAGAAGAAAGAAATAAGAGAAGAAGGCTTAGGGGTGACCCAAGTCATACACCATCTAGAACCAATAAGGAAGATTGAGAACACACAGGAGTGATGTAGCAGGAAGCCCAGAAAGCAGACCAGGCTTCACAGGCATGTCAGCTGTGTAGCCAACACAGGGTGTTGCATCCAGAAGGGCCCATACTTGGCGGCTCAACTGCCACCAGTTCTTCATAATTTTATCTATGAACTAGTGTAAAGTGAAGTCTGATAAAAAATAATGGAGCATGCAAGCTACGGAGAGAAGATAGTGCAATATTTATGCTCATCATTTCTTTTTTTTTTTAAGATTTTATTTATTTATTTGACAGAGAGAGATCACAAGGAGGTAGATAGACAGGCAGAGAGAAAGGGGCAGGGGGGAAGCAGGCTCCCTGCTGAGCAGAGAGCCCAATGTGGGGCTCGATCCCAGGACCCTGAGATCATGACCTGAGCTGAAGGCAGAGGCTTTAACCCACTGAGCCACCCAGATGCCCCATATGTTCATTACTTCTTAATGTTCCCTTCACATTAATGATGCCACATGAGCACAGAAGTCCAATGGATCCACAGCACTTGGCTGTTCAGTCAGACTCCAGCACAAGGAAGCATATTAGATCAACAACTAGTTAGTGGTGCTAGTGGTGGTGTTGATGCCAACAGACTCAAGATGCCATGGTTTCTTTCAAACCAGAATATACTTTTAGAGCAGAAAAAAGGCAAAAGTGATCTAAGAATCATGAATAACCAAAGAATGCTATCATATCCTTTTTTACTTCCCTATATTAGCCAACCACTTACACTGGAAAACAATGACACAGAAGGAAGGGGAAAGGTAGAGCAACCCATGGGTGCTTTTCCTTTCATTCCTCCCTTACCCATCTCTAAACCAGAAGCAGAGAATATTGATAGACTATGTGAGCATCAAGAAACAAAATAAAAACAGTTGCATTAGTTTTGTGCAACATTTCCACTCTTCTGGGAAGAATGAAATATATACACATATATAAACTCCTGTGCAATTAATACAACTTAAATGCTCATATTGTCATTTAAATTTGTCATTGCAGAATATTAAGATAAATGGAAAAACTCATGCTGATAATTCTAATTTAAAATTTTTTCTATACTCATACACAATATTGAAAGCAAATAAAAAACTCTATGACAAGTTCAGAGAGTGAAGGAAAGGATAAAGCTTTATAATTTAGTACCTTACAGACTTTTTTTTTTTTTAACAAGGGAACCCTCAATTTCCTCTTGCTTTGGACCCACAAATTATGTAGATGACTGTCAGAAGAATATGATGTCCTGGAAGCCAAGTTAAGAAAGTGCTTCCAGAGGGAGGGAGTAATCTGTCAATTGTGTTTGATGTTGCTGAGAACTGAATAAGGTAAGGACAGAAAATTGTTCATTGCCTTTGGCATTGAGACTATCTAATTCAAGTGAATTCTGTCAGTTCAGATCGTGAAGTACATGTATATAATGGCTTAACAATAGGAAAAATAAGCAGAGTGATTTATATACATTCATTCTTATCTGTGTTGTTCCCATTTAAATATATTAGTTTTATTTACTCTAATTGTATTTCAAAAATAAATTAGCATTTGCTCAATGATAAAATGAAATTGCCCAGAACTGAAATAATTTTAGAAATATAATTAAATTACACACTTTTCATGTCTTCTGTTGAAGATTTTCATATCTTTTTTTCCCTGTTTTTATTTTTCCCCTTTATTTTGAAGATGCCTACAAAGGGAGTGAACTATTATTAGATTAAATTTGGCACTAAAGAAATAGTTTTTTAAATAAATATCTATCTCTCCTACTTTGTTAGAATCATAAGAAAAAGTAGACTGAATACAATGACCAGAACTTTGCCGCCTCAATATTATTTCCATAAAAATAAATTTTCTAGTTCATTATATAATAGCTTAAGTCAGCCACTAGATGGCATATGTTACCATCGGCAACAAATCCTTTCATGAAAGGAAAGTCGTTTTAAGATCAGAATTATGGTTTGCAGAAAAATAAAATTCTAATGATCCATCCTCTCCATCCACCCTGTTCTTAGAGAATTCATTATGGGGATATGACTTGTATGACCATTCTCCTTGCATAGAGATGTAGGGAGTAAAGCTTTTCCCAAGCCGGTATCCCTACTTTCTTAAGTTCACGTTATGCTGCTTTGTTTCCATAAAAACACTTCCATTAGTACCCGTTTTTGCTAACTATAAAAGAAACCCAAAGATTTTCACCTTTAAGGGGAAAAAAAGCATGTTATCATACTCTTCATTTTATGCCATTTCAGCTTATGAAAGTTTTCTTAGGAATGCTCTACTTTTGGATAACAGGGGAAATGTGTACAAGATGGATGATTCTGAAAGCAATTTTGGAATCTTATCAACTCCATAAAATATAAAGTAGAATCACAAAACTGGGAAACAAATTGCATTTAGATGACTATGAAGATGAATGGCAATGTACTGGAATGTTTTCAAGCAAGGCCAAATGGATTGACCTCATTGATCTTGTACCTTGTGTCTTACAAAGAAGGACATGACGTAAAGATCACAAAACAAAGCTAACATATTTACTGCTATGTTAAATTAATTGTATAACATTAAAAAAACTTTGATATAGTGTTTGTTCATTTGATCACTGTGTTAGTTATTTATTCTATATTTGGCAGTTCTAATCAACATAGTGAGAAGGAAGACACTTGAGCTGGTAGAATAATGCCACACCAAAGAGTTTGATGTTATCCCCCAAATATAAAAATTGAATTTCAGAATCTCCTAGCAATTATAATTCTAATTAAACAAATTCCTTTTGTAGAGTTACATGTTACTTGTATTTTGACTGATGACTTGAAATACATTTAATTTTTATAAATTTATGATTTTCCTAAGTTAACATACTGATCTTTCCTTACGATAAAGAGATTTCTTTTCCATTTGATAACACTGTGAATATTTCATTTCATTAAGATGGTGGTGGATATCCTGCAATTTTTCACCCCAGATACCTTTTTTTGTTGTTTTGGGGGGTAAACATTAAAAGAACAGGAATTAATTAACATGATGGGAAATTTTGGAATTCTAAATAAAGAATCAAGGTCAGAAAATGAATCGAATTCCCTCCTGGAAGTGTCTAAGACTTCTGGGACTCTCTCCCTCCTGGTTCCATGACCTGCTTTCCTCCTCTCTCTGCTGCTCCCTCTTTGTCTCTTCCCTGGGTTGCTCTTCTGCCTACTTCTCTAATTCTTTTGCTCTCAGCTTTTTCTTATCACTATTGTTCTATACACTCTTGAACTTTTAATCCATTCCCCCTATTTCAACCACAATGAAATCCTAGAAGTCAGCATCATGTAGGGGTTACATTAAGGCTCTAGCATTAGGCTGCCCGAGTTGAAATGTGGTTTGACCAGTTAAAGTTTAGGTGATCTTGATAAATTCCCTAAGCTCACTGTTTTTGTTTTCTATCCTGGAATTTGAGGATGATAATAATCGTAGTATCTTGTTGTTAGATTAAAATGAAGCAATTTCTGGGGTGCCTGGGTGACTCAGTCAGTTAGGTGTCTGACTTTGGTGCAGGTCATGATCTCAGGGGTCCTGGGATGGGCCCCACATGGAGCCCTGCATGAAGCCCCACATCAGGCTCCAAGTTCAGTGGGGAGTGGAATCTGCTTCTCCCTCTGTCCCTTCCCCTGCTTGTGCTTTCTCTCTCTCTCTGAAATAAATAAAATCTTAAAAAAAAAAAAAAAGAATGAAGAAGTTTGTGTAATGCATTTAGCACAGTATCTGGCAAAAACAAGGACCTAATAAACATTTTATCTGGGCTTTTTCTTAGAAATTAGAGCCACTGGATATCTCCACTCAGATATCTTACAGAAACCTTAAGATGATTTATCCAAATCTTACAAATCAATATTTTACCCATCCCCTAAATCAGTTCTCTTTATTAAATTCCTTATCTAACTTAACGGCAACAATATCACCCAATTTTGTCTCTCTAATCTCTCACGTTTATTTAGTCCCTATATACTGTTGACTCTACTAGTAAATATCACCTGGGTTTATTCCCTCTGGTTAATTTCTTATTTATTTATTTATTTATTTGAGAGAGATAGTGAGAGAGAGAGCATGAACAGAGGGAAGAGGAAGAAGCTGGCTTCCCGCTGAGCTGGGAGCCTGACATGGGGCTTGATCCTAGGACCCTGGGATTATGACCTGAGCCAAAGACAGATGCCCAGCCACCTGAGTCACCCAGGTGCCCCCTCTGGTTAATTTCTACTCATTTATATATATTTTTTAATACTTTCATTCATTGAAGAAATACATTGTCAACTGTAATGGTATTTAAGGACATGCCCATGAAAAAGACAGATGGTACAGAGTAGGGAAGGCTGACATGAGACAGAAATTACAAGTAGCTCCTTTCTTAGTTTGTATCATCAGTAATTCCTCACCTAGATTTTTACTAGTATCCTCCAATCTCCTCACATTTTGCAATAGCTGTCAAAATTTGCCAGCGGTTTCTCTTTAAAGCACAAATCAAAGTCTTAAAATATTAGCCAAGATAATCCAACAGCACAGTTTTTAAAAAATGGATATGACCCCATTGGTTTTATTTAAAGATTTTAAGGGTGGTCCAGTATTAGTAAATCCATTATTGCAGTTCATTATATTAATGAACTGAGAAGAAAAATCATGTGATTGTCTCCATATATGCAATAAATACATGAGAGAAAATCTAACACCCATTCATATTAAAAATACTCAGTAAACTTCCATAGCATGTTACAGTGCATTTATCTCATCCAAAACTTGGGGAAACTGTAATTCAGTGTTTAAGGTCTAATATTTAATGTAGTCTTTTTCCTCTAAAGTCAAAAACAAAGGTACCTAGTGTATCCATACCATTGAGTATTATGTTGCAGATACTAACAAATGCAATTAAACATGAAAAAGCAATTACTGGAATATGAATAGGAAATGAAGAGGTAAAACTATTTATTAAGAGATGATGTCATCATAATCTGAAAATTCAAAAGAATCCATGGAAGAATACAGCAATCAATAAGATAATAAAGTATAAAATTATAAAATGAGGACATAAGTATCAATAGTATTCATATGTATGTATATAGATATATTCATTCTTGTGTGTATATACACATACACACATATACATATATGAATAAACAGAAACAGAATGTATAATTGAAGACAAGATCACATTTAGTACAGAAAATAGAGAAAAGATAAGAAAATACTTTGACATAAACTTAACAAGAAATGTTCAGTACTTATAGAAGAAAAATTGTAAATTGCTTTTGAAAGAACTAGATCCTAATGAATAGAAAGACATATCAGTACTGTGAGAGAGAGAGCCCAACATAATAAAGTTGTCAGCTCTTCTTAACTTAAGGGCCAGGAAAAAAGCTGTATCAGATTTTTTTAAGTACTATACTACCTCCATAATTCAAACAGTTTGATATTAGTACATGAAGGGGCAGATGGACTAATGGAAAAAATGGAAAATCCAGAAATAGAGGCAATTGCATAGGGACATTTAGTATACAATATAGGTAGCATTTCAAATCATTGGGTTAAAGACAAACTTTTAAATATGTTGTTGTTGTGATTACTGGATAGCCATCTGGAGAAAAATTAAATTGGATCCATTTCTTACACCATAAGCCAGGATAAATTCCCAACAGATCAGATATTTAAATCAAGGGTAGGAAAAAGAAAGATGCATGTATTTGAAAAAGCACTTGTGAATTCCTAAATATGACTCAAAATCTATAAGCAATGAGAGAAAAGAATGATAAATTACATTATATAAAAATTGAAAAAATTTTCACAATAAAAATATACTACAAGGAAAATTTTAAAAATTCAAATGATGGCCTAAGAAAAAATTGTTGCAAAGTATACCATAAAAGTTGTACCAATACATAATACAAATGTCTTCCTAAGGCATAAAGTGCTTCTAAAAATTAATATAAAAATGGTCATGAAACTGATCAGCAGAGAATCCACAGAAAAAGAAATACAGGCTTGCTGGGGTGGCTCAGTCAGTGCGTCTGCCTTCGGCTCAGGTGGGATTGAGTCCCACATCAGAACCTGCTGCCGCCTCTGACTCACCTCCCTCTTGTGCTCTTTCTCTCTCTCTCAAATAAATAAAATCTTAAAAAGAAAGAAAGAAAGAAAAGAAATGCAAAGTATTCCTAACTGTATGAAAATTTCCCAACCTTATCACACAACGAAATGATAATTATTGGCTGGGTGATTGGATACGTGGGTGCTCATTGCATACCTGTGTATAAAAATCTGATCATGTCACTCATCTGGTTGAACACTTCAGATGGCTTCCCACAGCCTATAGGATGAAGACCTAACTCCTTACCATGTCATTTAAGATGGTTTTTGCACTCCAATTCTGCCTAACTGTAAAGCCTAGTCCCTCACTACTACCTAGCTCTACAACACTATATTGTGATCACACCAACAGTTTTATGATTCCCCAAACCAGCCATGTATTGGTTCATGTCCATGCCCCTACAACATTCTATTGCCTTTGTCCACAGTGCACTTTTTCTGTTCTCTGCTGGGCAAAATCTGGCCATTCTTCAAGATACACTGAAAGTTCGATTGACCCTCCCTTTGGAGCACTTTGCTTGCTGCTTTGAGTTCCCACTGTATGTTCTACAGGTGTATATCGAAGCCCTTCTGAAGTAATTGACTTTTCTGTGTGCCTTTGCCATGAAGATAAGGCTCTTTCTTGCCCCCGTCACCCTGTCCTTAGCACAATGCCTGGCCCCAAAAGGCATGCAATACATTGTTGAATAATATAATTATAATATAGTTTTTATGCACTTGTCCAAGAGACTTCAACATTTCCTATATAAGTCATCTTTCAGGACAGATATCAAGGGGACTAGAAGGAGGACAATAGATGTCTTGTAGATTTTGTTTACTTAGCACCTGACTTTTGGCTATTAGTCAGGACTCTTTTAGTTAAGCAACAATGATTCGGTTTGAACTAGCTCTGCATATGGGCAATTTATTTGCTCCTAATATCAAACCTTAGAAAGTATATGTGGCATCAGAGACTGTGGATTTCTCTCTAACTTTCTCAAACACATACACACAGAAATGCACACACACATGCACACACAAATGTACATGTACATACTTCTGCTTCTGATTGTTGCCTTCATCGTCTTAAGCCTGTGATGTCCATGAGGTAGGAATTAGTAGCAGTTGGCCTGGGGCTTATACTCACATATCCTTGTAACTAGCAAAGAACAGAGCTATTTCCTGCCTTCAGTTAGAAATAGTCCTTGAAAGTAGTCCAACTGGCCTGAGGCCTACATGTATCCCTAGAGTAATTTCCATGACTACAAAGGCAGAGGATGTGACTGACCCCAGTCTGGCACCATGCCCCATCCTAGGGGTAGTATAGTGTGTCTGGCAGCCCTCAACAGGACTGTATTTGGAATGTGAGAGGAGCAGCTTCCCAGGATGAAGATCTTGTCACGGCCTTCAAAAGAATAACTCTATGCCATACATGTGAAGAAAAAAACAAGATTAAATACTGGAAGGAAAGTTGCATAATTTTTATGGTTAAGACTTTCTTGTTCTGGATAAATAAATAGTGTGACTCAAATGTATGATAAAAAAATATATATTTATATATATATATATATATATATATATATTTTAAAGATTTTATTTACTTATTTGACAGACAGGGACCACAAGTAGGCAGAGAGGCAGGCAGAGAGAGGAAGGGAAGCAGGCTCCCTACTGAGCAGAGAGTCGGATGCGGGGCTCGATCCCAGGACCCTGAGATCATGACCTGAGCCGAAGGCAGTGGCTTAACCCACTGAGCCACCCAGGCACCGCTGTATGATAAAAATATATTGAGGGACACCTGGGTGGCTCAGTCAGTTACACGTCTGAGGACAGCTCTTGTCATGATCTCAGGGTCCCAGGATCCAGCCCTGTGTTGGTCACTGCACTCAGCAGGGAGTCTGCTTTACCCTCTGCCCCTCCTCTTGCTCATGCTCTCTCTCTCTTTCTTAAGTACATAAAACCTTAAAAAAATACTGATCAAAAGCAGCAGCTGATCAAGAATCTTATTTGGATACTTTCATCTTTTCCTTTTCCCCTTCATAATTATTTTTTTAAATAAGGATACATCTAAAGAGTCAAATTCTCTAACCTAAACTTTCTAAGTTTGATGCATTTTACTCTTTTTTTTTTTTAAGATTTTATTTATTTATTTGACAGAGAGAGAAATCACAAGTAGGCGGAGAGTCAGGCAGAGAGAGAGAGAGAAGCAGGCTCCCGCTGAGCCAAGAGCCCGATGCGGGGCTCGATCCCAGAACACTGAGATCATGACCTGAGCCGAAGGCAGCTGCTTAATCCGCTGAGCCACCCAGGTGCCCCTGCATTTTACTCTTTACCAAACATATTCTCTTTGTTCTCTCACTGAGCCTATTTCCCTAAAACCAAGTATACTATTCAAAAAAAAAAAAAAAAAAAAGGAAAGAAATTGAAGAGAAAAAAAAAATTTCTAATTTATGAGTAAGTTTCTGCTCAAAGATGTTTTCAGAGTAGAAAAAAAAAAATGGATTGGGCAATTCCATGATATTCACTCTTAACCAAGTTTTCCACCAGCACCTGGGATGCTATTACAACATCACATTGTTCAGTATTAGAAAGCTGGGCTGGCTGGGCAAGATTGCCACCAAATCTGGGACTACGTCTGGGAACTGCAGTCAGGAAGCATCATGGTGAGATGTTATCAAGCTACATGGTAGCCCTAAAAACAGCTTTCTCTTGGTTGTATTTGGTCCACACACATTTGAGGCCTTGTTATGTGCAAAGAGCTGTTCTAGCAACCATGGATGGACAAGAGAGGTTAGACCTCCATAGGAAGAGAAGTGTGCAAAACTGTTGAGGAGGATTTTGAAATAAACGTTTCTTAAGCAAATTAAATACTTGAAAGATATTTTTATTTTGCTTATCTATATTTTCAGCTTTGTCTCTCACAATGAACATACATTTCAAGGATAATAAAACAAAATGAAATGAAAAGTTATTGTAAAATATAAGCAGGTACTCTTTACTTGGCATCAAATATGTACAAATCCCATTTGTGCCAGTCACCAGCTGTGTGAATTTGGGCAAGTTGATTAAATTCTCTAAACTCTGGTTTCTTGGCCAGGAAAATGGACCTAATAATTTTACCTATCCAATCAGGTTGAGAGTATCAAATAAGATAAAATGTAATAAAATGGTTAACCCTATGCCTCTAGACTATAGAAGATGCACAAAACAGATTATGTTCATTATTCTTGTTATTAATGTGAAAGAAAATCTCACTTGAGGGTTGGGTAAACATAAAATCTAGGAACAAGAGGTACCTAACCCAGTTTATTCTTCCCCAATATTTGCTTAATTTTGAGTTCTCTAAACTCTTCCAACTTAACACTGAAGCTATGTTCAGGTTTACTATCGGAGAGTCTCCAGGGTTTGGGTTTCTATTGCCTCATGTTTATTTTCTAGCAGCAGCAACTGGCTAGAACTTCAACCCTGTTTCATGAGAGCCTTAGAACTGGGTAAAATTCACCATCCCACAAGCCCAGCCTTGGGATTAGAACAGTCTGCACATTTTCCTCTAACTGAAGCTCAAGAGGAGAGTGTGACTTTTCTTTCTCTCCTCATTCCTACAACTCTGTATTTCAAAGGTATTTGGGACAGAAGTGGTGAATAGTGACAATCTGTTATTTGCCTCTTCTCTGTTCTTTCCTCCACCCCCCATATCTGCCCCCCACCCCCAATTCTGGATGGGCTCTTAGTGTTTCTTCCACATAATGAGGAAGTTAGTTGCTGACTCTCCTTCTCCTCAGCTGTCCCCAGTTTGCTTACTGCCAAACTGGGCTTTCTTTTGAGAGCTTCATTTCTTTCACTTGACTAAAATCTATTGAAACAACAACAAAAATACATTCGGTTTTATTTACTTCAGAATTTCTCTGTTCAAATAATCAAACTCTTGACTTAAGTATTTCTTCTGACTCACTAATTATAAAGTTTTAAAGATGGATGTTATCTCTTTGGATATACATCCTCATATCCTTATATATATGCAACTGAAAAAATTAGCAGCATAATTTTCATTAACGGAATTCTTGGAAGACAGAGTTGCTGGTGTTCTAAATATGGTAGTTCCCAGTACTGATACTTCTATTAGCGAACATTTGGTGAACCCTTGCTATGTATGAGCCGCAGGGTACAGGCATCATTTATTAATAGCCTATGAGTTGTTATGATTTTCTTTCCCACTTTGTAGCTGAGGACACTATGGCAAAGAGACGGGTGACTACTTGGATCAAGGCCACCCAGCTAGTGAGTGATGAAGTCTGGAACCTACTAATTAAATTGTGAAGCTAAACAGATTTTATGATTTACTCATATCAGACAGGAATGAAATCATTGAATTAAATATTTCCAATGTACTGAAGTCCCTCCATAAAAATATGAATTTGTCCCTACAACCTATTTGCATTAGATGAGCAACTTGTTGATTAAAGTGGTTTATTAATGAACTACAGTATGATATTCTTTAAGCATAATCTATGTTACCTACCATTCCAAGTTTGTGATCTTCTCAGATCCCTATAGCATTTTAGCACTGAAAAGAATTTAGAATCTGTCTACTTCAGTGTTTTTCCAACAATGTCCTGAGATGGTCCAGGCCACCAGAGACTGTCTTTGAGGAAAGGGTGGAATATCTGGCACACCTGGCATTGTCTGACTGCATAATTACTTGACCTTCCATGCAATAATAATGTAGAGATTATTTTCTCTGTAGAGATTATTTTCTCTCTAGGTGACTCGTCCATAACTGGCTGGTGACTAATAGTTCAGCAATTTGTTGAAGCTCCCACCGAACTGATTATCTGAATGCTTAAATTTTCAAACAGTTTCAATGGTAGCCTAACTTTGGCTACATGACTTGTCAAAGGAGGGAAAATATGTCACTGCTGATAAGATTTATGTCCAAGATGTACAGACACCATGGATTTTCTCAGGTACCCCCAATTTCAAATAGTTTTGTTTTTTTCGAGGTCTGTTGAAGTGTCTCCCAGATTCTAGTTTATAGAAAAAATAATAGCTAACTGAATTAAGTCAACAAACATTATGAAATGAACTTGTCACGAAGGTGACACGACACAAAAGATGGAGAACCACAAACCAGGGGTTATCTGGTTGCATTAAAAAAAAAAATCATGATTATTCAGGAGAATGCCTAAGTGTCTAGCATATATGAGGCACAGCTCATTATGAATGTGGTACTTTTCCAGCCATAAAGTTTTGTAAAACGATGATAATAAAAAAAAGCTGTATAATTGAGGTTGCAAAGAAAATGGAGGCAGCACAAGTTGTATGATGGGATAATCATTATGTCCATTATGGGCAATTACTTTGTCTATGGTCAGAAGAAGTCTGCATTATATTGGAAGGGATGTAGTTAGAATTTCATGTATTATGCGCCCAGGCAGAAACCAGTTTTCACTTATTTATGTAATGAATATATATACATACGAATAGATACATAACTTGTAGAGGAAGTAGTTGGAGTAGGAGTGGTAGGGACGGACTGCCTGGGCTCAGATTCTGGTTCTGCCACTTGCCAGCATCTAAACTTGGACAACTCACTTCACTTTTCTATTCCTTAATTCACTCATCTGTAAAATGGGAAAAAGAATCAATCCTAGATCATATCGTGGATGTGGAAATTCAAGGACTTAAAATAGCACCTGGTACATTCAATGGCACAAATACTGATTGAGGGCCTCTTCCAGGCACTGCTCTTCATTCTAGGGACCTTGAGGTGAACAAAACAGAGAAGGCCCCTGTCCCAGCCTAAAACTACATTCCAGTGCAGGAGAGAGACAACCAGGAAGTATATATCATAAATAAATCAGATAATTAAAGATTATGATCAAGTGCTGGGAAAACAACACCACGAATTTTGTAAACGATTGAACTCACAACATAGCTTGAGAATGATACTTTTGTTTTGCTGTAAGTAATATAAGCGTGCATGCATATATATATATATATATGCGACTGGCACTTGGGTTTTGGTGCCCCTTCACAAAAAAACTAGTGAAAATATTTTGCTAGACATATCCAGTTAATATATTGACCTCTGTTCAACACAGACTGCACTCCCCTTCCTTCATATATTCTCCAAATCCTATGACACCTTCTCTCTATCGATACCCCATTTATTTTCAGGGCTGTGACCATCCTGCCATCTTTGTCCACACAGTGAGTTGCCCCACACTAACTGCTGAGAGGGCAACAGAGGACTGCTAAGGAAGATTTGCCTCACTCCCAATCCATTTTTGCAAAACATGCCTAGGGGTAAGAGCTTTTGCTAACCGTGTCTTTTCTCTGTGCCTGCCTGACACTGCAGCTCTGACAGTCTCTCCCCGTTGGTCATATTGCCTTTCTCTTGCCAGCTTCCATTCAGTCTTTGCCCATTGTCTTCTGTGCTGCTGTGATAGGTTATTTAGCTTAGTTTGTCTGGAAGAATAGTTTTATTTATTGGGGTTGAAATGAAGTGATGTGGGAAACAAAAGCAGAAGATAAATTATTAAATTTCCTTACTACTTAGAGCCCATTGGCAGGTCCTTGGAACAGGCAGAGTGACATTCTCCTAGGAACTCAACTACCTGGATGCTGACACTTGCTAAGGGCAAAAGGCCATCTTGGCCAGACCCCCAGGATGCTCTAAGTCTACTTCAACATATACAAATTCCTTTGGAAACTTCCTTTATCTCTACACCGCTCCCACTCCCCCAACCCTACCCCATGCCCACAAGATACACATTGGCAATCATCCCCCAAGTAGGTCATAGACCCACCCATATACATCTGAAGTGTTCTTATTCAGTAAGGGGCAGGTGGAGCTAGGTAGGTATTGATAGGTAGGGGGCTATGTGAGCAGGCTCACAGAAATCCCAGAGGTGAAGAGGTGTAAGGAAAGTACAGGTAAGGGAAGAAAGCAGACCCACCCTGCCCTGGGCATCCAACGTGGGGTCTTTTAATGGCAGTTGCATAGGAACCAAACCCCAAAGCAACAATAAGCCATTAGAGATATTTTCAGCAGTCCTTGCTCGAAACAAGACATCCCAAGAATGTTAAGTCCACAAGCTCCCTGGTCAATTCTAAATAAAAGACTGTCAGTGGAGGTCCACATCGGCACCCTTTCGGGACCCCCCTCTCACTCCTGAGAGCTTTTTCTGTATCCTTGCATAATAACACTCTATCAGTTTACTCCCTCTCTTTTGTCCACGAGATTCATTCTTCCACTCCACGAGAAAAGATCCTTGTTCTCCTCCTTCAAAAGCAGATTTCCCTCAGTGAACAAAAATTAGAATGCCATGACACTTCTCATGTAATATAATCAACCTCTCCATGGCTGGCATGTCTCAGGAGTTTACTGATTAACACTTTTGTGCCCATATGGTGTAGACAATAAAATATAGTGTAGTTGCTAGCACAAAGGGGCAAAAGATCATATCACAATGTCTATTATTGGACAAATAACTCTTTGTTAGACCATTTACAACAGATTTTGTGTTGAAAATATTTACTCAAGGAGTAGAAGTCTCTGAATATGGAAATATTATTATGTATGCAGCACTTATAAAAAGAACTGTCTGCTAAAATAATTTCTAAGTATACGTCCAGAATCTGTGGTGAATTGCAAAGCCTGGGTTAGTGAAAATGGAAGTCAGTTTGCTATCGCCCTATTTTCACATCAATGGTACGGAAGTATTAGCAGAGGACATTCGGGAATATGCTCTTTCTGGGCATCCCCTCAAGAGAATGGACAGTTGGTCACAGCTTCCTCTTCAGAGTAAATAGGACCTTCAGAGAGGAGTATTTCTTGAAGTTTTTTATAGACCATTTTTATAAAGACCATTGTCTGAGAGCCTGCAGCATGGGAGCTGTATCTCAAAAAGCAGTCGCAAGCACCTAGCTGTCTCTGCAGAGATCTTTGAATACTCAAGGTTCCTTTCCCAGCAAATAAAATATTTTTCAGGTATTTATAGCAAAATAACACAAGTCACACCTTCAAATTATGACAAAAATTTAGCTAGGATTTATTTCACCATGTTGTAAGCAGGTTAGCTATATAATTTTATTTTCACTATCCCAAATTGTAATTGTGTCACAATTTGTGTCACAATTCACAAATTTTATTTCACAATGAAGTAAGTGCTAGCATCCTATGAGTTCTTGTGATGGTTAAAGTGAAGCATGAAAAGCTGTCAAAAACAAAATTCTTAACCATTAGGTTCACCATTAGCATCATATGGATACCTAAAGGGTGAAATTCAGGAAATAATGCAAATTGACCAATTATGTAAATAAGAGGTTTTGCTGCAATTCAGATTCTCTTCAGTGTCAAACAACTCAAAGTCTGAACTTTGGGAGGACATTACTTAGTGGGAAAGGTATTTGTCATTTGGATAAGAGAATACTGCAGCTGCTTATTGAGTTTGAATGAATGGTTGCTAGGGAAATAACTTTATTGACAACCATTTGTCTGCTATAATGTATTTTTTTTTTTCATTTTGGATTGGTTGTGTTAGTAGAGATGTTTGTTGCACTTCAGAGACAGATGATGTATTGTAGGTCCCTACCTACTGACAAGGGGTTTACAGCTTTGATGGGTAAGTAAGAAACTACTGGCTGACAGGACCAACAAGACAGGCGAAAAACACAGATGAAATTTTAAAAAACATTTGTTTTGAACCAAGTCTCAAGTATATCTTTATTTTGCATTACGGATTCAACTCTTAAGTTAGATTTGTAGCTCTTGCTCCGTGTTCCCACCATGGCTCATTTTACCTACCATTACTGAAACAATGGCAAAGGGATGGTAGAATCCCTGTCAGAAAGGTGAAGAAGCTTGAGAAGAATCAGTCATTACTATAGTTTTCCAAAGAAAATAACAAAATGTAGGCTTAGGGGAAAATGTACTTGAAATATTTAAATAAATCCTTTCAGTCTGAAGTAAGTAAGTAACAGTTACTTTTAATTGCCTTTATTACAATATTTTTGTGTTTGGGAACACAAATTTTTAAATTCCAAATTTTTAACTTCACCATAATTGAGCATTATCTGTCTTACACTGACTATATTAAAGAATCATTTAGGAAAACATGATTCAGAAGATTTGTTAAAGTTTACTATGTGTAGATACATTCACTATCTAGTTGCTACAGGCACAGAAATATTTCTGCCCTCTCATGACGAGAAATCCTATATCAAATCTCCTTGTCTTGATTGCTAAAATAATGCGTTCTAGTAATTCTATGCTGTATAATCACCCCAGACCAGAACTCAAAACACAGCTATGTCACTAACTAAATATTTGCTTTTAAGAACATAGTGAGGAGTGAGAACCTTTCCAGCCAGAGATTGGCTACCTCCTCGTTCAGCTCCTTCAAATGGCTGGATGACCAACAACTGTGTCCTGACCTCAGGGAAGAGGTGGACTTTGTGAGATTCTGCTAGGGGTTGTGAGACTCTGATTGGGGAGAGAGAGTCTCTGCTATGAAGCAGGAAGGCGGAGAAGGACCTTATAGTCATAAAACAGCAAACCTCAGAAATGCTATTTGAAATGTGTGTGGAGAGGTTCCATTTGAAAGAGGTTCCATTTTTTTGGTCCAGTGAATTTTTTAAATTAACACATAATGTATTATTTGCCCCAGGGGTACAGGTCTGTGAATCATCAGGCTTACACAACTCACAGCACTCAGCACAGCACCCATCCTCCCTAATGTCCATCACCCAGCCACCCTGTCCCTCTCACCCCCTTCCCCTCCAGCAACCTTCAGTTTGTTTCCTAGGTTAATACTCTCTCTTGGTTTGTTTCCCTCTCTGGTTTCATCTTGTTTCATTGTTCCCTCCCTTCCCCCTGTGAAACCCTACCCTGCCTCTCAAATGGTCCAGTGAATTTTTTAAGGATCTATCATATTATTGAGAGCCTAGCACTTTTTCTCTAACCAGGTGGTTAAATGAAGCATTTTTTTTTCCCATTTAATATTTGGTGTCTTCTTAATCATTAACCTGTTCTAAGGCAGAAGAGATTGTGTTTAATCAATGAAGCTGAAAAAAAAGTTTGTTTTTTAACTGATATTTTCATTTGTTAATCTCAAAAATAAAACTTTTTTTTTACATTTCCTTAGCTAAATTTATTATTATTTTTAAAAGATTTTATTTATTTATTTGACAGAGAGAAACACAGTAAGAGAAGGAACACAAGCAGGGGGAGTGGGAGAGGGAGAAGCAGGTTTCCTGCTGAGCAGGGCTCGATCCTAGGACCCCAGGACCATGACCCGAGCCGAAGGCAGATGCCTCACTGACTGAGCCACCCAGGTGCCCCTAAAATTATTATTAGTGGTAGTAGTAGTAGTAGTAGTAGTAGTAGTAGTAGTAGTAGTAGTAGTATTGAGTTTTTATTTAAATTCCAGTTAGGGGGCACATGGTTGGTTCAGTCGTTGGGAGTCTGCCTTCAGCTCAGGCCATGGTCCCAGGGTCCTGGGATTACTCCCTGCTCAGCCAGAAGCATGCTTCTCTCTCTCCCACTCCCCCTGCTTGTGTTCCTTCTCTCCCCGTGTGGCTCTCTCTGACAAATAAATAAATAAAATCTTAAAAAAAAAAAAAAAAAAAGGCGTGACCTAAGGAGGTAAGACCAAAGCACAATTTTTAAAAATCTTTAAAAAATAAAATAAAATACCCTGGGGATAAAAATATATTATATGTTTATTAAAAAATAAAAAATTAAAAATAAATAAATAAAATAAAATAAATTTCAGTTAGTTAACATACAGTGTAGTATGAGTATCAGGTGTGCAATTTAGTGATCCAATACAGCGCCAAGGCTCATCACAAGCGCACTCCTTAACTCCCATCACCTGTTTGACCCGTTCCACCCTCTCCTCCCTTCTAGTAACCATCAGTTTGTTCTCTCTAGTCAAGAGCCTGTTTTTTGGTTTGCCTCTCTCTTTTTTCCCCTATGCTCATTTGTTTCATTTCTTAAATTTCACAGATGAATGAAATCATGTGGTATTCTTTTTCTCTGGCTGACTTATTTTGCTCAGCATAATACTCTCTAGCTCCATCCATGTTGTTCCAAATGGCAAGATTCATTCTTTTTTTTTTTTTTTTTAGAGGTTGGGGAACAGATGGGCAGAGAAGAGGGAGAGAATCTTAAGTAGGATTCACACCAGTGTGGAGCCTGAGGCAGGGTTTGATCTCATGACCCTGAGATCATGACCTGAGCCAAAAACAAGAGTTGGACACTAAATCAACTGAGCCACCCAGGCACCCCAGAATTTCATTCTTTCTTATGACTAATATTCTTCATTCTTTCTTATGGCTAATATTCTAATATATACGTGTGTGTGTGTGTGTGTGTGTGTGTGTGTGTGACACACACCCCATCTTTATTCATTCATCAGTTGATGGACACTTGGGCTCTTTCCATAGTTTGGCTATTGTAGATAATGCTGCTATAAAATTTCGGGATGTATGTGTCCCTTCGAACTAGTATTTTTGTATTATTTGGGTAAATAGCGCAATTTCTGGATCCTAGGGTAGTTCTGTTTTTAACTTTTGAGAAATCTCCACACTGTTTTCTAGAGTGGCCACACCAGTTTGCATTCCCACCAACAATACAAGAGGGCTCCCCTTTCTCCACATCTTCACCAACACCTTATGAGGTGTGAGGTGATACCTCATTATAGTTTTGATGTGTATTTCCCTCACAATGAGTGATGTTGAACATCTTTCCCTGTGTCTGTTAGCCGTCTGGATGTCTTCTTTGTAAAAATGTCCATTGATGTCTTCTGACCAATTTTTAAAATTGCTTTATTTTGGGTATTAAGTGTTATAAGTTGTTTATAGATTTTATATGCTGACACTTTACCAGATATGTCATTTGCAAATATCTTCTCCCATTCCCAAAGTTGCCTTTTAGTTTTGTTGATTGTTTCCTTTGCTACACAGAAGATTTTTATTTTGGTGAAGTCCCAGTGGTTTATTTTTGCTTTTGTTTTCCTTGCCTCAGGAGACATATCTATAAAAAAGTTGCTGTGGCTGATGTCAAAGAGGTTACTGTTTGTGTTCTCTAGGATTTTGATGGTTTCCTGTCTCATATTTAGACATTCCATGTCTTTCATCCATTTTGAATTCATTTTTGTGTATGGTATAAGAAAGTGATGCAGTTTCATTCTTCTGCATGTTGCTGATCAGTTTTCCTAACACCATTTGTTGAAGAGATGGTGTTTTCCCCATTGGATAGTCTTTCCTGCTTTATCAAAAAGTAATTGACCATATAGTAATTGACCTAGTTATGGGTTCATTTCTGGGTTTTCTATTCTGTTCTGTTGATCTGTGTGTATATTCTCAAGCCAGTACCATACTATCTTGATCTCTACAGCTTTGTAATATAACTTGAAGTCTGGAATTGTGATCCCTCCAGCTTTGCTTCTCTTTTTCAAGATTGCTTTGGCTATTCAGTGTCTTTTGTGGTTCCATACAAATTCTGGGATTGTTTGTTCTAGCTGTTTGAAAAATTCTGGTGTTATTTCAATAGGGATTGCAGTACAGTGCTTTGGGTAGTATAGACATTTTAACAATGTTTGTTCTTTCATTCCATGAGCATGGAATGTTTTTCCATTTCTTTGTGTCACCTTCAAATCTTTTCATCATGTTTTATAGTTTTCAGACTATTACTGTTGTTTAAAAATTTTGTTGTTGTTGTTTAAAGATTCGTTTAATTTATTTATTTGTCAGAGAGAGAGAGAGAGAGAGAGAGAGGGAAGGAGAGAAAGAGAGCACAGGGAGGTGGAGTGGCAGGCAGAAGGAGAAGAAGGATCTCTGTTGTGCAAGGAACCTGATGCAGGGACTCAATCCCAGGACCCGAGGATCACAACTGGAGCTGATAGCAGGCACTTAACCAACTGAGCCACCCAGGCATCCCAAGTACAGGTCTTTTACCTCTTTGGTTAGATTTATTCCTAGGTATATTATGGTTTCTGATGCCATTATAAATGAGACTGATTCCTTGATGTCTCTTTCTGCTGCTTCATTATTAGTGTATAGAAATGCAACATTTCTCTGTATGTTGATTTTGTATCCTGCAACTTTACTGAATTCATGTGTCAATTCTAGCAATTTTTTGGTGGAGTCTTTTTGGTTTTCTGCATAGAATATCATGTTGTCTGCAGATGGTGAAAGTTTGACTTCCTCCTTGCTGATTTGGATGCTTTTTATTTCTTTTTGTTATGTGATTGCTGAGGCTGGAACTTCCAGTACTATGTTAAATAACAACGATGAGCATGCACATCCCTGTCGAGTTCTTGACCATAGAGGAAATACTCATTTTTTCCCACTGAGGATGATATTAGCTGTGGGTTTTCATATATGGCCTTTATGATTTTGAGGTATATTCCCTCTCCTTACTTTGTTGAGGGTCCTTATGGAGAATAGATGCTGTACTTTGTCAAATGCTTTTTCTGCATCTATTGAGAGGATCACCTAGCTCTTAGCCTTTCTTTTATTAATGTGGTCTATCATGTTGATTGATTTGCAAATATTGAACTGCCCCTGCAGCACAGGAATAAATCCACTTGATCATGGTGAGTGATTCTTGTAAGGTACTGCTGGATTCAGTTTGCTAGTATTTTACTGAGAATGTTTGCATCCATGTTCATCAGGAATACTAGCCTGTGGTTTTCTTCTTTTAGTGGAGTCTTTCTCTGGTTTTGGTATCAGGGTATTGTTGGCCTTATTGAATAAATTTGGAAGTTTTCCTCTCTTTTCTATTTAAAAAACAAAAAACAAAACAAAACAAAAAACCACTTGATCTTAACCTCCTGAATGTCAGTTTAGTAGAAAGGAAGATACAAGTAAAATGAAGAATTTACATATAAATGGATAAGAAAAAATGCAGACAGAGATTTGGGAGAGTGCCAGAAGTTTTAGGATGAGCACCATACTTTACTTTGTGTGTACCTAAATCACATGTGCAGCTAGAAAATAAAGGAAGAGAAATTACACTTAAAATGTGTAAAAATATTTACAATAAGTTTAATGCAGCTTTCTGCTTCTGGGTCATCCCCCACCCCCATACCACGACTGCACCTCTTATTAGAAAGAGTCAAATGTTCCTACTAAATATTATAACACTGTTTTGTAATTTGTCATTTATATCATTTTATTTTTTGAGGATTTTAGAAATGTGTTTTTTTTAATAATTTTTTATAACCATATTATGTATTATTAGCCCCAGGGGTACAGGTCTGTGAATCGCCAGGTTTACACACTTCATAGCACTCACCATAGCACATACCCTCCCCAATGTCCATAGTAGAAATGTGTTTAAAATCGAACCACATCAATATAAAATCTAATTTTGAATATAATATGTTGGCTTAAAATCTTATTTTATTTTATTTTTATTTCATTAATGTATTTATTTGTCAGAAAGAGAGAGAGAGAGTGAGTGAGCACAAACAGGAGGAGTGGCAGGCAGAGAGTGAACTCAAACAGGCTCCCTGCTAACCAAGGAGTCCCATGCGGGGCTCGATTCCAGAACCCTGACCTGACCTGAAGACAGATGCTTAACTGACTGAGGCACCCAGGCATCCTTTGGATTTTATTTTTAAATATAAAAGAATACATGATATCACCAGAAAGTGTTGCATAATTGGTAGGGGTAGCAAACATCCCTGTCTTTTTGCTACTTCAAATAGAAATTAATTTAAAACTTTAGCATTCAATACAGTCAGTGATATTTCCTTTTCTTTCTCTTTTGTATTTCTAAAAGAATTAGTTGATAATATTGACATTTTTATAAACTATAAGATGCCTTTTCCATTGTTTCCTGTTTATTTTATTTTTATCCCTTCTCTCTTTCACTGGGATATGAATGTCTTACTCATTTTAAATGAGCTCATTGACCAACCTGTCAGAGGGGGAAAATGAGAAGATGGAAATAATGAAGAAGAAAAGAAGCAGAAGGAGGAAGAAATACAGGTAGCCATTCATAAGGAAACATCCTTATGGATATACGCTTGAGGAACAGCTGATATGACCAACATATTTTCCACTACTGCAAATAAACACCACCAATAAGGCTTAAACCATTGCTTTCTGGGCGTTTTTCCAAGCAATCTTCATAAGCAGATATGCAGATATTCTTTATTTAGACATAAGCATATCTCTCTATGTGTCTATACATTTTAATTGCATCATGGGCATTATTCAGTGTCAATATATGTGACCATTTCTAATTACTGAATGTATGGGTGTACAATAAATTATTTAAGGAGGCCCTTAATAGATGTTTATGGGATTTTTTCCATTTTTTCCATAAAAACAATGAATACAGCCACTTTTATATACAGCTTTACACAATTGCTTAAATGTTAAGATAAATTTTAAAGAAATTAGGTTATAAAAGTGTATTACTTTAAAAAAAAAACAAGAATATACATTCACAATGTCTTCCTGAAAATCTGTACCAGTTTACGTCTTTGCCATTAATGCAGAGATTCATGTATACACCTTTAGCATTGCTAAAATATATTCATCTTTTTATTCTTTCTGGTAAATCTGTAGAAGTCTGGGAAAGTAAAAAGCGAAGAAAGGAAAAATGTCCACAAAATTGCTGCAGTCCATCTGTCTATGTAGGACTGAGCTCACAACTTACATCAAATTTCAGTTTATATATTTAATTTATCCTGGTGAAGTTCTTCAACCTCTTCTGCAAAATTCAATTTTCATTTATATTTGTCCACATTCCTTCATGTGTGGTTTGGACAGATGCAGGCTATTGGATATAATGAAAGCAAATTTCTCAGCGATTCCCTTGAGCTATTTTATAGTCCTGCTTTAACAAGCAGGAGATAGTCAAGAAATAATGAGTCAGCTCTTTCTTAAAGATTTCACAGTTCTACATTCAATAGAGAAAATGTGAATTCCTGAAAGGTACAGTATTCGTGAAGTATTTAATGTCAGCCCCTACAGAGGGCTCAGACAAATGCATATCCCCAATCTCATAGGATTTCATGTTGCAGAATCTGCTAGTTTGCTAAATTCCCAAATGGGATCTGAATATCATCATGTGAGTTGCAGGTTACTTTAGCAGGAAAGGGTATCAAAATATTTTGTAGTAAAGTTTAACTGTGGCTTAAATGGCAGCAATGTTTTTTCAGTTTGGAAGAGCAGTGAAGGGAAGGCCTTGGTGCATAAAATCCTGCTTATCTCACTATCTGGATTATGAATGTGAAAGGATATTACTAAAACCAAAAGCATAAAAAAGGCAATATGATTTTCCATCTTTAATTTATTTACTTAATGAATCATAGTGATGGATAGCCTAAGGTTGAACCATGAGATGCCATGGATTTTAAAATACAGAGATAAAATAAATGAATAAGATGGTATGACTGGAATATATTTAAATTTTAAGTACTTATTCCTAAACAGAAGAAAATGCTGTCTTAGAAAAGTTAGTCAGGATATGAAACATTGAAAATATAAAACTATTGCTGCAAAACCCAAGTATTGGCTGTTGGCAAGGATGAGGAGTTTGCTCAGGATGAAGGGACAGGGGCAAGTGGAAATGTCTTGTCTCCAAAGGGGTGGCGGGGGGGATGCAAGGGGACACGAGGTGATGGCAAGTTAAATATCGTGGAGGCTACAGCTACTTATTTTTATGTATTAATAAAGACACATAGAATATAATTTTATTAGAATAGTAAGTAAATGTTTATAGGCATCATAAAATAATAATTTAAAGGTGAGACAATAGAAGAGAAACTTAATAGGACTAGAAAAAAAAAATCTTACTATGATGATTAAGAACATAGGAAGAGGTAAAAATAGAAAAGCTAGGGATGCCTGGGTGGCTCAGTCAGTTAAGCACCTGTCTTGGGCTCAGGTCATGATCTCAGGGTCCTGGGATTGAGCCCATTGCTCAGCGGGGAGCCTACTTCTCCCTCTCCATCTGCCTGCTGCTCCCCCTGCTTGTGCTCTCTCTCACTATCTCTCTCTGTCAAATAAGTAAATAAAATCTTTTAAAAAAAGAAAATCTTAAAATCTTTAAAAAAAAGATTTTATTTACTTATTTGACAGACAGAGATCACAAGTAGGCAGAGAGGCAGGCTCCCTGCTGAGCAGAGAGCCTGATGTAGGGCTCAATCCTGAAACCCTGGGATCATGACCTGAGCTGAAGGCAGAGGCTTTAACCCACTGAGCCATCCAGGCACCCCAATAAAATCTTTTTAAAAAAATAGTAAAGATTACATACAATGAGAACAAAACCAAAATATTAAACTTCACAATAAATTCAAGTGAACTACATTTCCCTATCATGAAACAATGAATATCAAATTGGATTACAAAATATATACAATATGTATTGTCTATAAGAAGCCCACATGAAATAAAATGAAGGCTGAAAAGGATGTGCAGAATCATAAAGGCAAATGCAAATTTAAAAGTATGAAGGACTGACAATATTGCTATATCAGATAAAGCACAGTATGCAACAAATGCATTAAATGAGACAAAGGGGTTATTAATTCTGGTAACAGCTATAGTCCAAAATAAGGTTAATATCTTTAGTCATCAGACACACAGCATCAAAATATATAAAACAAAATCCTCTGGAGCAATAAAGATAATTTGATCAAGTAAAGATTCAATGTATTAAAAATAAGGTCAGCAGACTCCTTTTCAAATATTTACAAATATACATATATATTTATATATACATATTTAAAGCATTTGTATTTGACTGACAGAGAATGTGCATTGTTTTCTTCTGCTATCAGAGCATAGACAACTGTGAATTATATACTTCATCTCATAGAGATCGTATACTCCAGTCAATCCAATAAAATAAGAATCAACAACAAAATCATGAATAAATAAGCAAAAGTACTCTTCTAAATAACTATTAAGCCAGAGTAGTAATCAGATGGCTATTAATGGCAAATTAATTAATTTTATGATCATTTCACTTCAAAATCTATGGAATTTTGGCCTTCATCATTTTTTTTTATATCAATGAAGAAAACCTGAAACTTACCAGTTAAGAATTCAACTCAAGGAGAAGACCAAATTCTAAGAGCTGAACTATTTTAGGCTTCTGTCTTACCTAGTATATTTAAAGGCATACTACACAGAATTCATGAGGAGGACTGGTAACAATTCAGGCTGTTTTTGACAATTTCCCTGTCATGGGAAGGAGCATAAGTCAAGGCTGTTCTGGTCCTGTTGGGGTCAGGGGCAGAGTCCTACCCAGGAATAAGGAAGAGGCATCTCAGCCAAGTGTGGGAACTCTTAGGAGAACACCCCACATTGGCTTGCTCCTGAACAACTACCAGCCTCAGTCTCTTTCCTAGGTCTCAAGACTTCCTGTCCTGTAAGCCTAGCAGGTCTGTTGACAAGAATCTGGGAGAAGAAGTCTTCCCCAAAGGTGGAGCTTCAGGTGAGCCAAGAAAGGCCACATACTGCAGGAATTTGGGTGGCAGTTCATTTGGGAAGAGCTCCAAGCACATTTGTTCACTGATAGTTAGATGCACCCTTAGGGTTCTGGATGTTTCTCTGCAAGTCAACAGCTGCAGGGAAGGTGCTGAAGCAGTGGTGCAGGTGGTTCCTTGCCCAAGCACCCACTGGGAACCAGCCTGACCTTCAGTCCAGCCCCATTCCACTTGCCAGTGGAATGTCAAGCCTTGATTTGCCCATCTCTCCATACCCATATGCAAGGTCACCTTCTGATTTGTGCAGAGGTGTTGAGGGGCCAAGAATGACAAGGGTGGCCAAAGACTACACTATAGGTCAGAGGCTGCCAGAGGCGTCTGGGAAGTCATGCAGATGAAGCAATGGTGAACCGAGACAGTGGTCTGGCTCAAGTTTTCCTCACTGAGATGGGGACAGGAGGAAAGGCCACGATGTCTTCAGGAATGTCTGAGAAGCCATAAGAACAAGAGTTAGCATTTCTTCCTCCATTCCCCCTTGCTCTCCGTAAATGAAGACACAGTCTTTTAGGTTACCATGTCTTGTGGACAGGTATGAAGTTGGCCTCCACTCTCTGAGCTGTGGTCCTAAAAGCCCTGAGCCTTTAGCCACAGAAGGAATAGAGCTGCCCCCGTCTTGTACATCACATGCATCAAATGTGGCCTGAGCAATTGCCAGGTATCTACCAACAGGACAGAGCCCTAGGTCAGGCCTGGAGCTTACCATCACCTCAGAGGTTGTACACACCCTACCTGGTGCCACCTTCCACTAGTTTAAACAACCAGATCTGAGGTGGGACAGAGGTTTCCCAACCAACCTTTTGAAACTCAACAGATTCAGTGTATCACTCAGGATTCTGTGGTGATCCAGGAACTTGCCACTTACCATCCCCTGGGAGACAAGACCTCCAGGGGACTTGTGTGGGCATGCAGATTTGAGAAGCAATGCCCTACCAGATCATTTCCTTTCTGCCAAAATTAGAATCTGGCCAAGGAAAGCTATGAAATTGTTTGAAAGCTGAGATCTTTGAGTGGTATGTAGTTGCCAGATCTTTTTCTCTGGTCTGCTTCCTGAAAACAGTCTTTAATGCTGGCTCTGTATGCATGAGTGAGAATTGCTGTTGCTGTTGGCATACATGGCTTGTCCCCCCGGAGCCTGGAGTCAGACTCTCACTTTGTAGTCTTCAAGGTTCTCTGGAGTTCTGCTGTTTAAAGAATATAATGTGAATGCTACTCAATTGTATAGCAGAGGACTTGCTCCTGGCGAGTGTATCCTTTTCAGAGCCCTGAAATAGTTAGTTCTCTTCTTAGAAAACATCCTGGCATTATACTTTAAATTCATTAGAAAGTACCACCTTCCGCTCCATACTTGTGTTTTCTATGAGAGGATGACCTGCCAGATATGTGATGTGTCCATCTCTCTTCTTCCAAAGGAAATAATCCTTTGTGAGCAAGCCAGGATTTACAAATTTCTTGATTCAGAAATGAACTGCTCAAGAAGAGGCAATTTTGTTTGTTTTCTTATGTTGCTATGTTTGATTAGGACACAGTCTATCATGTTTCTGTGAATGATTTCAACAATATTAGCA
Source organism: Mustela erminea (assembly GCF_009829155.1). Lineage (NCBI taxonomy): Eukaryota > Metazoa > Chordata > Mammalia > Carnivora > Mustelidae > Mustela > Mustela erminea. The sequence goes on from NC_045614.1 coordinate 128,565,726, forward strand.
TATACTTTCATCATCATTTTGTTTATAATGAAGTATAGATTGATAAATATTATATCATCATAAACAATATTTCTAAATATTTATTATATATGCATGTTTCCTGAGGCAGTTTTAAAAAAGAATTTGAAAAGTATCTTTTTGCATGTGGTATTTTTTAATTCCCTGGGGTACTCAACTCTCTCACCATGATACTGAAGATATGAGTCCAGTGTTCTGTTTAACCAGTGGTCTCATCTCTGGAGAGCTACAAAAGGGAAAAACATGGTTCTTCTCCAAGGATGTTACAGTCTAGAGTAACATCCACAAAATAGAGGAAACTGGGGCATCTGGGTGGCTCAGTGGGTTAAGCCTCTGCCTTTGGCTCGGGTCATGATCCCAGGGTCCTGGGATCAAGTCCTGCATCAGGCTCTCCACTCAGCAGGGAGCCTGCTTCCCCCTCTCTCTCTGCCTGCCTCCCTGCCTACTTGTGATCTCTCTCTCTGTCAAATAAATAAATAAAATCTTTTTAAAAAAATAGAGGAAACTAAATATTGTATGATGGTTGTACTATGTACCATGAAGGTCCAAGAAAACAAAACCCATTGCTTGCTTTAGAAATCTGAGAACACTACATACAGCATGTGTGACTTGGACATTCTACATAGAAAAAGCCAAGCTTTTCAGTGCATAAGAGCCCCAACATAAAGATCTCAGCCTGCACTTGTAAGCATTTCTGATTTCAAGTAACCTCTTCCTATTCCAGCTTAAATTTTTTTTTAAGATTTTATTTATTTATCAGAGAGAGAGGGGGAGAGAGCAAGCACAGGCAGACAGAATGGCAGGCAGAGGCAGAGGGAGAAGCAGGCTCCCTGCCGAGCAAGGAGCCCGATGTGGGACTCGATCCTAGGACGCTGGGATCATGACCCAAGCCAAAGGCAGCTGCTTAACCAACTGAGCCACCCAGGCGTCCCCCAGCTTAAATTTGTCATGAGGATATCCTACTCATTACAAATACACTGGTTAGAGACCAGGTTCCAAGTCATGGGGCTGGGAATAGAGAGAACCAGTAGGCCATACCAGGACACACATCTCTCTCACACACACACAGAATGAGGAAACCTGAGGCAAGGATTTTAACAGCATAGTAGATCTTCTGATGATTGATGTAATCCACATCCATTGCAAAAAAAAAAAAAAGGAAAGGAAAGGAAGGAAGGAAGGAAGAAAATATAGAAAAGTAATAAAGAAGATTTTTGATTCTATTAATCAGAAATCATTGCCATAGGCATTTAGGACTATAGTTTACCAAAAGTGTGTGTGTGTGTGTGTGTGTGTGTGTGTGTGTGTGTGTGTGTGTGTGCATTTGTACTCAAATACAAATACATGTGTTAACATCCTGCTGTGAATTTTGGGATTGAACAAGAAGGTGAGAGTAAAAGGATAAGAAAGCTACAGTTCAATCAGTCTCTTCGGGTTGAAATTGAATCGATTTTCAGTGCTATCATTTTGATATATGGTATGAAAAGTTACTCTTTTAGCACCCATTCAATATTTGTTTATGTTGTCTACTCTGTTCTGATGTGAGGTGTGACAAAAGTGCATGCTCAACAAAATGGAGATGACTCCCTTAGGGTTACCTCATGCTCTTTGATTCAATAAGCAAATGAAAATTGGGAGTTAACTTAGTTATGTCTTAAAGGCTTCAAACATCTGTATCTGCTTCAATATGAGAAAAATGTCAGGTCCTGCAAGATGAATTTCTGATGTAATTAATATAAACCTTTTCACTGGGCTTATACCTCTCTTAATCCCAAATCACCTATGTATTGCAGCATGGGACTACTTGACTTGAGAGTTTATGTCTTAAAGACATTATTCTAGACCCTGTGCAAGAGAGAAATTTGTGCCAGATATGGGTCTTGATTTACAGAACTTGCAGTGTAGAGTGGAGATATGAAGCATATGGAATATACCAATGAGTTTCATGATGAATAGAAATTTCAGGAAAGAGCAGAGGCAACTTACCTACCTGCTTCGCTAAAGAATCCCAATCACTTTCAGAGTATCTCAGGCATCATGTTCACCAGGAACCTTTCCCCTGAGTCCTTAGTCTGGGCTAGAGACTCTTTCATGATACTTTCATTAGAGTATGAATATCTCTATCACTTCACTTAACCCGATAGAGAATAACTCTATCACTTCACTTAACTTTTTTCTTGTATTTCTCATTTCTAGGCTATGAATAAATTGAGAGCAGGTAATATGACATCCATTCTTGCATCCCTGTGAAATAGCATCTGGCAGAGAAAACAATTCAATAAGTGCTATTGGAATGTGTGACATCAAAAGAACTTCAGGGGAAAAAAAAGGTTCAGAGAGGCGACTAGAAGGTATCATTTTGATTTTGAGATACCAACAACTTTTTTAAGAAATAAAAAATTCAGAAAGCAGTTGTAATATGGAGTAGAATTAAGAAGGTAATCCAGGGGGCTCAAAATGTTGTGGTATTGAGGTTATCCATCCTTTCATTTGCAAGTGGGATGCCTTGCTTTTCCTCAATCAGCAAAACTTGATTGGTGGTTTAAGAGATAATAGATATATTTCATTTTTTTGAAGTTGTGATACAAAATTCAAAGAAAAATTTTAAAAACTAACCTTTATTTAAATAAGACAATCAATCTGGAACAACAACATTTCTCTTAGAATTTTTTAAACAAGTGATTTTCTAAATAACTGAATGGTCTCTAATTATTTAAGAGATTGTCTCTCCCAACCCCTTTTTTGTCTGCTACATCACTTTCCCTCTCTACCACCTTTTAAACTAATCTTTTAAGACACAAATACATTTGTACTAGGCATTCAAGGGCAGTGTGAAACAGTTTGGCTGTGGGAGGATTTCAGGGGAAGGGAGAAAGTCATATTATTTGAAGAGGTCAAAAGAAAGTTATGATATGCACATTTATGATTTATAGGCAGATAATAAAATCTTAGCCTGAGAAACGCATTTCAGAACAATTCTGGAAGAGTAGAGGTTAATATATTTGAATATAAAAAGGAATGATTCCAGTGTATAATATAATTTCTATCATCTTAATCAGATCTATAAGGACATGATTATACTGGATTTTTATGCTCACATTTTTCATAAACTTCCCTTGGAAGAACACTTTCAGAATAGGTTGCTTTCTCAGTATTATCTTTAGCCTTATTATCTTCATTTTCGAATTGAAACCTTATTTTCTTGAGATTTGGATTACAGTATGCTATTACAGAACCAAGGCAGGGAAATGCCTTAGAGTTGTAAGAGACCTTGTAGCTTTCCTAACCTAATCCTGGACAAGGTGAATAGAAAGACAAGTACTTGTCACAGTTTTGTGGAAAGAACATAAATTTTGTATCAAATGATCTTAACTGTTGTCCTAGTTCTTCCACCTACTTTGCAGATTTTATGTTAAGTAGGAATGAATTAAAATCATTAATTACATGAATTAAACTAGTTAGATTAAATGTTTTAAATATTTTGATTGAGTACCTATTGAGTTAAATACTCTGATAGAATTTACACTACATTAAAGCAGAATTTTTTATGTTTTTCAGAGCCTAGAAACAATGCCTGGAGCATAATAGGTGCTATGTAAAATGCTTTAAGATCAATGAGTTTAAAAAATTGGTTGCTCTGAAGAAATAAACATTTTTTGCATTAAGAATGAACTGAATATAATTCAATTTTGAATAATTTGGAGTCAATATTATGATTTCCATATATCCTGATATCATTAAAATGTTTTGATTTTGAGATGCCGAAGGTCATTTTGTAGTTTCTGGTTTTATGAGTTGATGGAAATGGAGTTTATTGAGGATTAACCTCTACTTTAAATTTTTCAGAGACAGAGAACTTACTATATATTTGTTCAAATTTAGGCTTTGTATTAATGTGAGACTGTTCTTGTGATTTATGGGAGAAAACCAAGAAATATGATTTCATTATAGGTAGCAAAGTTTTGGCAGCAAACTTTCAAATAAATTCACTTATGAATCTATTCAGCCACTCATCTATTCATAATGTTTCTGTACTGAAGCTGGCACATGGATGAACTAGAAAGTGTATGGTGTAGAGTGATTCAATAAAGTCTTTCTGTTTAATATTTATTGGGCACCCCCCCCCAGTGACCTACCAACACACAGAATACAGATTAGATCACAGTCCTCACCTTCAAAAGTTAGACATAAGCACATCGTAAAGTCTCTATAGAATGAGGCAACTTGCCAAATCAACAACACAAAATAAATAAGTTTAAAAGGTAATGACTGCAGTTTTACTCTTGATTCTTGACTCTTCCTTGCTCAGTCTGAGGAAATAAATCGGAAACAGAGCAGTTGGAACATATCCAGCCTGTGTTCAGATACCAGGCCATTGAAAGTAGACCCATCCATCTGCAAAAATGACACTGAGCTGCCTTTGTGGAAGAAAAGCTTGATTTGTGTTTTAAGAGATAACAAATTTCACCAATTTTTTTAGAAGTTGGGATACAAAGCTTAAAGAAAAGTTATTCTGAAAATTTGCCTCTACTGAATTAGGCAATAACCTGGATTGGAAAAAAAATGTCCTCTCAGATATTTTAAAACAACTGAGTTTCTAAATTATTATTTAGTAAGTAAGGACATATTAGGAGGTGGTATTTCTAAGCCTGTAGGGAAAAAAGGAGACCTGCATTAGGCATCTTCCCTTTCACTCAGTTGTCTAAGCCACAAATATATGTATAATAGGAAGCTGGATTTACTCTATGCACATTGTAAAGAACCATTGTTAGCTTTTGTCATAGATAATCTATCATTACATAAATCACTCTATCTAAAATGGTTTCTAGGTACTTGACGTGAGTCTAGATCAAAGTAAGATATTCTTTAATTATAAAATAAATACTAGATTTTGAAGACAGTATGAAGAAAGGAATGAAAATGATCTCAATTATTTGTATTGCTCACATGCTGAAATGTATTTTGGATATATTGGTTTGAATTATATTTTAAAATTAATTATAATTATTTCATTTTATCTCTTTCAATATGGCAACTAGAAAAATTTAGAATTGCATATGTGGCTTGCAATATATTCCTGTCAGGGAACCAGTGTTCGATGTTGAGTGAAGCTTTTCCTGTTGCCCTGAAATTGGCTTCTGGGACTTATGAATAAGGACAAGAAGTGCTAATTAGGCCCACATTCCAAAGAGAACAGCCAGAAGTTAGACTAAATTACCCTCTAAACTAAAAGGTGGGAGAACTATTCCTTCTACAATCCCAAATTCAACCAAACAGTTACTCCCAAGAACAATGTTTATGGACAGAAGCTTTCCCCCACCTCCTTCCTGTATTTACATGCCATCTACCCCTACAAGTCAAGGGATGAGGTTTAGAGGTTAAGGATTGGGAACAAGAGTTTGTTCATCCTTGAAAGAAATGGAGCAATGCATTTTACTTTTATACCTGGTTGGATGCTTGATCAGTTACAGGATCTGGGGACAACTCTGGTGGAGCATCAGAATGCAGTGGAGAGCATGATGGATCATTGGGAAAGTTTGATGAGTACATCCTGAAGGTGACTCTTGAACTAGAACATGGAGGCTTGTCTCTCCTTCTAGTCTAGGAATGTTTGAAAGCAAGAATCTTGCCTCGGAAGTTTGCTTAGCCAAAGATACTATTCTATAATTTGCCTGTGAAGAAAAGTCGAAGGGCAGGAAGAAGATCATCATACCCAAGTCCTCTGACCCTTGGAAAGAATAAGAGAACCACTTCAATTCTCATGGCATCATACAAAGGGGCATGGAGGTTAGAGGAAGAAGTCGAAGCTATAGGGTTGTCCAGATATCCTGGCCAATAGAGGGGCATTCCTCATCACCAAGAAGGTTACACTCCCTCTCTGTTTTTTCCCAGTGCTGCTTGTATGATGTCAGGGAAGGGGCCTGATGGTCAAGGGAGGTCAAAGTAAAGCCTGTTACCTGAATAATTGACTGTTCTTTTTATAATATGATACAGTACTTTGCACTGTTCTCACCTATGCATCCTGTTCCCAAAAACTTAGCCCTAGTTCCAACATGCTTTTACAAATTCACCTGTGCCACTGCCCTACTCAAATGCTATCAATCGTTTCCCATGGTCTCCAAGACAAAATCTTAATTCCTTAAAAGATCCAGGTTGTGGCATTTGGTGTTTACCTAGCTTTCTAGCCTCTCTTTGTTAACCTTAATCTTTTTGTGCGTTTAATCAGTTAGAACATGCTGGAACTACTTCCTTTTACTTGAAATCATGTTTTCACTCATTCAACAAATATATATTGATTACCCCTTATGCATCATCGGTCACTCTTCTAGTCATTAAGGATATAGTAGGTAAGTCAGACATTCCTCCTCCTAACACAGAACTAATGAACAGGGTATTTATTTGTCTTGGCAAATTCTGTCCCTGCTTTGTGAACATGCTTCTTTCCCTCTTCCAACACAGATTATATGTTACCTTTACTGTGAAAATTTTCTTCAGATAGGATTTATGGTATCTGGCTTTGTACTTTGTATTTATTGTTTGATGGAATTCTGTCTCTATTACTTGATTTTCTCCTCATCTAGCCCGAGTCATCAACAGGAGCTGTGTTCTATCTTTGTATTACAACATCTGGCACTTTGTGGCTACTTAGAAAAATGTATGCTGAAATGCATCAACCTTATTGTCTTTTGTTTAATTCTGTCTTTCTTTCTTACTCTTGTATTTTTCGGAAGTTATGTAACATCCAGAGACTTTGCAAGCCAAGTTTAGTTCAGAACAGTTACACAATCAAAATATGTTTTAAAGAAGTCTATTCCAAGCAGCATTGGTTGAACGATTTAACATATTTCTTTCTGTATCTAAACAGTGAAGTCATTCCTGTCTTTTGGGTAAAAAGTAAAGTACATAACTCCCCAAATTATTCTCAAAATTAAGGATAAACAGCTGCTATCATTTTGAAAATACAAAACTATTTTGACCATCAGAGGCTCATTTCAATGCATACAAAAATAAAGCTATATATAGCTAACACAGACTTGCATGTTGCTAAGTTATAATCACTGAGTCACTGATTAAGGAGTGGCTTACATCTGGGACTTGTCTTGAAAAACAAGATTTTTCACCATCAAAATGGTTATTTTCCTTTCTTCAGTATTTGATAAGAACTAAAGTAATAAAAGGTTTCAAATGGCAATCTGTGTCACTTTCAAAATTGACCATTAAATGTTATTGATTTACTCAAGATGTAGGACCAGAATAGGAAGATATTAGTTGATTAGAGCCCGAAACAACCTCAGAATTTATAAGACACAGAAATATCAGAAGGATCCCAAGTATCTGAAAATGCTATCAAGAGTGAGGGTCTCAGCCTTCATAGCACCCGGTGTGGTATGTGGGTAGCAGAAGCAGTGGGCAGGATGGGACTGCTAAGAGGACATCATGCAATAAGGTAACAGTAACCTGTATATGAAATCTATCAAGTGCCAACAGAATAATGGCCAAGCCAGGAGATGACAGGTGGATGGATTATGACATAAGACCAACTATTTGCACATACCCCAATGTCTCTGCTCTGTTCATGCCCCCGTTTCTCAGCTGCAGCTCCAGAAAAATGTCAGGAAAGAAAGCCTGAAATGAATGGGATTTATTTTTACCACCTGGTACAATGGGCTTGATGTATAAATCAAGTTGCATTACAGCAAAAAGAAATTACATTTCTTATATATTTGAATTTAGGAGCTGCTATGCAAATATATTGCACTATATTCTTATGCATCAGTATGTGTTTCTGAAGGACATATTTCTAGAAGTGAAATGCTGGTTCAAAATTTATGTATCTTCCACATTTTGGTAGGTACTACCAAACTATCCTCTAAATTATATATATTGTTATTTTTCTAATGACAATGTGTAGAAGTGTCCTTTGTCTGATGCCTTTGCCAATGTTTATCAATAGCTTCTAAAGATTCACTTACCTAAAATACCTCCTTTAGATTATTCTTACAGAAATATCACTTTTGGTTTGTTTCCAGAAGGCTTTGCCCAGAGATAATTGCATTTAACTCAATTCCATTCAAATCCAATGACATTAATTCATTTTTATCATCTATTTCCTTTGCTTCGAGGACATGTGGAATAGAGGTGGAGGACAAGAGACTAACATTCATTAAGTGGTTACTTTGAATTGGGCACTTTACAAATAGTATTTCTCATCCTAATAACATTATTCCAGCGGTTCTCCAAGTGTGGTCTCTACAGAAGCAGCATCAGCATAAACCTTTTTCAGAAACGCAAATTCTTGGGCCCCTCACTAGACTTACTGAATCAGAAACTCTGTGGAAAGACCAGCACTCGGTTTTTTCTTTTTACAAATTCTCCAGGTAACACTAATATATCTAAATACTTGAGAATCAGTGCATATACCCATCTCATAGAAGAAAAACTGAAGAAGTAAGCACCTCACTCAAGGTTATCAGCTATATAAAGTTGACCTGAATTCAAAGTCAGCACAATGCTCTTTTTGTGTGTGGACGTACATTTTAATAGGTTATAAGTGTAAGATGGGCTATTGAGAAGACAATATGGTAAAGCACGATAGTGTAGAACTTCGAGAAAACTAAGCAGCAGGAAAAGCCGTAGATAAACACAATGCTCAGGCAGACCATAATGAGATAGAGAACACCAAGCCTCCAAAACTGGGAGAGAGAGACAAACTTTGCCAATATATCAGTTGGGACTGAAATTGACCTTGGGCCGGCAATTTCTTTTATTCTCACAAATATCCCAGACATGTGGAGAATAGGCAGCATGCAAAGCATAAGCCCCTGATTTATGGGTTAGAATCATTGTAGTGCTGATAATGTAGCAAAAGACAAGGGCAAAGTTGGAAGAAGACAAATTCACCTTGTGCTAGAATTAAGGCATCTTTGTCAGAGATGATTATTAGTCACTCTAATATTTTTAGGTTTTTGTTTTCTTAAGGAGAAATACTGCAGGTTTTGTAGTAAAAAGGTTGGGTCACAGAAGTTTATGGGAAATAGAGGGCAAGGGGCTTTCATTTTGGCAGAGGAGAGAGTTCACTGTAATTCATTGTTAAGTAAAAGAAAATAAGTTCTGTGAGATGCAGACTTTCCCTCACTTGCTTTGCTTGCTCACACAGAAATGCAACCCAGGCTGTATATAGTGAGTAACTTTTGGTTCAAGAATGTAACCTTAAAAATGGGGCCCAACGGATGCATCCCTAAATTCAAGAGCCCTTTGAGTCTGGAAGTAAGGTAAAAACAACTTTAACTTCTTATGATATACCTGAGTACAAAGGCGGGATTTTTCTTTTTCTACCAACTCATAAAACAACTAGAAAAAAACCCTGACCAACTTAAGGGAAAGTAGCGTGGGTAGTAGGGTATAATGCAGTGATTCTCATATTTTAGGAGCATGGGAGTCACCTGGAAAACTTCCTAAACACAGGTTCCTAGGCTGGATTTCCAGAGTTTCTGATTCATTAAGTCTGGAGTGGGGCCCAAGAATTTGCTTTCCTAACATGTCCCCCAGGTGAGGTTCATACAGGGAAACCCTAGTATAGGGAAAAGAGTGGATTTGAGACCAAGAACACTGATGTCCCTATCCAAGTCATTACATATGATTTCCATGTACCCTTGGACAAGTCACTTAACCTTTCTGATTTGAGATTCCTCCTTTGTAAGTTATGCATGATGGTGAGTAATAACAGCCACTTAATGAGGTTGTTCATAATTATTGGGAGAATCAAATGTGATGATGCAGGAAATGTGAATATTGGTTAATAATGCGTGTGGTGGTCAGCTTTATGTGTCAACCTGAGTGGACAAAGGGATGCCCAGATAGCTGGTAAAACATTGTAACTGGGCGTTTCTGTGAGGGTATTTCCAAAAAGGATTAGTATCTGAATCAGTAGACTAAGTAAAGAAATCTCTCCTCACCAGTGCGGAGGGCTCTAACAGAATAAAAAAGTAGAGAAAGGGGAAATTATCTCTGTTCTTGAGCTGGGACGCCCACCTTCTCCTGTCCTTGGACGTAGCAGCTCCTCATTCTCAGGCCTTTGGACTTGAATGTAATTATATCTGCTTTCCTGGTTTTCCAGCTTGCAGACAGCAGACTGTGGGACTTCTAGGCCTCCATAATCTCGTGAGCCAATTCCTATAATAAATCTCCTCATATACAGATATATATATATCTATATATATCTATATATATCCTATTGGTTCTGTTTCTCTGCAGAATCCTGACTAATACAGTGTATTTCTTCCTCTTTATTTTTATAGTTAAAAACAAAACAAAACTCCTCCATCTACAATTTTATCTCCAGATGGCTCTGCCTTTCTTTTCTCAGGCTAATGTAAGCCAAAGTAGGTGAGCAGTCTATCACAATGATAAATTGGAAATTCTGGTAGACAACACTGGTAGCTTACCCAGTAGCCACCTCTTCCCCTTTTTCTTCTTCGCAGAACATTAATTTTGTTCAAGGATGTGGTAGCTTTGTGCTCAAGAAATGAGTCCTTTCCCTAGCCCAGGATTGTGAATCATGGTTGGTCTAAGCCCATGTTGGTAACCTCAGCTTTTTCTCACATGAATAATGCTAAGGGGGTCAAATTTTTACATTAAACTTACATTTATTCAGTACTAAGCACTATTCTTGGTGGGGAGATAGATGTATAAGAGTAACTATTAGTCCCAAATGGGAGGCCTATGTTGAACAAATAATAACACAAATAATTTCTGCCATGAAGTAAAACTATTGTGTGTAGTAAGACTATGTAATTGGAATCCTAGCCTATTCTGGGAGAAGCAAGAGAAAAGGGGTGTCGAGGAAGATTTCTATAAATAAGTAGCACTTCGGCTAAGAATTAAGGATAACAGGAGCAGAAGTATTTCAAGCTTGTATAAAGGCTGTGAATGAGAAGAAGCTTTGTATATTACACAGACTGGAGATATCAAATGTGGTCAAATCAAAGAGGGAGTTAGAGGTTATGTTGGGAGTTTCAAACTTGAGCTAAAAAGGAAAGATGGGAAGTCACTGAAGGATTTTAGCTTGCAATCATAAGACAGATTTGCATTGAAAAAAAGTACACTGACTGCCCATGAAGAATGAACTGAAAGGAAACCAAGTAGGCATGTGTGAAGCCCATTAACAGACACTACAAAAAGAGATGTCTATGATCTAAAGCTGCTCTATCCAGTGTGTTCAATACCAGCGACATGTGGCTACTGAGGGCCTGAAGTGTGGTTTGTCCAAATTACGATGTGTTGAGAAGTATAAAATACACATCAGATTTCAAGGACTTAGTAAGAAAAAAAGAATGCATATCTTATTAGTAAGATTTTATATTAATTACATGTTAAATGACAATATTTGGGATATAAATTGAGCCAAATAACCTGTCTTACTAAATTTAACTTCACCTATTTCTTTTTACTTTTTTAATGTGACTACCAGGGAATTTAAAATTATATGTGTGACTTGTATGTGTGGATTCCATTGTATTTCATCAGACAGTGCTGATCATCATGTTGATAGTGCAAAAGGAAAGAAGTAGACATATTTGAAAAGTGTTTCCGAGACTAAATTGACTAATTTGGCAGTTTACCATGGAAGAGAAAATTATCAAGGTTCACATCTCCGTTTCTAGCATGAATAATTGGATGGAGACATTATTTCTTGAGATACTGAAGAGAAGATGTGCTGAGGAGAGTATGAAAGACAATGTATTCACATTTGATCGTGTTGAGCCTAATGTTCCCTGGAAAAGATAACTGAGCAGGACATACGAAGAAGGTAGGTCTTGCTCCTATGTGGTAAATGGAGCCATGGGAGTGGTTGGGTTCACAGGGAAACTGATAGTTTAAAGAAAAGAGGAAGAGATGGAGGAGTTGCCAGAGGGATAAGAGGCAAAGTAGGATACAGTGTTATCAGGAGAAAAGGAGGGTGATGTCATCCTATCAAAAGCTACTAAGACAAAACCAGCAGAATGTTGATGATTACTAACATTCAGTGATAGGCCTATGGTTGTCCATTGTTCCTATTCTCTCTATATATTTATGTGTATTAAAATTCCTGTAATGCAAAAATGTTGAGTTTTCTGGAGACCTAGAAAGAAAAGGGCTGAAACAAAGTTCTTTGAAACATGACGATTCAGCCAAGTCATCCATAAATTTCTATCACAATTAAATTATAAATATTTATAGCTCAACTAATTAAAAAATACAACAGATGTATATCTTAAAGCTCAGGGAGTCCTGTCCAATGAAGGAATACCTTATGTACATCCCCTCTTCCATCGTGATAACTGTAGAAATTCATGTAATTTGAGAAGGGAGAGTATTTAAAAAATGCAAGTATTCATTGTCCACAGGTGAGAACAAGGATAAGTATAAGAAAATTTGGATCATGTCCTTCGAATTTTCATCCTTTCCACTGACCTAAAGAAGGAACGAGATACAGAGGTGTGAAACTGAAATTTCAATCAGTTGGATAATAACACACAGTAGCTTAATTCAAGGATAATGTATCCTAGCTTTGCAGTTTCCTGTTACTAACATTTTAGCCAATGAAGAGTCAATATTGCCTAAGTCTTTGTGCTTGATGTATTATAACTATTGTGATTATAAATTCAATTTCCTGGGATTTTATTACTTTATAATGATTTTAAATGTCAGGAATCAATAGATCATGCCTCAGTATTTTTTGTCTTCTCTAGGCACGAGCAGACTAGAATTCTAAGAGCAGTAAAAAATAAGAAAAAGCAATAGTTCAAGTTATATCAATTGCATTAAAAACACAATGTTAACTGCAGGAAAACTTATTCTTAAAGTTCTTTCAAGACCCTTAACACATTCCCCTTGGTGAGTACAGAGTCATGTGTAGAATTGTTGCATCATTGTATTGTACTATACAATATTGTTCTGTATGTTGACTCTGTGTCCTGTACCAATAAAACTTTATTAAATAGAAAATTACAAAAAAGTACTGGAAATAAATCTTTTTGTGAAAAAATAACATTTTATTTGTCTATAGCAAGAGAATAGAAAATTTACCAATAGGATACATGAGAAGTAAGTATTGAAAAAAATTCAGGTTGCAGGTTAAATCTGATGGTCAATGAATGCCTTTGAGACAGCTGATCAACTATTTGTAATAATCTATAATAAAAAAGAATAAGATTCCTAGCACCATATGCTCAGATATACTAAAATAAACTCCATATGTGTTGAATATCCAAATAGAAAGTGAAACAGAAATGCTAAAGATGACATAAATGACTATACATATAAGCAGAAAACATAAAGGGAAATATTGATAGATTTAACTTATACATTTCAAGACATTAAAAACACTCTAAAAGGAAAGGCAAACATGACATACGAAATTATTCACAATGTATAAGAAAAGGTGAATATATTTAGTATAAAAATCTTATAGAACTATAAGAAAAAAGATAAATGTCTGGCTAAGATACAGGCAAAAGTGTGAAAAGGAAATTTCCAATAATAAAAAAAGTAAAATTCAATTTTATGTAACCACTGAAGATTTTTAAAATAAATGCTATTCTGAGAGAATGGGCCCTCTCGAATTATGTCGCTGTAACTTAGTATCTTTTTGGAGAGCAATTTCAAAATGTGCTTTAAAACTATAAACTGTGTATAGTTTTGGCCCAGAAACTACTTATAAAACTATATTTTAAGGAAATTATCATTGTTAGGTATAGAAAATACATGTAGAAGAACATTCATTAAAATATGTTTAAAATTACGAAAACTGAAACAGTCTGTATTTCCTGGAAGGGAGGGTTGATTAAATAAAACATTTTGCAGAAATACAATGAAATGTCATTCGGGAAAGATGTAAGAATGAATGTTTAATATTCTGAAAATATATTTACAATATAATTGTTTTAAATGGTAACAAAAAATATTGTCCCATTTCCCACACAGAGGACTACAGAATACACACTAAAATGTAGACATGGCTATTTCTGGATGGTAGAATAATGAAAATTTCTTCTCTCCTTTTGGTTTGTCCCAATTTTTTTAAGTAACATCTTATTTCTATTTTCAATAACTTACTTTTTAAAGTTGTGACATAGTTCAAATATATAGAAGAGTATTTAAAGGACAATATAATAAACATCTCAGCACTGGAAGTCAAAGTGCCAGGTCTTAACATTTTACTGTGTCAGTTTCAAAGGTCGTGTTTTGTCTTGTCTTGTCTTCACTTTCCTTCCCCCCCCCCACCTTTTTGTTATTTTTCAGAATGAAATAAGATTTGTACTTCAAACCACAAGGAAATAAGAAGGTCAGGAGTTACCCTCCTACCTTAAATGACTTGAAAAAATTAAGTGATAGGAAACAAGCACGTTCTGATATTGGACAAAAGGCTGTGAGCATCGGGACCCTAGAATCACCTCTAAGTTCTGCCTAGAGGTTAATTATTGATCTATAGTACAGATAGATTTGATGTCTTTCTCCCTTGGATGCCCTTCTTTGGTCTCATTTCTAGTCTTTCCTCTCCATCGCCACCATCCGAAATTTGTCATCAGTTCACACAGGTTTTTACATTTTTACTGTGCATATCCATTTAGTACTATATGGTACTTTTATATGTAACTTAAAATTTTATACAAACAGTATCAGATATGAGTGCGTCAGGTACAGCATTGTAAACAGCATTGCATTTCTCCCTTCCCACCCACTCACCTGCCTATTGTTCCCATGATGGCCCATTGCTATGAAACCACTAGCAAAGAAAGAGGTTTTGTAGTTGTACTTGTGAGCATTTTTGGAGCACATTTTCTGTTTAATAAGATGAACACAAGCCAAGATTTCAGGCAAGCAATAACCAAGAAATTTCTCTTCATCTTGGAAGTTTATTACAAATCCATGGAACAGTCTAGAATGTATAGAGTCAGAGAACAAGATCAAGAAAAATGGCTTAATAGCAAAAATTAGGACCAGTTATCACATCCAGCCACCACTCTTAAGCTGTTAAGACCTTTGTGGGGGAGAAGAAGAGTACACCACATTCTAGACTCTTGGTCCCATGGAACAAAACAAACTTTTCTGGTTTGCCAAGGCTTATAATCATTTCCCATCCACTCTTAAGCTGTTAAGACCTTTGTGGGGGAGAAGAAGAGTACACCACATTCTAGACTCTTGGTCCCATGGAACAAAACAAACTTTTCTGGTTTGCCAAGGCTTATAATCATTTCCCATCCACTATGCAAATTCCTTGCTTTTGTTTATTGCTTTCCTTCTGCATTTATTGTTAAAGATTACTGTTTAAATAATAAAAGACTAGGATAAGATGGGGGGAAGAAATGGTATCATACTATACGTGTATATATATTTTGCTCAATACTATGTGTTTATGATTTTTTTCAGATTAATCTGTGGAATTCTGGTTTATTTTCTTTAGCTGATACATACTGTTCTATTGTATGAATCTGTGATAATTGACTCATCTACCTGTTTTGATGAACACTTAGTTCATGTTTCATACAGTAAGTGGATATTATTTTTAAAAAGTCATAGAAATTATTAAGATTATGGAGCAGTGGTGAAAAATATTACATGGTGGATTCAAAAAATATATTTGGCTGTAATATCTTATAGAAATTACCTGATTTTTCCATGAAAAAGCAAATACCTATAGATATATTCTCCTTTGGAGATGAACTCTGTTGAAACTCATAGTAACTTAAAATTTTTCAACTTTAATTTTTAAAAACCCTTTACTATCTGAAGTACTAAACAGAATTTAAAAGAGAAAACAAAAACCCATTTTAAACTCTGTTATAGAAATTTCCCAGGCAATCACACATCTGGCAAAAAGAAACAGTTTAAGCCTTTTTTAAAGGTCAACTGAATTTTAATGTACAATTCACCACCAAGTTGACATAGAGCCACTTATTTTCCTGAATGCAAAAATAGGACTAATGCTCAGTCCTCTATCCTAGGGGCCTGGTATGTAAGGGAGAGCCAGGAAATATTTATTGAATAAATTGATACTGAATATATTGATTTCTGGCTCAAAAAAAAAAGTCCAGGGTAGGGCATGTTGGGGTAAAATGTGGAAATAAGGAGTGTGTTTTGTAATAAGGGGTGTGGGCAGAATACATACTTTAAATTTGTATTTTTCTAAAAATCTGAAACATAGGATTATGGTAGATTAAAATGGATTCTTGTCTGCCTTGCTAGCCATTTTATTCAATACCTGCTAGATGAAATTAAAGCTCTAATAAAGAAGTATCAGGTGACAGTATATTGACATAAAAATCAACCCTCCCTTAGGAAAGTATAGGTATGTATATATACATATCACTATATACTATATTAGGCCATCTTTTTATTAGAAATTTCAAAAACTGGTGTTATATTAATTCTTTAAAAATGAATAGTTTTGATTTTATCATTAATTATTTCTTTGTTGTTTCCATTTATTCTTATTTTCTTCAATATACACTCATATATCTTAGCTATAGCTCAGGTCACAATTCTTGGCAGTTAATGCACAGTGAGCCTCTCTGAAGTATCTTTTATCTTCTGTTAAAATAGTGACTCAAATGGAGAGGTAATTTTGAAAGGAAATAAAACATGTCTAATTAACTGTATAGATGGAGCCACTCTTTCAAATGTATTGATTAAAATTTGCTAGAGACAAATTTGTGAAGACATGGCATTATGTTCTGTGCATATAATTTTCATTTATTTGTTTGCTCCATAATATCTTTGAATGCGTAAAATGGGGCAAATTATGTCATAGCTGTACTGACTGCTTGGTAGTCCTGAGCCCTGGATTCTAACCAATAGCACCACAAACAGTAAACAGTTTGGTGCACTGGTTAAGAATGCGGGTTCTGAAGAAGGAGCCCCTAGGACTTACATTTAGCTGCGTGCCCCTGAGCATGGTATGCAACTGCTTTGAACTTTCTTTTGCTCATTCATAAATAGGGGTGAAAATAACACCCAAGATTTTTTTTAAGATTTTATTTGTTTATTTATTTATTTATTTATTTGACAGAAAGACACAGACACAGAGAGCACAAGCAAGGGGAGCAGGAGAGGGAGAGGGAGAAGCAGACTCCCTGCTGAGCAGGGGGCTTCATCCCAGGACCTTGGGATCATGACCTGAGCTGAAGGCAGACTCTTAACCGACTGAGACACCCAGGCACCCCTCACATTTAGGATTGTTAAGAGGGTGATGTGGTACAACATGTGTACAGCTCAATGGCCAGCACATGGAGAGAGCACAGTAATTCAAGATGATGACGAAGTTGATAATGATGGGTAATGATAATGATAATGATGGGTATGTTGGGCAAGCGCTACACTCTCTTTGTTCTCTTTAAGAGCAAATGAATTGTGTTTGGGTCCCTAGGGGTCACTTCTAGCAGAAAACATTAGTACCTCCATTGCTTTAGAGTAAACTATGCATCCTGGGAGGTCTTTAAGTGCAAATACACAAAAAGAGCAATTCTGGTTTCGCAGGTTAATTTTCCATTGTGTTTGCAGTACCCATCTATGACTTATATCAGATTCTAGCAGTATTTTCTTTAATTTAACGTAGTGAAATATAAAATGGTCTTGGTTATAGTTGAAACTGCAAAGTCACCACTGAAGGAATAGGTAATTATATTTTTTCCCACATTCAAAAATTTAAGGTCCCATTACACATTCGTAATGGGAAATACATTACTACTTGATATGTTACTCATAGTATTTACTGAGTGTGTCACGACTTTAACACCTAAAAAATAGAACTATTTATTTTTGAAAACCATTTTAAAAATATATTCCTCAAAGATCATATTTGATGACCTGTTGTTTTTCTATACTCTCATTAAAAATTATTCTCGGGACGCCTGGGTGGCTCAGTTGGTTAAGTGGCTGCCTTTGGCTCAGGTCACAATCCCAGCGTCCTGGGATAGAGTCCCACATCAGGCTCCTTGCTCAGCACGGAGCCTGCTTCTCTCTCTGCCACTCTGTCGGCCTGTGTGCTCTCTCTCTCTCTCTCTCTCCCTCTCTGACAAGTAAATAAATAAATAATCTTTAAAAAAATTATTCTCTTTATGTCCTTCTCATTATAGTATTTGGGGCACAGTTTTGTTTTAGACTATTGCTTTTATGTGTTTGTTTTTGCTTGACATTTTGGGTTTCAGGGCTTCATCTGTTCTGAGTTTGAAATTTATTCTCAGAGTTGATTTCACATATTGATAGCTTGAACTCGGTTTATGTCTCTGGGGGAAAGTGCACACAAACCTGCTAAATTGCTTGCAAGTTTTCCCTCATCTGTTCTGTTATCATTTAGAGCTTCCATAGCCTGTTATATTTTCAAAGTATTTTAGCACTGTTTTAATTTGTGTGATGCCTGTGAAATGAGAATGCCATAAATACCCCCAAAGTAGGTTAGTTTATAAAGGATCAGTAAACATCTTGATTTTCAAGGGAAAATAAAGGTCCATACTAAACACCAGAAATAACAGGTAAATATATTTAAATAAATGCAGTATGAAAACAAATCTAAAGGAAGTGTTCCTTGTAGCAGAGGAAGGGGGAAGCTAATCACAAATGTTATTTTTTTTAAATGCCCTAATAGGGTCCTTTTAAACAGTACCTTTGTGAATGTATTATGATACTTATAGCACAATGCACAAATCTTACATTTGCACAGCTCAATTAATTCTGACAAATATCATACACCTTGCACAGGATCATAACTGCCTCTATACATGTCTATCTCTCTCCTGGCTCATTCTACAACAGTATAAGCTCTCTTGAGGCTTGGGGTGGAGCAAGCTCACTGGCTTCTCTGTGCCCCCATAGAGCCGGGTAGGTGCTCAATCAATAGTGAATGAATTAATAAATAAATAAGCATTCATTAATAGGATACCCTATTAAACTGTCTGGCTGCTTTTCTTAGTGTATCAGACCTGGCAAGAGATGATACGGTTAAAAGTAGTCAATAGCTCTAGCTGTCTCAGCCCGAAGGGGTGGGAGGCAATCCAGCAGTCAGGTCTCTTTTTCAGTGTAGTTCTGAACTCCTCAGAAAGAGAGAGTCAGGGGGAAAAAAATGCGATGTCCTCGGGCAGACTGGTCCAGGAAACAAAAGTCTGCTTCAAGTATTTGGTTCTCATAGTTGGAAGCAGAGAAGCAGCAAAAATCTAATCAGTACCTAGTAGTTGACTGGCTGGGCCTGTGCAAGGGGGCTGATGAAGGGGCCAGCCTTTGGAAAGGTGGCTCAGTGGGTTAAGCTTCTGCCTTCAACCCAGGTCATGATCTCAGGGTCCTAGGATCGAGTCCCGCGTCGGGACCGGCATCTCTGCTCAGCAGGGAGCCCACTCCCCACCCCCTTCTGTCTGCCTGCCTCTATGCCTGCTTGTGATCTCTCTCTCTAAACAAAATCTTTTTTAAAAGGGAAAAAAAAATCCCTCCTGAAAGTAAGGTCCTGCATTATTTAGCCTCTCAGTACAAGTCTCTCAGAGAGCAACCATTGATTTAGAATACATGTGTCTGCTATTGGGGACCACATTGTTACCTAGGATAAGTGTATTACAGTGTCTTATTTTAGTAAAATGTCAGGGGAGAAAAGTGGAAAAAAGGGAAAAAGCATATAGCATACCTATGGGAAGAAATTGGTCATGTATGTGTGTGCTCAGAGAAGCCACAGTAGGCTAACTGCCATTAATAAAAAGATTTGACTTTAGCTACTTAGCTATACAAGTTGTAGTGTTTGCTCATGCACTGGTTAAATGAGTGTTCTTGGTCTCATGGCTCTCTTGGACACCTTTTCTGCAAGTGGCAACTCAGAAACCCAGGCCCTTTCCCCCTTGGAGTCCTTCTAGCTCCTCGGGCTGAGCCCCTTTCCAGACATTCTGCATCCAGCCAATAGGTGAGGGGAAAGAAAGAGGTAGAGGATAATAAAATGACATGCATATGTCCACTCACATATCTTTGGCCAGAATTTAGTTACTTAGTTGCACCCAACTGCAGAGTAAGCTGGGATATGCTGTGTGCCCAGGAAAAAAAGGAACTAGTGGTGAAAGGCTATTTTTATTATTTTGTTTTGTTTTGTTTTGTTTTATTTTATTTTATTTTGCCACAGGGCTGGCTCTGTCTTTTCCTTTCCTATCAACTGTTAGGTTTGTTTTTATTTGCTTGTTTGTACATTAGGACCACCTTCGCCCATTTCCCCCACTCTCCACTTCTGGCGTCTGGCAACCACCCATCCATTCTCTCCTTCTATAAGTTCAGTTTTTCTAGTTTCCACATATGAGATCATACAGTATTAGTCTTTCTCCAACTTATCTCACTTAGCATGATGCCTTCAAGGTCCATCCATGTTATTGCAAATGGCAAACTTTCCTTCTTTTTATGGCTAAATAATATTCCATTGTGTTTACATACCACATCTTCCTTATCCATTCATCCATTGTGGACCCTTTGTTTGTTTCCATGCCTTGGCCATTATAAATAATGCTTCAGTGGACATGCAGGTACAGATAGCTCTTTGAGATAGGGATTTTAATTCTTTTGCATATTTATTCAGAAGTGGGATTGCTGGATCATATGGTAGTTCTATTTTTAATTTTTTGAGGAATCACCATAGTGTTTTCCATAATGGCTGCACCAATTTAAATTCCTACCAACAGTGTACATGAGTTCCCTTTCCTCTACACCCTGGCCAACACTTGCTATTTCTTGTCTTTTTTTCTGAAAGCCATTCTGACAGGTATAAATGATATTTCACTGTGGATTTGATTTGCATTTCCCCAATGATTACTGATATTGAGTACCTTTTTATGACCTATTGGCTGTGTGCATGCTTTCTTTGGAAAAATGTCTATTCAGGTTCTCTGCCTATTTTTGTGTGTGTGTGTGTGTGTATTACATATAAATGCATATATATATAGAATTGGTTTTTTAAAAGGCTTATTTTTTTTAAAAGGCTTATTTTTAAAGGCTTATTTAGAGAGGTGGGGGGGCAGGGGAAGAGGGAAAGAGAGTCTCAAGCAGATTCCACAACGCTGAGATCATGACCTGAGCTGAAACCAAGAATTGGCTGCCCAAATGACTATACCACCCAAACACCTCTCCAACTCCTTTTAAATTTTAAAAAATCCAATTCTCTGAAGCAAATGTCTTCTGTTTGACAGTAGCTAGAACTTTTACTTTAAGAAGAAGCTATAGCAAGTATTGGGCCAGACCAAAGAAGCCGGTTGGGGTTTCAGGGTGGATAAGAATGACTTGGGTTGGGTTTGGGTTGCCAATATGTGAGTTTGTGCTCCAAATAACAAAAAAGCTGTGCAAAGGATAGAAACAACACCAGATGTGGATGGTTGGACACAATATTCTGTACATCCCTTGTAGAAGTTATCCAAGAGGTGATGGTCCTAGTGTCACTCTTAAATGGAGATCTACCCAAGGCTGGAAAAGCATTAGGATGTCAGCTTGTTCCTGTCCATTCCCAGCCAGGTCAGTGCCCAGTAAAAGCTTCGATGTCTAAGTTCTGGCCATGAAAATTCTTTCTGTGCCAGAACTAGAATAATCTCCCTTACCTAGGAGTAAGCATCAGGGCCATCAATGCCTGTACTAAGATTCCTCATGGATAGTTCTAACTGTACCCTATCACATGTGAGAAGTCATTTTCCTAACTCTAGAGACTATGTTGGGGGGGGGGGGGTGTCTAAAAATGCTTTACTAATGGGGAGAGAACTTCTAGCTAACAAGATAAACTCATAGGCTTTACTGTATCTTTATTAGCCATCAAAGTGATTCATTAAATCTTTTCCTTCCTCACGACCAGTGAGTAAGCACTGGATAAGCACCTTTTTTAGCAGTAAGTAATGTGCAAAAGCAAACAAGTATAGAATTCAATATGAATATGCAGCCACAGCAGTATTACTTGAGAAAACACCTCTTTAGAAATGTTTTCTATCTTCAAGTAAATAATTTCTTACATTTCTTTCATGTTAGCAATGTCATGCAAATTACAAAATGGTTGGTTTGATTAGTTAAGTTAATGTATCAAGCTGAAAAGAAAACTGAAATCATGCATTTTGTCAGGTTTTCTTTTGGTACAGAGAAAATAAATCAGCATATCAAGAGGAAAAATAACCACCTGAAGATCTTTGTTGCCTCCTCTTTGGGGTTTCTATAGAACCAGACATCCTTAACCCCCGTCCTAAAGAACTCATCATATTATCTATATCGCAGCTGCACTCAACATGAGCTTCTATCCTAATGTCATCTGCTAATACAGTTGTTTTTTCAGCTAGGTTTCAAGGGCTTTAGGAGGCTGTTGGCTCTGTGTCTAATTCGTCTTTCTATTTTTAGTGTATGATAAAGTAATAATCCTTAAGTGAATACATATGGAAAAACTTTAGGAAAAGGATAACTGGTAACTAAAGTTACAGATAGCAAAGGCTTTTACATACCTACTTATAAGGATTTCCTTTTTGAAATGTTTTCATGTAGACATTTTTTTTTTAAGGGGCAATTTTTAAGAAGTTGCCTTCAAATCCATGTATGCCATGCAATCAGTCTCTTGTAATTATCAACTAAGGACTCTGAATATGACATTATTTTACACATTCAGAGACACAGTAGAGTTTCCTTTCATAAATGATGTTATTCTCTCTACCAGGTAAAGGTAGAGAGTGGTAATGGTAAGTAATGGTAAAAGTGATCTTGAAAGAACCACCTAAACACTTTGCCCCATGATTTTGTCACTATAGTTGAAGTAGATTTATAGATTCCCCTTTCATCTGTGTGCTTTGACTATAAGACAGTAATCAGAAAAAGACTTTCAATGGGGAAATTAACAAGAATGGGCAGTTCATTTACTATTGGTGTTTCAAGTACATTACCAAGCAAGATTTTTCTTTTCCTTTTTTTTTTTTTTTTTTTTTTTTAATGGCCCCAACTGTTTTTCTCACAATTTTATGTCCATTTTGGCTGGCAATGGAAACTTTCATAGAGATCAAAGACAACATAGAATGGGTCTAATGAGATCTTTAACCTGGAGTTTTTATTTCCAAAGAGTCCAAAGTAGTATTCCACTTCAAATCTGAATCAGAAATAGGCTAGATGGAATTGTGTCATGAAATGAAGATGATTTTTTTTTTTTTTTCCAAAAGAGAAGCTTCTTATTCAGTTCTGTAAGAGTTGCCATTTAATGCCGGGGGTTCACGCCAGGCTGCAGTTATGTGTAGAGCTGAAAAGATGGTCTGTAATGTTAGCAACTGTGTTGCATCTATTGTGAGGGTTTTTCATCTAACCTCTTTAAACATTGAAATAAAAGCAATTATTACCTTATCCATTTATTAGGATTACAGTGACATCTTGTGGCATATCATTTTTCCCTTTTAAAACTTTCCCAGGTAAATCTCTAATACTGTAGTTCTGTTAAAGAATTTTGGCACTATGAATGTAATTTATACTGGTGAAAAAAAATTCAGAAACTGCTACGGGAAGTAGAAGCCAAACCAACAAAATACATTTCACTTCATTTAAGTAAATATTTTTGAATAATTTCAATTGGAAAGATAGCATATTTCAAAGATCAAGATCTAACATTTATTTTAAACTTTCTTCCACTGGTATCATTATGACATAGGAAACACCCTATAAATTGGCTTCAGTGTAATCCATGTAAAGACAATGAAATTAAAAAGCTAAAGTCTGCTCCTAAGGAAGTATTGTGTGATCATAGCTTCTGCAAATTGTTAGACCAGCTAATTAAAACAACCTTATTGGAGAAAAGATTCTTATTGAACGAGAAAAAAATTTTGCAGGGCAAAATGAAACCTCGGCAATTTAAACCTGATCGTTATCTGCCTCTTCGTGGACTGCCTCTATCTAATGAGCATGAACAGTATGTAAAGTGAAAATGTTATTAAGCCACATTAAGAAATGTAATTTTTTTAAAAGACAAACTGGATTCAACATTCCCAGCCCTTCCCCTGCCCTCATCACACAGACATGTTTTGGTTATTGATGTTCACCTCTATGTGACGAAGACCAGAAACCATATTCTTTCAGCTATTTTTTTAATGACCAAGTTTAGTTCACTTTAGGTACTGCAGAGTCATTTTGTGGAGAGCAATTGCCATTTGCAGGAAGCTTGTGAATATTTGCTTTTCTACTTCGTGCTTTCCTCCCTCACTTATTCCCTCCCCTCTTTGAATTTGAACTTCTACATAACTCTTCTAATAGTCGATGAAGGCACTCTTTTGGAAATTATAGGTGGCACCATTTCCACCTGCTATGTACTTTAATAAATGGGATTCCTTCACAAGGGTCGATGTGAATATTTTACCCAATTCAAGACATAAATTGTAAGACACTCCTTTGTTTTATGTACTAATAAGGAAGAAAAGAAATCACTCAGTTAAACTGTGCACATTGACTAGAGTAAGTGTTTATTTTAAACTCATTCAAAACATTAAATATGTCTTTTAACTTATTTAAATAAATTTTATTGTGTATCATAGTTATGTACATTTTTAAAAGAAAATATGCAAAATCAATGCAAAGCAAAGCAAAATACAATGTTTCTACAACACAAAGTCCAAATCCAAGTCACTTCCTGCTCAGTGCTTGATGTCTGCTCTGCCCACACCGTTGTCCTCCATGACCCTAAGAGCATTGGTGACACAGTCATGCCCAGCCTGCAGTTTCTGTCTCTAGAACTTTCTTCTAAGCTGTTGACAACTATTCTACAAATTTCAAAACTGGCACTTTATCTTACAAGAAAAAAAATCAATGAAAGGTTTTTAGACAATAATCGGGATTTACGATGCTTCCTCAAATAGTCATTATGATTTGTTCTCAAATAGTTTGCTGACTGAAAAGCCAAGGGATTACAGTTAGATGATCATCATGCAACAAGATTACTACATGCACAATCAATGCCATCTATGTCATGACTGCCACCTTTACGGACCATTGTGAGACACTATCGATCATTCCATTTTTGTATCTGTTGAAATGTGAGAAATTATGTGCCTCAGAAGATCTGCAATATGAGATTGCTAATGCTAATAGCTAGCCTTCCATGAGTGACTAATATGTGTCAAATTATATTCCTTATGCATAGTATATCATTTAATCCTTAATACAACCCTGTGAAGTAGATATTATTTGAAAGTATAGATTATACAACTTGTTCCAAAGACAGATATCTAGTAAGTGGCAGATTTGGTGTTTAAAGTTGGTTCCCTCCCATATCACAGCCTGTGTTTCTTCCATAGCTATCTGGTTATAAATATTTAAGCAGAAAACACGGGGGGGGGAGGTGACTCAATCATACAGAAAACGATAATCTCTCCATCAGCAATTTTCTTTGAGTAACAGACAGAGCAAAGAGCAATTGTGTGAACAAATGTCAGATTTATGTATCCATGAATTACCACAAAACTTTCAGAAAAAGAAAGATGAAACATTGTCTCCTATTTGAGGAAGAGAAAAAAACTGCTACATCAGCTGGAAGCTGTGATGACTGCTGAAGAAACATTTTCTGGAACATGCCATATGTCACACACAACCACTTTATCTCTCCCTGGTTAAACAAAAAACTCTGCAATTTTCAAATAGAGGAAAAGTTCATCTATACTTAATGTATAATAAAGAGTGTATCTGGACTAAGGATAGTACATGTTTTATCTGCACTGGTATTATTTGCATTAATTAAACATCTTTTTCAAAAATATATGGATCTTTGTCTCACCAAAATCAGAAGCCGGTATGAACAGGATGCACTGTTAGCTCTTCGCTTATTAATATTAAACCATCTTCTATACACTGAACCAAAGTAATGAACAGAAAATACACAAACTGACTCTTCTGTGGAAATCTCTCTCCTTGTCTTCATGAGACACAGATTTTTTTTCCATAAGCTATTTTTATGTGCATGTCGAGGCTTCAACATTCCTTCAAGAATAACTTTGTTGGCAGACATGAAACAAAGCGGCTGGGCTAAGTATCATATTCTCCATGTTTGCACTCAGAAGAAAGCACAGGAAAAGAGCTCCTTGACATTGGTCTTGGCAATAATTTTTTGGCTGTGACACCACAAAAACACAGGCAGCAAAAGCAAAAATGACATGTGGGACTACAGCAAATTAAAAAGCTTTAGCACAGCAAAGGAAATCATCAACGAAATGAAAAGGAACCTACAAAATGGGAGAAAATACATGCAAATCACATATATGATAAATGGTTAATATCTAAAATATCTCCAAAGGAAACAAAATTTAGTATCTTGAAGAAATATCTTTTCCCATGTTTGTTGCAACATTATTCATAATAACCAAGATATGGAAATAATCTAAGTATCCATTGATGCATGAATAAAGAAAATGTAATATATATATATTCCTTTGTGATATATGTACCTATACATATATACACAAATAGACAAAAGAATATTATTCAGCCATAAAAAGGAAATCCTGCCATTTGCAACAGCATGGAATGAATCCACAGGACACTATGACTGAGTGAAATAACCCAAATAAAGACAGACAAAGATTGTATGATCTCTTTCATAATGTGGAATCTTAAAAAAAAAAAAAAAAGCATGGTAACTGTAGTTAAGAATACTATATTGTATGCTTGAAATTTGCTAAGAGAATAAATCTTCTCAACACACACACACACACACAGAAAGGTAAGATATCATGGATGCATTTTTGGTAATCATTTCATACTGTATATGTATATGAAATCTTATCGTACACTTGAAATATATACAATTTTGTCAATTATACCTCAAGAAAGCTAGAAAGATTCAAAATAAAAGCAAAAGATATATAATTGTTATTGATTTCTTCCCAAAGTATATATTCAAAGAGAAAGAAATTCCCATAAGCTGTGTATAATGTGTGTGCGCATGTGTGTGTGATCAACTACACTTTTTAAAGGAAATGGAATTGAACTATGTGATGTTAACCTTTTTAATAGAACAGAAGATATTAAAGAAATTATAAACAAAGTATTCTATTTTTATGCATTCCACAAACATGCTAATAACAAGGCAGAATCCATTTTAATTTAAGGGACATCTAAATTGTATTGAAATATTTTAAGGTAAACATCATGGATGATAGAGTTTAATCTTATATCAGCTAGTAAAAATTGCATTTGGGGTGTTATAAAATTCATATGCTTGTCTAATGTTTACTCTTCCTTACAGGTTAACTCCTTTAGCTGACTGATGGACATACAGATACAGCAATATATGTAACGCTTAACTAGTAGTGATACGGTAATGAAGAATATCACAAACTCTGAGTAACAATACTGAATCAACATCAGTTAGCCCAATCTGCGTACATTATAAATGAAAACAAGAGCACTGTTCTACAATAACCTCAGCTTTATGAAAAAACTATAAGTCTTCTGAAAATATAAGCTGTAAGTGATTCAGTGTTAGGTATTTGTCCTCGGGTATTCATAAATTTTTTTGTGCACATGGCTTATAAATATCTCTATATTTTTAAAGAATATATTTCAAGTGTTCTAATATGCAAAGGAGTCTGCATTTTTCTATAGTACATACATGAAAAAAGAAACTTTAGAATAAAACCATTTTTCTTTTTTTGTGTAAGGGCACTGCATTTTTAATGTAGACTCAAATCTCTCCAAGTTGTGTGAGTATTATACAGCTTCTCTGTTTCTACATGTAAAAGTACCAAACATGCAAACCTTATGTTACGGTGAGTTCTGATACTGAGTCCATGTGCCAATAGCAATCACAACACCTGGGAGTTTGTGAGAAATGCAGAATTTCAGGTCCCACCCCAGACCTACTAAACGAGAATCTGCATTTTGAATAAGATCACCAGGTTACTCCCTTACACACAGAGTTTAAGAAGCTCTGATACTTTAGGATACTTTATTGCTTGGTCTAATTTTCTATAAATTAACCATATTGAAACAACTACTATATAAGTCAGCATTCCAAGTGTATCCTTTATTTTTGTGACATTTAAGATTTAGTATGTAACAAGCTCACCAAGGGAACTTGTTTTTAACAAGTTTTTTAACAGAGATTTTCAAGTTTTTTCCCAGAGCTTAGAATTCAGTAGGTCTGGG
This sequence comes from Mustela erminea, assembly GCF_009829155.1. Taxonomy (NCBI): domain Eukaryota; kingdom Metazoa; phylum Chordata; class Mammalia; order Carnivora; family Mustelidae; genus Mustela; species Mustela erminea. Next base: position 128,593,869 of record NC_045614.1, read on the forward strand.
GTCAAGTCTGGTTTCCCCCAAACAGCCACTCCCCTGAACAGAATTAAAGTAGTGATAATATCAGTTCTTGTTGATGGCTCCAAATCATAGCAAAATACCTAACACCCAGGATAGTCACATACAAATTGTTTCTGTTAAGTTCTGAAAATGTTTCAAACTCTTTCTGCAACTATTAATCATAGAATCAAAAATATGCCAAATGGGCCTGGTTCTGATCATCATGGAAACTGCTGAAATCATTCCCCCTTAGCTCCTCCTCCCACCCATACCTTGGCCCCCCAAAATATCATTATCTCAGCCAAAGGATGACTAAGTCATTCACTGGAGACCTTAAGAAGGGGCAGTGACCCTGCTGGAATCAACTACTTCCTGTACTAGGAAAAAAGATGAATATAGTCTCCAAAATACTCAATATATTCTCTAGGGGATCCAAACACAAATGCATCCTAGAGCCATCAAGTGACCAATGGGAGAAACCAGGACTGTGATACCCTAATTACATTCAAGTTCAAAACATAAAAACCTTCCACAAGGACAAATAAGAACATCTCCCAGGGCAGCATTCAGCCCCTGCCATGCCAGTTTACAGTATCTGCACTAGCGTGATTTTTCTCATTAATTTTCTGGTGACCTATGGAAGGGCATATTTTTATTATTAATTTGCTCATATGGCTTATTTGGGGACTCTCGGGAACTTTGTTATAATTTGGATTTTACTTGGAGCACCAAAACATGGTGATATACCAGGTTTCTAATCTATATCAGGCTGCTGAAGTGCAATGGGTTTTTAAAGACATAGTAAATAAGCTATAGCCATAAGCTAGGGGTTTGCATAGTCCTGTTTTTTTCTATCAAGTTTTATCATAGAGCCTACAGAAGATGTTCAGTTTACATTCTTTTATACCACAATATATACCGTCTTCAGAGAAATAACAATTCTATTTTGGGGGACTGCTGGTCTTCATCTGACTTGTTATTGCTTTCTCACGGTAAGTGTAATACTGCTAATTGACTTCACTGCTTTTCTTCTGTATGATTATGAAAGATTTACGATGTCCAAAAACATCACCATTTCCAAAGTTTGCCTAGAAGTATCCTTCTAGTACAACTTGTGAAATGAAAACAGAGTTGTTCACATGATCAATACGTACTTTTATTTTAAATACCAGCACAACAGACACAGTGACACCATGGGACTATTACCTCAATGATACTGATAACATTCCTTGACAAGTTGGCTTATAATTTACATACATTGTTTTATCTGGAACTATTTTTAAATATTATCATAAGATATACTGTAAAACACAAATCTTAAATACACCAGTTGCAAACATAACATGTTTAGTTACTATTTTGCATGTGAAATGATTTAAAGTTCCTCAAAATCATGTCCATTTGTGTTCATTGTTTCAGGATGCATGACTCGTCCCATGAACAAGACTGTACCTGCATTGGGGTGGAAGTGAACAAAACAGGGTGTGAACAAAAAAGTGGGATACTTACTTTCCTTCTTACTGACAATTAGCAGTGTTCTAAAAATAAAAATGTAAATAATTCTTTTTAGAAAATCATTTGAATATTAGACATGATCTGATAAGTAATGTGGGAAAAAATGCTCTCTCTTTTTTAAAAAAATTATTTCTTTTGGCCTATAAAGTTCCATTCTTATAACAGACTTACCTGTTCTCCTGTTCCTGATAAGAAAGAAAAATGGATGGTCGACAATAACTTGAGGATACAGCACAGCCATCCTACTAATTGCAATCATTCCTACAGTGCAGGGAGAAAGTAATTACATGTCTGTGGATGCGCAGAGACTAATGAGTAATTTCTCCAACACCATTTACATTTAATGCAAAAGCAACAATTTACAGGAAACAAAATTTTAAAGACTCAGAGAAAAAATTATGAAGGTGACAACATTTCTACTTGATCTTTAAACACATCTCACACACACACACACACACACACACACAGAGTTTCCTACCTCCAATTCACCAAAAATACTAGAAAAATTTATTGTGCCTCTTACAATACTTTTATTCTCAGTTTCAGATCAATATATATGGCTTTACTAAAATGACCTTTGAGCTAAGGAAAGGGGGAGAATTAACAAACAACCCCAAACAAACGCTAAGTTTCTTTATATTTCCAGATCATTATTTCCTTTTGTCTAAAATGGGGATTTTTACATACTTCTAGTAAGTGGCCAGAATGGCAGTGATTAAAGGGAAAAAGCAGCAGTAAAAGAAGCATGATGTTTCCTATGGCTAGGAAAGTGAATTCCCCTGAGATCCTTATTATGGGATAATCATTTTATACTTGCTGCAGGGTGATTCATTATAAGGAAAAGGTCAAGATTAAATTATGTAAGATTTTAGGCTTTCTTGATGCTCAAGACTACTGTGTTTCTATTTCCTCCTGAAAACACTGTTTTAACTGGTGATATCCTTTTAGTGGACAAATTTATGCAGAAGCTTAAAAAAATGATAGGTTCCATTTTGCCAGAGGAAGGAAAAATCCTACTAAAATTTGAACATAGCAGTGGAACATGAGATTGAAACACACCCAAAGAAATAAATGGGAAAAAATGTCATTGGAAAAAATCATTCTCATTTAACTGGGGAAATCAAAACATTCAAAATAACCAAGGACATTTAACATTTTGCTTTGAACACGTGATTTAGGTCAAAATTTTAGAATTATTTATTTAAAATTATTTTACCAGCATTATTCAGTTAAAATTACTTAAAATTTTTTTATTATGTCTTGTTTATGTGTGTGCTTTTAAAAAGGCAAAACTTTTGGGCGCCTGGGTGGCTCAGTGGGTTAAGCCACTGCCTTTGGCTCAGGTCATGATCTCAGAGTCCTGGGATCGAGTCCCGCATCGGGCTCTCTGCTGAGCAGAGAGCCTGCTTCCCTCTCTCTCTCTCTCTGCCTGCCTCTCCATCTACTTGTGATTTCTTTCTGTCAAATAAATAAATAAAAATATTTTTAAAAATAAATAAATAAATAAATAAATAAATAAAAAGGCAAAACTTTTGACAAAATTAAGAACTAGTTTCCAGGAGGGCCTGGGTGACTCAGTAGGTTAAGTGTCTGCCTTCGGGTCAGGTCACGATCTCAGGGTCCTGGGATCCAGCCCCATTGGGCTTCCTGCTCAAGAAGGAGTCTGCTTCTCCCTCTCCCTTTGCCTCTCTCCCCCACTTGTGTTCTCTCTCTATCTCAAATAAATAAATAAAATCTTAAAAAAAAAAAAAAGAACTAGTGTCCACAAGTAATTAGGTAAGAAGAAGAATGTTTAAATGAGTGATGAGAAAATATCTAAAATATTTAAAAAGGCAGCACAGCAGGGAAATCTATTCTACCGAGCCACCAAGGTCCTCCGGCCTCTCATTAGAGGTGGGGGTTATTCTGTATTGGGGCACTGGAGTTAAGTGCACGCTTCATATCCTATTTAGAAAATTCTAGCTGATTCAGCATTAGCTTGACTTCTAAGAGCAGAGTCAGTTTTTTTTTTAGCTTTGTTGTAAAAATGACCCCCAACCCCCACCCAAGATGGTTTTAAAGATACAAATAAAAAAAAAAGTGAGAACATTGTAGAAAATTATAACTTGGCACCTGAGGTTGCAGCAGCTTCTGAGCCTTCTTCATTAACCTCGATGAAGGACTTGTGAATTGCTTTGGAAAGGAAAATCTCCTTGTTATCTGCAGAAAAATAAAAAAGAGAGAGAGAGAGAGAAAAGAAACATTTCTTCAGTATCAGAAATAGAGGAGCCTTTTACTCTTTATTTAAACAGCTTTGGAAAATGTGACTTAAGGCACTGATTCTAAAATAGAAGAGATAATGTCAGATTATATTATGATTTCAGAGAAGCCTTGAAGATGTGTTTTCTGATTTGTTCTTATTTTATATTCTCTTGTTAATGTTTCCCTTCATTTTTATTGGTAATTTTCCCATTGTTTATTTCTTATATTGCCAGAGAAAGCAGAAATGTGGCTCTGTTTTTAATAGCAACTTCAAATTAGTTCATAACTCAAGATAAAAACATCTCAAACATTTGCACTCTAATCTGAAATTTTAAAGCACAAAATGAAAACAGGTAGAAATCCACACATAACCAGAGTAAGAAATTTTTAAAAATTGTATCTCTAATTACTGTGATAATAGAAATATCCTTGGCAAAGAAAAACAAAATTGACTTTTAGATTATAGAAATGTGAATAGAAAAAAGTTACTTTCCATTCCAGTTAATTGGCTTATCTGAGGATTCACAAACATGGTTTATCCTAAAGTCAGAGGAAAGAGCACATTTTCAGTGTTGGGAAGGCTCTTTTTTTCTTAGAGTTGTCTTTCTACGTATGCTTAGTTTTCAATTAATGGCTGCTATGGGCTGAATTGTGTTCTCTCAAAATGTATGTGTTGAAGTTCTAGCTCCCAAGACTTCAGACTATGACTGTATGTATGTATGTATTTAAGATTTCATTTATTTATTTGACAGAGAGAGGCACAGCAAGAGAGGGAACACAAGCAAGGGGAGTGAGAGAGGAAGAAGCAGGCTTCCCGCCAAGCAGGGAGCCTGATGTGGGGCTCGACCCCAGGACCCTGGAATCATGCCCTGAGCTGAAGGTAGATGCTAAATGACTGAGCCACCCAGACACCCCAGAACATGACTGTATCTAGAGATAGAGTCTTAGGTTAAAATGAGGTCATTAGGACAGGCCCTAATCCAATATGACTGATGTCCTTAATGAGACCAGAAAATTCGGACACAGAGAGATAAAGAAGGAAGACCATGCCTGATGGCTAATTTTATGTGTCAGCCTGGCTGGGCCAGGATATCCGTACCCAGATATTTGGCCAAACTATCATTTTGGATGTTTTCTGCAAAAAAAAAAATTTTTTTTGATGAGATTAACATTTAAATTGGTGGACTTTGAGTAAAGCAGATTGCCCTTGTGATATAGGGGGCCTTAACCAATCACCTGAAGGCTTTATTATTTTTTTTATTTTTAAAAAAGATTTTATTTATTTACTTGACAGAGGGAGAGAGAGTACAAGCAGGGGGAGTGGCAGAAGAAGAGGGAGAAGCAGGCTCTCTGCTGAGCAGGGAGCAAAGACGGGACTTAATCTAGACCCTGGGATCATGACCTGAGCTGAAGCCAGCTGCTTAACCAACTAAGCCAGTCCAGAAGGTGCCCCAGAATATAACTGTATTTAGAGATGCCCCCCCACACCCAGCTGCAGGCTTTAGAACAAAGACTGACCTCTAAGCAAAAAGGAATTGTTCCATTTGACTGCTTTTGGACTCTTCCCTCAATCTCCAGCTTGCCAGCCCACCCTGCAGATTTTAAATTTCCAAAGTCACCACAAGTGTGCAAGCCAGTTCCTTAAAGTAAATCTCAGTCTCAGTCTGTCTGTCTGTTTCTCTATATAGATAGATACATCTCTCTCTATAAACACACACACACAGACACACACACATCCTGTTGGTCCTATTTATCTGAAGAATGTTAATACACTATGAGAAGACAGACATCTACAAGCCAAGGGGAGAGGTCTAGAAGATTCCAAGCCTGAAGACATCTTGATCTCAGATTTTCAGCCCCCAGAAGCACGAGAAAACAAACATCAGTTGTTCAAGCCCCACCCCCCCCAGTCTGGGGACTTTGTTATGGCAACTCCAGCAAACTAAGCAATAGGTTGTTGGGTTTCCAACTTTTGTCCTCAAGATCGAAACAAAATGAACAAAACATAGTTCAAATACATAAAAAGAAAAATAGCACAAGGAAGCAAGATACAAGATTACTCAAGTTTCTGCCACCCACAACCCCAGCCCCCTTTTTCCATTCCAGGAGGTGGAATTCAAATTTAAGATAACCTTGTTGCTGATGCACTATTCCGTAAAAGCACAGTGCATTTCCCATTAGGCTACATAGTAAGACTTTTTCAGTAACCAAGTCCTACCCACAATATACACTTTCAAGTTTTCAAAAACACATAATTATCTTATACAGACAGGGAGTAATGCTCAACAACATTCTTGATACATCTGTTGCATGGCACATGCTTATTTTGAATAAACCTCAAGACAACTGAGTGGCAACTCTGAATATACTTTTAATAGGGATATTACTTCCTCAGTTTATATTTAGTATTAAGATATAAGCTTGCATTTTGAAATAGTCTGTCTCACATATTATGATATTTTCTTCTAGAAGGCATTTGATGACTAGAAGAAAAATAAAAAACAATAGAGTTTTGACATTAAACAATTAAGTATAATTAGCTCCCTCAAATCCAGAAGACTAGTTTTCTTTTTTCCAACAAATAAGAAGAACAATATAAACTGCATTAAGTAACTAGACAGATACATTCAGCTGGCAAAACAAATACACAAATTCCAAGACAGTCAAATATATGAACCATTTAGTAGTTAACTGATGCTAGATTATTTTCAGATTCCATTACCCATTTTGTTCAGTGGGCCAGTGAAGGTGGGGTCATGCCCCAAGAGCCAGTATTATGGCCCCGAACACAAAAGTGACAGAATGTAGTTCCTAAAGGGTAATGAGTATCCACACTGCCAGCTAAGCCCTCTTTAAATATTCTGAGGAGAGTTCTCAAAAATACCGAATGATACTTTAGCCATGTATCATTGCTCAGAGGAAGCTGCCTCTCAGCTCCTGAGCCTGATCTGTTGACTGCACTGGACACCTTGAAAGAAGGAATCTCACATCCCTTCAACGCCGGCTTCTACCACAAATGTACCCTCTTCCTCTAGGCATCTAACCTCTTCTATGCCCTCATTTAGCCCTACAAAATGGTGAGAGGATGGGTAGGAGGTGCCAGGCACCATGGCAGATAGATCAAGAAAACATGGATGCTGAGGGCTCTTCCCACAGAGCTGGTTATTTAAAAGAACATAAAATGGACAAACCTTCAACAAGATTCACGAAGAGAGATTACCTAAATAAACAATATTAAGACAAAAGAAAACATGTCTAAAGATACAGAGAGAATTTTTTAAAATCACAAAAAATACTTTGTGTAATTTCCTGCAGACAAACGTGAATCAGCGTATGAGGTATAACCTATTCACTATGAACCGCATGTATTTACGATACCATGATTACAATACAGGAAAACAAAAATATATTTTACAGACCACACCACGGTTTGGTAAGTTTTTATTTTGTTTTGGTTTTTTAAAGATTGTATTTATTTACTTGACCAAGAGAGAGCACAAGCAGGGAAAGCAGCAGGCAGAGGGTGAGGGAGAGAAAGGCTCTCTGCCGAGCAGGGAGCCTGATGTGGGGCTCAACCCCAGGACCTTGAGATCATGACCTGAGCTGAAGGCTGATACTTAACAAACTGAGCCACCATGTGTCCCTCATAAGTTTTGACATATCTGTGAACCCACCTCCACAAATAAGATACAGAAAATTTCCATCTCCCCAAAAGATTCTTGTGTTTCTTTATGCAGATAATTTTGAAAATAAAGAGCTTTGGGGCACCTGGGTGGCTCTGTGGGTTAAAGCCTCTGCCTTCAGCTCGGGTCATGGTCTCAGGGTCCTGAGATCGAGCCCCGCGTCGGGCTCTTTGCTCAGGGCTGAGCCTGCTTCCCCCCTCCCTCTCTCTGCCTCCCTCTCTCTGGCTGCCTCTCTGACTACTTGTGATCTCTGTCTGTCAAATAAATAAATAAAATCTTAAAAAAAAAAAGAGCTTTGCCATCAACCAATTTTATAGAAATGTACAAATGATAAAACTGGATGAAGAAAAAAATAGACTATCTGAATAATCCAGTAACCATTAAAGTAATTGAATGAGTAGGTGAAAACTTCCTCCTTCCTCAAAATTCAAGAATGTGAGCCTATGGGCAACTGGGTGACTCAGTGATTTAAGCATCTGACTTTAAATTTCAGCTCGGGTCCTGATCTCATGGTAGTGAGATTGAGCCCTGCATTGGGCTCTGCACCAGGCCTGGAGTCTGCTTGGGATTCTCTCTCTCTCTCTCTCTCCTTCTGGCCCTCCCACCATCCCCTGTCTTAAAAAAAAAAAAAGAAGAAGAAGAAGAAGAAGAAGAAAGAAAAGCAAAAAGAAAAAAAAAAAATCTAAGCCTAGATGGTTTTCTAGGCAATTTAACCAATCCCTCAAGGAAAAGATAGGATTTTCTATTACAAATCCATTTTCAATTCTAGAAAGAGAATAAAAGCAATCTAAGTCATCTATGGATAGTCTTACCATATTAAAATTGAACCAGGACAATCTAATAAAAGACCAATAAAATCATAGACCAAGCTCACCTATTAACAAGAGATAAAAGTTTGTTTTGTTTTGTTTTAATCAGGAAGTTAAACCCAGCAACATATGGAAATACTTTTTTAAAATGAGTTTCCAAGGGAAACTCACAGTCTGTAATGGCACAGCAGTTGAGAACGGCTCTAAGTGCCTCCATTTCATATCAAGCGTTGCTCTGGGATGATCTCATGAGACCCAAGCCAGTTTATGCCCCTACAACCCTACTTAAAGCCCTGCCTCTCCTCTCCCACTGGCTCTGCCTCCCACCTTGCCTTCCGTATACTGCACACCAGCAGACCTAGGGGGCAACACGAGGTTCTCCGTGAGGTTCCTCTGCGTTGCTCATGTAGCGGGCTAAAAAACTTAAAAATGCAATCAAGTAGGAGAGCTAAGGGAATGAGACCCAACAGACCAGTGGCATTATCTATATTTCAAATACAGCAAAATAAAGACTGAATCCCATGTTCCAGCTCCCCAGAGTGATTAGCTGCTACACAGCAGACAGCAAATATCTGCAGATTTAAGTGAGACCTCAGGACTCGTAAGTTGGAGAAAACCACCACCCCTTTAGATATTCCAGCAGGAGAAAATGTGACAAACAAATCCTGGGGGGGGGGGGGGTGGGGAAGAAAATGAAACTCTCTTCTCTTGGGACAAACTTCAAGCAGTCACAGTCCAATATAAGCTGAAAGTGGTTTAAACAAGAACAGGTCTGCTGCCACCCAGTCATGTCACACAGAACTTTCCTGTACTTATCCCTCAATATTGCTCATCCTGATGGAATTATGTGTCAATCAAGGCCATCATTCCTGCAGGGCCATTCACCTATTTCTTAAGGGCCTGGACCTTGCCTGTCCAATTTCTCTCCTCCCTAAAATTCTGTGTACCCTGCCAGGTACCAAGTAGGCACTCAGATATTTGATGAACCAGGATGGGAGAGGAATTAAGAAGATTTACACTGATGAGCCCGTCTTATCAATTAGAGAAAGTTCACTGTTCTCTAAAAAAGAAAATAAATAAATCAAAGACAAAGCTACATGCAAAAAACAAACAAACAAACAAATAAACAAATAAATAATTCCATGCCCTAGCCCCAAGCAGTCTTCCCCTTCTGGCCACAGCAGATATTGCTGCCAAAAAACTGGTCCTACTTTCCTCTGGGCAGCAAGGAGCAGGGCTCTTCACAAAGGATACGATGGGCATGGGGCCAGCAAACCCTAGGTTTCCCAGAGAAGAGCTGGGCAACAATTCAAGCTCTTCTGAAGAAAGCAGGGCAAAATTCTAAGCCATTCATTCAGTCACTGAGCAAATATTTATCAAGCACTCTGTTGGTATGAGATATTGTGCAGGGCGCTGAAAGCTCCAAGGATCTCTGATTAACATAACGCTGGCGGGGCGGCGTCATAGGAGTGTGTGCCCCCGCTGCCTCTGTGGCTCTGTTCCGAAACACAGCCAATTGAAATGGATGTCTGCGTCACCAAGGACAGGCTTAAAATAACAAAATGAAGAGAGTTCCATAACAGAGCCTGAGAAAACCAAAAGCATCTCTGTACTTGAGTTGCTAAAATATTTTTAGCATCAACCCCACCCATAAACTTTCGAAAGGTTTTGTAGAATTTGAGCTTTTCCATGGTAGAAATCTTGTTTGTTTGTTTCTTTCTTTGAAGAAATGTTGTGATAGTAGCGAAACATTCATACCTTCATTCATTCATTCTTTCATTCAGGTACTAAGCACCTCCCATGTGCCAAACATTGTTGATACACTGGATTTACTATGGTGAATGAAACAGTTCCTTCCTGGGCACCTGGGCGATTCAGTGGGTTAAGCCTCTGCCTTCGGCTCAGGTCATGATCTCAGGATGCTAGGATTGAGCCCCGCATCAGGCTCTCTGCTCAGCGGTGAGCCTGCTTCCTCCTCTCTCTCTCTGCCTGTCTCTCTGCCTACTTGTGATCTCTGTCAAGTAAATAAATAAAATCTTTAAAAAAAGAAAAAAAAAAAAACATTTCCTTCCTAAGAGGAGGAAAGCAAAAATTAAGTAACAGTGACAATAAAAAAGCAAATTGAGAAATGGCCACAATTTTAGGGTCCGGTTAAGTGTTACTAAAAAGCAAGATGAGGTGATGTTTGCAGGAGGATGAGGGCAGGTGATGAGCTACTTGACTTGAGGTATTGGGGAAGGCAGCTCTGAAATGGTCAATTTGGCTGAGACCTAAGGAATACAAAGGAGCCTGCCACAGGAACACCTGAAGGTAGTTTCCAGCAGAGGGAAAAGCTAGTTTAGAGGCAGTTACAAGCCAGCTGTGTTCAAGGACCCAGAAGAACACCTGTGTGGCTGCACTGAGGAGAGTGCGGAGGGCCAGAGGTCAGAGAGAAGCCTCCATACTTGGAGCGAGGCGGGCTCAGCACCACTTCCTACCGCATGCACCCACCCAGCATCTGTCCGGCTCTCCACACCATGCTGGGCTCTGAAGACAGAGAGTCATCTATGTGTGACCCAGCCTTCGCTTTCTGAAGAGCTCTGACATCAGAGATAGGTATGTGAACAAGCAATCTAAGGAAAAGGTTTCCTGTGATAGAGCCTGTGATAGCACTTTGTGCTCTGGCAGTCCAGAGGAAGGAAAGTAAACCATTTGGAAGGGAGAGATAACAGGGAAAGCTTCTCAGAGGTGGTGTCATTTGGGCTGGTTCTTGAAGGATAAGTAGAAAAGGGAAAGTCAGACAATCAGGCAAGGGCATTCCCAATGAAGATTGCACTTGGGAAGTGAGACAAGCAGCAGCAATGACTTGAAGGTCCAGGTGGAGCCTGGTTACATCATAAGGAGGTGGGGAGTGGCAGGGGGTGCACCTGACTTTAAGAGCTTGGACTCTGAGGCTGGAAAGCCTGGGCCTCATTCAGAAGTAACAGGGCACCTCTACTTTGATTTTAGAAGATACCTGTGCCAGGAGCTGTAAAGCGTGGATCAGAAGGAGAAGAATCAATGAAACAAGATGGGATTGGGAGGGAGACAAACCATAAGTGACTCTTAATCTCACAAAACAAACTGAGGACTGCTGGGGGGAGGGGGGTTGGGAGAAGGGGGGTGGGGTTATGGACATTGGGGAGGGTATGTGCTATGGTGAGTGCTGTGAAGTGTGTAAACCTGGTGATTCACAGACCTGTACCCCTGGGGATAAAAATATATGTTTCTAAAGAATAAAAAAGTTAAAAAAAAAAAAGAATGAAGGGTATAGTCTTAAAGCTGCTAAGACTTCCCCCATCAAATAAATAAATAAAATCTTTTTTAAAAGGGGGAAAAAAAAAAAAAAGAAGGGCAAAAGCAGCGAGGGGTAGGAACATCAAGTTTGCTATCTGTGGCAACAGTCCAGGGGAGCAAGGAAGCGGAGGTACAGCTCTGAAAGAGAAACAGTCCTCTGCCGCACAGGTGCGAGGAGAAGCAGACCAACAAGGGCGGGGTGGAAGAGTCAGTCTGCACTTGAGTCTGACCTGAATGTGGCTTTTGCTGTGTCTTCTTAATTCCTTTATTTCATTGGCTCCTTTATTAAAGCTCATACTTTGTGCTGAAGGATTTAGTACTCTTTCTCCTTCCCCTTCCACCTTCCAAGAGGATTATCTATTAATCCAAACGCTGACAGTCATTCATTTCCATTACAAAAATAGCCCTTCTCTGTAACAGGATCCTCGCTGCCACTAGATGAGCATTTTAAATCGCGCCTGAGAAGAAAATGATTCTCAGCACTCTCTAGATTCCATGTTTATTGTATGAGTCTTTACTGTTTCATGTTAACGGAATTTAGCGTTCAAGGCCAGGGACATCAAATTGAGATGACAAAAAATAAGCGCAATAAATACAGAGCATCTCGTATTCCTCATTTCTTCATTCAGTGAGTACTGGGCAGAAAGCACAAAATCGTGTGCTTCCTGAACACCTGTAAGGATCAATCCTGAAGAGGTTTAAATTCTGGCAGAAGATATCCAATGCATCAATAATGATAATATGAGATCAGATGTGATATGCAGCATCAAAAAAGGATAGAACGCTGTAGAATTTACACAGGAGTTATTACATCTGGTTGGTGTAATCACGTGGCTTGATGAAGTTGGGGATATTTGTGCTGAAGATCTGTTCAGGAGATATTTCGGGAGGGAGAGATTTTATAAAGCCGGGGCCCTGGGGACATGTGAGGTGCAGCAAAAGCTGTGTGCAAGGAATCAGCTGGAATTAAGGCTGGAGGGAGCTGAAGTCTGAATGCCCTGCTGAGCCATGGGCAGTGCAAAGCAGAGTGAAGGGAGGCTTTGAACGGGAACTGGGATGATCTGAGAGTGGGTTTTAAGGTGATCAATCTTGGCAGTGGCAGAGAAGAAAGATTAGACGGAGAAGAGATTGGAAACCATTTAGGAGGCTATTGAAATCGTCTGGGGCAGCAGTAATGAGAGTCTGAATTAAAGGCGGATGCCATGGGATAGAGAATGAAAGAGTGGATTCAAGAGGTCTTACCAAAGGACGCTCAAGTCACTCAATTTTTCCAGAAGCAAGAAAATGTGGAAGAGGGTTGTTTTTCCACTGCTAACTCATAGTTGCTATTTTTAAAGAAAGATAAGATTTCACTGCATTAAAAAAAAAAAGATTTCTTGCATAATTTAAGAATGAGTACTGTCACAATAGTACTGAACTATTTCCCGGGTTCGTTTGAATTTACAAATTCTACTAAGAATGCAATTTTTTAAAGTTTTTATCCCGTTTTCAAGTAAAAATTTTAATTGAGGAAGTAAAACATACAAAAGAAAAAATCCCGAACAGTGCACAGTGACAGAGGAAACAAAATCTCCTCTCTCATCTGGGGGCCTCTGTTCTGTATTCTAGAGACAAACATTGCTATCATTTTTAACACATTATTCAAAAATGGTCACTGCATCTGAAAGCTTAAATGCATACCTACATTCTCCCCCTACATCTTTGGAACAATACGCTCCCATTCTGCCAATTGACTTCCTTTCCCTCTCTGCCTCCACAATGCTTTCTCTAGCATGGGGTTTTGTGATTCATCACTAATGACATCTGGCGCTGGACTATTCTTTGTTGCAGGGTAGAATAATCTACTCATGCGGTGTAGGTCCCAGGAATGTAGAAGCATCCCCAGACTTTACCGGATAGATGCCAGTAGCCCTCCCCAGTTGTGACAACCAAAAGGTCTCCAGCTATTGTCAAATGTTCTCTGCAGGACATGGTTGTCCTGGTGTATCCTGGACACACTGCTCCAATAAAGCATATCTATTGTGCTTCTTTTTATTAAATCCAACTGTTTATGTCTCTCTCCCCACAAGTCTGTATCCCTTTTTAGAGCAGGTATGATATCTTAGTGGTTTCTTCATTTTTCTGACCTAGTCCTGAGCTTATACCAACTGACTCACTCACAAAGAGTTATTAAATGAAAGGTAGAGACAGGGCATTGAACGTAATTAATGTATACCTTAAACACCATGAAATTCTCCCCATGAAATTCATTAAGGTAGAAAGTAATAATCAATTAATGTCAATAACTTTCTGGGTACTTGTAGGGGCTACTAAACATCATAGACATTTTAATCAGCAGGGTTTTCACATCATTTAGAGAGGCAAAAACCTAGACATGTGAAAAGGACACCAGCCACATAGGGCAGAGCATATGGTGCCCGAATGAATGATGCAGGGAATAAATACTATCAAATCTAGCAAAAGCAGAGAGGCAAGTCTTATAGTTGTGTCACTAGGTTTTTGTTTTGTTTTGTTTTTTAAAGATTTTATTTATCTGACAGAGAGAGACACAGCGAGAGAGGGAACACAAGCTAGGGGAGTAGGAGAGGGAGAAGCAGACTCTCAATGGAGCAGGGAGCCCAATGAGGGGCCCGAACCCAGGACTCTGGGACCATGATCCGAGCCGAACTAAGGCAGATGCCTAATGACTGAGCCACCCAGGCGCCCCATAGTTTTTGAATGAATGATTCATAAATTATGCGTATGTGTGTGTGAGAGAGAGAGAAAGAAAGAGAGAGAGAGATTGAGGGACCGCGACAGAGAGAGCAGGCGAGAGAGAGAGAGAAGGAGGGAGTGGGAGGGAGAAAAAGGAAGTGTTACTTGGGCTGAGCTGACATGCTGAGGCTACCAAGGTCTTGGCAAAAACCAGGGAGTTAAGAATGAAAGAGTTCCCCCTGAAAGCTTGAGAAGTTGGCTTTAGACCTTTCCTCACGTCATCCTGAAGACTAAATTGGATGGTGGTTGAGGATGGCCGGTCTGGATTGCTTACTGATGTTTTAAGGAGTTCAGTGTTCCAAGAAATGTAATAGAGAATGTGGCCACGAAGAAACCTCTTCTCTCCTCCCTCCGTCGTCTGCTCCTTCAGCGTATGTCGACCGTGTGCCACCTCAGTGTCAGCTGGGTGCCAGGACTCAGGCATGCCGCTGGGAGCACTCTGACAGGGACTCAATTCTGACTGAAGTCTGGTCAAACTAACAGAGCCTTCACAACGTGGACTATATGAACTCTGAAAGATCCGCATGTTATTTCAAATTTCCAAACCATCTGCATTCATAATATATATTTATCCTCTATTGTCTCTGGACATACTAAAGGCAGTTAAATATTACATCATAAACCTCCCAGATATGTCAAAAATTTTAAGCTACACTGACCACAATAATTGACTGGCCACTGTAGCATGACTTCCTTGGGACTAAAAAGCCACAGATATTCTATGTGGGGCAAATAACTGCACAGATGTTTGGGTGAAACAGTGAGGAATCTCTAATAAAACAGAAAATAGAGCCATGGTGAGAAAGTGGAATGTAATTACCCAGCTGGAATTTGGCCAGTATGGTAGACAGATTCTCTCAATTCCTGAGGAAGGGAACATAAGAACTTTTAACTATACTATTCTTGAGCCGCAAATACACATTTCTGACTCAAGCACAAAAGTACCCATTAGCTTTTGAATCTCTACCAGTCCCACCTCCTTGACAATCCCACTGAAAATTTCAAAGTTGTAGGAGCTTGGATGCGAGCCATGAAGACCTTTACTTTGGCAAAATTTGCATTTTTCTAGTGGACAGCAAAATTTGTATCACTTATACAGTAGACATTTAGAAAAACTCTACTAGTGTTTTGAGTGTTTAGAGTAAATTCTCTAATTAAGGGGTGAAAACTACAGTATCAAATACATGAATATCATCTCACTGCTGAGTCCTGCTTGGAAAACAATCTGTCCAATTCTAAATCTGGGAGGGCAAGGCCTTTTTTGATTATCAACTCCTTGAGAATTTCCTGAAAGCTATGAACCTATCTCTGCTCTCTTTTTTCTTTTGTGTTTGTGTGTGTGCAAGCACATGCATGTGACTGCACATGTATATGCAATTTCATTTAGCACCCACTTCACTGAATTCAATTCCTGAGTCCCCATTGTCCAAGTTGAGAAGCTATTATTCGGTCAGCTTGACTTTCTACAGGTTCTTAATTCTAGAGAGGAAAACTAAATTCTCTCCCATAGCACATGAACTGCTAAGGAAAATTCTAAGCCTTAGCACTCTGGTTGGAGAGTTGAGTCCAACAAATTGCATATCTAGAGGATTTACACACTGAGCTCTTTTTTATCTTGAGATCATCAGACATCACACACATATCTGTGTGTGTGTGTGTGTGTTGATGTCATCAGAAAATAGATTGTTTATATTCCATATTTTTTTTAAAGTTTATTCATTTATTTGACAGAGATTACAAGGAGACAGAGAGGCAGGCAGAGAGAAGCGGGGAAGCAGGCTCCCCGCTGAGCAGAGAACCCAGTGCAGTGCAGGGCTCGACCCCAAGATGCTGAGATCATGACCTGAGCCGAAGGCAGAGGCTTTAACCCACTGAGCCATCCAGGCGTCCCTTATTTTCCATATTCTATAGAAATGATAGAACATCATTATATAAGCTAAGTCTTTTTTTTTTTTAAGATTATTTATTTATTTGACAGATTGAGAGATCACAAGTAGGCAGAGAAGCAGGCAGAAATAGAGGAGGAAGCAGGCTCCCTGCTGAGCAGATGCGGAACTTGATCCTTGGACCCTGGGATTATGACCTGAGCTGAAGGCAGAGGCTTAACCCGATGAGCCACCCAGGTGCCCCCTTTAAGCTAAGTCTTAAACTCAGAGGTACCTTATTTCAATGATGAATGTCTTGGGATTAGCTGCTTAAAATATTTCCAAAAGGATTTTACATGTTCTGAGTACTTAATGTTGTTACCCTGAACAAATTAGGGCATCTGAATCCAGTAATTCAACTAGGTTTCCCCCCAGTTGGGATTTTTATTTTTATTTTTATTTTTATTTTCAAAGATTTTATTTATTTATTTTATTTGTCAGAGAGAGAGAGAGAGCAAGCGAGCACAGGCAGACAGAATGGCAGGCAGAGGCAGAGAGAGAAGGAGGCTCCCTGCCGAGCAAGGAGCCCGATGTGGGACTCGATCCCAGGACGCTGGGATCATGACCTGAGCTGAAGGCAGCTGCTCAACCAACTGAGCCACCCAGGTGTCCCCCAGTTGGGATTTTTAAAATAAATTACTCAACACCCAATATGCCAGGTATATTTGGAAGCTACTTCTTCAAAACCATCCTTTTTTAAAAATTTAATTTTTTTCCAGTGTTCCAAGATTCATTGTTTATGCACCACACCCTGTGCTCCATGCAATATGTGCCCTCCTTACTACCCACCACCAGGCTCCCCCAACTCCTCCACCCCCCTCCAAAAAAAAAAAACCCAAACCATTCTTTTCTTATTGAAGACTTAAGATAATCTTTATATCATCTTACTAGGTATTCTTTTAAAAAGTGTCTGGTTCTCACAGCAGGCATGCATTTATCCTCTCTTCCTTCTATCCTATATTAGTTCCTGTAACTGGACATATTGAGGCATTAAATCAACATGTTTATTGATTATCTACAAGGCATTGTGTCAGATAGCATAAGGGAATTTAAAGATGTACAGGACAGGTCTTCTGGAGAATATCTACTGTTGAAGATAAGACATGGACCAGAATAATCTAAACTTAATGTTTATAACTATTATTTATAGCTTTGTGTATAGAAGGTAAATGTATTTGTTATATTTATCTGACAAATGATAACTTTATTTTACCTCAGAACACCATAGTAAATAGAGGGTTCAACATCATCATTTAAAAAAGAAAATGTATTTATTTGTTTTTTTAAAGGAGCTAGAAATTTAGTGAATATGCCATAAGGGACCAGCAAGCAGGACAGCAGAGAAGAGACTGCCTGCCAGGAGGCCAGTGGGTGAAGGCTGCTTTTGAGGGAGGAGGCTGAGGGAGTATATTGAAATATGGGATTTTCCCCTTTTTGGTAACTGTGCCTGGTTGCAAGTAGCCCATTGGCTAGGTAGGGCCTATGGATACTTTGAGGTCAGTCGCCTGATGGGCCTGTCTACATTCAGCCATTCACTATGGGCCCCTTTGCCTTGATCAAATTTGTATTGCTTAAGCCTGTTGCCTAAAAGTGGCCTCTCTATCCGCGCTCCAACCCCCCGAAAAATTCTGACTCTTAAATCTTTAAGTTTTAAAGATCTTAAATCTTTAAGGTGCATCATCATTTTTAAAACCTTTCATGAAATAACATTTTTTTTTAAAAATTAGTGTTTATCTCCTACCAGACAAAGCTGTCAAATTTGCATTTTTGATGAAAACTTCAGTTATTCCAAGAGCCTTCAAAACATCTTTTAAATCAATTTCCTGTTCCACGGTGAACCTGGAGGACACATAGGGGGAAATGCATTTAGTTACAGCATTTTTAAAGTATTTAGTTACAGTATCCTGTTACCTGGGACAAGAATAAAAATGTTGGATATGTAGATTTTAATGGTAAATTATGCTAAAACTGGGTGGCATCTGACTGCAAGTAGTACTCGATTGTGCTCATAAAAAGACAGCAAAAAGAATATTGTATCAGAATAGTATTAGATTATTAAGTAGGAAAAGTATTTGATGTGGACACAAAACTGTAATATATAGGATGGAGTAAGTGTTTTGAGGTCCACAATATAAAACTCGTAACTCAGTAGCCTTCAAAATTGTGTGACCTAGTAATACATTTGATTTTTTAAGCTGTCAGTGGCTAATCAAATATTTACCCAAGGCATTTCATTCTCTTAGTATCCTTACTCAGCTTCCTGTGAAAAGGGAAAGCCAATGCTGTATCTAATTGCTGTATAATGGATACCTCTTACATTTTAACTCCATACACTCACAGAAAGGAAACATAAAAGCTATCAGGTTAACAATATGCATCTTCCTGGTTATATTAACCTCCAGGACCTAAGCCTGTTCTCATGGTACCAATCAACAAAAGTGAATTAAATATTACATCTTAAAAACTGTACACTTTTACAATTATATTAGAGATTCTTTTTTAAGCAAAAGAGTAACAAATTTGTATTTTTTGTTTTAATGGGCTTTATGAATTATACATAAATGTGCATCACATTTGCAAGAAGAAATAAAACATTACTTAAAACTGAAATGAAAATAAGTACAGTGGTCATGAGCAGAATATTAATTTTAAAAAATGGTTTCCACAGAGAGTCTGATTAGTCGTATTAAAGAGTCTCTCCCAAACCAATGAATTGTCTCACCCATCTTTCTAGTGAAAAATATGGAGTGAAACATGGTTGCATTTAACACACAAATGCAGCATTTTTTAAGCAAAGGTTATTTTTTTTTTATAAAATGTGAGAATAACTAGAAGTAAATGTTTCCTTTTTTTTCCTCAGATGTTGCTGTTTGATCAATAAAAATCCTAAATGTAAGTTTTTAGGCAATGGGCTGTATCCTTAAAAGAGCTAAGTCTGTGACAGTCACAAAACATCACATTAGCATCATTTCTGATGTCTGGTTTTAAGAAGAATGACAAGGGAATGGTTGCTATAAACAAGACTCAGACGTCAAGAGGAATAGTCAGGGGAAAACAGTTTTAGCAGGTTCATGTTTATGGAAAATATGACAAATAGAAAAATAAATGTATAGCAAGCATATCAAACCAAGTCCTGAATTTTATCTGTATCCTACACTTTAACTTGGACTTGGCATTGTTTCTTTTGTTTCCTACAAAAAGAAGATGTTGACTGTGAAAGTGGAAAAGGGGGATGAGTGAGGGAGTATGGACTGTCTCAAAGAATACCGTCAATGGCTTGATTAAGGTGTTTTGTGTGTGTGCTTTAT
The DNA here is from genome assembly GCF_009829155.1 of Mustela erminea. NCBI lineage: Eukaryota > Metazoa > Chordata > Mammalia > Carnivora > Mustelidae > Mustela > Mustela erminea. Next base: position 128,613,416 of record NC_045614.1, read on the forward strand.
ATTTATTATTCATTAATTGATCTACCAAAAACTATTCCAAGACTCTAACAGGTTAATTTAAACGTCACGAAAATCCTTGGAGGTCAGTATTATTATTATCCTCAGTTACTAGAAGAAGAAACCAAGGAGGAGAAAGATGAGATAACTTGTCCAAGATCAGATGGCTAATAAATGGCAGAGCAGGGGCACAGACCCGGGTCGTATTCTGTCTGTTCTGATCCACCTAAAATAGGAAAGTGAAGGAAGAGATCAGGAGAGGATTCTCTGTGCTTCTTAAGAGCAACCTGGTTTGTTTCACACTTCTGAGGTTTGCTGTTTCAGGTGAGGATGGTAATTTAGCCAGACTGAATTTGGACAAGTTGCTTAGTTTCTGAGCCTTGGATTTGTCTGACATTGATAATACCTGCCTCGTAGTATTGTCAAGGGGATTAAATAAGGTTTCTAGAAGTCTTAAAAAAAAAATTTTATTTTTAAGTAATCTCTACATACAACATGGGGCTCGAACTCCTAACCCTAAGATCAAAAATTGCATGCTCTATCAACTGAGCCAACCAGGTGCCCCAAAGATTTCTAGAAGTCTTAGGATGGTGCCTGTATGTAGGAGGCATGTAATAAAGGGCAGATTGGGTTACAGCATTTACGATATTGCAGTTCATATAACATTCACATTATCATAGGTGTTAAGGTATTGTATATTTGCATTTTAGTAATGGTGGAGTAATTTGATTAAATAGCTGTTTCATCTCTGTTGCTTTAGCTGTAAATGAGTCAAATCTAGTGTGTTTTTTATTTCAATATCTGTAGTATCTAGCATAGGACAATATACATAAGTTGAAGTGAAAAAAATCTAGGTGACCGTAAGTGTTTGTGGGATGTGAACAATTTCTATTTATCCATCTCTTGTCTTTGTTTCCTTATCAAACTACTGAGAAACAGCTGTCATCCATTTACTAACTCTTTCCTCTTAATAGAGACTAATATTCACATATTAGAGACTAATAATCTTTAATAATCTTAAATAATCCTTAATACAGACACTAACAATCATTATTACCTCCCATAACTGAGGGCTAATAATCTTTAATAATCTTAAATAATCTTTAGTATAGAGACTAATAATCATATCATCTCCCATACCTGAGGGCTCACTGTGTCCCAGACACTACGCAAATCCTTTTACATATAGTATCTCATTTAATCATCCCTATGATAACGTCACGGAATCCTAGGAGATGATGTATTGTTGTCTCTATTCTTCAGAAGAACAAACTGAAATTTAGTCAAGTCAAGCAACTTGCCGTAATCACAAGCTAGTAGGTGGTAGAATGAGCATATGAGCTAAGGCCTGTCTGACTGCAAAGTGCCCCACCTTTAAGAACTACAATTCTAACGATGGCTATTTAAAAACAATCAAACAAACCATAGGTATATTTTACATTTCACCCACCAAACTCAAAAATAAAAAGCCACAACCTTGCTTTTTTAAACCCAAAGGCATGCCTATTTTAACAATGTAAACATGCGTTTGCAACTTTCTGAGTAAGTTGAAGAGGTATGTAGAGGGCAGAAGCATCTCCACATCTCTGGTGTAGAGAGCAAGTGTTAAGAAAGAATAAATATATATTACATATAAGGAGATTTATACAACTTGTAAGCAGTTAAAAAACTAATCAAGACACCCTTTGTAGAAAAGCCCAGAGAAAAGCACTTATGTTAAAGAACAATATTGGATGGCTTATGTATTAGTTTTCTTTTATAAACATAAAACGAAAGTGCTTTATTTCTAAGACAATCATTTTCCAAGTAAAAGGATGGTCTCTGCTTATAAAATAGAAAACCACTTTATATCCATTGATTTACAGCACTCTGATCCCAAATGACAAATCTGAGACTACAAAAGTCAAGAGTGGAAAGATACGACAGCCAGGTACCCCTGCATTCCAAATATTAAGGTATTTGATTTTTATTTTAGAACCATCTTCTTGCATCTTATATAATGAAGAAGGTATTGTTCATGAGAATAAGATTTAAAAAATCTTACTGGAAGAAAAGTATATGTAAAGTTACCCATAGGTTAACACAAGGTGAATACTAGGACTTAAAAGGTATACTGAAAATAAATAATAATAATGATAATACATAATAATTATAGGATGTTAGGCATTATTCTGAAGTCCTTTTTTGATATCTTACATATATATTTTTAATCTATATTAGCCAAACTGTTTTTGCTACCATGAATATATTGGAAGAATATTTGGTAATGTCCATTAAATCTTAGAAATGTATGACTATGTATTAACCTTTTGATATTTCACTGGATTTGTGATATCACATATGTATAGCAATTTTACCCTCTCCTGAATAGAGTTTTGTATTTAGGATAAAAATACAATTTCAATTCAGTATCTGATTCCTATAGGGCTTATTGTTCAGAGGGAAAAATAATAAAAATACAAAAGTAGTTGCCCCCTTCTCCCCCCTCAAAATACCCTATACCTTTTAAGAAAGGCATTTAGAACCTATATGCATGAAATCTAATATAATAGAAAGTAAAAGCACCTGTGAAGCAGGACAAGAATTGGTAAAATTACAGAAATGCAAAGTTGCCATTTCAGAGTAGTATCTCCATGTGAATAAAACCAGACAAACATTTTAAGACAGACACTTGAGTAAACCTAGGAAATGGCTATTAAAACTTTTTAACCTCTGCTAAAATGAGGTCATAAACATCATTATTCTCATTGAACATTTAGTGGATTCTAATACTGTAAAATGGAAGGGGTAGATTTTTTCCTTTTGATTATTATCTACTCGTAAGTATTTGAAAACAGTCAATTTCTTAAAAAGGGAAACCAGATTCATGTTATGTAGCTATATTATGTTATGTAGCTATTTTCTCTCTATGCATTAACCAGGCAGAGGGAGAGTTCATAGAAATTCTGGAGAAATGGATACATGGTAATTAACTGTGCCTAGTTTAGTATCAGGCATTAATATGAGCAAACAAGCTAAGCTATTTCATAATTGAAGAGTATCTCTTAGAAAATGAAAATTTAATTTTCTTTTGCTGCCATGTTCCATTTCTCAGTGGACAGGACCTGGAGGCCACATTTTCTAGTGAATATGGTTGAATTAGAATATGTGATCCTTACTAAGCATTCATTTAGAATTCTGTTAAAATCGTCCTAAATAACTTTGTATTCTCACAGAATTGAAGCATTTGGCCATGCTGCACTTAGTTCATGGAATTTAATAAGGGAAGAGTTAACACTATACTGAATTTCTCTTTTTATCAAAAATAATTTCTTTAAAAATATACAGAGACATACACAATATCAGTATCGGCAAAGAAACATGAGAAGAGCATTTTAGGCCAATGCAAAAACATGCATAGAGACCCAGAGGCAGGAAAAAGCATGCTATCTGTATGTAGCATAGCAACAAGCACATGGATAGAACATGCTACCAAGTGTTGTTGTGGTGAATGGCCAGAGATCAGGTTGAGAAGAACATCTAGGTCCTGCACAGATTTTATTATTTAATCCACAGGGCGAATTTTAATCTTTCTCCTTCTTATTTATGATTGCATCTTGGCACTGAGCACAGAAACTTGCTTGCGCTTCTTCCAACAATGTGGGAGATTGTTTTCTCCCCAGCTATAATCAACTTTAAATATTAATGAAATACAGAAGACTGCCAATGCAAATGATATTCAGAGACGATCTACTGAGAAACATTCTAAAATGAAGCTAAGATTATTGACTAGGATCTGAAACTAGGTCTTAGGAAATAGTACTGAGTGAATCGATAAGGGAGCTTGTGTCTCTGGGCAGGACCTCGTGAGTACAAAAGATGACTTTTAAAAAAGGAGGAGGAAGGGAAGGGGACAAGAAGAAGGGGAGTAGGGGAAGAAAGTAGCTGAGACTTAAAATTCAAAGGTATTTGGACCTGAGTGGGAAACTACATTGAAATCTCTCCCACTATGCTGTTGGAGGGAGTCCCACAGGAACATCTTACCTGGGCAGGTACACTTCCACTTTTTGTTTCTTCACAGAGTTTGCCCATTCTTCAATCAGTTGTGCTTTGACCAATGGCTCCAGAGTGGCCAGTGGAACTTCCTGCCTGGACAATACCAGCATCATACTTATCTCCTCTCCCTCATAGGGTATTTCTAGGACTTGGTAGATACCCCCAGCTTCATTGGAACCATCACTAAATTCTCCTAAAACAAAAATAAAGGTGATAAAAGGCCCATATCCAAGTTCAAATAAAAGGTTTAATTTGTTTTAACTTTCTTCCAAAATAGTGTGTGTGTGTGTATGTGTGTATCCAGGTATCTGAGAAAAAAGGCTTTTGGGGTTTTGTTTTGTTTTGTTTTGTTTTTAAAGCTCCTGAAATCAAGTGAACCTTCAGTCCTAAAGTATTTATTTCATCTTAGAATCCCCAGGATTATATCGTAATTTTCATAGTATATTCTCTAGACTTACTTTTTATTTTTAAATGAGATACTTCAGATGAATATTTAGTTAAAGAATATCTTCAGAAGCAATGATCAGTCCTGGTTAGAAAAACAAAGCCCTAGATCCAACTTAGATGTAGTTCATATTTGCCAATACCCACCGGATTTCTAAGAAGGGAAAAATGGACTACGTAATACCTGGGACTTTATTATTACCACAACTAAAATTTTTGAGGCCAAGATAGCATAGTCAAAATGAAATCTATTACATTATCTAGGTAGTTATCTAGGGTATTTGTGGTGCTTAAGACCTCTATATTAGGTAATAAAGGTTGGTTAGGTAATGGGATGTTTATTCCAATAACTTAGCTAAATTCACCAGGCTTCCATAAAAACATAAATAAGTCTCTAAAGCAAATGGTCCTGTTGCTACCTTAAAATTTCCCCCATTTTCAAAAAGAAAATGTAATGCTTCTGTTATGTGCATTTTCCTATAACTAATCTAGGTCCTTTAGACCTTTGAACATTTGGTTCTCAAGTTGAGTGGGTAAGAATACAGTTCATTGCAGCGTGTAAGAAAGATTGACACCCTAAACTTCTGAGAAGTCCAATGAAATATCTCTGAAAATGCTGCCAAGGATCCTAAGTTGTATCACAAATCACAGACTTTCAATAAATGAAACTATGAATGAGTAATGACATCTGACCAAACATACACAGTCTGAAAGCAAAGTTTTAAAGAAATGCTTGTAATTCAAAAAGTGGTAAGGAATCCAAAGCAAGGGCAAAGCGGAACATATGGGTCACTGACAACCACCCCAAATCCAATGGCTTTCTGGAGTAACTTATAATGTTCTTTACAAGGCACATGGGAATAAAGCCGCTCTGCAGGTGTAATCAACTTCATAATTTAAAGAAGTCTATTGGAAAACTGTCAATGCATGTAATATTCACTCAGGATCTAATTAGAGGCCTTTGAAAATTGAGCCAAGGAAACTGAATTGCAGCTCAAACGAGATTGACAAGCTATTTGAATAATAAATATTTCACGTTCTTTCTTAAAAATTAATTAATACACTGCAGGAAGAGAGAAATAAAAGCCAGAATGTCTTACCATAATAAAATTCCCCTTGTTGATACATCATTGGAATTTGGACTTCACTTTCATCATCTTTGGTGAAGGAAAAGGTTCTAGTATTTTCAGGTCTAAATTGTGACTTCCAGCTCCCCTTGAAATAGACAGCATTGATGAGGGCCAAATGAGTGCCGGCATCAAAATCCCTGGGGGATACCAAATCCTTCAACAGACCTATTCAGGAAAAATGAATAGATGAACATTCATATTAAATCTGAAGGTGAAAGGGGACCCAAAGATTATCAAACTACCATCTGATAGAGTAATCCAGAAAAAAACGTGTACCATTACCAAATTTACAAAAAAAATAAGTGTCATGCTTTCAAAGGAAAAATGTTACATATACATCCACATACGCATACACACACACACACACACACACACACACACACAAAATACAGATTAAGGAGGTCTAAAAAAGACCCACCTGACATAACACTGGTAGGATCTTGACACTTGCAGAAATGATAGAACCATGTACAACAGAATCCCAGACTTTACCACTTTCTAGTTGTGATGATGTGTGTACAACTCTTAACACAGAGTAAGCGCTCCGTAATCATCACCAGGTTTATTCTTGAACAACATACGTGATTAAAATGTCATTCAATTCGAAAATGTCCCCCATGTATATTGGCTATCTTTCCACAGAATATAACAATTACATTTGACTAGGTGAAAACAGATGAGTGAAAGCCAATTGAACTCATGATGCCGTACTATCTATCATTTGAAATGTCTCTTTACAAATCTGTTTTCAAAGATATTGGGTCTTTGTTGATAGCAAAAAATGTTTATTTTAAAAAATTTTAAAAAGATTTTACCTATTCATTTGACAGAGAGAAAGAGAGAGAGAGAGCACAAGCAGGGGGAATAGCAGGAAGAGGGAGAAGCCAGCTCCCCACTGAGCAGGGAGCCCCATAGCAGGACTCTATCCCAAGACCCCAGGATCATGATCCAAGGTGGAAGGCAGCTGCTTAACCAACTGAGCCACCAGGTGTCCCACTAAAAATGTTAAAAAGATTTTGGAAATAGCTTTTAATCATTCAGTGGATTATTATTCTTGACTTATTCTTTGAATGATAAAATACAAACATAAGTTTCTTTTATCCTACATTTTAATGTCATAGTTAAAAAAGAACCAAAATTTATATTCTCTCATTTTACTAATGATAGTACTTCTCTAGGTGCTCACAAAGGTGCCTCAGAATTTTGGGGATGAGGACATAGGGCATGTGGTCAGGTATTTTTGTTATTGTTCCAAAATAAAATATATTAGATTGACATTATTTGGGGAGTTTTGACAGTATGAATTAATTTAGTGAACATCTGCAATCTACTTGAAATTTGGTCTCATTTTTAAAATTCTAGTTTCAATATTTTGATGGTAAAGTTAGAAAATAAAATGGTAAAATATGACACATATGGAAAGCTTAAATACATTTTTAAAGAATAGATTAAAAACAAATTTTATTTATTATTTTTTAAAGATTTTATTTTTTAATTTTTTTTTCACCCAGTGGGGGCTCAAACTCACAACTCCAAGATCAAGTGTCAAATGTTCCACCAACTAAGCCAGCCAGGTGCCCCAAGATTAGAAATAAATTTTAAAATAAATGTATCTCTTTCTAATTCTCCACTTATTTGGAATTAAAATGGCTACTCCTTTTTAAAGAAATCCTATACCATTCTTTTGATTATCAATCAAGTTCTGCCATTTAAAAGCCCAACTCTGGGGGCACCTGGGTGTGGCCCAGATTGTGGTTAAGATGGTTAGGCATCTGCCTTCAGCTCAGGTCATGATCTCCAGACCCTGAGATGGAGCCCCATGTCAGGCTTTCAGCTCAGTGGGGAGTCTGTGTCTGCCTCTCCCCCTGCTTGTGCTCTGTCTCTCTCTCTCGAATAAATAAATAAAATCTTAAAATAATAAAGCTCAACTCTGATTTTTAACTCTCTCTTATATTCTATTTTTAATTTATTTTTAAGAGGTCCACCAACTGCCATTCTAACTGGCATCTAACTTCTTAAATAAGTCAGCTCAAGCAAAATTCCATACAGTAGTTAGGATTACCATGCAGAGGAAAACCATGATTGGAGAGACAGATTTCAGACTGATTTATCACAGTGCCAAAATTCTTCACATGCCAAAAGATTTAAATTCTTTCAAAAATGTTTATTCATAAGCAATGCCTCTAAAAAGACTATAATCTATACAAAATAATTATTAGATACTCAACTAAATGTTAACATTCAAAAATCCAATCAGAGTGAAGAGACAAATAATTTCAGAAGTAGAAGAGAGTTAAAACTAAGCTACCAGAGAAAGAAAGGAACTAAGTGACATACTATTTGTGTTATTCTCCACCCACTTATTGATATGGTTGGCCACAGCTATATTTTGACTGAAGTCCACATGATTTACTTCTGCTTTAAAGTACTTTTTCAGCATTTGCAAAAATTCCTCATTGACATGAAATCCATTTTGCACAAAGAGGGAGTTGGCAACTTTCATCACATACTGGCTCTCTTTAGCAGTGACCATGTTAGAAAAATCCTTCAAGAAGGAAAATTCATCACCTGCAAAATGGCAAACAGTAAGTTTATTAGTGGAACAAACACAGTGAATGATCACGGGAGTGGAGAAGCACCAAAACACAGCAAGGGAGAGATATGAGACAGGAGCCCAAGGGAAGAGCGGTATTTATTCCCCACAGCAACATGACAAGGAGGCTCCAATATTTGTGCCATTTCTAGATTTTCAAATTAACTTTTGAGTATTTTGAACGGATATTATTTTTCATTTTAACTGATGTCTTGGTAGAATCTATTATAGAGATTTTTTGGTTGTCTCCTTTCAAAGTGCTTAGGGTTATTCTCATTAAATTGGTCTTCATTCTATAATTAAGGAATAAGAATTAAGCTTAATTACCTATTTTAAAAATCAAAATATTCCTTGAAATTTTACTTTCACTGAACTTTTTTTGCCTTATAACTAGAAAAGTCCCTTAGAAATCAGAGTTCTTAACTTTTTAATGAGTTGATTCTCATGCATATTAAAAATGCTAAAATAGAACTCATACATCATGTCAAAATGATTACAAAATACCTTTTGGCTAAAAACTTTCTCCAATACATAACATTTTCATAATAATAAAACATTTCAAAAAAATTCTTGGATGCTACTTTAAAAATGAAGATACAGTTGGTTTTAAGCAAAAATTTCTGATATTCTTAGAGAATCTTGTTGCTTTTCTTCTAGCAGTTATCATGGTTGTAATCTTTCATTTATGTGATAATTAATTTACACATGCCTCTTCCTCTAGACTGAAACTCAGTAAGAACCATGTTTGCTTTTATTTGTCACAGTGAGGTTTATTTAAATAATAATAATAATGATAATAAAATCTACAATTTCCTTAGATTAACTCAGCTAAGGATGTAGCAAGAAATTACTACTTTTCTTGGGTTTCCTGATGGTTCTCCTAACCATACCATCTCAGTGAGATCACTTTCTCACATTGTATGAATAGTGCTACCTGTGGCCAAAGACAACATAATTGAGTAGAAAGTTAAAGCCAAACCACCTTGACAAATTAAACCTAAGCACACTCACCATTTTTCAGGCTATCATATCCCATTGAATGACGGATTTCTTTCAGGGTAGACCCTTGGGCCCCAAGTTCCATCATTCCTATAGCGAAGGTAACACTCAATGGAGAGAAAAGAATATTTTCATCTTCCCCAGTGGCTCGAAGATGGTTATACATATTCACTGACAACTCAGCAATGGTTTCATCAGGGAAAGTGGCCCCTAAAGCCAGACTTTGTAGAATCAGCAAAGAGAAGAGTCCAAGGAAAGCCATGTTGGGAGAGCTCAAGCCTGGAAAACAATAATTTCCATATTAATTATCACTGAGAATGGAGTGAAAGGCAAAAAAATAATAATAAGAAGAAGAAGAATTATTTCTTGGCAAAGTTGTAAAGCAAACCAATTTTCTAAACATTTACAGTGTTAATATCTCCTAACAAAAGTCCCTTTAAAGAATATGTTGGGAGATACTATTTTTAAAAAGGCAATTAATAGTCAAATGGACAAATTACACTGCTAATTCTGAGGATATTTCCAGGAACAGGGTCGCCCTGGTCCCCACCTTCATGGGGTTAAGAGTGTGTATAGCTACATATATAATGGATAATTAAAGACCATGTTTGGTGAGGCTATTGTATCAATTTCTCATATCTTCACCATATATATTTTGGTCATGATTTTGACACAATTTACTCTAATTTACATCAAACTACACACGTCCAGGAGAACTATAATGGAAACCAAAAGATATTTACAGGGTTTAAGAGGAACTAGTGAAGTCAGGCATTTGAAAATGTTGGTTTACCCATTTACTGTAATTTATAAAAATTAATGCACCATGCAACTGGGTTGCCAGTTGGCAGGAAAAGATCAGACACACACCTGCCACCGGCCCCAGTGTATCAACCCCAGCTGCAGAACCCACAGGAAGTGGTAACCCAGAGAAGAAGCAGGTTCAGCACATTCTTGTGTGCTTTTCCCTTCCACCGTGGCTCCCTGTGAGGCTGCTGCTCCCAGTGGCCATCTCTGGACAGGGAGGAGGCTTTGACCATACTGACCTTTTAAACTCAGGCTGATTTACCATTTCAGCTTATACTGATGCTTCTATTTCAATGAATATCAGGCTTATCTGGTCCTTGAACCATTTTCTCTTTGGAAGAGAAAGTGTGGGTGCCCAGATATCTCTGGCTAACATTTCCTCCTCCCGGCACACGAGTATTCCAGAAGCCCTGTCTCCCCACAAACAGCGCACACTGACCAGCACACAGCTGGGACAGAATTTCCTTCTTCCTTGTATTCTCCCTATTTGTCACCGCAGGCATCTAAAAGCTGACCTGCCTAGTCAAACAATTAAGTAGCTTTACTAGTTCTTGACCTTCAAGGAAAAAAAAAATATCCTCAAAACAACATGTAAAGAGATCCTGAGCAAACACATTTGGAAAGCTGTATTTCAATGAGCATGGAGCGTTCACAGTCCCTGTTCCTTACCAGAAGGCAGGCAGACACATTTTACTTAAGAGCAAGGTGTTTCTGACAGGGGTTTGAGTCAGAACGTCCTCCTCACTCCTGTAGTGTTTTTAATCTCAACTTCCAGAAAACTGCCTATTAGTTTGTAAATCCTGCACATTTTAGGGTTCTGTTTGGAGGAGCAGTTTTTTGCAGCTGTTGTTGTTTTTTGTTTTTTTGGTCTGAGAAACTACAAGCGCTGCTATCACCCCTCTGCTTTCCTATTAAGGTTTAGATCCCTTTTCCTTGGTTTAGGAAGGTAAGGCTCGGCCTGTATGTAAATTATGTAAATAGGGACTCTCACAACCCTGCTGTGGGAGGGAGGACGGTTGCCTGCGGGGGATCAAGTGCATTGCTGCAGAACGGTGTCAGTGGCGCAGGAAGCACTGGGGCGCAGAACACAGCTGCCCCGCCAGCCTCCGGGCTGGGGCTGTCCATGGGAGGTTGCCGTGGAATCCCGCAACCACCCCCCCCCCGCCCCGCCTTCTGTATTCCAGAGGATTCCAGTAAAAGGTAGAAGCAGAATAGGGCAACTTTCTCAATCTCTAGATTCAGATGGAAATTTAGCAGGTACCCTTCCAAATTGAAAGAGACCCTAAGATATGCCCAGTATTTAATACTTAGGATGTAACACTGGTTACTAGAACCCAGAAATCCAAGTCCGACTCAAGGGCCCATGATCTTACTGCTGTCTGACATACCCTACAAAGACCCAAAGCTGGGCCTCATTACTTTCATTTAATGTTATCTAGTAGAAGACCATGAAGCTGAAGTCACTATATGGGAGTGGTATCCTTCCGTCATTCAGTAACATGGCTATTTGGAAACCATTGCTTTTAACACAATTATCAAATTTAAGGTTAACAAAAAGATTGCATTCCTATAAAACAAAAACCAACTTATTGCCAACCAAAAAATAGTCTAGAAAAACAAAGCCAAGTCTAATATATTCATCAGCATTTTTATTTACAAATGAATGTGCCATGAGATAAATAAGCTAACACGTGGCATATGACCTTTGGCAAATCACAAGCCTTCTCTGTCTTAGCTTCCTCATTCATGAAATGAACATGCCAATTTCTATTCCACACAATTATCAAAGATGTAAATGAAATAGTGCGTGTTGGAAGGACTCAGTTTAAGCTACAAGTATACTAATAAAAAACATTATCATTAGAGAATATGTTTCCCAGGTCTGTATGTTTGCTAAGTTAAGGAAGAGACTCTAGAGCCAAAGATGAGTGTTTTATACTTCCTGTTGGCTCATCTAATGTAGCACTATTAAATGCCATTCATTCAGCCAAGATGTAAAGAGGTGCCACAAAGATACCAAAATGTATAAAAACGGGATCTCGTCCTCAAGAAACTCACAGCATTGTACAAGAACATGTAATCCATTATTGTGGTTCTTTTCTGCTTAAGAAAAGAGGCTCTTGTAAGAATCAGGAGAAGGGCAAACAAACTCTTCAGAAAATGCATGCACGTGGCTAACAGAACTTTACTTTCACTGGCCAGGATATTTACTGGCCTCAGGTTAGGAACCCCCTGGTTTGTGGCATATGGTCCAGAGGCAGAAAGAAGCAGTGTTTGGTGGACCTGCAGCTCTGCTGTGTTTCCTTATTGGGGGAAAAAGATGTCTAAACCACTAGTGTATCTTCAGGCTTCTGGCAGACTCCTGGAAAGAACACCCGTAGGTTTGTGAGAGAGGGTTCTCCCCAGGGCAGCAAGCAGCAGGCTACAATTTACATGCTCTGCTAGGAAATTAGAAGCAGTATGGCTCTGAATAGTGGGAGCGAGTTATATCAGGAAACTCTTTAGTCAAGATTTAAAGAACTCTGTTCTGGAAACACACATTTTATCTATAGTTAAGTGATCGCTCCTCTTAAAGGCAAAATTTCCAGTGTGCCAGGAAAAGAGGAGAAAAAAAAAAAAAAAGGCTTCTGCCAGGCTGGCCCAGCCTTTTTTATCTTATTTACCCGCCCCCAACACCCCTCCCATCCCGCCCCGGGCCCCTTCACCTCCCCTGCCTCTGACTATTCCTTCTGAGGATTTTTTTTTCTGGGGAGAAGGGAAGCTTCCCTTCTTCTGTCTTCTAAGCGGGGTGGTGGGGGGGGGGGGTGTTCTCCAGGGATCTCTTCCTGGCCCTCTTCTCTTCTGTATAATGTTCTTCTTGATACTGCTGGTGAATTGCTCTCAAAACAAAGATACCTCAACTATTATCCCTGTTCATAGTATTCCCTAGTAAGTCAAATTCTAGCTCTGGATTTCTTTTTGTCTTCAGTCCTCATGTGCTTTGGGATCATCTTAGACTTTGACTCTGGTCTGCATTTCCAATTCAGGATCACTCAAACTGGACTCCTTGTCTTATCAATCAAGCCCAATCTCTTTTTTCCCTTTTTCCCTTTCTTTCTTAAAACATCAAAGTCTTTGACTCCTCTCCATCTGCCTTTCCCTTATGCTCAATGAGCTATCAACCCTTACTCCCTAGAGTGTTCTGGGCATTTCTGCCATCCATTTTCCAATGACCATTCCGACAGCCATAGTGGCAGTTCTTCCTCTTAATGCATTCTCAAGGACTCCACCAGGGACATCCACCCATTCTCTGAAGCCCAGGTTACTGCCCTCTTCAATCCAACGGATGCACAGCCTCCAGATGAATTGTTTTGATGTACTATTATGAATAGGTATCCCTATATTTATAAAACCTCACAATCTTCCTCATGCCTATAGAGTAAAGCCCCAAATCTTTAGTCTCACTTTACTGTGATCCAACATGTTTCTACCCACCACTCCCCTTCAGGAATCCTGCAATTCAAGCCAGACTCCTTTTTGCAATACATATCCCAGAATTTCTGTCTCCTGTTGCTGGCTTATATCATTCTCTCTCTGGAACTACTTCAACCTGGTTCCATATGTTCAAATCCTAACCACTCCTCAAGGTTCTGCTCCACTTCCATTTCCTTCATGAATACCCTCCTGGTTTTTCAGTTACAACAGCAATTTCCCCCTCCTCGGAAACGGTGGCACATTTTATCTCTACTTCTCCAACAGCACATACCACTGCTTCCTCATATTACAGATAATTCTGTGCCCGAGTCAGCTCGTTTCCTCAGCTTTCTGAAGACACAGAAGTGCATTCCTCTTCATCTACTTTAAAATAATCAGCATAAGCACTTAATGCATTGCATATCATAGGAACCAAATATTTGTTAAATGCATATAGCTCGAGATGGAAAGGCTACAAATGCTGCATAGAAGGCATAGCAAGAGAAGCTGCTGCTCTTCAATTCTCGAAGCTAATTTAATCTTAGCCCACAGGTAGTGGCTCATTTCCATTTTTTATTCCCTCTGATAAAGTGTTTTCTTATTGAGTCTGAGACCATCTTTCCCATGTGACAAAGTGGCACTGTCACCAATGCTGGCATCATGCAGCGGCTGGACACGGGATGCATTAAAAAACAAGGGCACCACCTTGAAAAATCACACAAGGTGCTACTCCAATGTTTCTGTATTAACATTACTCTACAAAATGCCAGGGCCCCACCGTTAATCATAATAATCAACACATTCTAGAATGAATTACTCTCACATGGAGCATGACTTTGTAGATGCATTATTTTCAAGCTACAGAATACGGTGCCTTTACATAAACACCAGGAGCCACAGTACCAGAATGGTGGGAGATTGTGCTCTTGTGCTAGAAAAGGCAGAGCTACAAATAAATTGCCATTAACTCTTTTTTCTTTTTTTTTTTTTTTTTTTTTTTTTTTTTTTTTTAAAGATTTTATTTATTTATTTGACAGAGAGAAATCACAAGTAGTCAGAGAGGCAGGCAGAGAGAGAGAGAGGGAAGCAGGCTCCCTGCTGAGCAAAGAGCCCGATGCGGGACTCGATCCCAGGACCCTGAGATCATGACCTGAGCCGAAGGCAGCGGCTTAACCCACTGAGCCACCCAGGCGCCCGAATTGCCATTAACTCTTGCATATCTCCTTTAGGTTGCCCGTGGTGGAATAGATCATAGGCATGCGTATATGTGTATCCTGCTTTGGCAAATACTACATTCAAAGAGGTCAGGAAATTAAATCTTTTAATTGAGGTGTGAATGATCACAGAGTGGAAAACTAGCACAGTAAGAAAAACATTAGGGGTGCCTGGCTGGCTCAGTTAAGTGTCTGTCTTTGGCTCAGGTCATGATCCTGGAGTCCTGGGATTGAGCTCCACTTTGGGCTCCCTGCTAGAAGCCTGCTTCTCCCTCTCCCTTTGTCTGCTCCTCCTCCTCTTCCTCCACTTGTGCTCTCTTCCTCTCTCTCTGGCAATTAAATAAATAAAATCTTAAAAAAAAAAAAAGACTGGTATTCATAAATGAAACTTGTTGCTTTTTTTGGATAACCCAATTGTTTGAAATGTAAAAAAAAAAAAAAGTTTCATAATTGTGAATGAAATAAAAAAGAAAGTATTCTTTAGAAAGTGAAAAAAAAAAATGCTGAGGAAGATCCTTTCCCCAACAACAACAACAAAAAAAAACCTGAGCCATACAGAATAACTAAAGAAAAAAATGCCTAAAGCAAAGAACACTATCTTGAAGCACTCTAGTGTATTAATTCTCAGATTTTTGCATGTAGTTATTTTTTTAATTGAGGGGACCAATATAAGGTTGTTAAGTTTTTATTATATTAAGTAAATACACTGGGATGGGGCGAAACAGTTTAATAAAAATAATGTCTCTTACAATCACATAAATGAATGAACATTTCATCATGAAAAGAAGACAGTTCTTCAAAGTGGATATGTTTGAATTCATGGTTTCACTACTTTTACTTTCTTCTTTCTCCTGCCCCCATGGGTTGGCACTGAGTGGTTGGAAACCACTGCTCTAAGTTTGGTTAATACTAGTTCACTTGGTGAAATTTGGAACAGGCTGGTCTCCAGACGTTTATTCTCTGATTTGCTAAGAGAAATGACTGACCTAGATTAGTAGCAGTGAAGCTGGAAAATTTGTCAAAGAATTTGTCACACACAAAAAAGGAATCATGACCAGGACACCTGGATGGCTTAGGTGGTTAAATGTCTGCTTTCAGCTCAGGTCATGATCCCAGGGTCCTGGGATCGAGCCCCACACTGGGCTTTTTGCTCAGCACGGAGTCTGATTTGGACCCTGCCTCTGCCCCTCCTCCCACTCATGCTCTCTCACTCTCTCAAATAAATAAATAAAATCTATTAAAAATTATTAAAAAAAATAATATATATATATGGAGTCATGGCCTTGTGAAACAATCTGTATTCTAGCAACCTGTAATTTACCAAATCTGGTCAACCGCAACATATGTTATGTACTTCTCCATCCCCAATTTTAACTCTCTAGAAATCAGAATAAATCTTATGATCAATGTCCAGAGAAACCAGTCGATCCTCAGAGATGTAAGCTGTGCCACTTCCTGTGGAAGCATCATAGCCTGGAAGAGAGTAAACTTTTGGCTATTTATTTTTCCTTGTTTCCCCAGTTGCCTTATTTCATTGGTGCAGCCTCGCACAGTCGAATTTTTGCTTGAACTTAGACCCAGAATTGTCCTCAGTAGCACTGTATTGTATGTCAGCACTGAAAAGAAAAAGGGCCACGGAGCCAGCGAACAGAGGGGAGGATGTAAGTTGACCGTAAGTGATGCCAAGTATTTATCACTCGAGAAATGAACCAACCGATTCTCTTGTAACACGACAACCGAGTATTTTACAAAGGATCCACGAATATAAGACCCATGTATGTAAATGAATTTGTGCAAGGAGATGTATCTCTTGTCCTTGGGATATATACAAAAGAACCATCTGTTGGATGCCAAGCAGCACAATTAGAGGCAGAAGAATTTGCCAATCTCTCAATATAAATCACAGTGCTTTCAAAGCCAGGAAAGGTGAGTGATCCGTGCATGCTTTGTGAAGGACTATTACTCAGGAGCTAGGTTGCCAATAGCTTCCTGATAACTTTCAAATTAGCTGTGTGAAAGTGTGGAGGGGTATGGAGGTGGAGTAGTCAAATAATCAAATGGAGATGGAGAGAATACACCAGTGGTCTTTGAAATGCCTTAAGATTATATTTTCAATCACAAAGGTGCTAAAAGTTATTATCAAAAAATGCATTATGAAAAGTAACATGTCATGTGCCTGATAAACAATGGCCAGAAGTGATTCAGAAGGATGAAAAGAAGGCTCCGACTTAAAATCTTAGTTATTATAGGCATAATATGCTAGTGTATAAATAAAGACACTCCATTGTGCTATATTTTAAAAAGAACTATACATTTTTCTTCTTAAAATGTC
Source organism: Mustela erminea (assembly GCF_009829155.1). Classification (NCBI taxonomy): domain Eukaryota; kingdom Metazoa; phylum Chordata; class Mammalia; order Carnivora; family Mustelidae; genus Mustela; species Mustela erminea. Next base: position 128,630,420 of record NC_045614.1, read on the forward strand.
CTTTTTGCCTAAAGAGAAGATGCTACTTAAATTGAGATGTATTTTAAAACCAAGAGGCCAGAACTGAGGAGATAAAGCGCAGAAGGGTTAATTCTGTAATCACAACATCTATAAAATTAGGATTTTTCCGTTTGCTCTTTCTTTTGCTTCTCCCCCCAGATATCTAGACCACTGTGATTCTTTCTATACTCTCTTACATTTTGCAAAAAACGCATCTTTATGTTCTTTTTCCTGTTCTATTGAATTAAGCAAAAAGGAAAGGTTATGGGTATCTTAAATAAGGAGTAAATGGCCAGATAAATCAAAAGGATAGAACTATGGAGAAAGTAAGCTACAGATATGTAATGTACCAGAAAAAATTACAAAAGACTTGAAAATGGACCAAGATGATTACTGGATGTCTTCAATGAAAAACTATGAATTATCTAGAACATAATCTTCCAGGGTATCTGACTATGAGTTTTGGTTCCTTTGTCATCTTTGAACAACTTCACAGTTCTCTAAGTTAAAGATAATTGATAGTGATACAAATGATTCTTGTGTACAAAAATGTGCAGTGTACATGTATGATTGAATACAATTGATTATTGCCCTGTGGATATTGACCAGTTCTGCATCTAGTAAGCAGATGTGTTTTAGTATTCCTCATGAGTTTACATATTCATCTGCTTTTTGGATTCTTTAATGAATTAATTTTAACAGCCTACTGATTCTCTCATTAGTTAATGAACTAAATAAAATCTTTGATATCTGTTCATTTTATATTTGTTTGAGAGTCAAGATTCTACCTTTTAGAAATAATTATCCTTTAACTAGTTTTAAAAATCCTTACAGTTAGAAATTTTTCTTTTTAAAAAATGGTTATTTTCATGGGATAATCTGGCAATCAGGAAGGAATTAGAAAATATTAGTCTTTTCTTAATCACTGAATATTCCTTAATTGTTGGTTGAATTAGTACTGTATCACTGGTACTCCAAAATGATTTAGCAGACCTCTGTGGCTTGGAGCTGGCAGCGTTCCAAGTTTGAAATTCTTGGGTGTTTTGCATGCATCCAAGAGGAAGATTAGGCCTGGAAGAGTCTAGGGTGGTCTGCTCATTTAGGGACTAACCAGTCTCGGAAATGTTGAGAAACAACCAAGGGCAGATGTGCTAAAACTCCCCAGAATTTTTAAAACACTTTGGTAAATATAAATATATTAAGCCTGAATCCCTTAGCAGTAAGAGGGGGGCTAATTGGAATGAAGATGGACGTGACTCACAAGAGTTCGTTTCCTTGCTGATACCCAAGGCTTCCAAGGAGCTTTGGTGATTTTTGGCGCCAAACATCCTCCAACGAGGAGGAGATAAGGGTTATAAACTTTCAAGAACATTTCACAACAAAGATAACTTCTTGGGAAATTGTTTGGCCTAATGAGTAGATGATGAATATGTAAGTCTCTAGTCAAACATTTTCCCATGTTAGGCTATAACAGATTTCTAAAATCAAAAACCAAAATACTCAATTATTTTGTGGCTTTCAAAAAGTTAGAAAAATGCAGTCCAGCAGAACTCTCTGCAATGACATAAACATTGCATATATGTACTCGTCCAATAAGGTAGCCATTTGTTACTTGTGGCTACTGGGTATTTGTAGTGTGGCCAATATACCTCAGAAACAAGTATTTTAATTTTATTTAATTTTAATTAATTTCAATAGCCATTTATGGCTTGTGGTTACCATATTTGACAATGGAGCACTAGAAGTAGGCCAAATAGATCAATTCTTCATAACCTTGGTTCTTGACCAAATACGAGTGTTTACAAACAAAAACAGGAAAATTAGTAGCATGAACTCCATAAAACATGTCTCCTTACGCAAGACGTTTTATTTGTAAACACACTCTTTTTCTTCAAGAGATCTCAATTGATAAAGAGGCTCCATTTGGAATTCCAAAGGCTTTTGATTAAAACAGGTGACCAACAAGCATCAGTAAGCTGGCAGATCCCAGCCCTGCTGGAAATGTGACTTGGGCTTTCCAAAAAGTGGTAATAAATAATTCCGTTTGGCACAAGCAGGGAGACTTTGTCCTTGCCAATGAATGACTTCCTTTGCAATACTGTCAGGAGAGCTAAACAAGGGACACACAAGCCCTGAGGCAAGATTCAGAGAGTAGTTTCAGAGAGATGGGTTAAAAAGTCATCATCAATCAAGGTCATGTGTGGCTCAAGGCCATTTTGGAACTAAGCCAGGCATTAATGGTCTTAGCTCACCCATTAATGCTTTAAGAAATCCCTGCTGATTGCTCTTACCCAGCCTATGGGCTTAGCTGTTTAAAAGACTGCAGAATGTTCCTGCTGGAAACACCTTGACCAGACCCTCATTTTATAGGTGAGGAAACAAAGTCATCTGTACCGAGCAATTTCTTGCACACCAAGGATGTTTAATGAGCTACTATAGATGCTTAAAAATATATAAACTTTAAATGTGAATGCAATACCTAGAATTTAATTTACTCACTCATTCATGCATCAACCATTCATTCTTTCAGTAACTACTTATTCTTGACAACTACATATCAGGTCCTGTACTAGGTGCTAGGGATGCAGAAGATAACAGGGTGATGCAAGAGATATGCTTTTGTGATATTTTCCTTTATGTATGAGATATATAGTCTTTTTTTTTTTTTAAGATTTTTTCTTTATTTGTCAGAGAGAGAGAGGGAGAGAGAGCAAGCACAGGCAGACAGAATGGGAGGCAGAGAGAGAGGGAGAAGCAGGCTCCCTGCCGAGCAAGGAGCCCGATGTGGGACTCGATCCCAGGACGCTGGGATCGTGACCTGAGCCGAAGGCAGCTGCTTAACCAACTGAGCCACCCAGGCGTCCCGAGATATATAGTCTTTACAGAGACTTCCAGCTTTTTATTCAGAACTTTAACAATATTGGAATTTCTAATTTCTCAATATTAAAATATTGCTTGTGTCATAAAGTTTTTAAAAGCTGGCTATGTCCCTGAAAATCTGAAAATACTCAGATATAAGGTTGCTTCTCAATTACTTTGTCCATGGAGGGAGTATTAGCCTAAATTACCCTCCAATCATTTGTTAATCCTTGAATATATATTGAAGGGCTGGGAAAGGGGGTAAAATAGCCAGAGAAATTATTTAAAGAAAAAAATTCTCACAGAAAGACTTTTGAGCATTCAAAGCCAGTTTTAACCTATCTTGATAATGCAGAGTCAGAACTGTTAAGTACAGTATTATAATTTGATGATACCTAACAGAGGACAGCAGTAGTTAGGGCTGTTGGCCATACACATGAAATAGCCCAGATACAAGGCATTTATATTTATATTAACTTATATTTGGTTCTATTTATAGTGTTCTTTCTTGTCTTTCTTGTTTGAATTCTCCATCTCTTGCTACTATTTTACTGTCTTAGCTATAAGAGCCTTCCCAGCTCTTGTTATTTTTCTCTTTTAGCTTTAACCTCTTTATTTTATAAGATTATATGTGAGGGTTTGAGGGTTAAACTCCCCAGAGGTAAAATGCTTAGTTTCACTTTGCCTCAGTGTCTGTTGAGACCACACAAAGCTATTTTCTTATCTTGGCTAATAACGATAATATTCCCAAGACCCAAGGGCTCTTTTAGTAAAATGGTGTAAGCTCATTTTCTTTTTATTTCTTTTTTCCTTCCTTCCTTCCTTCCTTCCTTCCTTCCTTCCTTCCTTCCTTCCTTTCTAGATTTTGTTTATTTGAGAGAAGGAGAGAGAGAGAGTGTGAGAGAGCACGAGTCAGGTGAGGGGCAGAGGTAGAAGCAGACTCCCCAGAGCCCAGAATGGAGCTCTATCCCAGGACCTGGAGATCATGACATGAGCCAAAGGCAGATGCTTAACTGGCTGAGCCATCCAGGCGCCTCTACACTCATAGGTTTCTGACACCAAGATGATTATGGAAGGATATTAACATTAGGCTGAATTTTGTGAAATTGCCATTTTTATAAGCCAAAGTGGTCAATTGGCATGTTCATATGCTTCAACCTACTATTTAGTGAGAATTTACTGTGTCTTAGGCTAAAGATTAGAACTTTTGTATGCTGTTTTGCTACATTTTATTTCATACAGAATTTTTAGTTTTGAAAAGTCATCATATCTCACATTTTTAAGATACATACTAGTTTAGAAGTCTGGAAAAAATTTATTATGATTTTCTTTTAGAATTCTTTTCACTTTGTACTAGAAATGCTAAAATGGACAGAAAGAACTCTCTGACACAAAACACCAACCCAAATTAGGTGGCTCTTTCTTTAAAAGAAAAAAAAAATACTTGTGACTTACTGTACCCTGGGGAAATTAAGTTACCTACATTATTTTCTAGACAGTCTTTTGCAGGACTACTATGGGGAAAATGAAAGTGAGAAAGAATGTGTCAAAAAATAATTTTATTGCTTTGTTTTTTAATACTCCTATAAATGAAAATATAAAATCATCTTATTACTGACTAATGTTATATTAATGTTACCTGAAAACATCCACCTGTTAACTCTATTTATAAACCTGTCATACACATTGTAATAGGGGGATTTCTAAAAAAAAGTTTGGTTTCCTCTTCCTGTTCATCACTGTCAAATGCCTGAAAAGGCAACTTGTAATTTTTATTGCAGAGTGTGGGCAAACAAGTAAAACATTAAGAAGATATAAAAACTCTCCATGAAAGTGTTCTGGTTATACTTCCCTGTAATTTTCAGAACCACATTCAAAATAAAGTAACAGCTTTAGGAAGTGTGTAGAAAGATGAATTAAGGAAATAAGCCAATGTTAATGTCAGATAGGAAAAAAAGAGAGAGAGAGAGAAGAAAAAGAAATTTCAGGAGATAGTGTACTTCTCCACAAAGCAGGTTCAAGCAATCTAACTAGTATTCAACCCCTCTCATTTTCAGAGATCTGGAGAGACATGGATGTAATTATTTTCTTCTGAATCTCTTCTAAGTTTAGTCATCCTCACTGACAGGAAACTGTCCCTTATCAAGCTCTTTACACAGCCAACTCAAGGCTTTTCCTATGGTTGGGGGGGGCGGGTAAAATGGGAGGGATATTTTATGGATCTTCTGCTGAGCACCAGTGCTCACTACCCTGGCACCTGGCGGGGATGTATCTCTGTCCTTAGTTAACCACGGGAAGATCGCAGGGGCGTCGTGGTGAAATGAAGGCGAGGATGTCGGCTTTTCACTTTATTCACTTGGGGGCCGCTTCTTCCATGTCTTAAGGATTATTGAAATTTAAAGCTAGGTGTGTCAGAGAAATTTCAGAGAATATTTTTAGGACTCCAAGATAATGTGTCAGGGTCTTTCTTGCAAATGACTTGTCCATAAGTAAGTTAGAATAAAATGAAATCGTTCTCTCAAGCTGACTTTTTAAAAAATACATACAGATAATTGGCCCTGCAGAGAATGACTGAAGGGTGGGGATTAGGTTGGTAGGAGCCTCGTAGATTTTACAGTGAAACAGATCTATAGATAAAGCTTTTAAAACCACAGTTACAGTCCCAATAAGAAAAACAATGAGGGTCAAAGCTCAACCTCAGTTAAGCTCAAGAGAGGCTACTCAAACAGGATGGGATATGCTGTCATATTTTCTCATTTCAAGTATAGCCTGAGAATCTACAAGTGAGAGTCTAGGAGCTTGAAGACTAGGGAACTGTTAATAAAATTCAGGAATATGCTAGGAATAACTAAGTTTCAAAATGAAAAGAAATTCTTCCTATAAAATAGAGGCTCTTAACCTCAGTTTTCTCCCCAGACACCAATTAATTCAGGGACTTCTAGAGGTTAGAGCATATCATGGACTAGCCATCTATACATAATTGCTAGTCATCTAAACATACTGACACAAAATTATTTCCAATCCTCATAACAAGGTAACCTGGAAGGTAACCTCATTTTGCAGATTAAGAAACTGAAACATGGTCAGTTTAAGATATTTTACCATGTTCACATGGCTTACTAAGGAATGTAAAGGGAATCTGAGCTTCTATTTGAAGACTTCAACTCCCACTCTACTTTTTAAAAAAGATTTTATTTATTTATTTGAGAGAGGAGAGAGCAGGGCAGGGGCAGAGGGTGAGGGAGAAGGACAATCCGTTTCTGTGTTGAGCTGGAGCCCGATGTGGGACTCAGTCTTGGGACCCTGAGCTCATGACCTGATCCAAAATCAAGAGCTGACTGCTTACACAACTGAGCCACCCAGGTGCCCCCCATGCCAGTCCAATGTATTTTTACTATGCATTGCTGCGCCAGTTGGATGAGATTTAGAGGTCTCTTGGTCTACTTCTCGAGTTGAATGCAGGAATTCCCTCTGCAAGACTGACTCTGCTTAAATTCCTTGTGTGTGCGTCAGCTTTGTGTTTGTGTGTGTATGTGTATGTGTATGAGAGATATCTCAGTGTTTGATTGGCTTCCATGATGGTAAGGTAGCTCATAATGTTTAGATGAAATCTCACTCCTTTTAACCTATTGACCCTGTGTTTGCCAAATAATGCTACAACTGGCTTTAGGTATAAAATATATTAATTAGGATCTTAACTTGCTATATAGTACATTACAATCCTTCAACTTTTTTAATTAAAAAAAGCTAAATTGGTAAAACATTCATAGGCAACAAAATTCAAAAGATATCAAAAGGCTTATAGTGAAGACCAACTATCTCCTATACCCTAGTCAGCCAGTATCTCTTGGTGAAAGCAACAAATGTTATCATCCACAGAAACCTTAAATATATACAGTATATTTATTTTCCCCTTTTCCTTCTTACAGAAGTAATAACATAATAAACTTCCTTTACACAGTGGTTGGGAACCTCACTTTTTCATTTAGCAACATATCTTGAAAACTATTTGCTGTCATACATAAAGAGCATCCTCATTTTATCTACTTATACTTTTAGCAGCTTCACAGCATTTTACTGGATGGATACGCCATAATTTACTCAGTTAGTCCCCAACCAATGGGAATTTAGATTACTGCAATCTTTTGCTATTACAAATAATGAGGTATTGGCTAATTTCAGAAATATATCATTTCACAGGTGTGCAATTATCTCCGCAGGGTAAGTTCCTTGAAGTTAAATTGCAGGTCAAAAGGCACAGGTATTTGTAATTTTGATAAATATTGCCTAACTGCCCTCCATCAAAGTTTTATGATTAAAAGCCCAGGAATATACTTAGAAAGAAAGAAGAAAGACCTATACAAAAGAAAAATTGAAATACTGCTAAGAAATAGAAAAAAAAAAACTAGAATGTTTCATCTTTTATGTAACACTCTTCCTAAAATAAGGACAGATGAACATGTTAAACAACACCATAGGGGTACAGTCAGCAAGATCCAGGCCATCGGAAAGTCCACATTACAATAGATTCAGTTTCAACAAATAAAATACAGAGGTAAGGGGCAGGGAGAGCTGGGGAGGCAGGAAGCCAGTGGCTTCAAAGAGACATATGAATAGATTGCAATGCCTGGTCTTCATTTGGATGCTGGTTGAAATAAACTAACTTTAAAAATCATATATTGTATTGTAAGACAATGGGGGAAATGACTAGGATAAATGGAAATGGACACCTTATTGTTAGATAGGAATATTTAAGATCATATAGATATTACTCTATATATTTAGTGCAATTTCAATAAAAATAGCAACCTTTAAAAATTAGACAAGCTAGTCTAAAGTTCACAAAAAATTACACAAGAATAACAAAAAAAATTCTAGGAAAAAATTAACAGTGATTAGATACTAAAATGCACTTAAAAACAATAATAATTAGAAGAGGGTGTTGAGAAATATAATTTAGTATATGATAAAACTTGGCATGTCCAATCAGTGGAATAAGAGATCATTCAGTAAGTACTAACATGTTAAAAGAACAGACTATATATTAAAAAATAAAGAAGATAAGTACTTTGCACTTTAAATCAAAATAAATACTAGATGGTCAAATTTTAAAAGTGAAAATTGAAGCTTTGAAATTCCAAGGAGATATCCTGGGAACTTACAAATACATTCATATATAAGTACACACAAATACACATATATTTTCCATACATAAAACACGTATATATTCACATGTGTATATATGTTACATCTGTGTATATTATGTATATATATGTGTATATGTACTGTTTTAAAGAAGTGTTATACACACACAGTGTTGTATTAGAAAAGGCCTAAGTGTGGCAAAGACTGGGAGCCATTAAAGAAAAGAGTAATATGACTATAGGCAAAAATAAAAAGTCTTTACAGCAAAACCACATGAGTGAAGTCAAAGGCAAGTAGCAAAGTAAAAAATCTTAAATTTGAGATAAAGTGAAATTTTCCTATTTCATATAAGACCTCTATAAACCTATAAAACCAACAAAAGTTCTATAGAAAATTAGGCAAAGGACATGAATAGATCTTTCACCTAAAAGATACTTAAAATGCTCTTAAACGCAGAAAAATATGGTCAAAGTTTTTGATTATTATTTAAAAGTAAAACTACACTGAGTTACCATTCATTACATATCGGATTAATAAAAGTAATATTAAGGCCTTACCCCTAAAAATTTAAGAATGACCCTAAGGTCATCTGACTTGTAGGAAAAAAATGGTTGGGGCAAAAAAGCAGTAACATCCCAGAAATTCTAGAATACTCCAGTAATCTGTAGGATTGGCATTACGGTTCTGTCTCACACAAAGTTCACAGCATCAGATGATCTCTCTAATCCAGAATGCGATGGAAAAACTAGAACAAACAAAATCTTTAAGTTTTTTAAAATAGTCAATAATAAAAATCCATTAAAAAATAAAAAATAGGGGCGCCTGGGTGGCTCAGCGGGTTAAGCCGCTGCCTTCGGCTCAGGTCATGAACTCGGAGTCCTGGGATCGAGCCCCGCATCGGGCTCTCTGCTCAGCGGGAAGCCTGCTTCCTCCTCTCTCTCTGCCTGCCTCTCTGCCTGCTTGTGATCTCTCTCTCAATAAATCTCTCTCAAATAAATAAATAAAATCTTTAAAAAAAAATAAAAAATAAAAAATAAAAAAAAATCCATAAAAATACACATTTTGTATTGAAGCTTATATACTTGACTCAGCAGGGCATTCCTTGATCCCTACTCCAGAATGCTTACTTTTATTCTAAATACAATCCTAACAGTAATGTTTGTTTTGATTTGGTTCCCCATCTTTAGCAATTAAAAGGAAAAAAAAATAGAGTAAAAGGCTGCTGGAAACAGGCCTAAGGTCTTTAGGAAGAAGCCACAAAAGATGTTGTTCTACAGTCAATGAAAGCCTATGCAGATCTGATAAAGACTTAAATCCTAGGACGATTTACTATAGGCACATTTCCTGTGAGAATCATGGCATTGCTGCAGCACTCACTGTAGGATATTCATGAGGATGCCCTTCAGCCATCTCAAAAATAATTCTTTCTCTGTTCAGTACATCCCTCCGTAGGGGATGTCTGATGTATGTCTGATAAACTACCATAAACCATCAGAAACAAAATATTGGGATATTTACTGAGATCCATTTCATTTGTCTGAAAAACTCAATTGCACAGAAAAACAAATTTCTCCTGAGACAGAACTAACCATGATATGACTGTAGTTTAAAAGACAAATAATAAATTGTCACTGGTGTGCTTTTGTTTTTCAACCCACAGGTCAGATTTTCCAGGCTTCAATAATTCTGAATTGAATAAAACCTAACTTACCTTGTGATTACTTACCAAGGAATAGTTCTGTGGCTTTATGACCTTATCACAGAACACGTCGCATTTCAAAATTACTTGCCTTAATGTAATTATGTTAATGAAATGAAATTAGGCTCATATTTGAATCTGCATGGCTTAGTAACGGCAGCAGTCAGAATCATCTTTTGATGGCTCCTTGCAATGTCTGTGGCAGAAAGGCTCTCTCTTCAATTTTCTTGTGGGTTTATGCTTCTCTTTGATGTTCCTCACTTTTTAGCAATGAACATGGATGGCATTTTAACACTCCTCAGGTATTTTTTGCAACGAAGTTACTCTACTAGGCAACAAAAGGTGTCCTCGGAGGGGCCAATTACCTTAAGACTGAGAATCTCGTAGGATTAGATTGTGTGTGTGTGTGTGTGTGTGTGTGTGTGTGTGTAGCCTCTAAGGATCATTAATATCATTAATGTGAGGCAAAAGTCCCAGACTAAATGGCTTCTGGGGAAGCATAATTTATTCAGAATGACATGACTCTAAAATGTTTTTATAACCTAGTATTAAAAAGGGAGCTAATAAAACTATTTCTCTAAATCAGCACTTCCCAGTGTGTGGTTGGGGGACTTCCCAGTCGGAATTTCCCGGGAGAGGAGGAAAAGCCCAGGCTAGGGGGCCACATCACCAACCTCTTGAATCAAAAATTTTAGCGCCAGTTTTTTCAAGAGATATTTCAGGGGACTGTTTGATGTACTCAAGTGTGAAAATCAAGTTGGTAAGATACCAACGAGGATATGTCTGTCAGTGGAAGTGAGGTGCAAAGGGTTCGGAGGTGAGAGGAACAGAGGAGGAGGAAATAGTGGAGGGCTGATGACAACGAGGTACTTCACAGATTCCTTCATTTATTCCTTTACAAGGTGATGGGCTATGTTCATGTCTGTTGCTAGGAAGATGGTTGAATATCTTGAATATCGACCTCCTCTCCAGACAGCAAACTCCATGAGGGCGAAATCACATCTGTCTCCCCGGAGACTATACCCGCCTAGTGCATTGCTTTGTCTGCCCTCAATATCTGCTGAATGGATGATTTAGGAATAGTATCTCCGCACACAGAGGAGCAAACTGAGACTCAGAGAAGGTAGGTAGCCTAAGACCATCCTGTTTGCAGTGAGTAGAAACTCAGGGCTATTGCTTCTTGGCCTTTTGGCTAAGATCAAGTGTAGAAACTCAGGGCTACTATCAAAGCCCAGGAGGCTTTCCCTCAACAGTCTCACCTTGTGGGTCATTGGACTGTTTGTAAAGGAGACCTATATCAACATAGCCTTTTGACGCTCAAATCCTCAAAAATCCCTGTAATGGAGTTTATTTAGAAAATATAATAAGTTATATAGTATTTTAGAATGTGATAAATATCTTGGCGTGGGGGGGGGGTCGGGACAACTCAGCACAAGGGAATAAGAGAGTGAGAGGCTGACAAGGCATATTGCAGTTTTATTTTATTTTTTTATTAGTTTCAGAGGTAGAATTTAGTGATTCATCAGTTGCATATGATACCCAGTGCTCATTACATTTAATGCCCATGGCCGAATTAGCCCTTCCCCTAGCCCATCTCCGCTCCTGCAACCCTCAGTTTGTTTCCTAGAGTTCAGCATTTCTTACAGTTTGCCTCCTTATTTTCATCTTATATTATTTTGTAGTTTTAAATAAAAAAGCTGAGGAAAGCTTCACTGATTAGCTGATTTCTGGACAAAGCCTTCAAGGAAGCCCCTTCAAGCCCCTGATAACTAGAGCCAGAGGCCAGGGATTAGCAAGAGCACATGCCTGAGGAAGGAGTGTGTCTGTTTGATCCCAAGATTAGCAAGAAGCCAACTCAGGCAGAATGGAGAGGGTGAGGAGGAGTGCGGGCAGCTACGGAGGAATGGGAAGAGAGGGTCTAGGAACTGAGCAAAGACAGCCCCTTTGAAGAACAGAGAAATCCAGCAGTAGCTGGATGGAGAAGACACCTTGTTTGTTTGAAGTACAAGAGAAAACAGGATGCTGGTCTCCTAGTAGCAATGCTCCAAGAGATGGGGGATTGATGATTTCAGGAGAGGGAATTGCAGAAGTGGTGCTTCGAGGAGAGAGGATAAGCACCTGTGTCCAGGTAGGGGGTGGCCTTGCCTAGAAGCTCAGGGCAAAAGTATGTGGGCACAGATGCTTTTAGTTGGGGAACTATGGTAGCAGGAGACTGGAAGATTTTTAATGGCTTCCCTTTTTTCCATGATACAGGATGCAAGGTCATTAGCTGTGAACAAGCCGGGGAGCAGGTGGTAGAGAATCTGCCTTCAGAACATTTTTCACTACATTTACTCATATATAAGAACTGAACTTGGTATTTCTGCTTAAACATATGGAAATATCTTATGCACATACTCTTGCCAAAGCAGCGTTACTCATCTTTGGTTAGAATTAGCTTGGAAAGTAAACTGTGCAAGTAATGAATTTTGAAAAATAAATTAATACAGATTGAAAACCTTCTTCTCTGCTCCCACTTGTACTGTAAATTTATTCTCTCAAAATTATTTCATGTTCTGAATGTCATTGAGGAATTTAGTAGATCGCTGAGCTGCACCCCACAAGTGGGTTTCTAACCATAATTTAATTGGAAGGGTTGTAACAAAGTTTCACCATATGGGACTGCCAGATGTAATCAATGCAATATAAGTTTGAAGAAGGCATTATTGAGTGTGTCTAAGCACATTTTATAAGCAATGAAAGCTATCATTTATGCAACAGAAATCACTCTAATGTCTTATGAAATTAGGACATCAGTAGAATATGTAAGTGTTAGAGGGTTAATGTAGATCAAGTAATTTTGGCTGTAAGATAACACACTATTTAAAGACAAACGTAAGTCAGATAATACAGGTATTACTCACCCTTCCTCCACCCTAACACATCAGTCAAATTTGTAGGCTAACATGGCTTAAAGCTTTTATACTAATACAGTTAATGATACACTTGGAAGCTGATACAATTGGGACTTTAATTTTATTAAACAGAGAATCTGGGCAAATTACTCATTCATTAAGTAGAGGCCCACAAAGTTTTTAATCTGGGGCCAATTAATAGTTTAACATGCTGAAATGGCCAGCCTTGAACTTTTTGTTTGTTATTTGGATTTTTCCAGACCTAAAGGTATTGCAAATCAGTGGCTAATCCTGCAATGAATAAACATAACAAAATTGTGATCCCGAAAGTCTATCGCTCAAATTCCTGAAGGCAGGCTCAGAACGAAAAGAAAATCACACCTGAGGAAACCACAAAAGCAGCATTGTTTTTCCCTGTTCCGGGTTAGGCTGAAGAGGGCTCTTGTACAAGCAAAGAGTTCATCTGTACTAATCGTGTCTCGGAAGCTGTACTGGTATTAAATATTGCTAAAATACAGATGCATATATCCCATATGCTATCAAAACCATGGCACTCCAAAGCTAAAGATTCAAGACTACCCACCATTCAGAGATTAATCATCTGGTATTCTCCCTGACGTTGGCCACTGTTATTTGTCGAACTGTGGTGAATAAAACATAAATGTTAACACCTTAAATCATCATGATGTTGAAATCATCCCCTGCACAGGCTAACAAGAACACATGGTGTGAAACCAAAGATGGAAAGGCAAATTCAGATCCTTTGAACTGTATAACCTTTGGTCAGATTAGATAAATACCGGAGAAATGTTCCACTTCAATAATCCATACGGTTAAAGCAGATTAAGGATTTTAAAGCAGTCAAGACCACACGTGTGCGAGCTCACATGCGCATGTGCACACACACACACACACACACTCTACACAAATTAGAGCAAGGCTACCCGAATTGAAGAATCTCCTGTTGCCAGTGTATGAATTTTCAACCTAGGAATAGTGTGGAAGGACTGGAGGCCTGACTTATCCTCTGGTCAGTTGCCTTCACAGCCTTGGTGTCAGGAGAGCTTATGACAAGTTGCAAAGCCAGGTAGGTGCATCTTCTCTTGACTTTAGTTTTCTAGCTGGTGGCTGGCTCTTCTCCCTCCAGAACCATTATAACATTAGTAAGACCTGATGGATGGCACCACACAGAGGAATTGATGAGTGTAGCCAGCTGGACTACAGAGATATTCGGGCAGCAAGAATAATGTAAGCTTGCCAGTGAAGCACAATGTAAGTAGATTCTAAAACAACCCCCAGAGCAAAGTTAATATGAAAAATTAAAGTTTACTTTTCAATAGTCTGTACGTCGCCTTTCACTGGTGCATGGGGACTAAATGTTTACAGAGAAGTAATAAATGGGCCCTTGAGGATGCTGGGGTTCAAGGCCAATTCTGTTGTACTTGCTGCCATCTTTGAAGGCTGAGTTGTTACGGTTCCTGCTTAGAATGGTATTTCTAGCCCTCTCCCCCTGGTTAACTTCTATTGCTTCTTCATAACTATCTCATTGAAGCTGGCCCCCGAAAGTCATTTCCACTTTTGTAAGCATAGTCCTCAGTGCAGAGTTCTGACTAGAGGATTCTAAACAAATGTCTGTCAGATGAAAGAGAGTAACAGAGAAATAGCTATGTTTGAGGGATATGAATGAAAAGGAACTGGATTAAGAGTGGGAAGCGTGAACTTAAGTTCTAACTACCACTAATTAAACAGCAAAACTTTTCCTTTTGCTGTTTCCAAGTCTACTGAGTGGGAATAATAACAATGCCTCTTCCACCTCCTTTGTGAAGTGGTTATGAGAACAAAGGGGCAACAGTGGGAAAAATGGGATCTAACAGAAACCTGGTTTCATAATGGGCAGCCTTAGGCAAATCAATGAAATGGCTGGCACAAATTTCCTATGTCAGGTATGGATCAAAAAACTTCCCTATCTCTTAGGCTTCTTTTATAAAGGTCTATCCAAATAACAGAAAGTGTGACTGCCTTTTTATTTACTTTAAAGAATACTTTTGAATTTTAATTTGAAATAATTTTAGACTTACAAAGACATTGAAAAAAAGTAGAGTTCCCATAAAGCCTTTACCTAGTTTACCTAGTTTCCCCAAATGTTAACATCTTACTTATAACCGCTACACAATCATCAAAACCAGGAGATTAACTTTGATATGTTACTATGAACTGATGTATAAACATTATTCAAATTTTTCCAATTATTCCACTTCATTTTTATGGTCCTGGATTCTATCCAGGGTCTCATACTGCATTTAGTGGTTATGTCTCCTTAGTCTCTCCCTCCCTCCCTTCCCACCTTCTATCCTTTCTTTCTTACTTATTTATTTTAGAGAGAGAGAGGGCATGCATGCACTTAGTGGGTGGTGGGGTGGGGGTAGAGGAAGAGGGAGAGCAATAGTCCCAAGCAGGATCCACTCCCCGTGCAGAGCCTGATGCAGGGCTCAATCTCATGACCCTGAGATCATGTACTGGGCCAAAATCAAGAATCGGACACATAAGCAACTAAGCCACCCAGGCACCCCGTCTCCTCCAAAAAAAAAATTTTTTTTTTGAAGATTTTATTTATTTGACAGACAGAGAGGGAGAGGGAACACAATCACAGGGAGTGGGAGAGGGGGAAGCAGGCTTCCCACTGAGCAGGGAGTCTGACGCGGGGCTTGATCCCAGGCCCCGAGATCATGATCTGAGCCGAAGGCAAAGGCTTTAACCCACTGAGCCACCCAGGCACCCCTCCTTCAAATTTTTAAAAACTATCCTGTGGGTAGATATATTAAGACTGCAAATATCCTATTTCTCAACATGTTTTTGGCCACTAATTTTCACATCCATTATTATTCTTATCTGCAACAATTAACAGGTTGTTTGCCAAATGGTGATTTTTCTACTTCCATAATTCTTTGTACATTCATTAATTGGAATTCTCCTGTAAGAAAGAGCTATCCCTTTTCTCTCATTTTACTTATATATTCAAATTACTTATTTGTATCAGTATGGATTCATAGGTCTTTATTTTATTCCATGGGTTATTATAGTCCATCACTATCACTATTTACTTTATTTCTCATATTTTCCTAGATTTGCTATGGCCTTTTTAGATGGCTCAACTCACACAGATCAATGCCTTGCTAAAAATCAATCTACCCCAAGAAATGCCTGTTAGGAGATGTGGCATTTGTGAAAAAATTAAAATGTATAGCTGAAAAAAAAAACGGTCTGAGTTATCAAGGACACAGGGATCCAGATGCTACCAGTGACAAAAATAAAGATAAAAGACCTATAAGGATACAGAGGTTCAGGCTACTAAATATCCTACACATTTGTACTCCAGCTGGTGACTTATCCATCTGCCAAATGGCAAGAAGGGTGTGTTCAGATATTTATATCCCCTCTTCATCTGAATATACAGAGGCTGTCAAGAAGTATTAAAAGATCAATAACTGTTATCTTACAGTGTGTATGTATGTATGTGTGAGTGTGTGTGTGTGTGTGTGTGAGAGAGAGATTATTACCAGTTTAGGCCACTTTAATGCAAACTTTTTGAAAACAGATAAAGCCAGTCTTGAGTATGATTTGTGTAACATAAATCCCTGACCATGTTTGTTCATAGTTACTTATTAATTCATCACACAGACTTATACTTTAATGTTTAGTATGTCCCTAGGACTGTGCAAACACCATGGATATAAGCAACCATTACATACTGTCTTTAGTGACCTTTAAGTTCAGTGGAACTGAGGTCCTTTCAAAAAGCTGTGATATTCCAGGTGGTCCTAGAGAGAGCTCTTGGCTTTATCAGTAAAACAGGAGGGTTAGTCTTTGATCTTTAAGATTCTTTTCAGCAGTAAAGTCATCTGATACTGTGATTCACTAACTTCATTATTTTAAAAAATTGCTGTTTAATGTGCCTTTCTCTCAAAATATCCCAATCAGTAATAGATGCACTCTTCTTTTTAATAAATCCTTTGTAGCTGTTTAAATACTTACTGAGTCTCACAGAGCTGATCCCCTGTGGGTGGAAAACCTCATTTACATACGGCCCTGGACTCTATTTTTCACACAGAGGCCCAGACTTGTGACATGAAAAAAGTCAGTGGAGACCCAGAATACATTATTTTTAAAGTCAGAGGCAGTTGGTTGCATATTGCAGTTACTTAGTTTTCTTCCTTTGATTAATGGAAATCAAATAGCTAATCTAAATAATTATAGTGGTAGACTAGAAATCGCGTTCATGGCTATGACTGCCATGTTAATTATAAGGGGCATTTGCTTATCTACCTCGTCCAAAATCAGAAAGATGCCTTATCCTATGACCGATGGCCAGATATACTTACTTGGAAGTTTAATTAAAAAAAAAATTAGAAAAACAGTAACACGTACTCATTTTAATAGTTAGTAATAGCTAGTACTATGATCTCAGAGGTTACAGAGAAGTAAAAGATGAAAACCAAGATATTTTTAAAAAGACTATTTATGTCACATCAAATTCACATTTTATATTTGCTATAATTTCAAGTATGAACAGTGATACTGGTCCGCTTTATATATACAAGGTTCCATTCCTAACCACAGGCTTCTTATAGTTCCCACTCTTCCAACATCTCAACCTAAAATAACAGATCTTTTTATAAAGCACAACAATACCACAATGAGCTCATCTGAAGGAATCTAATCCTGTCATTTAATTTCTTTAAAACAAGAACCAGGTTTCACATGTAAATTGACTTTAAAATATTGAATCAGTCAGCATAATTGGTTACTTAACTTTACATAACTGGTTACAACTTAGAGGTGAAGGTGTGTTGCAGATTAAAAAAATCTTAATTTACTCTGAAACGAAGTCAGGTTAGTGGGATTACTACAATACCATGTGCTTTCTTTCAGTTTCTTAATTAGGAAGTGCTTCCAAACTACTGTCCTGAAATACATCATGGATTAAAATGTAACATTTTTCTGTTTACAGATACACTTAAGAAATGTAGATTGGGGGTTATACGTGTACTGCTTATAGTGAGAGGTATGACCTAGTAACCTGCTAGACTTGAAAGATTAAAGTGGAAGTAGAGGAAGGAGTAGATGTGCTGAATGAGTATATTTTGAAATATCAGTTCAGACAACAGAATGGCTCATTGTGCGGCCTGAGGCTGCAGGAAAGTTACCAATGTTGTCTTGTGAACAGCATTAAAGGAAGAAAAGCAGTAACTCAGGTAGGTCAACAAGGTTAGGTGATTAGGCGCAAGGAAAGAGAAAGTGTTAGGGGGAATCCAGGAGGCACACAACGATTGGGGCCTAGGGGCGGAGGCTGGGGATAGGACAAGGTCAGTTTAACCCTGAAACCCATGGATGGGCAGGTATGCAGACCAGCAATGAAAGACTGAGAAATCCTTAAGTGGAAGGAAAAGGATTTAGTTGTTCAAATCTGGGAGCACTTTAGAGTGACAGGAGGAAAATGACAAATCGTAAAAGTTGCTACAACTCGATACAACTACTGGGAACCGTAAGGGTGTGTTCAATTAACTTGTCTTGAATATAGCGATACCAGAAGTAGTTTTACTTCTGATGGATTCGTCAGATTAGTGACACGTCCAGGGTGTCCCAAAGATGTGTAAATTCAGATTGTTGCACTGTGGATTTTCTTAAAGGCAGGTCATAAACCTTAATGTTATTCTATGTTGACATTTAAAATATTCAAATTTGAACAGCCTCCGTATACTATAGAAAGAACAGCTTTATGCTAGAAACTGCAATTTATGAAAATATATGCTCCACAGAAGTCGGGCACTTCCAATTGCTTAAATATTTCAGTTGCATAAATAATCCAAAAGCTTGTAAACATTTTACAATTATAGACCAGTAGAGGGCTTTAAGAGGCACTTTTATCTATTCCCATTGTCGAAGTTGTGTCTCTGTAGCCAGGGGTCTGGCTGGAAGATGTGGCTCTATTGGTTGATGAATTCCCACAGCCCCCGTTTCTGGGATTTGTGGACATCCTGTGGTGATTCTAACCCTCATCCTTCTCTCTTGCCTGGATTTCATGCCTAATTAACTGATATAAAATGATTGCAGAGCTCACAAATGCTTAAACTGAGGTAAAACAAAGGTAAATGTGGCATAACTGAGTCTCTTCCCATCGGTCACTGGAAGTATAAATAGTTCCCTTGAAAAAGGAGCTTGAAGTAAGGTTCATACATGATTTCAGAGAGGAAGAAATCTATTCTGTCGGCCCCTCTCCCCCCTTTCTAAGAAAAAAAAATCATGGACTAGCAACTGTCTTTGGAATTAAATCCAAATTAATAGATCTGGAGGAACACGCTATCAATCACACATTCTGGTATTTCTCACCAACAGAAAGACAGCAGCACTGTTACAGAATCACTGCAGTTCCATAGAATACACACACATACACACAGAGTTCCATGAATATATATGTACACGCACACACACACACTTTTGACTAAAAACATTAACAGTCTTCTGATACACAACCCTCATTTATCAGATATTCCAGTGACACTGGTTTCAGGCCGGTGTTTTTTAACCTTTGCTTTAGCACACCTGAGGCATGGAATAAGTTCAAGAATAGACACTCTGGGGGCGCCTGGGTGGCTCAGTGGGTTAAAGCCTCTGCCTTCGGCTCAGGTCATGATCTCGGGTCCTGGGATTGAGCCTCGCATCGGGCTCTCTGCTCATCAGGGAGCCTGTTTCCTCCTCTTTCTCTGCCTGCCTCTCTGCCTACTTGTGATCTCTGTCTGTCAAATAAATAAATAAAATCTTAAAAAAAAAAAAAAAGAATAGCCACTCTGTAGTAGACAGTGGAGGTGAGGCCAGTAAAGTTTAGGTAGTTTGAAAAAAGCCTCAAAGGTTAATGCACCCACCTCACGGCCCCTCATCCTCAAGCTTTGTGGGAGCCCAGAGTTTTAAAGAATCAGTGGTATTAAAAAAAAAAATCAGAATTACATTTTGAAGAAGACATTAGGGTGTCTGGCATTTACTGAGTACCTGCTATGTATTAGGCACTTACTATGTTCGTTTGTTTTTTTAAATTAAACCCCTCAGTGTCATGAGACAAGAACTTTGCAAAAGAGGAAACAGAAGTTCGTTCATTTATCAAATATTTATTAAGCATCTACTATTTACCAGGCATTTTTCTAGGCATCGGGGATACAGGAGTGAACAGAAGAGACTGTCTGCCTTCGAAACTTACAACTCAGGGCCTCAGAATAGTTGTGTTAACTCACATGAGGTGAAGATGAGATCTGGAAGCAGCCCGAGTGCCACGTACTATATACCATACTTCTAGAGGACCGTCATGTCCCAACCTCTTCTGAACAATCTGGTCTTCAAGTACAAACATCCAAGACAGACTGTTTTTCACTTTAAGCAGGTACCATCTAGCATGGTCTGGGCCCTCCCAGTGGTGAGCACAGCAGGCAAGGGCCCTACCTCATGGAGTTTACACTGACCAGATAAATATACATGCAAATATCTTAGTGCAAACTCTGTTAAGTGCAATGAATAAAACATACTGTGCTATATGAATGATTCATGGGGGCCTACTTCCTGTTGGAGAGGAGATCAGGCAAGGCCTCTCTGAACAAGGGTCATGTAGGCTGAGAGCTAAAGGATAAGTAAGAGTTAAAGAGGGAGGCAGTATTTCGGACAGAGGGAACAACCTGAAGGCGCAGGAGGCAGGACAGAGCCTTGTGACTGTGAGGAACTGAAAGAGATCAGGAAACAAAATGGAAAGAGGCCAGCTTAAGTAGTAGGGACCAGATCATACAGGGCCTTGTAGATAGCAAGAAAGCTGCATTTTCCCAAACTGTAGAACAATTTAAGAAGCTGATATTTACAAAATGGATTATAGGGAGTCCAGAGCAGAAGCTTAAGGACAAATTGAGTGGTTATTACAATAATTTCGGTGAAAGGAGATAGTAGCCGTATTGATGTTGGTAGAAAAGGAGCAGAAAGATTCTGGACATTCTTATTAAGACAAAGACTGGACAGGACATAGGTAATAGAAAAGATGACTTTCAGAGTTCTCCTAGGCCACTTGGGTGGGTGAGGTTGCCCTTCTCTAGATGGAGAAGGTTGGGCGAAAACAGAGAGGGTTGAGAGGTCATTAGGAATTGTGCTCCGGTTAGATAAATCTGAGATGCCCACATGCCATGCACTTTGGGAGCTAAGGAAGCTGTTAGATAAACAAGGTTAGAGTTCAGAGCACAGGTCTGGGACAGCAATATATTTGGGAGTTGTCAGCACATTTAAGACTATCAGGATGGATGAGATTTCCTGCGGGCTGTGGGGGAGATGGCCTATGGCCAAGCTCTAGGAAATTCCATTACGTGTAAGACTTGGGAGGATAAAGAGAGAAAATTATCATCCATGTGAGAATAGGGCCTGGCAAAAGGGACACAAGGCATGTTTATTATTCACCTAGAAACAAAATTATATTTTAGTTTCCCTTGAAAAACAGATTCCCAGTTGGAACAATACTCTGTAGGCTGGAATAGCTGATGTATTACGTTGAACCACATGAATTGCCTTTTTTTTTTTTTTTTTGGCAAGTCAGAAACAGTCCAATTTTGGCAACTTCATGAAGTTCAACCTGATACAAACACATTTTGGAACAAAACCCATTTAAATCACGGTATAGTATACAGTCCTAAAATGTTGCCCTTTCACCTATGAAAAGTGATCTTTTGCTTATATTAGAGACTCTTCTATTACCTTAGATGCTGCAAAAGACATTAAAACAAATCATACACACTAATGCTACATAACTCTTACCTATTAGTTCTACCCTGACAGTCAGGCTGACAGCCTGAAAATGCCATTGACAACCTATCACCATATTCGGACTGCTGAGAACCCCAGTAATCTATCCCCTGGAAAGCACATTCAGCAGGGTAAGCACTTGTGATTTCATACATCTCCAATTTTCCGTCTGGCTTAAGAAAATTCTCTTCACTGAGTTGTCAAGACATGTGCCCTTCTCACAACTACACTTTTTTAGTTTTGCAGTTTTTCCCCTCTCATTTTTATCATTGAGAGGGTTTACACCATTGAATCATTGTGAATCTGTCTACACATACAAATTCAATAATAAACAGTCAAATTGTTTATTGGAAATAAAGAGGCTCTGAATAGGGCTTAAGGGCCTTACAGATAAATAAGGTGACTTTCATAGCAACAAGTTTGTCCGGGTTGTGAAGCTTACTTCCTAGGTTCTAAAAGCTGGGTGTTTTGATAGGAATTCTGGATCCATCTGATAAATGAAATCTTAAAGGTTTTCACTGACAACTTATTCTGATGGGGAGAAAGAAGAAAACATTTCTTAAAATATCAGCTGGTGTACTATTAAACAAATACATAAAGAGAAAACTTGTGTGTTGTCAGATTTACAATCAAATGCTTGTCTTTACTTGTATAAAGATAGGAATTACTCTGGTTTGTTGTATATGGTTACTAAGTCTCAGGGATGGATTGATTATTCATGCTAGTTAGCTAGCTGAACATTATGTTTCTATATGGGTAAAATACATAATTAATGTTTTGTGGCACTTAAGATGCAGGTATCAAACCAAAAACTAAAATTTTCCAAATAGGATGACATAAAAGGAAGGTGATATGAACATAAACTAGAGCAACTAAAAAATTTTAAGACCGAAGAGAGGAAATGAGACAAAATTTTAAAGTTGACTTCTTTGCTCTGAAGGCAAAGGGAAATTTTTACAGACATGTATCAATGTCTCAATAAGCCATTACTTTTTATAGTATGAACCAAACTGAGTACAGGTGAATAAATACAATCCCCTTAAGGTAGATTTAAATGCTTCAGTAGATTCATAATTGTTACTATCTTTTTAGGTTTCTAAGCTTGTATTTTAATGTGATAAAATACATATTAAAGTTCTCCCATCTTAACCATTTTTAAGTGTATGCAATTGTTACTTTTTGAACAATTAATCTCTTACTTCTCAGACTCATGACTGTCTTAGTCATTCTTCCTTAGCCATTCCCCTTATCTCATTCTAGGGATCACAAATTGAAATGCCTACAGAAGCCAGGGGCGTAAGCTAAATGACCCTAAGTAGCCCCATAGAAGACAAAAGAGAATGGTGGTGATTGTGGAAAACTGGTATTCAAATACAGTAAACAGACACACACACACACACACACACACAACTTACCTGTGGGCTGACTTCTGACTTATTTTGTAATCTTTGTACAGTACTGAACAGAAGGATAAAAACTATTGTGTAACCCAAATTTTCCCTAATCTCCGTCATTGTTACTGCCATCTCTGGGTCAGCACCTTGCCTTTGCTTCTTCCCAAGTCTATTTCTGTCCTCTCTTTATTCTTTATGTTGTGTGTTTATTTACTTGTTTCCCTTGAATCCAAATCTAATACCAACGCCATATATTCTTTTTGTTTTGTTAAGATTTTATTTATTTATTTGACAGAGAGAAATCACAAGAAGGCAGAGAGGCAGACAGAAAGAGGAGGAAGCAGGCTCCCTGTCAAGCAGAAAGCCCGATGCAGGGATCAAACCCAGGACCCTGAGATCATGACCTGAGCCGAAGGCTGAGGCTTTAACCCACTGAGCCACCCAGGTGCCGAAGGCCATATATTCCTTTCCAGATTGTTTTACATATTTTAATTCTACACACTCAGTACAAATAGGCTCATGGCTATTCAATGTTCAGTATGGATTACATCTTTGCCAATATAAAATACCTTTTTTTCACCAAATTAAAGCCCTTGCCTTGAATTGTCTTATTTTGAAAAATATGGCCACCCTATATTTTTAAATTAATTTTGTCTATTAGTGTTTTGCCACCTTTTGTCTTTAAACCGGTATCATGTTGCCTAGCTTTGTTTCTTTTAAAACCTAATAGTTTGATTTTGTTTTTCAACTAGCCTGGTAATTTCTACCTTTTAATAAAGGATTAAATCTAATAGTAATTGTAATGTATGTGTTTAGCATTTTGTCATGTTTGGCTTTTTCTTTTTACATTGATTGCATTTCTTTCCTTTGTTCTAAAATATGTATTTTCCATGAATGTGAAGGAAAAAATATCTATTGAATCCATGATTTACACAATAAGGCATTTAATATGCTTTCTTATATAGCTTGTTTTTGAAGTGATCAGAGATATTTGATCCAGAATTTTATTAACTTTTTCTTACCATCGGAATCTTGTAAGAATTAATTTTAACACCTTGTTTTAAAACAATAGCAACAACTATATAAATGTCATGTTTCATTTCATAGTCCCAATCTTGAATTCTTGATCATTATTTGGCAAGTATGCATTTTTTTGTTGGTGGTGATGGTGGTATGTGTGTCTGCCTTTGTATGATGAGAAGATTGTTCTTTTGTTCTTATGCACGCCGAATCACAGCCCAGCTGGATAAGCAGTTTTGAATCGTAAACTTATCCCATTGCAATTCTGTACATATTGGCCTGTTACCTTTCATTACTAAATGCTGCAGAAGGGAAGTCTGATGATAAGCTGATTTCTACTCACTTTATTTTTCTTTGCAGTTAAGGGTCCCCCTCCCTTTCATTTTAAAATAAAAACTTACAAATGAAAAAACAACTTTAAAAAAGCATGGTTAGGGGTGCCTGGGTGGCTCAGTGGGTTAAGCCTCTGCCTTTGGCTCAGGTCATGATCTCAGAGTCCTGGAATCGAGCCCCTCATCGGGCTCTCTGCTCAGCAGGGAGCCTATTTCCCCCTCCCCCTCTGACTACTTGTGATCTCTCTCTGTCAGTAAATAAATAAAATCTTAAAAATAAATAAATAAATGTGATTAAATCTTGGTCTCTGTTCATTAATTTTGCCTGGTGTTCTGAGACTAAATTATATAAATGAGACTATTACCTTCTATTTTATCTGCTAATCTGGATTCCTTATAATTCAATCCTCCGTAAGTCTTCCCTATATATATTCTTCAATTTTATAATATACAGTTGACCTGTGAACAATGTGGGAGTTAGGGGCTCTGACCTCAGTATGGTAGATAATCTGTGCATAACTTTTGACTCCTCCAAAACTTAATTACTAATAGTCTACTGTTGACCAAAATCCTTACTGAAAACTTGAATAGTCAATTAACACATACTGTGTATATATTTATATACTCTATTTTTTCAATAAAGCCAGAGAAAATATTAAGAAAATCATAAGAAATACATTTTTACAACTATATTTATCAAAAAAATTGACATATAAGTGCACCCGTACAGTTCAAACTTGTATTGATCAAGAGTCAACTATACTCACATTTTTACATGCACATTTTTAAGGCATACAGTTTAGCAGGTTTTTATGTATTCATTAAACTGTACCATCACCACTATTTAATTTGAGAACATTTCATCATCCTAGAAAGAAACCCTATAACCATTAGAAGTGACTCTACATTTCTCATGTCCCTTGGCACTAATCTATTTTGTCTTTATGGATTTGCCTATTCTGAGTATTTTACATAAAACATAGCTTGTTGTGTCTTGCTTTTTTTGTGTAACCCGCTGTTTTCAAGACATTCATGTTGTAGCACCTATCAGCACCTCATTCCTTTTTATGGTCAAATAACATTCCATTGTATGGGTATACACATTCATTGAGGGGGAGTGGGCTGTTTCTGTCTTTTATTTTTGAGAAGGGGTAGGGGGTAGGGGCAAGGGGGAGAGAAAATCTTAAGCAGGATCCATCCATGAGATCAGGATCTGAGCTGAAATAGAGAGTCAGATGCTTAAGTAAGGCACCCAATACCACCCAGGCACCCCTGTTCACACTGCTTTTTGACTATTAATTATGCTCCTATGTAACATTTGTGTACAAGTTTTTGTGTGGACATATTTTTTCAATTCTATTAGGCATATGCTTAGAGTGGAATTGCTAGGTCATATGCTAACTATATGGTTAACATTTTGAGTACTAGCCAAATTGTTTTTCAGTGTGGCTGTACCACTTTGTAATCCCTCTAGGAGTTTATAAATGTTCAATTTTCTCTATATCCTAATACTTGTTATTGTCTATCTTTTTTATTTTAGCCATCTAATGGATATGAAATAGTATCTCATTGTGGTTGATTTGCCTTTCCCTAGTAGCCAACATTATGCATATTTTCATTCGCTTATTTGGCATCTGTGTATCTTGTTTGGAGAAAGAAATGTCTGTTCAAATCCTCTGCTTAATTTTAATTGGTTGTCTTTTATTTTTGAATTATAAAAAAGTTCTTTACGTCCTTTGGCTATAAATCTCTTCCCAAATTTTGATATTTAAATATTTACAAATATTTTAAAATATAATTATATTTAAATCAAATGTATTATATATATAATATATATTTTATATATAATATATATTTAAATATTAAATATTTAATTTAACCGGCGATTAACACATACTTTGTATATATTTACACAATATTTTTTTAATAAAGCTAGAGAAATTAAGAAAATCATAATAAATTTTTAGTACATTTATCAAAAAAATTGACATGTAAGTACACCTGTACAGTTCAAACTTGTATTGATCAAGAGTCAACTATACCCACATTTATAATTTTAATTTATATTTAAATATATATGTACTATACATAATATATATTTAAATATTTACAAATATTTAATCCCTTTCTGTGGTTTGTATTCTCATATTTTTTGTGTCTCTTAATCACAAAAGTTTTAAATTTGATGAAGTCCAATTTATATTTTCTTTTGGTTACTAATGCAAGATGGTGACAATTTACTCCTATGTTTTCTTCCAAGCATATTACAATTTTAGCTCTTATGTTCGGGCCCGTGATCCATTTTGAGTCATAATTTTTGTACATGGTGTGATACAGGATCCAATTTCATTATTTTGTAGGTGGATGTCCAGTTGTCTCAGTATTAGTTGTTGAAGACTATCCTTTCTCTTGTCAAAAATTAATTGACTATAAAATTAAGGGTTTGTTTCTGGACTCTCAGTGCCGCTCTACTAATAAGTATATGTTTAGGTACACTGCATTTTCACATAAGTTTTAAAATCTTGTCAATTTTTTAAAAAAATGATCTATTTTGATTCATAGCAATAATATTGTTTCCATCCATAAACACAAGGTATCTCTTTCAATTTATTTAGGTCTTCTTTCATCTCTTGTAGTGATGTTTTGTACATTGTTTTATGTTTTTGGTAGACAAGTCTTGTATTTCCTAAGTAATTTTTTGATGCTATTTCAATTGGATTAAAGTATTTTGGTTTTGGATGTTCATTGTCAGTATATAGAAATATAATTGATGTCTTTATCATATCCTGCAAACTTGCTGAACTTGTTCTAATAGTTCTGCGTGTTTATGTGTGTGTATGAATTTTTTAGAGTTGTCTATATACAAGATACTTTCATCTACAAATAAAGATGGATTTACTTCTTCCTTTCCAATCTAGATTTTTAAAATTTCTTTTTCTTGCCTAACTATGCTGGCTAGAACCTCTAGCAAAATGTTGAATAGAAAGTGGAAGCCAACGTGCTTCTTATTCCTATCTTAAAGTAAAATATTCAGTCTTTCCATTAAGAATGACATTAGCTGTTAGGTTTTTGTATATGTCCTTTATCAGGTGAGGAGATTCTTTCCTATTCTAGTTTGTTGAATGTTTTTATCAAGAAAATGAGGTGAGTTTTGTCAAATGTTTTTGTGTCTATTGAGATGATTATGTGCCTTTTATTCTACTGATACAGTGTATTACACTGATGCATTTTCATGTTAAACCAACCTTGCATTCCTGGAATAAATCCCACTTGATCATGGTATATAAGTATATAATTTTTATCTGTTGCCAGATTTGATTTACCAGCATTTTGTTGAGGATTTTGGAGTATATATTCATATTTTCTGTTTTGGTAGTTTGTGTTTAAGTATCAATTTGCTCATTTCATCTAGGTTATATAATTTATACAACATAATTGTTCAGTGTTCCCTAATAATCTTTTATTTCTTTGAGACTGGTAGTGATGTCTCTTCTTTAGTATATTTACTTTTAAATATCATTTTCTTCTAAATTCTAATAAAGTAACTTAACTTCTTTTTCTATTGACTGGCATGGCTTCATACAATATTCAATATGCTGTTCACTATTAATTGTATTTTAAAGTTTGGGCTCTACTTTTCCATACATTGAGGTTCTTTCACTTTTACATTGATCTCATTGTACCTATCCAATATTTTATGCAACACTTGAAAATGTTTTACAATTAGATGACACCCTTCCCAGTTTCCTGAACATTTATTTTAGCAGTAGGGAGTACTTAAATTTAGTTTTTAGTTTTCATTTGAATTTGAAGTTACAGTTCAGTTAAAATAATAGATCATAACAAAATAAAATCTAACATTTAATAAAATAATACTTATGAACAGGCCAGGTATTCTGCAGTACACTTTGTGTGAAACCTCATTATATCACCATAAATCGTCTTTGAGTCAATTACAGATTACAAAACCAAATTTGAACCCAGTTTTGTTTGACAGCAGAGCCCACATTTTTTTTTTTTAAGATTTATTTATTTATTTGACAGACAGAGATCACAAGTTGGCAGAGAGGCAGGCAGAGAGAGAGGGGGAAGCAGGCTCCCTAATGAGCAGAGAGCCAGATGCGGGGCTTGATCCCAGGAATCACGACCTGCGCCGAAGGCAGAGGATTTAACCCACGGAGCCACCCAGATGCCCTCAGAGCCCACATTCTTAACTAGTGGTTGACAAACTTTTTTAAAAGGGCTAGATAGGAAATAGTTTCGGCTCTGGGCCATATGGTCTTTGTCACAATGACTCAACTCTGCTGTTGTATCAAGAAAGCAACCTCCATAATATGTAAACGATGGGCATAGCTGTATTTCAATAAAATTTGATTTACCAAAAAAGTAGTGTGCCTGCAGCCCATAATGTGCCACCCTGTGCTCTTAACCCACATACCACACTGCCCTACTTCTTTTTCAAAGCCATCCAGATTGCCATATTAGATCAGTTTCTTCCGCTTGTGGACGTCTACCATAATAGCTATTGTAATACCAGTCCTAAGTCACATATCCTTGTTTTTAAAATGTCTTCTTTTGTTAACTGTATTGACAAAAGACTATGCCAAGGAGTAAGTGACTTTATTCATTTTGTTTTATCTCTATAAGGCACCCAACCCCATATTACAGATTGTAAAAGTAGTATAGAAATGTATGTATCACCATATCTGTAGAATTTTGATAAAGCCACTCACCTGAAATCACATGATAGAAATGTAAAAATTGAAAAACAAGATGTTGATATGGAAAAGTAGACAACTGTAATACAACCGAGTTTCTACAGTAAACATCTTCGATCATGAGGCTTTTTTAATATAGAATAACTATGTATTTGTTTCCATTTTCTTTAGTTACCACTTTTTCCTCAGACTTCCCAACCCTAAGGAATCATAGTTTATCAAAACCGTAAGTCGAAGATATGTCCTTGTAAAAATTAGTCAAAATTTAGGTAGTAATTACTGTATGGATATTGATAATAATTTTCACTTTTTAAGGAATGAGTAATAACAATAAATTCCAGGATTAAAATTTTTTAGGGTGAGCTCTTCTCTATGAAACAATGGCTTATTTTGCTTTTTCAGGAAGCTAAACACATCTTCTTTAAAAAGAACTTAATATTCAATTGTTCTTTCATTTGTTCTCAAATGCAGGCTACATGGAGATTCTTTGATACCTTGAGGATTATGGTAGTTTAAAGTAGACAGAATCATCATTTCAGGTGTTATTATGCCTGTAATAAAAAGCTTTGGACTAGTATTAAATGTGGTATGGGCCAGATGACCTTTAACCAGAGATACCAGCAGTCTCTGAAGAATGCCTTTGCCCAGAGACTTGAAGTTTGGTAGTCATAGATGTAAAAACTTGAGTGTAAGAAGGTTAGCATTTTCTAATCTGGGGGAAAAAATAAACATGAGGCAGAGTCAGTTAGAATGACAAGAAATATAATTTAAAGTTAACATGGTTTTAATTTTCAGACAACAGCGGAAACTATTAACTGGTTACCCCCTAATCATTCTCAAACCACTGTTCTCCTGCTTTATCCACCATAAAGGCCAAAAGTTCGTGATACCTCAGCCTCTCTTAAATAAGCTAAGGCCATCCGCATGCTAGGGGCCAGCCAGCAGGTCCACAGTAGACATTTGCAAGAGGAAGGTGTTGGGAAAGCTATTATTTCCTGATTAAAGGAAACACTCAAAAGACATACAGCAATTCCTATTCTTGCTGCCCTGAACTAGAATATGATATCTGGATCAGCAGGAATATCCTATCCATCTTGCAGCAAGCACAAGAAAGAGTATGAGGACATAAGCCTTACAACACTGAGACTCCAAACAAAAAGTAAACAACTACTTCTTGTTCTAGAATGATAAATCCTTATTGTTTTATGTTCTTCTACATAAAACTTAAAACTGAAAGCATTTCTAAGTGACATACACTATAAAACTGTTCTTTAAAATTGTCAACTCCTTTTGGGCCATGAGTAAAAATTTGCCTTTACAGATACTCTTGATAGTAAGATTTATTCTCCTTCAAAATGTTTAACTTTATATTAGTAATTATTAGCTAAATCTCCTGTTATAATAAAAAAAATGAATAGTTATTATTAGGCCTTTATGATTCTAGGTTATTAGCATTTTATTTTTAATATAATTTCTAAAAGTCCCCTGACTTAGTAAAACCAAAATTATACCATTGTTATGTGCCTGTAAGGATACGGATATTATCAAAATTTTATCCAGTATTATATGTCAAATGATTTAGGATATAAGATATAATTTAACCTGGTTTGAACACAGAACAAGAATTTAATATCTATAAGCAATTTAGGATATTTTGTGCAGGTTTCTTAACTGGAAGACTGACTATACCTAAGAAAAAAATTAATTGCTTCAATGATTTTTAGATTGCTTTATGAAGTACACAACAATTAAATAGCAAAATTATATATCACAATACAGTATTTTAGCACACTAGTAAAAGGTGGAAAAAATGAAGTTTATTAACTCTTCAAGTGACATAGGGTTAAAGACCTCAAATAAAACTAGTTAGTTTTTCAAAATTTAGGTCATCAGGAAAATGATGGAAGCAAGCCGATGTGGGCAACATATCAAAAATATTCCACTGAGCTGTTTTGGGCCCATTCAAAAGAAGCCAGGATGCTAGGGAAATGGGCTTCGAGTTGTTAGGTACTCATTCAATTGCTAGATTATGCAATAGATAACACTTTGTGACACTTGAGTTACTGTTATTGAAAACTCTGGTATGAGATATAACTGAGAAAAACAGTATACTTGGGAAAATGAGATTATCAAAATAAATTCTATCTGCCTTCTTTCCCACACTAAATTAGGAGCTATGAGGAGCTCAGAAGTCTCCTTTTCTAGGCAGAACCAGGAGGAGGTCCTGAAACGGGCTGGAGCTGGAGGTCCCATTCTGCTGTTATGAGGTACAGAAGGCTAGCACTGTGCACTGTTAATGCCAAATCTCAGAATTCATCCCCTGCCCATGCTCACTCAAAGATGACAAATACCTCTATAATTTGGGATTAAGAAGCCTGAATCAGGCCTTCCAATGTAACCATTTCATTAAATGCTGAACATCTAAGACCAGTTAAATTTTAGTTAAGATAAAGCCTCATATTACATTTATCTGTCTTTCCCTAAATCTCTATTTCTGTGTCAAGGAAAAAAACAGTCATAGAAAGTGTGCCTATGAATGTGCAGGGAATGTTACTTAAAAGTACATCTTTAAGTCAGCAAAATTTTAGAGGCAAAGACGACCAAATTCCAAAAGGCATACAATTAATAAATTTATATTTAAGGTACATTCATACGCAAGGTTGCAATTAATAGTGATGTTTGCTCTATTTGTTCACAAAGTCAAGAGTAGACACCAATATTTATATTTAGCTCACTATACGCAAGTGTTGTGGGCAGAGGGCTGCACAGGGTGTTAAAACAGATGTCTATGAAAAATTCACTCTTCTAGTTGTACTTGTTTGTGAAAAATGTAATATGATGTTTCATTACAGACTGTCAAATATTTAAAATTTGTTACCAAGTATAGACTTTATATAAGGCTCTTAAATAGAAAGGTACACGAAACTCAGTTCTGAAGTCACTAAGCATCTGGTGAGGAAGACAGTTATGAATTCAGCTAACTCTAATATAAGACACAATGCTAAGCATGAAGAGTAATGCCAAAGAATATGAAGAAGGAAGGTTAATCAGTCACCAATTCTAAGCCACTCTGTATCTATTTGTATGCTGGAAAGATGTTAAAAAGCAAAGAAAAGGCAGTTAAATATCTGCTATTATTATTTACTACTAAAAAACTATCTATAATTAACTCAAATTCTCCAGGTCTTATAATAATGAAAGAAAAATAACATTTGAATTCTTCATGCTAACACTAATCAGATTAATTTGATTCTGGAAGGTTGAACGCAGAAGACAATAAATGCCCAAGCTTAAACACATTTCTACTTCCTTTCCTCTTGGCTTTTTTTTTGTCTTTTAAGAAATGATCAGAAAAATAGAAGAACAAATTTAGCTTTTATGGAATGAAATATATGTTTCATGAGTAAGCTTCAACAAAGGTATCTTATTTAGGTAAAATGATGTTGAGCCATAGGCTTCCCTGGCTAGAAAACGCAGACCTTGTTTGACACCAGTGGGAGAGCCCTTTCCCCTCATCCATATTCCCTATCTCTGGAATGAATTTAGAAATGTTGGCACAGAAAACTGTAGATCAGTCTTCGTAGCCCACACCATCTAAATGAAATTGGGCCCAATGGACACTTTTGCAAAGGCCAATCAGCACGAAGACATTCTCAGAAAGCCTAATGCATAGTAATTATTCTAAGGTCAACTTAACTCTTGTCTGTCAAAATGCAAAATGTCTCAATGTGTATATTAAAAAAGTCTTAGTCAGTAGTTCTAATTCAGTAAGCGGTCCTAGGGCCACTTCATGCTGAGCGTGACACAGGATGCTCAGCACAAGCAGGAGATAGGAAAGAAGTATGTCGTCTCCAGGATCCAATAATTTAGTTACTTAAAATACACTTACCCAACTTTAAGGACTGAATTTTGGAAACATCAGAAGACTGAAAACAAAACAAAAACAAATCCTTACCTTTGTATAATAATTAACCCTCATCCCCCAAAGCACTATTTAACCTTCGTAGTTTGCTGCAGAAAGGGGTGGGAAGTGTTCTTGCTCATCTTTAGGGTCTGGTTCAGGATCTCTGTTATGAAGGGGAGAAATACCTTTTACATTTTCACTTCTTTTTTTTTTTTTTAAGATTTTATTTATTTATTTGACAGAGAGAGAGCACAAGTAGACAAAGAGGCAGGCAGAGAGAGGAGGAAGCAGGCTCCCTGCTGAGCAGAGAGCCTGACGCGGGACTCGATCCCAGGACCCTGAGATCATGACCTGAGCCGAAGGCAGTGGCTTAACCCACTGAGCCATCCAGGCGCCCCGTCCAAATAATTCATCCACTCAGAAATGAATGTATACACAGAAGATCTTTTTTGCTTTATTTTAATAACCCATGATTACTCAAAATCTAATGGATTAATGTCAGTCTGACTCCAGTTTAAAATGACAAGACAGGGGCACCTGGGTGGCTCAATGGGTTAAAGCCTCTGCCTTTGGCTCAGGTCATGATCCCAGGGTCCCGGGATCCAACCCCGCATGGGGGAAGCCTGCTTCTCTCCCTCTCTGCCTGCCTCTCTGCCTACCTGTAATCTCTGTCTGTTAAATAAATTTAAAAAAAAGTCTTTAAAAAAAATAATAAAATGACAACACAGGAAAGTACTATCTCCAACTATAGGTATTAGGCTTCTAGAAATGATTGGGGGAAAAAGGCCATGGAACCACTTATAGGCATTTAACAAAACAGATCAAATCTTGTTACTCTTTGCTAAGGACAGTTTCTCAAACTGTTTATCAAATAGTATTTTTCATATCTATCCCCTTCTATAAATCGCCCTCCCAACACACTAAAAACGTGTGATCTTGAATCTTTAAGTCTCACTCTTTTGTGCTGCATGCATCCGTGAATCCTCCTGTTAGAACGAGAAATCCACGCTACTCAATTATTTTCAGTCAATAAGCTTAGAGTCAGAAATTTGAATTAAAAAAAGTTCAAAACATATTATAATTTGAAATTAACCAAGTCTTTTGGCTAAAGAACGGTGATCCCCAGACCATTGTCCAGAGAGACATTCTTCACTCCGTTGGTTTTTCTTTCTCATCATATCATATGCTAATAGCCATACACAAACACTAAAAATCAAGGGCAGAATAAATAATATGCTTTTAACCTAAGAAGAGCTTTACATAAAATTATAAACTGTCACATATAAAATCATCTCAACACCAGTAACATATAGTCAAGAACTCTTCAGATTATCTGAGATTTAAAATGAACACCAATTTAAAATCTTTTGAGACAAGTTCAAAGTCACAAATACCGAAGTACTATATATTGCTAATGATTTTCTCCCTTATAAAAACATGCTATTACTCCCAAATGATACAGGAAACCAATCTCTTTCACGGACAAATTAAAGAGGATCCAAATCTTGGAAGCAGGCAAAACATCCAATACTTTAATACCAAAAACTCATTCACTCCTAATGAGATTCTATCCTTTATGATACCTCACAGCAGAAGACCCAGAAACAGTTGGGATTCCAAGTACATCTGAATTTCAGCTGTTTTGGTATTTTTTTTCTATCCCATTTACTTGATTACTAACTGATTCTCAACCAAACTCTTTCAAAAGATCTTTTATTAAAGGCTCTGAAAGAACTTCATTGCCAATATTATTACTAATTATTATTATTACATGGGGTAAATAAATTAATGACAGCAAGCGTTCTATTTCACAAAATCAATCAGAGATACAGACTAAGAAATATTCTAAGACTCTGACTCAGAACAATCCACTTAATCATAAATAAGGATAAACACAATCTTTTCCAAGCCTCACTATACTCTATACCCATTTTATTTTTCTCCTAAAATCATGTACATAGGGTCTCATCAGCTACGTGGATTAATAGACTCTCCCAAGATAGAGTAAAGATAAACTCAGATCCTTACCATGGCTAAGTTTAGTGGCTACTGTTGCTTTTTCTTTATACTAAGCTCTCTGCTGCTTCTAATATCCGATCTGCTTGGGGACAATCTAAAGGCAGCTGTTTTTCTAAGATCTGTCCATCTGTGTATTTCTCTGGTGTCTACAAATGTGGCAGGGGGTGCTGGAGGGGAGGAGTAAGTACACTGGTAAGTCTTTTAGGCTTATCAGTAGTAGCACTCGGTAGGACAGAACTTTAATCTATGAAATGAATTCCTTCTGGCCATTTCTTTTCAAAAAGGAATTTTGCATGTGTTACAAAAATAAAATCCAAAAATCCTAAGTAAATGAGAAAAGCCTGAAAACAAGAAAATAGAAGGTAATTACCCCATTGTATTGATCCTAGTTTAAAAAAAGAAAATCCAGATTATTTTTGCCCAGATCCTGAAATACACAATTGTCACAATGAAAGCATTTCAGGGCAAAATGTGCTGCAATATGCTACTATGATTAAAAGCCATGTAATCTGAAAGACCTCTGTAACAAAAAGAAAATGACTAGGAAAATAGCTATTTACTTACTTTTCTAAAAAGAAAGGCTGCTATTTTGTGATAATTACACAAAGGGAGGTGTGACTTTCACCTTTACCTTAAAGCATATTTTCATCCACAGGTATTTAATAACATTCAAAGAAACTGCACAAGGCTTAACACCAAGAATAAACTATGATTTTATGACACTATTACATGTGTTTTAAGCCTAAACACATCACAGCACATACCGAGGGTAATCGTCTGGCACACACTCCCTAAACAGAAAAGATCCTCACAGTTTTTCTTGTACTTTAGTTTTTTTTTTAATGTACAATTATTATCAGACCCAAATGAGAGAATAAGGGGCAGCAATGAAGTACACCATATGTTCCCACTGGAGGCTGAGTCCTGGTCTTTGTTCCAATATTCTAGAGCCTCTAGAAGGAATGCTAAGTATCCATCCATTAAAACGTTTTTACATTATTGCTGGCAAAGTTATACTTCTGATAGGTCTAGTTATTTTGATTATTCCTGCCTGCATTTGCTTCCTTAGTACCAATCTCTTTCAATTTTAGGAACCTGCAGTAAACCACCCTGGAAAACAGGTCGGTAGCAGGACAATCTGATAAAACAACGTACAGGGTAGACACTGAAGAAGAATGCAAAGTTATTTTCCTAGTAAAAGAGTTCTGAAGTAATTCTATATCAATGACAAAATTTGGGGGTTTTTACCAGCTACGCACCTATCCAGATATCATCCTCCTTATCCTCAATTAGCAGGGTTTCCCTCAACCTTAAGATCTCCC
This sequence comes from Mustela erminea, assembly GCF_009829155.1. NCBI lineage: Eukaryota > Metazoa > Chordata > Mammalia > Carnivora > Mustelidae > Mustela > Mustela erminea. Next base: position 128,666,546 of record NC_045614.1, read on the forward strand.
AGAACAGTTTTAATGGTATAACTCACACCAAAAACACCAACCACGCCCTTAATACTCAGAACCAAGCCACCTTTTGCTTTTTCTCCCCACTAAAAAGTCCAAAATGTACATCTTTCATCTAAAAGGATTCGCATCAGTTCCCTAACCCGAGTCAGGGACTCTTAGCTGTGCCTTGATAGAATTCCTATTGGAAGACGCTTTCTCCTGGGCAGTGTGAGGACGCCCAGCAGAGGCACCCACGCTTACCTCCCACACACCTGCAACCCCTGGCGGGATGCTGGAGCTGATGCTCGGAGGACGCGCTCCGCTCCGCTCGTGCTCCAGCTCTCGTCTCTCCCGGGAAACTAGAGTCCAGACTGCGCCTCCGGCTGCTACAGGGACCCAAGCTCCGCCTCCCCCTCCTCTAGTTGGAGAATTCGGCAGCTGTTGCTCCTCCCCCTGCTGTTCCTGCTGCGGCCCCGGCTGGTGGCGGCGGGAAGCGGCTGCCCGAGTACCTTCCCGCTCCCTCCACTTCTGCAGTTGTTCCTGCCGCTTCCCTTCCCCTGGGAACTCCTCTCGTCTCAGTCAGTGGCCTCACACCTGCAGCTGCCTCCTACCCCGCCCGCGCGCCGCCTCCAGAAACCCAGGCTCACACTATCCCTTCCTGACGACCCTCAGGTCTGGCCGCCTGGTGTGCCTGGGGCTTGTCCACTTTCAGGGAAGCTGCTCCTCCGGCCAGGACGCATCCCCACACCGCTCCCTCTCTCTACGCCAGCGATTCCCCCGGTGCTTCCGCCCTCTGGTGCAGCGGCCACAGCTCTGCCGCCTCACGTTACCCGCCTCAAGCTCTCCCCCCAACCCCCTTACTTCCTCTGCTCTGCTAGCCCGCCCCCACAATGGGTGAGTCGCCTGCAGGGCCGACCCGGCACCCTGATTGGCGCAGGTGAGAGCTGACCCCTCCCTTCCTCCTCCTTTTGAACACCCTCTCTCTCGGTCTCACCTCCTCCCGCAAAGGCAGGGAACTCTCTTGTTATTGGCTAGAAGTGTCCCCACCCATCGCCTTAGGCTCTACCGCATGGCCTGCCGGGAATTGTAGTCTTGCTTTTGTAGAAATTGCCGACGAAGCTGGCGAGTGGGACTACGAGTCCCCATAGGCCCCTGCGCGACTCCGGCTGGGCAGGATTCCGGACAACGCCTGGTTCCTCTCGGGTCCTTCCGGCGTCGCCGGAGTGAATTGATCCGGGAGTTGAAGAGGGCTCCAAAGGTGGGAAGTGAAGTCAGTGCCCCAGTTGCCGGTAAGGTGTGGCTCTTCTATCTCAGTCTCTGTAGCCCCCAGCGGAACAGAGGAGGTCTGGGGTCACACAGGGGCCGTGGCCGAGGCACTCGGGCTTGGCTCTGGCAGGCGGAGCGGACGGGGCTGGGAACGGGGCCCTATGGGCGTAAGCGAGGTTACCCTACGCGAGTGGCGTAAAGCGGGTTTGTAAATGCTGCCTACCCTGCTCGGGCCTGAACGCCTCCAGGAAGTCTCCTCTAGGTGGGGGCGGGAGGGGAAGGGCGAGGTTGGCCTCTGGTGCCCCTGGAGCAGGGAGAGGGCGGATGTGTCTGGGGTGGGGTCCTCTGAAGGTGTGGCTTGGGGCGGGGAGATGTGGCTGCTGTTTTCCCCCTGCTTTAGAAGTAGGATAGGGGAGAAGTGGAGAAGGAAAGGGGCGCTTGGGAGTCTGCTCTTCGGGTGACTCAGGTTATGCCCTTTGAAAGAAGAGGAGAACTGTAAAAGAAGAGTCATATGTTGACAGAGAGCTACGGATTCAGTTCCAGTTTCATGATGTGGCCCTTCTAAGGAGGTAATTTTGCCTCTAAGCAGAAAACCTTCACCCTCTTAGGTGTAATTCCAAAGGTATCTTTACACCCGTTCTGTTTTCAAAGACACAGTTTTCAGATGCTGATGAGAAACTGAGGGGATCAGTGAAGTGCCCAAGGTCACACACGTAGGGACTGATCTGAATCTAACCCAGTTGTAATCCAGTTTCTGAATCAGGGCTGCCGCACCAGAAAGAGAGAGTAGGGAGGTTGGTGGTTTTTTGAAGTGAGTGGGGGAAGTTGCAAAGTCAGGCATTTCATGTATTTCTGAGAAGCCCTTGTGAGGTGAAGAGTTTTTTGAGTTGGAGAAATTCCTCAGTAAAACAAGGACACACTCTGACTTTTTGGAAAAATAAGAAGGAGTGTTCAGCCTACTTACTACGGGTATCCTAAGTGACGGACTGTACCACCATTTCAAACGCTAGATAATGAGATAGGAGAATGTAAAAAAATACATCCCATCTTTACCTTTTTAGAAGTTACTCCTTTTCCTACCTACCTTAGGACTGACGGTTTTTACTCTGATTTTGTAAAACTGACGACAGTAGTGTAGGAATTCTTTCACAAAACTTACTTTATACGTTTTTTCCATTAATAGTAGCATCAAGAGAGTTTAATGTGCTCCTTACTAGAAAAGAAGTTACGTTGCATTTCTTGGAATTAACATCACATTTTTGTTGATTTCTCTTTACTTTTCCCCTCATTTTCTTGACTCCAGTGTATGTGTATGTCTGTATAAAATCATCAAGTGCTTATCGGTTTTATTTTTCTTAGCATTATAAATGACTTTTAATCATCCTATTTATACTGAAGGATGGGAAAATTGGACATTTATATTTTATATTGAGCACAAAGCAGTATCCTTGTACTGGTCTTATCCTTTATAATTGTTTGGCCATTTATAGCTCATGAATATTACTAAATCTTTAATAGAATTTTAGGTGTGTGTTTTTGACATCAAAATTTCTTTTGTGATGTTTATGTGCAGTAATTCAGTATCTAAGATAGCTAGCAGTTAATCCTGGCTTACTGTTGTATAAGTTGACCATTGAAATTTCTATTCTGCTTTTTGAATGTATTCTGCGAATATTAACAGTGTCTAACTTTTGAATACAAAAATGCTTTCTAGGATCATATATTGTGTATTGTTCCTGTATGATTGAAGTTAAGATGATCTGGAAATTAATATAATCTTTTTTTTTTTTTAATTTTTATTTATTTGTCAGAGAGAGAGTGCACAAGCAAGCAAAGTGGTAGGCAGAGGCAGAGAGAGAAGTAGGCTCCCTGCTGAGCAAGGAGCAGGATGCGATTGATCCCAGGACACTGGGATCATGACCTGAGTTGAAGGCAGCCGATTAACTAAGAGGTACCCACGGAAATTAATATAACCTTTAACATAGGATAGAGATACAATATTACAGAATGAAGTAAGGAAGTATTGGAGTAACATAGCGCCATGAGTAATGCAATACACAAGGAAGAAAGACCGCCTAAACAAAATTATTTGGGAATAACTGGCTCTATGCTATATTACAGGAGGAAATGGTAGTTTACATAGAGTGTAAGTAAACTGAACGTGAGTTAGTGATAGTAAAGCAAGAGTGTTAATGTGTTTTCTAGGTGGCAGTGTAGGCATTTCCTTTTTGTTGGGGGAAGTATCAAGGGAATTATCTAACGTTTGGAATGCAGCTATGAGGTTGTGGAATGAGCTTTTGAATTAAAAGTCAGGAAATTTTGGAAACAAGTAAAATTAATGTGCTTGTTCAGTGTGTGTTAGTTTTTGTCCTGGGTTCAGTTCTATCATTACTCTTCATCTCTTAGGTTAGTTATAGTTTTGATATTTCATCTATTTGCAGTGATGGAGTAAGGTTTTTATTATATATTTATCATCTTTCAGTCACATGCTGGTGTACTGTGGTCACTTTGGATCTCTGCACATTGAAGAATTTAGGGTTCCCAGAGTTATGTGTATACTTGTATTTTTATAACAGTTTGCAGTTCACCAGTATCCACATTTGTTGTCACTTTTGATTTTGCAGGAGCATTGTGTCACTTTTGGACATCATCTCTTACAGGACTTAAGATGTCTCCCATATACATCTGTCGTTGAGGGTAGAAGGTCATGAGAACAGGACTCTGTATTATCATTGCATTCCCAGTAGGTAAAATAATTGAGTACCTGTTTACACAGAGAATGAAGAAGTTTGTATTAGTTAAGTGTAAAGTCATGAAACTACTGATTGGTGGGATTAAGGTATAAGCCAGGTCTTCTGGTTATAGATATTACTATTAATGAATAAAGACTGGGTTCCTAAAATAATTTATTTTATATGAGAAGAGGACTTAAAATGACTTAAATATTCAAATTCTCTTACCCTCATACTCTTTTTTTAATGCTGACTGTTCATCCTGTGCCTCCCTTCCAGCTCTCTGTACTTATTCCCAACCTTTCTTATTTACTGCACCTTTCAGTTACTACACACATAAGTTCCTTCCTGACTTAGGAACCTTTGTACATATTCCATCTCCCTGTGGGATTCTTCTCCTTCCCTTTCCTAAATCTGGCAAAACATGTAGTTAATTTGCAGATTTCAGTTTTAATGTCATTCCTCAGAGGAACCTTACCTGACCTTCTTTGACCCTTCCTTCCTAAGACTAGAACTTACTATAGTTAAGTTCCCAGTGTATCTTCACCTTCACTTTGTAGCATCATCACAATAGGAACTTAATTATTTCTTTACTTATTTGATAAATGTCTGACTCCCTCACTAGACTATAAGCTACCTAGGTAGGACCCTCTCATTTGTCATGTGACTGGCACACTCACACTACTTACGCAGTATCTGGCACAAGTAAGTTTTCAGTAAATACTTGCTGAATGAGTGAGTAAATGATTGAATGAGTGCATTCTTGCACAGTGCCTCCAGCACTCTGCTAGGGACAGAAGTATAGAAATAAGTAAAACAGATTTGCTTTCCACCCTTAGATGAAAGGACTTACTACAGAAGTTTTATAATAAAAATCGTAGAAGGATGTTTGTTCTTTTTGGAGGCCTCTAAAAGCAGGAGATATTGTTTTCTCTAGGGAAATGACAAAGGAGTCATTTTCTGTTACAGCAAACTTTGTGTATAACAAAGCATTTTGGAGACCTTATCTCTGTCTTGCTTTTTGCAAGCAACATTCATTATAACAAAATACAGATGTGGAGGAAACAAACTTTTAATGGATTCTGTGCTTCCCTAATGTGATCTCATTTTGTCCTGAACTAGAATTCATGCTTTTCTTTTTTCTTTGTTGTTTCATTCTGTTTTTTAACCATGGTATCTTCTTTTGAATTTTACTTTTAGTATCATCTGCTTTAGACAAGGTGACTTTGTAAAATGGAGTCATGCTTGTTTCAGAGGAGCTTATATTTTGAGCTTCTTGGAAAGGTTCATATTTCACTGGGTCCTGTTTGCTTTAAACTTAGATACTTATGAAAGTTAAATGATCATTATTTTAAAAATATGCAAACCCATTTTCAGGGATAAATTTGTGTTAGATTTTGGTAGTGAAAACAAAGTTAATAATCCTTTGTGGTACTATAATAATTGCATGGAATAAATTGAACAGCTCTGAGTTGCTATAACCTTAAATGCTTTCGTGAATTTACCAATTCCCATTCCTAGGAGAGATTGTCAAAAAAATTATTGCTAGTATTTGGCTTTAAAATTTGATAATGCTCCCAGTTTTTATTAATAAATGTAAGTCTTTAATAAGTTCTAAACTTACTTTTTTTTAAAAAAAAGTCTGTTTTTATGTTTTTTAAAAAAAGTTTATGGTATTTATTTTAGCCAAGAAATTCATATTTACCTAGTTTAACCTTAATGTGGAGAATAAAGCTGAAGTACTGCTTTTTACATGTTTTTGGGTTATCAGGGTCATTAAAATAGGTAATGTTACTTCAAGTTTTCAGCTTATTTCATGGTAAATAAACTGTAAAGGAGATTTAGAAGTAAGTATGAATTTTTTTGTGTATATTACTTCATTTGGAATGTTATAGAAAGTGGCAGTCTTAGATACTGATTTTTGGGGGGCATACACAGTGTAACCAATGAAAACAACTTTATTGTAGCATTTAGAAATAACTTATTTGCAGGAAGGTCCATTTTTGTAGGAAAATGAAAAATTAAGTTTTTAAATTTTATCTACAAAATTATTTGCATCTTTGATGTAGTGTTGTATTACAGTCTTATTTTTCTTTTTCTCTCTTTTTTTTTTTAAGATTTTATTTATTCATTTGACAGACAGAGATCACAGGTAGGCAGAGAGAGAGGAAGGGAAGCAGGCTCCCCGCTGAGCAGAGAGCCGGATATGGGGATATGGGGCTTGATCCCAGGACCCTGAGATCATGACCTGAGCCGAAGGCAGAGTTTAACCCACTGAGCCACCCAGGCGCCCCACAATCTTACTTTTCAAAACTACCCTTATATTTTTGGTTTGAATAAACTTTTTGTTTGTTTGTTTTGGTTAACTACTCAAAAAGTGAGTTTAATCTATTCAGTCTTACTCATACTTTTCAGGGCTCCAGGAAGGCTCAGCCTACAGGTCAGTTTATGGTCCCGGGGTCCTAGGATCGAGCCCCACGTTGGGCTCCCTGCTCAGCAGGGAACCTGCTTCTCCCTCTTCTCCCTGCCTGTCCTCTCTCCCTATCTCTGTCTCTCAAATAAATGAATAAAATCTTAAAAAAAAAAAGATCCTACTTTTCTGTAGTTGCTTGGAATCCGTTAATTGTTGCTATTTAAAAGAAAAGAAAAAAGATTTTATCAACAAGCTTATGATGTATTGGGTAATGGCAATGCTGTGTATTAAATGGTAGTGACTACTGTTTACGCAGGCCAGTCCCCTGGAAATAAGTTTACTAGAAGTAAGTATAGATTGCCTAATAATACTTTGGTTTATTCATTTGCTAAATATTTACTGAGTATATGTTATGTGTGAAATTAACCTAAATATTTAGAAAAAGCTGGGATATAATCTGGTAGCTAGCATTTATTGAGCAGTAACTCAGTGTCAGGCATCATACTAAGCCACATGATGTCATATAATCCTAGGAGTAGGGGCACTATTATCCCCAATTTAAATGGGAGAAATCAAAATACAGAGAGGTTGAGCAACTTGTCCAAGGTTATACAACCAGTAATTGCTTGGAATTAGAATTTGAATCCAGACTGCCTCACTTAAGGGACTATATTTAGAATTATTGCCATAAAAATGGTGTACTGGTTGAGCTCTATTGGAGGGCAGTTAGATTTAAAGTTGCAGTTACTGGGGCGCCTGGGTGGCTCAGTGGGTTAAAGCCTCTGCTTTCTGCTCAGGTCATGATCCCAGGGTCCTGGGATCGAGCCCCGCATCGGGCTCTCTGCTCCTCGGAGAGCCTGCTTCCTCCTCTCTCTCTGTCTGCCTCTCTGCCTGCTTGTGATCTCTGTCTGTCAAATAAATAAATAAATCTTTTTTAAAAATAAATAAATAAATAAAGTTGCAGTTACAAAGAACTTTTATACTAGATGCTGAGGCAAGTATGTCAGGCAAAAATTTCTTACATTGAAATTTACTTGAAAACATCTTTTAGGGATTTAGCACGTTGGAGACTAACATAACTTCCAGCCAGTTTTCTTTAGCACTGAGGTAGAATTCCTTTTCCTTTGACTAGTAGGTGAAGCATTGACTTGTTATTCAGATCCATGTTGGAAAAGTAATATGTATAACACAGGAATAATAATGTGGCGACCTGTTCATAGCGAGAGGATACTGTGTCTCCAAGTCTGACAGGAGGAATAGCATAGCCATGTCTGTCCTATCTTCCATTCTGGGACTTATGCGCGTGGAATGGAATTATCATCTATGGATTTCAGTAGTTCTCTTTTTTGATTTCTTTAAGAAGTGTTAAACATGTGTGTTGCACTTGTGTATGGTAAGTAACATGAGGCAGGTGTGCTTGAGGAGTTATGCAAAGTGGCAGCTTGACATGTTGTATTTCTTTACTGTTCCTCTTCCCTGCAACACTGCATCGCCCTCAAGGGCATGGACTTTTTCTGACTTTTCGTCACCACATCTCCACCTAACACCTGCTGACTTCGACTGACTTTGCAGAGTACTGCACTAGCTACTAGGAAATAGAGAAAGGAATAAAGCTTCTCTTCATCGTGATTATCGTTTAGTGGGTAGAAGGGGAAGGGGGTGGGAAGATTGTTACATGGGCAGTTAGCCTTTCTAATATTTTTTTTTCTAATTTTTTTTTCTTTTTATCTTTTAACCTCTTCTACCCCCCCTTCATTGCATATTAAGTGATGCATGCATCTGCTCATTTGTTAATTTTAGGTCAGAGCAAATAGAAAAGGGGAAAAAAATTAGTTTCTCTAGCTTACCATAGGGTCTCTGGTACTAAAACATGCCTTCCTGCCTCGTTCAGCCATCCTGTCTTCAGGATGAACTGGAACTTCAGTGGGGATTGGAGTTAAGGAATGACAAAACCGTAAGATGGTACACCCCTTCTCCCATCTCAGACTTAATATGAGGTTACTACCACAAAGCCAGTTAGGAATGGTAGAGGAGTCAGGCCTGGCCTTCAGGCTGCAACTCCTGCCTATACCAGTTCATAGTGCTGCAAGGTTTAATTAATTTAATTCCAAAAACTTTGAATTTTGCTGTAGTCTCTTATTCAGAAATATATATGCTTTATCCATAATAAAATTGGCATTCTGGCAGTGTTGTCAAAAATCTAGATTTCTCAGGTACTATCTTAATTTTGGTGTGCCTCCTTAAAAATAATTACAGTTTTGAAAGGAAGGCTACGAGAGGAAATATATATATACAAGGAGATACCCTTATTTTGTGTGTGTGTATATATGTGACTAATAGCATTTGTATTTGAGATGCGGAGCTAAAAATGAAGTTAAATGCCACCATCAAGATAAAACCTTGTCCGTATTAGCACCTAGTTTTAAACAAATGACCCAGTGAATTTGTTATCTGGAGCTCACAGTTTTATCAACATTTGAGTGCCTTGTGGCAGTGTATTGGTGCAAAGAAATTTTGTAAGGTAAGGTAAAGAAAATACACTTTGCATTTGGTAGAGGACCTTAGGCAATTAAGAGTCGTTAAGATAAATGGAATCTAAGATTGTCAGTGATACAGGGCAGGTGGGCCTAACCCATGTGGTACAGTCTCCTTAAATTGTACCTTCAAGCATAGAGAGCATAGAAACAGTATGAAGGTTTAAGTTTAGTTGTATTTCTAAGGGATTTTAGAGGAAAGCTTTAGTATCGTATTAGAGAAATTAAAACAGGAGATCACAAATACCAGTAAAAAGGAAAATAGAAAGATGTACCTCAGACACCTAATGGCTACTCAGCTGAGCATTATTTGATTGAGCCTCTAGGTTAAGAACTTAAAACAAAAGATGCACATATTCAAGGGGTTGAATTTGTTTCCTGCCCTACAACAAATGTTTTCATTTTAATTTTGTTCAGACTAGGATTTTAACAAAAATTTAGGCATTGGAATAGGAAAAAATGGAAGATTGTCGCAACTAAAGAGATGGACTATTTTCTCCTGAATTATTTGTGCAGAAATATCTTGGAAGCCAGTTGTTGGCTACTTTTATTATTCCCATTTCCTATTAAGCATTTTGGAGGTAACAAGCCCTTTGGTTTTGTTTTCAGCTATATATTATCCTATAGGTTATGCCCTTTTATGAATTATCTTGAGGTCTTTGATTGCATCTTTATTTTCAGTGTGTTTCCCAGTCTGCCTCTGGGCCAGTTTTCTCTATTAAAGTTGATCTGTTGGGGCACCTGGTAAAAGTCTCTGCCTCCGGCTCAGGTCGTGATCCCAGGGTCCTGGATCGAGCCCCGCAACGGGCTCTCTGCTCAGCAGGGAGTCTGCTTCACTTCTCTCTGTGCCTACTTGTGATCTCTGTCAAATAAATAAATAAAATCTTTAAAAAAAAATTGATCTGTTCACATGAAGAGAATAAAAAGTACTTTTAACATAGGCTTGATGGTCAGATTCTTTTAAGTATTCTAAGACTATGTAGCTTGTTTTGGACGATATGTAACTTTTATCTGGTGATCCAAGTATTTTATGCCTCCATTTTGGCAAATGGAGGAGAAAATTGTTTTTAAAATACGCTATGTAAGGTGACCTTTCTGATGTTGGGATACCAGTAAGAGGTTGTCATTGTGTACGTGCTGTGCCTCTGTGGACTAGTGTGAGGTAAATGAGGGGCCTAGGGTACAAAATTTAAGGAGGCACTTACTCTGTGTCATGCAGGTCAGAGCCAGGTTTTGTGCTCTGAGTGGTTTGTTTGGCCTCACCCTAGTTTCAGTCCTTTTGCTGTCAGGTTCATAGAATTCTGTCTAAAATGTCAGTGACTGGGGCATCTGGGTGGCTCAGTCAGTTGTGTCTACTTACAGCTCAGGTCATGATCTCAGCATCCTGGGATCCAACCCTGTGTTGGGCTTCCTGCTCATCAGGGAGTCTACTTCTCATCCTCCTGCTCCCCCTGTTTGTGTGTGGGCACTGTCCCTCTGTCAAGTAAATAAAATATTTAAAATAAATAAATAAAATGTAACAATATGAATTAAATGCTTATTGTGTGTCAGCCACTGTATGAATAACTGCTTCATATGAATAACCATGTAAGGTGTAAGGTAAACACTTACTCTTAATAACCATGTACTCCTTAATACTCTTAATACAATGTCAGGTGAACGCTCCAATATTTTCATTAATTTCTCAGTATAGAGAGATGAATAACTTAAATAACGCCCGGCTGAGCAAAAATTGAAACTCAGGTCCTTGTTTCAAATTTGAGAGCATACTTACTGCTCTGTACTGTCCCATCTGTGTGTAGAAAAACTTAATTCTTGTCCACTTTATAGATTTCTATACTAAGAAACAATACTCCCACATCCCCACAAGAAACTGTGCTATCCAAAATATGCAAATTCATACACTGACATGATGCAGTTAACTTTTAAGGTGAGTGAGTCAAGAGGTCTCATCAGCACCAAATTGAAAATCCACAAATTTGTACTGCTTAGTACCACTTTAAATCAGAGCCCCACTCTTGCTGGCTTCAGTCTTCAAACACTCCATGTGGAATTTGGGGGTTGGCTGTAAGCAGATTGACTGACCCATGGATGATGTAAAGGTCAGGGCAGGTTAGTCTAGAAGTAGTTCATTTGGTGGACAATAGGCTATAGTAGCTCTGTAGCTTATTTGTTTAAAATCTCTATCGCCGTTCTGTTCAGTTTCTTAATGTGAATTTCTGTGGACATTTCTAAGTTGTAAAATTTGGAGATTGGATGAAATAATATATAATGGCTGTTTTTACTTTAAAATTTTAGGGTCTTAACATTTAAGTTTCTTAAGTGCATAGGCATAAGACAAGCATAAGGGTAAATTTATTGGTGAGAGATTGAGACATAGAACTGAGTTATAGAAAAATCTGGGCCCAGAAAGGCTTTTGCCAGCACTTAACCTTACTTTTGGGATCACTCATTCCCCTTTGTTTTTCATAATGCCTTTGTTTTTTTTGTTTGTTTTTTTTTGTTTTGTTTTAAATTATGCTTGTGTCCTGATTGTCCTAGAGCAGTAGTTTTACAGCTGTGGAGAGAGAGTTGCTAAAGAGCTATGAGAAGGAGAGACTAGAAGCTGGTAAACTAGTTACTTCATCCATTTATTGGACAGATGAACAGTTGAGTGTGTTTTATCTCTCTTTGATAAAAGATTTTATTTGCAAACAATAGTTCCACTGTTTTAAAGAGGCTTAAAATCATTTACCTTTCTTTATCTGGCTCTCAGGCATCCTTGATTTCCCTGGCTAGATGATTGTACAGGAGACCTGATTTTCTAGAAAGAGATCTGAAATTTCATCTTCAGTTAAAATGTTGTTACAATAGCTAATATTGAATAATTATTGTGTGCCATGCACTGTTCTGAACACTTTATCTGTAATAACTTGTTGAATCATCACATCAGCCTTAAGAGAGAGACTTACTCTCATTTCATAGGTGAGAAGACTGTAGCACAGAGAAGTTAGATAACTTGCTGCAGGTCACACCATATAGTAAGTGGTAGATCTGGGATTGCATCTAGGCAGCTCTGGTTCTAGAATCACTGTGCTTATTACTCACCTCTCTAATGACAGTGCTATTAATGTTAGCTAAGTATAGTAGAAACATTCCTATTCTTTTTTGTAGGTAACATTGTGGATTTTGAAGTGTTTCTTAGAATCTTATTTCTCCACAGAAAAAATCATTAAGTTTTAAGTGACTGATTTATAATTTTATGTTTAGAACCAAGTGTGCTTATTAGTAAAGAAACTTATCAGTGACAACATATGGGAATTAACAAAGAAAGATAAAAGAATGGAGTTAAATTTAGAGCACTTTTACATTTTGCATTTTTCCTTTATGGGTCACTGTGTTTTAATTTGCCAGTCTTACCTGTTTTCAAAGACATCTTAGCTTTCAGATGATGTTTTAGTTAGAAACTTACTTCTTAATTAACAGCTTAGCAAATGCTTGTTTGGCCAATCATGTTTACAGAGATACTGAAGACTTATCTTTTTTATCCTGTTTTTTTAACAAACCATCGCTGGAGTCCTTTAACCATTAGTGGTATCAGATACCTGGAAATTGTGTTATAACAAAGAGGTGCCTTTAAAAATTTGATTGAGGGCACCTGGGTGGCTCAGTGGATTAAAAGCCTCTGCGTTCGGCTCAGGTCGTGATCTCAGGGTCCTGGGATCGAGCCCCGTATGGGGCTCTCTGCTCAGTAGGGAGCCTGTTTCCTCCTCTCTCTCTGCCTACCTCTCTGACTGCTTGTGATCTCTCTGTCTCTGTCAAGTAAATAAATAAAATCTTTAAAAAAAAATTTTTTTTTGATTGAGAGGTTAGACCTTCCAGTGAAGTGATAATTCATAGTGGAATGTGTGCTTTCTTTGAATAGTTATTTAAAAGTGCAAAAACACAGTGCTTAGTAAATTACAGGTATTTAATATAGAGGTTTTATGGTTTGATTTAGAAATCACCTCATCTTTTACAAGTATGCAGCTTGGTTTTTCTTCATTTTAAAAAAGAAACTAAAGCATGGAGAGGTGAAGTGCCTTGCTTAGAGGTAAGATGGTTTATAATGACAGTATGCATTGAGCCCTTACTTTTGGACCTAATACTTAGGCTTTTCTTCTGTAGCTGTGTGCATATTCTCCACGGATACCTTGAAGATATCTAGAAAAAATTTTGATATATGTAAACAATATGGTGGCAGAGTGTCCTATGTTACACTTAACCATTAAGAAGGAATTGTTTCTAGATGTCCCTAAATGCAAAATTCTGTAAAAACCGAACTAGTTGTAGTGCATGCTCAGGGAGGTTGAGTTCCACATACCCTTATTAAAAAAGAAAGCTACATATGGAAGACCTTGATTATAGAAAATATAATTTGCAGAGGAAGGAGAGAGATGTAGGTATATCTTGAAGGTTTTAAGCTTATTTGGGGCTAAGTGGGATCTACTCAGCCCTATTCCTCTGCCTCCCTTTTTCCTAGCTTTCTCCTCGAAGTATTTTGTCTCTTGTAAAAGTGGCTACATTTTGAGGTGAGAAGGCCCTATAAGGTAGGTTGTGATCATCAAAGGCTCACCTTTTTCAGGGGTGCTAAATGGCCAGACTGAGCTACAAAGCCTTAGAATAAATTCAGTTTCGCTGCGAGGCTGATAGGTATGAGTCACGATCTGAGGTGCTTGAGAGAACGCGGAGTGTGTCAGGTATTTGAAACCTTGAATCAACCTACTATTGGGCAGGCTTTTTCTACTAGAATTCATAAATAGTTTTTGTGATCTGATAAAATTTTTTTTTTTTTTAGTTTCCCATGAGATCTTTTGAACCTGTAGTAGATCACAGTAATGACATTTTATTATCACTGAAATTTTAGAATACCAGAGTCTTTAAAGTGATAGACTTTTATTCCCTCTTTGTTTCTGTTCAGAAAACAAGTCCAGTGATTAAGGGAAACTTCCACAAAATCAGAACCAAAAAGAACCCCTGTCTCAGGTACTTCGTTTTACCCAAATCCTTGAGCCTGGCCTTGGCAGGTAGATTTTCTAACTCTCTAGGCACTGTTCTTTCCCTACCAGTGTTTTCCAGCTTGTCCTGTTCATGAGAATCGTCAGGGTTGTCTGCTAAAAATATAGCTTCATGGACCCTATCTTGGAGATTTTGATTGAGTCATCTTGGGAATGTTTTTAATAAGGACTGAAGTGATTGTGATGGCTTAACATCCATTTGGAAACTACACTACTCCTGCACACTTTCCCATAGAGAAAGTTTTGTTTTATGCTGAAAGCTGGATAAGTTTTTGGATCTTGCTTATGTATAAGGCAAGGCTAACCTATGTTGGAAATTCTTGCACTTTGAGAATTTTGTGAACTGTTAAATTAAATGCCAGTTTTGTCCCATGATCTAAAAGATACTGTAGCAGCCCTAATAAAAGACATTAGAATGTATAATCTGTGATTATTGTATTTTCTTTAGTTTTATTTGGTTTTCATGTATATTTCTGTTGGAATTCTGATTTTAGTTGCAGTCATCTGATGCTAATACTCTCTTAGCCTACCATACTAGGAAGAGCTTGGGATAGCAAGAAGTAGTAAAATCTGGTAACTGTGACTGGTAAATTAGACTTTGTTAATAGAATTAATTAGCTTTCTGTGTTTTATTTTGCTAGGCTTGATATTTGGAAAGTATTAGCAAGACTGATTCAGCTTATAAATTGCCCATCTCTCATCTCATTAATTTGTTCATTCAACAAACATTTATTGTCGACTGTGTACCTTCTACACTGACTGATGTCTCTGTTGGGAAAAAGAAATACAGATGTTGGCATAAACATGAATTTTGCTTACTCCAGAGTGAATGAACTTCTGTTAGCTAAATGTTCATGAGTTGGTTGGGGGTATAATCAAAATCAATCAGTTGTTCTTTCCCACTTCAAGGAAAGAGAATGAAGGAATTATAAGAATTTAAGACCAGGTGAGAGGGCTAAGTTTTGGATTTGACTCTGAAGAAAAACAAGACAATTACACCTGCCTACAGATGTCTTAAGGGTAGAATTTATTTAGGAGCCTTCTTCTTCTCTCCAGGAACTGCATATTTCAGTACCATGGACTTTGCTTATCCCCTCCTTATATTTGAGTAAATAACTTTAGCTCTAGAATTATCTCCTGCCCAGATGGATTAAAATGAGGCTCTCACAGGAAATGCTGATTCTGATCTGTAAGATACAGTTGAGTATAGTTCTTTAAATGAACAGACTCCTGTTGGTTCTTTGGGCAGGTCAGGACAGAAACTCCCAAGACTAAGACTTTGGCAGTAGAATGCCCAAGAACCTATTTTTGTTTTCCCTTCACTTTATTTTATTTTTTTAAGGTTTATTTTTTAAAGATTTTTATTTTATTTATTTGACAGAGATCACAAGTAGGCAGAAAGGCAGGCAGAGAGAGAGAGGAAGGGAAGCAGGCTCCCTGTCAAGCAGAGAGCCCGATGCAGGGCTCGATCCCAGGATCCTGGGATCATGTACTGAACCGAAGGCAGAGGCTTTAACCCACTGAGCCACCCAGGCTCCCCTGTTTTCCCTTCACTTTAAAGAAATAGTAATTGTCGGGGCGCCTGGGTGGCTCAGTGGATTAAGCCGCTGCCTTCGGCTCAGGTCATGATCTCAGGGTCCTGGGATCGAGTCCCGCATCGGGCTCTCTGCTCAGCAGGGAGCCTGCTTCCCTCTCTCTCTCTGCCTGCCTCTCTGTCTACTGTGATCTCTCTCTGTCAAATAAATAAATAAAAAATCTTAAAAAAAAAAAAAAAACTTTAAAAAAATAAAAAAAAAAAAAAAAAAAAAAAAAGAAAAAAAAAAAAAGAAAAAAGAAATAGTAATTGTCTTAAGTGCACGAAGTGTTTAATACTTAAGCATCTGTACAGCATTCAAGTACTGCTGTTTTGAACATTAAGGGAAATAAGGGGGAAAGTATAAATGAATTGGTTGCTTATTCTATTTGTATGGTATTAGCATATACAGAGGGTATTTTTGAAGAAAAGTGTGCTTAAAAGTATACATTTTGTCTTAAGTTATTGAAGTCTGTGATTTTGGTTTTTTAAAAATGTTGTGATGCTATCTCCTTGGGAAACAAAGTTTACTTTGAAATGAAAACTTTTTCCCTAATGCAACACATTGGAGATGGGAAACTAAGTAACTGTTCTTGTCTTGTTGCCACTATACCCACATTAAATTTTTATTTATTATTACTTAGCAGTTATAACCATGGCAAGTCATTTTTTGGACTGTGGTTTCTGTTGTACTGCATGGTAGATGAGGTGACTTTTTGAGGCCTTTCCAGATTTGGGATTAGGGGTTCAGTTGGCTTTGCATGAATGATGAGCGCTTACCTCAGAAACCAGTATCCCTTAGGGAGTTGAAACTGGTAATGTGCTGCCCACCTGCCCTGGGCCTGCTGACACCCATGGTGAAACGAAGAAACCTTCTCAAAGGGGCAGGGCCTCAGGCTCTTGCTCAGTTCAGTTTGACCCTTGCTCTTCAGGTTGACAGGCTCCTTGTTGCTTGGAGTAATTATAGCTTGTCCATTGAACCATTTCAAATAAAGAAGCATGTAGAAGAAATGGCAGCATATTTCATCTTGAACTAAAATTGGCATATTTAAAAAGCCTTATTGAAATTGTTGATTTTTTAATCTCATGTAAACATTGATGAAACTATGAGTGGCCCCAGTTTTGTGAATGTGTGTTCTGAGAAGTTCAGTTGTAACTTGGTTCTTTAAACATTTTCCATAGAAACAGTATTAAAAGGTAGATAAATGTGATGTAAGACAGACACCTATTTAGCTCATAATATTGCTATAATACGAGGTGGCTGGGTGGCTTACTGGGTTGGGGCGTCTGCCTGCCTTCCGCTTGGGTCATGATCCCCAGGGTCCTGGAATCAAGCCTGAGTTGGGCTCTCTGCTCAGCGTGGAGCCTGCTTCCCCCCCCCCGCCTGCTTCTCTGCCTACTTTTGATCTCTGTCAGATAAATAAAATCTTTAAAAATAAATAAATATTGCTATCATACTTACTTTTTTTCTTTTTAAAGACTTTATTTGAGAGAGAGATCAAGCAGTGGGGAGGGGCAGAGAGAGAGAAACAGAGAAAGAGAAGCAGAGTCCTTGCTGAGTAGGAAGCCCGATGCAGGGCTGATCCCAGGATTCCAAGATCATGACCTGAGCCCAAGGCAGATGCTTAACCGACTAGGCCACCCAGGCACCCCTTTAACACTTTCTTTTTGATGACATAGTAGCTACTAGTACTGTAAGTTAGTTTTAGAGGCAAGAAATATATGTATATGTTTGGTTTTTCTAAATTTGAATCATAAATACCTTAAGTGAAACTCCTGACATGGGACAGTACTATTGATTCAATTAAAAGAAATTTCAATGCCACGATTTACAAAAGGTAAAAATTGGGACGCCTGGGTGGCTCAGTTGGTTGGACGACTGCCTTCGGCTCAGGTCATAATCCCGGAGTCCCGGGATCAAGTCCCACATCAGGCTCCCAGCTCCATGGGGAGTCTGCTTCTCTCTCTGACCTTCTCCTCGCTCATGCTCTCTCTCACTGTCTCTCTCTCAAATAAATAAATAAAATCTTAAAAAAAAAAAAAGTAAAAATTAAGTATTTGAACAGGTTTCGTGGGTTAGATAGGTAGGTGCCAGCAGGATTCTGAGTGACTCTAGCTACTTTTATGGATCCCTTCACTCTGTCTGCCTTTATATATGCAGGGATACTACATACATGTTCAAAAACATAAAAGACAAAAATAATCCAGTTGAGACTACTTTGGGAATTCACCCCGTTTTTATTGAAATCACCTCTCTCACCACCTCACTGTGTCAGTTCCTGCAGGTAGGTAGTTCTTTCCCCCAGTATACAAGTGACATTACTCTGTGAGCATTATACATGACCTCATCAAGAAATCCCATAACTTTTTAAAAGTTATTGACTATGCTCAGGAGCATTTAAAACTCTGGACGGCCTTCTCTTTGAAACACCTGGTTTCTGTGATGCTGGTTCTGTCACCCAATTCTCCCATAGCAGTACAGCATCTGCACTTCTCCCTTGTATGTACTGACAATTGTTCATTTTCTGGCTTTCCTTTCATATTATAAGCTCCATGAGATCAGAGACTGTCTTGTCTTGTTCACTGCTCCATAGCTAGTCCTAGGCCTAATTCTGTATAGGTAATGGATAAATATTTATTAAACAAACGAATGATTTTTTTTCCTTTCTGTTACCCCATGAGATGGCTCGTCAAGTTCTGGTGTCAGCCCTGTTCTATTTCTCACTTATTTTTTTCCATTGATACTGATGCCTTCAATTACTGTCTATACTGTGCATCCAGTATCCATCATTTTCATTTTGACTGCTGTCCCTGCATTTCAGCTTCTTTTTTTTTGTTCCAAGTTTACTGTGAAAAAGTATTCATAATTTATTTCTAAAGTGGAAAAGTAGATTACCAAATGGCCAATTAAGTAGTTAAATAGATACAGCGGATTCACAATTGATACTTAACCTTCTTCCTCTTGCTACTTGCTTAGGTCCAGTGGGTCTTTTGTATAACTCTACTAGGTCTCTTAAGTTTCCTCTGCCCTCAGTTTATGTTCCTCCATTCTGTCCTTAACAGTATGACCAAAGCAGTCTGCTTAAATAACTAATTTGATCAGGTAATGGTTTTCTAATACCCTATAGAATAAACTTGGGAATTGGCCTTATTTTTATTTATTGATTTGGTTCTGTGAGGTTAGTGAGCAGCTTGTATCCCCAAAACAAAAAACTTTTTCCATATTTAGAACTACCAGAAATGGGACTAAATGGTTTCCATAGGTGTCCTTTTCCCCTTCACTGGTAAGGATTATGGAAGGATGGTAAGCAGTTCTCCACTTGATCTTAGCCAAAAGGCCGAGAAGCGATGGTAAGCAGTTCTCAAATGGGACAGGTTATTAGAGCTTTTTGAAGCTCTGCATACTGAGACCTTTGATTGTATCTTTCAAACTGCTCAGGTCTTCCGCAGCCCGGCCCAGATAAGTTTTAATGATAAGGACCACATCTTAATCACCCCTCCACTGCATCTTCTACAGAGTAAGGGCTAAACATAAATTTATTCAGTGAATTAATAACTTCTGAGTATTTTCTTGGGTAGATGAGCTGAGGTTCTTTGGCTCTACTTCAAACTTAGTTGTTTTTTCTTCTTTTTTAATGCAGACTTACTAGGTCTGGATTGAGAGTATTAGGATCAAGTCTTGGGCCTCTGCATATTGTTATTGGTCAAATCATTTATCATCTCAGAACCTGCCTTTCTGTAAGGTTAGAATAACAGTTAATGTAATTTTGAGGACTAAAAGCGTGTGAAAAATGTTTTATCATCTGAAAATGCTTTATAAATGGTAGAAGTTAATAAAAATTGATGTTTTTAAAATATGTTTACCAATATACATTGTTTGAAATACAGATATGTCACTAATATTACTCTCTCACTTTATAATTAGGCTCATTTTTTAGCCTAGCAAAGGAAATAAATACAGTTGCTTTCTCTTAAAAAAAAATACTTCCTCAACTAACTATTCAAGGCCAAATTTCTCTCATATTGTTGAATTCTCAGTATTTTAATGCCAAATTATCAGTGTCTATGGATCTTTCTACTTCGTTTTTGTGTGATTTGGACAAAGATTCAGAAATACCACTGGCAAAATTAAATAACATTTTATCCCCAAATAGACCACATTTGATAGACTTCCCAGTTTTTTAAAGATTTGTCTTATATTTCTGGTGGTTGGCTATGTTTTTGTTATTTTTAGGTGGCAAAATCAGTGAATTATTAGCAAAAGATTTTACTCTAAACACCTTTAATTCTTTTTTCCTAATGCTTAATGAAGTTCTCCATAAACATTTATGCTCTCTGTATTTCATAGTTATAGTTTTATGTTATATATAAGTGCTATAATTCTACTTTGTTGATAATTTCTTGTATTAACTTTTTTGATTGCATATATGTTGGAATTAGATGCTTCATTATTCCATGGTGCTTCAGGGAGCACTCTCAGTTAAAGATGAGTGGGTTCATGAATCACAGCTCTGTGAATTAGTACCTAGTGAGGGAAAATTAGTTGTAAGAAAGGGCAAATTCTTGAGTCTGAGGAGGAATAGAGGTGTGTTACTGATTAAGGGTATCCTCACAAGCAAGATATATTAACACATCAGCTGTTCATAAGAGAGACACTGGCCAAGAAAGCTATTGGTATTTGTACTTTTCCCTTCATAGAGTAAATCTCTGTTCTTTCTTTCCTTTTACCAGGTCAGTATATATTTTGTGCCCTATTTTATCACAAAAAAGAGAAGAAATACTGTAGTGAATGAAGATTCCTCTGCATTTTAGCACTGCTTTTTCTACTGTAGTTGGCTTTTGAATGAGGATGACAATGGAAGAGATGAAGAATGAAGCTGAGACCACTTCCATGGTTTCTATGCCCCTTTATGCAGTCATGTATCCTGTGTTTAATGAGGTAAGTGGGTAAACATTTCTCATATGATCTCTTCAATTCTTGATGCCTGCCTCATTTATTCATTTGTTTGTTCCTTCATATAACAAACACATAAATGAATTTTATCTGTATGTTAGGCATTGTACGAGGACTGGACATAAAACAGTAGGGAGGGAGGAACCTAGATATATTGCTTCCCATCTGGAGGTTTCATTATAGAGGGAGAGACAGACGTTGAACAAGAGAATACAAGTAATTACATAAATGGAAAGTTGTGGTGAGTCCTGTGAAGTTACCAAAGATCAAATGTTCAATAAAATAGCTGGTGGAACCTTCTTTAGGGGTCAGGACCAACTTCACCGAAGATGAGACATATATGCTAAGATCGAAAAGAGGTAAATAAGGGTTAGACAGTTGAGTTTGGGATAAACACATTTTAGGTAGCCGGAAGAGCAGGCACAAAAATATCCTGATGAATTCTAGTCAGTAGAGACAAAACATATTTTTACTGATAAATGGAAGATACCATTGCTTTAGTATCTAGAGAAGATGTAGTTGTCTTTTTATTTGAGGGATTTTTCTAGGACTTAATACATTTTTGGGTTTTCTTTTATTTATTTATTTATTTAAAGATTTTATTTATTTGACAGACAAAGATCACAAGTAGGCAGAGAAGCAGGCAGAGAGAGAAGAGAAATCAGGCTCCCTGCTGAGCAGAGAGCCCAATGTGGGGCTCGATCCCAGGACCCTGGGATCATGACCTGAGCCGAAAGCAGAGGCTTTAACCCACTGAGCCACCCAGGCGCCCCCTGGGTTTTCTTTTAATTTAATGTTAATACGCTAAGGTATTAGAGAATTAGAGCTGGAAATTCCTTAGAAAGGATTTAATCATGTCCCTCCTTTTAATGGTGAACCAAGTTCTTAGTATGTGAAATGGTGTTCCTGAAATTACCTAGAACTAAAATCTGGGGTTCCAAATTCAGTGGCTTCACCCTTAGCCTTTCTGTACATTTAATTAGGGTCTTCTTTTTTTTGTTTTGCTATTTAGTTATAAAGCTCTCCATGCCATTGACCTTATTGTTGCTGCTGTAGCTTGGAAACCCTCACTATTTCCAATGACTTTATTCCTTTTTGTAAAGTATTTATATTAGAATAAGATTCTGGATTTCAAAGCCCTTTATCCTGCAGTAGGTTTAATAATAATGTATTTGATGCATTTGTGGTCTTAGGTCTTGGGGACAATGAGGAGTGATTCATCCTCTTCAACTTGGAAATCATGGACCTAGTTGCCATTTCAGACATATATTTTGAAATTCTAAATGCTATCTATCAAATAGTCTTATTAGATTCAGAGAGCATAAAAGAAAACTCAAAAACTGGCTTGTATAAAAGTAAATTAACTCCTGCTTGTGTTCCCTCTTTCACTGTCTCTCTGTGTCAAATAAGTAAATAAAATCTTTTAAAAAAATAATTAAGGGGCGCCTGGGTGGCTCAGTGGGTTAAAGCCTCTGCCTTCGGCTCGGGTCGTGGTCCCGGGGTCCTGGGATCGAGCCCCACATGGGGCTCTCTGCTCTGCGGGGAGCCTGCTAACTCCTCTCTCTGTCTCTGCCTGCCTCTCTGCCTACATGTGATCTCTGTCTGTCAAATAAATAAATAAAATCTTTTAAATAAATAAATAAATAAGATACCTAGTCAGTTAAACATTAGTATTTAACCGTAGTTCAAACATAGATTTTTCTACAGATCTAATGGGGAAATTAGAATTTAGTTTGGTTTTTTGTGCTATACAGATTTAAAGATAAAATGTTTGTGAAATTAATTTAGAGAAAATAGTATCAGTAAGGATGAATGTTTAACTCTGGAGCTAAATGATATACTTAATTTTGTCCACAGTGTATTGAAAGAGTTAAAAAACTTATACATTCTCACCCTAACATAACATCCGTAATAGTAACAATGGTGGTCTGAAGTCAACTTGTAGAACAGATATTTAGGTAGTATCCTTAGGTAGCATCCTTACATCTGGGAGATTTTAGTACTGTTACTCCAGCTCACAAAGGGAAGTTATTTATGGTATTCTGGGAGTTTGATGCTTGCTAAACTTAATGAAGCTGTGCCAAGATAGCTGAGAAAGGGTTAGTCTTGTTATTTAATCAGCTGCTGCAGAGTTCAGAGTCCAAGTATATTGCATGTGTTGTAAATGTACTGTGAAATAGGTCTCCTGGTTACCTTATGGAATAATGAGTTTATAGAAGGCTTGTGACAAGTCTTAGATCAGGTTCTCATGTACTGTATAACTTTCTACTGATTCCGTGCGTATGGAGGAGAAGTGAAGTATAGTTCAGTTCTTCATTCCAGGAAAAGACACACCATGAATCATCATTTCCTGTGACTTTTTAGAGGAATTATTTTAAGGTGAAGTATAATTTCTGAAAGAATCTGTATTGTGTTTTGAGATAGGAATAAAAAATCTTGCAACCAAATATAAATTTTAGATCACCAGGGTTTCTAGGCTTGTTTATAAATGATACAAAAATGGTACTTCTGAGTAAGTAATTAATACTCTATTCAGAAGCATCCAACAGTTATTTCTGCCAACTCAGCAGAATATACAACTCTTAATTTTTTCCAACAAGCAAATGAAATCTGGGACTATTTCTCTAACTTCAGATACCTAACCTTTTTTTTTTTTTTTTAATTAAAAGAAAAAAATCAAACCCCAAAATTGAAGCATAGTAAACATACCTCTCCATAGTGAAGGCATGGGTTTTATCTGCAGTCCCATCATCCAAAGGTGATCATAGTTAATATCTTGCATAAGAATTACTGCTCCGCCCCTTACTCTAGGCTATGTAGTCTTATATTTCTTTCCTTGTTTATAAACTGATGATAAACAGTAATATATTTATTTTTCATAACTCTGTAAAGTAAAAGACTTAACATGTTGTAGTACTGAGACTAGTACCAGGTAGAGCTATTATTCGGAAGTCTTTGGGCAATTTTCTGATCCATTGTGATCATTCCCTAGACTTTTACATTCTAGTAGGCAATTTTTAATGAAACATTTTTATAATAGGTAACTCTTCTTACCTTTTTTGCTGGACAACTTGGCAACCCCAGAAACAGATTATTTTAGAAACCACTACTGCATTTAATATGTTTAAAACACATTACTGCATTTGTCTTCTCTGTGGCAGCACAAAAGTTAATAGGTGGCCTCTTGAGTCTATCTACTTACCTTCTAGCTTTTTTTTTTTTATCTGACTACTCATTTTCATTTGAGTTATAAGAGATGTACCTTTTATTCTTCTTTTTTTTCTTTTTTTAAGATTTGTCTATTTATTTAAGAGAGAGAGAAAAAGAGAGCGTGCACACATGTGCAGGAGGAAGGGCAGAGAGAGAGGGACAAGCAGACTCCATGCCCAGCTCTGCTAGGGGCTCCATCCCCGGACCCTGAGATCATGACCTGAGCTGAAATCAAGTTGAATGCTTAACCAACTGAGCCACCGAGGTGCCCGTTTTTCTTGTGTCTTGGCCCTGTTTGATTCCTTTTAAGGATAGACTCAATAGTTTTTATGGTGAGGGGAGAAGGTTGTCAGCAAGAAGGAATACTTTCAAAAGATTTTATATGAGACCTACAAAACTTAAGTAACGAAGGAGTTAAATGGATTTTTTTTTTTCCAGTTATGGGTGTAGGAGTTGGGTTTGATAACTAGAAAATAAGGTAGTGATGAGCTGATTGATACCTTTGGAGGGACCAGTGCAATGAATGTACTCTGATTGGAATCAAAATTTTGTGTAAGCTTTTGAAATATTTTTATAAATATTATGGAGAGTTAAATTTGACCAAGTTTGCAGTTAATAGTGCTGTCAGAAGCTATCAAGTATACATTACAGGAGGAGCTCACAAAACAGAATAGGAAGAATGTGTTGTTGTGGGGTGAGAGCCCTTCTGTTAAGTTCATTCAGCCTGTCTTTCTTCTAGCTGGGACTCCAGGAGGCACTTTCCTTACTTTTTTTGGTGAAATGAGATTAGGTGCCCTCTTCTCTTGTGCTTATTCTCTTTTTTCCCTTTACCCTTTTACTGGTGCCATGGAATTCATAGATGGCTGAGGCCCGAGGAAGGCCTCTTTTTATCCAGATACCCATTAATGCAAGGTTTAGTAATTGTATGTTTCTTCCTCCTCTTTCGAATTCAGAATCAAATACTACTAAGAAATGATTGCATTGGCTCTTTAAAGATATCCATCCTAAGCAACAGCTGTTATCTCAAAATCTTAAAAAAATTACTGTATTGGGGTGCCTGGGTGGCTCAGTGAGTTGAGCCTCTGCCTTTGGCTCAGGTCATGATCTCAGAGTCCTGGGATCGAGCCCTGCATCGGGCTCTCTGCTCAGCGGGTAGCCTGCTTCTCCCTCTCTCTTTGCTTGCCTCTCTGCCTACTTGTGGTATCTCTCTGTGTCAAGTAAACAAAATCTTTAAAAAAAAATTACTGGACTAATTAGTGGAAGTATTAGAAACAAAATGGAAATTCTTTTCTGTTCTAAACTCAAATAAAAACTTTACTCCCGCATGTGTTAACCAACCCTGAAGAAACCCGTAAGTGGGCAAATGGCCCAGGAAGGTGATTTTAAGAGGCTGTTTTCTTCAGGGACCAGTTCAGATCTCACCTCCATAAAGACTTTTTTTTTCTACTTCAGCTGACAGTGATCCCATCAGTTTCCATGTACCTGCTTACTTAAAATGATCTTCTGGGGTTCCAGGATTGTAATATCTTTCTTTGTATCTCTCACACTGACTTGCACGTGGTAGAAACTCAGGAATTTGTTAGTTCTTAAGTAGTTGAAGAGTTTCAGTGAGGGAGTTGATGCCAGTCTGGAAAGGGTGAATTCAGGGAGGGAGGGTAGCATTAAGTGACTTGTGCACAAGTTTTAGAGCCAGACAGTTTTCTTATTAATCCTGCCTCTGTATGCACTAGCTGTTGAATACTAGGTAAATTTATACAAACTGAATTTCTGCCTCTATAAAATAGAGTTGATGATAACTAGTTATAGATTGTGAGGATGAGATGCTCTTTATGAAAATATGTAACAAAGTTCATTACTGGTGCTAAGTAAATGATAATTGTTAAGATACTGCCAGAACCTTACACTGTCATGAACGGTAAGGTGAATGTGATTTTATCATCAAATCATCTATCACTAGTTAAAGATCTAATAGGGAAGCACTTTTTATTAGGGAAGATAAAAACATATTGCACTAAGTATTACAGGCTGCAAATTATAAATAGATTTAAGAATAATTTAGATAAATTTATGGATGAGAGATTAAGTTCAATTCAAAAACTAGATATGTGCCTGTTATGCCTAGTGCTCCCTGGCTAATGGGAGTATCATATGCATAATGAAGCCTAGTGGATTTACTGCAAGATGTGTGGATATATAATGTATCTCAGAATGACTCCCAGCAGAGTTCTGGTTGAGGTGCTTCACAGCTCACGGATTTGATTTAGTATATGTCTGGCCTTTCCCTTTCTTTTCTAAGACACACATATGTAAACTTAATCTAGAAATCTGATGTCTATCTTGGCTAATTTTATTAGTTCTTCACGGACTATTCTTGGCCTCTTTTTACTTCCCTTGACCCTTTCACATACCAGCCAGAGCAGTACAGAATGAGTTAGTAATGCTGATACTTGGAGGTACATGTGTGACTCAGACCTTTGACTTGTTGAAAGAGGTCAGAGTGTGCTGTAAACCGGAATAAGGAAATGGTTCCTATCAGAGTGGAAACATTCATCCTGTCTGCCTGCCTCTCCCTCCCTTACACAACAAGAACTTGAGATCAGAAGAGCTGTATTACTATTTTAATCTTAAATAGGATTCATTACAATTAAATGAATTCTGTAGAAGATGAAAATTTTTCATTTGTGGCAGCTTATTTTCACCAATTTTACAGGGTTTTTGTTGTTGTTGTTGTTCATTTGTGGTTGGTTTGGTTTTTTTGTTTTTGTTTTGCTGTATTTTCCTACCTGGTCCTCCTGTATCTTCCCTTTTATCTACTAAGGCAATGTTAGATTTTACTGGATTTATAGAAGCCAAGTTTAAAACTGAGTTAAATGGCCTGATATTTATTTTTGGAGATAAAGTATTTATCTTGGCACATTTTGTTGCTTTTTTGCTTAAGGTGCATAACTTGTAGGGAGATAAGGTTCTTGACATTTCTGTCTTGTTTAGAAAATAAAGTGATTTAATAAAGTGTAGGCCATTCCTTAGATATATATGTGTATATATGTTGTTTATAAAGGAAAACTTACATTTATTGCCTCAAGGGGTTGAAAGGAATATTTATTGCAAGGTATGATATGTTCGTAAGATTTTTGTGAAAAGACTCCACTTGCGTAAAAATCCTACAAAAGTTAACATTGTTTTTGAACATTTTAATATTGTCCCCCATAAAAAATGTATGCATTGAGTTTTATTGAGTTAATTGGCCCAATTTTTAGGGACTAAAAAAATTGGAATTTAACTGAAGGTAGTTATTTTAAGCCTAACATTTAACTTTTCAACAAATGGATTTTTTTTTTTTTTTTTTAGCTCACTGAAAAATGAATTCTGTAAAGTGTATAATAAGGACATGTATCTTTTTTTATAAGATTTTATTTATTTATTAGAGAGAGCACAAGTAGGCAGAGCAGCAGGCAGAGGCAGAGGGAGAGGGAGAAGCAGGCTCTCTGTTGAGCAGGGAGCCGATGTGGGGCTCGATCCCAGGACCCTGGGATCATGACCTGAGCCGAAGGCAGAGGCTTTAACCCACTGTACCACCCAGCCGACCCCAGGATATGTATCTTTCAGAATTGTAAACCTCACATATTTTATATTAAAATTAAAAGCTTTGGGATTGAACTTTTGATTCAGTATTTTAGGTAACCTTTCTTAAATCCAGATAACATAGAGGACAGATGATCTACAGTTCTTACTTACTATCAAACCTTGTGTCAGTGCTGTTTGCTAATTCATAAAATAGACTAACCTCAGCTTAATCCCTGGCTGAGGGATTGTAAAATAATTTAAAAAGAGTAAGGTAATAAATACAAAGAATCTTAAATAATAAATGTTTTCTTGGTGTTGGTCATTTCTGTTCATTCAATTTGCCATATACTGGCAACAGAGCATTGAGAGTTGATCTTAAACCCTATTTTCAGTAATTGAAGTAAATATGTTTATTCTTTTTATAAGAACTTGATATTATTTTGCATTCTGTGCTCATCTTAAATCCAGTTTTAAGGTAGAGTGTGTCTTGTTTTTAAAAAGAATGAAGAATTCATACATCCCTCACTTTCTCATGGTTTCTAATGAAAATTTTAGATGACCTGTGTATTTGAAGAATTAAGGTGATTTAGAATAATTAGCAAGTATTTTTGTTGAGCAAATGATGGATGTATCAGAGTTATTACTATAGAATGGAATATCAAAAATGCACCTTTTCTAAGGAAATTGGTACTAATAGTGATTTAAAATTTATATTGCAGCTAGAACGAGTAAACCTGTCAGCAGCTCAGACACTGAGAGCAGCTTTCATTAAGGTGAGGTGCAAATAATTTATTATGATTAAAATGTATGTTGTATATAAATCTGAATATCATGTAAGAATTGCCACTTTATTTCCTTTTAGTGAAAATCTCTTCAGCTGTTTTATGTCTGTTTTAGTGTACTCTGTAAAGCTTAAAACACTTCTCAGAAGTGAATTAAAACAAATGCTGTTTCCTTAGCATTCATCTTTTTGTCACTTTGTGCTTTGAAAACTGACTTCTTTGGAGTTTTTTCTCTTTAGCTTTAGAGTATATTTTTGAATTTCTTTTTCTATTATTTGTCTTGCTAAAAATTTTTGTAAAATTATAACTCAAAAAGACGTTTTTCATAATGCTTAATTATAGAACATAAGAATAAAACAGTATTTTTGATAGGAAAACAAGACCTGTGTGGGAGTCAGATTAAGGATACATTGCAAGCATACAACCAAGTCAATTCAGAGTGAATTTTTTGTTGTCTTTAGACCTGAACTGTTTGATATATACTAGCTGCATGTTGCAGTTGAGTACTTAAAATATGGCTAGTTCAAATTGAGTTGTACTCCCAAGTATAAAATACACACCAGATTTTGAATACTTAGTATAAGGTAAAGAATGTAAAATAACTCAGGAATTAGTATTTTATATTAATTGCATGTTGAAATTAATAGTATTTTGGATGTACTCTTAAAATGATTTCATGTATTTATTTTTACTTTTGTAACATGGCCACTAGAAAATTTGTAATTAACAATGAAATTTGTTGCTTGTGTTATATTTCTGTTGGACAGCCCTATTATATATACTGGGTGCGTTCTTTCATATAAAACTTTATCCATCGCCTTTCCTTTCCCAGTACATATCATGGTGCCTAAAACTTCAATTTTTATTTACTTACTGTGTTTATGTTCCTGTCAATAGCTAAAATAACTTATATTTCAGGTATTTTAATGTTTAAATCTAGAATAAATTTATAATCAAGTTTTATTGGATTAAAACTATAAATCAAGTTTGAGTTCTTTTTATGATAAAGATAGTTTGTTTATTTATTTATTTATTTATTTATTTATTTTTAAAAGATTTTATTTATTTATTTGACAGAGATCACAAGTAGGCAGAGAGGCAGGCAGAGAGAGAGGAGGAAGCAGGCTCCCTGTGAACAGAGGCCCAACGCGGGGCTTGATCCTAGGACCCTGGGATCATGACCTGAGCTGAAGGCAGAGGCTTTAACCCACTGAGCCACCCAGGCGCCCCACAAAGATAGTTTATTAATACCACTTTTAACTGCTAGCACTGGTAATGTCACTAGACATCTGTCTTACTTTACCATGAGAATTTACGTTATATATATTAGAGTTATTTTGGCGTGATTAATACTCTAAAATGCAGTTCCTGTGTATACATACATAGTAGCTTTATTAAAGTATGTTCTGACAAGTCATTGGGTTAATGAAGAGAATGAATGAAATAACACCTTCAGTTTTTTTTCTTTTTTCTTTGAGCTTCAGTGTGGCTCTGTAATGGCATATTTGGTTATTAGGGAAGCATGATGAAAACTATTTTATGTTAATTTGCTGAGTATTTTCTTTGTGGCCAGAGAAAGGAAGGCAGGCGACCTATTGCATAATACAGTATTGATATGGAAAAGTCAGTTTTTAGCTTTTTTGATAGCAAGAACAGAGAGATTTCTCCTGTGGATCTTCATAAGGAGGACTGTCTGAAGTAGTAGATGATATCCTCAATGTCATTTCTAAAAAGAGAGAAAATAATGAATTTCATTAACTTTTTTCTTATAAATATGCTTACATCTGATGTTTTAACAGTAAAGTACAATTTAAAAGCAAACAATATATTTAAAGTATGTGGCTGTGATAGATCCGATTTAACATATGGATAAATTTTATTACCCATGCATTGATTAATAATTGGGGAAAGTGGAAGTTATTTTGAGAGGAATACAAATTAGTTTTGCATTGATTTATTTTTATTATATTTAATTTGTTACATTTCAAATGGAATTAAAAGGGTATGCATTAAAAAGATGATTTTTGTGTTTCTAAAACTACCAGCTTATTTGCAAAAAGATTTTAAAAGCCTCACCAAAGGGCGCCTGGGTGGCTCACTTAAGCATCTGCCTTTAGCTTAGGTCATGATCTCAGCATCTTGGGATCAGGTCCGCATCAGGCTCGCTGCTCAGCAGGGGAGTCTGCTTCTCTTTCCTGTGCTTCTACCCCCCCCCCCAACCCCTGACCCACTCCGCCTTGTACTTTCTCTTTCTCTCAAAAGATAAATAAAATAAATGCCTCGCCCACCCATATATCCCTACTACTATTCCTAAAATATATGTCCATATTTCTAGTTCTTTGACCACAAGTGTCATTTATCAAGGTAATTTAATATTTATTTTTATTATCATGAGAAAAAGGATTAAAATTATTTTCCCCAAGATAAAATATTAATGAATATTATCTTTTAAGATATCTATTCACTTTCTTTTCCCATCTGGAAAGTTCTGATAGGTTGTGCTGTTGAGGATCACTGAATCATGAGCGTGGATGTTACTGCCACTGGGGGATAGTTTTCTCTCACAGTTGGATTCTTCATAAAAATTGGATCCCCACAGAATTCAAGGTTGTATTCTGGGAGAAAACCTGAAGGTATAGATAGTTAAAAGTCATCAATTTAAGCACAGATCTATCTATTTTGTTAGTCAGAGGAATTGGGTAAATTTAAAGCTTTTAAAATGAAAAGTTTAAGTAGCTTAATTAGGATTTCAGCCAGAAGATACTAAGACGGTTGTTCCCAGGCTAGGTGCTGAGGCACCCTGGGGCCCTCAGCAAACTCAGAAGAGTACCATGAGTTATTTTAAAACTTTAAAGGAGCACAACGATATTAAACATCTGACACTGTGAACTATGCTAGCTTGAGGTAGTTTGCAATTTCAGCATATTAGATTGGGCTACATTCCTTTCAGCGATGTCATATTTTTATGAAATCGGAATTTTGGCCATTGCTGTGATAAAAATTAAGTACCACAAGAAGATCTGTGGTTGGAAATGAGGCTGGCAGGATCCAGTCTAATACCAACATTTGAGAAATTGTGTAGGGCCCAACAGGTGAATGCATCTCATTAATAAGTAATCATGGTTATTTAAGAATGAAATAAAATGTTTTTCTTTTAATTTGTGTATTTTTTAAGGACAGTTGTTAGGACACAAGTACTTACTAAGTTATTTTAACCTGCCTACTTAATACATAGCCAGCCACTGTTTTCTTTGCATGAAAAACACTTGGGTGAGAGACCTCTGTGTAAGAGTTCTGTAATGCTCCAATTTTGGCAATTTGGGGCTCCACACCAACTTGGTGTTGAAAACTTTATCTCAGGCTTAGCATTTAATGATTTTAGCAGTTTATTATAACTTAATCAGAGAGATTATTTTTCTCCTGGCATATTTTGTAAGCACATGGAGGGTACTCCCCTACCTCATAAGATGATGCATTGTATAGCTAATTTAATGCTAGAGAAAGACAATAGACCACTTTATCAAATACTGGCTTATTTAAATATTGTATATAGTTTTGTGGCCAGTCACCAAATTAATAATGCTGATAACATCTTAACCCATATTTGTACAACTTTTCCTTTAAGGTAACTCTTGTTTTTAAAAAGTAGATTGTATCTTAAGTATATTCATGAAAGAGGAAATCAAAACAGGTTATAAAGGACATGGAATTCAGTAGGATACACTTTATTGTTATTAATCATCTATCAAAATGATTTCCTTGACTAGCATATGACAGCAGTTAAAATGATCCCAGGATTAAGATAAATGTGAATATTTTCTTCTCCCATTCCATTCCAAAACCTTTCAGTTTTTGATACCTCAACCCTAATAAGAAACAAGATGTTATAATGGAAAGAGCAATAGAAACAGAAGAAAACTGGATCTGCCATGATACCAGAATGGAATTGAAAAGACAGACGTTAAATGTGCTTGACACATATGGAAACAAATAGATTGCTGTCTGATTAGGATCATAAATTGTGTTTCTATTTGCTATTTAATATTGGGTAAAAAAGATAGGAAATCATCAGCATAATTAAAATTTTCAGGCATCCTAAAAGAAACAACGTTTTTTAAAATAATAAAATGGGACAGTATTACTGGGGAAAACCCAAATCTGAAAATTAAATTTGGTAAACTCAGAACTTTCTGTGTTCAGTCTTGAGATGGCTAGAAGATTTTAGTGCCCTAGTGAGTGTAAATAACATAAAACTAATGCAAACTCATCTGTGAAATAAGCTCAGGAGGTAGCAAAAAGATTAAATGATGTTCTGTAAATTATTCTTGCTATAAAAGGAGATATTCTTGCTACAGAAATACAATAGGAAATGAAAGTTGTTATGTGGGAAAGTGAAGGATGCTATAGCTTAAATCAAACCTGCAAAAGAAATCCTGTGTTTCTGTTTTCATTTTTGTTTTTCCTGACATTCTGTTCATTTAAGTGCAAAGAATCTGCAAAGTATTGGTAAGATGAGTTATTGCTTGATCCTCTAGTTGGAATGTTAGCTAATGAAAAAAAAGCTAAAAATCCTTAGTGTATTTAAACTACTGAACAGAGTAATTGATGGATTACCAAAATATGTATAATCTTTATTTCTATTTTTGTTACTAGTTTGATTGCAGGTGAGAGTAGAGGAGAAATAGGAAATGTTAAGTACTTTATGTTCAAATGGCAAATGGGACCATGGCTGTAATAAGAAGTCACCGATGTATAAGTTCTCGACAAAACATAAGTGAATGCCGTCACCGCACCTACTTTACCAAGATTTCTGCTGTCATAAGTTGATTAAGAAGTTCCCAGCAGATTCTAAACAATTACGTTTTGGCTTTTAAATGCTGATTGAACTTCTGTATTTTAAAACTAGCTTTCTCTTCTTTATAGGCTGAAAAAGAAAATCCAGGACTCACACAAGACATCATTATGAAAATTTTAGAGAAAAAAAGTGTAGAAGTTAACTTCACAGAGTCCCTTCTTCGAATGGCAGCTGATGATGTAGAAGGTAGCCAGAGTCTCCTGTAATTTTCTTAAAGTTGTTGAAAAGCACTTCCTCCAAGTATTTATTTGACAAATGGGTCTTCTGCCCTTCCCTTTCTCCTCCCCTTTCTTACTGTTACTGTTATTTTTGTGATGATAATGGAGGAAAGAGCTGTATAAGTTATTTTTGTTTTCAAGTGAGATTTCAAGAAGATATTAGTAGGTTGGGTTTTGATATCATGAGCTCATTACATATTCAATATAGAGGTTTTTATTAAACTCTTCCCTCTTGACAGATATCGTCATTATATTTGTTATGAATGTTACTACTTCAAGGTTTCCTTGTGAAATACAGCTTCAGAGGCCTGATAAATTTGATTTAGCCTATCTCTTGTTTATTTGTTTGTTTTAAGATTTCATGGAATTTCCATTTATTCCAAATTGGAAATGTTTAGTCTTTCATCTTCTGATACTTTTACTTGGGGAGAGCCATAATACTTTTTCTGAGCTAAGTTGAACTTTAATGAATTCTGCCTTACAGCCTTGTCTTTCCTTTCCTTTCCCTTTCTCTTCTCCCTCCACCTCCTTAACCAGCATTGGGAATTTGTGGACTTGAGTTTGGCAGGGAGTTGCATGATGGTTTTTATTATGTATCTATTTTATCAGAGTATATGATTGAACGACCAGAGCCAGAATTCCAGGACCTAAATGAAAAGGCACGAGCACTTAAACAGATTCTCAGTAAGATCCCAGATGAGATCAATGACAGAGTGAGGTTTCTGCAGACAATCAAGTAAGCAACTTTTGGCTTTTGTTCTTCTTTTCTTGAAAGTACTTCAAAGGAACTGCTCATGCTAGGTGTTTTATTTTGGTATGATATAATATTAAATTAATATATTAATTTGAAATCAGACTTGAAATTTTTAAGTGCTGCATGTTGATACTAACTCCTAAGCTGTGGTATTTGGCTTTAGAGTATGATAACATTTCTTAGAATGTTAATATAAAAACAGTGAATAAAATGTATAAAAATTGGAATATAGTTTGAACTAAAAAATAATGCAAAAAATTATAGTATTGGTAACATAACACCAGTATTGTTTTTGTTTCAGAAATGGCATAAGTCATTAGAATAAGTAGTGTATTCTTAGGCTTGAATAGCATTTTTAAATATTAGCCAAATTGTAAATCTCCAAATCCTAAACCTTTGAGATACAGGTTAAATAAGACTGAAAATACGCGTGGGGCTAGGAGGCTGACTGTTGAGGAGCCACAAGAAGGGTCGTCCTTAAGCGGTGGTTCTCAAATCAGGGGCAGTCTCCTCATGTTAAAGAGGGTGGGAGACTGAGGGGGAAAATCCATACATAATTTCTGGATGAGTAAAGAGTCTCAATTTTCTTCAGCCTCACTGGGTATAATACGAAATTGGGAATAATTGAGTGGCACTAGCAGTGCAACCTTTTTTGCACAAGTAGAAATTGAAAGATTTAGCACAGGTTTTGTTGTTTTTGAAAGAGGCTATATCATCATACTTCATATCTTCAAAGAATGGAAAGAAGTTCACTTATAGTAAATATTAACATCCATCTCCTAGAAACAGTATTTTTCGTAATTCACATTGCAAAAAGCTATTTTAGCTAGTATGGGCACCTGTTTTGAGTGGTATAGGGGGCAGACAGTCTCACTTTAGGAAAGTGTAGTTTGTGATGGGTATGCAACCCAGCTATTAAGGAGCGACCCTCCTCTTTTAGGTCTTCTGATTGAGAACCTGAAAGTACGAATAGTCAACTGTTTATGGATTTTTATTTTTAGTCTGATATAAAGTAAACATGTTTAGCTCATAAAAGGATAAATTGCCAGTTATCTGAAGCATAGTTGTTTAAACAACTTATTTTTAGAATTTTCAAATAATAAGATTTTGTTTTAATGATCATATATTTGTTTATGATCTCTTCTACATTTCTGTGAAGATCTGACATTTAAAAAATAATATTTCCAACAAATTTTGCCTCAGGTCAGTGAAGGAAAGGTTTATTGAATCAATGCCATCTTAATAGCAGTCACTTATTAGAATTACTTTCTCATTGCTTTTTTAAACATTTTGCATATATAATGTATTATATAATGCTGCTATAACTGGTGAAGAAATTAAGTAACTTTTCCAAGGTCACAGAGCTGATAAGTTGGTAGATCTGGGTTCAAACGCAGGCAGACTCACTCCGTGGTCTTCTCTGCTGCTTCCCACTCTGAGATGAGTAATGCTGTTCTGACTTAGCGATTAAAGAACGTTTCAGCTATCTGGAAGACGTGTGATAAAGGATATCTTAATACAGAATGCCAGTAGATAAGAGAGAGAAGAGTGCTATGGTTGAAGCTAGGCTATATATGGTAGGCCCAAAGCCCTCATCCTGCTCCTTTAACCATCTTACCCCTCTGGGGGTGTCCTTAAGGCATCTCTGTTAAACCCATTGTAGCTTTAGAGAGATACATTTGAAAAACACTGTATAAACAGCCACATTTTAATCATAAGGAAGTTGAGGTCAGGAGGCCAAGAGTCTTGTCCATAGTCATTGACAGAGGCCGAATTAGGGGCTTGTCTCTCATTTATGGGGCAGTAGTAATATTTCAGTTCTGTTTTCTGGAGTGCACTCTGCACAACTGAGTTGAGAGTATTGGCAGTTAAAATTTATTTCTTAATCATTTTAGGAGGTATAATTGGCCCTGGAAAGTTTGTTCATAATATATATTTATGAGACCATGTGTAAATTAACATAGATAGATAAGGTATAATTATTTGTATCACTGATAGATACTGATACATTTTGCTACATCTTGTCCCCATGGTTAATTATTTAACAAATTAGTAGATAAAATTGCACCAAAATAAAAAATGACTTATCCTTCAGGGACAATGTACTGTGTAGTTACTGTTTTTTTTTTAATATTTTACTTTTTCGGGGTGCTTGTGTGGCTCAGTGGGGTTAAAGCCTCTGCTTTCTGCTCAGGTCATGATCCCAGGGTCCTGGGATCAAGCCCTGCATTGGGCTCTCTGCTCAGCAGGGAGCCTGTCTCCCCCTCTCTCTGACTGCCTCTCTGCCTACTTGTGATCTCTGTCCAAAAAAAAAAACCTTAAAATATTTTACTTTTTCATACATAAGGTAGTTATCTTCTTCATTTATTTTATAGCAGTATTTTTCATGAAACATGTATCAAATACTTATTATCCCAAGTACTATATGTGATTTCATAGATTATATTAAGGAGAAAAAAGAGTCCTGTCAGCTAACAAATGTCTAGGTATTTTTGTGTATGTTAGCAGACCTAGGTTTAAATTTCCATTCCCACATTTAGCTGTGTGACCTTGGATAAGTTGCTTAGCTTCTGTTACTCTAGTTTCTGCTTATGAAGATGAAAGTAACAGTTTTAAGAACTGAGAGAAAGGACATACATAAATTTAATTTATAGGGTTTTTTAGGTCTTACACATTCTAATGGATGACGAGTAGAGACTTGTGAATTAATATACCAGAAAGCCATGCATTTATCACTGTTTACAATATGTATTTGCATATTCATGCTCTAAAATTCACCAGAGTTTGGTTTTCCTGATGGCCTTCAGAGAAGCTTTTCTAGAGATGTCCAGTCTAGACCTAACTAAACACACAGCATAGGACTTTTCTTCCTTTAGAATGTTCATATAAATACATGTTATATAAATTTGGGTTACATGATTAGAAAGTCTACTATTGCAATTTTTTGATAAAATGTATGTTTACATTTTCTCTGATGCCTGTCATCTTCTCTTTTGAATGTATGTTTCCCCAAAGTTGCATCATAAAAGTTGGAAATTGCTAAAATTTGGTCCTGCTATACCCCTACTCTCTGTCCCTTGTCACAGAATCACTTAACTCCAGACTGTTTATAATTACACTGTAGTTATTTTACCTTAAGATTTTCTCTAATTCTTGATCTGTTTAATTGTATGCAGTATTTTTTAGAGCTGATTATTTTCTCTTATAGGAAACACACCCTTAGTTACTAATACAATTTAGCTTCCCTGCTACAGACCCTAGCACCTTAAATGAAAATACTGTTCTGTGTACATATAAATGATGTAGTATTTGATATAAATTGCCATAGATTGTTTTTAGAGAAGGCCAGGCCTTGGGATAAA
The DNA here is from genome assembly GCF_009829155.1 of Mustela erminea. NCBI lineage: Eukaryota > Metazoa > Chordata > Mammalia > Carnivora > Mustelidae > Mustela > Mustela erminea. The sequence goes on from NC_045614.1 coordinate 128,703,784, forward strand.
TAGCCTGGGTCATTCTGTAGAGTTCTTTGTAAAGCTCTATGGCCAGTAATAGATCAAACCTTAGTTCTAGGCTCTAGGATCCCAAAAACAGGTTTCCAAATTTGGTTCATCAGCAAAATCACCTGGGGGCTTATTTTTTAAGTTGTTTTTTTTTTTTTTTTTTTTAAGGTACAGACAAATTCCCAGTTCTCATAGTAAGTCTGGGATACCATTTAGAAAACCCTTGCTTTTTTTTTTTTCTTTTTCTTCCTTTACAGTTGAGTGAGAATTCATACTCTTTTGACCTATGGATTCTAGCCATTATTGTATATGGATACATGTTCATCTATTAGCCCTGAAGCATATTTTTATAATCCTTTTTTAAAGCAAAATAGTATTCTACAAAGTAGTTGTGTATAAACACCTCACTGATCACTGTAGTTTGCTCCATTATATTCTGCTTTAAATGGGTTCATTTTGGATTTGAAGAACCTTCCAAATACTTAATTGTTGAAATTGTTATTTTTCTCATGACATGGTCTTATGACATCATTTTATTAAGCAATGGTGAATTTACGCAAATCATAGCAATACAGGAGCCAACTTACTTGAAACCATAAATGAAAGGAACGATTATGTAAGTTAAAACAGCTATTCCTAAACTAGAGACAAAAAGAGAAAAAAAAATGAGTGGACAAATACCACTTCTATGTAATATTCATTGTCTTATTTAAATCTTTTAATGTTCAACCTGATATCAGTGTTTGACATATAGGAGGTAATAAGTAATTATTTATTAAAATATTTAATACATGTGATTACTATTTCAGAGTAGGCTAAAAATTTCTTAATACCCAAATCCTGTATACTTGTAATTCATAGACATCCCACATGCATATTTACTAGAAATATACTATGAAACGCACACATATACACACAGAAATCTGGATACAGAGCTTTTCAGTTTTTTCTTTAGTAAAGCTGAAATGTTTCAGGTATGAAATAACTGAAATCTGACCTTTGTGATTAAAAAGTACTGAAAGATGATGTTTGGGATGGTCTAGTTTTATGTCTTAATAATTCATATCTTCACTCTTGAATTGCATTTGCACAGCAGAAGTTTGACCAGTAAAAATTGCTGTGCAGTTAGAAGATGAAAATTGAAAAGAGCATAGATAAAAAGACAAGAGGAGTTTAGGGGGAAAAAAATGGGTAGGGAGAACAGTCAACTCATGAGAATTACTGGTTTCTTCTCTTTATCTGCTTAAAAGGGGAGGAAGGTTTTGATATATATGTAGTCCAAGGATGATTGCTGAAAAGGTTAAGGTAGAAAAATATTCTGATATTTCCTCTCTCAGGAATTTAAATATATTTTCCAAAGGAAATAACAGCAGAGTTTTTGGAAGAGAGTTATAAGCAGTTGTTAGAAGGTGGATGTGTCTTGGAAGAGCTATGTCTGAAAAGGAAATACTTCTTTTTAAACATCAAAACTATGTAACTGGAAGTGGTGATAAATACAGAAGTGAGTTACATGTAATACTAAAATTTTATATAATTGTTAATGAGATAGCAAATATAGAGAATATAGTAGCTTGAAGTCAGCTACATCAGAGAAAGGAAAAATATCTGAAAAGGTGAGAAGCAGAGGTAATTCTTATAAATTTGAGTAAGTAATGCTGAATGAAATGTTACTGGTTTGGGAAGGTTGAAATTAGTTGCAGAACTTTTGGTTAGCAGTGCAAGAGAAGTCAGGATCACAAAAGGGTACAGGATAAAACTCCATCCAACCAACTAGTCAGATGTTTGGGCTTGATGCTGTGTTAGTTTGGTAATTAACAGTGTGATTAGTAATCCTGGGGGCGGGGAATATATATATAAAATACATACCCCTCTTCCGAATACAACTGATTTTAAGAAGATTCTTTTTTCCTTATCCAACAGGGATATAGCTAGTGCAATAAAAGAACTTCTTGACACGGTGAATAATGTCTTCAAGAAGTATCAATACCAGAACCGCAGGGTAAGTTTTGTAGAAGCCTTGTATAAGCTGCCAGCTAGATGTTGTTGATTTACACTTAGTAGTTGTATTGAATCAATACTAAGATGGTTTGATTACTGAAAATAGTTTCGTATCATTAACCACTGCTTTTGTCTTTGAATTAAAATATGTTTAAGTAAATACTTCTAAAAATTCTAATTTGTAATATAAAGCGCATCCTATATTCTGTGTAACCTCTTCTTTGATTTTGGCTTTTATTATTTTCTTATTTAGTATTTTTTTTCTTACTCTGTTGTTTGTAGGCACTTGAACACCAAAAGAAAGAATTTGTAAAGTACTCCAAAAGTTTCAGTGATACTCTGAAAACCTATTTTAAAGATGGCAAGTAAGTAGTGTCATTTATCATCCTTTTTTATTTTAAATTAAATTATGTGGTTTTATGTATAAAACCATATAAATTAAGCCCTATATTGTTCATACGCAAGTTAACTAATAACTAAGACTGTTGGTTGATAATCTAGCCATAACTTACCTAGAGCAGAAGTTGGCAGACTTGTTCTGAAATAGACCTCATGGCAAGTGTTTTGACTTGGTGGGCTTGTAAGAACTTCCCCTCTGCTCTTGTGGTGTAGAAGCAGTCATAGTTTGGAAACAAGTGACATTATGGCTGTGTTCTAATAAAATTTTATTTATAGACACTGAAATTTGAATTTTGTTTGATTTTCACCTGTTACAAAATACTTTTTTTTTTTGGTCATTTAAAAATGTAAAGGTATTCTTATCTGTAGGCTGTACAGAAACATGGGAAGTGAGATTTGGCTTACTGGCCTACAGACCTGAAACTGTGGTTCTCAAACTTTAGACGCATCAGAATTACCTGGAGGGCTTATTACAGAAAAAAATACACATTTTACACATGTACATATAATTGCTTTTGGAGCCCCTCTTTCCTTCTCAAATCTAGGGTGGACCCAAGAATTTGCATTTCTTTCTCTTTTTTTTTTTCCTTCAGTTTAAAAGAGAGGGAGGGAGAGCACATAAGCTGGGGGAGGGGCAGAGGGAAAGAATCTCATGCAGACTGCCTGTGGAGCCAGACTTGGGGCTAGATCTCATGACCCTAAGATCATGACCTGAGCCAAAATCAGGAGTCCAGTACACAACTGACTAAACCACCCAGGTGCCCAAAGAATTTGCATTTCTAAGAAGTTTCCAGATAGTACTAATACTGCCAGGTGTGTTGAGAACTAAAGTTAATGAAAGCAATGGTTGTCAGTCCCATTTGCACATTAGAATCACTTTGATTTAGTTTTTTAAAATTCCAGTGCCTTGGTCCCAACTTCAGAGGTCTGATTTAGGTAGTTTGGAGTGGGATCAGGGTTTAAGTCTTTAATAGAAAGTGTTCAGGTGATTTAAAAGTACTACAAAGGTTGTGACCTGTTTTTCAGAAGGAGGGAGACTTTCACTGTTGTTCTATAAGATAAGTAATATATATAAAAGTAAATTGGATGTTTTTAGGTTTACATAGAGTTATCTATACAACACCCCAGAAAACCAAAAGACATTTTGTGTTTTTACATATACATTTTACACATGTACATATAACATATAAGCTGGTAGAGAGGCCATGTCTTCTATAGCATTTTGCCTTATCGAGAGTTTTTCATAAGGTAGAATACTAGAAATCTGTGGACAAGACCATTTTCTGACAGTTCTTAAAGTCATAAAAACAGCCTAAATAATGATTATTTCATGTATCATTGGCAGGGACATCTAACTTTTTATTCTACCATTGAAGTTTAAGGATTCTTACATCCATGTCAAACATTACAATATTGTGATAATAATATTTAAAAATACATTAGAAGAGTCTGTTAATTTTCATTTATTTTTAACAGTTCAAATAGGCTGAAATCTTTAAATTTTTATTATGAATTAAAGGCATTGAACTACATTTTATTGGTGGTTTTGTTACTCTTCTGATATCTAGGGGAAATGCTCCTTGATGGCTTAGTTTAATAAGCTTGCAGGTGTGTTCTGAAAATAAACTTGCATCTGTTTTTTTCTTGGTCTCCACTGCTAAACCAGAATAACCAAAACACATCAAAAGAATAATTTACATGATGGCATCCTTATTTCTGATTCTAACTAAGAATTATCGTGAAATAAGCACATCGAAAGGTAGAAATTCCTTTAGAGCCTAATTTTCATTAATCTGAAGTTATGTACTCTACATATGGATTATTCCAGCTCCCGGTTACTACTTTTTCTCCATTCACTAGCTTCTTGATAATTATTTGTATATGAATAATGTGCCATTATTTTGGATTTAGTTTTGTACCTATTTTCTTGAAACTGATAATTGTTAATAGAGCCTATTCTTTGAGCCCTCTTCCAATTAGGGGATGAATTTGCATAGGTACAGCTAATTCTCTCTGGTCCCTCTTTTCTGAGAAGTGTCTAGGATGAATAAAGAAGTTTTAGCTATGATACTGAGAAACTGATTAGACCACACAGTGTGACTAGGGCATCAGTTCTTTATTCCAGTCACATGAAGATGGGCTGATAGGAAAAATGTGTGTAGCACAAAGTAATTTTTAAGAACATATTTTTATATATTGTTAGCTCTTAAATATTGAAATTACATGATTTTTTTGTTTTAAAAGTAGATTTATTCTGAAAGTAGTTTAGAATTCTAGTTTTTTGTTTTTGAAAGAAGTTGAGAGATGGTGTAAATCAAATGTAAAGTAACTTTTACAAAAAAGTAGTTAAGTTTTTTGAATTTAAGTTTTTCGAATTTGTTGTCTGCTGATGTAGAGATTTTGAGGCTGAGTATAATACTGGAGCAGATACTATTTTGGTAACTTACCTTGAAGTCAGCTAGAGACTACACTTAAATCCTCTCTTTGGCCCGTTACTTGTTCAACCTCCTGATATCTGGTTGTTGAGGCGCCGCCACCTATCATTAGCAGCCCATCAACACCTTATTGCCAGCCAGAACCACTAGGGGGCAGTAATTCCTAGATAGTTTGAAATGATGCAGGATCATTCAATTCCAAGCTGGTATAAAACATGATCCTCAGTACTAACTTGCCTTTTCCCCTCCCTCTAAATTGATTTCCTTGTTACTGTTAGTGGATGGCATCAAGTATAAATGTTTTTAAAGGATGAATTTTTTGGATAAAATTAATGCCTTTTTTTTTTTTTTAAACAGGGCAATAAATGTGTTCATAAGTGCCAACCGACTAATTCATCAAACCAACTTGATACTTCAGACCTTCAAAACTGTGGCCTGAAAGTTGTATATGTTAAGAGATGTACTTCTCAGTGGCAGTATTGGACTGCCTTTATCTGTAAATTTTAAAGTTTGACTGTATAAATTATCAGTCCCTCCTGAAGGGATCTAATCCAGGATGTTGAATGGGATTATTGCCATCTTACACCATATTTTTGTAAAATGTAGCTTAATCATAATCTCACACTGAAGATTTTGCATCACTTTTGCTATTATCATTCTTTTAAGAATTATAAGCCAAAAGAATTTACGCCTTAATGTGTCATTATATAACATTCCTTAAAAGAATTGTAAATATTGGTGTTTGTTTGACATTTTAACTTGAAAGCGATATGCTGCAAGATAATGTATTTAACAATATTTGGTGGCAAATATTCAATAAATAGTTTACATCTGTTAAACATTTCTTTACTTGAAAAAATACATATATATATATATGAATATATATATATGAATATATATATATGATCAGAAGACCAAGATGACTTGGTGTAATGTCTAAAGAACTTCTAACGGGAGCTTACTAGCAGTTTATCAGATAATAAAGCAACAAGAATTCTATTTTTTGGTCCTTAATCACTCTGGGCAAAGGTAATGAATGGAAATATTTTTGTTAGTTAATATATATGAGGTACTGAATATTTTTGCAGCCTGTTTTAAGAGACTTCTGAGAAAGAAATGGCAGTTTATAGTGTCTTCACACTATAATGTCAGTTCTTGAACTCTATGACAGTATAAAATTAAGTTTTTCTGGTATGCTGGACCCCAATAAGCTTTGTACCCTTTTTCCAACAGTAGCCACAACTAATAGTAATTTGAAGCTATACCAATGCTAGTTGGTTTGAAATTGTCATGGGTGTTATAAATGTTATACACACTCTTTAAGTATATAGAGCTTTGTTTCACCAGAGAGAAGTTTTAAGGAAATTATGTGTCAAGTGATCATGTTAAGTGATTTCATTTTTCAATTATGATAAAATAAAGGGAAAATCAGGATTTGTTTATCTTCTATAAAGATTTTAAGTATTAAAACTAAATTTCTGTTTGGCAATATAAATTTCTTTCCTATAATGCAATTTAGTTTTTTTTTTTAATTTTTTTCTTTATTTTTAAAAATAGATTTTTAAAGAATTACTATCATTGGCAGTATAAAAGGAAATCATCCTATTAGATATGAACAGAAAATATATGAAAGGAAGCAAAAAAAACCCCAATAGACAATAGGATGAAATCTCATCCAGTCTCATTTATGGACATTTTATTGAATTGATTTTTTTTCCCAAAAATACATAGCTGGTAAAACAAATGGAATTGGTGACTTTAATACAATTTACTTTTATATAAATTATTCATTCTTGGTATTAGATGGTTGTTTGCAAAATAGACTTGTGACTATATGAAGAAAAAGTACTGTTTTATCTTTTTTGAGTAGCAAACTTTTCTAATACAGACTAACACTATCTTCCCTCCAATTGTCTTGACCTCTTTAACAGAACTCATCAGTTAACCAGCCATTCCCCAAGTCATCTGTTTTTATAAGTCATCTATCTTTCCATTTCACTGTCCAATATCTCTGGCTTCCATTTTCATGAAGTTGACCAGCAAGTTTACTCAGAAGGGAGGTCCTCAGGAAAATGCTGTTTCTTAACATAAGCCTAATGGGGCCACGTTTGGATCAATGAGGAAAAGATGAATATGGCCCCAGTCATCTCCAGAGAACAGAAAGAAAAGGAAGAGGAGGAGACATTTTTTGAGCACCCTTCTCTGTGTCAAGTGCTATTCTAGATACATTTATTCAATTTAATTCTCTTAAGAGTCCCATGATTAAACTATCTGCCTTGAAGTGAGGAAACTGGCTAAGGGAACTTAGGTTACAAAGCTGGTAACTTCCCGTACCAGGATTTGAATTACATGCTTGCCTTCATGCTCTTTCCATTGATCTGTACTTCATCCATTGCTAAAAACATATGTTGTTTAGAATTCTAATTCCTTAACACCACACTGACAAAGCTCCCCTTGTCCACAGGGAAATGAGAAAAATATGACAGTGTGATGTTTTTTTCTTAAATACAAATTTATGCATTTTAAAGGACCATTCTTTTTTTGGGTATGACTACTATGTTTTGGATATTTAAAATGCCCCTCTTCACACTTTTTAAAACCAAATGATATAATAGTCAATGGTAGTTTTTTTTTTTTTTAATGATTGTAGTTTAATAACCTTGTTAGCAAAACATGAGGTTCACAATCTAGTATCAGTTCCCAATTGTTTTTTTTTTTAACTTTCTATATGGAAATGATTTAAAATTTACTGAAAATTGGCAAGAATAATACAAAGAACATCAATATATCTTTTACCCAGATTCCCCTATTGCTTAAACCTTACCATTTTTGTTTTTATCTTTTGATTGTTCATTTGCCCTTAAGTCCCCTCCACTGGGGATCATTTCCATGTCCCCTTTGTTTTTTATGGCATTGATACAACATGTTTTTGGAGAATGTAGTCTTTTGCTCCCCCTTCCCCCCGCCAGTAGAATTTGGCGGTTTCTGCATTAGATTCAGGTTATTCATTCTCAGAATACTCCCAACAATGTCATCAGAGCATCACATCTGGAGGCACAGGAGTGTCTGTCTGCTCCTCATTGGTGATAGAAATTTTGGTCACCTGGTCAAGGTGTTTCTCAGTTTCTCTAATATATAGTTACTGTTTTTTTACCTTGTGTTTAATAAACAATCTGAAGAAGACTCTTTAGCCCATGCTATAACGTCAAAATTTTCCACCAGGATTTAGCAGCCTTTGGTGATTTTTGCTTATCATTCTTCGCTAATTGGGAAAATACTGATTTTTCTGAGTCCAGTGTTCTGTCCTCATCTACCATTTGGCACTCAGCATTCTGCTGTCAGCGGGAACCCTTTCTGCCCCAGCTATCCATTCATTCATCTATACAGGTGTGCGTACAGTTTTATATTTACTATTGTTTTGGACTCTTGGTTGTTTTTTCAGTGGCTTGTAATTCATTACTTTGGCGCTTACATGGTCTTAAATTTGCTCAGTAGGAGCTCCTTCAGTCTGGCTCCTGTGTCCTTGTGGCATCCATTTTAGTTTTATCTATTTATTTATTTATTTAGCACATTCTCTTAAATAAAAGATGTTCTAGGATCAGGAATCGGCGATTTCTCTAAGAAACCCTGGGGAATATTATTAGACGCATAGATCTGGTTGCTGGGTATCATCTGCTTCTGGGCCTATTCAGACAGAATTAGGAAATGCATATATATCCATAAACATAAGTATGCACATGCCGTGTACAGTTTACACGTGCTTATATACACACTGTGTTTGATTTCAGAAATCATGAGTTCACACTAATACCTCCAATTTCAGTCCATCCTTAGGGGTCTTTTCTTGACTTCCCCGTTCCATATTTCTATGTTTCTGCTTTTTCAGAATTCTGGCACAAGTGAATTTATTCACTTGGTCAGTCCCATAGTACATCTAAAACAGTTCTTAGAATTGCTTTTGCCCATGTCACTGAACACTTAAAAGCTTCTTTGCAGTTCTCTCCCTACCTTTACTCTGCCAAATAAGAATATATAATTACATGCTGTGTTCATAAATTACTTGGGTTAACTCTTTTTTCTCTCACTGTGATTATGTTATTTATTTGAAATAAATTGGATTCATTGGTTTTAGTTTTTTTCCAAGTTTAAGGTCCCTCCTACATACACACTTTGCATCCTTGTTGATTACATTTTTAAAATACATGGAATACTAACATATTTCAAAAAGTCGTAACTATACCAAAGTTTTACTGAGAAGTATTACTCTCTTATATCCCTTCTGCCCCATTCCCCAGCCCCTTCATACATATCTAACTTCACTGTTTGCCCACCATGTTTTCTTTTATGAAGAAAAGTAATAAAGGTTTTTTTTTTTCTTCTCATTCCCTTTCTTACAGTAAAGGTAGCATACATATAGAGAGATCAGCCCTTTTGTCCAGGACTGAAGTTTCTCAGTATATGGGACTTTCAGTGCTAAAACTGGGAGGGCCAGCCATTCCATTTGCTTTCTAAAAACAACTCCTTGATGCATATTGTACATATTATAAAATACACATATATATCCTTATATCCTTATATCCTTAACATAATTACTGAAGTATAATTGACAAAGTTCACGTATTTTAAAGAATTGTTCGACCTAACCAATACCCAGTTTTAGAACATTTTCATCGTTCCAGTAAACTTGCTCACGCCTGGTTACGATTAATGTGTGTTCCCACTACACCCTGCCTCCTCCCCTGTGCCAGGCAACCACTAGTTACTTCTGTCTCTATAGACTTTCCTTTTCTGGACATTTCATATAAATAGATTCATTCAATATTATCTTTGAGTCTGGCTTCTTTACTTAGTATAATGGTTTTATGTTCATCCTTGTCATTGCATGTCAGCATTTCTATCACTATTCCTTTTTTTTTTTTAATCACTATCCTTATTGCTAAATAGTATTCCATTATATGAACTCCTGTTTTTTCACTCATTTAATGTTAATGGACATTTGAATTGCTTCCTCTTCAGCCCTGATGCATAATGCTGCTAGGATCATTGATGTGCAAATCTTTCTGTGGTCATGGGTTTTCATTTCTTTTGGGTAAATACGTAAGAGTGGAATTGCTGGGTTGTGTGATTAATTTTTTTAAGAAACTATCATACTGTTTTCCAAGTGACTGTACCACTTTACATTCCCACTAGCAATATATGAGGGTTCCCATTTCTCTATATCCTCTCTAACATTTGTTAATGACTTTTTTTTTTAATATAAACATTCTTAGAGATACAAAGTGGTATTTTGTGGTTTAAATTTCCATTTCCCTAATGACAAAGTTGAGCATCTTCTCGTGCTTATTAGGTATTTCACGTAACGCTCTGATGGACTTTGCTTTTTTCACTTGGCATCTCCAGAAGTCACTGTATTTAAGTATTTAAGTTCATAGAGATCCCCCCAGAACCCCCTCTCCCCCTCATCCCTTGTGGCCTAGCATTCCACTGTGTGGATGTACATAGTTTATCCAGTCAATCTGCTATGCTCGGGCATTAAGTAGTTCAGTGTTTTGCAAAGCTACAGATAATGTTACAGCGAATGATCTTAAATATTTGTTTTGTTTGTAGTATACCTTCGGAGTAAATTCCCAGAAATGGGATTACTAAGTCAGAAGACATGCATATGTACTATTATTGCATATTGCCAAATTCTTTTCCATAAAGGTTGTGGCAATTACATTCTACCAGGAATGTATAAGACTTTCTGTTTCCCCAAAACTTCAATATATTGTCAAGCTTTTGAGTTTTTGCCAATCTGATGGGTGAGAAATGGTATCTCATTGTAGCTTTAATTTGCATTCCTCTCACAATGAGTGAATATTTAAGGACCATTTTTATATCTTTTTTCATGATTTTGAATTTGCTCACGCTTTTTTTCTAATCTTGCAAACATTTTTTTTTATTTTTATGTAGACAAATTTAACAATTCCTCCATGAAACCATCTGGGCTTGGTGCTTTTTAGTGGAGTGATTCTTTGGTAATTTTATTTCTTGTATGCAGATTGTTTTTGTAAGCTTTCTATCTTTACAGGAAATCAGTTTGTTAAACCATATTTTTCTAAGAAAGTGTTCTTTAGGCTTTCAGATGTGTTTCATTTGAATTGGCATCTTTTATGTTTAAAATTTTTTCCCTCTGTATCAATGGTTATTTGTTGTTATTTCTTATTCTGTATATATGCACTTTCTCCCCTTTATTTTTTTTATTAAACTAGCAAATATTTTGTCTATGTTGTTTCATTTTTCCAGGATTCTATGGATTACTTTGACCAACTGTTTTTCTGTTCTCTACCTCTTTAATGTTGATTTTTAAAATTTTTAAATTTCTGTTCATATTTATTAATTTTTTCCTTGGGTTTTGTTTTACCTTGTTCTTTCCCTGGTTCTTTCAGTTGGGAATGTAACTAATTTTCGTTTTTTAATTGATACAGGTATTTAGTGCATTAAATTTTCTCTGATCACTGCTTAGAATGTAATCCTACAGGTGTACTTATTATGATTATTTGTGAGAAATTCTGTAATTTTTGTTTCGAGTCCCTGTTTTGCCCAAGTTGTTTATTGCAGTTATCTTTAATTTTTAAGTGGAAGAGCCTCTTTGGTTGCATTTTTAATTTCTATTTCTATTGCAGTGTGATTGACAAGTATTATTTGTAATATTACAGTACCTGCTGATATTTTCTTTGTGACCTAATATATGATCAAATTTTTGCATACCCATATGAATGTTCCATGTATACTTGAGAAGATTGCATGTTCTCTATTATTAAGATGTGTAGTATTCAATATATATCCAAAAATTCGCCTTATGTGGTTTAGTTCTTGTCTATCCCTACTTTTTTTTTTGTTCACCTGTCTTGTTCTGCGTGTTAAAGTCTCTGTTAGTAGTGTTTCTCTGTTTCTCCTTGCATTCCCTGTAGTATTTGTTTTAATAGGTGATTGCTATGTTATTTGTTGTGTAGATATTCATACCTGTTTTACCCTAAATATGAAATGTGGATTTTAACATTGTGTTCTTTTTGTATAGTGTAATCTTTTTTGAAATTGTCTTTTGACCTTAAAGCCATTCACATTTATTGGTATGACTGATAATGTTTGGACTTAATCCTGTTATTTTTTACAGTTTTTGCATGTATTACACTATAATTACTATCTGTCTTTTTCTATTTAGGGTGCCCTCTTTGCTTTTGAAAAAAAATTCCTTTTGGTATGTAGGAAAGTTTATATTTTTTATTCTAGTTATGGCTTTATAATATTTTCTAAGTTTTTAATCCCCTTTTTTCTTTTTTAAACTTTTACTATCTTGGTATCAGTTCTGGATCCCATCCTTTAACTCTCACCCATTACTAAATGAGAGTCCTTGTTCTTTTTCTGCATTTCCCTCTTCTCTCCTAAGTAGGTTCCATGCCCAGAGAAAAACCCAATGTGGGGTTTGAATTCACAACGCTGAGATGAAGACCTAAGCTGAGATTCATAGCCGGATGCTTAACTGACTGAACCACACAGGCAGGCATCCATCCCTTTCACATTTTTAATTGTATTTTTCTACTTTTCTCAAAACAGAAAATGTCTAAATTCTATCATTAAGTATATTTCAAATATGGAATATATGAAATGCTTCTGATGAGTCCTTTTGCCTAAGTTTTCTCAGCCATCTATTGGTTGGATGAAGGTCATCTTCTAGGTGCTTTTATATTACACAATTATATAGTATTACACTATACTACTACTGTAGTAGTATATTCATATTATATTACACATTTATCTAATATTCTCTGACTTTTTCTGGGTTCAACATTATTTTCCTTTTATTCTTGGTATTAAAGGATATCTTGGTTGTATATAATAGCCTTAGTGTTTTCTTAAGTTTCTTAAAAATGTAGCTTCACTATTGTCTTGCTTTGTATGTTGTCCTGGGTTTTGGTTTTTTAGGGTTTTTTTTGTTTGTTTGTTTTGACATGTCTTACATCAGTCTAATTCTCTTGTCTTTATTTCACTTTTTTTTTTGGCCTGGAAGCCCTCAGAATTTTTTATTTTCAAAGTTGGATAGTTTTATTAGGGTATGTATCAGAGTTGATCATTCTGGTCAGTTTTCCTGGTGTGCCCTTTCTATGTGCAGATTGAAGTCTTATTTCTGGAAAGTTTTCTTGAATTGCAGTTTTAAAAGTATTGCATTCTTTTTTGTCCTTCTGGGACATCAATTAAATATATGGTGGACGCTTTTTGCCTGACTTTGTTTCAGCTACTTCGTGATTTTTTTTGTTACTTCTTACTTAATTTTTATTTGCATTTTTTTCCTCTGGTTTTCTACAAGATAAAATTAAATTTTTAACTAAGTCTTTGCTCCCTTGAGCACCATGTAATTTAATCTGGTATAATTTTGCTTTTTTCTATTCCTACATTCAACCAACTCATTTTATCTCTCCCTATTTTAGTACAGTTCTGTTCATAGTACTTGTACTTCTAATTCAGTCTATTTTTTTCATGTACTAGTTTTTCATATACTCTTACTTGGTATTTTATTTAGTTGGGGTGTGCTGATACAGTTTTCTTTAGCTTCTGGGTTTCCTCTTTGGAGGGAATGGGATTTTTCAAGAGCAGAAATGAATTGTGTTAATGTTGGGGAAAGAGAAAGCTAGTGTACCTTGTTTCTTTTTTTATTACCACCAGATACTCCATGTTCTTTAGAATGTTTTGTTTCCTTCTCCTACCTCATTCTTGTCTGGATGCGGTGCTTTACCAAAGCCACTGCTTCCAATCCTGTGCATCTAGTGTTGTGGCCCATCTATGAGGCACCCACCTATGTTCACAATTTTGTCATTTAATGCTGTACTTCCTCTTTCTAGGGATGATTTTACCTTTGCTGTGCCTAACCCCTGTTTCTACTCCATTCCACAGCATCTCTTAAACTTCCCCTTACTTGCTCTCCTCACTCACAGGCTTGCCATCGGCAGGAGAGAAGTGGGAGTCTCTTGGAATTGATCTCTGTTTACAGGTCATTTGAAGGCCATGGTGTTCTGTGTCTCTTAGTAACGCTGAAGGTTGAAGTCACTTCAGGTCTAACTTACTCTCCTCGTTGAATTTATCATTTCATTTAGGAGGCTGTGGGGATATTTAGAATCAGACAGCCACCATTGTTCTCCAAACCTGAAGTATCCTTTTCTTGTTTTAAAAATAATTTTGCTAGTTTGTGAAATCCAAAATTCCAGAGAACTGTGAATTTAAAAACTGGGTCTTAGAGATAAATCATTCACTCTGTGTTTTCCACTGGGACAGATTGAACAGAAACCTCTTGGTTCTTCTTAGTTTTTCCTGTCCCCTTTGCCCATAAGCAGCACTACTAGGGAAGAAGCTCTGTTTTCCTCTTTTCTCTAGTCTTGGTGCTCTTACTGTTAACTTGCAGGTTACGACAAATTTCTGTTCTGAGAAAGTTCTAAGTGGCATACTCATGTTGCTAAAATGGAATATTTGTGGATTTTAAATTATGAAAGAATGTGACTAAGTTCAGTGACTTTCCAGTCATCCAATGAACTATGCATAATATCAACTGTGATAAAAGATGTAATAATATGCATATTGAGTAAAATTTAGTGTTACTAATGACGTCTCAACCCTCTGGCTGCCGTAACACAATACCATAAATGACATGGTTTAAACAACAAAAATATATTTGCTTTCAGTTCTGGAGGCTGGAAGTCTGAGATCTGGGTGCCAGCATGGTCAGGTTCGGTGAGAACATTTCATCCTAGCTTGTCTATTCCTGGCTGCTTTCTTATTGTGTTCTCACCTAGCAGAGGAGGACGGTATGGATGACACAATTCAGTCTATAGTTACATTCAAGATCCTGCCTGCCTGCCGGGAATATGGGATTCAAGATTTGTGGGGCAAGCAAAGTCTGGTACCTGAGGTTGAGTAGAAGAGTGTTCTTGAAAACAACAAAACTAAGTTGTATTGTTGGTATTATCGTGTGATAAAATGGAGACCAGTCTGACAAAGAATTGAAGAGGGCACTGGAGATATCAGCCAAAAGAAATGGCGAGTGCTCCTTAGTGAAGTGCTATAAAAAGCAGGATAACACCACTAAAGAAAACAGTGAGAGATGAAGGTCCACTACTAGTATATTAGTTATTCCAGAAAAGGTCCCACAAGAGGGAAAAACAAAAAACAAACTGACTTAGACATAAGAATATAGAGAGTCCTTACTTCCAGCCTGTTACACTTTATTAGAAGACTATTTGTAAATGGAGATTACATTGAAAGTTTTATTTTCATAAAATTTGGGTGGAATAACTTCATACTAGCTGTGTGACCTTATATATCATAACTTCCTGAACTTCAGTTTCCTCTTCTGTAAAATTTGGGGGCTCATAAAATATTAGCGTCCCCCTCTCATTTCTTTTGCTCTCTTTTAAGCCTTGGCTGGCTGTTTTCTCATCTTCAGGAGATGATCGAATGGAAGATACAAAGTAGGACTTTGTATTAGGGTTCTACAGAGAAACGAAACCAATAGGTTTTAGATATATATAAAACCTACTATTGAACCTGTGTGTGTGTGTGTGTATGATTTATTATAAGGAATTGCCTCATTTGATTATGAAGGTTGGTAAATCCCAAGATCTGCAGGATGAGTTGAGCAGGCTAGAGTCCCAGGAGATTCAATGTTTTAATTCCAGTTTGAGTTGGAAGGCCTGTTAACCAGAACTTTGGTGCAGTTCCCATCTGAGGACAAGATAAAAAGCTAATGGGAAGGCAATCAGGTAGAGAATTCTCTTTCTCAGGGAGGGTCAGATTTTTTTTTTCTGGTAAGTGCTTTGACTGATTGGATGAGACCCACCCACACTACAGAAGCAATGTGCTTTAGGCTGGCTATAATTTAAATATTAATCTCAAAAAAAAAAAAAGTTAAACTCATTCAAAACATGCAAAACCACCCAAAATAATCTTTGACCAATTAGCTGGTCAGTCCCTGGTCCACTGAAGCTCACACACAAATACAACCATCACAGCCTGCAAGGAGGGTAGAGCAAGTACATGGGGGCAAAAAAAAAAAACCACAAAGATATAATGAATTTCAGCTACAAAACTTCATAAAAAGAGAAATTAGCGGAAAACCTCCTAGTGGAGGAATCCAAACATTACCATATAAATGCATCAAAATCTTCCACTCCGCATGAACTAATTTATTTGCTACTGTTTTGTAAAGATGTTAAATAAGAAAGCAAACTGCTTCAGGAAAAGTGTCCCTTCACCTGGGCACCTTGCCTTGGTAGCTACAAATTATCAATAGGACATGGTTCCAAAGGAAATCTGAAGAAGAAGAAATTACATAGATTAAATTCTAAATGGAATTAAGATTTCTGTGGTATTGAAAATGGCTGAAAACTGGTCTATTTCTCTTATGTTCTTGATTGGCATTTGTGGCTGACCTTTTTATAATGTTTGTGCATTTCTCTTTTCTATTAAGCTTTTCCCAAAAATTATTTGAGAGAGTTTTTATGATTTTGACAGTTTGACATTTATATTCCAAGCAGAAATGCTAAGTTTTTTCAAGCATGTATATGAAGGTCTTTGAGAGAATAAACCCAGTCATTTGATACCACTGCAGACTGCAGGGAAATAGCAGTCATCTTTCTAAACCAAATCAGCTATTCATGAGCTTATTTAATACTTCATTGTATTCTATAATTATCCTACAGTGTCTGGTTTTGCGAGTATAAATAGGAAGTTACTCTCTGCATACCACTTTACTCACATATTTCTTATGTTTCCCTTTTTTTTTTTTTTTTGATGGTCCTTCCAAGTGCTAGATGAGTTAGTCTGGTATCCTCCAGACTCCTTTTCTGAAGGAAACTACCCCACCATGGTCATTGCTACAGAGAAAGGATTTTGGCTATTTCTGTCATCCTTGCCAGCTACGCTGATGGGAACAGGGGCAGCAATCTTGTCCAAGGTCTAAATTTCTGGTGATGGCCTTTGAGATAGCCAGTCTGTAGTGTGGCTCTGTTCAGTCATAATGAGCTAGGTGGCTTCAGACTTTTGCTCCAAATTCTAAACTGAAGAATTCTAAAAATTGGTTGGCAGTGGGAAAGGAGGCTGAAGATACATGGGGAGGCTGTAAAGCAGAAGGAGCACACCTGAATCACCATTAGAAGGAAGCAGAAACCATGGGTAAAGATGAGGTTGTTGGGTCCCCCAGTAACGGGTCCATGATTAAAGGAGCGAGACTGATACAAAGCGAAGGTCAAGCAAAGCTTTATTTCGTGCCAAGCATCGAGAATCAAACCGACCATCAAACTGACCCCTCCCTGCCTCACAGACTAACTTTTATAGAGCAAAGGCCATGTGGTTGGGCCTGGCCACACAGAGGTGGCCAATGAGATTGTAACACACAGAGAAAGCTGCACAGTCATGCTAGGTCACACATAAGTGACCAACTGAATTACAATTTACCCTATAGTAGATATTTGAACTAGTCTATCAACTTGGTCAGAATTGGCGCCCAAAGGGCGGGGCCCACACTCCTTGGTAGCTAGGGAGACAGTATATGCGCTCCACTGATTGGCTGTCTCCACCTGACCCGACTCATCCCTGCATTCGGACTTGTTTTTAAGTCAGTCCCCTGGGGGAGGGGGGGTGGGGCAGGGTCAGTTTAAGTTTTAATGTATAAACAACAAAATGGCTGTTCAATCCAAGATGGAATCGCTCTGGCTAAATAGGTCCTTACAAGGTGAAAAAAACTGTGATCAGAGGTTGTCAGTTTATAGTGAAAAAATAGTGTAGAAATACAAAAAGAAACTCTTAGTGAGTTGCTCAAGTTATTTAGATGAAAAGTGAATGGATTGCTATTGGAAATAAAATAATCCAATTCCCAGCTGTTGTTTGGATCCAAACCACCTTCCAACAAACTTGGCTGTGCTCTAATTCCTTACTTCAATCTCTCTCTCCCTCCCAATCCCTCTTCTATATAACAAACTCCCATCACTTGGCTACCTAAGTAAGTTTGTTTTTCACAACCCAAACAGCCTGTCCTGCATTGCCTCAAGGTAGTGGTGGGGTAGCTCTATTTATGGAGTACTGATCATTAAGTATTCACATTTATTTTCCTAATGCCAGAACACTATATGTATTCTCTTCTTTTCTCCACATTTTCCCCAACGTGTTCCCCCCCCCCTTGTCTTTGCTGATAATTTACCAGTAAAAAGAAGGAAGGGAGAGAGAAAATGGGAGTAGACAGTATCTTAATGTATTCCTTTTCGCTCTGTGGGGGTGCTCAGTGCTCAGTGTCAAAACTCCCCTGGCTAATCTAAATTTTCTTTTAATTTAGGAAAGAATGATCCCTAAAATTTGACCAATAACTAACTAATAAAAGACAGCTAGATTTTTTGTTTGTTTTCCCACTTTTTCCCCCCATCTGAGAGGAAAAAAACACACAACAGAACTTCTCTGTTCGCAGGTAACCAGGAAAAGCACAAAAGGACAACAATCTTTCCCTATTTGCTGCCTCTAAGTTCAAAATACAAAAGGCAGAGAAACAGAGGAAAAATGATTTCAGCTGTTGCTTTCCTATGCGGCGTGGTCAGAAGGCTGATCTATATTGATCCCCTGTCGTCTCCCTTCTTTCCATCCTCGCCAAACACAAAATATCTAGGAGAACACACTCCAGCGTGTATGGCTGGTTCTTAATTGGACATGTCACTTAGCTAATCCTCAAAAAATCTGGCTCCAAACGAGTCAAACACTCCCCTTATTATTGCTTCTAACCTTGCATATTCTCTAGTATTTTCTAACAAGACAAATGTTATCTTCCTAGTTGTTTATATCTGTTAGGAATGTATTAAGTTACAGGAACAGAACTCTAAGTAATGTTTAAATAAATAGGGTTTTTGTTGGTTTTGTTTGTTTGTTTGTTTTATGATTTTATTTATTTAAGAGAAAGCGAGAGAGCACAAGCTGGGGGTAGGGAGAGGTGGAAGCAGACTCTCCACTGAGCGGGGAGCCTGATGCTGGGCTCCATCCCAGGACCCTGGGATCATGACCTGGGCAGAAGACAGACCCTTAACTGACTGAGCCGCCCAAGTCCTCCACCCTTTTTTTCTTTACTGTAACAATAAATCTTGAATAACACAGTTGCTGATGTTGGTTAAGTGGCTCAAGTATTGATTTTCTGAGATTTTGATAGTTTTTCCCTTAGCCATTCCAGTCATCAT
Source organism: Mustela erminea (assembly GCF_009829155.1). NCBI lineage: Eukaryota > Metazoa > Chordata > Mammalia > Carnivora > Mustelidae > Mustela > Mustela erminea. The sequence goes on from NC_045614.1 coordinate 128,722,856, forward strand.
GTCAACATTCAGGACAGGATAAAGAGAAGAGGGAGTACCTTTCCTGTTTTATATAAAGCGTAAGGCTTTCCACGGCTCCAATAGTATTCCACTTACAGTTTCATTGTCTAGAATGGTGTCATTGTCATTCCTGCCTGTAAGGGAATCTGGAAAGTCAGATTGTCTCTCCTGGTGTTGGGCACGACGTTCTTCTGTATGTAATGGGGGTTCTATGAGCAAGACAGAGGCAGGAGAGAGATGCTGGATAGGAAACCCAGGCTGCTTGCAAGACAGCTGGAAGAAGGATGTCAAATGGCTCCTTTAGGAGCCTTTTTGAGCCTCAGAAATGTTTTGGCATTTGATCTTATGTAAACTTGCCCTTGCCACATTAACTCTGGGAATTGTAAGTTTATGGATACCTGAACAAAGGAAAATGAGAACCTGACCAAGGAAATGGTTGAAGCACCTATATCTCACTGTTGCAAATGATGATACCAAATAACCGGTACTCTGAGAAACAAGCAGTGTTACAAGAGGCAGGCACTCTTGGAGAAGGGGCACTAGCATGGGCACCCGAGTGGAGAGGAGAGGTGTTCTGTGACTCCTACATGTAAAAGCTGAACTGACCCCACAGCCAGTGGCTTCCCTGAGGGAGGCCTTCCTCATAAACTCAGCTGGCCAGCTATGGTGCTTCACCTGCTTGAGCTCCAATTCTGAAATTGTCACTCTTAAGTTTCAGCTTGAAAAAATTTTAAAACTACACTAACTACAAGAATAGTGCAGTAATATCTACATATGTGTGTGTGTGTAGTTGTTATATAATATACATGATCGCTATTGTTGAGTATAGCACTGTATAATAATCCCTTACTGACTGATCTGTCCCACACTACTAGACCATAAGCTTCAGGAGAGTAGGTCTGTCTTTGCCACTTTATATTAGCAGTGCTGAATGCTATGCTTAGCACATAGTGTCAATGCATGAAAGCGAATGGCCAGGTCAATAAACAACTACATTTAAATTGTATTCTTTTCAGAGAATCCATTGCCATTATCAAGTACAAAAATATCCACCTGTGATCCAACAAGAAAAACTGGTAGTGCAGGGTTCAGGGTCTGAGAGGTGCAGAAATGCTTGACTGATGGATCCATTAGTTGATCCATATGATTACATGGTCATCATATTTTTTTAAAAAGTACTTGCTGCTAGTGTGAATGTAGTATATTACCTAGGATATAGCATCTTTTCTTTTCCTGGGAAGCCCATAGCATTCTTATACTTTTCCTTCCCCCCCTTTTTAAAACTGGGTACTGGAAGGAACTTTTACAGATCTTTTGATCTAATCTTATAATTTTACTGGTGGAGATTCTGAAACCAGAGACGTTCACACGTCTCCCCAAGGAGAGTGTCACACAGCTGATTATTGGTATAAATTTGCATCATTTTTCCCTTGAGACCTGACTGACTTCCCTACAAGTAGCATCCTGCTTGGTAAATTTATGTGCTAGATCATTACCACTGTTGCATTTTCTCAGTAGGGGGATGGATGAAATCTTCCTGGGCTAAGTGCCCTGAGTCACACACGCACACATATGCGTACACAGGCACACACACACACACACATACACACACACCTGAGGTGACCGTGAACACACATAATCAGCACTCCTACCATCTGCTCAACCCATGTGTAACTCCCTGCCTCATTCGCGAGTGTATTTTTAACGCTTTTCTTTAAGGGACCTCATGTTTTTCAGACATCGGCAAAAATTAATCTTGAAAATTACAAAATCAAAATATGTTGAGTTAATTAAGATCCATTTTCTCTGACAGCATTTGGTCTAGGCAATGATTGCAAAACTCCATCTGCATTTTGTAAGATGGCTTCTCTGTGAGTACACTTGCAACAACTTGATTTAGGAGTGTACTTCTGATATTAATTTGACTATTGCTGCTCCTGCCACGGAGAAGCAGAGCCCACTGGTCTTTAGGGCTCTTCATCAGAGAACCATGCTTGGGAGCACCATGTTCTGTGGGAAATATTTATTGAGGCAATGTTCTCTCTTGGGATCCCAGCTTTCAATCTTTTTAAGTATTGTTTGTCTCAGAACTTTGCTTTTTATAAGTTTTGAATTCCTTTTTATTGCCTTTCTTCTTTTGCTTTCCTAGACCGAATTTCTTAGCGTAAACAAAGGTGAAGTGGCAGCATTTTTCACAGTACCCTGGATTTTTTAGAGTTTTTGTTGTTGTTGTGTTCAGTGGAGGATTGGCCCGGGAAAAAAGAATGTATAAAACAGATTAAAATATATTAAATGCCAATTCATTCCTTTTTCTTTGGGCTCCTTTTAATTAAAATAAATATTTATTTGGTGTTTACTATGTACCAAGCAAGCTAGCTGTGCTAGGTGCTTAATAAGTATATTATTATAATGATTGTATTTACATTTTATACTAGTTTAATAATAAGAAGCATGGTAACAGCATACATTTGTATACATAAACTGTCTTTCTTGCATTTCCACATCTCATCTGAACCTCAAAGCAAATGTTTGAAATGGATGTGTAGGAACTTTGTAGGACACTTAGGACTGTAGAAACAGAAACCCCAAAAAGATAAATGTCCAGAGTTACATGGATCTGGGCAAGGACTGCATGAAAATCCAGGTTTCCTGACGCTGACCTTGGAGCTCTTGTCCTATTGTATTGTATACCTCTTGGAGATATTTTTATCTCCAAAATTCACCTCTGCCACCCCAGTGTGTGATCAGTTCTCACCCAAAGCACTATGGATGCCTGTGGTTCTGCCTTGTGAGGCAACTTGTATGAGAAGCTCCTGGTCTCACACTCGTATGTGTCTCCTCTCTCAATCTCTGTTTCTGTCTCCATTGTATATACATGTATATATGTACATGTACATGTATGTGTATGTGTTTATGTACATGTATCTGTACATGTATATGTATATGTAGCATCTTCCCTGAGGCTAAGCCATTCAGAGAATTCATATTGAATAAAAATCTACTTACCTTCTAGGAAAAAGTTCTAAATGTTTTATAAATAAAACATCTAATTCTTGGGATTTGGGCCCTCGAATTGTCTAAGATCATATTATGACACACAATTATTATACTGCTTTGGTTATGGGAAAATGTTATATCTGTTATTATTAAAAATAGATTCAGACTGTGCCAAACAGATCCGGTCTTCTTAGAGCAAACTTTGATTTATTGCCATTAGCAATCCTAAGGCAGAAAAATTTTTTTCAAAGTGATAAAAAAAGAAACACACAGACACATACACTAATTGCATTTAATAATTAATCTTAAAAAAAATTGATAGGTAGTTGGTCTCCCTGGGATGAATTTAGATGTAAGAACTTCTTAGAAGCAATGAAACTGATTATAGAATCTCAACTTCAATACAAAATATCATAAGGTGAATAATTTTGCTTCATTCTGTTTACAGTTAACAATATTCCAATCCCTCCTACCTGGAGTTTGCAGGAAATTTGCCTTCCCTTGATTGTGTACTAATAGTAAAGCTAATTCATGTGCCTAATGTTTTTATAGTTTATATACAACTTTGGCCATATTATCTCATTTTTTAAAGATTTTATTTATTTATTTATTTGACAGAGATACAGCGAGAGAGCGAACACAAGCAAAGGGAGTGGGAGAGGGAGAAGCAGTTTTCCTGCAGAGTGGGGAGCCCAATGTGAGACTCTATCCCAGGATCCCGTGATCATGACCTGAGTTGAAGGCAGATGTTGAAGATGCTTAGCGACTGAGCCACCCAGTTGCCCCATATTATTTCATTTTAACCTTAAAGGAATTCTACAATAAACAATATTGCTATCTTTGAGTCATTACTCAATTTGGCCCGGGATTATAGGGTCTGAAAATGAGAGAACCAAGACCTGACCCTGATACTCTGACTCCAAACTCAAATTCCTTTGACTTCATTCCTAGTGCATGCTTTCTGTTTCCTCATTTTTTACACATCTCAGCTCCCAAACTGGAGTTGAATTTACCCTGGTGTTTACCAGATCGCTCTGCATAGGGTTTTACACATAAAAGGATCTGGGTTTTCAATTCCAGCTTTGCTACTTCTTTGCTGGGTGGTCTTAGAGAAGTTATTTAATCATCTAAAGATGAAGTCTCAGCTTCTTCATCTATAAAGTGGTGATCACAATAGTTCCCACATCATAGGATATCAGAGTAAATTAAATGAAATCATTCGTGTAAAGTCTTAGCACAGACAGTATCATGGCATTATTAGATAATCCAATTTACAAGTTATGTAAGTTTAGGCAAGATACTTAATCTTGTCTAGTTTCATCATCGTTAAAAAAGATTGGGAAAATATTAAGTATCTTGCAGGGATAGCATGAAGTTTAAATAAAATAATGTTTTTGAAAGTGCCTAATAGTCTTTGGAATGCAATAATTTTTCATTTTCAACCTACCTGCTTTCTGTCTTTCTTCAAGGAGAAAAATCAATAAATGTTTACTGGATTTCCAGTAACTCTTTTCATGCAAAGATTTTATGACCATGTTTTAGTGGTTCTATACACGGATGCAAGTGTTCGATATCAAGGTGACTTTGACAAACTGTTCTGAAACTCCTAGTAGAATAAACTACAGTGTCCTCTCAGAGAGGTGACAGAAAGGAATTTGGTGACCTAGTCTAGAGTAATCGTCCAGAAAGTGGCTCCCCAATGACAGGCCCTTTGTCAACCAGCCAATAGGTACTTTGGGCACAGACAGGGAATTTCAAGGAGAAGGACTTATTAAAGCAAAGAGGTGTTCAAAAGTGATTATCTGTTGGGAACTTCCACCAGAATTTGCATAAAAAGATTGAACTTGAGAATATATATTTTTTAAAGATTTTATTTGTTTATTTGAGATAGAGAGTGAGAGAGAGATGGGGAGAGAGAGAGGAGAGAGAGGAAATGCACGAATTGGGGAAGGGCAGAGGGAGAAGCAGGCTCCTCACTGAGCAGGGAGTCCTACACAGGGAGTGGGGCAGGCTCAATCCCAGGACCCTGGGATCATGACCTGAGCCAAAGGCAAATACTTAATAGACTCAGCCACGCGGGTGCCCCTTGAACTTGAGAATATATTTAAGCAGTGATTTTTAATATCTAATTTATTGCATCCTATGTGTCTACTGATACAAGAAAATCACAGTGGTAGAAGGCATGTTTTCAAATGGTAGAAATACATGTAAATAATTAAAATTAATTTTACCATTCCACTTCCACATATTTTTACATTTGGCTGCCACTGCTTGCTTCTACCAGAACTAAAGTATATGATAGGCAATGTATTACAGAATTATATATTTAGTTATTTTAGGATATATCATTATTTTGTGAATTCTCAGTGTTCACACATTGAACAGTCTGAGAAGTGCTGTTATGAAAATATAGTTTTGTTACTTTGGACATTGTTCGGCAGATCAAAAAAGGCAAACATTATGTTGTTTAAGATTAATCAAAGTTCTGCTTTCTCAAAAGATAGGATTAATTTAAAACCAAAATTTACTGTTATTTGTGTCTCTGAGCAATGGTGGGTGTGTCTCATTCATCATTGCTTTTCTGGTGTCCAGACCAGTGTTTGGGACAGAATGAGGACTCCACACATTTCCATCTTCCATAGAAACTGCATGCATAAAAAAGGCTCTGTTTCAAAAGTGCTTAAATGGTTTCTCTAAGTGCTTTGAGGACCCAATCTTAAATTTTGTTTCCCTCATTCATTTTATTTTTCATGAAATTCTGTCTATGTTTCTGATTCAGTGCTACCTATTGTCAGGACCCTTCCCCGAAAACTCAAAGCTATTGGTGAAGTTAACTTTCTGTCCAACCCATTTTATAAATGTGCACACAGGACCGTAGCGTTGTGTGGTTTATGCAAAGCTCTGTGAGGGCAAGGCAAGTCTAGAGCCTTAGTGTGGTATCATCCTTGTTCTTAGAGAGTTAATGTAGTAGCAGACAGGGATGCACAGGCAGCTAATTATACGGCAAAGCAGAAAGAAAAAGTGCTGTGCTTAAAGTATAAACAAAATGCTGTGGTTGCAGAGTGGAAGGAGTAATTAATTCAAACTGGGAGGATCAGGGACAAGGAAGGAAAGAAGCTAATATTTATAGAGAGCTTAAAAGTTGCCCAAGGCAAGCCTAGTTCTTTCCCTCAGGCTCTGGCAGGGGCTTGTGTTTAAACTGAGCTGGGGCATGTTTGGTCCCTGGGGCCATATTGGGAAGGCAAGGGTTCAAGAAGCAAGGATACCAGGGGGCCCCCTTCTGCTATCCCCGAAGAACAGGGGCTGGGACAGCCTTGACTTGGGAGGGTTAGGTAGAAAACTGGGTTGGTAAGGGAAAGCTGCTTTCTGTTACAGCGAGGAACTGGAGGGAGATTCTAGGCAAAGATGAAGAATGTCAGGAAGATTCAGCTTCAGTGTAAGGGGAGGGCAAGCAAAAAAAGGGGAATTGGAGCAAAGACAAGGCCCACATTTACCCAAGTGGGTATAAATCATGGGGTGGACTGGGGAATTCTGAAAAGGACACCAAGGGAAGCCTGTTCAGCAGGGAGACTGATTCAGTGCCAAGGTTCCAAAGGAAGCACGGGCCAGCGGATCCAAGAGCTTGGTCTACTCTCTCCCGTGAGGTAGCACTCCACTGGGCGCTGAGTATCTGCGGGTCCCTACAGGGAAGGGAGCAAGGGTCCCCTAGTTGGCCAGCCTTCTCTCCTGACGAAACCACCCACCCCCCGAGAGCACAGACTGTCTTCATCACCGCACACTGCCCCATAGAACCTGGTATTGGATTGGCCATGTGGCAGGATTTTACACAACCATAACTGACTCATGGCAAATGGGAAGGTAAATTTCAGCAGAGTCAAGAGGCTAGTTATGGATTTTACAGTGCTGTGGAAGTTTAACCCGAAAATTAACCGCACAGTTACAAAAAAGGTTAAAGCCATTTAAGACTTTATGATCAAGAATTATTTCTAACGCTGTAATTTTACATAAAGAAAACTGTGTCAATTGATTAACTTCTGCGGTAATTTATTAGCTGCTCATTATACTTTCCTGTTTTGACTAATGAAAACATTTAGAGCTGCATCTTTATGGAAGCTAAGTAGGCCAGGCATTTTGACTGTCTTAGGATAATTAAGAGAATTTTGCGTCGTTAGGCTTTGGGATACCCACCTCTCCCGGTACAGCTTCAGAAAATGGTTTTTCTATTTCCTCAGCCTTCCCTCATTAGTGTCTCTTCCTGAACCAAGCCCAACTCTCTAGAATATCGCTATAAAATATTTTACAAACATGTATGGGACTGATCCAACTGCTCTAAACTATTACTAATTTTCTAATTAGGTTGGAAGAAAGACCTATTTCATTCCTATGTGAGATAACTTAGGGGAATTTATAATATTAGGGCTTCAAAACATTTTCCTAACTTACATGAAGGTCTAAATCAGGAAAGACAAATTTGTGATAAACATGCCCCCCTTTGGCTTTCTGTGCCTGTGTTACAAATCTGCAAGGTCACCACTCATTTCCTACGACTTCAGAATCCTTCTCAACACAGCGCTGTAGACAGCAAGAGGTTGGGATTGGTGTGAAAGATGACCTAGTCAGGTTATTGCTCCCACAGGCCTATAAACTCCTCAGGCACGGGCACGGGTCTAATTCAGGACATGACAGACAGTCAATAAATGGTTTTTGGAATGAACCATGGGCAGAGAGATGGATAAATTAAATGGATGTGTGAATGACATTTCTTTCTCCCTCCTTCCCTCCCTACCTCCCTTCCTTCCTGTTATTGTTTCTTTCTTTCAGCTGGTACAGGAATGCCTGGAGGTTGCTTCCTTCTCTGTGTTCTAGGGAATGTACTGTGTGCATCACCAAGGGTCATGTGAAGACCAGCTAGAATATCTATCGTAGAATGATGGGGCTGGAAGAGACCTCAGAAAATACTGAGTGACAGCTTTTCAGTTTTACAGAGACGAACCTAAGGTACAGAGAGAGCACCCATCCCTAGAGCTGTCTCTGAAGCTCTGGAGCCATATTCCATACCTTATTAACTCCGTGGCTTCTGGCATTTTCTTTGCCTCTTCATTGGTAAAGCGGAGACAGTGACCTTGTCTGCTTTCCAGGGTTGTTGTAAAGCTTAACAAGAAAATAAACGCAAAGTGCTTAGTGTAGTGCCTAGCACATGGTAAATACTAAAAAAGAGTTAACTTTTCTCTTTTTTTCCTTCCCTTTCATTAGTATTTGCTGAGCTAGTGATGGTACTATAAGTGGTTTTATTATGAAGTATATCATGTTATGCTGTGGGTCTTCCCTTTATATGCCATGAATTGAACAACATTTCCATTTTAGATACATAGAAACTAAGACAAAGAGAAAGTAAAGGAACAGATTCTTATAATTAAGAATAAAATATTTCCTACGTGAAAAACATATAATTCCAGAATGTCTTTCTCTTTTCTTTTGGCGAACCCTATTATTTCACAATATAGAACATGCTTCAGAGAAAATGTATTTATAAAACTTGTCTTTAAATAATATAGCCATGAAGTTTAATTAAAAGTGAGTGGGCTGAATTATCCTTTTAGAAAAAGTCCCATATGCACATCACATATTCAGACCTTCAGGTCAGTAATTAGTCGGGGTGGGGGAGTGGTGAAGGAAAGTTTTAGTTGGCTTGACTTTGGTTGCCAGGAAACATACAAAGGCAGCAGGAACAGATGAAAACAATGCCTCGTTGCTGTGAAGGTGGCCTTAGAGGCAAGCCCTTTACTGGGACAGAAGCCTTGCACCTGTGTCATACAAGAAAATAGAGTTTAAAACCCCAACATGTCAACAGAAGCAAGGTTAGCCAAAGAGATTTTGAAGAAGTTGCTTTTCTAATGCATTTGAAATGAGATTTAGAAGCTGTGTTCTGTGTCATTTGGTATAAACATGGGGGAAGATTTACGCATTTTTAATGAAGCCAGATTAAGCAGAATATAAGGAGGGGGGTTTTAAAAAGATTTGGCTGTAGATTTGGAAAGTAAACTGTGGAATTAAAAAAGGGTGGGGGTTGAGGGCTTTTATTCCTTACCTCTGGGCTTGAACATTTTGTCTCTTCATTGTCGGCCTTGAAATGTGCTTTCATTTTTGAAATTATGTTGCTAAATCGGGTTTCTTTTCAAAGGCACCTGTTGAAGGGGAAAAAAGTGTCGAAGTAGTTGAAGGCCCCTGAATAGAGGTGAAGCCATTATGAGTTACCAGAATGCACTTGTGTTGAACAAGGGGCCCCAGCCTGGGTCAGAGAGCCTGGGAAGAGCGGGAGGGGCCACCACAGATGAAGATCCCTGCCCCTCTCTGCTTGAAAACCAGCTCAGTGTGGATGACTTTCACAAAATACAGAATGCCTTTGAGGTAAGCCTTAATCTTCTTTACTGGAGAGTTTGTTTTTAAGATTTTATTTATTCATTTGATTGAGTGATAGAGAGCCCAAGGAAGGGAGCACCAGGCAGGGGGAGAGGGAGAAGCAGGTTTTCCACCCAAGCAAGGAACCAGAATGTGGGGCTCGATCCCAGAACCCTGAGTTCATGACCTGCGCCGAAGGCAGCCGCTTAACCCACCCAGCCACCCAGGTGGCCCTACTGGACAGTTTGAATTGTTTATGAAGACTGGGGTGAAACAGGTGTTTCTCTTAAAATTGTTGATTTATTCAATGGTTCAAAGAGGGAATTGAAAAGAATCAGTCAGGCTTGCATTTAGCACCGGAGTAACTCTAGTTAACAGAGTAACTTCAGTTCTTTGGGCCAAATAATATGATTTAGTTTGCAGTCACTGTTGTCGGGTATCATTGCCATCAAGGAAGGATTATTTCTTGGACAAAAGTTTTCTTAGTGGTCACGACGTTTTTGGAAACCTGGAAGTAATGGCTGTGAGCGGGGAACGCCTGATCTCCCAGGTGACTCCCAGGACAACTGTTCTTACACAGAGCATCCAAAGAGAACTCTGGAAATGCAAATAGGCAGGTTGCAAACATTCTCCCGGGCTTCACTCCTAGTGACTCAGCTCCTTTTCGGAACTAATTTTGGCAGTTTATTGGCCCAAGATCCCGTGCTGGGGACCAGTCTCCCACTTTTTTGGGTAAATATTGGGGCAATGCCCATCAAAACAGAGTTTAAAGTTATCCTTTTAATGCTCTCTGTAAAACAGGCCTTAGGAATTTTAACTCTACATGAAAATCTCTCTTCTCTGTATCTTAATTAATTTGAAATTCTGCAGCTATGCATAGTGAACAGTATACATCGAAATGATTTTTAGTTTCTCATGCGAATAGGAAGAAGTGCTCCTTCGTGCTGCAGAATTTGGGTGGACATGAGCCTCCATTCTTTCTACTTCATTATGTTTGCTAAAATATGTTCTCAGGACTTCTTCATAAGATCCTCTGGGGGGTGCTTGGGAGTATCCATATTAATCTGAAGCAGACATTCAATATTTTGGAATACCACCTTGAAATTAATAAAGCATGATGAGATGGAACAATTATATTGGTCGTTATTGGCATAAATTTTAATCTTTATCTCTCCCTGAAAAAGTTGCTAACTACTGAAAAAGTCTGCCATGTCCTGTTCCGCATAACAAATTAGATTTTACCTGTAATATTAAATTAGTATCCCACTTATGTCAATCAATTCTTTATAATACAATCTGTCATATTTAGTAGCAAAGACATGCTCTGCCCTACACTTTTCTCATTTTAATTGTCCTATATCTGCTATTCATCCAACCCCATTTGTCTGTGAAATTTTGGTGCTGTTCATGTCCAATGCCCCAAATGAATTTGGCGTATTTTGGTAGACACAGCAAACATTTTGACAGCTTGAGGACATTCAGAGAAACGTAACAGCAGACTATGACAGCTTTGACTCTGGAATGAACAGAAATGTGGCGGTTTGTTCTGCTAAGAACGCAAAGAATCTGAATTCTAGGGCCCATTAGGAGAGTCGACATTAAAAAGTCGATACGTTAGAGAGTGAACCTGCTGCGGAAGGTGGGGGTGGATGTTCTCTTCAAATCACTGATCAACCTGGAATGAACCCGATGAGACGGGATAATCAATCTGAGTTGTTATTTTTTTGGTGGGGGGGCTTGTTGTTGTTATTGTTGTTGTTTACTTTAAATGTTTCGAAGACTGGATCACGTATTTTGAAAGTACCAGTTGGAAAAGCAGGTATTACAGTGGGAGAATAGATTGCAATTTGGAACTTGCGTGAACCTAGAAAATCTAGTGACAGTTCTTAAAAAAGGCATTGAGCTTTGCAGACATTATTTGCAGAGAAAATGAAATCTGTCCATGTTTTTAAGAGACTCAACAGACACAGAATGGAATAATCTAATGGCAAATGTGTGACCAGAACTAAGAGGCCCTTGAGACAATATGATTTCCAAGCCCAGCATGGAGCCTTGGGAAGAATGATACACGAGATGTTTTCAGTGGAGTTCAGTCCATCTGTCATGAACGTCAGGCCCACGGGCACAGGTGTAGATTGTTGGAAAAGTCGCCCTCAGATGCTGTCTTGCAACACAGACTCTAAAGGCAGTGATCTGTACTCCGATCGCTAAAGACAAGCTCTTGCAAATGTCTAGATTCTGGCACTTGATCCCTTTATCTCTTATCTTGTTTTTGGTACCCGGATTGCTAACTTGGGACTGAAGAATTGTCAGATAAGGTCCATATCCTTAACTGAAAAATGGGAAGTTGGGTCTTTGAATTGTGTACTGAATGTTTCATATATGTTTCCAAATGAAATACACATAGCTATAAATCTTAGTGGTAACATTAAGGAAGAAAGCAAGGAATGCTTACATTTATCTTAGGATGGTATAAATGACTCAGAATCACTTACTATTTAAGCTCTAGAAATCAGATTTCTTGGATTTAAATCCCAGTTTTGCCTCTTACAGTGTGTCTATGTGCCAATCACTCAAGCTTTTTGGGCCTCAGTTTCCTTTATTTCTAATGTAGGAATAATGAGTTTGTGGTAAAGATAGTACCTGGAATACTTGGAAGAATGCTTGACATAGAGAAAGTGCTCAGTTAGCGTAGGTATTATATATTCAGTGAGTAGAGGTTAAACCACATGGCCTCTAACATTCTCTTGATTCTAACTCACACATTTCCTAAAAGAAATTAAACTTTGAATAACACATCTGTGCTTCTGCATTCCTTTTAGGTGTGTGAGGAAGTGGAAGCAATGAGTTGCAAAGACAAATTCACTTAGAAAAGTGCAAAGCGTTCATTTTTCTGTCTCCTACTTCTTATTTTATTAGCATTCAAAAGCTTTTAATTGATGTGTTCATCCTCGTCTTTATTTTTTAATTTTTTTAATTTTTACATCTTTGTTTTAAATTAATCCTTATCTTTGGAACAAAGAAATTACCTGGATAGAAGTACCAGAAAAGTAATTTGTGGATTTCATTTTCTTTCAAGTGATGGTGTCCAGAAAGCCATATATCAGCTTGAAGGCAATGAAACTTGTATTATTCTTAGAATTGTAAAATGGTTGTTATTCAGACTTTCCTGTCGCACTTGCAATGCTTACAGAAATGACATGGTCTCTGGACATTCATATTATTTTGATGTCAACCATATTTTACATTTTCTTAGATACTTCAAAAACTAGCTATCATGTAAAGAAAGATGGCTGTAGTTTGATGATGTTAGAAGAATGCTTATAGGTAGAAATTCTGGCCCGAGGGAAATGGAATTTTGGAAAGACCCCATTGGGACCTATTATATATTGAGTTTCTTCTGAGAGTCTGGCTATGTAAGTTTCTGAGCATTTCTTTTCTTGAATTCTCCACTGCTGAGCTGTGCATGCCAGGACTTTCTGTTCTTTGGTCCTGGATGGCTTGCTGCCTGTTTGGCCTGGGACTATAGATGTCTACGCCGCTACACTTACTGGATTGGGTCCTGACCTATTTCCAACAGCAACCGTGTCTGTATATCCTCTCCTAAAAAAATCTTTCTGGCCAAGGTTGGGTCTAGAGCCTGGGACTGGTCCTATCTGTCTACTCCCTGCTGCCACTTGTCCAAGCCCTACTAAATCTTTAACTTAAATAGCTAGAAATGAAATTTAAATCACATGCAAAAGGGGAGCTATTTATGCCCCAAATAGGAAGGTCCAAAACATTGAGAGAGGCAGAGCAAAAGTCCGAACAGGAAGTCTCCAGCAGTGTTCAGGGAAGTTTTCAGAACAAACCTGTCGTGGGAGTGAATGGAATCTGCTCAACGCACTTAAGCTAACTTAGTCTGAAAAGCCTAGAGAAGTTCAGGAGGCACTTCTGTAGTTCTGAAAACTGTGCTTGAGATGTAATAAAATGATTAACTCCACAGTTTATGATATCCTCATGTTTGATTGTCTTTATAAAATTCCCAAGAATCTGCCTACAGACAGATTCCACAGCAGAGCCCATGAATGATGCTTCCTTGCTCAAAAAGCTGAGGGTTCTGAGATCCTGCCAGGCAGCGCAGACTCTAAGGGAATATGGAAAATCGGATTTAGCTATTCTCTTCCTTTCCCTAATTTATTTGCCTTTCTTTCTAAACTGTCCGGATTCCTCTCAGTGCATTAAGGCACTAGCCTTATCTCAGCTTTCTCAATGCTCATTGTATCTTTACTAAGGTCCCTAAACAGACAGACCTTCCTGGACATGAATCGTGTTCCAGAAGTATTCTTGTCTCTTCTTTCTATTTTATTCCAGGCATTAACATCCCAATACAAATAAAATCTCCCATCATTGTTTTATTCCCTTAGAACCATTAGATTTTGCTTGCCTCTGATAAAATATGACACAGCCCATGAAGATCATTTAAATTTTTTTAAAGGTAAAACTAATAGTTAAAAACTCTATATATTAGCCAATAAAGTCCTAAATTAGAAAATCTTTATTTTTATCAGTTGTGCAAACTGTGTAAAAAAAAAAAAAAAAGCTCATACATGATAGAGGTTTATTTCTTGCTCATATAAAATAGAAAGTAGATCTTTTTAATTGGTGGGCAGCTCCAAGTGAGGATTCAGGTGCCCAGGGTCCTTCCTTCTCCCACCTTCTATGATTGTCATGCATCAAGCTAGTATGAGGAGGGAGAGCATGAAGGAGCACATGGGGAAAGTTGCCATGCGCCCGGCTCGCATTCTGACTGCAAGGGCAACTGAAAGTGTGCACAGGTGTCTGCCCAGAAAACAGTCTCATTCACAATCCTCAGCATTTAATGGTAGGGCAAGTTCTCTCTTGCCTAATAAACCAACATATTTCATTTCATAGATGAAGGAGCGTCATGCGCCTAATAATGTTTTGTGTGTGTTTTTTAAGATACTTTATATATTTGAGAGAGAGAGACCGTGAGAGAGGAGAAAGTCAGAGGGAGACGCGGGCTCCCTGCGGAGCTGGGAGCCTGATGTGGGGCTCTGTCCTGGGACTCTGGGATCATGACCTAAACTGAAGGCAGTCGCTTAACCAACTGAGCCACCCAGACACCCCAGTGTTTTGTGTTTTGCCTTAACTGCCAGAAGATTGAAACTTAGTTTTCAATTGGTACCACTATTCTTCTTTTTTTTTTTTTAATTTTATTTATTTATTTGACACAGAGAGAGATCACAAGTAGGCAGAGAGAGAAAGAGAGAGGAGGAAGCAGGCTTCCCACTGAGCAGAGAGCCCGATGCGGGACTCGATCCCAGGACCCTGAGATCATGACCCGAGCCGAAGGCAGAGGCTCAACCCACTGAGCCACCCAGGTGCCCCCGGTACCACTATTCTTAACACAGATTTTCCTGAAACAATTATCTGCTGTTTTTATTATATGACTCGTGTTCTTTTATCTTTACTTTAATGGTTCAACTGCCTCCATTCCTTCATTGTAGCTGAACTAAAACTCTTTCTAGAAATCAGTGGAGGTAAAAATGATGAATACAAATTTATTATCTTTCAAGTGTGGTAAGATTTTACAAAGCACTTCTATAGGTATGCTTCTATTTGATCCTCTCACCAGCCTGGAATGTAGGCGGGGTAGACATTTTTATTTTCCAGTTACACACAAGGAGAGTGAAGCTCAAACATATTTAATTGAATTACTCCTTGGGGCAGAGCCAGGGCTCAGGGATGGATTGTCATCTTTCCAGCCCATTATGTGGCATCACTCCCACTGGCCGTAAAGCAACCTCTCTTTGAAATGTTGCTTTAAGGAACAGGAATCCAATAGAATAAGGACTTCATTAACAAAAGAAGCCTGTTAAGTGGATAGCACACAGGCGCTCTGCCCTGGTAACTTGGAATTAACGTGCAATCAGCAAATAATCAACAGCTCCTACAATAAATCAATGCAGAGAAAAGGTGAAAGAAAAAAAAAGAAAAGATAGGAATAATCTATTGCTTTTTAAATTATCTTTTCCATTCTAAAGGCATCTCAGTGGAGACTTGTGAGAAGGTAAACAGGTAGAGCTTAATCTATAACTCTATTATATAGTACCTTGTGCATTCAGCAGCCTCAGTCAATTCATGGCCCTCTAAACAAAGGCAGCAGCAGGTCAGAGAATGTCTCACCCCAACTATCTTAGTGGAATCGAAAAACCCATTTTTGATGGCACCAGAAAATCAGCAAAGCTCTGCACGTCCCCTTCCTCCCCTCCCCGAGAATGAAGGTGATAGCATGAAGCAAATCCAATACCACGGCGGCTGGCACAATCGGAAATGATAGGGATTCTTTGGAGGTTTTGCCTGACTTGCTAGCATTCATGGCTGAGGTTAGCAAATAATGTCATCACCAAAACACAAGTGAGGGAAGTTATGTGTCAACACACATGAAAAATTGCTCTTCTTGAACACTGCTGACTTTGTGTTGAATTTCATGACAAGTTCTAACAGCTTTATGCCCCTTCCAATTTCTTGGTGTGCTTTTTGGAGCAGGTGCTTATGAAAATTGATCGGGATCAGAAAGGGTGATGAAGAGTGCTTTAGGTGAACAAATATTTTAACCTTGAGCTTTGGCTAGGACTGGAGCAGAGAAAGCAACCAAAAAACTTGTAAAGGTGAGGGAAAGACAGCAGAATGTCTGATTCTATTCATTTGTAGAGCATTAACTTTGCCAGACCTGTAGACCAAGGGCACGACCTACTTTTTCAAAGTTCCTGAGAACCAAAAAGAAAGAAACATGAAGAAAACAGACAACTAAAGAACTGCAGTTTGTGCCATTTTGACCGCACACTTGTCATTTGTTACCAAGTATAGCATACTCGACAATAACACAAGACTCCATCAGCTCCATTGTTAGAAATAAGAAGCCTCCAGATTGTCCCTTGGTGACTGCCAACATTTCCCCAAGGCTTTGGCTTCAGACCTCCACAAGTCCCTCAGGGTCTACTTCTCCCTCATCATGTCTTCCTACCATTTCATGGATGTAACTTTGATTAAATCTTGACGCTCTGGACACCAGCATTCTCTGCTGAGGACTACCAAGGACACTCTTTTCCTCTCAATTCCTCCGCCTTCCATGTGTGCACAGTCTTCCCGAATTCTCTCAACACTTCCGAGACCAGGCCTGCATTGACCAATATGGTGACCATGAACCACAGATGGTTATTTATTTGTTTATCTAATTTTTTAAAAGTATTTATTTATTTGAGAGAGAGAGAGAGCAGCAGAAAGAGAAGCGGGGGAAAAGAATCTCAAGCAGACCCTGCACTGAGTGCAGAGGCTAGCACAGGACTCAGTCTCTCAACGCTGAGATCATGACCTGAGCCGAAATCAAGAGTCAGACACTTCACCGAATGAGACATCCAGGCGCCCCACCACATGTGGTTCCTTAAAGTAAAGTGAAACAAAATAAGAATTCCATAAAATAAAAGATGCCATCGCTCACAGGCACCAGCCGCTTTTAAACTACTTAGTAGCCACATGTGGTTAGTCGCTATCATATTGGATCGTTAGGATGATAGAACATTTTCATCACTGCAGAAAGTCCTGTTGGACAATGCTGTTTTGTTTGGACCCTTTTCATGGCATCCTACTAACTTGTTCCATTTCCTCATTTTGACCACATTTATATGGTCAAGGGGTTACTCTTTCTGTACACGTGCCAGACCTAAGGGCCTGGAGGCCACATCAATTCTTGGCCCTAGACACACAGAAAGATATTTTCCTTCACTCTCATCTAAAACTTATTTTTCTACCCTTTCCCCTAGTACTGTCAAGAATATATAACACCTATTCCTTTCAGGAGAATTTGTACCTCCTCGTGCAATCTGGTCCCACCTCCCACAGGTGTTGGGTCTGGATTTATGGTTCCAGCCATTAGTCACAAAATTATCCAGCACTGGAACTTTACCCAAATTATTTAAGTCATGATGGTCATATTTAGTTACTTGAATGATTTAACAGTAGTCCTGTCATAGGACTTAGTCAAGTGCTGGGCTCAGCATGGAACATTCCTGTCCTGTCCCCCACAATTTCTCAGCAAACTCCGATGTCCTATTTCAATACCATTGTCTCAAGAAGGTCCTCTTTCACCACCTACACTAAATTAGCACCTTACCAGGTTTCTTTTCACTCTTATTGTAGCTTTTTGCATGTTCTTTTTGTTGTTCTCATTGCAGATGCCCTGAGGACAAGGCTGTTACTTGTTTAAAGGCATGTAGAAGGGTCAGGCAGGCAGAGGGAAGTCAGATGAGAACCCTGGATGCCAGAGCGTGGAGAACCATGGATGCAGCTGAGCTGTCTGGAGGAGAGAGCAGAGTGTCTAAGACTGAGCTCAGGGAAATTTTTCAAGGAGGTAGAGAAACAAGTGGAGTGGGTACAATAAATAAAGAAGCAGGGTCATTTCTTGGAAACAGATGGGAAAGAAAACAAGATTATAGCCAATGAAATACAGTTTCACTCATCTTTCTGATTCCTGTTTATCCAACAGTCCCTTTGTTAGTAAAGCAAAGCAAGGTTAGAAGGAATACACTACTCTCATTGTAAAAAAATTGAATCACACATCAAAGTCCCTTTTACAGTTGTTCTGGTAACTGCTCTCATGTTGCACCTTTCCAGTGCATTTTTATTCATTTCTACCCATTAATGCACATACACATATCACATTGAGTTCTATTCTATCATATATTTTATCATATATTATGCACTTAAGGAAAAATGCCACACAAATGACTGCTAATCATGTGAGTGGATCCTCAAACTTATCAGGAATTTGATTTGAAACTCTAATAAAAAAAGAAGACCTTACTTTGCATTCATCAGCTTGGCAATATTAAAAAGGTTATTAATCTATACTCTTGGCAAAGAATCCAGGAAATGGGTACTATTACTGAGCCTATGAGTTGTCAAAGCTTTTTTGGTAGACAGTTTTCCAGAATGTACCAAATATAAAATGTATCAAGTGTTTCCTTTTTAAAGGAGCAATTCCAATTTGATATGCTATCCTAAGTAATGACATGTGCAGAAAAATATATAAGTATAAGAATATTCATTGTGGGGTGCCTGTGTGGATTGGTGGTTAAAGCCTCTGCCTTTAGCTTAGGTCATGATCCCAGGGTTGTGGGATCAATCCCCTCATCAGGCTCTCTGCTCTTCGGGGAGCCTGCCTCTCCGCCTACTTGTGATATCAGTCTCTGTCAAATAAATAAATAAAATCTTTAAAAAAAAAAGGGAATATTCATTATAATATTCTCAGTAAAATGGACTATTTAAAACAGCCCAAACATTTGTCAGTAAGTGAACAAATAGGTTATAGTATGTGCCTACTACTCAGCTATTAATAAGAATAAGGCAGGCATATAAAATTGTTAAGATTTACTGTTCAGTGAAAAAACAGAAAATTGAAAAACAGTGCATAATCATATTCTAAAATGAAAAATGTGTGTATTTGTGTGTATCGAGGTCTCAATTATGGAAAAATAGAACTGTGCTTGTAGCTGGGTAGGCAGAGCAAATGGCTTTGTGGGCACCTTATCTATACCATAATTCAGTCCAAAGATAAATGTCATTAAAATGTCAATATATCTTAATAACCTACAAATTCTGTGGTACGGCTCTAAATGTGTGTTTAACAATGCTGAATTTAAATAATACTGAATTAAAAAGTGATGCTTTTTATAAATACTTTGATTATCTACTAAGTAGTGCTTCTTCATCAACTTCCTTTCACTGAGTTTTAGTGTTAAGAAGAGAGAGAGCATAGAGACCTAATTTATTGTCTTCATTTTACAGGCAAGGAAACAAAAATCTAAATGAAGGGATTTGTCTATTTCCATTTGAGTTTGGGCGGAGCCAGAACATTGTTGAGAGTGGTCTGATACCCATTCTTGTCCCTTAAACTTAGAAATAACCTTAAACTTAGACTTCTTTCTGATTTTCCCGCATTTTATACAGTATCACTCTATAACTTGACCATTGTTCATTACTCTGGCCTCTTTCT
Source organism: Mustela erminea (assembly GCF_009829155.1). NCBI lineage: Eukaryota > Metazoa > Chordata > Mammalia > Carnivora > Mustelidae > Mustela > Mustela erminea. The sequence goes on from NC_045614.1 coordinate 128,742,309, forward strand.
CAAACTTGAAGTTATTAGTAAAACAGATGAGCATCTCTTCTGCAACATGGAAGAGCATATTAAAAATATGCTCATTCATTCATTTCCTCATTCTAACAACAGGCACTTACTGATATCTATCCCGAGGTGGTTGAAAACCACTTCGAATCAGACCTTCCCTCATAGAAGGGTAAACCAAGGCATGAACTCACAGTTATTCTGTTAACTACTTAGTCCTCTGAGGAAATGAACAGTGCTGGGGGAACACATTGCTTATATTGGGGAGGGGCCTCCTGGAAGACTTCCTGGAGGAAGTAACATCCAAGCTGCCATCTGTGGGAAGGGCATCACTCTGTCAGGTAAATGTTGGTTGGGAGATTAGTTTTCTTTTCCTCTTTCTTTCTTTCTTTTTTTTTTTTTTTAAGATTTTATTTATTTATTTGAGAGAGAGAGAGAGAGAACAAGCAGGGCGAGGAGAAGAGGGAGAGGGAGAAGCAGACTCCCTGCTGAGCAGGAAGCCAGACATAGGGCTCAATCCCAGGACCCTGAGATCACAACCTGAGCTAAAGGCAGATTCCCAACCACTGGAGCCACCCAGGCACACAAAGGGAGATGAGTTTTCTAGAAAGAGGATATGAAGTGCAAAGTTTGATTGGGCAGAAGTAGTTTCATGCTTTCAGGCATCCATTTGCCTATGTCTTTGTTAGTCATGAAATTTTAACTCCATTTAGACTGATGAGCTCATGAATCGTTGATATCCTACTGTAAATGAAAATTAAAACTGACTAAAATTCGTTGAGGCAAGAAAAAAAAGGCTATATGAACCTTGGCTGGCAGAGTAGTGTCTGCTGTTCTGTTGTTAAGTCTCTCATGAAAGTTCACTGGTAGGTGAACATTGCAGGGCATGATTTAAACTGATGCATCTGTTTTGAAATAGCATATCTAATCTTCTGCTCCAGAAGATGTTCACAGGGTTTGACAGCAAACGCTAATACATATTCATAACCTATAGGCTTCGGAACCAAGGGAAATTGAGGCAGGCGTAACAGAACGAAGCATGAGAAAGCAGCATGTTAATTTTAAATTTAATTATAGAGATAGGGGGAAAGGGTGCATTTTGATAGTGTGTACTCATTCAGCCGTCATGGAACATTACCCAAAAATCATGCCAAATATTTGACAGAAGAAATATTATTTTCAGTGAAATGCTTGATAAAACTAGCAGGTCCTAGGGAAAACAAGATTCTGAAACTCTATTAGAAACTATTTTTCATGTAGAGAAAAAAAGACATTGCAGAATTCTAATGATAAGAAAGAAAAAAATAAAAAGCTTTCAAACTAAGGAAGGGTTTCTGGTCCATGAAAGATTTCTGTTTATGGAATGCTTTTGACATGCATATATGCTAAATTCAGTTTGAAATTAGGGAAGAGAATAATTAGCGTGATTTTTGTGTTCCTATCACTTATGGTAACCCAACACCATGTGCATTCATTGTGACCAGCACACTGAGGCTTTCTACTGAAGTGTATTTGAAGAGCACAGACCTTGGATGCTAAGTGCTTAAAATAGTGTGTGGCATGGAGCACGTACTTAATAAATATTTGTTGAGTGAATGAATAAATAAACCTACCCCATTCTACCTTGTGTGGTGTATAAGCTCAATATATTTTTATTATGAATAGATCAGTGGATGGATGGATGGATGGATAGATACATGGACTGGTGAAAGTATCCCTGTAAGTGGTTCTATTTGACATTACTTTTCAGAATCTGGAAGCTCGTACTCATCAGGAGTGAATGGGGGCAGTGAACTCTGTCAGTGACATGTTAACCCACTGCTAGCTTTGGTATGGGAGAAAATCCCTAGATTTTCTCAGCAAATTGGATTGTTGTCTCTCTGTAGTTTCTAACAGGGCCTTGTAGTCTTTTCTTGGGCAAGTCCTTATTCACAGAGTAGGGAAAAAAGGAGAAAAACTTTCTTTCCTCATTTCATTATAAAATATTGCTATAGGAAAAAATTAAGGAAAAAACAAATATAAACAACATTCCTAAAAGTTGGCAGAATTTAAAAGGATTAAATGTCGGCTCTGAGAATGTATTGCTTCATTTTCCCAGCAAGTATGTAAATGTTTAGGCTTACTAGAATTATTTCTTAGCAACCAATTGGTGAGTCTTAAGATGAGTGAGCTCAGTGAGGGTTTTGTGTAGTAGCAGTCTCATACTTTGTTGATGGAAATGTAAATTTGTTCAACCCTTTGGAAGAAGATTTGGTAAGATATATCAAAAGCTTTAAGAATGTTTAAATTCTGACTCAGCAATTTCTGTTTCTAGGGAATTTACCTCAGGAAATAATTGGACAAGTGACCAAAGATGTATGTATTGGAAAGTTCATTGCAGGGCTATTTGTATAAAACAGCAAAACGTTGGGAACAATTGAAATTTTTAATAATGGGGCCATAAATTGCATGTCTTCTCCATAGAATATTGTACAGCCATTAAAAATGATGGTAAAGACCAATATATATTGTATAAGGCACACTTCCACAGTTTGTTGTAAAGTGGAAAATGCAACACACAGAGATATGTATATCATGACACCATTTGAAGAATAATACACAGGTATTTATCTTTCTGCCCAGAAAAAAAAAAAATCTGACATGTTGATGGCATTATGGAGGATTCTAAATTTTTGCCTTATGTTTTGTATTTTCTTTAATAAATTGATATGAATTATTTTGTGTGAAATGAAATTTTAAAAGTGTATTGGCATACTTACGCTTTGCTATTTGAAAGTACATGATCTCAATTTTAAAAAAGGCTGTCAAGTTTCTTACAAAGGGTGTATTTTTGGAAGTTTGCACTCAGGTTTAGTGCTTAGTTTTCACAGAAGGTACAGTGAAATCTAAATCTTATAAATCTTAAAGGCTGAAGGGAGTTGTACAGAGTCCATGGTTTTTATTTTTATTTTTTTAAAGATAGCTCATGAGAACTGATTGTATCTCCAGAAAACGTTTTCTAGGCAAAAGGAAAGGATTTTTAGAATATTCTTTGAAAGGTTTTCAGGAAGACAGGAAGATTTTCTAAATGTCTAAAGTTGTGCCCAGTGAGAGAATCAACCAGATTTTCCAAGTGTATTAGCTTTTTTGCAAGAACAGTTGGAAATGATGCTGGTTTATTATAATGATCAGTAGTTAAATAGACATAGCAAAATAAACATGCAAACATCATCTTATAAGGGCTGCATGAGAATATATTTTCTATTAGATAATATATTATTCATTTTTATTATAAATGAAGTTCTAAGAGATGCTGGGTCACTAATTTTTACCTCCAAAAGACCAGAGAATCTTGGCTAATAGAAGTGAAAAGGTATACTTTCAAACATTTAGGAGTTTTTGTTTGGAAAGTCTACATTCAAATTGGAACAAATTGTCTATGGGAAGAACGTGATATTAAAGCCATACTTCTTATTAAGTCCAATTAAAATTTCAATTGAAGGGACCGAGAATTAATTATTTTATGCTTTTGTTTTATAATGAAATCAAATTTCCTAAACTCTTAGTATTTCCCTAGCTATACTAAATATAGGCTTGTGAATCTAGCTTGCTGTGGATGTGACTTCAACAACAACTTAAAGTTGGAATAAAATTGTTTAATGTGAAGATAGCCTTATATCTAGATTATCTTATTAGACCCTAATATAAACCCTGAGAATTGTTATCACTGACTTACGGTCACGCAAGTATTATGTAGCAAATTCAAACATAATAACCAGATGTTAACTAAATTGGTATTAATTTAGAGATATATGTATACTTATATATACATGTATTTTTTTTTTTCTAAAGATGGTTCAAAGAAAAGTTCTTTTCGCATTCAGTACTGAATCTAATACAGGTTGAGAGTTTATCTCAACTAAATCATAGTATATGCAAGCTCATTTTTAGATCGAGGGACTGTCTTATCTTTCTTCCTGTGGAGTTACCGTCTACCAAGAAGTCCAGGATAGAACCTCTGGCTCACCTAAAATTCATAAAGTAGGAGAAGTGGCTTACAGGGGTGCCTGGGTGGCTCAGTCAGTTAAGTGTCTGCCTTCGGCTCAGGTCATGATCCCAACATCCTGGGATCGAGCCCGTGACAGGCCTCTTGCTCAGTGGAAAGCCTGGTTTTTCCTCTGGACTCCCCACACTCCCAGCTCATGTTCTCTCTCTCTCTCAAATAAATAAAGAATTAAAATCTTATTTTTTAAAAAGTGGCTCACAGTGACAAAATGTTGGTCTTGCCTGGATGAAAGAATTTTTGTTTCTGGAAACATGTAGATAAACTTTACTTTTGCTGGGCTCACTTAGAACCATTTCCTGTCTGAGGAAGAGCCAGTGAAACCATGTGCACAACTGATATTTCATATGAAGCCCGAAACTAGTATCTGCTGCCATGACAGCAACGGTCAGCAAAACCCAGAGCTTCACGTGATCCTGTTCGCAGTCTCCTTCCCATGTTCTTTGGACCCACTGAGAAGTCTCTTAGAAGCATCTAGTTAGCAGCTAGCCACGCTTGATAGATAGGATCAATGAACTAAAATTAGTAATTATGTACACTTCCTTACACACACACACACACACACTCGCATCAACAAATGAATTTAGCTAAATTCTTAGAGAAGGGTCATTGCTAACATGATGACATTGTATATAGAGAGTCCTGTTCTTTAAACTAGTTAACAGGAAATTAGCATTTATTGAGTATAAATGTGTTATACTCACCTTAAATTATCCCGTGTGGTTTGCATAAATTATCAGCTAATCCTAATAACAACCCTAGCAGTTAGTTTGCATTATCCCTATTTAGAGGCCTAACAACTGAGGCTGAGGCTTGGAGCTCTACCTGCACAGCCACACAATCCTCCTGGCACCATGTGTGATGTGCATAATATAATGGAATGAGTGAATTAATTCTCTTCCCAGGACATAAGTGGGAACCACTGATAAAATGAGCATTAACTGTGTGGTAAAATTAAATGCATGAGTGCTTTTAAGTTTGTGTAAAAGATCACATACTTTCATTGTACATTGAACTAATTTATTAAACCTGGAATATAATAGAACTAATAAACACAAAACACATACTGATCAAGGCATAATGCATTTTGAAACACATTAGAAATTTTTAGTAAAAACAAATTTCTCAATTTTAGCCGAAGGTATGGCAAAAATTGGTTTTATTTTCAAACTTAGATCAATGAACAATCAATAATAGAACTGTCCAGTATATTATATAATTGCTCTTTTCTGTCAAACTTCGTAAATTAGGAGTATTTCTCAAATCTTCTCCCAGTGCGTATTGGCATTATTAATGCACAGGAAATTATATAGTTGGTTGTGTATGTTACTTTGGGGAAGAAAATTTGTTGTCTTTGTTTATGGTCCATTTGCAATTCCTATTCTAGGATATAAAAAAGACTTATTTTGGTATTTATCAGTCAAAACAGTTTCCTGTTCCTGAAAAAAAAGTCACTAACTCATAAGAAAATACTCTGAGATTCAGCTTTATAATGTTTTAAACATAATATAAGATAATAACATAAATATAAGAGACTCATTGATGTCATTATGTAACAGTTTTGAAATGAAAGATCAACATTGACTTATCGTTCAGAAACAGTTTGCAGTTTGGCTCAGATGGAGTGTTTTGAGGATCAGATTTCTTTCTCCACACGTGAAATCTGGGTCACTGAAAAATTTCCATCTCTCTAAACTTTTTGGACTAAAAATAATTTAACAAAGAAAAGAGTGATGGACTTCTGAGTAGTTCAAAGGGCTGGATACCAATTATTTCTCCGAAAGTTAAGTCAATTAATTAAAAGCCTAGACCAAATTCTATTAAACACTTGATTACTTAGTTTTTGCACACATAATACCTTGGTTCATCTTTTTTTTTTTTTTCAATTAAACCTTTATATTTTTAGAGTAGTTTTAGATTCACGACAGAATTAAGGGGAAAGTAGAGAGATTACTGGTATATCCCCTACCCTGAAGCATGCCCAGCCTCCCCCTTTATCCACACACCCCACCAGAGGGGTACGTTTGTTACTATGGATGAACCTACCTTGACATATCATAATCACCCAAAGGCCGCATTTTACATTAGGACTCATTCTTGGTCTTGTACATCCTGTGGGGTTTGGACAAGTGCATGTTGACATATATCCACCATGATGGCATCATACAGGGTGGTTTCACTGCCCTGAAAATCCTCTGTGCTCTGCCTATTCATCTTCCCCACTCCAACCCCTGGCAACCATTGAACGTTTTACTGTCTCTATGGTTTTGCCTTTTCTAGAATTTCGTGTAGTTGGAATCCTACCACGCAACCTTCTCAGATTGGCTTCCTTCACTTAGTAGTATGCGTTTACGTTTCCTCCAGGTCTTTTCATGGTTTGAGAGCTCCCTTCTTTTTAGCACTTTTTAACAGAATATTCTGTTCTCTGATGCACCTAATTTATTCATCCATTCACCTATTTAAGGACATCAACTTGGGTGCTTCCAGGTATTGGCAATTATGAGTAAAGCTGCAATAAACACCCTGAAGCCCCAAGTTTTCAGTTCCTTTGGGTTAATACCAAGAAGCATGCTTGCTGGGTCACATAAAAAGAATATGATCAGTTTTCTAAGAAATCACCAAACTTGTCTTCCAAAGAGGCTGTATGATGTTACATTCCCATCAGCAATGCATGAGAGTTTCTGTTCTGGATCCTTGTCGACATTTACTCTTGTCAGTGTTCCAGATTTTGGGCCATTCTAATAGGGTGTGTAGTGACATCTTGATGCTTTAATTTGCATTTCCCTGGTGACATATGATGTGGAGCTTCTTTTCATAGGCTTTGTGCATATCTGTTTACCTTCTTTTGTGAGGTATGAATATGTACACTGGAGGCTGAAATCTTTTCCCCCTCTGTTCATGTCTGCAAAAGACCATGAAAGTGTCTCCAGTATTAATTTTTTGGGTTATAAATAAATCTTAGCAAGTAGGTAAACTCACAAATACAAAAACTGTGCATAATGAGAGTATTATATATATTTTTAAGATCTTACTTATTTGACAGAGAGAGGATCACAAGTTGGCAGAGCAGCAAGCAGAATGAGGCAGGGGAGGCAGTTTCAATCCTGACCTGAGCCAAAGGCAAACGCTTAACCTACTGAGCCACCCAGGCATTCCTCAATAGTAATAATATTAAAAATATAATATTCTCAGGGCGCCTGGGTGGCTCAGTAAGTTAAGCCTCTGTCTTAGGCTCAGGTCATGATCTCAGGGTCCTGGGATCAAGCCCTACATCGGGCTCTCTGCTCAGCGGGGAGCCTGCTTCCCCCCCTCCCCCGCCTGCCTCACTGCCTACTTGTGATCTCTGTCTGTCAAATAAATAGCTAAGTTCTTAAAAAATATATAATATTCTTATTATGAACAGTTTTTATATTTGTGAGTTTGCCTACTTGTTAAAATTTATTTATAACCCAAAAAATTAATACTGGAGATACTTTCATGGTCATTTGCAGACATGCACAGAGTGGAGAAAGACTTCACTTCACTGTACATATTCCAGAGGGAGGTCAAACAACATGACACTCTGCCTTTTTATTCTAGCCCTCATTCTCCAAACAAGTATCCTATTTGTGGTCTACTTAGTGCCAGGTTCTTTTCCCATTTTGTGTTTTCGTTGGTGACTTCACTGTTCAAAATGGTCCCCAGGTGTGCTGGTAAAGTTCTGTTTAGTGTTCCTAAGTGCAAGAAGACTATGATGTGCCTCATGGGAAATATATATGTGTTAGATAAGCTTTGTTCAATTGGTCATGAATTCGGTATTAGTAAATTAACTATATTAAATTAAGTGTCTTTCAATGGAAACCCACAAAACAAATTATGAATTGATTAAGTGATAAAAATATTGTGACCAGAGGCTCATAGAAACATAACTCTGTATTTCCTCTCAAAACTATAGTTCCATATCTACTAATATAAGTATTTGCAAAGTCTTTATAGAGCATAAATACCACTAATAACAAAACTCAATCATATATGGTTTCACCGTCATGGTGTATTTACCATAGTGGACTTCATGCTTTTGGATTAGTTTCAGTGTCATATAATTTTACTGGCCATGCTAAACTCTATTCACCCATCATCTGTAAACCACTATACTAGTTTCCTACTGATGCTATAGCAAATTACCACAAACTTAGTAGCTTCAAACACACAAATGTATTATCTTACTTTGGAGGTCAGAAGTCCAAAATGGGTTTTACAGGGCTAAAATCCACCTGTTGTCAGGATGGCCTTCCATCTGGAGGCTTTAGCAGAGACTGTTTCCTTGTCTTTTCCTGTTTCCAGAGGTGCTTGCACTTTTTGGACTGAAGCGCCACATTACTCTGACTGCTGCTTCTATCATCATCTCAAATCTCTGACCCTCCTGCCTCTGTTTTCCAGTTATAAGGATATTTGTTAACAAAAATGTCAGCTTGGGTGCCCCTGGGTGGCTCAGTTGTTAAGGGTCTGCCTTTGGCTCAGATCATGATTCCAGGGTCCTAGAATCGAGCCCCGCATTAGGCTCTCTGTTCAGCGGGGAGTCTGTCTCTCCCTCTCCCACTCCCCCTGCTTGTGTTCCCTCTCTCGCTGTGTCTCTCTCTGTCAAATAAATAAATAAAATCATTAAAAAAAAATGTCAGCTTGTAGCCCCGTCAATTATATGTTCTCTGGTCCCAACTAACTTAAATAAAGTCCTGTTATAAAGTAAAAGATGTTTGTTTGTCTTTGTGTCTTGGAAGAATTGATGATTAGGTCCACATCTGGGGATGGGACAGTGCTCTGGTACTTATGGATGTGTTCATGGTTGTCTTGTTTTTATTCCTGTTTCTAGCCCTCAGACCCACGTCAAACCATTTGCATGTCCAGAGAAGAGTTTATGCAAAGGATGACAGAGATTGTTGGTTGGGGCACAAAGGAAGAATACGGAGAGCTCTTTGACAAAGTGGATGTGGCCCAAGAGGGCTTCATTAACTGGGACAAGCTGACTTCATTTATGCTGTTAGCACTTTATGAGAAAGATGAACAAGCAAAGGCAACTGTGGTTCCCCAGTGGAAAGACCTTGAATTCCTCCCAGTGAAACACAAGGACACCATTCAAAAAGTAATTTTCTTAAAAAGTTCAAGTCATTATCTGACCATCAGTAAGGAAGGTTTATTGGGAATCTGGGGAGAGAATTTAAAGCTGCAAGAAACACTTCCCATCACTTCAGACGCCACCAAGCTTAAACACCTGTGGGTGACAAGCCTGGTTTCTTTGGAAAATATAAACAAGGTACCAAGTCTTAATAAATGAATTTACTACTTTATTTTTTAAGATTAAAAAAAATTTGTTTATTTGAGAGAGAGAGAGAGAACTCATGAGCGGAGCTGAGGGGCAAAGGGAGAAGACTCCCCACTGAGCAGGGAGCCTGATGTGGGACTCAGTCTCAGGACCCCGGGATCAGACACTTAACCAACTGAGCCACTCAGGTGCCCTGAACTTACTTCTTTAAAAGGGGAAAAATATGATGGGATAGGGCTCCTGACTGTCACTGGCAGTGACAGAGACCTGTAATACCATTCTGTGCCTCTCTTCTGACCTGGAAGGAATATAAGTGGAGCCAAGTGGGCTGCTGGATTTCCTAAACTGTTTTCTTGGGCACCTTTAAAGGACACAGCTGATAGTGACTCAGATTCTTGGCTCCATCCCAAATATGGCCATGCTGCATGGCTGGCTCGTAAGACATTTCTGACTCGCTAGTAGATTCGTGGGTCTATATGCAGAGCTGAGAGGCTGTAACAACGCATGGGCACAACTCAGTACAATTACAGGGAACTGCTTATCTGATTTTAACCACTGTTCTAGTCAGTTTCTTAATTGTGATGGGGAGGGCCCACTAAGTACAAATATCCTCGTATGACTCTACCAATAAGTCAGATAACATATTGAAAGAAAAATCAGTTTATGAGGGGATGATGAAGCTTAAGGAATCCAAATTCTTAGTATTTTATATTAAGCAGATGTCAGACCTTCTATGAAAGTTTTTAAATGCACAAGCAGGCAGAGATAATAGTATTAAAAACCAATATTTACCCTTAACAATTTCCAATTCACAGCCAATCTAGTTTCATCTATATCTCCCCACTTTTGAAACCCAAGATACGCAATTATTTAATCTGTAAATATTTCATCTTCCTAAAAAAAGTCTCCCTTTTTAGTATAAACATAAGAGTGCTATCACATTTAATATCAATTATAATAATTCCTTACAATCATCAAATATTTAGTCATGTCCATATCTTCTTGCCTTATAATTTTTTGATCATCTGTTAATTGCTTGTTAGTTTGTTTGAATCACGATCAGAATAGGATCCAAACCATTGTGAATTGTTGATTGGTCTCTCTTTTTTTTTTTTTTAAAGATTTTATCTATTTATTTGACAGAGAGAAATCACAAGTAGAGGGAGAGGCAGGCAGAGGGGGGGGGGAAGCAGGCTCCCTGCTGAGCAGAGAGCCCAATGCGGGACTCGATTCCAGGACCCTGAGGGATCATGACCTGAGCCGAAGGCAGTGGCTTAACCCACTGAGCACCCAGGCGCCCCTGATTGGTCTCTTTTGATCTACATGTTTTTCTCCACCTCTTCTTTATTGTTGCATTGTTTTATTTTGTGTGTTTTTTTTTTAAAAGATTTTATTTATTCATCTGTCAGAGAGAGAGAGAGTGTGCACAAGCAGGCAGAATGGCAGGCAGAGGCGGAGAGAGAAGCAGGCTCCCAGATGAGCAAGGAGCCCGATGCAGCACTTGATCCCAGGGCTCAGGGATCATGACCCCAGCACTGAAGGCAGCTGCCCAACCGACTGAGCCACCCAGGCGTCCTGCCTTGTTTTGTTTTTGCTCTTGCTCTTTTTGTTAAAGACACTAGGTGTTTGTCCTTAAGAGTTTCCCACAGTCTGGATTTTCTGGACTGTATTTAGATAGAGTTAGTTGTTTAACTTGTTCACTTGTTCCCCATATTTCCAGTATATTGGTAGTCAAATCTAAAAACTTGATCAGTTTTAGAGTGGTTTGTTCTGGAATAGGGGTTCCTCAGTCAGGAGGCACAAAATGGCTGCTCTCTCTTCTTGGGACATTATCAGTTATCACTGACTATTCCTTCATCTATCAATTTGTTTAGAGGTTGCAAGATGATGACTTTCTAGTTTCATGATTTCCTCTTTACAAGCTGAAATACCTCTATAGAAAACTCCCCTTGCCAATTATTTAGCTATAATATAGATCAAATAGAGGCTAATCAACTAATTGACATAGATCAAATGCAGGATAAATGACTAATTCTTTACTTTTATTTACCAGCATTCAAAAATCCTCTAAAGATGAAAAATGGATACTACTATCATTATTGTTATCAGTGTCATTAGAAACTCATGAGTTTAAATAATCTGATTTGTTTCAGTCCACTGAATTATTAAGCCAGCCTTAAAATTGTACCATCTTTGGACACTGGGATGGATACAAAGCAGTTCTGAGTCTTTTCTGATACAACCATATTTGTCTTTGAAAACTTCTTTGCTCTCTGGTACGACAAAATGTTCTAGGATCATCTTGCCTATTTATTATGCCACACCCAGAATCAGCCATTTCTCCAAAGACCTGGGTTCTTTTTAGTGGGAAATGGTATGCTCTAATGCCTTGAACATAAAGAATCATCATCATTATCATCATTCATTTCCTAGGTGACATGCCCTGCTCTATTAATCTTCTCAAGGTCACCATAGCTGGGTATTATTCCCACTTTCAGAATGAGAGTCTAGGCAAGGGGAGGTTGTGGAATTTGCCCCAGGTCACAAAGGATGTAATCAGTGTTGCAAGATTTGTAAACAGAGGCTGCTTGGTTTCAGGATCTGTTTCAGAGTCCTTGCTGCCTCTAGAGTGTAGCTGATGTAGTATCCAGTTCCTTCTTGCTGAGGATCTGGTGTTAATGTTAACTGTATCGATTACAGCATAGTTCACGTCCAGAGTTTCTTTTATATCTGTGTGCAGCACTCTGTTTTATTATCATGTAATATTTGTGTTGTTTTATTGTGTTATGATTATGTTGCATTATTTCTTCTTTCCAGGACTGATGACTAACTCTTAGTCTTTCCTTTGCACTTATTCAACAAGGCAGTTTAAAGAATGTTGCTTTTTTCTTCTTTTCTCAAACAGGTTTATTGAGGTATAATTACATAAAATGCACTGCACAAATTAAAAGTGGATAAAACCAAGCAGATACATTTAGATACTGTAAAAAATCAACAGTACAAAGGAGATAATGAACATATTCATCATCCTCCAAAGTTTTCTTGTAGGTTTTTGTAAAACCCTATCTATCCACTCCCATCTCTCCTTGTCAGGTAGTGACTGATAGACTGTCACCACACAATAGTTAGCATTTTCCAGAGTTTTATATAACTGACATTATACAGTATGTACTCTTTTTGGTCTTATTTCTTTAACTTGGCTTGGTTATTTTGAGATATATCAGTTGTTTATCTTTTTATTGTTGTGTTATATTTTATGATGTGGATATAGCACATCCTTACCAACATTTGGTATAGTCAGGGTTTGTTTGTTGTTGTTTTTTCCCCATCTCTTTATTTTAGCCATTTTTTTTAAAAGATTTTGTTCATTTATTTGACAGACAGAGATCACAAGTAGGCAGAGAGGCAGGCAGAGAGAGAGAGAGAGAGAGAGAGGGAAGCAGGCTCCCCACCGAGCAGAGAGCTGGATGCGGGACTCGATCCCAGGACCCCGAGACCATGACCTGAGCAGACGGCAGAGGCTTAACCCACTGAGCCACCCAGCTGCCCCTATTTTAGCCATTTTAATAGGTTTATATATATATTTTTTATCTTACTATGGTTTGAATTCACATTTTCCTAATGACTCATAATATTGAATATATATTTCATATACTGATTTGCTACCTATATATCCTCTTTGGTGAGGTGTGTGTTTAAATCTTTTGCCCATTTTATTGTTGGGTTTACTTTGTGGAGTTTTGAGAGTTCTTTATATATTCTGGATATATACATTTATCAGGTGGATAATTTACAAAATCTGTATCACAGCATGTGTTTTGTCTTTGTGTTTTCCTAACACTGTTTTTGGTAATATCATTTTCAGATTGTTCATCAATAGTGTGTAGAAGTAAAATAGATTTTTAGAAAATGATCTCATACCCAGCAACTTTCCTGAACTCATTTATTGGTTTTGATTACTTTATTGTTGTTGTTATTATCTAGGATTTTCTATGTTTAAGATCATGTCATCCACTAATAAAGATAGTCTAACTTCTTCCTTTCTCATCTGGATGCTCTTATGTCCTTTCTTGCCCAATTTCCCTTCCTGGAAATTCCAGTGTGGTGTTGAATAGTACTGGTGAGAGTGAACATCCTCATCATGTTCCTGATCTTAGGAAGGATACATTTGGTTTTCCACCATTTCCACCATTAAGTATGATAGCAGCTATGGGTTTTTTGTGTATATCAGGTTGAAGAAGTTTCCTTCTCTTCCTGGTTTATTGAGCTTTTTTTTTTTCATGAAAATGTGTTGGATTTTTGTCTAATGCTTTTTTTGGTATCTACTGAGATAATCATACAGTTTTTGTCCTTTATTGTATTACTATAGAATATTACATTGATGATACTTGTATGTTAAAGTAGCCTTGCATTCTAGTATAAATATCAGGGTTACATATCACGGTATGTACTTTTTTTATAAGTTGTTGAATTCTCTTTGCTAGTGTTTAATTGAAGATTTTTACATCTATATTCATTAGGAAGATGGAGCTGCAGTTTTTTGGTGATGTCTTTGTGTGGTTTTGGTAATGAGATAGTACTGATTTCATAAAATAATTTGGGAAGTATTTCCTCGACTTTTTTTTTTTTTTTTGAGAGTTTGAGAAGCATTCGTGTTAATTCTTCAAATGTTTGGTCGCATTTATTAGTAAAACCATCTGGGCCTGTATTTTCTTTGTGAGAATTTGTTTTGATTATTGTTTCAATTGTTTTACTTACTCTATGTCTGCTGAGAATTTCTATTTGGTTTTGAGTTAGTTTAGGTAATGTTTTTGTCTGGGAGTTTCATCTAGGTTACATACTTTGTTGGCTTTCCATTGTTTATGATATTCTCTTATCATCCTGTTTTGTTTCTATCAGGTCATTAGTAGGGCACTCTTCTATTTCTTATTTTAGCAATATGTATTTTCATCTTTTTTTAAATCTTGGGTTAGCTTAAAGTTTTGCCAATTTTATCATCAAATTTATTTACCCTTTTAAAAATAGTTTTGGGATTTTATCTGACTTGTGAGCGCTACTTAGAGTTTTTATCAACTGATTTTTATGAAAGCCTCTGCTTGCTTTGTAAAACATGGTTTGTAAAGCTTCTGGTATGGCTGTGTGATGCTGTCATCCTCTGTCTTTGTTTTTTCTATGTGATTAATCATCTCATCTCCCACCGATGGAAGAGGTTGGCAGGTGCATGAAGTGGGGATACAAAAGAAAGCATGGTCAAATGCCTTTAATGGGAAGAATTTTTTTTCTTGGTTAGTGTCCAAAGTTAGAATAAAGTGCAGTTGTGCCCCCATACTGTGTTCTGTAATACTGTTAGTGACCCTCAGGGAACAGTGTCTGCTTTGGTGCTAAGATTTGCATGTCTCCTTTGTATACCCATTTCCCTAAATTCATCAGAAATACTTTCTGATTTTCTCTTTGCTACTTTAGATAGCAGTGGCTTTTACAAGTAAAGAGATTTGTTTCTATGATCTGCTGTCCAAAGGAGAATTTCCTTGTCAATATAAACTCCAAGGCCTCAAAGGAACGCCAGTTTGTATGGAATATTGGTATGACCCCCTTGATGCCAACGAATCAGTTCTTTCTTTTGGGGACATAACTGGAAAGGTAAGTGAGGGAAGGAAAGATTGAACTATGGATTTAATCATCAAACTGTAGCTCAGTATAGAAATAGAATACAAAGAGGGTGACCTCGGAATTTATAGATGTGAAGGCCACACATGCTGGACACGGAAAATGTGGATGAGGTAACAGTTCCTTTTCTTGCTTATGAAACCAATCTTCATGTAGTTTTCTTGCCAATTATTAAATACCTAAAGTTATCCCTTAGGACTCTTTCAAACTAATTATTCTTCTTTTCATTCAAAAGCCTCCTCATATCAGCCTCCTGGGTAGTGCTTGTTTCCTGTATCATGTAACAATGGGATAGATGCATTTGAGAAGGCAGCACAGAAACCCAGACATTGGATATGATGATTCATCTTCCTATCACATTCCACCCAACTGCTGCAAGATTATTACTTCCTGAATGACATGAGAATATGCCCATGAACTCTGAAGTAGTCTACTTTGAACAATTTCCTTTCCTAATTGTGAAAACTTTGCATTCCTTGTGTGCTTAATAACAAGTGTATCATAAAAGCAAATAATGAACTGCCCTTGGTAATTGCTTTACCAACATGGTTCTTGTTCTTTTACTATAACTGCCTGCATCCTTTAAATAATACTGAAGAAATCCCCATTAATTCAATATCTATTCCTTATTAATTTTTTTAAAAAAAGATTTTATTTATTTATTTGACAAAGAGAAGGAGAGCGAGCACAACCAGAGGGAGCAGCAGGCAGAGGGAAGAGGGAGAAGTAGGCTCCCCGCTCAGCAGGGAGTCTGATGCGGGGCTTGATCCTAGGACTCTGGGATCATGAACTGAGCTGAAGGCAGACACTTAACCGACTGAGCCACCCAGGCGCCCCTATTCCTTGTTAATCTTAAGGAACATTGGATCTTTTTTTTAAATTTTTAAATTTTTAAATTTTTAAATATTTTTAATAAACATATAATATATTTTTATCCCCAGGGGTACACGTCTGTGAATCACCAGGTTTACACACTTCACAGCACTCACCATAGCACATACCCTCCCCAATGTCCATAACCCCACCCCCCTTCTCCCAACCCCCCTCCCCCCAGCAACCCTCAGTTTGTTTTGTGAGATTAAGAGTCACTTATGGTTTGTCTCCCTCCCAATCCCATCTTTTTTCATTTACTCTTCTCCTACCCCCTTAACCCCCCATGTTGCTTCTCCACTTCCTCATATCAGGGAGATCATATGATAATTGTCTTTCTCCAATTGACTTATTTCGCTAAGCGAAATGTTCATACATCAGATCTTTTACAACAATTACACTGCCCATGTTTGTTTTTCTTTTAACATCTCATTTAAGGTTCAAGCAATTGCTTTCACGATGGCCTTGATTTCCCTGTTTGAGCGTCCTGCTAGTGCACACGAAGATGAGGAAGGCACTGTGACCATTAGCTGGGCAGAACTGCTCTCTGGATATCACAAATGCTGCTATACATTAGAGCATAATCTTCATCATGGAGACTGGGTCAGGCAAGGTACTGAATTTGAACAGTAATGAAAGAAATAGTTACCGTCAATTTCCACATTTATATTCGTTGATGAAAATGTTTGCCACAAAATGTTAGTCTCAAAATCAGTTATTGGTTGTCTGGACAGTCTGTTACTCCTGAACACTAGCAGGAATTTTTTCTTTTCTTTTCTTTCCTCCTAAAATGTAATGCAGTTAATGCAGGAGAACCGTGCACTCAAAACATCTCAAGAGAGAAAATGGTCACAGGATCCATTTAACTTCAACCCAGCTCTGATTCTAAAAATCTCCTCTGGTCACGTCTGGGACTGTTTAGAGACTGTAAGATGTTCCCTCAAAATCACTCCTTTGTTTTCTTCATGTTTTCATGAAAGGGTATTAGTTTGACTATCTTCAAAATGGATCTTCTTAATTTTCTTTTTTTTTCCTCTTTGCTGATATAGTGACTGAGTTCCTCTGATCTAGAGTACTTGAGCAGTAGCTCTCTGTGTGATAGGATTGCTATAAAACAGCATTTATGGAAAGTTAGAACTTTCATAAAACCTTACCACCAGTGAGATACAAAAATATATCTAATTTTTACAAAATTTGCATGTGATGGTTTGTATGTGCAATATCTGCTCTGATATCTCCTTTTGTCCAGACCCTATAGACTATGGTCATTTTTACACTTCTAAATTGCTACATTAAATTGTGCCCATTGAAAGGAATGGAAATTAACAATCTCTTTGACTGTTATGTCATAGGTCTATTCCTAAGTCTGTGTATTCTACTGTGTTCACCACAAGTGTAGCTACTTTCTGCTACCATACAACGTTATTACAATATCTTTGACATTATTCCTTATGCTGAAACTTTTATTCCCATGATTTATTCATTCCCTAACTGGAAGTCTGTATCTCCCTCTCCCTTTCACCCATTTTGTCCATCCCCCAGCCCCAGCAATCTTCAGTTTGTTCTCTGTCCTTATGGGTTTGTTTCTGCTTTTTGTTTGTTTGTTTATTCATTTGTTTTATTTTTTAGATTCCACATTTAAGTGAAATCTTATGGCATTTGAATTTCCCTGTTTGATTTATTTCACTTAGCATAATATCCTCTAGGTCCATCCATGTTGTTGCAAATTGGAAGCTCTCATTTTTTTTTTTTTTATGGCCAAGTGTTCCATTGTGTGTGTGTATGTCTGTATGTATATACACCACATCTTCTTTATTTTCCATATGTTATCTATTGTAAATAATGCCAAAAACATAGAAGTGCGTGTATCTTTTTGAATGAGTATTTTTGGGGTTTTTTGGGATAAATACTTAGTAGTAGAATTACTGGATCATGGTGTTACTATTTTAATTTTTTGAATAATATCCATACTGTTTCCCACAGCAGCTGCACCAGTTTGCCTTCCCACCAACAGTGTATGAGCATTCCTTTTATTTGGCATCCTCACCAGTACTTGTTTCTTGCTTTTGATTTTAGCCATTCTGATAGGAGTGGGGTGGTAGCTCAGTGTAGTTTCGATTTGCATTTCCCTGATGATTAGTGATATTGAACATCTTTTCACGTGTCTGTTAGCCATCTGTGTGTCTTCTTTGGAAAAATAACTATTCATATCCCCTGTCCATTTTTTAATTGGATTATTGTTATTTTTTTTAAGATTTTATTTATTTCTTTGACAGACAGAGATCACAAGTAGGCAGAGAGGCAGGCAGAGAGAGGAAGGGAAGCAGGCTTCCCGCTGAGCAGAGAGATGGATTCAGGCTCCATCCTAGGGTCCTGGGATCATGACCTGAGCCGAAGGCAGAGGCTTTAACCCACTGAGCCACCCAGGCACCCCAGATTATTGTTATTTTTTGTATTGAGTTATAAAAGCTCTTTATATATTTCGGATACTAATTCCATATTAGATATATCATTTGCAAATATCTTATTCCATTCAGTCGGTTGCCTTTTCATCTTATTTCCTTTGCTGTGAAAAAGCGCTTTAATTTGGTGCAAGTCCTTTAGTTTATTTTTACAAGCATGATATTTTAATATATAAAACGACTAGATGGACTATAGTAATAAAGTAATAGTTCCTAAAACTACTTGTAGTGGATTATCTGTTATTGAAAAGGTTGGGAATACGAACAAGTACAGTTTAAATTTAGTATTATTTTTTCTGAATAGGAAATACTAAATACGAAATACTCTCTTCATACTCAGAGGGTTCCCACTCTAGACCCTGTCATAGTTTCATTGAAACCTCTCCAAAACCAACTCAGCTATAAAGTAACCACTTACAAGTCTGTTAAGTCTGTAACGTTGTGGGACAAGAATTTTTCTATAGGTCCATGTGAATTCATTGTTCATCATGTTTCCAAAATATAATTCTGATCTTTCGTTCCCTCATCTACTGACAAAAGAACATGGGGAACTTGGTTTAGTATCAGCACTATAATTCATGTTTATGACCAAAGAAATCCAACTTTGGACTCTGGCTTCTAAATCACTGCGATTAGGAATTGGCTACAAAAAAGTTTTACATGTAAAAGAAATATCAGGGATCTTTGCTATCTAATTTGGATTTCACATGTCTTAGCTCTGTGAATAAAAACTCATTGTAATTATTTTTGGAAAAATAGCTGAAAAAACACATTTACTTTAGTCAGTTTGTTTAAATTCCAGACTCCGTGTGTCAGTCAATCAATAATTATTTATCTTTTATGTGCTTTAAAACTGTCTTAGGCATTGGAGACTTTAGAAGAAAGATTAATTATATCCCTCAAGAAACGGAGGATATGAGCAAGAATAAAGACTAATATAAAATAAATTGTTAGAATATTGTACAATGATATTGAAAATTAACTACTAGCCTATATAAACAAGAAATTAACTCCTACAGTAATGCTTAAGCAGCAAATTTATGAGGGAAATCTTTAAGGGTGGGTGGTACTCCTTGGAGGAGGGTAGATGGAGGGAAAAAGAGAGCATGGTGAACATGAGTAAAGGGAGACAAGCAGACCTAATGATGGGGGTGCGAGAAGGGCATGGCTAGATTGGAGGCTAAGTATTGAGCAAATAAATGTGAATAGATCGAATAGGGACATATGTTGGAAATCTTGGCAGCTTGCCCACTTTATGCTTGCTAGAAAGTGAAACAGAGAAGTACTGAAGAGTTTTGAGGACAATTAGACCCAATGAGCATGGCATTTAAGAAAGATTTGTTTGGGAGTTCTGTTTGGCATAGGTTGGAGGACAAAGAATGAAACTGCAGTCAGAATGGTTAGTTAGAAGGCTTTTGATTATGAGAAGGTAGAAATGATAAAGCTAGGAAAGAAATAAGCAATCTTCTGAAATAGGAAACTTCAAGGACTTGAGGTCGGAACATGTGGAATGATGAATCATTTTAGCATGTCCTACAGAAGCATCAGTTTCTCTTTGCAGATCACGGATGCCCTCTTGGGCCCAATGGTCAGATTCTTCCCCGCTCCCCTTTTCAAAGTGGACTATCTCTAAAGGATCCCTTATTCTGGGATAGTCCAGCTCCTGTCACCAAAGAACAGTCTTTCTCGCCACTATTGTTCCTGAAACTTCCCTTGCTTTTACCAAACTGCTTATTCTGCTTCTTTTTTTACTTAATTCAGATGGGTTTTTGCTTACATGATTTGAAGGGTTCTCAATTTGGGCTTTGCTCCTGGCTTCTTAAGAATCTTGCTTTCATGGGGTGCCTGGGTGGCTCAGTTGTTAAGCATCTGCCTTCAGCTCAGGTCATGATCCCAGGGTCCTGGGATTGAGCCCCGCATTGGAAAGCCTGGTTCTCCCTCTCCCACTTCCCCTGCTTGTGTTCCCTCTCTTGCTGTGTCTCTCTCTGTCACATAAATAAAATCTTAAAAAAAAAAAAAAAAAAAGGATCTTGCTTTCAGATGCTCCTCAATCTGTGAAATAATCCTAAACATTTCTGTACCTGCATAAGAACTTTTGTCCTGCCTGTCATTAACTCTCAAATCCATAGGAAATTTGGATGCCTCACTTGCAAACCCCATGTATACATAAACTGAAAACTGAAACAATCTTCTTAGGCCATATGATATGTCCTTTCTTCTCCTTACCTAACACATGGTATATTGTTTTGTCAATATTTCCCTTTCTCACTCGTTTTTAGCAACTTACTTTTGATGTGCTTCAGTTTTCTTGGTGTATGTGTGTATGTATGTATGTGTGTGTGTTTATTCTGCTTGGAACGCATTGAGATTCTTAGATATATGGTGCTGTGGTTTTCATTAAATTTGGAAATTTTTCTATTGTTATTTTTTCCAACATTTTCTGTCCCCCCTTTTTTCCTTAGGACTCCTATTATATATATCTTAGATGTTTCATATTACCCTACAAATTATGGAGACCTTATACATTTTTATTCAGTCTTTTAAAGAATTGTTTTAAATCACTGTGCTTTAGGTTAGCTAGATTTATTTCCATGTCTACAAGTTCCTGTTTCTTTTCTTCTGAGATGTTGCAAAGTGGTTTCAAAGGCTGAGGCTGCCTTTCTGGTTCCTGTGGGGCAGACTGCCTCAGCCCCTAGTTCCTAAGGGGTGAGAGTTCTGCAGAGAGTCGTGGTGTGGCCACACTCAGAGGAGCCAGAGCAGCAGTGGGTCACTTGAAGAACTGTGGCATGGGTGGGGTCACTGTCACAGTATGGACAGCACCCACCAAGCCATGGGCATAACATTGCCACTCCAGTGGATTTGAAAGGCAGAGATCAAGCCAGAGAGGATTATTGTTGGCTATTAAGGTTTAATGGAGTTCTCCCGGTTAGACTTTGTATTTCCTTGTTATCTATTGCCCCTTTCTTCTTTCCTATTTCTCCCTTTTGCAGTGGGAGTTCCTATCACAGGCCTGTTCCACCACTTTTTCAGGAAGTAAACAACTTCTTTGATTTCCTAAGTTCACAGCTTGGAAAGGAATTGTCCTCAGGATGAATTGTATCCTAAATCTTATCCTTACCTGATTTATTTTAATTTTTATTATTATTATTTTTTAAAATTTTATTTATTTGACACAGAGAGAGATCACAAGTAGGCAGAGAGGCAGGCAGAGAGAGAGGAGGAAGCAGGCTCCCTGCAGAGTAGAGAGCCCTATACGGAGCTTGATCTCAGGACCCCGAGATCATGACCTGAGCCGAAGGCAGAGGCTTAACACACTGAGCCACCAGGTGCCCCCTACTTACCTGATTTAGATGAGACTTTGAATTTAGACTCTAGAGTTGATGCTGGAATGCATTAAGTAAGACTTTTGAGACTATTGGGTGTAATTTGCATTTGAGAAGGGCATGGATGGGGGGAGGGACAGAATGTCATGGACCAACTGTTTGTGTCTCCCTCCCAAATTTGTATGTTGACATTCTAACTCCAATATGATGGGATTAGAAGAGAGTGCCTTTGGGAAGTGGTTAGGTCTGGAGAGTTTAGCTCCCATGAATAGAATTCATGTCTTATAAGAGACCCCAGAGAGTCTCTCATTTCTTCCTAATGTTAGGACACAGCAAGAATTAGGCCACCCATGAACCAGGAAATGAACCCTTACCAGGCACTGAATCTGTCAGCACCTTGATCTTGGACTTTCCAGTCTCCAAAACTGTGAAAAATAAACATCTATTATTTAAGCCACCCAGTCTGTTTTATTATAGCAGCCTGAATAGACTAAGACCTTGGATAAATACTATTGAAAAATATTGCAAAAGAAAAGGGAGATACCAAAAGAAATTCTGCTAAATATTAGTAGATATGAATTTTGTTAAATAAGGGGTTACTTCTGGTTAAGAGTGATTGGGGTAAAAAATTTATAAATATTTAGGTTTTTTTTTTTTTAAGATTTTATTTATTTGACAGACAGAGATCACAAGTAGGCAGAGAGGCAGGTAGAGAGAGAAGAAGGGAAGCATGCTCCCTGCTGAGCAGAGAGCCCGATGCGGGGCTCGATCCCAGGATCCTGGGATCATGACCTGGGCCGAAGGCAGAGGCTTAACCCACTGAGCCACCCAGGTGCCCCTAAATATTTAGTTTAATAATACTATATGAATGGATATCGAGGAAAATGAATAGAGAAGATAATTTAAAAAGGAGAAAGTACAGAATATAGAACGGTGAAGAGTTTTTATAAGATTTTCTCTTATTTCAATTTTTAGACTTTTAGAGTTCTCCTGGTACGTCTGAAAGGAGGACACACTTCAGTCCTAACCAGTGAATGAATGCCCATGTCCAGATTTAGCAACAGAGATTAGAAACTTAAATACAACTTTTTTTTGTTTGTTTGCAGCTCAGTTATGTCAGTATGAGGAGAAGGAAAGAAATGTTGAAATGAAGAAGCAGGGAGAAAGAGAAGGGCAGGAGTCAAAAATAGAACAGTGGGCTTAGTACTACGTATGCTCCCTGGACCACAAGACTGATCCTACTGGGAGTAAGCAACCAATGGTTGGTTTCATTTGATATATATGTATGTGTGTACGTGTGTGTGCGTGTGTGTGTGTATTTTTTTTAACCCAAGCAACATAAATTGATATTCTTAGAACTCCTCAAGAAATATTTTGGCTGATTTTATTCTTAGTGTGAGGAAAGAATATACAATTGAGGAAAGAAAGAAATACATGAGCAAGTATGTAAGTAGTATGCAAATATGCTAAGGATAAAGCTGAAATGTCAAAGGAAGAACTTAGTTTCAGACATAAGAGTATTAGCTTACTGCTTTAAGATAAGGTTCAGATTTCTTATTAAAAGTTTGAAGGAGAAATGTTTTCATCTTTTCTGAGTAGTTCTGTGTCATATTTTAATAGAAAAATAATTACATTCTGAAGTGCTTGTAAAGTAAGGACCAAGATTTTATGCAATAGTGGAAAGACGTAAGTGTCTTGAATCTCAGAGAAGTTTCCCTTTTTTGGTCCTAGATAATTGCCTCATATGGACAATGTCATTGGAAACCTTGGGCACTACAGGTTAGAAGTGTAGCTTCTGAAAAAGTGAACACTAAATTGCCAATAATAAAAACCATTGATTTTCTTTTTTATTACGTTAGAAGGTTTTTTAAAAAAGATTTTATTTATTTATTTGACACAGAGAGAGAGACAATGAGAGAGGGAACATAAGCAGGGGGAATGGGAGAGGGAGAAACAGGCTTCCTGCTGAGCAGAGAGCCTGAAGTGGGGCTCAATCCCAGGACCCTGGCATCATGACCTGAGCTGAAGGCAGATGCCCCTGAAAGGTGTTTTGTCCTCTTGGTTTGACCATGGCTAGGAGAAGGTACAAAACAGTTTAGACTGATACCCAAATCAGTAATTGCTGCACTAATTAATGCAGGTGTACCAGAGAATTTAGAGTACAGATCCCAGATCACATTTCCTTAGGAAGCCTTCACAATCGATAGAGACCAAGTTTGGAAGAGAAATTACATTTAGCGTCTTGTTGTGCCTTGTTCCACTCCCCTGCATCTAAATGAATCTAGACAAAAAGATGGTACATCCCTGAGTTAGCTAGAACCCCTGTCCTTCTTACCAGTTCTCTTGCTATGTTTAAATCAGTTGAAATTAGAGCTTTAGGCTGGTGGCCTAGGTTTGAAGAAAGAGGTCTCTTCCTGAAGCTCATTTAATAGCATGGTAGAAGGTGAAGGTTCGTTTGTATCATGAACATGGGTCGAATCAGTATTTTGAGAAGTTATTAAATGAATTGCATTATTGTAATGTGCTCAACAGTACTGAATTAGATGCATTTTGATTTTTAAAAATGAAATAGAGAGGGTTATTCTTTCTATCTTTCCTTCTTGAGATGGTAGTTGCTCAGAATGTAGAGGGCCCTGTGGTCCTCTCAGAGAGTGGGACTCCAACTTCAAAGTAAGAAATGCAACCGAAAACAAACACCCTCAAGCAAAAGAACATCAAGAAAGTTCAAGGTAGGGTGTTTTCCTAATTCCTACAACTCATAAGGCAAAAAGGCTTGGAAAATGATCATAAGAACTCCTGGTTAGAAATGGCCCAATTTTCTACTCTGCTCCAGCTTCTACCTGTTGGCAGATGATACAGAGTGGCCTCGTTCAAGCTTACTTCAGCTTCACCTAATAGCATTACTTACTTGGTTTTCAGGTATCATTTTTCATTTTCAAATCACTTTTCCCACATTACCTAATTGTCATTACGCGGGGTCATTTCAACAGCACGAATGAGGAGAGGGATCGATGGCAGTCCCCTTAATGCCTTTTTTTATGACTAAGTGGCAAAGAGCGGAAGCATGGAAAGTGAGCATCTTAATGGAGAGACATGATCAGCTTGTCTTTTTTTCCCCTCAAAATATTATCTAAAAGTAATTTAAAAAATATTTTTCCTCTACCAATCTTCAAACTCACTGAGAGTATTAAAAACAAATCATTTTATTTTATCAGTTCAGCCCATTCCCTCACTTGATATTTTAAAAACTTTTTCATCATAACCTTTGCTGTCTTCCAGAAGTGAGGAACACATTTTTATTTATCAGATAATTCGATTTTAAGGAAATGGCTTTCCCCTCACCTCTTCTTACTCAGACATTCTCAGGAGCTCTGGCATTCCACAATCTAATCAGATACAAGTTATATCTTGGTCTAGAAATAAAAGTGTGAATTGTTGAGCCTCCGAGATGTAACACTACAGGCCCATAAATGTCACTTGGTAGCCTGCAGATTCGAATCTAAAAGCAATACTTTGAATACCAGAGCAGAATGTAGTTCTTTATATGTTTTTCTTTATAGCCTCGAAACTGAAGATGATAGTTGGATATAATGCGGGAACACATGACAAAGTAATTTTCTGGGTGGAAATACTTTATTTTGATTGTATTGTAATGATATTATGAAATTTCCATGGAATGGAAGATATAATTATAGTGTTGTTATACACTTTAGATCTTCTAATATTGCTTCACTGAGTCAAGTTGCAATAACCCTCAGCATTTTCTGTAAACAAAGGGAGTATTTTCAGTGAGGTTGCTTCCTACGAGAACAATTGCCATCAGATTTCAGACTGTTGGGACTTCCTGTAAAGTAGCAACAGGGGAGCAACAGGTGCTCAGAAACCTTTATGACCTGGAAATTAATTGCCTAGAGGCTCAGAGGGCTCACCTTTATAGGACCTGATCACTTCTTAGGTTTGTCCCTCCCTCTCTCCCTCCCTTCATCCTCTCTCTCTCTCTCCCCCACTTTCTCTTTTGAAAGAAAGACAGATGACAGTAAAGGATGGAGAAAAAAGGAGGAGGTAAGAATACTCTTCTAGAGGATAAGAGCTAATTGCTTTTTGGAGCCAGTGGGGCTGACAGAAATGGAGAGATCCTCCTGACAAAAGGCAGCAAGATCACTTTCCTTGGTCAGGGACTGGAATTTTGCTCCCCAGAAGATGGCGTTGGGTCATCCAGGATGTTCCTACATCCTACAAAAACAGCCATTTGCTTGAGTCTGGCCATGTTTGTGCCAGGCTTTGAGGTCTGGCAATCCCCCTCTAATATTCTAGACCAGTCATGACTTAAATAAACCATGGTTTGGGCATGAGCTGGACCTCGGGGAGCAGCAGATGGCTGATAAGCTCCCATTTGTCTGCTTCAGATCCAGGAGGCAGAACCCAGGAATTTGGCCAGTTACTCATCTTAAATCTCCAGAATCCCATATGATTATTGTGACTAATGTTGTTTCCTGCCATGTGTTCCCACTGAAAAAAATTTCAAGGCATCCTGAGATTGGGTAAAATGTCTGAATGCAGACTTAGCTATGACTTCTAATTTTAAATTCTTTAATGGAGGAGGGGGAGGCATTCATTAGTGAGGTATTCCCTGCACATCAGGCTGTGTGATCAAAATCTGGGTTCGTTTTTGACTTCAGGTATTAAAACAGTTCTGTTTTGGTCATGTTTTGTGAGAGACCAACTGAAGATCCTTTTCTTTCTTTCTTTTTTTTATCAGTTACTTATGATGCATCGTTAGGTGCTTTCATTTCCAGTACGACCAGCAATACAAACACGGTGGTGCTGGCTTGGAGAGAGAAATCAAAAAAGCATCTTAAAATGACATCCTTCAACATTGCTGAGGGCATTCATGCTTTTGATTACCACTCTCAGCTCAATTTAATTGGTATGTAAAATAAATCATGATAACTATGAGGGCCTCATAAATAGTCTGGGATGCATATTGGTATGCAGGGAGCCACTCCACCTTGTTGCTTTATTGCCAGAGAGACTGACTCGAACAGCTCACATTTTATTGCCGAAGAATGTCTGATAATGATGCATTAGGACAAGCGGCACATAGCAACTACATGGGAGTGAAAATCTGAGAAAGTGCCCCAATGCTTTTATTAATGTTTTTATTAGAATCTGTGGGGGTGGGGCACCTGGGTGGCTCAGTGGGTTAAGCCTCTGGCTTCGGCTCAGGCCATGGTCTCAGGGTCCTGGCATCGAGCCCCACATCAGGCTCTCTGCTCGGTGGGGACCCTGCTTCCCCTTCTCTCTTTGCTTGCCTCACTGCCTACTTGTAATTGCTCTCTGTCAAATAAATAAATCTTAAAAAAAAAAAAAAAGAATCTGTGGGGGTGTAAGATGGTACAGAAGAGGAAGACAGTATTGGTGCCCTGTCTGCTCTTCTGCCATCTTTCTGACACCACCAAATGCTCCACATGCCGCGGCCCCTGCTACCCGTACTGCCACCGCCACCGGGAATGCACCTGTGCCGGAAAGGCGATGGAAGACGTTTCTCCTCTTTCAGGATACAACCTCCAGTGCTTTTTGAGCATTTTCAGATTACCTGAATTTTAGCTTAAACGAGAGTTCCTTTTTTTGGATATCAAAGACTACATGTTAGCTGAAGAAATAAGCTGTAAAGTCTTCAAGGTTAACTACTTAAATTATGTGACATGTTGAAAGCTGTTAATTTGTTATATAATATCTATCTATCTATGTATTAGTTCAAGCATTGTAAAAATGAGGTATTAAAAATTAATAGGGTAGTAACAGAGAATGAACATACACGGCCTTTGGAATGGGTCAGATTAATTTAAGCCTCATTCAGTAATTGCTCATAGGAAGAGTAGCGATATCAGCTACTGAGGCTGAGTCCCTAAAATCTCTAATGGTCATGCCTGACAATCATGGTAGAAGATACCTTGAATATCAACTCACGAATATGCCACTATCCACCTTTCAAAGAGAATTAGAGACCTATTAGAGAAGGCTGGATTAGCCAACTGAGTTTGAACGACCCCAATATCAACCATTTCATTGACTCATTGATTATCTCAACCCCCCAGATATGTGACACACATTCATTTCAAAATAGGAATTGTGTGGGTTGTTCGTATTACTGACACCACTTTTTGTCTTTCTAATTCTGATTAGCAACTGCTGGCATCAACAAAAAAGTTTGCCTTTGGAACCCCTATGTTGTCTCTAAGCCAGTTGGTATCCTTTGGGGTCACTCAGCCAGTGTGATAGCTGTCCAATTCTTCGCTGCAAGAAAACAACTTTTTAGCTTCTCCAAAGATAAAGTAAGTAACATTGTACATTTAATTTATTTAGTTCTTCCTCCTCAGTTCCTACCTAAATCTATCTGTGGTCTTGAATTTCTCTGAGGGATGGTGTGGATTTTTAAAATACACTGGCTAAATACGATGGCTTCAGAAATCTATATTTGGAAAAGATATTTATGGTAACTTAAGCATAGTCCTGGACAACTGAACAAAGTATTTCATTAAAAAACTTTAAACTGTATACTCATGGGTTTAATCCTTATAACTGTATTCTTAAAAGCTTACATAGAGTTTCCAGAGTTCTCACCTATTCAATAGAAAAAACAAATGGAGATGAGGAAGTGTTGCTTGGTAATGGTAAGACATGGAAGAGGCACAGCTAATTAGCTATGGTTGCTTTGATATTGAGGAAACTCAGTAGTTTAGAAATCAAAGTTAATCCGAAGACTATCAGGTATATTAAGAACATTTCAGTTATGTATATCAGCCCATTTCTCTTTGGAGATATTTATGGGATATCTTAAATATGGTGGGGAAAAAACACGATGCCAGAACCAGGTAGTCTTAATCTCTCATAATCTTGTCACTTGTTTCTCTGTAAAACTTTCATTTTCCATAATGCTTGATTTTATAGATCCAGGTAACATACACTAGATTTCAAGATGTTCGGTTGTAAGAGAAGAAGGACAGCCTCTAAGATTTACAGTGAATCTGACTTTTTATTTTATTCTAAAGCAATGTGTATATATATAAAAATTACATAGGAACTCCTCTTTGACTCCTAAGCTCCCCCCCACCCACAAATCCTGCCAAACTTGCTTATTTTACTCTATCACCTGTTGTGTAAATCTTCTCTTAATTCTGGTTGATTCCATCATCAAAATATGTTTATCAGCCTCACCTCTCAGCTGCCACTGTTCTAATTCAAAACTTCATCTTCTTTTGCCCAAAATTTTGCAAAGTTTTTCTAACTGTCTCCCTGCTTTCAGACTGGTCTGACTCTAATCTACCCCTTATCCTGCTAGTGAAGTGGTTTGTAAAAAACAAAAAACAAAAAACAAAACCCAAAAAACCAAAACCAACTGTTTCACCATTCCATCCAATTCTCGGTCTAAATCAACTCTAGAATTCTTAAACTTTTGTACAAAGCCCTCCCTCAGTCTGTTAGCCCTACTTTATTTCCTGCTTTTCTCTTTTATTCATTTAATGCTCCAGCCATATCGTACCTTTGGCTCTCCTCGCCATGCTGCCTCCCGGCTCAGCAGCAAGCTCTTCTGTCTTTGGTTCCCTCTCCTTGATGATCAATTGGCAAATGCCTGTTTATCCTCAAAGTTTCAGACTTTTTGGAGTCTTTCACACAGACCTAGCTGTTTTTTCCTCTGCACTCCAACTGCCCTTGTATGTCTCTCATTAGAGCATGTATCCTGTTGTATCAAAGTTGTTGGTTTGCTTCCTTAACCAGGGGTGATATCTTTTCAGTTTAAATACTCGGTATCCATCGCAGTGCCTGGCACCTTGTCCTGTTTGCTCAATCGTTATTTGTTGACAGTTTGAAGTGAAGACATATTACTATGAATCTAAAGTACCAAAACATTCAGACTGAAAACTTTTTTTAATGTCTTGGTCACATTTAGTTTGTTTTATTTTTTGAGATCTTTGAGCACTTTGTTATAACTGCCAGTACCTAACATAATGGGTTTTGTATACTCAAAGGTTATATATGGGCACCTGGGTGGCTCAGTGGGTTAAGCTGCTGCCTTCAGCTCAGGTCATGGTTTCGGGGTCCTGGGATCGAGTCCCGCATCAGGCTCTCTGCTCAGCGGGGAGCCTGCTTCCTCCTCTCTCTTTCTCTGCCTGCCTCTCTGCCTACTTGTGATCTCTCTCTGTCAAATAAATAAATAAATAAAATCTTAAAAAAAAAAAGAGGTTATTTATGTATCTCTCACTAGATTTTGAGTCCTTAAAAGCAAAAATTATTGGTTGAATTCATTTTTGTGTGTGTGTGTCCTGGGACATAGCTCATATTAATGTATACTAAACACATGTTGAATATAATATATCAAATAGTGTAATTCAACTAATTGTTGGGATTCATGAGGTTAAGGATTGTGTCTTTTTTGGATTGTGCCAAACACATTCTCAATAAATCTTAAGTGATTGAATCTTTCTAAGATATAAATATGAAAAAAAAAAAACCAAAAAAACAAAACCAGGTATTTTATCATTATAGAATTCCATGAAAGTGTTCACTGAAAAAAATTCTTAAAGTAGGTTAGCAAATGTTTTACTCATTTTACTGAAGACTATAGCTTGGGAGACATTGTATCAGCTTGTTCTAAAGAACTGCTCCAAAGTTTGTCAGTTTACAGGGGATTATATGTTGAGAACTACTCAACACTAGTTTTCCAAGGTATAATTGTGTCAGAAGATATAATTTGTTTGGTGTAAAAATTAAGGTTTGCTGATCCCCACATTCACTTGTGAAAGACCCCTTAGGTCATCTTAATATCTTATGTTTCTATCATATATGATTTTTCAAAAATACTGCCTGTATGCTTCTGCTTACCTGGTTTTCTGATTCTTCTTGTTTTATATTTCTCCTTGAGATCTTTTGAGTTGGTCACAGCAGGCTGACATCAGTTAACCACTGCAGTTTTAGTGCATAAAAGTTTGTTGTTGTTGTTGTTTTTTAATCACTTTAAAAGCAAGTGAAAAAAAAAAGTCATTAGAGTCAGAATGGATTGTGTATAGGTATCCTCAAATGTTAAGACGACCTAGGCTCTTCCAAAGCTGTTTTATCATTCTGTTTTTCCTTTGACATGTAAACGATTGCATTATAATAAAGCTTGTCATGCTGTCTTTTACATTAGTCTAAATCCATTTCACTTTGATAAAGGCACAGTAATCATCATCTTTATGCCTTTACAACAAACAACAGGGCTTTCTGCAATCAGGTTAAGCCTTTGCTTTATTGCTGTACAATTCTTTTGGATGTTTTATGGAATTAGGGTTAAGTTAAGGAACAGAGAAAATGAAAGAGCACATCTTTTTTTCAAAGAGCCTTTGAATGAATCATACTTTGGTCAATAAATTGCTGTATTAGAGAATTTCAGACCAAAGCAATCTAGAGCTAAATAATTTTTTCCAAAAATGATCTGAGACTCAAGTTGTTTTTTTGGAAGACTGGTCTGTTACTATTTTGCAGTGATGATTAAATAAATTTTTCCTATAGAAGTTGGCATCATACTAAATGGTAGTCCAATTGTACTTTGTTTTGCACTTTTAGACTTTCACTGATGACAAGGCCCTGCTGGGAGACAGTAACTTGGGGATTTGGAGGAGAAATTACCATGGGGAGTGGAAGGGTTTTCTTTTTTTCTTTTTCTTTCTTTCCTTTCTTTCTTTCTTTTTTTTTTTTTTTTTTTTTTAAGGTTTTATTTATTTGACAGATCACAAGTAGGCAGAGAGGCAGGCAGAGAGACAGAGGGGGAAGCAGGCTCCCTGATGAGCAGAGAGCCTGATGCAGGGCTCCATCCCAGGCACCTGGGAGCATGAGCTGAGCCATCCAGGGGCCCCTGGACTGGAAGGTTTTTCAAAGCCTAGGGGAGATCTCTCTGGGAGCTGACATTGTAACCAGTGGGCTTGATTAAGCTCTTCTATTGCTCCTAACTCTTCTTTTCTGGGCTGTTCACCCTGATTTGGCCACCAGAATCAGATTGCTTTGTAACAGTCCTTCTTTGGTGGTTCTGATTTTTCCCAGAGCCCAATTTCTACATTGTGGCCTCAAAGTTGGTAAGGAAAATACAAAGTGAGCCTTTTGTGTGATGGCTTACCTGTTTGTCTTCCCTTTCTTTCTACATACTCTTCCTCCTCAGCTTCCCTCTGTTCATCTGGAAACAAAGCCGTTTTCATTTTGTTTAAAATATACAAGTAAATGATTAATGCTGTTACATAAAAATTGCAAATGGGGACGCATGTAGTGCATAAAAGTGAATATTCTTTTTGTTCACTTCCCCTTCAAATCAGTTCCTCTCCCAAGAAATAGTCATTATTAACACTTGTGCATATCTTCTCATAATTTATATTTTAATATACCGTTGACCCTTGAACAACATGGGGGTTGGGGCGCACAGTTGAAAAGTCATGTACAACTTTTCACTCCTTAAGAACTTAACTACCAATAGCCCACTGTTGATTAGAAGCCTTACTAATAAAATAAATAGTTGATTAACAACTATTTTATATTTTATATATTTTATGTGTGAGTCTAAAAAAAGGTCAGATGGACAAAAGACAATGCTAAGAGAATCATAAGGAAGGAAAAACACATATATAATACTGTGTTTATAAAAAAAATTCACATATGAGTGGACCAGCGCAGTTCAAGCCCATGTTGTTCAAGGGTCAACTGTATTATATATTATATACAAATAATATTATATACATATATTATATTATTATATTTTTACATATAATAAGTTATAACACAATACAATATATTACTATATATACCATCCTATGTATGTGTACAAATACAAGGTAGTATTTATTATTAGTTTTTGGGTAAATGGTATCAAATAAGACATATTTTTCTGCAACTTGATTTTCCCTTAATAATAGCTCCTAGAGATGTTTCTGTGTGACTTTACATAGGCCTATGGTCCATCCACGTTGATTTGAATGGTAAGGTTTTAAACTTTCTGGCTAAGTAATATTCCATTGTATATATACACCACATCTTTCTCCATTCATCTGCTGATGGACATCTCGGTTCATCCCGGAGTTTGGCTGCTGTGAACATTGCTTCTATAAACACTGGAATGCAGGTGCCACTACCGATCACTACATTTATATCTTTGGGGTAAATACCCAGGAGGGCAATTGCCGGGGAATATTCTTCTTAAAGAAGCTGTTAAGATGCTGCTGATTTAGATCTAGAAACATTGTACCCATTGGTATACTCACCAAAGGTGTGTAAAGGTGCCTGTTTCTCCCACAGTCTTGTCAATAATGGATACTATTAATGTGTTTCCCTATTTTGTGTACACGTGAATCTGATGGATAAAAAATTAGGATGAGTTTCTTTTTTCAAATCCATTTATATTCATTTATTTATTGTTTTTTGGTGCATTAGCTGATAATGAGCTAATCATGCCCTCTCTTATGAACTCTGTCTTTTTCTTATTGATTTGTAGTAGTTTGAAAAATATTTTGATTATCCTTTATTATAGATGATGCAAATATTTTACTTATTTCAAGCATATGTCTTTTAATTTTGTGTTCTTTTTCTCATTCACAAGTTTTTTTTTTTTTTTTAGAGATTTTATCTATTTATTTGTCAGAGAGAGAGAGAGAACACAAGCAGAAGGAGCATCAGGCAGAGGGAAGCAGGCAGAAGGAGAAAAAGGCTCCCTGCTGAGCAAGTAGCCTGATGTGGGGCTCAATCCCAGGACTCTGAGATCATGACCTAAGCCAAAGGCAGATGCTTCATCCACTGAGACACCCAGGCATCCCCTCATTCAAAAGTCGCTTTGTTTGTTTGTTTGTTGTTTTAAACAAATTTAAACTTTTTTTTTTTTAAGATTTTATTTATTTATTTGACAGAGAGAGATCACAAGCAGGCAGAGAAGCAGGCAGAGAGAGAGGAGGAAGCAGGCTCCCCGCCGAGCAGAGAGCCCGATGCGGGCCTCGATCCCAGGACCCTGAGATCATGACCCGAGCCGAAGGCAGCGGCTCAACCCACCGAGCCACCCAGGCGCCCAAATTTTTTATGAAGTTGAGTCTAAGAAATGATTTTCTTTGTGGCTCTGGATTTTTTATCTTGCTTAAGAATGTCTTCTACAGTGGCGCCTGGGTGGCTCAGTGGGTTAAGCCTCTGCCTTTGGCTCAGGTCATGATTCCAGGGTCCTGGGATTGAGCCCCGCATCGGGCTCTCTGCTTGGTGGGGAGTCTGCTCCCCCGACCCCCGCCTGCCTCTCCACCTTCTTGTGATTTTTGTCTGTCAAATAAATAAATAAAATCTTGAAAAAAAAATGTCTTCTACACTTCATTTTTATAAAAATATTCTTTATTTCTGCTAATAGTTTTTCTGTAGTTGAATAAATATAGTTTGCATTTACCTTTGCGGTTTATTTTGTGTGAAGTTTTTTTTTTTTTTTCTACAAATGGATAGCCAAGACTATTTTTTGAATAATTTGTCTCTCCCTGGTTTGAAATGCCGTTTGTTATCATTTGAGTTGCCATATATATATGAATTTGTTTCTGGGTGTTTTATTCTTTCCATTAGTCTATTTGTCTTTTCCTACATAACATATCATTTAACTAGCATAACTTTATTGTATACATATGTGTGTGTGTGTATTTTTTTAAAGATTTTATTTATTTATTTGAGAGAGAGAGTGTGTGAACACAAGCAGGGGGAGAGGCAGAGGAAGAGGGAGAAGCAGGCTCCCTGCTGAGCAGAGAGCCGGATGCGGGACTCCATCCCAGGACCCTAGGATCATGACCTGAGCTGAAGGCAGAGGCTTAACGGACTGAGAGCCACCCAGGCCCCTATATTTTGATGGTGGGGCATTTTCTACTTCTTGTTTTCCTTTTTCAATTTTAACTATCTTCTGCATTTTATCCTTTATAAACCAAGTATATTTTAGGATCAATATTCATGTTTCATGAAAGTATTTGGGTTGAAATTTCACTGAATATGATATCTGACATCTTTAAAATACTGAGAAACCACACCCTGTTTTTATCCATTTATTCATTCTTTTAACTGTCTTTCAGAAAAAAATCATGTACAAAAATGTCTTTCCCATTCCTTGTTCAGGTTTTTCCTACTTTTTAAAGGAGACACATTAACAAATTCTTTTTTTTTTTTTAGGTTTTTTTTTTTTTTTTTTTTTTAATTTATTTTTCTGACAGACCGAGACCACAAGTAGGCAGAGGCAGAGGAAGGGAATTAGGCTCCCTGCCCAGCAGACAGCTTGACCTGGGGCTTGATCCTAGGACCCTGGGATCATGACCTGAGCTGAAAGCAGAGGCTTTAACCC
Source organism: Mustela erminea (assembly GCF_009829155.1). Classification (NCBI taxonomy): domain Eukaryota; kingdom Metazoa; phylum Chordata; class Mammalia; order Carnivora; family Mustelidae; genus Mustela; species Mustela erminea. The sequence continues at coordinate 128,777,332 of NC_045614.1, forward strand.
ACTGAGCCACCCAGGTGCCTTCATTAACATATTCTTGCATATTCTTGATTTTAATGTGAATGTTTCTAATCAGGGTGTGCCCACTTTCTATATAACCCATTCATTGAGTTTTTAATTTTAATATAGATTTTTTTTTTTCCAAAACATTTTTTTAACTGCCTGGTAATTTTGAATAGTTTTTTGGTACTTGCTCATTTTCAGATTTTTGATTTTTAGCTCTTTAATTTCAATTTCATTATTATATGTCCTTATCCAAGAATTTCAGTATCTGGAGTCCTTAGAGATCTAAAATCTGGTATTTGCTACTCTGGTGGTTCTCCCTCAGGGTGACTTGTTTCATTTTTATGTTTGGCAACCTTTTATTGTCACCTCATTTTTTTTTTTAATTTTTTATTATTTATAAGCATATATTTTTATCCCCAGGGGTACAGGTCTGTGAATCACCAGGTTTCCACACTTCACAGCACTCACCAAAGCACATACCCTCCCCAATGTGTCACCTCATTTTTTGCTGTTGCTAAACTATTGGCATTCTGAGGACCTAAACTGAAGATTCTTTCCTGCGGAGATTTCTGTTTGTTCCTGAAGGTGGAAACAAGGATAGTTACCATCCTGAGGTGACTATTCTCCTTGTCTGTTGTCCAGTTTCGTCTAACAGCCTAGCCTCGGTGCCTCCACCTTGCTGATGATCCAAGGCTTAGGCTCCTGGTTGCAGTCTCTTCATTTAGGCCTACTGTTCCCTGTTTCCATTTTAAGTTTGTTTCTTTTCTCACTTTTTTTCTTTTGGACCTGTGAAGATGGTCCACACTCCCTGAAGACCTAGCAAGGCAGTAAAAATTATGTTTATTCAGAGTTGTGTTTCTTTGAAGCAGAAAAACCCCCGATGAAAACCTAGTCTGCAATGATATTTAAACCCGAATTCTCTTGTTCTAGCTGGTTTTCACTAATTTCCTTCAAAGCTGTTGTTAGTATAAATCTTAAGTGGGAAGAAAGAAAGAAAGAAAAGAGAGAGTGAAAGAAAAGAAAAGAAGGATTTAAAACTTAAAGTGTTTAAGTTTACTTTGTAAGATAAAATAGGAATGATGATCTTTGAAAAGCAACATTAGACAACTTTTCCTTTGAAGACAACGAAAAATTCTGTTAACTATTTTAGTGTTAGGTGACTAATGATAATGGCAAAAAAAATCCAGGTAAGTGAAATTGTTTTGATTTCCCAAGTAAATTTTGTTTTGGAAAAGGACAGCACCTGAAATAATATGTTGCTATTAGTTAAGTCTATTAAACTTGAGTTCATTAAACTTAAATTTGTTATACTTGAACTGGGGCATTAGTGAGATTTTTACAGAAAAATTCATAGTGCTAGAAAACGTTTTGAATTTTTCAAGTACAGTGATGGAATACACAGATACTTAAAAGAAATCTGAGTCTTAGAGCTATGTATCCTCTCTCACTCTTGTCGAAAAGAATGTAAAAAACAACAAGAACAGCAACAAAACAACAACAGTGAAAGAAGATCATGGTTATGGTAACAATTTAAAGATGGTTAGCATAAGAGAAGAGTTTAGTTTCCAGCCAATATTTTAGGTTTGACTTCAGTTCTGGGGGGAAAAAAAAAGGTGAAAATTTTTCTTAAAGGAAGCTCTGTTCTATGACTTCAGGATAAAAAACATTATCTGAATTATATAGTAGAATACTTTTGCTTGCATATATCATGTCAAACAAAATTGCCTTTAAGTTTTCACCGATAATGCTTTTGTGGATTATCCAAAGGCTTCAATTCTGAAGAAATAGGCTTATTAGTACATAAAGGAGTATTCAGGAGACCCAGTTCCATCAGTTCCTGTGATCCTATCATCTGCAAGTGGATTTTGTGGATTTCCCCAGAGAGCTGAGCGGCACTGCTGTCCTCAAGATCCCATACTGACATATACTCTCTCTCTTTTTCTTATTTCATTTTATATCTCTCCCCTCTAGGATGGCAGGAGTTAGTAGTAAGTGTTTGATGAAACCAAACAAGTCTCATTTTGATCAAGTCACCTGAGTCTGTTTTCTACCTTTCCCTTGTTTTTATATCATTATTAGGACACTATGAATCTTTTTTTCCCTCCTACTCTAAATTAAACTTGGATGTGTTGCCAATATGTAAATAATGCTCATTTGGTTTTACAAAGGTCACTGAAAACAGATTCCCTATCTATTCATGCATCCGCCCATGTACCTACCCATCCATGAAGTTACCTATTTACAAATACAGTAGTTACAGTACAAAGTAACAGTTATATTTATGTCCTTTTCTATTGTTTAGTTTCATTATGTCTAGGTGAAATGATTCTGTCTCTTGTAAGGAGCAGGAAAAAATTCTTTTTAAAGATTTTATTTATTTATTTGAGAGAGAAAGTGAGAATACAAGTGGAAGGGAGGAGCAGGCTCCCTACTGAGCAAGAAGCCTGATGTGGGGCTTCATCCCAGGACCCTGGGATCATGACCCGAGCCCAACAGGCACTTAACCGACTGAGCCACCCAGGCACCCCATGGGAGCAGAAAATAGTTCTTCAGCAAAATTAGACTGAAAACATGGTGGGATCCTACATTTCTCTAGTCTGATCTTCACAGTGCCCCTTTCTAAATTTGTTTGAATTGTTGTTTTGGAAGCTATAGATAATGGGTTGAGCAACTTTAGTACATTCTAGACAGAATTGACAGAATTTCAGAGCTGGCAGGGGCCCCTTTAGGAGAAAGGCGAGGCAATGGACAGGTAAAATCACACACCTAAGCTGACAGATCTGAGTAATATTAAAATCCAGGTGTCAGGTCTCAGTCCACTGATTTTTAGTTCTAAGGTATATGAATAATTGTGTTATTAAATAGCTAACAGTTGAAACAAGGTAAAGGTTTTGCCAAAAAGTAATATGCCATTTTAATTATGTGAAGAGCTAAATGTTGTCGATACTAAATCATAAGTTTATGTACTTATTTCTCTTAATATAAAAATGGTGAGGAAATAGAAAGCCCGCCATTTCAAGAACTGGACTTAGGAAGGCTGAGCTTGGACAGACACCACAAGTTCTGAGGTATCATGATGAAAACAGAGTGTACAATTTAGATCAAAATTTGTGGAAAATATAAATTAAAAAGTGTCAATTTTCAGTTGTGATTTTTAAGCTTAGGTGTTTGTTAGTTTATGTATTCTTCCTACTATGAATAAAGAAAACCTCACTAGAAATCTGGAATGAAAATTATTATTAAATATATTTCTTTCTGAACTGTGGCCTAATTCTATCCCAGAAGTCAACCTGAGTATCAAAGAGAAGAACCCATGCTTCTCAAATACTAACTAGATATTTAAGTTACATTTTGTCAAAGGACTTGATTAATAAAACCAAATTAATGTGAGACATTTTTCATGATTAAAAGGATAAAGACTGATTAGGAAAGAAGGGGATTACAGTTATCTGCTTTAAATCAAGCCACATGATATTACTGATTAGGCTGACAGAAAGACTTCTTGTTCAAGGATATTAGCATTGACCTTAAAACCGTGTGGAGAAGTCAAGGTACAATGCAAAAGAAATGCTTGGGAAATTAAAAACAAAAAACAAAAAAACTAATCCCTGAGCCCCATCCTTAAAGATTCTGATTTAATAGGCTTGGCAAAAGGGCCCAAACAGGTGATTTTTAAGGCACTGCAGGTGTTTCTAATGTCAAGGTTAAGAACCACTAATACAGATGTGGTAGTGTGGAAAAAAACTGAAAAACTTGTGGGAGGTCACATACCGTGAGGTGATTGCTAGATGACAGCCAGAACACTGTTTTGTGCATTGATGTTAATATATCAATGTTGATGCTTTCATCCTCAGCAGAGAGAAAAATCAGAGTTAAAGATGGAAGGGAACTTAATGGGATCAGGGATCAGTAATTAAGAGAGTTAGGGTTCTTTGAAGGAAGAAGGGAAAGCAGAACAAAAAACAATTTTAAGAAAAAATAATGAACATGCACATTTTGATAAAAAACATATTTCTAATTTTAATTGCTAATGACAAGAACTAACCTATCATAGACCAGAGGTTGTTACTCATATATTTTTAATTTTTCATTTAATTTATGTGACTATATGTCAATAAAATATTAAAGGCAATATAAATTATTTGAACAACATGGTGGAAAATGATTCTGTGGAAATTATAGTCCATTAATACCATTGAGTTATTATTAATCTATATTCAACCATTCCCCAGATTATTATTCTGATGTGAAGTTAGTTTCTACTTTTTAGAAGGGAGTCCATACTAAAGAAGACAAGATTCTGAACAATGAGAGTATGACTATTATAAGAATATGAGTGTTTGAAAATGATATAGATGAGTCTAATCTTGTGGCTTTCACATTCAAAATAACAGTTTATCAATTCTATTTTTATTTAGGACACACACTTGGAAAAATATTTGCAGGTCTTAGTTCTTGTAGAATTTATATTTTTGAGGAAAAACATATTCTGGAGAGGTGCCAGAATGTTTTTAATAAAAACAATTTAGTAATGTTTAAGAACCAGAATGAGCTCCTTAATGAAAAATTCTTGCCAAAAACCAAAAACCAAACAAAACAATTTACTTCATGAATATATATTCTTAGGATTAGAATGATTGGTAATGCTGTTTACCTGGCAGGGGTTGACTAGGTCATTTTAAGTTTGTTATGATTGTTGGTCAATGGAGAAGTTACCCTATCCATCAAGCATAATTATTTATATAAGATGTTGAAGAAGTTTTATAAAACATCTTTGAGGATTATGAGATCTATAATTGGGTGAATAGCCATGCAGAAGTGAGGCAAAATTTTATGGGGTTTTGTATTCTTGGACTTCATCTGAGCTAATGATCTTCATCAACGAGCCGGATAAAGACTTAGTTATTAGGTGAGGCACAATGTTCAACAATTTTAAAAAATACCTATTGACACCTACTATGCCTCGTGGGATATGTGGGCAAATCAGGAAGGGATTGTCAATATAATTGAACTAGGATTCAAGATTATGTTGTCATACTTTGAAAAAGTAAGAAAAATCCTAGTCTTGGTTTAATAGATCAGATTTCTGAAGGTAGGATGGTAGACATCTGGCTTGATTATTTGTTCATGGGATTAATATTTAGAGTTTTGCACAGTCAGAACTTCAAGGTAAGAAACATTCATGATGGAATGAGTTAATGTAAAGATAAATGGTTTAAAGAAGTCACGGAACCTCTAACAGTGGTTAGAACATCCCTGAAATATTGGCTCCATTCTGAGCACCATGCTTAACATACGTCCTTGAGGACCTTAAGTGTGCATCTTATATTTTGATGAGTGGAGAGATACTGCCTTAAATTGATAATGCAGTAATTTGTGTGTAAGGAGTATATTATCTGAAAGTATCACACCCAATAGGACCAGAAGAAAAAGTTTAGATTGGGGGAATGAAAAGGGAGGGAAAAAATGTAATTAACCTCTTTACTTTCAAATATAAGAGTCCTTTGATCACTATATGATATGTACACACACACACACACAAACACACACACACACACACACACACACTGCTATTCCTTGGTGTTAACAGAGAAATTTGTAACTCAGGAAGGTTAAAGGAAGCTATCTCCAAATAAATAAAAAATAAAAAAAAATAATTAAAAAAGACGGTCCCTGAGGAGTAGGACCTGGGGTTGAAAGGGGTGGATTGAGAATAAAGCCCTCCAGGACTATTGGATTTTGGATCACAGATAAAGGCAGCCATGGTGTTTATAGTAAACAGCGTTTGAATGGTGGTCCTCTCCAGGAAAGAAAGTGCAAACAGAGGGAGAGAACCAGGAGCCTGCCTTGGTGGAGTGAGTTCTGATAGTAAGATGGTTAAAAGGAACTGGGATCAGTTACCCCAGTCAAGACGTGGAAGAGACCTACATAGATTTAGGAAAAGACGTAGAATCAAGAGGTAGAAAAGGACATCTTTGGCTGAACATACTTAAAAATACTGTAGGGATTTCTATCCTGTGGATTCCCAAGATCTGTTCATATGTATGAGGGCTATTCATGTCTATGTACCCAAAGAAATTATATGGAAAATTGTGTACATATATGGGTACATGCATTTAGGAGGCAGAGATAGACCATCATTTTGAATGTTTTATTTTCCCAAAGATTATATGATTTAAAATACATTAAGAACTGCAGGGTTGCCTGCCTTCTGGAGTTATAAACACTCACTTAAACAGAGACCATTTTTTATAGATTGTTGAGGAATAATTCTTACATTGGATAAGATAGACTGACTAATTTGAAAGAACCTCTTCGGCTCTGATATTTACACAGTGAAAACATAATAAAATGCATTTAATAATAAAACAATTACTACTATTACATGCTGGTCATCATGCTAAATTCTTTTTTTTTTTAAGATTTTATTTATTTATTAGAGAGATAGCACAAGTAGGCAGAGCAGCAGACAGAGGTAGAGGGAAAAGCGGGCTCTCTGTTGATTAGGGAGTCCAATGTGGGGCTCGATCTCAGGGCCCTGGGATCATGACCTGAGCTGAAGGCAGCTGCTTAACCAAAGGAGCCACCCAGGTGCCCCCATCATGCTAAATTCTTGACATGGAGTCTGGTTCAATCTTCATAGTGCTGGATGAGGTAGGTACTACATCAAAACCTAGGAGAACAAAGAAACTTGCTAGAGGTCTCCCTCTAGTGAGGGACAGAACCAAGATTAGAACTCAGGAAGTCTAGTCCTAGAACTTGCCTGTTAGCATCTCTTGGAGGGATTTTTTACTGTCTTCCTTTCGACTCTCCCTCACTGCCTGTGTTGATTTTGTACCATGGCTGACAGCCGCAACATAGGCACCTGCAAAGCCACTCTTCCTGTTTTCTTCAGTGTTTGTCTCGTACCATCTGCATGTCATTTTTGTCTTGATTGTCTGTGTTTGAATAAGAATCTAATGTCTGAGGTTTATGTGAACTTGATTTCACTTAATACCGTCTTTTATTTCATACACACATACAATATATATGTATATATGTAATATGTATATAATACATGTTTTATACTATATAATGATATAATATATTCATGTATATATATAACTATATAGAGATTATAATATATATCATATATATTAGAGAAAGAGACCGTATTACTTTTCAACTGGTAATGTGACAACCACAAACTCAGTGGCTTAAAACAACACAAAGGTATTTGTGTTCTGCGGTTAGAATTCCAGCATGGGTCTCACTGAGCTAAAATCAAGGCGCTGGCAGGGCTCTTCTTTCGGAAGCTCTGGGGAAGAATCCCTTTCCTTGCCTTTTCCAGCTGCTTTGGCACATGGCCCCCTTCCTCCATCTTCAAAGCCAGTGAAGCTAGATAGGGTCTTTCTCACATCCCATCACTTTCCTCTCCCTTATAATGACATTGGACTCACCCATAGCATCCAGGGTAATCTCTTCATCTCAAAGTCCTTAATTTATCACACCTGGAAAATCCCTTTTGCCATGCAAATAACATTCGCTCTGCAGGGATGGGGACTTGGACATCTGTTGGGGGGGGGGGTATTACTCTGCTTACCAAAAGTACACAGAGCATTCTTCACGGGACTGAGACAAAACACAGTCCTTTCCTGGGAGAGACTACAAGTGGAAAGACATTTAAATGGATAAGGAGATATAAGAAGTCTATGTGCCAGGACAGAAGCATGAACAATCAGCACCATGGAGGAAACAACTGTCTGCCTGGGGTGGAGTGTGAACTAGAAACAGTTCTGGCTAAAAATTTACAATTGTTCTTGACATGTTCCTATGACTTGATCACTTTTTATCCAGGTTTTGAGACTCTGGGATATTCAGCACCAGCTGTCCATCCAGAGGATAGCTTGTTCTTTCCCCCAAAGTCAGGACTTCAGATGTCTCTTCCACTTTGATGAAGCTCATGGACGGCTTTTCATCTCATTTAATAACCAGCTTGCATTGTTGGCGATGAAAAGCGAGGCCAGCACAAGGGTGAAGAGCCACAAGAAAGCAGTCACTTGTGTTCTTTACAGTTCGGTCTTGAAGCAGGTAATGATGCTTTTCTGTCACTCTCCTGACAAGTCCCTGGGTCCAGAGGCTCATTCCTTTAATTCAGCCTATGGCAACTGAGGACACATACAGAAAAAAAAAAAAAAAATTGTGGGAAGGAAACGATTTAATAGCTATGTACTTTTCTGCAATGATGTGTGTTCAGGTGGATTTGAAGAGTGATTTCATTTGCAGCCAGGGACCACGGCGGCACAGATAGAGTTATAAGGAATTACAATATTCCAGCGAAAACAAACAAAACATGCAATGTAATTGAACTTCTGTTTGTTACTCGCTCATTTGGGTCTTGATGCCAAATGCAAGTGAACCTGGTTGTAAAATTCTATTTTACGAACGCCAGCCTCCCGTATCCCGGTGGAAAGTTCTGAAATATGCATGAAATGTAATTAGCAGAGATCCATTTTGCCAGCATATTTTACACCAGTGGCTCACAGTGGCAGCCCGGAATGTATTCATAATAAAATGATTCAGTTAAATGTGGTGCCACTTGGTATGCAGCACGAGGGTTGTTTGTCTCCCCACCACTTTAATGACACTTTGCAGCCTTTGCTTATGGGAGCACTACCTGAATGTCAATGAAGACGCCGCAGCTCCTCTGGAGCGAACATGCAGCCCAGACCACGCGCCTTCTCAGAGGACAGGGTGAGCGGGCGTGTGGTGTCACGGAGGGAGAGGCACCAGAGGGAGCTTATCCCACTGCAGGACTCATCTAACTGCACAGCAGGAGCCCAGCAGAGAGCCCCGCAACCAGCTTGCGGCCAATTAAACAGTAACTCTGACCCATGCTTCCCTTCCCTTCAGCAGAAGCTTTTGCATTCGCGCCGAAATGAGTAGTTGGGTTTTTGCGCGAGAGGGTGGAAAGCCCTTTGTTAGTAATGAGTAGTGTGTCATGTCACTGCTTCAGACTCTCTGTTTTCTGGTTATTCTCGGAGATAAAAGTCCTTTATGAAATAATCCATTTTGAATTCCATCTGCAGGGAACATTCCCCCGGAAATGTTTTACTGAACTTTACAGAGGCAGCCGGTTAATTTCGGCTCCCTGGTGGCCAAGCCAGAGATGTTATTTATTTCCAGGAGAACATTTTTGCTAATTGAGAGTTGCGGAGTTAAGAAGCTAGATTTGTATGTAGATGTTAAGATACGATGTTGTCTGGCCATTAAATGAGCAATATTCCATGAGGGATTCAAGAGATGGGACACAAAGATGTGGAATCTAACATTTGGGACGTGAAGACAGAGCTAAGATAGGGCAAATACATGCACGTTACAGGGAACGATGGAATATGCACATTTGGTATTAAGCTGTAGGAAGACTCACTGTGCAACTGAGTTGGGTGTTCATACCTCTACTTCTGCTGTTGAGAGCATAACTAATTAAAAACATTAATATGTATATAAAGTACATAGAGCTGTTCATTTTGTGCATAAGTGTTTCCTAACTATTAGTGGCTAAGCTACAGAGAAATACTTCAACATTGTATTGCATTTATCACTATAAAAATGTATTGTAGTTAAGAACAAAGAAGACAGTATCACCTACAGTGCCATCCACCAGTGATAATTTATCATTTCAGAGTCATTAGACAAAGTAAATAAAACAGTTTTTGAACAAGTCCAGGTGCCAGGAATGAGGAAGCAGATTCATCCACTATAGTTTCTTCTTTCCAGTAGTTCAGGGAGACTCAGGCCTTGGTTTTCTTCTTGGTGCTGGTTGCCAGCAGGGGCTCATTACGGGGTTGACGGATGAGAGAAGGGAAAGCAGGCACATTAGTAACTCACAAAGGAAAAATGGAGTCCAGTAAAATGAAGTAGAGATAAGAGCAAAGTGCTGTGCAGGGCAGGTCATCAGTTCTGCCTGGGGCTGGGGTGGGTGACAGACTACAGCCCTGAAGTCTTGTAGCAGGATTCTCTAGAGGAAGGAAGCAGTTCCAGACAGAAGTTATTATAGCATGAGCACCTTCAAAAGAGGCCTGAGCAAAAGCATGGATTTGAGGTTAAAACAGCAATTTCCACAGTGTGATCTCAGACCTGTAGGGAGACTCAGATTCTTTCAGAAAATTGGTAAGATCAAGACTGTTTTCATCATTTTATTTGTTGTTTGTTTTTGTCATTTTTTCTGTCTCATGATTGTAAGTGGAGTTTTCTAGAGGCTACACGACGAGTGATGACATCATTGCTCTGATGGCTAAAGGAAAATATGCTTTTGTATTCCTGTGTTTTCACATTTGCTCAGTTTAAATTTCCAATATGGTAGATACATAGTCAGTCTCTCTCTTTCTCTCTGTGTGTCTCTATCTCCCCTGTAAATGGAAGCTGTTTGTAATTCTTCAATAATTTTTAAGAGGGTAAAGGAACCCCAAGAGCAAAAGTTTTGAGAACTGTTGAGTTAGATCAGAGTGCAGATGTTGGGCAGCTAGCGTCTCATGTCTAAGCTTCAGTTTACTGACCCTTCAATATGTGTGTGTGGTGGTAGGGGCTGGGCGTGTGGTGGGGAGCACAGACATGAAAACAGTAACAGCAGGGATTCCCTCCAGCATTGCCTTGCTGTGGCCTGCCTCTCAGGAGCAGCCCTCCTTCCTCCCGCACGGCCAGCCTTAGCAAGGCTCCCCCGGACCCCCATACCTCTCAGGTTAAACGCTGGTGCTCTATGCCACTTTTTTCCTTCCTAACTTCTTGATATTCCTTCATCTTTATTTTCACCATGGGTTACGTGAAAGCAGAGGTTGGGAAGAGTTAGGATGGGGGAGGGGACCCTGAGTTGGGCTTTGTGCAGAAACGCCCCTTCAGGTGAGGTAGATGTTTATCCTGCCTCTTCTCTCCACAGCCCTTGTGGTTCCTGCTCATAAATATTATAGAGGGCACGGATTGCATGGAGCACTGGGTGTGGTGCAAAAATAATGAATATGGTTATGCTGAAAATAAAAAATAAATTAAAAAAAAAGAAGTAACCAATTAAAAAAAATAAAATAAAAAAATTAAAATCTAAAGTAAAAATAAATAAATAAATAAATAAATAAATAAATATTTAGTCCCAGAGCCCATCTGTGGTTTATTCAGCTCCTGAAGTCTCCCGGGACACCCCGCACTTACCTCTCTCCCCTTTCCCCTCTTACAGTATTGCTCACGTTTCTAGTTCTTTCACATTCAGACACTGAACTCCCATTTTTCTCTCCTCCTGTTTTTGGTGTAAGGGAAAGATCCTTGTTTCCCACTTCTGTATTTTCCTACAACTCCTTAGTATCAAATATATGGGTATCGAATATATGTTCAAAGGCTAGGTTTGGTGAATTATCACCCCTTCTCATTCCAAGTTCAAAAGGAACCCTTCCAAGTCCACTGGCACTTGCTCTGTGGTTATCTGGTTTGGTGCCTTTTGGTAGGCTCTGTTTTTGAGTTTAATGAACGCCTTCCTTTCTGTTGTCATTTGAACAGGTTGTCCACACTTTATAGATGTTTCATTCTGTATGATATTGGGCGGAGACCCCACATAATCCCTATATAAAAAGCAACTTGGGGCAGTCTGTGACTTTTCTTTATATTCCTGCCTTTTGGTATATACTCGCACCCTCATCTAAGAAAGTGATATTAAACCCCACAAAATCTTTTAAAAGAAAACATGTGCTTTTCTTCACCCAGCAAAGCATGCCCTCACAGCCAGCAGCAGAACAAGTTGGGACAGGATGAAGGAGTCCCTGGAATGTCTAATTTTGAAAGAATCAAAGTAACTCAATATCCTGGGGGCAGTTGTAATGAACTGTCTTTGCACTGAATTCTTAAATGAAGCTTTTATTAAAAACCCATGAAGGTTAGGAAACTTGAAAAAATGTATTTGTAGGTTTCCTATAAAATGGAATAGATAAAATTTCTGAGTTATCACTATGGCTCTCATCTTAATGATGGGGGTTTATGTGTTTCTGTAAATAGGCAACGGTTCAGTTTGTCTTGCATCTAGGACATATTTATAGTCAGACTAGATATTTAGGCATCATCACATTTTGGTAGATAATGATGTTAACCATTTTTATTATTTAAATAACTTATTTTCGTAAAACACTATGTATTTATAAGAAATTAAAACCCTGCAGTAAGCTCAAATAAGGAACTAAATATTGAGGAAATATCATCAACATATTCTAAATATCTCTCTGCATAGAATATTTTTTATAAATATCATTCTGTAAACTCTTTTATTTTATGATATATTAGAATAATATATATGAATATATTTCCTTGTATCTAAAATGTAGATCTACTTCATCATTTTTAAAAAGCAGCACAATATCCCATTGTATATGCGTATCCTAATTTACTGATCCATTTGCCTTGATGAGAATTTTGTTATGAATTTTTTTGTGCATAAATATATTCACACTCATGACTTTATCTCTCTAGGGTAGGAGCTTAGGAATGCATTTCTAGGTTCAAATATATGCATATTAGATAATTTGATACACAAATTGCCTCCCAGAATCTTACCATTTTACCCAGTCTCTGGGAGTAAAATTAATCACACGCATGATTACATAAAGAGACATGTCAGCGGCTGCCTGGCTGCCTCCAGCAGGACCCCTGAGGTCATTGGGGAGCTTCCCATAATCCGGCATGGGATGTTGACTTTGAAAATTTGAAGACGACCCTTCTTTATTTTAGCCAGACTGGTGCTGTTTCTTGAGGACCAACTCTCACACTATCACAGCAAACATCAAGTCAGATCATTCATTAAAAATGGGGCCGGGCTATAATTTCCTAGTGACAATGCATCTCCTGTCCTCTCTCCTGCACACCATCTTTTGGGAATTGAGACATTTGACAATCTAACCAATTCGACTGGGTGCTTCCTTGGTGATTGTAAATCTGAGTAAAGGGAAGTGGATAAGCTTGAGGGAAATGTATCTCCACCTTACAAGACATTTAGTGCTTGCATTTAAGGCCAAATCAATGAATTTCTCTTTTGAACAGAGCCAGATGAACACTGATGAAGACTTTCTCTTTGCCTGCCTTATTTGCTGGGCTCCATGTGACCTTCCTTTTAATAACGCGACTTTTCTTCAGTTGTCAGCTAAAGGTTATACTTAGTTACATGTCAGTCCCAAGGCCGTGAGCTCTGGTCACTTGTTGGAGACATGGGAATTATCCTAGTCTCAGCGTTACTCTAAAACATATATGTGTGCACACACATGCACACGCACACACGTATGCATGTGTGTACTTAAATGTGATTAGCTTGCAAGGGATAATTCATTTCAATGCTACAACACTCAAAAGGACAAAAGGGTATACGTTGAAAATTTCTTCTTACCCATCTCTACCTACTCAGCTTCCTTCCCTGGAGGCAAGCAGTTTTCATGACTTTCAGGAGCCCCCTTTCAGGGCTATTCTATGCTACAGAGGTATGTATGTAGACTTACATTTAAATAGGATATGTACAATTCTTAATATTTAAGAAGCAATAGTAAGTGTTTTTTACACAAATGATAGCATATTGTGCACAGAAACACCGTTCTGTACATTGATTTTTCACCTAAAAATCCAGCCTAGAGATCATCTTATCTCATTACCTAGAGTATCCTCTTTCTTTTTTACAGCTGCACGGTATTCCGTTACATGGGTGTATCAAAATGTATTAGCTTGGAGTGATTTCAGCATTTAGATTACAAATAACATAGTAGTTTTTAACCTTGAACACACAACTTCCAGCACGAGTGAGAAAACATCTGTGGAATAAATCCCTAGAACTGAAATTTTTGGGTCAGAGAGTATTTATGTCTGTAACCTTGATGGATATTATCAAATATTCTCCAGGAAAGCCACGTGAAATCCAACAGAAGAGTAGGAGAGGACCCTTACCTCAGCCTGTCTCGTCATCACAGTCTCGGCTTTTTTTTTTTTTTTTTAAAGAATTTGTTTCTTTAAGAGCACTTTTAGGTTCATAACAAAATTGAGTAGAAAGTACAGAAATACACCATATTCCCCCATCCTCCCATATGCATTCCCTTCTCCATTATCCACATCCCCCACTAGAGTGGTACATTTGTTGCTACTGATGAACCTATATTGGCACATCATTATCACCAGATGGAACCGCAGTTCACATTAGGGTCAATCTTAGTGTGATACATTCTATGAGTTTAGACAAATTTATAATCACATGCATTTACCATTATAGCACACAGCCTTTTCAGATTGGCTTCTATCACTCAGTAATATGCATTTGTGTCTCCTCTGTGTATTCGAATGGCTCAAGAACTCGTTTTTTAAAATGTTGAATAGTATTCCACTGGATGGATGTGCCACAATTTATTTATTCATTCATCTACTGAAGCACATCTTGGTTGCTTCCATTCCAAGTATAGGCCATTATGAATAAAGTTGCTATAAACATCGATGCATAGGCTTTCGTGTGGACATAAATTTCCTAATCCTTTGGATAAATATTAAGAAACATGATTCATGGATTGAATGGTAAGAATATGTTTAATTTTGTAAAAAAAAAAAAAAAAAAGAAAGAAAAAAAGAAGGCTATTTGCCTTCTAAGGTAGCTGCACCAGTCTGCTTTCACACCAGCAGTGACTGAACGTTCCTACTGCTCTATATCCTCATCAGCATTTATGTTGTCAGTGTTCCAGATCTAGGTCATTCTAATAGGTGCATGGTACTGTGTTGTTTTACTATTTCTCCAATGACTTATGATGTGGAGCATCTTTTCAGATGTTTATCTGCCATTTGTTTATGTTCTTTGGTGAAGTATCTGTTAAGTTCTTTGGCCCATTTTTTAAATTGAGTTGTTTTACTGTTGAATTTTCAGAGTTGGGTTTTTTTTTTTTTTTTTTTTGTATATTTGGATATCAGTGCTTCATCATATATGTCTTTTGAAAATAAGTTCTCCCAAGCTGTGGATTATCTTTTCATTCTCTTGACAGTGTGTTTTGCAGAGTAGATATTTTTAAATTTAATGAAGTCCAGCTTACCAGTGATTTCTTTCATGGGCTGTACCTTCAGTGTTTTACCTAAAAAGTCACTGCTAAACCCACAGTTATTTAAATTTCCTTCTATATTGTGATCCATTTTGTTAATTCTTGTGAACAGTGTTTGGTCTGTGTCTCGAGTCATCTTTTTACACATTGATGTCCAGTTGTTCCAGCACCACTTGTTGAAAAGACTATTCTTTTTCAATTAAAATGCTTTTGCTTTTTTGTTAAAGGATCAGTTGACTCTATTTATGTGCATCTGTTTTGGGGTCTATTCTGTTCCATTGATCTAGTTGTTTATTCTTACACCAATATTACACTGTCTTCATTGCACTTTATGGTAAATCATGAAGTTGATTGTGTCAGTCTTCCAATTTTATTCTTTTCTTATAATATTGTGTTAGCTTATCTGGGTCTTTGGTTTCTGAATATGAACTTTAGAATTGGCTTGTCAATATCCATAAAATAACTTACTGGGATTTTTATTTACATTGCTGGAGTATATTGATTAAGTTGGGGAGAACTGAGATCTTGACAATATTGAGTTTTCCTATCCACAGGACATGGAATATCTCCATTTATTTAGTTCTTTGATTTTATTTATCAGAGTTTTGTAATTTATGTCAGATAGACCTTATTCATTTTTGTTAGATTATACCTAACCTAAGTATTTAATTTCCATGGATGATAATGTAAACGGTTTTATAGTTTTATTTTCAAATTCTACTTTTCCTTGATGCTATATAGGATACCGATTGACTTTTGTATATTAACCTCATATCCTGCAATCTTGCTGTAATCACTTATTAATTTCAGGAGTTTTTTTGTTGATTTTCATATTTTCTACAGATGGGATCACATCATCTGCTAACAAAGACAATTTATTTCTTCCTTTCTAATCTTTATACTGTTTATTTTCTTTACTTGTCTTATTGCATTAGGTAAAGTTTCTATATGGTATTGAAAATAGGTGATGACAGGTAATATCCTAGCCTTTTACCTGATCTTAGTAGAGAAAGCTTCACATTTCTCACCATTAAGGATGATATTAGCCGTAAGTTTTTTGCAAATACTCTATCGAGTGGAGGAGGTTCCCCTCTATTACTAGCTTACTGGTAATTTTTACCATAAATTGATATTGGATTTTGTCAAATGCTTTTTCTGCATCTATTAATATGATCACATGATTTTTCTTTTGTAGTCTATTAATGTGATGGATTGCATTCATTGATTTTCAGATGTGAAACAGCCTTTCATACCTGGGATAGATTTCACTTGGTTATGCTGTATGACTCTTTTTATGCGTTGTTGGATTTGATAAGCTATTATTTTGTTAAGTATTTTTGTATCTATGTTCATGAAACATATTGGACTGTAGTTTTGTTTTTTGTAATGTTTTCGTTTGGTTTAGGTATCAGGGTAATGCTGGCCTCATAGAATGAGTCAGGAAGTATTCCCTCTGCTTCTATCCTTTCAGCAAAGATTGTAGTAAACTGGCATTATTTCTTCCTTAAATGTTTCATAGAATTTACCAATGAATCCATTCAGCCTGCTTTCTGTTTTGGGGTATGATTAACTATTGATTTAATTTTTTTCATTGATATAGGCCTGTTTGAACTTGGTTTATGTCTTGTGTGAGTTTGGGAAGATTGTGTCTTTAAATAAGTTGGCCAATTTCATCTAGGTTGTCAAATTTGTAGACATAGAGTTTTTATAGTATTCCTCTATTATCCTTTTAATGTATATGGAATCTTCAGTGATGTGTCTCTTCTTTCACTGCTGATATGAGTAATTTGTATCCTCTTTCTCTTTTTTTATTTTTTTTTCCCTTACTTAGCCTGGCTAGAGTCTTATCTTTTTAAAGTGCCAGCTTTTGGTTTAATTGACTTCATTAATTTTTGGTTTTTAGTTTCATTGATTTTTGATCTCTAATTTTAATTTGTTCTTTTCTTCTGCTTACTTTTAATTGTATTAGCTTTTCTTTTTTTTCTAATGTATGTTTATATATTCCTCTAATTTCTGCTCTTTCTGCATTCTAAATTTTTTTATTTGTATTTAAAAAAAAGATTTTATTTATTTATTTGACAGAGAGAGAGAGAGCACAAGTAGGGGGAGAGGCAGAGGGAGAGGGAGAAATAAGCTCCCTGCAGAGCAGGGGAAGCCAGCTATGGGACTCCATCCCAGGACTCTGGCATCATGACCTGGGCGGAAGGCAGTGGCTTAACCAACTGAGCCAGCTAGGCACCCCTGTGTTTTCATTTTGTTTCATTTCATTTATTTATTTATTTACTTTTAAAGATTTTATTTATTTATTTGAGAAAGAGAGCATGAGTAGAAGGAGGGGCAGAAGGACAAGGAGAAGCACACCCGCCATCGAGCAGGGAACCCAGTGCAGGGCTCGATCCCAGAACCCTGAGATCATGACCTGAGTTGAAGGCAGATGCTTAAGCAGCTGAGCCATACAGGAGCTGTATTTTCATTTTAATTTAGTTTAAAATATTTTAAAAATTTCTCTTGAGAGTTCTTTGACCTATGTGTTATTTAGAAGTGTGCTATTAAATTTCCAAGTATTTTGGGTTTTTTCCAGTTATCTTTCTGTTATTGATTTCTAGTTTAATTTTATTGTGGTCTGAGACCAGAGATTGTATGATTTTTATTCTTTGAAGTTTGTTAAGATGTGTTTTATGTCCCCAAATACCATTTACTTTGGTGAATGTTCCATACAAACTTGAGAAAAATGTATCTTTTGCTGTTTTTATATGAGGTAGTTTATTTTATATTCATATCCACTTGATTGGTGGTTTTTCAGTTCAACATATCATTACTGATTTTCTGCCTGCTGGTTCTGTCCCTTTCTGATAGAGGAATATTGAAATCTTCAACTATAAAGGTGTATTAATGTATTTATCCTTGCATTTCTACAAGTTTTGTCTCATGTAGTTTAATGCAGTTGTTAGGGTCATACATATTAAGGATTGTTGTTTTCTTGGAGGTTTGACCTTTTGTCATGCCCCTCTTCATCCATACTAACTTTCTTGCTCTAAAGTCTGCTTTGTCTGGAATTAATAGCTATTCTTGTTTCCTTTGATTCATGTTAGCATGTTATATCTTTCTTTGGTCATTTTGCTTTAAATCTGTATGTGTTTTTATATTTAAATTGAGTTTCTTTTTATACTATATAGTTAGGTCTTGATTTTTGATCCAATCTGATAATCTGGCTTGATTGATTCATTAAGCCCATTGACATTCAAAGTGATTATTGGTATAATTGGATTAATAGCTTTCATATTTGCTATTGTTTTCTCTTGGTTGCCCCTGCTCTTTGTTCCTATTTTTATCTTCTACTCTTTTTTCTGAGTTTCATGGTTTTATTTATTTTTATTTTTAAAAAAAATTATTTATTTATTTGACAGAGAGAGACAGCAAAAGGGAACACAAGCAGGGGGAATGGGTGGGGATAAAGCAGGCTCCTTGCAGAACAGGGAGCCCAACACAGAGCTCAATCCCAGGATCACAACCTAAACCAAAGGCAGAAGCTTAATGAGTGAGCCACCGAGGTGCTCCTGACTTTCATGATTTTAACTGAGCATTTAAAATTATTCTATTTCCTCTCTTTTCTTAACATATCAGTTATATTTTATTTTTAACTTTTTAAAAATGGTTGCTCTAGAGTTTTCAGTATACATTTATAATAAATCCAAGTCCACTTTCAAATAACACTATATTACTTTACAAGTAGTTTTAGTACCTTATAATAATAAAATAATCTAATTCCTCCCTCTTTTCTCCTGTATGTTTGGCGTCATTCATTTCCCTTACATGTAAGCATATATCTATATATAATCATATATGTATATATAAGCATACATAATTTAATATATTGTTGGTATTATTGTTTTGCTCTGTTAGATCAATTAAGAACAAGAAAAATAGAAGTTTTTATTCTACCTTCACTTATTCCTTCTTTAATGTCCTTCCTTTTTCATGTAGATCTCATTTCTGGAGTTAAATTATTTTTTTCTCTCTAAAGAACTTTTAACATATTTTGAAAGCAGGTCTACTAGGAACAAATTTTCTTAATTTTTGTTTGTCTGAGAAAGTCTATTTCTCCTTTATTTTTAAGGTCATCTTCACAAGATACAGAATTCTAGATTTGTGGTTTTTTTTCCTCTTAACGACTCCCTATTTGACTGCATGTTTTCTAAGGAAAAGTCAAATGTAATCCTTTTCAAAATTTTACTTAAATTCTAGGAAATTAGCATATAGTGTAATATTAGTTTGAGGGGTAGAAGTTAGGGGTTCATCACTTTCATATAACACCCAATGCTTATCATAACAAGTACCCTCCTTAATATCCATTACCCATTTAGCCCATCCTCTACCCACATCCCTCTATCAACCCTTAGTTTATTCTTTGTCCTTAAGAGTCTCTTATGGTTTGCTTCCCTCTTTCTCACTCTATTATTTCCTTTCCACATGTTCATCTGTTTTGTTTCTTAAATTCCACCTATGAGTGAAATCATATGGTATTTGTCTTTCTCTGACTTATTTTGTTTAGTATAATAATACTCTAGCTCCATCCATGTCATTGCAAATAGCAAGATTTTATTTTTTAATTTAAATTTTTTAAGATTATTTATTTGACAGAGATCACAAGTAGGCAGAGGCAGGCGGGGTGAGGGCGGGTGGGAAGCAGACTGCCTGCTGAGCAGAGAGCCAGATGTGGGGGTCAATTCCAGGACCCGGAGATCATGACTTGAGCCAAAGCAGATCATGACTGAGCCACCCAGGTGCCCCAAGATTTTATTCTTCTTGATAACTAAGTAATATTCCATTGTGTGTGTGTGTGTGTGTGTGTGTGTGTGTTTATGTATACCACATCTTCTTTGTGCATTCATCAGTTGACAGCTTTTTCTATTGATAGTTTGGCTGTTATGATAATGCTGCTATGAATATTGGGGTGCATGTACCCCTTTGAATCAGCATATTTGTATCCTTTGAGTAAATACCTAGTAGTGCAGTTGCTGGATCTTAGGGTAGTTCTATTTTTAACTTTTTGAGGAATCTTCACAGTTTTCCAAAGTGGCTGCACCAGTTTGCATTCCCACCAACAGTGCAGGAGAGTTTGCCTTTCTCTGCATCCTTGGCAACATCTGTTGTTATCCTGCTCGAAGGTAATTCTTATCTTTGTTTCTTTTTATCTTTGTCCTCTGGCTTCTCTCAAAATGTCATCTTTGACTCTAATAGGCTTATGTGTCGTTATTTTTGGCATTTAGTCTTCTTCGTGTCATGTGAGCTTCCTGGATCTGTGGTTTGGTACCTGTTCCTAAATTGGGAAAATTCTCAGTCATTATTGTTTCAAATATTTCTTCTGTTCCTTTTTTTTTTCCTTCTCCTACTGGTATTCTCATTGTGTGAATGTTACACCTTTTGTAGTTGTCCCACAGTTCGTGGATACTGTTTGTTTTTTTGTTTTTCAGCCTTTGTCTTTGTTTTTCAATTTTTGAGGTTTCTATTGATATATCCTCAAGCTCAAAGATTCTTTCCTCCGCCATGTTCAGTCTAGTAGTAAGCCCATCAAAGGCATGATTCGTTTGTGATCTCTAGCATATCTTTTTGTTTTTTTTTCTGAGGATTTCCATCTCTCTGCTTATGTTACCCATCTGTTCTCACATGCTATCTTTACCCATTAGAGCTTTTTGCACATTAATCATAGTTATTTTAAATTTCTGATCTGATAATTCCAATATCCCTACCATGTCTGAGTCTGATGCTTGCTCTTTCCTCAAACTGTGGTTTTTGCCTTTTATGTTTATGCCTATGTTTTGTAATTTTTTCTTGATAGTGGGACATAAGGAACAAGGTAGAAGGAACAGCTGTAAATAGGCCTTTAGAAATGTGGTGGTGAGGTATGGGGGAGGAGAAGCGCTTTGTAGTCCTAGCATTAGGTCTCAGTCTTTTGTGAGCCCGTGCCTCTGGACTACGAACTTTCCTTTTTCAAAATTAAGTAAATTTTTTTATCGCATAGACTCCTCAGTTGTTCCCCACACTTATGTCCAATATGACTAAAGCCAGCTAGAATTTGGTATTTTCCTTCCTCGGATCAAGTAAGCACTGATAAAAGCCCAGCAGGTGAGGTCCTGGCTCAATAATTTCTCTTGAGGGTGGACCTTGCTAAGAAGAACACAATTACTCTAATGTATTTTGAAATAGTTTCTTTCCTTCTGCCTCTGCCAGAAGCAGGAGGGGATTTTTGTCTAATATTACGGTAAAAACCTGGTTGATAATCTCAAAACAAAACTCATAAAATTCTGGGAACCCCTGTAACTGGCTCCACCAGACATTTTTAACTCTTGGACTTGTCCACTTGGAGCCTGCAACAATTTGTGAATTTTAGTGGTGGTTTTCCTCTCTTGGCACTGTTTCCCATGGTTTCCAGTTCCCACATTCCTTCTCTGGTAAACTGGGGATTTCTCTATTTGCCTGTTGATCTCTCCAATTCTGGGGGTAGCAATTTGTCCTGCGACCTCATTTCTGTTATTGATCAAAAAAGGGCTATTGATTTTTTTTAGTTTAGCTTTTTACTTATGGTTAGGATGGGTGACTTCTAAGCATGCTGAACCGGAACCTGGACGTGCAATGCAGTCTCTACCACTTTTCTACACAAGAGTTTTCCTATCTATAAAATAGGGATTAGAATACCTCCCTTGTAGATTTTCTGTGAAGGACAGAGGATATTGTATATAAATATGCATGGAACAAAGCAAAAGTAAAAGTTAAATAAATATTAGTCAAAAAAGGGAAAATGGTATTTTTCTGACTTTGCTCCTAGTTCTTGAAGGAAGGGAGTGTTTTGAATGCCTGTATGACAACCACAGGTTGTCACAGCCTGCGGCCCCCCACAATGCTCACACTGCTTAGGATTGCTGACCTCCTAGCTAGTCCCTGAATGTCCAAGTTTCCACTTACCTTAAGGCCTTTGCTCTGCTGTTTCTTTTGCGTAGAACTTTCTTCACCTATATGACTCCCTCCTTTATGTTAGTTGCGTTTTTCCTCAAATGATTTCTCATGGAGGCTTTGTCAGAGCACCCAGCTTTGCATTCACCCCCAATGACCTCTACCTCCGTCTCAGTTATATTTTTCTCCATAATGCTTATCACCACTAGACTATCTCTATCTCTATATCTATATAGGTTTTTTTCTTGTTATTTTCTCGCCTGACTGCATCTCTACCCCCACAGCAGGAATTTTTCGTTGCTGAATCCCCAACTCCCAGATCCTGTGTCTTGCATATCATAGGTGTTCAATAAACTCAAGGAAAGAATTATGCAAGAGCACATGACAAATTAACCCAAAAGAGGTAATAAATAAGATTTATAAATGGAGACTGGCTGCTTTAAAATATTTGAATCCTCTTTCTGCACCAGTACTTAGATCTTATCATTCCCTTCACTTCACTACTTACTGAAATGTGACTTCTAGAGATTTGATGCACAATAGAAATAAAATAGGTAACCTGCTTTATATTATGGGGCCACAAACAGCACTGACTGAAAATAGAACTATAAAGAGCAATTAAATCAAATGTCTTCATTCCTTGGTAGCCAGTGACATCCGCTGCTGTAATTTTTGATTTCCCTTCTTGCTTGGACCTAGGACTTGGAATGCATATAAAGATAACTAAAATGCCTACTGTTGTTGGAATACAAGAAGGCAATTAGGGGATATGGATACAGCCTCACGTCTCTTAGAATTGTATCATTGTCTGTGACAGCTTCCGATGAGAGAGACAAAAAGACCCATATATTCCTAAATGGTTATTAACTCGGGTACATAAGGCGGAGAAGAATGGTTTGCTCCCAAGGCCCGCTCGCACTGGAATGATTAGGGTAGTGCAGACTGCCGGGGCCCTGTCCTCCTCCGCTGAGGTCTCACCTGATAAGAAGCAGCTAGGAAAGAACTGAAAACTTGGAGAGATTTGGTCTCATCAAAATCTGGCATATAAACCTGAAGCCAATACTTATTCCTGGGCTCTATTCCTGAGAAAAATCACAGCTTGCTAAAAATAAAGTCCTCACCGTCCTGTAGTGAAACCTCTTCCCTCACCTGCCAAGTGATGTTAAATGCACTCCTCTCTCACCAAACTTTGAAAGTCTTTTCACCTGCCTTGCTATTCTTGTATTCGGATGTTGTCATAGTGACAGAAGTCTTGTTCATACTGGTGGTATGTTTGTGACATGGTCAGTCCTCGTTTTTCAGCATATTGTTTTCCCTAAGACTGCACCTTAAGGCAGATTGCCATAAAATGAAATCCGACTGGCTCTACCCTGTTGTCATTATTGATTCAGATTTCATGAGAAATTGTGAAATGAGCAGAGAAAGGTGCTAAAAACAGATGAATAGCATGTTGGGGCTCAGCCAGGTGATCAAAGGAGGGAGAGTTTTGCTGCAAAACAGCAAAATGTGAAAGTTACTAATTCTTGATTGAATGTCTACAGCAGATTAAAGTGGGGCAATCAATGATTAGATGCTTTGTAATGTGAGTGATGCCAGTCTCAGACAAGTAAACAAGTCTTTTCCTTGAACATTGGTCTCATTGCACTTTGCTTTTTTTTTTTTTTTAAATCAGGGAATGCCCATCTTTTAGTACTAAAATGCCCAAGTTCTCAGTAAATGCTTTTTGAATAGTAATAATAAAACGCTTCACAACCTTTAACCTTTTCTTAAAAAAAAGACATCAAAATTTTCACTCAAGCTTGGAACATTATGTTTCCACAGTTTTGTTTTTAATGAATACAGTTCAAATTCCTAAGTAATTATGTGGAGAAATTCACAAGTCTGATATAATTTGAAATTTCAGTGCACATTTACAATCTGCTTTCTGAAATTGTAATTGTCTGTATTCACTGTCATGGTTGAAAGAAAGCAAGATATTAAATATTTTTTTAAATTGGTTTGGATATGAACAGTGGTATCACCCAAAATAGAGAGTGAGATAAATAAAGCTTAAATAGAATAGTAACACTAGTTAACTTTTATAGCTTGTTTATAGTATAGCATGTACTGTGCTTTACAAATATTAGCTTATTAAAATCTCCTAAATATGGTTTGAGGTAGTTACTGTGATTCTTTCTGGTTCATAGGGAAGGGAACTGAAGCTTAGAGACATTAAGCGATGAGCCCGAGTTCAGACAATTCACCTTCAAACTCAGGCATCCTGGCTTCAGAATCAGTGCTCTTAACTACGAGGCATGTTGCAGAAATCAAAGCAAATAGAAACACAGTCAGTTACCTGGGGTGATAATTGAAGAGATAGGGCACATTATTTCAAGATTCAGGCCATTTTGTCCTAGAAATTATACTACTGTTGAACAATGGTAATTAAATATTTAAGCTACTTTTGATTTCAGGAGAGAAAATGTGTAACATACGTAGAGTTTTGTATCATTTTAAAAAGTTGTTTGGTTCAGAATTGTAATTTCAGGGGAAAAAAGGCTACGAGAGATCAATTGCTCACTACCAGTTCTTTGCTGCGCATAAATGTGGCAAAATGGTGGCCCTTTTATTTCTCAGTCTCTCCTCTCCTTTTTACCGCCAAACTGCTGTTTCAGGTGAACACCTTTTACCTGGGCTATCACAGCAGCCCCCAGATGGTCTTCCTACGACCTCAATTTGTTCTCTACACCACTGCCAGGAGTACCTTCACTAACCGGTGGAGAAAAAAATGCTGTATCATCATCCTCCCCATCAAGAGCAATGATTGCTGTGAACTTGGAGTCATACACTAGGCTGCCCACCCAGTGAAAGCTAAGGTTCCTATCCCAGCAAGAACTTTATACACATGACTCATTATTCTCTAACATTGCTCTTTTTTTTTTACATTTTAATTCCAGTTACTTCACATACAGTAATATTAGTTTCAGGTGTACAATTTAGTGCTTCAGCACTTCCATACAGCGCCTAGTGCTTATCCCAACAAGTGCCCTCCTTAATCCCCATCACCTACTTCCCCCATCCCCCTCACACCTTCCCCTCTGGTACCCATCGGTCTGTTCTCTATAGTTAAGATCTCAAGCATTGCTCTTCAGGGATTCCATGATCTGTCACCAGACCAGCTGGCTGCCTCACCTGGCATTCCACAGTTTACCTCAGCATCCACACTCTGTCTCCATTACACTTCACATCGCGCTTCTCATGCTTCAAATACTCTCCACGTTCTCTCCTCTCAGCACACTCTTAATTATCTGGGATACTATACTGGAATATAGAAGACCTTATGATGTGTCTACCATAGACAGCCCATGATTAAAACCTCGTTATATAAGCTTGGGAACAGGGCTTAGCTGATTAGAATCTCAATTTCATTTCATCACTGGTCGAATGAGGATGATAACGTTATTTATTTTACAGGATTTTTATAAAGATCAAATGAGATAGTGAGTGTAAAGAGCTCGGCATCCAATAAATACATGTTCCTATCTTCAATCGCAGATTGGCCCTCCTCACATTTCATTCCCCATCCCCCAACCCAGTGAGATTTTGGATATTCCTCTCAGTGTCCCTGCTGCAACCAGGGGAGAGACCTCTAAACTCATGTTATTATTCGGCTCTGACCTGTTTATTGTCTGTTTCCTTACCTAGACTGAGAGTTCCCAGACTTAAGTAACCTGGGCAGCTCATTAAAAAAATGCTCCTTCTTAGTCCAGTTAAATGAGAGTCTCTCATCTGGTATAGGGTCATGGTTTATAAAGTTCCTCAGGTGATTTTAATATTCAAGCCCAGACTGGGGATTCTTTCAGAGCGGGATTCATGAGTCCCTACTGCCGTGACAGAGCTGGGATGGAATGGTTGTTCAGTGTGTGCCCCAAATCCAAATGAAGGCATACACACGCAAGATGGCCGGCTCTCCAGGTCTTCGGAATATACATTCGATAATCTTGAACCCATTTAATTATAAAAGTGTGATACACAAATTAGCATCTAATTGATAAATTTACATTTATACGATGGTAATCAGTACCTATGAAAATAAAGACATGATTTAAGTTTTCTCAAAGTCTAAATGTTTCTTCAGGCAATTTCCAGTCTACTTATTTGTGGGTTCAGTGTTTTTGTCTGTTGTTTGGTTCAGTGTTTTTGTTTTGCTTTCGTTCTTCTGGGTCCCCAAGTCAAATGGCTGAAGTGATTTTAACTTCCTACAGGGTGCCTAAATATCTAGAGCTGAAATTAGCTGTTTACTTACCACTATAAAATTTCCCACTGTTGGCTATTATGTATAATCGTATCCCTTTTAGCATTTGTTTTGTTGCCTTCCTCTTGGAGTGTATATGCAGATTTATATTTAACCTTCCTGTGTTCTTTGTTTTTAGTGGTCCATCAATAATTGTGTTTAGCTGTAAAAATATATACAGCACCTTGAGAGAGGAGGAAGAAAGGGACTAATGGCATTGAAAGCGATAGCTGTATCAGTTTGTTAAAATTAACTTTTCCCCCCATAATGTTTGGTGGTGCTTTCTTTTCAAAATGCTAAATGAAAGGTGAAATACAGTAAAATGCTTCTTTTCATATAGTAAATGGTATCAGAGCACCATGAATAAGAAAATCAGCTTTCTTACCTAAATGCAGAAAATTTTTAAGTTTATTTTCAGTAGGATTTGCTTTCGGGATGGCCTCTAGACAGTCAGCAGAATGGTGGGGAAGCGAAGTAGATTCCTATCTTTGCTGGTGAAGAGAATCATGACTTCAGTACCTCCATTCTGGCTTAGGAATTAAAATGCTATCAGCTTAGCAAAAAGAAAGAAAACACATCACAATTGTGTCTCTAACTATTATGGGGTGGGGGAGGGATTCCCAGGTTAGATATTTTTATTGAAATAAAAATGGTGGATTCTGGGACTGTATTTAATTTCTTTACAAGGTTATTTTCTCTTAGGTAATCAGCTCGGACTCAGGGTCTACTGTTTCCTTCTGGATGATAGACACTGGGCAGAAAATCAAACAGTTTACTGGTTGCCATGGCAACGCAGCAATCAGCACTATGGCCCTTGATGCAAATGAGACGCGGCTTTTGACTGGCAGCACAGATGGGACCATAAAGGTGAGAACGCAGTGATGTTTTTCTATCCAGATATGAGGAGGCTGAAATACTATGTGAGGAGACATAGCTATAGCTATATTTGTTTTCGTCTTTTTGGCCGTGCAAGAGGAAAGATGAGAGGAGAAGACTTAAATAACTCACACCATCTAATAACAAAGCTGTTAGGGGCGAGAAAAAAAAAAAAAGAAACCTCTGTGGAAAAATGAATAAATGATTTTTCTGAATAAATTATTTAACATAAAAACACAACTTGGCTTACTTATTTCAGAAAGCCTGTTCCAGTGTTCTGGATAGAGGATTACTTTGGGGAATAAGAAGTCCAAGTAATTTTCCTATGCTCCAACTAATATCTCTAGTTTTCTTTTTCTCAGTTTATAAAATGAGAAATCAGGGCAACAAAGAAAACTTTTTGAAATGGCATAGATTCAAATTTGAGGGCAAATGAATATTTAAAATCAACCCATGTTGTAATTTGCACTTTTATGTGAAGGAAAGTGAGACAGTAAAGAAGAATCGTAGGCAGAACAATCATTATCTTAGTTATTACCCTAAACTAACAATATTTAATACTTCCACTTTTCTTGTTTTGTAACCGTTAACTAATTTCTTCTGGGAGAAAGGTGCTATTACGCTTTGTGAACATGATCAAATTTTCATGCAAAGCTTAGATACTTGATATGTGAAGTCATGCTCGCCAGTGAATCCTCTCCGCTTCCCTCAGCTCTGAGACTAATGATAATCCTTGATTGGAGATGGCATGTGACACTTGGAGGCAACAGAAGGCAGTTTCCCAGAATAAGCTTTGAATGGTTCTCAAACTTCTGTCATAACTAGAATCAGGGCGCAGTCATGAAGTATGCCTTCCATGGTGAAGTGTATGATGCATGCTGGTATGCTGCATGGGAGGGTAATGGAAAGTTCTCTGGATATGTGGGTAGAACATGATAGAAGTTGGAAGCAAGACCTCCGGGGGATTCCAGGCTGGCTACTGTCAATGTGAAAAAGGTGCTATGGTGGGTTGCAGTGAGAATCTCAGGGAATCACTAGAGCTGGGCCTCTGGGAAGGTTAAATGGCAGGAGGTAAGGACTGGGAGCTTGGGTTTAAGTAACCTGGTTTACAGAACTGGTAAGACATATGCCAGTAATGGGACAATTCCAACCACAGAGGTCAAGGTGGAATAAAACAAGAATAACTGGAACTGGAATTTTAGACTGACTTAAGCAAAAGGAGCACATGAGTTTCCCACTTACTGGTTCTGGGGTACAAGACTGAACTGAGAAATGAGACGAGTAGACTAGGTTCCTTTCTACCCCTTTCTTGGAAAGTAACAGGTTCTAGAGTCCAGAGCAGGGCAGATTAGCAGATGGTTGGTGAAAGCTTGCAGATTGTCCCAGCTAAGGGGCTTCGTTGGACCTGGGGACCGTCGGATCTTTACAATACCTATTTGTGGGTATTATTTTAGGTGGATTTGGTAAGAGCCGTGTTTAGAGGAAAATGCAGTGATGTAGGTGA
Source organism: Mustela erminea (assembly GCF_009829155.1). Taxonomy (NCBI): domain Eukaryota; kingdom Metazoa; phylum Chordata; class Mammalia; order Carnivora; family Mustelidae; genus Mustela; species Mustela erminea. The sequence continues at coordinate 128,806,004 of NC_045614.1, forward strand.
AGAGCATGTGTACCCTTCAACATCTCAGCTCAAGCCTTGCATCATCAAAGTTAATGTGAATTTAGTAGAATAATCACAGATTTTGAAGATATATTTGTCTTTATCATAAGAGCACAACAGAATTCTGAAATTTGGCAACCTCTCTCTAAGATGCATCAATCAGGGTTGAGCTGTTCATATGCTGTGAAGAGACAAGAATGAATGACATTTTCCAATCTCATTTATAATTTAGGATCCCAAACCAGTACGTATGTCATCCAAGATTTAAAAGTATTGCCCTATTTATCACGGTTTTGAAGGATCTGATTTTTAATTACTTAATGTTTTAAATAATTAATGTAATCATACAATAAAATTTGAAATATCAAAGAGTTACGCAGTAAGAAGAAAGTTTCTTTCTCACCTCTATTCATGGCTCCTCCCCTGTAGCTACCACTGTTACTTGTTTCTCATACATCCTTCTAGCCAAAGGACAGCATCTGTTTCTTAAAGGCAGCCCAATATTTATGTTGTTCTGCATTTTGCATTTTTCTATTGTAGACACTGAGTCAAATGAATGCATACAGTAATAATAATGTTAGCTCACTTTTATCACATGCTGACCAAGAACCAGGTACTGTTCTAAGCACTTTACACATATACACACACACAGTGCACACCCTCACCACACCTCCCCCCAACATATGTATCTATATACTTAGTAATATTATTATGTCAATTTTACAAAGGAGGAAACGAAAGCCCAAGGAAATAAAGCAAATTGCTTAAGGTTCCATAGCTGGTTCAGTTTAGGCAGAGCTTAGAATTATAGAAATGACGTATTCTACTTAATGGCTACATTCTGTGCTACTGTATAGATATTCCATATTCTGTCTGTTCAGTCCCAAGTTGATTCAGGTATTGAACTTCAATAAATAATGCTTCAAGAATATAAAAATATTCAAAATATGTCTTTTCACACATGTACGTGCCTCTGCGAGATGATTTTCTTGAACCTGAAAGTCAAAGGGAGTCTAGTCAAAGCGTAAATGCAATTTAATTTTGGTAGTGTCTACTTGCCCTTTGTCGATGATACACCAATGATATTTTATGGCAGTGCTTAGTTTTAGCTGCTGGTGACCTAATGATGTTCTGTTGTAAGTTCACCCACTGGGCCCGGGTCCTTACCACCTGCCGGAGGAAGCAAACTCAAAGTGCTTGTTCCTCTTATAGAGGAGGTCTGGCATCCACTATCAACAGGACATTTTCCTGGGAGAAGATGGGAAACCTACCTATAAGGACTGTGTTTCAGGCTCTGTATTAGATGTTTAACCCTCCAAATGTCCCAGAGGAGTAAGTGTCCTGGGTTGTAAGTAAGGAAATTGAAATTTAGAGACATACACTTAGAGAAAGAACCAGGGTTTCAACAGACTCCAAAATATGGCTCTACATGATTTTAGCCTTTCCCTTAAAAATACTTATTTAAAGCTTTCAAATCAGCTATTATTATTATAATTTTTAAAAATTTTATTTATTTATTTGACAGTGTGAGAGATAGTGAGAAAGAACACAAGCAGGGGGAGTGGGAGAGGGAGAAGCAGGCTTCCCGCTGATCCTAGAGCCCAAGGCAGGCCTTGATCCCAGGACTCTGGGATCATGACCTGAGCCGAAGGCAGACACTTAACTGGCTGAGCCACCCAGGTGCCCCTGAATCAGCTATTATTAGACTAAATTGATCAGGTTATAATTAGAATAACAAAAAATAATGGGTAAATTTAAATGGTGAAGGGATTGTCTTAATTATGGCATACCCTAAGTGAATCAGCCCTTGTCCAGAATATAAACACCAAAGTTTAAAATAATCCTATTACACTGTTTTATTTTACTCATGGAAGAAGACATTTTCTGTTCTTGTCTCAAAGGTGACTTAAGTTTTTCTCTTGAAGGTATGGGACTTCAGTGGATACTGTCACCACACACTAAATGTTGGGCGAGAGGGAGCTGTGGATATTTCACAGATCCTGGTTCTTAAGAAGACGATACTGGTTACATGCTGGGAGAGGTATGGTGTGCTTCATGCAAAACTGTAGGAAGGCTAAAGGAGAATGTTTGTATTTGAATCAGAATCTTTTTTTTTTAAACTTTTAAATAAAAAGTTTATTTGAGGTAAAGTGTAGGTTTTGAATCGGGATCTAAAAGAGAAAAGAACATAGAGATCTTGACTGATTCTGAGTCATTAACTTGCTGGTGAGCTCAGTGAGTGAAACTGCTCAGATTAACTGAATGCTTAGTGCCTAAAACATTGTAAGATTGCATAGCTCAAGCAGCTCTGAGAGGTGTTAGAAGGCTTTCTTCTGGCTTTTGGACTCTTTTTCTTTAATCATTCCAGACAGGGTCATAATACCATTTCCAAAAGTTTCCTAGATTTTATAGTCAATAAATTCCTAATGTATAAATTATATTCTTTCAACGATAAAGGGAACTCATTTCTTCCTCTATTGTTACTTATTTTAGATTGCAGCAAAGAGGAAAATAGGCTCCGGAATTCTGTATTAGCTTTTCCTTCATATCCTTGCAGACAGGGGCCTTTCACGGCCTGCTTACTGTTCTCGAGGAGCAATTCTTCCATTTCATTATAAGGAAAATTACTTCTCTTTCTTGTTCTCCTGAGAGAACTAAGGGATCATAAACAGGACCTTTTCTATGGCATTGTATAAGCACTAGGAAAATGAAACTGTGATATTTGCAAAAAATATATTGTCCATAAATTCAACAGTTCATAAAATATGGCTCTAATAGGTTATATGCCCAACATTATTCACTATGGAATTTTGATCTTCATGATTTGAAGCTAGGATCCAAATCATATTTTATAACTAGAAAATTAGCAGTATATATTTGGGGACTTTTATTGATCACACGAAAGACTTTCTCTTCTAATGCAAATGTGCATATGCAGACTAGAAAACATAGTGCCACTTACAGCTTGGTTTTCAGGGGTAGTTTGACTGTAAAGAAAGAAGGTATAATCCAGATTATTCTACTTGATATCAAGAACGAATTCGGTAATCCTCATCTTTGAAAGAGAAGGCTTCTTCACATCCTAGGAACACTCATGATCCATTAATGACTTATCTCTCAGTAGACTATAGAGTAAGTATTTCTATCTCGGGCTGTGGTAATAAGTCAGTTTGATTCTCAAATGTTATGGCATGGTAGATGTGAAGTATACAGCGGATCCAGCTGAAATTTTGAACATCACAAAAAAGAATTTTAAGAATTCATCAGTGTAAGTCAAGAGTTTGGAGATACTGTTTTCTTAATTATATTTTTAAGATATCCATAGTTAGAAATTAGCATCAAAGATAAGGGTTTTTTAAATTTTTTATTTTTTAATTTATTTTTTAATTTTTATACAAGTCAGTTTTAAAAGATTAGTGAGTAAAGTCCTTTAAAGGGATTAAAATGATCCATTGATTTAAAGGGACACCTGGGGTGCCTGGCTGGCACAGAGTGTGTGACTCTTGATCTCTGTGTAGTGAGTTCAAGCCCCCCGTTAGGCATAGAGTGGAAAGAAGGAAGGAAGGGAGGGAGAGAGTGTGGAAGACAGGGAACACCTGATGTTCTGCTCTCTCTGGATGGGTGGTGACTTTCTGTCGTCTTGGAGAGGGAGCTTTGGGAAGACTGAGTGGAGAGAGGGAACGGTTACCACTCCTTCCATCTTTCCTCATATTTTCCATCTCCCACAAGGTTTTCAGGATTTGGATCCCTAGTTGGAACTGAAAGTTGAAGAAATACATTCTCAATTGTATTATTTCGCTTTCATATTGGTAGATTTAAAAAGTTTATTTCTGTGGTGACTGGGTGGTTCAGTCAGTTAAACCTCTGAATTTGGCTCAGGTCATGATCTTAGGGTCCTGGGCTCGAGCCCCGGCACCTGAGAGTCTCTTTGTCCCTCTCCCTTTGCCCCTCCCCCATTCATGCATGCTCTCTTTCTCTTAAAATCTTCAAAAAAATTTTATTTCCTAAGTTGAAGCCCTTATGTAAGGACAGATTTTACTGGAATTCGACAGGGTCCTTTATATTAGGAGGCATTTAACAAAGTAGCAAGAGGACAGACAGGTTGACTGTTCATTTATAATGGGAGAAGGATGGTCCATTAAGCCACTTCCTTGAGAGTTTAGTGATTAGAGAAGAAATAACTGGAAGACTGACAGCTTATTAAGCTTTCTTTAAAACCTAGAGGGAGGTTGTTTAAGTTGTAGCTTTAACTTCAGGCTCTACCTAAATAAAGAGATTGGTTTGATAATTTTGCTCAGGATAAGATAGATAGTACATTTATTGAGTAAAGTATCTAAATATGCATCTGGCTTATTTTATTTATAATGCTTTGTAACATTAAACCCTTTACATACATTCTCTAACTTAATCCTTAGCTTCATTTGAAAGGTAGGAAATATTTTGTAGGTATCTTGATCTTTATCGTCAGCTCTTATCTCTCTAAGCTCACTTACCCATTTGCTTTCCGGACACGTCTGCCTGCAATCTCAAATTCAACATATTTTAAATTGAATTTATTATTTGTTCCCTCTTCAAAACCCACTTTTTCCCTCTTAGCTTCAGAACTTCAGTTAACAGCCAGAGACCTGAATATCTACCTTGGTTCTTCCTTCTCGCTCAACATCCCAACCAAGTACTGTTACTTATTTTATATTCCAAATATTTCTCAAACTTGTTCCAATTACTACTACAACTGTATCATTCAGGGCCTCATTTCTACCTGGCTGAATGTCACAGACTTCTGATTTGTCCTTTTCTCTAGTAAAACCCCCATTTTACCTCTTAAATAGATTCTGCACATTTTATAATATATATAATAATTTCTTTCTACAATGCATTCTATGTCACTTCCTTGTTTAACACCTTTCAGAATGTCTATAAAATACTTTGAAACTCCCTCTGGCCCAGACCTACTCTTCGTATCATTTTTATCCATTCCTGGGTATATTCTAGTAATCTCTACACCCAACGTGGAGCTCGGACCCATGACCCTAAGATACAGGGTTGCACACTCTTCTGACTGAGCCAGCCATGTGCCAACTGTGGTACTTTTCAAACTCAAATATAGGAACCTGCTGTCAGCCTATTTCCATGTAAGCCTTACCCCTTGCCTTTATTCTCTACCCTTCTCTAGAAATTCTTCTCCAAACGTTGTTCATGTAGCTAACATTTATTCTTGTTTCAGGTCTTGTTCATTAATCTTCTCCATCAGGACATCTCTCTTTACTCCCGAGGTGGAAATATGCCCCCATTTTTCTTTGTGCTGTATACCTTCCTGTACTTTGTTTAATGTAGAATTAGATTATAGCATTTAGTGTGTGTGTGTGTGTGTGTGTGTGTGTGTGTGCGCGTGTGTGTTTAAGTGTGTGTTTACGTGTGTGTTATAGTGTCCGGTTCTTAGTGGATACTCAATGATATTTGTTGAATGATTTAATTAATGTTTATTAAATAACGGGAAATCTGAGAATTAGAGAAGTTAATTACTCAAGGTCACAGTCTGAATAAGGAACAAGCAGGATAGTTATTCAAATCTATTCTGCCTCACAATAAACCTGGAATCTAAGTATTACCAGTCTTCTTTCACAAGGGAGAATATGTGGCTTGAGAACATGTGTAGTCTAACCAACATTACAAAGCTAGTAGGCAGCCAAATTGGAATTCCTGTGCCAGAGTCCATGCCCTTTCCACCATTCCTGAGTTACAAATGGAGTCACTGAGTCATTGGAGAGCAGCTATATTCTCTTGAACAAGTAATCTGATTGAATAGATTGGTTATGTCAATCAAATCTAGGGAATCAGTTTTGTATGTTTGAACATATAAAAGACACCTTTTTAAATGAGTACTGGGTGTTATATGCAACTGATGAAACACGAAATTCTACCCCTGAAACTAGTAATACACTATGTTAACTAAATTGAATTTAAATAAAAAGTTTTTAAAAACCATGCTTTAAATTAAGATTAAATTAAAAAAACAAATTAACACCTCAAGGTTTTAGCTTACTATTATTTTTCCTTTTTTCTTCCCACACATATTTTTAAAGTACACCTAGGTAGAAAGCGCTAAGTTAGGAACTATGGTGGACTGAATGTGAAGAAGCATGATACTTGCTCTTACGGGCAATACTTCTAACTGGGGAGTCAAATCACACAAGGCAGGATATGATAAATGCCACTGTGAAATGGTTCTAAGCAAAACCTGAATTGGAGAGCCCATGTTGGTTTTCTAGAAATGCATTAATTAATATCTAGAGAATATGTCAAATCTGTTAAGAAGCAGCTCCAAATTCAGAACTTCTAAAAAGATGTTTCTTACCATTTTAAGTAAAATATATTTAGAGACAAAGTTGTGAATTGACATAGGGCCAACTAAGTAATGTCTGGTTAAATGTCTAGTCATATTTACATTGGTAAAATTAAATGAATAGATGATCAAGTAACTTTGCATTTGCACATAATATGTATAATTCTGGTAAAATCAAAGAAACAATCATAATACTTTAAGATTTTATCCTGCCCTAAAATTCTATGATCCTATAATTTATCAAAATAGACTTGGGCTTTTAGTTTCTCCCACTGTATTTCTTTCCTTTCTGTTAAAAGAAAACCTCTGTTTATGAAGATTTTATCTCTGTAAAATAGCTGGGCTTATATAAAGAAGGGAATCATTTATTCAAGTAATTCTGGAAATTTTATTGATTACATCTTTCACAAAGCTCTGTAAAAGTAGGTGCTCAATAAATAGGTGTTGATATAACTTGATTTCTAAAAGTATTTTTAAGTGAAATTAGATTAGGGATTTGAAGTTCCTTGACAATAAAACTTACCTATCACAAGATATTAAATTCTTAATAATTGCTTTCCTAAGGTACTATAATTCTATGTGACTCAATTGGTTTCTATTATTAGAATGAGACCCAGAATGAACATTTCCAAAGTGTAACTTACTCTGAAAACCATGTTGGAAGTCAGGAGCGGGCAGGTATGTTGGAGATTCACAAATAACACTCAAAGCTAATTTTGTCATAGCTTTGGTGTCCAAAATTTGACTCCAAGAATTTTAGGAAAAAGAATAAAAATGAACTGATTTATATGGAACGCATTCTCTGCCTTTGAGATACCTCTTTTAAGCCTAAAAAGCACAATGGGCTGAACAAGGATAGATTCTTATGGTAATTGGACTAACAACACTCGAACAATTAGCCTCTAAGGGAACAAATAGTTGATTGTGTTCTTTTGTTCTCTCCATGACAATGACTACATGATAGGTTTTGGTAAGAGTTATTTTTCCATCTCATTCACCCTAAAAAAGGTTGTTTTTTAAAATATATATTTTTTCTTTTTTGTATTTTTTTGTACTTGACAGGTGAGTTAATTTTGTTCTCACAGAATTGGTTATTATATCTACATTCAGAGTGAGAGATCTGATCATCTTCACAGATGACACAGTGACTCAGGATCTCTGATGGGAGGTGTGGAATGGAACAAGTAAACTCTTTCAATGTCAAAAGAACAAATCTCCCAGACTCCTAAAATGCCTTAAAATTGGCTCATTCTGCACTTCAATTTAACTCTTGGCAAAAGTACAAACTTAAAAAAAGTTATCTTTGAAATGGACAAAGTGGGAAATACAGTGTGGATTCTTAAGGTATTTTAAGGATAACTGTCATTTCAATTGAAAGTTTCAGATTAGGTTTTAAGGGAAAGGTGGCAGCTAATTAGTTTCTCAACACTTTGGCACACAAGGTCAAATATCAGAAGGGATAGTTTTTATACCATCTCATGAAAAGCATTCTGTGCCTTTGACTCGTATTACCTAAATATATCTAGTTAATATGGGTATCTTGGCAAAAAGACATTTGACATTGAATTTTTGTCTCCATCCCCAACGGGAAATGTCTTCAACCAAACTTAGCATTCAGTAAAGAAAAAAATTAAAAATAATTACATGTAGGGGTGCCTGGGTGGCTCAGTGGGTTAAAGCCTCTCCCTTCAGCTCAGGTCATGATCCCAGGGTCCTGGAGTCGAGCCCCGCATCGGGCTCTCTGCCCAGAGGGGAGCCTGCTTCCTCCTCTCTCCCTCTTTGTCTGCCTCTCTGTCTAGTTGTGATCTTTGTCAAATAAATAAATAAAATCTTCAAAAAAAAAAAAATAATTACATGTAAAGTTCTTATGAGATTCATGGCAAATTCAGAACTGCAAAGTACCTTATTTATAATATCTTACCTTGCTAAGCCTCATATTAATATTATTAAAAAATATTAGTATTAAATTATTGATTTTTTTAAAGAAAGAATAATTCATACACCAATTCTACAAATATTTATTAAATGCCTATTATGTGCTAGGTACTATTCTAAGCATTGCTGATACAGAAAGGAAATAAATGAAGTCCCCCCTCTCCTAGAGCTTGTTTTTGGTAGGGGAGAGAGTGAATAAACAGACAAGTGAATACAGACCACAATAGCACCTAATGATAAATGTAATCAAGAGAAACGATGTAGGGTGAAGGATGAAAACTCAAGGGAGAGAGTTTTACTTTATTTTATCTTTTATTTTAAATAAAGTTTTATTCTGACTGAAAAATCCAAGTGAGTAAGTAATAGTGCTCCCCGCCTCAAATTTTCTTTTCTTTTATTATTTAAGTACTTTTAACATTACTCAGTGCTTCTCAGGATAAATGTATTCTTAATCTTCTTCAGCTGTTTTGCCCATCCCCACACCAATTTCCTTTTTAGCAACTACTGTTTTGTTCTCTATATTCAAGAGCCTTTTTTGGCTTTGTGTCTTTTTTTCTTTGTTCATTTATGTTGTTTCTTAAATTCCACATATGAGTGAGATCATATGGTACTTGTTTTTCTCTGACTGACTTATGTCACTTAGCATTATGCCTTCCAGATCAATCCATGTTGTTGCAAATGATAAGATTTCATTCTTTTCATTCTTCTTTCATTCTTTATTCATATGTATACATATCTTATGTATTTTATATGTCTTATACATATATATGCGTGTGGATATATATATATATATCTTTTTTATCCACATCTTCTTTATCCATTCATCAATGAATGGGCACTTGTGCTGCTTCCATATTTTGACCATTGTAAATAATGCTGCAATAAACATAGGGTATGTATATTTTTCGAATTAGTGTTTTCATTTTCTTTGATAAATATCCAGTAGTGGAATTACTAGATTATATGGTAATTCCATTTTTAATTTTTTAAAGAACCTCCATAGTGTTTTCCACAGTTATGGCACCAATTTACATTCTTACCAACAGTGCATGGGTGCCCTTTTTTCTTTACATCCTCTCCAACACTTGTTATTTCTTGAATTTTTAGCCATTCTGACAAGTGTGAGTTGTTATATAACTTTGCCTTTTTTTTTTTTTTTTTTAAAGCTAGGCTCCACAGCCAGCATGGAGCCCAGCACAGGGCTTGAACTTATAACCTTGAGATCAAGACCTGAGCTGAGATCAAGAGTTAGACACTCAACCAACTGAACTATCCAGTGGCTTGGACTTACATTTCCTTGATGATTAGTGATATTAGACATCTTTCTAGGTGTCTGTTGTCTTCTTTGGACTAATGTCTATTCATATCCTCTGTCCATTTTTTGATTGGATTATTTGGGGGTTTTTGGTATTGAGTTGTATAAATTCTTCATATATTTTGGATATTAACCCTCAAGTGAGAGTCTTTAGATAGAGTGGGCACAGAAGGCTCAAATAAAGTGACATTTAGACAGAGAATTTTTCATTTATTTATTCGACAGATATTTATTGAATACCCATTATAAGCTGGTCACAGTGCTTGCTGTTACGGGATTGCAGAATGAGATAAGATGCCTGGTTTCTAAGAATTTATAATCTAACAGAGGAGTGTAGCTATATTTATTTATTAGATGTTATAACAAAATGTGAACAGAGTGAGAGATGAGAAGAAAGAAATATTTCTTTCAACTCTAGTTATTAAGAAGCCTACCAGAACAAGATGGGCCTTAGAGAATGGGTGTATGGGTAGACAGATGTGGGACTGTATGTAAAAGGAAATCCATAGAGGGATGGATGAGCACATCATGAATGAAAACAAAGTAGCTAAAAATGTGGAGGGTGCTTAGAGAACAGTAAAGGTTTCGTTTGTGTTGAACAAGAAAGTGTGCTTCAGAAACTGAGGCCCTGAATCCATCTAACAATTCAAAACCAGCTCCTACAAGCAAGAAATTTATTTGAAGCCTTGTGTTCTACCTTTTAAATCCAGGTGAATTTTACATTCTAGAACATAAATTCATCTATGCTATTTCAAAATAAAAATATTGTCCCCAAACTCTTTAAATAAATTAAAGAGTGAAGGTAGAAGGTGGACGGTGAAGCATATTTACCTTATGGCTTCCAGTAGCTCCGTCAAATATTTAGCTGGGTATTCATATTTTACTTTGAATATCAAGGGTAGAAGAATAGAGAGAACTAATCCTAAAAAAGTAGATTGGACCCAAATAGCACTGGCTTTTGAATAATAGGCTCACTCGTTTGAAATGTGCCATAAAGAGAGTGGAAAATGAATACATGTTTTTAAATGAGGCATTAGCCTTATATTTGACCGGGCTGTTTCCTCGGCCTCAAGTGCCTTCCTCTTGCAAATCCTACTTATCTGCTATGGTGCAGTTCAAATATGACCCCTCACTCAGCCTTCTATGATTTCTGTAGCTGGACTTCCTTGGTGACGGGTCAGTACTTCCTTGACATTTATTGCATTTCACTTTTTATGTCAGTCATTTGATGCTCTTGGTTCTATCCACTGCAGCACCTGAATATGGACTTCCATGTGGGAAAAAAAGTGCTTGTAAAATGAATATAGATGAAAGGCCCCCCCAAAAGAACGATTATTCTAGTGGCAGAATAAAAGAGATACTAGAGGTGGGTAGACTAAAGGCAAAGGTATTGGTTAAGAGGCTCTTACAATTATTCAGTGATGAGGTAGTGAACACTGGACTAGGTAGTTGACATTAACTGTTTAAAATAAAAAGGAAGGAATGAATTGCTAACATATTGCAGAGTGGGAGTCCAAGTATTTGATGTGACCGAGGAAGAGAAACACACAGGAAGCTGGACTGCTTGTCTGGTAACCAAATTAGGGAATTTAGGACTGAGACCTGGTGTGGACGGAAGATGAAAACTTTGGATTTCTTGATATGTTGCTGATGGGAATATTATATAGAATTGTCCCCTGGCAAGTGGGCACATTTCAACACTGGGGAAAGTTATGAATGTGGATAAATTTAAGAACCATTTTCACAGAAGCAAGATTGCAACCTGAGGTGGTAGATAGAATCCCTGAATGAACCCACATGAGTAGAGAGAAAGGAATAGAGGAATTACAGTAAGGAATGTGTATAGTGAAAGAAGGGAAGAAAGAGGGAAGAGAAAATAGGGAATGGGAGTGAAAGTTCAGGGAGGCAAGAAGAGAAGCAGGATGTACTAGAAAGAAAAGAATTTTCAGGGGTACCTGGGTGGCTCAGTGGGTTAAGCCTCTGCCTTTGGCTCAGGTCATGATCTCAGGGTCCTGGGATTGAGCACCATATTGGACTCTTTGCTTGGCAGGGAGCCTACTTTCCCCCCTTCTCTGTGTCTGCCTCTCTGCCTACTTGTAATCTTTCTCTCTCTGTCAAATAAATAAATGAAGTCTTTAAAAAAAAGAAAAGAATTTTTAGGAGCAGAAAGCCACATCCTTCAGAGAGTGAAAACTTACAGTGATGGAGCAATTTGGAGACCTTTGGGAATAGAAGCAAGATTTTGGATGGGTGAGGAGAGAGTGAGGGTGAAGACACCAAGCCTGCGGTTACTAACTGGTTACTATCACTCATTTGAGGTGTGTATGCCTCTAGAAGGAACAAGAGACTTAGTATAGTCTGATAGCCAGAACTCAAATCATCGTGTGGAAGCAAGGTGATATTGATGGGCCACAATTGAATGTTCATGCCCCTCCCTTCCCTACCAGGCCCCAGGCATTTCATTTCCTGCCTATCCTGGCCTGTCAGAATCACAGCAGTACCCCAAGATATTGGTCTTTTTAAAACTATTGTTTCTGCTCAAAATATGTCTGTCACCAGAGTCCTGCTCCTTTGGAGTGGCACTTTCCAGGTGTGTTTCACAAATGATAGCCCTTCGAGATGCTATCTGATAGGGGACTCTACAGTCAGGTAAGTCTGGAAAATGCCACAGGGGATGTTAACATGTGAACTTCTATGGAATCTCTCATGAAGAAAGACCTTATTACTTTTGTTTCAACTACCAAATATTATTTCTTCACAGACTCATCTCCTTTTTTATTGTTACTGTCAAAAAACTCTTAATGGTTTTATGGTACCTATGTGGGGAAACTTGGCTTTGGATTCTTGGTGATGGATAATTAATTTGATAAATGCATACATGTTTGGTGTTAATGGCTGTGAGAGGATAATTAACTTTGTAATATTAAATATTCATAATGTACCAGGGAATTCAAAGAGAAAATAATAAAAAAAGTTTAGTGTGGGAGGTTCAGGATTGTGGATGATAAGTGGATGCTGGTGACTCAAGATCTCTTTTGCATTTGGATCCACAGCTAAATTCTGCATCCTTTTTACTAGGGCTATTATGGTTTTTCGACTGCAAAACTTCAATCAATTCTTCATCCAGCCTGAGAAATGGAAAGGAGGAATACAGCACCATGACAGTATCTTGTGCGCTGCATTTTTACCCCCACAAACTCTTGTTACAGGTTAATTGAACCTTCTCCGGACCATCAGTGGTGAACAATTGGTTTCTTTTGGCTCAGTCACTTTTTTTTTTTTAAATAAAGATTTTTATTTATTTATTTGACAGAGAGAGATCACAAGTAGGCAGAGAGGCAGGCAGAGAGAGAGGAAGGGAAGCAGGTTTCCTGCTGAGCACAGAGCCCCGATGTGGGGCTGGATCCCAGGACCCTGGGATCATGACCTGAGCTGAAGGCAGAGGCTTTAACCCACTGAGCCACCCAGGTGCCCCATGGCTCAGTCACTTTTAAAAATCCTTTTCTGAATTGCAAAATGAATAGATATCTTGAAGACTCAGCCTTTGCACTGAGAGCTACTCTTGGTCCTTATTTCCAGGGTAGCATGTTAGTGGTGAGGACTGTCAGCTCTACAGCGAGGCTGCCTGGCTTCAGATCCTGGTGCCACCACTATCCAGTGCATCATATCGAGCAAGTTCTTTAATCTGTACACCATGGCTCTCTCTGGCTAATAAGAATATATCAATATCTTGGTTTAGAGTGAAGATTGAGTAAACTAATCTGTGTAAGGGCTTAATACAGTGCTTGACACACAGTAAGCTTATCAGTAAATGTTAGCTTCTGTTTTTATTGTCCTTTTTCCAGAAACAGCATTAGGAATGATGGGAACAAATCATACTTCTGTGGCACTCAGATGTTTCATAATGGGAACATGCTAACACTTTGGCACAATTTAGTCTAAGTAATTTTGGTTAAAGTCTGGCATCACCAAATGCCTACAAATCCAAGCCCTTAAAAAGATGCATGGGCATGCTTTGATGTGCATATGAAAGAGGATCAGAAATCGTTGTATCATTTCTGGCCAAAGAAAACAATTTATAAAGATAGATTGCACCATGAAATTAGAGAGTCCATATTTTGACAACCTAGGTTGTTTTTTTAATAGAACCCAAAATGTCAATTAAGAGGAATGAAAACTCACAGGAAAAGAGCCAGGATATCTGTGAAGTGTTACAATATGTGGTTTACAGCTCTGTGTACACTTACATTTCCACTGTCTTCAGGAATTACCTGATTACCTGCCAGTAGGGCCAACTCTGCAGTTGAATTTGCTTTATAGCTGCTGAAAGTCCAGCCCTGCGGGTGGTAGCACATACTGAAATGTGATGGAGACAAGATATCAGGCTGCATCTTTATTATTCTAAAAGTGTCAGAATTTACCTTTGTAACTGGTGGATAGATGATGTCTTCATTGACTCTCAGCCCACCAGTCCTATATGAAAATGTTTGGCCAGGCGCTTTATAACTTAAACATTTCAAAATCACGGGAGCAGATGGCTACTCTCTTGTACAGTTACTCCATGCAAATCCATCATCCTTGGCCAATTTTTGAGTTACACAGGTTGCTCTTGCCGGAACAATACGGAGTTTTGTATGTATTCTTCTCTTCTTTCTCCTGATCCCAAGAAAGTTCCCATCTGTACATCCCACTCAAATGCGGGTCTTCCCTTCTGCTTTTCACTTGACCCTAATACTCTGCTTAGTGGGGACCTCTCCTTGCCTTGCTGCAGAGAACAGCAGTCTGGGTGAGCTTTGCTCCTCCCCAAGACAGGCTTGGCCAGACTGTCTCACTATTTGGGCTTTTTTGCATAATCTGTGATGAGCAGGAGGGAAGGACTTTCATAAAGAATATAGGAGAGAGGGAATGAAAATAATACACACACACACACACACACACACACACACACACACACACACACACGAATAGATGTGGCAAACAGAAACCAAGAAGGATTTTATTTGTTTGCCCTCAATAATAAAAAAAGTATAATCATTATGAACATTTTTTTTAGTTCTTATAATATACTAGGCACTATTCTAAGTACTTTTCATTCACAACAACGTTATGAAATTCGATTTTAATTCAGTTTTATAGATGAAATTGTGGCCTCAGGTAAATAACTTAACCACGTTTACACAGCCAGCAGGTGGCAGAGCTGAGAATCAAACTCAAGTTGTTTAATTGCAAAGCCCGTATTCTGAATGCCTTATTACTATAAAATAAAAAGATATGGCAGTAATTTCCAGTACATTGAATACACAGGTACACGATGAGGATTCTAAGTTGTAAAGTTTAATAAAATACTAGTCATTATTATTCATGTTTCCAAAAATACAGAGAGTACCTACTATGCGCCAGATTGTGTGTCAACTGTTCACAAATAGTGACTTCTTCTCCCATTGCTGTTGCTCATGTTTTCCAACTTTCTGGCAATTTATGTTCTCCATCCTGGCTCATATAGGGAGTTATGATGGAGAAATCATTCTGTGGAACAACAACACAGAAAATGCTCACTGTGTCCTTCACCCTGATTATCAGAGGCTGCTAGAATCAAAACCAGGTGAGTACAAGTTTGAAAATAAAATAATGTGGCTGAGTCAAACCACCGTAGGCTTCGTTGTTTATTCATGTTCCTGATGCAGCTCACTCCTAAATTATAGATGATTGGCCATAAGCGCCAGGGATTAGTGAGACCGTTGTCCTGTCAAAGTGACTAAAAAGAACCTTGAGATTTACTTGGCTTAGCAAATTCTCCGTGGCGTGCTGTTGCTTGTCTTTATGCCACATCAGCTTTTCTGAATTACTGACAGCAGGGAGCAGGCCTCTCATTTCCATCTAGTTTAGTTTTTGCCAATAAACCTAACCAAACTGCCTTTGAGTGAATCTTGGTACCCCTTGGTAGGAAGATAGGAGCTCATGTTCACTTGATAGGCTGCTCAGGCTTAGTCTAGAGCTTGTATTAAATATTACGCCACCTGGAAATCTTAAATTATTTCTTGCTTTAGAAACCTGTGAGGAACACGAGATGGGAGTGTATTGTATTTTATGGAAGTTTAGCCGAGCACATGAATATTTTATACTTAAGCAAAATGTCTTGACAATTGCCTTTTGCATTTTATTTCAGTTTCCTTAGATACTGAAGGTTTTTCCTTAGGATTATTTATTTAGGTAATGAATATGTCATTCTTCATGGCCCACTGAGGTTCTGTTGTCTCAATTGGATAAACTCACAGAGCTGGACTGGACTGTAGGAAAGGATAGGTTGTCCAATACAGCTTTATTTTATGAAAATGGAGGGAGTAATTTGTTAAGAGTAAGCCCTTAACGATTTGGGCTTACTTGTCTGTACGCACAAAGCTCTGGCCTGCTATCTGTATGAAGAGTTAGCCATTAGGGTTCACTTGAACCCTCCATGGAAAGGGTAGAATTCTGCTTCTTTCTTTATATTGGCCTGCAGGAGAGTGACATCTTGCTCTTACAGCAAGCCCAATTGTGGCTACGATTAAAACTCCGAAGAGGTAGATAAGAAAGAGAAGTGGATAATATCAAACTTCTAAGACAAGAGAGGCATTGCTAGAGATGTCTTGCTTTGAGATTTTGCAGATCCTCCCTGTGTAGATTTTTTCATAGCTATGAACAGACTATTCATAGATTCTGAATATCCCCAATTCTTATTAGTGTGGCCAGGAGATGATGTCACAAGATAATCGAAGTGTCCCTAGGAAGGTCCTCTATGGGGTAACTCACTAGCAGATAATATTGCTGCTAGACTGATCATTTAAATATATTTAAATAGTCATTATAGCTCATGTTCATTATATTATTTGCAAGATTAGTATTAATGATTAATGAGCTGAAAATGTCATGGTGTTAGAATCACATTTGTCTTGAACAGATCAGGATTTCTAAGACGTTAACACTGACTACAAAATGAAGTCCCTATTAATTTGTATCAAGGGAAAACACAGTCAGTGTGTATGTAATATGCAAAACGAAGGTGGAGTCAAACAACCCTTCAAGTTGGCATTGAAGCCGTGAATAGCAGAAGGTCGGTTGGATGTTCACTGGAAGCCTACTGTAAGACTTGATGGGGTCACCGGAGACCGATGGAGGCAGGCCTGTTGTTTTTCATAAGCATTCAGTTGACAAGCAGATGTTTCTCCTCATTAAGACTTCTAGCTTTGTGTCCATCACAGGTACAGAGCCTCAAAAGCTTTTCAGCGCTGGGAGGAGTCGCTCCACCTGCCCCAGCACCAACCAGGCTGCACTGGGAGCCCACTCCTTGGAGACCCTCACCAAGGGCAATAATGCTGTTGTGGGGCTCTGCTTCCTTGAAGCAAGAAAAACCACTGCAGAGACAGGTATAACATACATTCCCATTCTGACTGTGGATTGATGTATTTGTAAAATGTGGGGGAAAGGGAGCAATGAAGACCATTTAATGTGTTCCTTTGTGGGTCTTGTAGAGCTTGACCCCATGTAGCTAACAGTCCATGTTGAGTCCCGGGAGGCCCCCTAGCCACAGCAAGTGAGGTTGGGGTTCAGAAGGGAGGGTCCAGGAGCAGGAGCCAGATTTGAACCCCCAGCGAATCAGTGCTGCACAGCTCAGGATCTGAGTAGAAGAAACGCTGGCAAACAGTTTGCTCTGGATGACAATCTGAGTTGCTGTGGCATAAAGAGGTTTGGTGGGATAGAGAGCACAGCAAGAAATAGGGTCCAAATATACATGCCAAGGCTTAGGACTATATATGCTCCAGAAGGATAGAGTCCCACTGTGCTGGAACCCAGTATCAAAATGGGCTAGAAGAAAATAGTGAGAAACTTGGAGATGGGGGCAGTGGCAAAATTTGAAATAACTGCTGATCCTAGATGAAGAGAGCTGCTTGCTTTTTTCTTAATTTCCTCCCTTCTTCGCCCCCATCCTTCCTTCCTTCCTCCCTCCCTCCCTCCCTTCTCTTTCTTTTCTTTTTTTGTAATGGCTTGGGTTTCATTACCAGTTATGCTTACTTTCCAGAGTAAGTCAGGGTCCTGGTTAGTGCTTCTGCTGAGACGTATGCTAAGACTGGTGCCACCAGGTCACTTACTGTAGCCTTTTGGCATTACATAGATGAAATAACCTTTTGCTTAATTTCCCCCTTGTTTTCAATAGTTATGTTAGCATGGTGTTGACACTGCCTGCATTTTCTATAAATTAAAATATGCTTTTGAGAATAATGCATATTGTTTTACCTTTCATCTAAAAATTGTGTTTTATAAATATTTTTTCTTAGTATGGACAAGCTAGACGTGTAGGTGTTATGTGTATGAAAAGAACTAAACATATCCGAACCACATTTTCCATATTTACTTACCCACATTCAGTTTGCAGATAGAAGATCTGCATGATTTTTATATAAAAATTTTCAGCATTAAAAATCAATAAAGGTATACCCTTAAGAATTTAAGAAACCTTGTGGAGTATTTAGAATAGACTTTGAAACAGTTAGATTCTAAAACTTTGTATTTTCTAGAACTCCCTTCTATTCACAAAATGAACTATTATCCTGAAATTGCTCTCATTTCCTCTACACTAATTCTTCTTAATGTTATCAGTATTCCCAAATTGTTTCCACCGAAGCGGCTACAAGTCATTATTTCTACCTTAAACAGATATGATTGTTAATTGGCAGTACATTTGTGAAGTAAATTGAAAGTCATCTACAGATTTATCAAATAATAATAGGAACTTGGCCACAGAAGAATAATTTAGGGAGAGTGCTTCTACAAAGCATATAAAAATAGAAAATGAAAAGGTGAGTTCTAGGCCTGTGAGCCAAAAAAGGGTTCCATAAGGGCTCCCAATGAATTCTTGATGAAAAATTAAAAACAAGCCCATAAATAGAATCCTAAATGCATGATGCTGTGTAGAGAAATTAACATCTATGCTGCTCTAACGACATATATGCAGCCAACTCCATGCGGGAGGAATTATACTTCTTTGGTGTATGTGTATATAGGTTATTAAGAAAGATGGGTTAATGTAATTAGAATATTATCACAATATTGAAATTAATACTTGATAAATTTATTTGGATGAACAAATTAATTCTATCTAACTTTAAAAACCAATTATCTTGAAATAATGAAGGAAAGGGAATTCAATGTAATGGAACATCTTGCATTTCCAATCTCATTTGATACTCAACACAAAACAGTAATGTTATCATGGCATTATTTCCATTTTATATTGGAGAAAGTCGAAGTGCTGGAAATTGCTATCCAGGCTGCCTATCGCTCCAATAGCCAAATGCTTTCCGCATGGCAAGCTACTGAAGACATTTTTTTCTGGTTTGTGTTGTCACATTTTCCTAATTAAGTCTTGTCTTACACGTTAGGAGGAGCTAACCTGGTGTCGTGTGGAGGATCTGGGTATGTCAGATTCTGGGACACATTTAAGAAGCAACTTCTGGCTGAATTTTTGGCTCATGGTGGAGTTGGATCCATTATTATGTCTACTGATAAGTCAAACCAATACCTCACCACAGGAGGTCTGGATGGACAATTGAAAATCTGGGATATAGAAGTAAATTGACAGTATTCTCATATCCTTAGCATTGTTGATTGCCTTGTGCTGCAGATAATTAGGAATCTGGTCTTATCTATCTCCTGGATAAGGGAAGACATGATCAGTCTGAGTACTGTAAAGGAAACATTAACATGTATCAGGCAGAGAGATCTCTTAAATAATTTATGGGGAAATACAGACTGTTCTCAGTATGAAAATCTTCTCAAGCCTGGGGCATCTGCATGGCTTAGTCAGTTGAGCAACTGACTAAGCCAACTCTTGTTTCAGTTCATGCCGTGATCTTATGGGCTGTGAGATCCAGACCCATGTCATCAGGCTCTGTGCTCCGTGGGGAGTCTGCTTGAGATTCTCTCTCTCCCTCTCCCTCTGCCCTTCTCTCCACTTGCACTCATGCACTCTCTCACTTTCAAATAAATAAATCATATATACACACATACAAATATATATACACACACATATACATATACATGTGTGTATGTGTATATGTATATGGGTATATACGTATGGGTAATCAAGTCACTCACCCAATTTAGGAATGCAGTATTGTCAGGAAGGTACTGAAGCATTGTTTGAGCATAAGTAATTAGGATATACCTTATTCGAAATGAGACTGTAAACCCAATTTAAACAGAGTATTGGCCCTTCATCCAACATTATCATCATCTGAATTAGTTTGGGATTTTTGTGTCAGTGATTACCTGCTTGATTTTCTAATAATATTATAAAATCATATAATATGCAACTATCTACAAATGGTAAAATTCATCTCTCTCAAATAACTGACTTGACTGTTAACTCTTTCTGTTTTTCATTCTTCCCCTCCCCTCTTCCTTTCGTTCCACTTCTCAGTTCAGGCAAATCAGTTAGAAACATTTTTTGACACTTAGTACAATTTTTCTAAACTCTGTTATGATGAACTATTCTTTTGCATTTGGAGAACAGAGAATTTTTCCCAAATGTACTTTTTTTCATTTCTGTATCAGACATTTTAAGAAAAAGTGTTATGTTGCTGCAATAATTTAATACTTGGACTTTTTAGAATTCTGGAATTTCTTTTCATTCAGGAATACTGTCTTAATTCCAGCAAGAGCAAAATCACACAGGCCCCAGCTCTGATACGATCATTCCGACCTCATGAAGACCAGATAAGTTCCTTAGAGATGTGTAAGATGGGTGGCCACTTACTGATTATCTCCTCATCTGCAGACGGCAGCATTTGTGTGACTGATGTCCTTGGTGCTCCTCTCTGGATCTTTGGTCAGGTAGAAATATTGCTTCTTTATTATTCTAGTATTTACTTGACATTTAGTATGAACTTGGGCTGATTTCTATTTGAGTCTCATCAGCTGTTAATGTTCATCAGTCATGAAAGAACTGACTTCCATTTCTGGAGCTGTAGCTACAGGCATCTCTTGTCTTGTTTACCATTAACCATGACAGTTCCATCAAGTGGAAGACTCTAGAGACATGGAAAGATGGAGGCTCTGTGCAGCTCAAAATGTTTCAGAATTTCTGAGAAAACCTTCTCTTTAAAACTCCTTCAGTTTCAACGTCTAGTAAAAACGCAGTATGGATATAATTACCATGTTATTCTTAAGCAGGTAAAGGACAATGACTGTCAAATAATAATCAAATACAGAAAACTTTAGGAAAAATAAACCTCTTCCTGTCTGATTTATTCCTCACCAAATAACAACAACTACTAACAGTTGCTGAGTTTTTCCTGTATGACTAGGACTCTGTTCTATGGTCTCCACATGAATTATCTCATGTAATCACAATTCCTCATCCCATGAGGGAGGAGCTCTTCATTATCGCCATTTTACAAATGGAAAACAGAGGCACAAAAGGTTTGAGTCAACTCCTGAGCTCACAGAAGCTACCAAGTTGTAGAATTTAACTTTTGAATCAAGCTGGCTCATTTCAGAGCTTATGCTTTTAACCCTTCCTCCCATGAAACTAAGTTCCCATTTATACCTATTAAGACAAACAGAAGTGGGGGGCATGGTAGAAAGGAAATAGTCATTATCTCAGATTTATTTTATTTTTTCCATTTGTCTTCATGGGGACTCTGTTCTTGCTCCCTTTGGGACTTGAGGGACAAAATATCAGTTTGATGTGTTTCAGTCATTACTGTCGAGGCATAGTTGCATAAGGTCAGGCTGGTGGGATGAGGTTGGGCTGACACCTCACTTTCAGTCTGGCTGGTTGACTTGGTTCTATTTGGCAGACTCCATTTTTAGTCATGCCATGAGAAACAGCAACTGTCTTCATTTTGGAAGACGAAGATTGATGTTGTTTACTTTTGAATTGTTTTGATGATGTCAACCTGTTCTGAGAGAGTTTTATACAACCCTACGGGACACAAATGGTGATGATAAATCAGAAAATAATCTGGGGTGGTGGGCCCATGTTTAGCCGGGTAATATGGGAATCTCCAGGTAGCACTCAAGAGCTGTACAGTCTCTTCTGCTCTGTAAATAAGGCAAGGGCTAGACTTTTCTCAGTTGGAAAAAAAGAGCCTCTGAGTGGTAACTCAAATGCGTGCACACGCATGTGCGTAGGTGTGTGGTGAATGAGGCAGAGGGCCATAGCTGGCATTCTGAGCACAAGATGAGTTGGAAAGATGCTTATGTAAGTGAAGAAGTTAATGTAATGCTGAATTGCTGTATGGCCGTGCTTTTTGGGCTCTGGGGACTTGAAGTGGAGGTTAGAACAACAGGTAAAGAAGAAGTTTCATCAAGTGGCTGACATCTGGAAAGTAAGTTTCTTAGAGGAGACTGAGGCAAGAAATCACAGCGCTCTAGGTGCGGGTGCCATATTGTGCCCGCCGCACAGTAGCTGCGGCTAAATTTTATTTTAATTAAGAAGTGTGTGCCTTTAAAACTGCTCATTTTTATGCCTTTGATATTTGTCCTTAGCTGTTTTATAAAGTCTTTGTATTTTGAACGATTCTAGACTCAAAAAGCCTGTGTGAAAATGGTTTGGTTTTCCCTCTATGTTCAAGGCAGGAAAAGAGCCCCCAGGGCTGGGGTAGTCTTAGGAAAGGCTGACAAACCTGGAGACAGCTGGGTTTTCCATTTTTTTTCCTGCTTGAAGTCCCCCCAGCCAAGGACTCACTTTGCTTAAGCCATCTTGAATATAGGTGCTGCTGGTCCCAGGGGTTGGGATTGGGGTGAGAGGAAGACAGAGGAGAGAGAAGGGAAGAGAATAAATTAATAGATACTGGAAAATAGCAGTGGTGAATGTCCTTCTCATTGTTGTATAAGAAGAGACACTCATTTAGATAAAGAACAGAAGGATATGGAAGGCAGATGGTCATACATAGATAAGAAGGAGAAGAGACCCAATTCGTAAACATAATTTGGATCAGAAAATTTTTGCTGAACAAACCTGATGTGTACAGTGCCTTGACTTCTGCCTTACATTTGAATGTTGTATTTGTTTAGTTGAATTAATTCTCATTTGATAGTTATAAAAACAGGAGGAAATGCAGTAATGTATTTTAATTTCCTACATTAAGACTTAATTTTCCAATCACACGCAGTCTGATTGAAGTATTTAAAATGACGTGCCATGTGATTCCATATATTTCATGAATGAGGTTATTTTTTTAAATAACTAAGCAATTTTTATAACATAGCTATGGATCTGAGGTTGGTTTTCAAGTTCGACTTTTTAAAAATTTAGAGTGTGGTATGTGTATTTCTGGAGTTGGGAAAATGGGTGAAGATGATTTATCTGTGGAGATTGCCTTGTCCCAGGAAACTGTCAGATGATTATGCTATCAAAATGCATTAGTGATGTGTGCATGCATTCAGTGCTCCTCTTCGCACACTGACCACAGTTGCGTTAGGCAGGGTGCGGGCACTGGCACCTCTCCTCCTGGTCCTGTGGGGGCCCATGTTGTGGGTTGTGCATACTCACCCAGTGTTTCAATTGTGATGTAGTTGCTCATATTTAAATAGTAAAGATTTCATATAAGATCCAGATTTCCCGCTTCTCTTGAAAAGGAGCATGTCAGTCCTCGAGAATAACTGTAAAATGGGTTCTCTCCAGTTCGCCGTAGTTCCTACCTCTCCCTATTGCTAGTAATCGCTAGGGCTGAACTTCCTTTGCTATTTATCACCTTATAGGAGGCTTGATTCATTCATTGCCTCCATCTTCCTGGGTCCTGTAGGCGTTTTCCTCTGTAGTCCCTTCTGACAAGATTAGCAGTTTATAGGCCAGTCAGATATCCCAGGGATGCCTGACTCCCTCATACCACACGGGCTGTATTCCCTCATCCATCCCTGTGTGTATGATGGGAATTGATATAAGACAAGGACATTGGTTCTGTATCTCAAATATAAAATAAAATGTCAATGAGAGCTTCTGCTAAATATTAAGTATTGTAGTCAAGTTTTGTGAAAACTATTATGTAACATATTTTCAGTGAAAAATCCTCAATGATTTGATTATTTTTTGAGACTTTTCTAAGAAGTTAGAGGCAAAGAAAGTAGTTTTATAAAAAATTAACTGATAATTTTTCAGCAAAAGTTATTTTTTAGTACACATAGATCTTGCTATTCAAGATTTTAAAGTGGAAATATCAGTTTTTTGTAGTTCATTATCTTTTCAGAGAATCTGTGTTTCTTATGACACTTACTACTTTCTACCTTTATTAAAGTTACATATATATGTCTCATCTCCCGTATAAAACTGTAAGGCCTTTGAAGAACCATGTTTCATTTATTTTTTTTGGTATGTACCCAGGACTTCAATTAGTAGTATAGCACATAAATGTTCAAAAAAAAAAATGTCATAAAAATAAAATAAGTCTCTTTTTCCAGGGAAAGCATGGGCAAATTGAAAACTGTTTTTCCCTTCCTAAAAGAGATACTA
This sequence comes from Mustela erminea, assembly GCF_009829155.1. Taxonomy (NCBI): domain Eukaryota; kingdom Metazoa; phylum Chordata; class Mammalia; order Carnivora; family Mustelidae; genus Mustela; species Mustela erminea. Next base: position 128,830,088 of record NC_045614.1, read on the forward strand.
ACTTAATGAAAAGTGAGATTCAAGAAGAAAGCAAAAGGGAAATTCCTCTACTTTCTAAGGAGGAATCATGTTTAGACCCACCAGAACATTCTCTACTTGATAAGAAAAACAAAGATGAAACCGCATGCAAGTAAGTAATTTGAAGTGTTACCTGGATGCCAACTGGAGTCCAGATAAGACCTAAAAAGATTGGCCCAAACTTCTCTCTGTGATCCGTGGAACATGCAATGACTACTTCAAGGGTGTGTGTGGTGAGGGATAATTTATATTATTGGGGTTATTATATCTAGTTCAATTTCTTCCTTCCATTGAATTCTTTTTTTTTTTTTTAAGGTTTTATTTTTATTTGTCTGACAGAGAAACAGTGAGAGAGGGTACAAGCAGGGGGAGTAGGGGAGGGAGAAGCAGGCTTCTCACTGAGCAGAGAGCCTGATTTGGGGCTGGATGCCTGGACGCTGGGTTCATGATCTGAGCTGAAGACAGATACTTAATGATTAAGCCACCAATGGGTGAATTCTTGATCTCTATTAAGGATCTTCTAGTCCTCTGTTTCTGTTCCATCATCAACCCAATTGTTCAAATTAGCCCCTTTACTGAAAAACAATATAATCTCTGTATGTATGTATGTATGTATGTATGTATGTATGTATGTATGTATGAATGTATGTGTATATCTATCTCAAAATGTACATCAGATTTACTCCTGGTTTTGGTAAGGTGTACAGTGGCTTATATGACAAAAGTTCAAAGAGGTTAACTTTGAATATTAGACATGACTCTCTTTTAAACTCTTCTTGTCTTTTCTTCATTGTGAATGAAACTCTTTCCTTTCTTCATCCCACTCTGCTGGATCCCATTCTTCTATTCCTCTCTTTCTCTAATGCCAGGCAGTTTCAATAGTTCTTTTTATTAACCCATGCTTTCATAATTTTTTAGTAGATGTTATTTGTTTATTTATTTGAGAGAGAGAGCGCACAAGTTGGGAGTGGGATATAAGGGAGGAACAAGCAGAGTCTGTGCTGAGCACGGAAATCCACCTGGCTCAATCCCAGGACCCTGAGATCATGAACCAAGACGAAATCAAGAGTCCTGCATTTACCTGATTGAGCTTCCTGGGCTCCCCTCTCATAATTTCATCTTTCGTACTCAACAAATATTATTTATGAGGATGATTTTATTCACTGTATGTTCTTTGATATAAGTGAAACATGTTTATCATGTACATAGTATTACTTTTGGGGTTTATAGAAAAATTATTAATTTTAAATAATATTTAATGATATATTTAATAGTTAATAATATTAATATTTAATTAATTAAATATTATTAGCTAAAGTGTGTTTATATTAAGGAGGTTTGATGGAAGTTTCTCTCGTGTCTGCACTCAGAGACATCTGCATCATGCAGATGCAAACATCTGCATTGCCTGTTTATAAATTCATGCACCTTTGGCCAATCTCTTATGGCTCAACCCTGCTAACTGAGGTTACCTTTGGTGATACGCATTGGTGTTTTCCTGTTACAGTCCCTCTCAATGGCAGGCCTCTCCTCTTGCACAACTTCTGAGTCAGCTTTGGCTTGGCTCATAAGAAGCTCACACATTCTTACCACACCAGCTGCCTGGTTGCCCTTCGTTCCCTACTCATATGATAGCTGATGTCAGAGCTTTTTGCCTGTAGACTTTTCCAGGTGTTGATGAGTCATTGATCCATTCTGTCCTTCTAATGGTTACCCCAGGGGGGCATACACTAAACTCTGACTGGTTTCTGAGAGTGGAAGCTAGAACCCTAGGAGAAGCTTCCTTCCTCTCCCCAGGGCAGTGGGACACAATGCATACCTATAGCTCTCTCCTCTCTTACCGCATCTTCAGTCTGTTTCTATCCTAGAGTGTGGGTGGGCCTGGTGTCAGCAGGTTGGTTGTAGAGCTATCTTCTTGTCCTGCCCAAGGAATCTAGCACCTCATTCAGAAATATACTTTTGCTTCTTAATTAATGAATTATTTTGCTTTCAGACTTTTTGAAACTCTGACAGGGAGATAAAAGAAAAAAAAAAATCCCCCTTTAAACATCCTGTTACACTAAATTACACTTTGGTATTTGTTCTTCCATTTCCTTGAATTATGGCTTGCTGAAATGTCAAGTGGCATTTTACTTTCAGGCAGAAGGATGTTTTCAATTTAGAAATATAGCATGACCAATCCTGTACAATCATAGAATGCTGGGAATGGAAAGATTTTAGACATGATAAAAGGCCCCAACCCTGCCACCCAACTAAATTTAACAGATGAGGAGCTAAAGTTACCCCAGGGTAACACAGATAGAGCATTGTTTCTCTTCCTGTCACACTCCTAGCAGAGTGAAGGCAAATATCATCACAGATTCTTGTTTAAGAGTATTTCAGTTAGTAGACTAATTTCCTTTTCCTTATGACACACTTAATTATTCTTTTTTTTAAAAATCAGCTTTTCCTTTGAAATTTCCAGTAGTAAGAAGCAAAGTTGCCTCTATTCTGCATTTTTTCAAACAACAGTACATCAAAAAATGCCTGTTATCTTTAAAATTTCTGCTTTATCTAATTTAGATGACTGGATTGAAATAATTTTAGGACTTTATGGTAAGCAGATAGTACAGAATAATGTCACTTTAGAATTACTGAACTAATTAGAGAAAGAAAGGCAAAAAATGTATCCTCAGAATTGGTTTGGCAGGTAAATCCTTCACTTTTCCCAGGAACAGGACCAGGGATCCTCTATGGAAGTCATACCAGTGCAATGTAATTGTCAGCTAGAAAATGTCCTCCATAGCCTCCATCCAATACTGAGGAGACTACAGATGATTTTCTGCATAAGAGAATATTATTCTCAAGGATGGCCCTATTCCTAATCAGATTAGTAAATACAAGGAGGAAATCATGCCAGTTTTGGTCCACTTGCAAAAATACCTTTAAAAATACATGAAAGAATTTAAGGGAACTGAAGAGAGAAAAGCACAGCTGGTATGTCTGTGTGCAGGTGGGGGTATGTTCAGAGGGAGGCAAAACAGTAAGAAAGATGGAGATGCAAAAAGGAAAAGCCAATAGAATGTGGAAGAGGCAGGAAAAATAAGGGGAAAAATCAGACACTTGAAAGCTACATTCTCATCTTAACTCCTAAGATCCTCTCTCTAGGATAAAGATCTTGGCATATATTATCTTCTGGCTTATACATAAATAACAGGTTTCCATAGCGCTTAAGGTATTGTGTAATATTATGTGTGAGAAGTGGGTAGGTGGTAGAATGTCATTTTCAATTTAAGTCCTGGGGAGATGAAGACAAATATAGAATTTAAGAGAGTAATATAAAGTCCTAATGCTAACTTCACAGTTGATACAGAGAAACGGATTTTTTTCCTTTCTTAGATTCTGCAAAAGTGAAAAAAAGGAAGAAATAAATGAAAGGGTAAAATAGGTGGGTAAAGTAGGCAAAAATAGTAAAAACAAACAAACAAACAGTAGACAAAGATTTTTCTTCCTTCATAGCAATGTTTGATTTCCGGACTCATACAAGACTATTCTTATCTAGAAAAGTTATAGATAAAATGAGTAGCTCAGACAGTATAACTTGAGAGTATTTCTTTACTGCAAAAAACCCCCAAAAACCAAAAAAACATGTTCTTTAGAAGTTTTGGATGTACTAATAAGCAAGAAGCAAAAAGATGAAAAATCACCTGTTGCAAAACTTAGGTATTTCCAGTTCCAGGCAAATAAGCAAATAAACGTACATCTTATGAAAATGAAGAGTAGCATACATAGTTTATAACCTGTTATATCATACAAAAAATACACAGGGAGTCCATTCCTGTGCAAATTAACAGACGTGTCCACAGACCCCCACATCTGTAATGACACCCTAGGAACTTAGGAGTTTTGTAACCATTTCCTTTCTGTCAAGCATTTAGGCTTGACAAATGTTATCTGGGAAAACATTTCTTAAACACCTTCATGCTTACATATTAGAACACCCAATGGCATTTGTCATTAAAATAAATCCTTTGAAAAGGAATTGTGGAGTCCAACGATTCAAAGGCCTTTGGGTCATTGTGCTAAGTTGCTGTCCCTAGACCTGTGGGTTCCTCTACCACCACTGCATAGAAATGGCGACTGCCTCAGAACCAACACTGGATGTTGTCAAGTCCTAAAACTGTTGCCATGGTATCTCATTATTGTTTTCAGTTGAATTTTTTGATTATTTGTGAGAATGAACTTTTTTTCCCCGCATGTTTATTAACCTTTAACAATTTGATAATGAACTTGAAAGAAGCATTAGACTCGACTGATTCCTGTCACATCATTCAGAGAAGCACATTATGGACTCTTCTTGAATAATTCCTATGGGAGGCACTCCCCATCTTAAAGAAGGCCTTCTCTGATACTGAACCAGTCTTTATTACAGAATGACTCTAAAGTTAAGTCAAATCTATTCATGTGTAGACCTCTGTCTCATTGACCTTCATTCTTATTCTAGGGCAGCAAAGAGCAAGTCTACTCTACCTTCTGTTTCTAACACTTTTCACTTTGGCTGCCATTTCAAAAGTCGGGAAAGGGTTAATTATCAGAAAGCAGGATAAAAGAATCAGATGGGAAATGAACGAAATTTCCCTTAGTTACTCAGTAAGTTTGTGTAAGACAGAAGGCACACTTAAAATTGATGTCTCTTAGACATGAGAAATAATTATGATGTTCTAAATTCTTTATTATGGTTAAGAGGGAATTGATATTTAATATTGTTTATATGCTGTTGATTACCTAATTATCCTGCCGGTAGATCTTCTGTGAGAAATTAAATTAGAAAATTTATGGACAGCTATAAGAAAAAATACACAAAACATTAAAATCGTATTTTAAATTAGGCCTTATATGACATAAAACACTTGGAGGATTAGCAGTCTACTTTTGCCAAAAATCTGTGGCAATAATCATCCTTTGCCCATATAGAACAAATGAAAGTCTACACAATTTTTATTTATTTATTTATTTAAAAATTTTTAAAAAGATTTTAAAAATTTATTTCAAACAGAGAAAGATCACAAGCAAGCAGAGCAGCAGGCAGAGAGAGGGGGAGAAGCAGGCTCCCAGCTGAGCAGAGAGCCCTATGCGGGGCTCAATCCCAGGACCCTGATATCACGACCTGAGCCAAAGGCAGGGGCTTAACCCTCTGAGCCACCCAGGGGCCCCAAAAGTCTACACAATTTTTAAAGCTTAAGTCTTAAAAATGCTAGTACAACAAATTATGATTTTTGAAAGTACCACATCTCCTTATTTTTTGTCTCATAATTTTGAGAGTTCCTAAGAGTGCTAGGGCTGGCCATAGGGGTGATGGAACTCCCTACTTTGAGTGGAACATATTTTCTTATTCTTGCTTCAAGTGCTAATAGGCAATACTTACTGAGCTCCTGCCATATTCCAGGCACTGCTCTAAAGTCTTTATGCGCTTAACTCACTTAATTGTCCCTGTAATCATTGGCAATGGTTATAATTATCATCCCCATCTCACAATGAGGAGAGAAGAAAAGTGATTGGCCCAGGGTCAACCCAGCAGCAAGAGGGGAACCAGAGATCCCAAAGCAGGCTTTCTGGCTCCAGGGCCAGTACTCTTTGCCACCACTCCATACCACCTGCACAACAAGTATCATGTGACCGTATGGAAAATTCAGTAGTTTCTGAGTCAAGTGAGTGGTTTGTCAAGTGCCTGCTATGCTTAAGCCACTACTCCAGGTACTTTGCTTTCCTTTAATGCCTGGTAGGATGCTTAGGGATTTGTCACATGTCATTCTTCCCTTTTATATCCTGAACCAAGAGATGGGAGATCAGGTAGAGCCTTTCTTTCTCATAGAATTGATGGCAAGGCTGCCCGAGCCCATAGTAGGCCCTCTTCTGGTGTCACCATGTAAGACCTTTTGGCCAAGTTTTAACTCTAAGCCCTTTATTACATTATTCTGCATTTTTATCTTCATCCATTAGGAATTTGGGGAACAGTCACCTCTTTCCAGTTGTGTGTGATTTTCATAGTAACCAATTCTTCCAAATGTCAGATGTCTACAGAAAGGAAGCAATAAGTTGGACTTTGAATATGAAGTTGATCTTGCTGGCTAGTGTTTCATAGAACTGCCCTGTGGTGAGAGCTTTGTCACTATGACTGTCCTTCCCCAGCAGTCATCTCTGTAGTACAGGGAGCCTGCTTCCTCCTTTCTCTCTGCCTGCCTCTCTGCCTGCTTGTGATCTCTCTCTGTCAAATAAATAAATAAAAACTTCTCAGGTCATGATCTCGGGGTCCCGGGATCGAGTCCCGCATCGGGCTCTCTGCTCAGCAGGGAGCCTGCTTCCTCCTCTCTCTCTGCCTGCCTCTCTGCCTACTTGTAATCTCTCTCTGTCAAATAAATAAATAAAATCTTTAAAAAAAAAATCCATAATTCCAAATAATTAATTTATGTAGATACTTAACCCAATCAAAGAAATAGAGCTTAACTTCCATTGTCATCACCCCCGCCCCCATTAACTATAGGCTGTGCCTGAAAACTTGCTTCTAGATAGTAGTATACAGAAAGGAAGGGAAAGTAACTTTACAGGGCAGAAACTTGGCAAACATAACCTTGGCCAATGGTAAGGTTAACATCAACAGTGATAAGACAGGTTGATAGCATGTACCCTTGATAAGATATAATGAGAATAACTTTCATCTCTGTTGACTTCCTCCCACCAACCCATAACCCCCATCTGACCCTAAGAGAAACATCAGATAAACACAAATAGAAGGGCATTCTACAAAATATCTGACAAGTATTCCTCAAAACTGTCAAGGTCATAAAAAACAAGGAAAGTCTAAGAAACTGTCATAGAGCAGAGGAAGCTAAGGAGTCAGAAATCTAAATATAATGTGATTTCTTGGGACAGAAAAAGGACATTAGGAAAAAATTAGGAAAATCCTAATAAAATATTGAGTTCAGTTAATAGTCATGTACCAATATTGGCTTCTTAGTTGTGATAACTGGTAATATAAGATGTTAACTAGAGGGATGGCTGGGTGAGGGATATATCAGGACTCTGTGCTATTCTATCTTCACAACTTTTCTGTAAATCTAAAACAACTCCAAAATGAAAAGTTTATTTATGTATAAAAAAAGCAATCAATAAATTGCTACTTAAAGCTATATAAACAATACACAATACTAACTTTGAGATACATAGACTTAATTTCACTTGTATTGATATTTTAAACTCTTGAATTTGGGAAATACAGTCCAAATAGAGCAGAGGGAAAGGAAGGAAGGAAATGGACATTTATTGAATAGTGTTATTTATTAGGCCCATCGCCAAACAGCCACCCAACTCCTCTCCTTTGAAACCACAGTGAGTATCTCACTGTGTAGAGCAGGAAATTGGGGCTATGAATATAGGAAACCTCTTGAAGTTCTCCAGCTACTCGGGAGGCAAGAGAACTGCGAATGAAATTTAGGGGGTGGGAGATCAGTCAGCAGGAGGGCTAACAGATGCTAGGAAGGGAGGCAGCAGGGAGACGCATGCCCCAGGGTTCCCAGTAATTGTGTGAAAAATGGGTGTGTTTTCTGACCTGAAGCCTCCAAGAGACTAATAATGATCTTGGGCAATAAAATTTGTTACTGTTAAGGTAGAGGTCTATATAGTGAATGTTAAATGTAGTTGAGACCATTTCCTGTTTTCTGACAGGAATTATGTACAACGATGTAATGATTTCACTTCCTCTGTTTTATTGATAACACTTTTTCCATGGATTCGAGCTGATCTAAAATTTCCTATAGATTCATAAGACAAGCCTCAAAAATACTGAACTTTTTTTGCATTTTGGATACCATACGTGAAGAGCCAGGCCTCACACTGGGTACGAACCAGTGTGGATACATAACTCCGATTAGCCCATATAATTTACACACAGGGCAAGAATAGTGTGTGCTTCTGTGAAATTTTCTTCTGTGTAATTTTTTTCTCTGACCTTCCAGTTGCTATGGGAATCTTTGCTTAACTAGCCTATTGGCCTCTCTGGCTCCTACCCTTTTATCTCATTACCTGGGCTAGCAGCCATTTTATTCAAAGATATGACTTGATTAGTATAAACAAATGTCATCACTTAGGTCCACAGTATAGAGGGATTTTTTTTTTTTTTTTTTTTTTTTTTTACTTATTTTCTTTTGTCAAAGTAAGATATGTATTTAAAGCCTGAAAGTGCCTATTCATCCTTTGTGGTTGATATTTCATTTTATCATGTATTATTTTCTTCCAGTGTCAGACCTTCAGAAGTCACAAATTCAGGTATAAAATATAAGGAACGAAATATCTTTATGGAAAAAACATGTAACCTTTACAATGTTAAAGTTATGCAAAAATCATCCAGTAAGTAATCACTCTTGACTTATTTAATCGTGTTATTATTTTATAGATTGGTATGAATATGACAAATAGCTGCTTTGAGTGCCTGGAATGCTGGTATTCCTTAATAAATGGGAAGGGAAAATCCTGTGATCTCTGTTTGACAAAGGAGGAAAGTGAGCCTCAGAGAGACATCAATGATTTTTCCAAGGCTGCACAGCATATAAATGACAAGAGTAGAAGGTCTAAGCCAGAAAACACACATAAATTGTCCATTATAGTTTCCAGAATAGGGTTGGGACAGAACATCAATTCTCTCCCATAAGTGTTTAAGAGATGAAAATAAATAAAAGCTTTTTTTGCTCTAAGAAGCCTGATATGAGCTTAGTTTGGGCTAACCAGAGAAAGAATTATAAAAAAAGATAATTAAAACAAAAAAATTATCAGACTGAAGGGTATTGTTTAAAGGTATAGTAATAGGGACACCTGAGTGCCTCAGTCGGTTAAGCATCTGACTCTAGGCTTCAGCTCAGGTCATGATCTCAGGGTCATGAGATCCAGCCCTGAGTCAGGCTCAATGGGAATCTTCATGAGAATGTTCTTCCTCTGCCCCTCCATATACACACACATACACACACACACACACTCTCTCTCTCTCTCTCTCTCTCAAATAAATGAATCTTTAAAAAGAGAAGTGTAGGGGCGCTTGGGTGGCTCAGTGGGTTAAAGCCTCTGCCTTCAGCTCAGGTCATGATCCTAGGGTCCTGGGATTGAGCCCTGCATCGGGCTCTCTGCTCAGCGGGGAGTCTGCTTCCTCCTCTCTCTCTGCCTGCCTCTCTGCCTACTTGTGATCTCTGTCTGTCAAATAAATAAATAAAATCTTTAAAAAAAAAAAAAGAGAGAGAGAGAGAAGTGTAGGGGCACCTGGGTGGCTCAGTGGGTTAAGCCTCTGTCTTCGGCTCAGGTCATGATCTCAGGGTCCTGGGATTGAGCCCCTAAGTCGGGCTCTCTGCTCAGCAGGAAGCCTGCTTCCATTCCTCTCTCTCTGCCTGCCTCTCTGCCTATTTGTGATCTCTGTCTGTCAAATGAATAAATAAAATCTTTAAAAAAAAAAAAGTGTAGTGAGAATAATTTCCAAAACTCCATCATAGGAAAATATTTCACTCACTGCCAATCCTGTATAAATTTATGTCCAAGGGGTAGTGGTAATTTCATAGAAGAGATATATTAATTTTAGAATTTCTACTGAAATTTTGCTGTCAAATGTACACCATTATTTAATATTTGGTGCACATTTATAATCTAACCTACTCCATAGGTCTTTTTGTCAGGGTTACATGAGATAATATGTGTAAAGTACCTACAACAGTGGCTGGTATATTATGGAAGCTTGATCCAATTACTAATTACTTATGTTACTGTTATTATTATTACTACTATACCTTGGAGCATGACCTTTGAAGTGAAACATACTTGAGCTTAAGTCCAAGGTCTATTATTTACTAGGTAGGCAAATTCAGGCAAGTTATTAAAGTATCCTGAGCTTCGATTTCCTCATCTGTTAGAAGGGCAGAATGACATTTTACAGGTTGTGGAGATTTCTCTTTTGGTTTGACATAACATGTTGATTGTTAAAGTATGTCCCATGGCTGGCATCATGAGCCATCACCTGGAACTTAGAAATGTACAGCCCGGGGCCCCATCCCTACCCTACTAAACCAGCGATGGGAGGGATATATAGCCGCTAATGCTTTAACAAACCCTTTAGGTGACTGCGAGGCCTGGTTGCGTTTGAGAACCTCGGACAGCACATGACTTGTCCCATAGCAAGTGCTGACTATGTTTTGGTTCATTTTCCTTAGATATTGAGCCACCACAATGACAAAAACACAGTTCCCACCTTTGCAGGACTAACAGTCAAACAAACCTAAAATCACATCTTGAGTGAAGCTTTTTTCATTTTACCCTGTAAAGCAAAAAGAAAACTTTTTCCCATTGTCCAAGACTTTGCTTTTATGTGCATGACTAAAGGAGCTTTCCTTTCCATCACCTCACTGTGTGCATCTTTAATACAATAGCACAGCTCTGGTTTACACGTTAGCAAAATTAAAAAGTACCTGCAAATTCAAAATTTCAGGTATGTTGTAAAACGCTAAAAACAAGATTCCATCTTACAAAAGATGCAGTTTCCTGGTAGATAAAAGAGAAACTGGGGCTTTCCCGAAACTGCAGAATACACAGTTTCAAGGGAAAATAGCAAAAGAACACAAAGAATAAACAAAAGGGGAGCCTCGAGTTCCTTTTGGTCCCTTTGAATCAAAGGGCCTCGGATTTATCATGAACAGCTGTGTTTATAAGGTTTGCTGATCGCTGCAGCTGTAGCAGCTGAGTAACAGGAAGGTTAGATTTTCAGAAGTTAACTTGGAAATGAGCTAGCTCCTTCGGAGGAACTAATGACACTGTATTTTGTTCCTAGACTCCCCTAAAACCTGCTGTTTCGAAGGTGCGTTTAGGTCGTTAAGCATCGGAGCCCTGAAAGAACTGCCCGAAGTGAAGAAACCAGCTTTTCTTCTGGACCCGGAGAAATACTTTAGGGAAAAGCCAGAGGAGGAGCGTTCCCAAATTCCAGAGCCTCCATCGCTCTCTGAAAGTAAGTCCTCAGCCGCCATTCCCTTCAGGACTCTCTCCCCATTACATTCAACCACTCAAAAAAAGAAAAAAAAAAAAAACAACCAGTCGGAGAGCATGGAAGTAACATGTTTGCCTTGTAGGTTGCCGTGAAAGGAAGCGTGGTTTGACTGTTAAGATTTATAGCTCAGCTGCTGATCTGTGCTCTCAAAAAGGGCAGCCAACAGGCTGGGATACATTAAAAGAATATTTTTATTTTGTCACTTTTCTGAAGTCATAATGCCATGAATATATATTACGAGCCTGCCCTGGATGAGAACCCCTTCCCCCAGATAATCTCCATTTTCAAAACCGATACCAGAGACAGAGCTATCCTAAGGCTGCTTGAGAACAGAGTCTCTGACGATCTGGTTTTTGTTCTTTGCGGATGGAATACTATAAATAGAGGCTACTTAATGCACATTGTATTAGAGACTTCCAGCTGCAGTGCTGGGCTTAGATAACGAAAGGACAAGAAAGCTTCTCTCAGAAAAATAGAAGTGCACGATCTCTGAAGATTCAGGAACAAGGTGTGCAAAAGAATGCTCTCTTTTTCAGATGGTTAGAGCCTTCCAAGTTGCTAGGAATTTGAAGAACAGTTTCTGTGCAGAAATCCTACCTGCAATGGAAAGGCCCTAAGGGGGTGCAGGAAACCCAACCTGAATCTCAGTGACGCACTTAGAGAGCATATGGACACTGCAGGGAACTCATTTAAAATAATTAATGAAAAGCACATATTTCCAACTTGTCACAGTCAAAAGATCAGAACTAAACTCGAACCATCTGAGATCTGTGGTTTCTAAACTTTTCAAATCCTCTGAGATGAGAGGTCAGCATCATCCTTGAGACAGGATAACCCTTGTAGGAGGGAGACATTTCTCTATGTCCATACTGGAGGACGTTTTAGCCGCTTGTCTTTGCTGGATTCCCTATGGGAAAGAAGAACAGCTGGTCAACTTTTTTTTTTTTTTTTTTGAAATTCCACTTGTGTGCACAGTACAGCTGTCATTCCTCATTGCCGTAGTTTCCAGTCTAATTATTATCAGCTTCCTTTTGCCTTTACTCAAGAGTTTTTCTTTTCTAAACTTATAATCATTTATCTGGTCTCTCGAGGTTCATCTAATGGTTTCTGCTCATTTCTTTTAAAACCATGAATCCGTAAACTTCAGTGCTCTACATAACCATTTGTGCATCTGACAGGGCTTTCAGTCTATCACCCTGTACCTCCCTAATCTCAGGAGGATTCATTTTTTAAGAACAAACACAAGAGGTACTTATCCTCTTGAGTCACAGAAAGTATTTATCCTCTTGAGTCACAGACAGAAGAGAATCTGGGGAACAGACAGTAAGAAAAGATCCACAGAACAAGGACAAAGTGTAAAGACAGTAGAGACCTAGGAGTGCCTGGGTGGCTCATTCGGTTGAGCGTCTGCCTTTAGCTCAGGTCGTGATCTCGGGAGGGGGGGTCCTGGGATGGAGCCCCTTGTCAGGCTCTCTGCTCAGGGGGGAGCCTGCTTCTTCCTCTCCCTCTGCCCCTCCTCATCCCTTTCTTTCTTTCTCTTTTAAATGAATAAAATCTAGAAAAAAAAAAAAAAGTAGAGACATAGGACATTTACAGGGGAGGGAATCAAGATGGAGCAATCAGAACTGAGGGAAGAGGAATAGAAGACAGGGAGTATGCAAAAGCTGGGGAGCAAGAAAGAGGGAGAGGTCAACAGTGAGGGCAGCAAACACCTCTACTCAGGGTGCAAGCTCCCGCACTCCTGTGAGGAGCCTTGTACAGTCTGCAGCAGGAGAATTCTTCCCTATGGGTAGGTGGATGTGTGTGGGGGAGGTGGGGGGTAGATGGCTGAATAGACATACCTAAAATACTGTAATACATTTTCAAAGAAGTTTTTTTTTCTCCTGGAATTTTGCAATATAATTTTTTCCTGTAATTTCCACAGTATTTTTTTTTTAAGATTTTATTTGTTTATTTGACAGATCACAAGTAGGCAGAGAGGCAGGCAGAGAGAGAGGAGGAAGCAGGCTCCCCGCTGAGCAGAGAGCCCGACGCGGGGCTCGATCCTGGGACCCTGAGATCATGATCTGAGCTGAAGGCAGAGGCTTAAACCACTGAGCCACCCGGGTGCCCCACAGTTTTTGTTTGTTTGTTTTTAAAGATGTTTTACTTCCTTTTTAAAAATTTTCTTCTTCAGCTTTTTATCCTTTGCTCTCTTTTCAGTATTTCCAGTTACCTGCCTTCTCTGCAAATGAAAATAGTTCTTTTTTTCTTAAAGTTCCATCAATGTAAGGGAGAGACAGATGCAGACTTTGAGGACAATGGAATGCATGACATGTGACACCATGTTCTGTGGACACACCGAGGGAGAAGCCAGACCAGCTGTGGCTAGGGCATAAGAAGCAGTGCCGAGTGGCGGTCACACACTTAGGAAGGGTAGGAGTTCACAGGGTGAAGGAGGAGGAAAAGAAGTCAAGATCAAGGAAATAGTGTAAGGAAAGGCATATCAGGGATGAAGTAGGACAGAAATCTACGTGATTTCAAGGTGGTTGCACTGGGAGACATTAGGTAAGTGAGTCCGACACACATGAGTAGAGTTTAGAATATGTTGAGTTTGAGGTACTGGTGTGCTTTTTAGAAATCAAGGACTTGAGGATGACAGAGGACTGTAACAGGCTTTGTATGATATCCTATCATGCTCAACTAGCAGATACTGCAATAATGTTTGCTCACTTATGCATTTAGCCTTTCCTTTTTTTTTTTTTTTTAAGATTTCTTTTATTTATTTATTTGAGAGAGAGAGAGCTTGAGCAGGGAGAGCAGCAAAGGGAGAAGGAGACGCTGACTCCCAGCTAAGCAAGGAGCCTGATGTGGGGCTTGATCCCTGGATGTCAGGATCATGACCTGAGATGAAGGCAAAAAAGAGCCTAACCATCTGAGCCACCCAGGTGCCCCTATCTTTAGCCTTTTCTGAGGTAGATACTGAATGCATCTGTGCACAGGCTGGTCTCTGTGCTGGACGCTGGAGACAAAGATTTAGCATGTAGAGGCCCAGGCTTCAGAGATCTTGAAGACTAGTTGGCAAAATAGGTAAGGAAATGAATAATTACGTTTTACACCAAGGGCTGTGATAAAGATATGCACTGGCTTCCATGGGACCACATAGAGATTCATAGGTTTTTTTTTGGAGAAATCTGGTTAGATCAAGCTAGACACCAAAAGTCAAGTTGCTGTTAGTCAGGAAAGAAAAAAAGGGGAATGATATTTCTGACAAAGGAGTAGCTTATGCAAATGAAAGGTAGTATGAGTAAGGAGTGCTAAGTGAGCTACACATAGTTCCAAATGGCTGGTTCTAGAAGGGGCATGGCAGAATTAAGGCTAGAGAGGTAAATGAGAGCCAGATCATGGAGCACCTACTGTACTATGCTGAAGACCTTAGCATTTATTTTATCAGAAAGGAGGGCCCATTGGAATGTTTTAGTCAAGTATTTTGAATTATTCCATTTCATCTCTTCTATTAATTCTTCTGTTTTTGTATCTCTTTGTATGACTCTTTTAGTGATTTCTCCAGAGTTTACAATACTCTATTCTGTTCTCTTTATTCCTTCTTGTAACAGTAAGCTTCTACTGAGATTATTTTTCTTCAGCCTGAAGAATGTCCTGCTGTATTTCTTATAATGTGGATCGGCTGGTGAGTAATTTCCCCAGCTTTTATGTGTCTGAAAAATGCACTTGTTTCATTTTGGTTTTGGAAGGATATTGTCACTGGGTTTAAAACTCTAAATAGTAGTGTTGGGCTTTTTTTGTTGTTGTTGTTGCTCTTTTCCCTTTCTGCTTTTTAAAGATCGTGTCCCATTGTTTCCTTGCTCCCATAATTCCTGTTTAAAATTCAGCTCTTGGGGCAACTGGGTGGCTCAGTGGGTTAAGCCTCTCCCTTCAGCTCAGGTCATGATCCTGGGGTCCTGGGATTGAGCCCCACATCAGGCCCTCTGCTCGGCAGGGAGCCTGCTCCCCCCTACCCCAACCGCCTCTGCCTACTTGTGATCTGTCTGTCAAATAAATAAATAAAATCTTTAAAAGGAAAAAAAAATAAAGTTCAGCTCTTAATATTATTGTGGCTTCTTTGAATGTAATACCTTCTTCTTTTTTTAAAATCTGGCTTCTTTAAAGATTTTTTTCTTTATCTTTAGTTTTGAGCAGTTTGATCATGATGGATATAAATACACATTTGTCTTTATATTGTTTGGGGTTGATAGGAATTCTCAATTAAATCTTTTTTTCAATTTTGGACAATTCTCAGCCATTATCATTTTGAATATTGTTTCTTTCTAATTCTAAATCTTCTGTCCTTCTGGGATTTCAAATTTGCATGTTAGACATTCTTTACGTCATAAATATAAATGTTTCTTACATTCTTCTCTTCTGTCCATTTTATTTTCTTCCCTGGGCTTTATTTTGGGTACTTTATATTGACTAGTCTTTGCTTTGCATTCAGTAAGCCTGTCTTTGCCTGTTTGCTCTTAAACTCATGTGGTCAGTTCCCAATTCCAGATTTCACATACACATTTTCTTCAGTCCTAGGATGCTGTTTGAAACCCTTTTTATGTAGATTCTAATTCTCAGTTGAAATTACTCATGTTTTCATCCATTTTGTCAAAATTTCTTGTTTTAATACATTTATAACAGAAATTCCAAAGCTTTGGCTTGTTAATATCAATATCTGAATGATCTTGGGATCTGGTTCTATATTGTCTATTTTTTCCTTATGGTTTTCCTTCTCCTTTGCAAGTCTTATAATTTTTGTACATTTTTAAAAATTGTATGACAGAAATTACGTATGTCTGATCTATAGATACTAAAATTAATGTTATTTTCTCCCAGAGATAGTTTACCTTTTCCTTAATTGGGCAGAGAACCTGAAGGGCAGATCACATTAATTCAATTAGGAATTGAGCTCGGTCAGTGCTTGGTTAAAGCTTTAGTTAGATTTAGTCCATTTCTGATTTCAAATGCCTGTTTTAAGCTTCTTCTTTTATTGGTATATTGTCTCCTAAGTACTGCAAGTTTACAGGGAATATTACTTTGCTTCTCCAGTCCAATCCACAGTCTCTATCACCCTAGCATTCAGAAAACATCTATAGGGAATACTAGCCATAATTATGGAGTTTCTCTAGATTCCAGCATATCACACCAACCCACAGTCGTCAAAACTCTTCTGATTTTACATCCCCTGAGAAAGGTCTCTGTCTCTTTGTCTATGGCAATCCTGTTCCTTAGCAATACCCAGACACAATAATAAATCCTCAGAGGGAAGAAAATATTTGGCAATCTTAGCCCATCTAAGAAGGGTTCTGCCAGCTCCAGAATTTTAATTTGATAATCTTTGCTTCTACCACCCTCTGATAGATTTTAAAATATTAATTTCTGTAATTTACCTTTTTTGTTTGTTTTTCTGTCTGGTGCAGTGAGAAGGATGACATACCACTATTAAATCCTATCCAAATTATAAGCGCACATTACAAAAACTCAAGGAAACCCAAGAAAAAAATATAAAAAAATAATAATGCATCATAATAAGTTTTTGAAAGTAGTGATAAAGAAAAGCCTCAGTAATCACTAGAGAACCAAAAGGAGGAAGAATAAAGGCAAGAATGATAGCATACATCTGACCAGAAACCATGTCACCCAGAATACACTGGAGAAACCATTTTTAAAGTAATGAAGGAAGGTGGGGGGGGGTGGGAAGAACATCCCAACCTAAAATTTTTTACTCAGCAAAAAATATTCTTCAAAAGTAAAGGTGAAATGAACTCTTAAAAAACATTCCTGTCCCAAACCAAAATTTCTATTGAGGGGCACCTGGGTGGCTCAGTTGGTTGAGTGGCTGCCTTCAGCTCAGGTCATGATCCCAGAGTCCCGAATGGATTCCTGCTTCGGGGTCCCAACTCCATAGGGAGTCTGCTTCTCCCTCTGACCTTCTACCCTCTCATGCTCTCTCCCAAATAAAAAAAAAAATTTTTTTTCTATTGAAGTGTTTAAAACAGGAAACTGATATGACCAGTTTTGCATTTTAGAAAGCTTTTTGGAAACTGTGTAATAAATGCTTTGTAATGGGACTGGACGGAAGGCTGCATATTATAGTACTGGGAGCTAGTTATTTGCAGCTGGCGCTCTGCTTTGGAATCCTTACTTTGACTTCCACTACTTGTTTATGGACAAATTACATAAACATCTAAGTCTCAGCTCTCTCATGTATAAAATGGGGCTAACCATGCCTGATTTTGAAGTTGTATGCTACCGCTGACTTTAGCACAGTGACTAGTACATAACTAAACACTCATGAAATGGTATGTGTTATTATTTTGAAGATAAGGAGACCCTAGAAAGGAAATAGCAAATTTGAAAAATGTTAAGGAGATTGAATTTAAAGGGTTATGTGCCTTGATGAGATGTGAACACATGTATGACTCAGGTTTCTAGCTTGGAAAACTATGTCCAAAAAGGGAGACTATTATTAAGAGAGGAAATATAAGAGAAGAAGATGGTTTAGAGATGGTTTTTAATATACGTTGAGGTGGAGGTGCTTGTGGGACATCAACCGAGAAAAACTCACACTTTTCCAAGAAACTGACTATAGTAGGAAAGAACGGCGGTAACTGAAGAGCAAGTATAGACATGTTTCAGAGTTTATGTTCTTGTTATGTTCACTTTCTTGTTCTGATTTTAGCTGTAATATATGGGTGTTACAGAAAATTGGCTAGTAGAAAGTAAAGAGAACTCTAAAGAACACAGGAATATCAGATCTAAAGAACAGCCACTGCACCCTCAAACCTGAGGGAGACTGAGGAAGATGCCCCTCCCAGCCAGGGCGGTCACCCAGACCCCACGGGAGAGGGCTCGCCTGTGTCTCACTGGATGGGGAGGTGGCAGAGCAGCCGCAGGCAGAACTGCCGATATTCTGCTCTCGGGTGACATGGGAAGCCATCCACAGGGAAGGGCTGCCTCTCTGAACTCACTACAAAGCCACCAAAAGAGTACAGGGGAGGCTGTTCACAGGGAGGAGTCATACTGGCAGACCTCCACTTCCCTCTTGGGGTAAGCAGGAAAGCCATTCACCAGGCGGTGCCAGACAGGTGACAAGAAGGCTGCTAGTTCTGGGCTCTGGGGTCGCCATGTTTGTACAATGGGCGTCTGGAGCTGGGAAAGCCTCTGTGTGGATATGGTCCTGGGGGAAATCATGCTGTAGGAATCTAAGTGCTAGAGAAACTGCACTGCAGGAGCCTGGTGACCCGGGCACCCACCTGGGAGAGAAATCCACTTCTCCAGTGACATCTAGGGTCCTCTCGTGACAGGGATCAGCATCAACCAACTGGCAAAAGAGAGATTTACAGGGCTCTAGTCCATTATGCCAAAGTAAGCCATGAAGAGTGGATTTGGAGCTGAGGGGCAATATATCGATAACTGGCACATTATCATCTTAACTGTATTTTCATGCTTTTTTCCCCCACTCCTGACCTTTTACCTTATTTTGGATCTTTTGAAATTGCAGTCTGTATTCCCATTATGTTATAAGGTATTAACGGCTATGGTTGTCTTTTGGGAGAATTTCCACTTATAAAGGGAATAGAACTTGGGAGACTCCAAACAATAATGGTGTAAAGGCAATATTTCAAGCATACCCTCATCTTCAAATCAAGACTCTACCGCTTGCTAGCTGTATGACTTTGAACATGTCTGTTGAACTTCCCGTGCCTTAGTCTCTTCAACTAAAAATGGGCATCTTATAAGTTACTGCCCTCGTAAGGTTGCTGTGAACATTAAGTGAAATAATACAGGTGAAGCCCCTAGCACAGGACCTGATACCTAATAAGAATTTGATACATTTTCTTTGTTGATAGTATCTTACTGTTATTATTCCAATATTATTCCACTTGACAGCTTTCTGCTATAGAAGTTATTATTGTCCTTACTTTCTATAAGAGGAGTCTGTGGCCTAAACTCTGGCATTGACATAAGGAATCTGGAGCATAGACCTGAAGAGTTAAAATGACTTAGCTGGTCTCACGTAACTAGTAAGAGATGGGCCCTGCGTGAGGAGTGTCCGCGTTATTCAGTTGTTCGTGTTGTTACTATTTCTAGGTGGCATCTCCCTTGTTCAAATAGCGTTCAAATCATGTTCCCTAGGCAGTGTGTTCTTTTTTGTAAATTCAGTTGGCCAACACATAGCACATTATTAGTTTCAGATGTAGAGTTCAGTTATTGATCAGCTGCGTATAACACCCAATGCTCATCCCATCACAAGCCTTAATCCTTAATGCCCATAACCCTATTACCCCAACCTCCCCCACCACCTCCCCTCCAGCAACCCTCAGGGTGTTCCCTGTGTAGTTGAGAGTCGCTTATGGGTTGTCTTATGCCGAGCAAAATAAGTCAATCAGAGAAAGACAATGATCATACGGTTTCACTGATATGTAGAATATAAGGAATAGCACAGAGGATCATAGGGGAAAGGAGGGAAAACTGAATGGAAAGGAATCACCTACGCAGCTTATTCTTTTTTTTTTTTTCTAAAGATTTTATTTATTTATTTGAGAGAGAGAGATCACAAGTAGGCAAAGAGGCAGGCAGAGGGAGAGGAGGAAGCAGGCTCCACGCTGTGCAGAGAGCCTGATGCGGGGCTCGATTCCAGGACTCTGAGACCATGACCTGAGCCGAAGGCAGAGGCTTTAACCATCTAAGCCACCCTGGTGCCCCTAGGCAGCTTATTCTTATACTTATTTCTGAAACTAGCCATTTTACTATAATATTACCCATTTTTATCACTTTCATTGAAAATTGTTCATCTCCTTTTCAGGAGGATGCTGCTGGATTAAAAAAAAAATGTTATTGTAAAACAGCACTTAAAAAACTCAATTACCAACATACCCCCCTCCACATTATCATTACCACAGTCTACCTTAGATCTTTGTGCTGCATTTTACACACACTCCTGCAATCCCAAAAATTACAGTGTGTAGAAGGTTATTTGGCAATTGTGTGATGAGAGGCATTCTGCCAGACTTACTTTCAATATTCTAAACTATCACTTGGAACTAGGGACAGTTTTCAAACACTCCATAATCCCCTGGTGACTTTTTAGTCTTACCTACTGGGTTTTTAATGTCCTTTTGTATTCTCTTTCTTTTCTTTTCAAGTTAAAACATCTTTCATACTCTCTCTTTAGCTTCCAAGTTGTTCCCTGTGGGTTCTCAAACAGCTTGAAACCCCTCTTTCATATGCCTTATTCAAAAACCTGGCAAAGACTTAGAAATGTCTTTGGGTCAGGTTTCGCCTGCAAATCCCTAGAACCCATTCATACTGTATCTGTAAAATCTTTAAAAATTTCCATTGTAGGGAAAATGCTGCATTAGTGGTACCTCAGGTGAATTATATGGTTCTTGTTGTTGTTCTGTCAGAGACAAAATGAGTGGGACAATTAAAGAGATAATTTTATTGCAGGCTATTGGATAGGGAGAGTATTTGTTAAAGAGGAACTCTGAGAGAAAAGGAAACAGGCTTGAGCTGTTACAGAGGCAGGTTCATGCATCCGTGAGTTTTACTAGACTTCTGGGGAAGGGTACAGAGGGTCTTATCTCAGAGTATGACACGAAAGAGAAGAGGAATTTCTTAACTGTCTCTGCTTTCCAGGAGTGCAGGGCTCAGGTAAAGTTTGACATTGTCAGTCCCCTGCTTTTGTTCCGGAAATATTGCTCATCATGGAACAACCCAGAGGTGATCATAAACCTTCTGGGGGGACAAAGCAAAGTCTCAGAAGTGGTCTTTCAAGGATTCTTTTTGGTGTTGCTTCTGTAAAACCAGTTGAACCATACATTGTGAGTTGGAGAAAGGTCAGTTGTTCTGATCTCTGGAGATCCTGTGAGAAAAGGACAGCTACAGGCATGTAGGGTCTAGACAGGGATTTGAGCTGTCAAGTTCTGGTTCTCAGTTGTAGTCAGGTGTGAGAAGAATGGGGAGGCTTACTTTGGACTATTGTAGTCAGAAATTAAATGAAACTGGAAGAACTGCACATCTGTAAGAATGGAAAATTTGTTCATGTTAATAATCTCCAGTCTAGGGACACCTGGGTGGTTCAGTTGGTTAGGTGGTTGCCTTCGGCTCAGGTCATGATCCCGGCATCCTGGGATCAAGTCCCACATCGGACTCCTTGTTCGGCAGGGAGCCTGCTTCTCCCTCTGCCTCTGCCTGCCACTCTGCCTGCCTGTGCTTGCTCTCTCTCTCTGACAAATTAAAAAACAAAAACAAAAACAAAAAAAAAAACCTCCAGTCCAGTCTACAGGTCGGTTCTGAAACTGGTGTTTCCAAAGAAGGAGAGGAAGTCAATTAAAACTCTACCAGGTGAGACAGAATTTGTGTATCCATTGGTAACCCGCAATTTAAAAAGAGGGACAAGGGGCGCCTGGGTGGCTCAATGGGTTAAGCCGCTGCCTTTGGCTCAGGTCATGATCTCAGGGTCCTGGGATTGAGTCCCGCATCGGGCTCTCTGCTCAGCAGGGAGCCTGCTTCCCTCTCTCTCTCTCTCTGCCTGCCTCTCCGACTACTTGTGATTTCTCTCTGTCAAATAAATAAATAAATAAATCTTTAAAAAAAAAAATAAAAAAATAAAAAGAGGGACAAAATAATTAAAAAATGGTGGATCTGACAATTTGTGGTTTTCATTGCGACACAAAATTCTCTATATAGTTCTTAAACTATAGATGAAAATATGCACATAGACTGCTGGTAAAAATCTAACTCACTGTATCTTGCTTTTGGATATAATCTTAAATGTAGTACCAAAAAGAAAGAAAGTCCCTGATATTTCTGGAGAAGTTCTTATTGGAACAAATAATTATAATACAAAAAGAAAGCATATATAGATATATTCATTCTAAGTAAGAAGTGAGAGATTGTTACATGTGATATACTCCAGGAAATTTTAGATACCTAAAGAATGAGATAAAGAGACATCTTAGAAGTGGAATTCCTTCCTATTATTTATATCTTTATATAATGGCATAAATCATCTTGAAAGTCACACACACACACACACACACACATACGTATCAAAATTTGGATCCTAGAAGACAGACATCATTAATATGTGAAAAACATTTTAAAAGGTTCAACAGATGTTCCACTATGTCTTCAGGGAAATGCAAAGTAAAACAACAGTGGAGATATCACTGTTCACCTATTAGAATGGCCAAAATCCAGAACACTGACAATACCAAATGTTGATGAGGATGTGGAACAACAGGAACTCATTCGTTGCTGGTGGGAAGGCCAAATGATGCAGCTACTTTGGAAGACAGTTGGCAGTTTCTTACAAAAGGAAGCATACTCTTACCACATATTCCAACAATCAAGCTTCTTGGTATTTAACCAGAGGAGCTGAAAACATATGTTCACACAGAGGCCTGTGCATAGATGTTTAAAGCAACTTTATTCATAATTGCCCAAACTTGGAAGCAACTAAGATGTCCTTCAATAAGTGAATATATAAATAAACTGTGGCACATCCAGATAATGGGGTACTATTCAGCTCTAAAAAGAAATGAGCTATGAAGCCATGAAATACACATGGAGGAATCTTAAATGAATATTACTAGGTGAAAGAAGCTAGCCTGAGAAAGGACATACTGATGATTCCAAATACATGACATTCTGGAAAAGGCAAAACTATGGTGAAAAGAGCAGTGGTTGCCAGAAAAGGGGAGAAGAGATGAAAAGTAAGAGCACCGAGCATTTTTGAGGGACAGTGAAAAAACAATGAAGGATATATGCCATTACTCTTTTGTCCAAACCTATAAAATGTATACCACCAGTAGTGAACCCATAGGTAAACAATGTACTTTGAGCAATTATGATGAATCAATGTAGATTCATCCCTGGGAAAAACTATACTATTCTGGTGAGTGATGTTGACAAAGGGAGAGGCTAAGTATGTGTGGGGGCAGGGATATATGGGAAATCTTTGTACCTTCTTTTCAATTTTATCTTAAACCTAAAACTGCTCTTAAAAAAATTGAGTCTTATAGAAACTATTATAAGAACATACTATGAGCAACTCTACGCCAATAAATTTGACAATCTGGAAGAAATGGATGCATTCCTAGAAACATATAAACTACCACAACTGAACCAGGAAGAAATAGAAAGCCTGAACAGACCCATAACCAGTAAGGAGATTGAAACAGTCATTAAAAATCTCCAACAAACAAAAGCCCAGGGCCAGACGGCTTCCCGGGGGAATTCTACCAAACATTTAAAGAAGAACTAATTCCTATTCTCCTGAAACTGTTCCAAAAATAGAAATGGAAGGAAAACTTCCAAACTCATTTTATGAGGCCAGCATCACCTTGATCCTAAAACCAGACAAGGATCCCACCAAAAAAGAGAGCTATAGACCGATATCCTTGATGAACACAGATGCGAAAATACTCAACAAAATACTAGCCAATAGGATTCAACAGTACATTAAAAAGATTATTCACCACGACCAAGTGGGATTTATTCCAGGGCTGCAAGGTTGGTTCAACATCCGCAAATCAGTCAATGTGATACAACACATCAATAAAAGAAAGAACAAGAACCATATGATACTCTCAATAGATGCTGAAAAAGCATTTGACAAAGTACAGCATCCCTTCCTGATCAAAACTCTTCAAAGTGTAGGGATAGAGGGCACATACCTCAATATCATCAAAGCCATCTATGAAAAACCCACCGCAAATATCATTCTCAATGGAGAAAAACTGAAAGCTTTTCCGCTAAGGTCAGGAACACGGCAGGGATGTCCATTATCACCACTGCTATTCAACATAGTACTAGAGGTCCTAGCCTCAGCAATCAGACAACAAAAGGAAATTAAAGGCATCCAAATCGGCAAAGAAGAAGTCAAATTATCACTCTTCGCAGATGATATGATACTATATGTGGAAAACCCAAAAGACTCCACTCCAAAACTGCTAGAACTTATACAGGAATTCAGTAAAGTGTCAGGATATAAAATCAATGCACAGAAATCAGTTGCATTTCTCTACACCAACAGCAAGACAGAAGAAAGAGAAATTAAGGAGTCAATCCCATTTACAATTGCACCCAAAACCATAAGATACCTAGGAATAACCTAACCAAAGAGACACAGAATCTATACTCAGAAAACTATAAAGTACTCATGAAAGAAATTGAGGAAGACACAAAGAAATGGAAAAATGTTCCATGCTCCTGGATTGGAAGAATAAATATTGTGAAAATGTCTATGCTACCTAAAGCAATCTACACATTTAATGCAATTCCTATCAAAGTACCATCCATCTTTTTCAAAGAAATGGAACAAATAATGCTAAAATTTATATGGAACCAGAAAAGACCTCGAATAGCCAAAGGGATATTGAAAAAGAAAGCCAACGTTGGTGGCATCACAATTCCGGACTTCAAGCTCTATTACAAAGCTGTCGTCATCAAGACAGCATGGTACTGGCACAAAAACAGACACATAGATCAATGGAACAGAATAGAGAGCCCAGAAATAGACCCTCAACTCTATGGTCAACTAATCTTCGACAAAGCAGGAAAGAATGTCCAATGGCAAAAAGACAGCCTCTTCAATAAATGGTGCTGGGAAAATTGGACAGCCACATGCAGAAAAATGAAATTGGACCATTTCCTTACACCACACACAAAAATAGACTCAAAATGGATGAAGGACCTCAATGTGCGAAAGGAATCCATCAAAATCCTTGAGGAGAACACAGGCAGCAACCTCTTTGACCTCAACCGCAGCAACATCTTCCTAGGAACAACGCAAAAGGCAAGGGAAGCAAGGGCAAAAATGAACTATTGGGATTTCATCAAGATCAAAAGCTTTTGCACAGCAAAGGAAACAGTTAACAAAATCAAAAGACAACTGACAGAATGGGAGAAGATATTTGCAAATGACATATCAGATAAAGGACTAGTGTCCAGAATCTATAAAGAACTTAGCAAACTCAACACCCAAAGAACAAATAATCCAATCAAGAAATGGGCAGAGGACATGAACAGACATTTCTGCAAAGAAGACATCCAGATGGCCAACAGACACATGAAAAAGTGCTCCATATCACTCGGCATCAGGGAAATACAAATCAAAACCACAATGAGATATCACCTCACACCAGTCAGAATGGCTAAAATAAACAAGTCAGGAAATGACAGATGCTGGCGAGGATGCGGAGAAAGGGGAACCCTCCTACACTGTTGGTGGGAATGCAAGCTGGTGCAGCCACTCTGGAAAACAGCATGGAGGTTCCTCAAAATGTTGAAAATAGAACTGCCCTATGACCCAGCAATTGCACTATTGGGTATTTACCCTAAGGATACAAACGTAGTGATCCAAAGGGGCACATGCACCCGAATGTTTATAGCAGCAATGTCCACAATAGCCAAACTATGGAAAGAACCTAGATGTCCATCAACAGATGAATGGATCAAGAAGATGTGGTATATATACACAATGGAATACTATGCAGCCATCAAAAGAAATGAAATCTTGCCATTTGCGACAACATGGATGGAACTAGAGCGTATCATGCTTAGCGAAATAAGTCAAGCAGAGAAAGACAACTATCATATGATCTCCCTGATATGAGGAAGTGGTGATGCAACATGGGGGCTTAAGTGGGTAGGAGAAGAATAAATGAAACAAGATGGGATTGGGAGGGAGACAAACCATAAGTGACTTTTAATCTCACAAAACAAACTGAGGGTTGCTGGGGGGAGGGGGTTTGGGAGAAGGGGGTGGGATTATGGACATTGGGGAGGGTATGTGCTTTGGTGAGTGCTGTGAAGTGTGTAAACCTGGTGATTCACAGACCTGTACCCCTGGGGATAGAGTATTATGCCTCCATCAGAAAGGATGAATACCCAACTTTTGTAGCAACATGGACGGGACTGGAAGAGATTATGCTGAGTGAAATAAGTCAAGCAGAGAGAGTCAATTATCATATGGTTTCACTTATTTGTGGAGCATAACAAATAGCATGGAGGACATGGGGACTTAGAGTGGAGAAGGGAGTTGGGGGAAATTGGAAGGGGAGGTGAACCATGAGAGACTATGGACTCTGAAAAACAATCTGAGGGTTTTGAAGGGACGGGGGGTGGGAGGTTGGGGTACCAGGTGGTGGGTATTATAGAGGGCACGGATTGCATGGAGCACGGGGTGTGGTGCAAAAATAATGAATACTGTTATGCTGGAAATTAAAAAAAAAAAAAATGGAAAAAAAAAATTGAGTCTTTATCCCTGTATAAGGCCCAAATAAGTAAAATCAAAAATTAAAAAAAAAAACGAGTCTTTAAAAATAAAGTTCAACAGGTCCTAAACTACTATTATTAGGAGTTATATGAAGACTGTTAAAGAATTTCAACCAGTCCTCACCACCCGCCAACAATCTGACAACTTGGTAATACTGCTCTAGAGTCTCGATACAGGAATGAGAAACTTGGTGTCAAGACATGGCCAGTGGATAACAGCATGAGCACCACCTGGGATAATGTTAGAAATGTAGCATCACAGGCCCCAACTCAGATCTATTGAATCAGAATCTACCTTTTAACAAGATTTCTGGGTAATTCTGGCACACATCGTATTTTGAAAAGCACTTATCTAGAGGACTTAGAATAAAATAGCATAAAGGATGTGAATTAGAAAGTTTTCAGAATACAATATATTCATTGATGAGCAACAGCTGGTCATTGCAGTGCTTCTATTTAGATGGCCATCAAGTCCTTTCTTGCTAGGGTGCCTTTGTGAGGTGTTTGCCACTATTGTTTGTCTGATACAGTTAGTTGCTAATCAGGGGACAAGGGAAGCATCAGATGACAAAAGATCAGCTTTGCTTTATTAAGTTTATCAAATCATTTTATTTCAGTGAAAATGTTTTAATAAAAAAATGTTTTAATACCTTCACGACCACCATATCTTTCATTTTCATTACTTTTAAAACACCTTTTGGGTATCATTATAACAAACCTTGTTGGGCAGCCAGCTATAGAACAAAGTAATGAATGTATAAATGTCATATTTTCCAAGGTAGGAAATAGTAAGTGTAAATGGTTACCAACAACGCTAGATGTCGATTTTAAGGGCTGTGGTAAGTGGATGCATATATGGCTATATGACACAGTGAACCATCTTTCTTTCATCATTACGGGTCTCTAGAATGCAAGAATTCCAAATTTTGAGAAGTGAGCCCACCAAACCTAGCCCAATTTGTATTCCTGGAGGTATCTTCACTCACTTGTTTATTTATTAAAAAAATATATTTTTTGAAGTCCTCCCATGATGCCCTGTTGGGTGCTCTGGGAATATGAGATTTGATGGCAGACAAGGTCTTTGGTTTTATTGAGTTTATCCCCCTGGGGAGAGACAGATAATAAGTATATGAAGATGGTATGCGCTTTGGTGAGTGCTGTGAAGTGTGTAAACCTGGTGATTCACAGACCTGTACCCCTGGGGATAAAAATATATGTTTATAAAAAATTAAAAAAAAATAAGTATATGAAGATAAGTTTGGATGGTGATATTAGTAAGAGTTATGAAGAAAATAAAGCACAATAATGTGATAATACATGACTAGGGGAGCATCAGTGAAGTTTCCTCTGATTTTTTTGTTGGAATCTGAAAGATAGAAAAGCAGTCTCATGAAGTGTTAGGGGCAGGACACTCCAAGGACAAGGTCCAGAAGTATAAAGCTACTGAGTTGAGAGCAGGATTGACATGTTCTGAGGTCAGAAAGTAAGTTACTGTTGCTGGGGTAGTATGAGAGAGATGGAGACTAGTACAGGATGAGGTTGAGGGGGGGTGCGGATAGGGATCACATTATGTGGGGCCATGCAGCCTGGACAAAGACTTTGAGTTTAAGTAAACAGAAGCCTTCAGAGGCCATATACATTAGCTGTTACTAGCCCTTCGAAGAAAACTACTCTTTAAGATTAAATGTTGTTGGCCCAGAAAACGAAGTTTGAGACTTGAGGTCCCACATAGCACCTATGTGGGAATTGAGAGGGCTTTAAGACAAGCTATACTTTTGAATAAACATGTGTTTTCTTTACAAGGAATAACCAACAGACTCTAGTCACAAACCACCAACCTTAACACACCAGTTTGACTCGAGGAGAACACTTTGCCCTTCACAATTGTCTTGAGATAAACAGTGCACTTTATGGCAAGTGTATCAGTCAGGGTTCAGGAAAGGAGAACGAACCATCAGGACCATATATTGAAATTTATGACAAGGAATTTACTTATGGGATTGTGGGGGCTGACTGAGCAAGTCCAAAATGAGTAGGGCTAAATCGGGAAGGGAAGATCCTGGGCAGACTGAGCTCCGGTCTAAAGCTCTCCTCTGCAGACAGTCAGGAGAGGACAGAATGAAACTCCATGAAACTCACCCAGATTATCCTGGATAATCTCTTTTACTTAAAGTCCATTGATTAGGGAGTTTAATTACATGAGCAAAATCCCTGCAGAGCAACACCTAGATTAATGTTTGATTGAATAATTGGGAACTTTAGCCTTGCCAGTTAATACTTCAAGAAAGCAAGTTATCACAGCAAGGTTAAAGACATTCCTTTATAATCTTAAACAAGCTCAATAAACGGTTAATGGTCTCTTAGATGTTTCATACAATCATTGCAGACTCACTCACATTATCGTATGACAGCATTATGCCATTAACCTAGCAGATGTTGTTACTCTGGATAGTAAGACGAATTGATCAGTATTACCCGTTTAGAAGGTGTTAGGTTAATGACATCATTTTTGCAACATGAAAGAGTTTGCCAGTAAAGCCAGGAGGTTGCTTAATGGGCCTCATCTCTTTTGAGTATTAGTAGTTGCTGTGAGTTTTAGTGTTCCGGGGAAAAGTGGAAGCCAGATTGCAAGCAGGCAGCATTTCTGGGTAAGCATTTCAGATGCCTTTCCTAAAGAAGATCTCAGAAGAAAAGGACCCAGCTCTAAAACTTCAATAATTTGCTGAGATTGATTTTCTCATTCTCAATAAATAGCTATTTTTATGAATAGTTATGTATCTGTAGTTTTATATACGTGTATTTTAGAGACCTCCCCAAATTGTAAACTTTGGGTGCAGGGAACAAGGATCTGCCCCTGTATGTGAATTTTTTTTATCATGTTTTTAACTCAAAAAAATTAATTATTCAGGTAAGACTGCCTCTCTTTAGATCTGCAAGCGCCTATCAGTCATCGGTTCAAGGTCCTAAAACCCAGTCAATTGTGATGCAAATTCCTCATGTAGTTGAGAAATATATCAGTAAAACGGGAGAGTTTATTTCAAAAGGAACATTCTGGCTTTCACAGTGGAGCTCAGGAGCGCTCTAAGGCATTCAGAATGACTTGTGATCCTCAAATGCTAATCTGCAGTCATTCGGGACAGAATCAACTGATGTACGGAAATCCATAGACCTTGTACTGCTGGTATTAGGCAAATGCAAAGTATTTTCATTTGTAGCTTTGCTTAAGAGGTAGTTCTAGGTTTATTCATTTTTGTTCTATTGCAAGAAAACAAAATACACACTAATCAAATATTGAGCACCTAAAAAATTATCCAGTGAGAAGTCTCCCTCACTTCCTCGATATGGACTTGTCCAGTTCCCAGTATCACCTGCTTCTGGCACCCACTTGTCCAAGTCTCTGTGTATTCTCTGAGGTTTTCTCTATATACTGATGATTTTAGATTTTGACCTCTTGCTTTCTTTGGGTTTAGATTTGCCTGCTATGCTCTTCTAATCCTTCTATTTCAAATTTTTAGAATCACTTCATTTTAGATGCGTGTTGGGTTTTACTTTTGATCCAACTAAAAGTCATTTTTTTTTTATCATGAAATTGGGCACATTTAAATTGATCAATATGTTAGATATTTTGGTTTGGTACTTCTCACACTCTTTTATGCCATGTATTATTTATATGTTTTTTAAAGCTTTCACTGGATCTGTAATTTTTTTGTTGTTTTTACTTCAGGAGGTTGTTATATATTGTTCTAGTGGTACCTTTATACTCATACGCTTATACAATTCTTCTAGCCCTTTAGTTTTCTAGGATAGTAACTATTACATCCATGCTGACTGACGATAAAATAAGCATGTTTCTTCATTCCTCTTTTTTTCTACTAACTAATTTTATTCAGTAATTCGATCTTTCTTTGAGCTGATTTTATTTTGTTACATTTACTTCTACGGCCATGATGACTTGTTGTTTTAAGTCCTTTGCCTCTTAGCTGTCACTGATTTATCATGAATAAAGCTGCTTCTCCCTCAACTCTTTCAGTTTTTGTTAGTTTTATTTCTACATTGTCAGGCATGTGGCTTCTACCTTCTGTTTTGTTATCCTAAACTGAATATTATTTTAATCCCACTTCTACTTTTAAAAACATTCAGGGCTCACTACTAAACCTTTTTCTAAATTTTCCTCAGTCATTCATGTACTAATTTATTTTGTAGAAATTTCCTCAAAAAGTTCTTTTAGAAACACTAGTCCCTGAATTCCCCGCATGTTGAAACTCTTTTTAACTCTAAGATTTGTGGCAGTCTGTATCATATCCATATCTCATACATTGTTTCCTTGATTTCCTTGTTGGTGTTGCTCTACTGCCTTCTGGTATCGATCATTACTATGAAGATAGATAATGTAAGATATCCATTTCTCTCCTTTTGAGTGACTTGATCATTTTGTTTAACTGCCAAGTGAATCTCTCTGAAGTCTAATAATTTTACTAAGATTTGCTTTGTTTGACTGTTCTCACTCTCTTCTTCCTGGTGCCACCGTATGTCCTTTCTGTATATGTCATATTGTCTCTGATGTAAGGAAAACTTCATACATGATGTCTTCAAACATCTGTTCTGCTCTGGCATTCTTTCTGAAGGACTCATGTGATGCTTGTGTTGTTGGATCTATTTCTTTTTCAGTATCACTTTCCTCTCTCATATCTTCTCTTACTTTTCATCTTATTATTTTTGCTTCTCTCATCTGTAAATTCTGCTCCCCATTATGTTGCCCCATAGTCTATTCTTGCTCGAGAGATTTTTCCTGAGTTCTGCCAGCTCACTTGCCTCACTTCCTGTTGTGCCATTCCTGACTTCTTTCACTTCTGTTCTGTGATCTTGCTTCACAGAGGTAAGTGCTCTTTCAAGTTTTAAAATGTAATATGTGACGAAGTGCTCAGTAACGGTATGTATCTGGTCAACGGCAATATTTCTCTGGTGGTGGTCTGTGTATTGATGAGTTCTGTTCTTTTTAAAATTCGTTTTGTTATGGTTCTAATTTTGCTTATAATCCTCTATGTCCCTGATATGCCACTTTTTAAAAAAATGTTTATTTCCTCTCTTAATTATTAGTCTTAATGAGTTGGGGTTTTTAGACTTGAAATTTATAGTAGGTTCTGAGGCGAGAGCTTGTAACATGTAGAACTTGTAGGTTCTGAGGCGAGAGCTTGTAACATTGAATGGCCTTCAATTTTTACAACCTGTGAGGGCAGACTGTCCTTAGCAAAAAATGGCTCATGTGCGTGATTCTTTATGTAGTCTTGCCTCATCTCTTTCACTGAATATACGGGGTATTGTGGAAGGCCTTTGCTTCCAGCCTTATTCACCTCTGTTTACATCCATCGATATGAATGAGAGATAAAGTATTTGTACTACAGGGTGGGCCCCTTATTTTTAGTGCACGTCTTTTTGCTAGAACTTTCTGTGATGCTATGGCAGCTGGCATTCTTACACTTTCCATACTCATCACTTTATCTTGCATAACTTCTGCCTATTGTGAGCTCTTGCCCTTCTCCACATTTTGCAGGCTGCAATTTACCTCTGTCTTTGGGCTTTACTCATGTGGAGTCTGTTTGCCAAATTATATTTTTCTCATTTTCCCTGTTGTTCTTGTATAATATCTAAGAGAAAAAGTGGAAAGATATTGACTTAAACAGTCATGTTGGCATGGGAAGTGGAGAGAGTTTTTTTTTTTTCCCCCCCCAATCCAAATATATAAAGATGGCATGGTACTGTGAGGTTGTTCAACTTTTCTGTAGTCTATGTCATATTCCTTGGGCTCAGCATTTAAAGTGTTCCTTTGTCTTGCTCCAACCTCATTCTCTTTATATTTTGAACTTCGGTCACATTGTACTGAATTATTCAGAATAATTCAAATAAGGGCTCTTGTTTCTCCACACATTTATTTACTTTGTTCCCTCTAGTTGACATTTCCTTCCCCCTTTGCCAACTCTTCCTCATGTCCATGGTCCTTATCAACTCAAAATCCTACCTGGACTTCAATATCTATGTCAAATAGTGTTTAAATCCTTAAAGCTTTTCCTCTGATCTCTGCATTTTCTTAGAATCTCTTGATATGTTTCACCACAGCTTCTTTTGCTCATATTTTCTTAGAACTGTATCTTATTGTACTTGAACTTTTGGTTATTTGGGCACTGTTCCTCCTTTCTTCCAGTTGGAAGAAAGTCTGTGACTTAGTCATATTTGTGTCCCATTTACGCCTGAGCATAGAACATTGTGCATAATATACATTCAGTAAACATTTGTTGAAATGATAAAATTAAGCAAAAGGCCAAAATTATTTTCTTGAATGCGTGGCACAATTTCCTCCTACTTCTCACTGATGCATAATATAGCCACTCATGGGGATAATTTGGCTCTTTTTTTCTGAAGCTACAGATCCCTGCAGATCCAAGAATCTTACAAGGACATGATTGCAGATGCACTTGTTTAGTCATGCAGACAGTCAAACTGTGTTTTGATTATTTTAATTGTCTTATTTCAATACAGAATAATTTGTTCTTGGCTTTTTATGAGTCTTTGATAGCTGTTAAGTAGATTAAAAAGCAAATGTGGAAAACACAAGCTTCTTTAGTCTTCTACTGTGAAATGGTGGATCTCTATCATGATATAAATACATTAATAGAACAAACTCTGTGAAAATTTAACTTTTTAATTTAAATTGAAGTAAAAGGAATAGCAGGAGCTTCAGAGAAAATTCCCCCAAATACACTCTCAGTTTTAGGAACATATGAATTTTCGGATGAATTGAAACAAGAATTTTCTCCCCACTATTTCATTTAATTGAGTCTTTTACCAAGTATAATTTCCATGTCATTTTCTTCATCATTTCATAGCTTTGAAAGCCGTATTTGATGAGAAAAACCTGTTCCCCAAAGAAATTCTGGATCGGGAACGAAGAACCAAGCAATTATGTCAAGAAACAAGTATTGAAGTGAAGATAAAAAGAAATAAGAAGCAATTATAATTGAAAGAGAAATAAATATTTCATTGTCAAATGAAGTATGAATATAGAACACATATAAGGAATCAAGAATTCTGCACCATTCTTTTACTTTATATTTAAACTTCGGGAAGTTTTGTTTTCAGACAATGTCTCAGTGCTGCTTTTATCCATCACCTTTTACTTTCTGTGTATTCTCAGTAAAAGATTGATTAAAGAGGAGGCAATAACAACTGGCATCATTTGTTCTCAAGTGGTTTTATGTAAAAATGTACATATTCGGAACAATGTATTCTAACCAGTTGCACTTCTGGTTACTTTGACAGACAAATCTTTTTGATCAATTTTTATTGTAAAAGCTGCCTTGAAGTTAAATATGAAAAACACAAACACAGTGACTATCAGCAAACTTAACTGAGAAAGCCATTTCTACATATTTAAACACTTTCTAGTTTCTTTTATTTAATATTTTTGAAGATTTTATTTATTTACTTAGAATAGGAGCAGAGAATGGCAGAGAGGCAGAGAGAGAGGGCAAAGCAAACTCCCCGCTGAGCAGGGAGCCTGATGTGGGGCTTGATCCCAGGACCCTGAGATCATGACCTGAACCGAAGGCAGAGGCTTAACCCACTGAGCCACCCAGGTGCTCCTCTAGTCTCTTTTAAAATGATTCTGTAAATGTCAGTAGGACTGTTCCCATTCATTGTCACAGACCTACATTTATTTTTCTGTGTACTTACTGAGAAATTACTGCATATGTTCTACTCCTGTATTTGGTTTTACATATTCTTGAGAGGCATAGCACAACCAAAGAGGTAATAACCTTGGAGATAAAAAAATCAAAGAGACTGAAGCTATATATATATATAGGACTCACTCTATGTAGAAGCTCAAGTAGGAAATGTTTGGTTCTGAAACACAATGCCTCACTTTTTCTATCTATTTTTCTTTATAAATATCATCATCTACAAGGTAACCAGTATTCTTATGCTTCTTTATTTACTGTTCTGTAGGAGTAATTAATAAATTCATTAGTCTAACTTTAATTATTTACTACAAATTTGCATTTTAAAGAGTTCTTTGAAAAATGTGGTATTTTTTTAAAGATTTTATTTATTTATTTGACAGAGAGAGATCACCAGTAGGCAGAGAGGCAGGCAGGGAGAGAGAGAGAGAGAGAGAGAGATAGAAGCAGGCTCCCCACTGAGCAGAGAGCCTGATGCAAGGCTCGATCCCAGGACCCTGAGATCATGACCTGAGCTGAAGGCAGAGGCTTAACCCATTGAGCCACTCAGGTGCCCCAAAATGTGGTATTTTAAGAGGAATTTTGGTATAGCACGCAATTAAAGAACTAACAATATATAGAAACATACTCTGCTCAGTAACTGTAAATATTCTTTCTGTTTAAGCCTCCCAAGAATCGTTTTAGGGTTAAAATTTGAGATTTGGATCCATCAGAAGAATGCCCAAATGTCTACGGCAAAGTTGAGATTAGAGTCCAGGTCTGTTTTACTCCAAAGACCATGGTTCTCGCTTCAACTTTTCCTTCACTTCTTTTTATTCCTATAAAGTCAGTGAAATGAACTCCAGCAAAAGAATTTCTAGCATCAGTGAAGCAAATGTTTCAGTTGGTGGAGAGGGTGACAGAGAAGAGGTTTAGAAGAT
Organism: Mustela erminea; assembly: GCF_009829155.1. NCBI lineage: Eukaryota > Metazoa > Chordata > Mammalia > Carnivora > Mustelidae > Mustela > Mustela erminea. The sequence continues at coordinate 128,865,118 of NC_045614.1, forward strand.
GCTGCCTATTCCAGCTACAGTTAGGTGCGTCCTGGTCAGGCACTGTGACTTCTACGTATACTGCTTTTCTCTCCCCTTGAATGGCAATCACATCCAGAAAAAGTATAAAATAAATATATATTTGCATCAATCAACAAATGTTGGAAAATGTTGTCAGAGTGATAAAGGCTCTGGAGACCATGTTGCAGAGGAACAGGTAAAGAAATGGCTGAGTCTGGCATAAGAAAGAGAATTCATGGGAAACATAACCTATTCTCAAATATTTCAAAGCTACCATGAAGAAAAAGAGTAGAAGTTGAAACAATGAACACAATTTTAAGAAGGCAGAGTCTAGAACTGCTTCCTAATACTAACTAAAACAGGAAGAGCTGTCTCATGTTCCCTCTCCTTCCCATCTTGGTGCAGAGAAATTGGTGGTAGGCCTGCTGCTTGGCTATGAAAGGTAGGCGGAGGAACAGAGAAAAGACCCAGCAGAGAATCTCACTGGATCCAGGAGCCTGGGACTGGGCAGTGGGAGGGGGATTTAGGTGGTAGAAAGGCAGAGAGGTAAGTGGAGGAGATGGCCAGCGTAGTAGGGAGGTTGGTTACGTTGAGCAAATCAATACTTAGTAAGTAAATGAATAAATCAGGGGCGCCTGGGTGGCTCAGTGGGTTAAGCCGCTGCCTTCAGCTCAGGTCATGATCTCAGGGTCATGAGATAGAGTCCCGAATCAGGCTCTCTGCTCAGCAGGGAGCCTGCTTCCCTCTCTCTCTCTCTCTCTGCCTGCCTCTCCGTTTACTTGTGATCTCTCTCTGTCAAATAAATAAATAAAATCTTTAAAAAAATGAATAAATCAGTGAGTATATTGAGGATGAGAGGCGAGTATCTCATTTTTATAGATGATATTTATAACATAAAGAGGAAAAGTAGAAAGAACCCAGAGATGTTAGATTGGGTTAGAGATACCCCTGTGAATTCATGGTTACAAATAGAGAGACAGAGACAGAGAAAGGGAGGGGTGGAAGGAAAGGAGGGAGGGTGGGTGGAGGAAAAAGAAAGAAAAAAAAAGAGATAAAAAAAGAAAAAGGAGGGGAGGGGAGGAAGGAAGACATGGTTAGGAGTGATTAACAAATTATGCTGGCAGCTTGCTCTCAAATGATTCAGAAAATACTAATGTGTGTGTATACACACACATATATACCATATATATGTATTAGATACATAATGTAAGTGAGTTTTTATATTTTTTGCATCTCTATGAGAGGAAGAGGGAGAGAAAGGTTAGATATTAGACTGAGCACACATGTGTGGCAGAATGTTAACCACCAGGGAAACACAGAGAGAAGGAGATGCTAGTTTGTTATACCAGCAACTTTTCTGTAAATTTGAAAGTATTTCAAAGTAAATTATTTTTTAAAAATGAGAAAGGATGCCTTGGAACAAAGGATTTCTTGATATGCTTTGGCAGTTGAATAACTCTCTCACAAGGATATTGCAGAGAATTCTTGCACTGGTTGGGAGGTTTGATTCGATAATCCATCATTTCAAACTTTGAACATATGACTTTTGAATTATAGATGGATGACAGTACAGTGGAGTGAAATCTGAGCCACATTTCCAGAAATTTAAGGGAATATTAAGATGTTGAAGAGCTATAATATGGGTACCAAATACTTTGTGCAGGCTCTGCTCCCCATCCATATACCCAACCCTCCATCTCTTGATCCATTCATCCACTCACCCGTCCACCTGCCCAACCAATGATTTAAGACACATGTAAGGGACTGTTAGAGACATCAGGTATACACATATCAATAGAATACACTTCTTCTGCCATCAGCTTTCTGGAGTGAAGGCACATAAAATGCAGTGGTTTATTAGGCAAAGTTGAATGATCTGACTAGTGTTTCTGGTATAAATTGGAAATTCTTTTGCTAGAAGTATTTTACTTTTTTTACCCTTGGAAACGACTTTGAAATGATTAGTCTGAAAGTGTCTCATTCATATAGACAGGGTCCTCTCTGTAGCCTACCACGTGTGCAAGGCACTGTGCTGTGTATAACCCTAATCCCATCTTTAATTAACTTCAGGGCCTCTTCCGGGAAAGGAATTAAGAGGAGCTCTCTCACAAGTATATTTAATGAGACTAGAGCTTTTAGAGGTATGAAAGTCTCTTTTAATGTTACTGTTCCTAATACTTGGAATGAAAATGCACACAAAAGGAAAAAATAAGAAGACATTTGGTTATTACGTCTTATTCTTCTATCTTATAGCATCTAATTGTGCGAGGCAAGTAACAGGGTCTCGCCTATCAAATGTTCCTAGAGTTGAAGACTTTATAAGTTATTTCTGAAATTAACACTTAGGTTCAATTATTTAAGATCTATTTTTCTACAGCGAGAGGGACTTGTCACATTAAAATAGACTGTGCCAGAATTTTCAATAGACTACTTTGTTTGTGGTATGTAGATTTACACTAAACATAATGTAACCTGTTCTCTTCTCAGAATATTTTCCTTTTACCACACAAAGCATATGGAGCAACCTGACAGAGGAAAAAAAAAATGCCTGAAGTTAATCCATGCTCCAATAGAAGAATTAGATTTTAAGTCCTTTATTAATGAGAACATTTCCTGTATGTTTTTAAGGTTTGGAATTGAATACATTTTTACTTAAAAAAAAAACCTACAAAAAGCTAAGAAAGATGATGATATTGAACTTGTAACCTCTTGCTATTATTTTTATACATATAAAAGATTTATGTTTTACAGTAGGGAAGTGATAAGTTCAAATTAATACCAAGACACTTTGGTTCTCAGTAATGAATTTTTTTTCTTAATTCTTTAGAGATAAAATAAAGTTGTAGAAGGAACAAATTTGTGAAAATATTTAAAAGGTCTGCAGGATGGGCGCCTGGGTGGCTCAGTGGGTTAAGCCGCTGCCTTCGGCTCAGGTCATGATCTCAGGGTCCTGGGATCGAGTCCCGCATCGGGCTCTCTGCTCAGCGGGGAGCCTGCTTCCCTCTCTCTCTCTCTCTGCCTGCCTCTCCATCTACTTGTGATTTCTCTCTGTCAAATAAATAAATAAAATCTTTAAAAAAAAAAAAAAAAAAGGTCTGCAGGAATATTTTATGGACAATTGTGGTATCTTTATTGTCTATTAAAAGAGCTTAAACCATGGAGGAGAAATTCATAGCCATTCTTTTTTACTCCCCAAAAGACAGGAAAATGTATATTCTGTTTGAACTGCTCTAACATAAGGTCCTTACAGAACAACTTCATTAAATGATCTTACTAAGACAGAGTGTCTGCTTCTGTCATTGGAAGGAAAAGTAATGGCTTGTTCCAGGTTAAATCACATTATGATCTGAGTAATATGGAGAAATAATAATTTGGTAGCCAATGGTACTTGTGATGGATGTTCGCTGGTGTCACTACAGGGGGAGAAAAGCATTGATTGAGTGATAATCTTGAACATTCAGAGTTATTATTTATGAATTGCATAGTAGAATAAGAAGAAAGATTGTGCTCTATAACTCTTTTTGGAAAATGATCGCTGATAGTGTTAAATTAAAAGCTGGAAATGAATTTGCATATGTTAGAGCAAGTAATATTATTATAACCCAAGATTTAGAAAACATTTAGAGACACTTAGATGGGCAGTTAAGAATTTTAGTGAATTAAGAGGTTATGGCCTATAGCAACCATCAGGGCTGGGCAGTGAGCTCTAGCCCCATTAGGACACTGAAAGAGGTTAACAAGGTTCTTGAAAAAGTTTTTCTGATGAATTCCATTTGAAGGTATCTATATTCATTTTATTTCTTTATTTCTTTTTCATAAAATTATCAGAAACAACTACATTTAATTATGAATAGGGAATAGTTGATAGTAACTGGAACAAATATTCCATTTTTCTTCTTAGAGGCAACTGATGAATAATACAATGTGTTAAATATCTGATTGTCATTGAGGTGATTGATTTGAACTAGAAGAATGAACCGTTCAATTATGCATCCATTTTTTATTAATGAACTGTTGGTAGAGAAAACCATGTAAAAGTTTAAAAGTGTATAAAAGTAAAATCGATGTTTATTATTAAATCTATGTTTAATAGTATTGCCTTCGTATAATTTGGTAAATCAATAATCTTAATCTGGTCTTTTTGTTCAAAATAGAGAGTGCATTTCTCAGTATCTACTCTTTTTCCTAAGGATTAAAATGTAACCACAGGAAATTCCTGTGACAATTGTATAATTTGATGAATTGTTGCGAACTCTGTAAGTGCAGCAGCAATTTGTCTCTGCATTCTGGACTTGATTTAGCTTTATCCTTTTTCTCATAGGCATTCTGAAATATTTATGATGGCATACATTGGTAATCTGATGTGCAAGTCCTGTGAGAAACAAAAAGAACTAATTACTAGCAAATTTACAAGCCCTAGTATATCCTTCCAAGTTTTATTTCAGTTTACTGTAAAAGAAGTGGAATAATGGGTGAAATATTATAAAACTATTATGGTTTTCTCTCTCAATTCTTGCCAGTTGCATCATTGATCATTAACCTGATCATATTTGTCCTTTTATACAAAGGTAGTGAACACCTGCTTTGGGTTTAAAGGTATTAATCATACAGCGTTCAAGATAAATAAAGTTGGCCTTGACTGATCAAGTATTTTAAGTACTAGTGTTTCCAAGCAGTTGCATTTCAGTTATAAAACTACAGTGAATAATCAGAAGCGAATTTGGGGTAAGTATCTTAAAATTAAATAGCTTTTGAATGAAGCCCTATGCAATAATACTGATCAAAGAGTAAAGAAATGGTATTTCAATTCACTTTGATACAGATAATATTTAAATTTATCAAATTAACACATTACTTTTATTCTCTTTAAATGGTGTCATTGTAAATTTGAAGGCCAAATTCTTATAGGACTATTCATCATGTTGTTTGGTTCACAATACTTCATGCTTTCTAATGAAATAGGATTCAAAACCTAATGAGGTAAGTGAATTTTTAAGACAATTTTTTGCTGTGAACTTTGTGTAGAAATTTTCTGGGAGAACTGGATGCTCAAATAATGTTAATTTTAGTTATTAAGATTATTAATAATAATAAGAGGATACCCCTCAGATTCTATTATAAGGGAAAATTATATCTTTCATAATATTATTTATTATTATTCTGACACAAACCAAATACATGTAGATGTGCCTAATGAGTTGCTGCTTGGTGACTTAAAAGTACTACTTTTATTTCTACAAATTGATATTTCTAATCAGAAATCTTCTGAGATATTGAATATATTAGAAAATGATACACAGAAATGTATTTTGGACATAAAGCTTCTCTTACTGGCTTTTCCTATTGTTGCACAACAGTTCACAACCTTATGTACTAATTTAATCCTCAAATAAAACATTTGTTTGAAAATATACATCTTTTTTTTTTTTAAGGATTTTATTTATTTATTTGACAGACAGAGATCACAAGTAGGCAGAGAGGCAGGCAGAGAGAGAGGAAGGGAAGCAGGCTCCCCACTGAGCAGAGAGCCCAATGTGGGGCTCGATCCCAGGACCCGGGGATCATGACCAGAGCCGAAGGCAGAGGCTTTAACACACTGAGCCACACAGGCGCCCCAACAAGTTCTTCTTTTTTTTTTTTTTTTAAAGATTTTATTTATTTGACAGAGAGAGAGAAATCACAAGTAGGCAGAGAGGCAGGCAGAAAGCAGGTTCCCCGGCGGAGCAGAGATCCCGACGCGGGGCTCGATCCCAGGACCCTGGGATCATGACCAGAGCCGAAGGCAGAGGCCCCAACCCACTGAGCCACCCAGATGCCCCAACAAGTGCTTTTTTAAATTGCATTTTGAGGTCTTTTTCCTTTTCAAGTTGTGTACCTAAGCAAACAGAGTTTAACTACAAATATTAGCTGGCTAATGATTCTATATCTTAGTTTTAGAGAATAGTTGACTATTAGTAATCTTTATATGTAATAGTGACTCTTAACAAATGGGTCATGTTGACCCTCATAATGGTCTATAAAACACTTTAGAAATATAGTTCTTCATTTTTTAAGGCTAACAATACATTGTTCTGGAGGCTTTCATCTTTATCCCCAATGAACATTATTTCCTAGTAACCTATTAAACTAAGAGTTACTAAGGGATACTAAGATGTGTTTTCTGTAAGGTAAAAGTAGTATCACTAAAATTTATAAGGATTTCAGAATCAGTATTTCATGAAGTTTGTGGTAATATCGTGAAACTCATTCTTAAGATGTAGTCAGATGGCTGAATTTCCTGTATTTTTAGTGGAGAACACTTTAATGAGGTATCATTAGTATTGTAAATTGTATAAAGTTCTCAATTACACCTCTTTTGTATGTGTTAAGTTTCAAATTATTCTTTGATTTTTTTAAAAAAATTGCTTTCTTCTTTTGTTATTGTATCAGTTGTTTTTGATGGTAATTATGTTTCTTTATGGTTTTTCCAAGTTTGTTTTTACTCACTTTGAAAAAAAGTACACTGTGGATTTTGGGGTATTTTGCCCCATAAGTGAGATTGTGTAAAGTGTGAAAATTCCTACTGCAAAGACTTTGCCAGATTACTCAAACTAATTTAAAATGCATTAACGTTCTATTATAGGTTTAAAACCACACTAGAGTGTCTTCATTTTTTTATTCTGTTTCTCTTTTGATTTACAAACAGTTTTAGAGTAGAGTGGACAGAGAATTCCCTTGATAAAGAGTTAGAGGTGATCCCATTTAGAATCATGGGAAAAATAGGAAAAAGTATAATACAGCTATTTAGAGATAGTATTGCTTATTGATAGTGTTCCAGAATTATAACTTCTTTGATTTTAGATGACTGCTTTGTATTTTGATCTAGTTCTTGAAGGAATATAAAAATGCCATTAGCACAGGATTTATTTCTCCTAAAAGATGATCCTTCATCTCAAAACCGGCATGAGAATCATCTTAGAATAGTCTGTTCTAATAGGTAACAAGTTTTCTGTTGGAACTTACTATGGTAAATTCTGATTATTTTGAAAACCAATTTTTTTTTTTTTAAATTAACGCACAGAGGTCAAAATGTGTAAGATCTTGTTGTGGAGTTTCCTACTGATTTTTTCTGGAAGCCAAGCCTCAAGACCGTTGACTCAAAGAAATATCGAATTTGCAGTGGACCTTTATCAAGCTATTTCTTTATCTCACGAGAACAACATTATATTTTCCCCCCTTGGAACAACGTTGGGTCTTGGGATGGTACAACTGGGAGCAAAAGGAAAAGCACGACAGCAGATAAGACAAACTTTAAAACTTCAGGAAACCTCAGCCGGTGAGATTCTTACATATGATTATTTATACTGGATAAGATGTGCTCAAATTTATTTTGCCAGTTAGAAGTTCAGGGTCCCAGAATTGAAATACATGGAAAATATTCAAAAGTGTGAACTTATAATAAAATGGAGAATTTTTAAAAATATTCATTTTAATTGTTTTCTAATGAAATGTTACTAGAAGAATGTACTATTTTTAATACAGATATTTTCATACAGATATGAAACTGTGAGTATACTAGTATATTTTTTTCTGTCCTGTTTCAGGCAGTTTTAATTGAGACTTATGTTGTGTGTGCATGTGTGTGTCTATGTATGTGTATTTGTTTATTCTTCCACTCTCAGTATGTTGTGATCATTTTCTCATACCAGCTTCAGAATATAATTTTTAGTTGTTGCATTTTATTGCCTCTTATGGAAATATTGTTACTTACTTAACCTCTCACTATTAGGTAGTTTCCTATATTTCTCTTATATAAATGCTGCAGTGAACATCCTCACCCAGAAATCTTTGTGTGGATCTCTCATTATTTTATTAGCTTTTAAAAATTAGTTTTATAACTAAAATTCAACTTTTTCACCTGATTGAGACCAAGAAAAAGCAGTAATGTAGACATACATTTTAAAAGCTTGTTTGGTTAATAGTCTTTAAAGGAAACCTTTTTTTATTTTATTATTTTTAAAGATTTTGTTTATTTATTTGACAGAGAGACAGCATAAGCAGGGGGAGCTGCAAGCAGAGGGAGAGGGAGAAGCAGGCTCCCCACCTAGCAGAGATCCAGACTAGGTCCTGTATCCCAGGACCCTGGTACCATAACCCGAACTGAACGTAGATGCTTAATTGACTGAGCCACCCAGGTGCCCTAGGAAATCTTTGAGAAAGATCGAGAGCTCACAAATAGGTAGGGGGGAAGCAGACTCCCTGCTGAGCAGAGAGCCCAATGTGGGGCTTGATCCCAGGACCCTGAGACCTAACTTGAGCTGAAGGCAGAAGCTTAAACCACTGAGCCTCTCAGGAGCCCCTAGGAAATCTCTTTTAAAAAGCACTCAGATAACCTATCTGAGGTCTTTTTGTGTATTAAGGATTGTTGTTGCAGAGTCCCCAGAAGGTCTGAGATACTGTATAGAAGCTTTAGTGCTGTCATCCTGTTTGAAAGGGTAGTTGTTGGGGCATCTGGGTGGCTCGACAGTTAAGTGCCTGCCTCTGGTTCAGGTCATGATCTCTGCGTCCTGGGATAGGCATTGTGTTGGCTCCCACATCTGACTCAGCGTTCAGTGGGGAGTCTGCTTGTCCCACTGTCTATCCCTTCCTCGGTGCTCTCTCTCTCTCTATGTCAAGTAAATAAATAAAATCTTTTTTTTTTAAGGCTTTATTTATTTATTTGACACAGAGAGAGATCACAAGTAGGCAGAGAGGCAAGCAAAGAGAGAGGGAGAAGCAGGCTCCCTGCTGAGCAGAGAATCCGATGCAGGGCTTGATCCCAGGACCCTGACATCATGACCTGAGCCAAAAGCAGAGGCTTAATCCATTGAGCCACCCAGGCACCCAAATAGAATCTTTAAAAAGAGAGAGAAAAAAAGAGAGAGAGAGAGAAAGAAAGAAAGAAAAAGAAAGGGTTGTCCATTTCTCTGGCTAACTGTGTCCTCAATTTCCATAATGATTTTAATTTTAGACTTTTGCATCACTGTCAGGTAATGTGTCCTAACCATCAGAGGAACTTTCCAGATTTTTGATGTGGGAATTTAATCACTATTACTAAGTTCAGTCTGTTTGCCTCAGAACAGAGTAATTATATTTAGAGATTTGTTTTTCTTTTTTAGAAGGTCTTGTTTGCTTTGTTTTAAATAAAAGCAATTTTATGTAGAAAAGAAATTGGTGATGGTGAAGTTAATTGCAAGAATTTTCCTTTGTGAATAATGCAAAATGAAGCTACTGTGTTCCAAATTTAGTCTTGACTGTCTGTATTAATTTCCGCAAATCCCACTACATAGTCTCAGAAACATTTAAATCACACAATACTGCTTTGAAAAGTAATAGAGCATTTATAAAGATATGTAAAGTTGATTCTATGATAAATAAGCAACATCAGAATCTCTGAAGTTTAAACTACTCTCTATGGATATCTCTTGTAGAGAAACACGGAAATCTTAACAACTATGGATTGTGAATGTAAGGCTAATCACAGTAGTAATGAGGACGACACTATCAATCATATAGATAGTACAGCAGTCACTGTTACTGTGTTTGGTATCCACTATCTCACTGACTCTTCACAGTTACTCTGTGAGGTAGACATAACCCTGCTGCTTAGACGAGGAAACGGAGGTGAAGAAAGGTTCAGCAAATTGTCCAGAATGAATTCCAAAAATGATTCACTGAGAGCTGTGGATCCTTAGGGCAATATATTATATTTTCCTTGGGAGAATATATATATGGACAATTAAACATGAGTATGTTAACACATGTAACAAAATCTACCAAAGCTGCTTTCTATTATGCTTTGTTAAGGGAGAGAGAAAGAGAGGGACACAGATGGAAGATAATTGCAAAAGGAAAAGGCAGAGGAGCCAGAGAGAGAAAAAATATGAAAAATAAACTCTGGAAAATAAAGAGGAGGGAATTAAGGAATAAGGAACAAGGAGACAGTTAAGGTAGGGGACAGAGTGGAAGAGGGCAAGGAAATGGAAAAGGCTCAGAGGGTCTGGAGAAAGAAGAACAAAATGGTGTTAAGGGGGGGACCAAGGGTATGTCATATCAGAAGGTGGTGACTGGTATTGGAAACCAAGATGAAAAGGAAAATCACTAGTAATGATTCTGTCTTTATTTAATATTTTTATATTTTGTTCTTCATGGGTTTTTTTGCATTAAAACTGATTTAAAAAAAATGTGTGGCAACAAAATATCTTCTTGGTTATGGAGTCTGTTGGCATCTCCTTAAATTTTATGCTCAATATAAGTATACCATTGACTCATCCTAGTCCTGGCCCTACCTTCTATTCCCAATGATTATCAAAGGTGCTCTCTGTTCAGTTTGTCTATATTTTACGTTTCCTGCTATCAGATTGTTTTATGTGAACACCTGCCTTGTTCCACAGATGGGAATACAACTCCTGGGATCCTACCCCACAGGGCTCTCAGTGTCCTCTGTCGAAACATCTGCTTGGAATTTACCTTCTCCAGTCTACTGAGCATCCGATAATTTTCCATTTTTGCTTTGCTTCTACTATGCTGCTTGCTAATCAAAGACTAACGGAGGTGCTTCCTTATTCCAAGGGTGTCATGGAAAGAGAACAAGCCATGAATCTTTGCTCTGCAACCATTTAAACTTATGATCTGTTCCTCTAAAGTTACTGTATCTGTCTGGATTTTAGATTCCACACTAAAAAGAGAGGAGTTTGAATAATTGATTTATATGGATCTTTTGGCTAAAATAATCTATAATCCCACGACTCCCTTTGTTTTCATGTTTGGATCTCTCACATTTCACACACAATTGGCCTTTGGGCCTTAACTGTAGGAGAAGTAAACATGTAATCAATTTTGGAACATTTTCTGAAGGTCTAGTACAATCAAACTGAAAGTTACATTCACCCTATGACCTGTAGATTTTCTCTAGCTCTGCTTTAGGAAATGAAATAAATTGATTCTCTTTGCTTATTAGGATCCATGTATACATATTCTTTTTGATCTTGTGAAAGAGGTTATTAATCTATAAATTGAATCAAATTTATAAGGCAGATAACTTTATATTCTCCTCCAAACTTGTGCTACTTGATGACATTTTTCATTGACTTCTGAATCCAGTGATTTATCAGAGGGCAACTGACTGTTTGTCATACAGTCTTAGACCTTAAGTACTTGACATAAATCTTTTTGCTATGACAAATGAGTCAGAACTATTTTTCTCCCCCTTTTCTTTTATTCCCCCATTCCTTTAAAAATGCTCATAAATTACAAATTTCTGAAGATTAGTTTCAAATTCTGCCACTTCATTTCTGACCTGATTTAATTCTTTTGAAGATACTCACGTTTTCTCTCAGAAAGTCTTCTCTGTAGCCTCCCATTTATTGAGATATTTCCCTCAGCTTTAAATTGCAAGTGATTGCCTCTGAAATTGCATGAACAAGTAAAATAGATTAACCTTCTTCCCTTCCTTATGTAAGAATTCTAGGATTGTAAGGACTTGCTGAAATTCTTCAAATCCAACCATAGGGCAATAAGTTCTTATGGCTAAAATTGTTTATGTCTATATCTATATCCCCAAGAATGGAGAACTATGGAGTTTGAAATATAATGAAATATACTTCACAGAGACTCCAATATGGTTATTTGGGTTGTACCTGCAGGAAAGCAGGGGAGGACAAGGAGAGAAGTGGGGACTGAAATGTAGGCTCCACTCAGCCAGACAAGATATAAGGCCATGGGGCTATAGCCCTCCCCCTCCCCCACCAGGAAGAGAACGTATTCTTATTTGCACAAAGATGCCTATGACTGTTAGCTCTCCGAAAAAGTGTACGCACACACATACACATGCACACACACAAATGCCTTATTTCCAATGGACAACAGTTTCTAGATTTAATGATTGAGTCCCAGGATTAAGCCAGAAGGGATTGAAAAGCATCAATATCTTTGGTTGTGAATAGGAAGCCCCTGAACAAGGACCAAAGCTGAATCATCTCCTAGGCACATCTACCTTCCCAACAACAGTGCGGTCAGAATGAGCAACAATAAATAACAGCCCAACAGTGATTCTAGCTGACTCTGGTGGCCTCATTTGGCTACTGGCAATAGTTGGAACGGTTAAAGATCTTTGTTCTTCACGTAGACAGCCAAAATATATACATTCATGAACCTGAAGAAATAGGCAATTCTGATTCTTGTGCATCTCTAGAGCTGATTATAGGGGTTGCTCATAAATTTCAAAACTTGGACAGGTGCCATTGCTCACAACAGAGCAATTCTTAAGCTGCAATAAAAACAATATTGAAAAAGATTGCTCGTCACTGTCATCCCCCCATCAATATTCATTAGTATTTTCCTTCCATAAATATCGCATGTTATGCAAAGAATGAGGTTCTAAAGATAAATTTCCAACAAGTAAGAATGAGCTAAATTTGACTATAAAAAGGGAATTTCCTTCAGCTTTTCTAAATGCACATTCTTGTTTTTGGTGAATTTCAAATTTACATGACAATCTTCCTATTTAAGAACTGAGTTCTTTATAAAATGCATATTCTATGAAGATAAATGCTTAAAATATTTATACTAACTCAGGAAGGACCATTAGTTATACCTAAGGGTGCAAAAATGGTGATATGAATCAGTGCTTAGAAGCAAAGCTGAAAAGCTGTTGTTTTTATGTTGTTCAATATGTCAGTATACATTATAATTATTTTTTAGGGGAAGAATTTTCTGTGCTGAAGTCATTTTTCTCTGCCATCTCAGAGAAAAAGCAAGAATTTACATTTAATCTTGCCAATGCCCTCTACCTTCAAGAAGGATTCACTGTGAAAGAACAGTATCTCCATAGCAACAAGGAATTTTTTCAGAGTGCCATAAAACTGGTGGATTTTCAGGATGCAAAGACTTCTGCAGAGACAATAAGTACCTGGGTAGAAAGCAAAACAGATGGTAAAGTTTCCCATTTTCATAAACTCATTATTTGCCATTGTATTCACGGTTTTTAATATCCTAGAGTAAAGAATGGTTGAATATTTTCCTACTAAACTATGGCTCAGAGGGCTCTCCCATTTTGCTTCCCTGTTATTCAAATTAATACTAAATGGTAAAACTGAGACAGACTGTAAGCTGCTTTGAAAAGCATACAGGTTTTTTGAGAGACACCTATTCATAGAATTTTAATGGAAAAACCTTTAATAATAATTTTTGTTTAAGCATAAGTTTTTAATCTATGGCTGTAGAAATAATGCCTTTGGCCAGGTAAAAATTAGATCTGTCAACCTCAAGTGCCTTCTTTTCCACATATTACTCTAAATAACACATCTTAGTTGGATGGGTTAATGTTTAATAAGAAATGTTGATAGTCCTATCATAAATGTGGTTATCTATACTTTAATTTCAATACAAGCCAGCTAAAATTCCTCAGGGACTATGGAGTCACACAATAGAAAGAACAAAAGTTTAAAGTTACTCAGATCTGAATTCACATCCTACTTAGTTCTAAGCTATGCCCCACCTTAAATGAGGATAGTATTAGAACATTTCAGGATTATTAGAAGATTTGAGAATAATGTATGTGAAATAACAAACATATATCAGGCCCTTGTTTAACAGTGGTTTGTTTCTTTGTTCATCCATTCTGCTACAAAAAATTATGATGGCATAAATGGCCACCATATTCTTTATAAGAAGCCTCATACAGGGAGGCATAGTTGAGAATGTGAGATTGGTGTTTTGAGCAGCTTTCACAAGAAAGTATCATTAATGGGACACATAATGAACATCCCTAGACAGCTCCATGGCACTCAGTCATGCTTTTATGTTGGGTGGTTGTTTAGAAGAAGAAAATGACGCTAGCAACTCCATTCTTGTCCCTTCTCCGGTGGTCACTGGCATTAGCCATGGGAGCAGAAGGTTTGAGGGTACCATTAGCTTACTAATTCTGATTGACCTGCTGGAGAAACTTGCAATAAAGTTTGAAAACTATGAGTAAATATGCAGGGAGAGACATTCAGTTTTTTTTCCTTCTGGCTGAAAAACAATTCACACAAATAATCTTGCTGAAGAGAGTCCGTTAGTAGGTCTGTCCAGATTTGCCTCAGAGAGTCTTTTCTACTCTCAGAATTGCCAAGGTTAGAGGAGAAAGCACCTGTTTATAACTGATCTGCAAAAGAAATTTTTGTTTCAGTGCTATAGAAAGCAGTCCCACTGAACCACTATTGCTTATCTCTTCCTGTTTCCTCCTCCACTTGCATCACAGGGAAAATTAAAGACATGTTTTCAGAGGAAGACTTTGGTCCTCTGACTCGGCTTGTCCTGGTGAATGCTATTTATTTCAAGGGTGATTGGAAGCAGAAATTCACAAAAGAGAGCACACAGTTGATGAATTTTACTAAGAAGGATGGTGCGGCAGTCAAAATCCCGATGATGAAGACTCTTGTGAGAACAAAATATGGTAATATGAAAAATCGCCCTCCAAAGCATGATTTTGGGAATTGCCAAGGATATTTATTTAATATTTTCTTTCTCTGTTTCAGGTTATTTTTCTGAATCGTCCATAAACTACCAGGTTTTGGAATTACCTTATAAAGGTGATAAGTTTAGTTTAATCATTGTACTTCCTGCAGAAGACGTGCACATAGAAGAAATGGAAAAGCGAATTACTGCTCATCAACTCCTAAAATGGTTCTCTGAGATGCAAGAAGAGGAAGTGGAAGTAAGCCTCCCTAGGTTGGTAATGTCATTTTATTATTTGGTTCTTATGTTTTCACTTATGGAGGCATTTGAATAGCTGGCTGAAAGATAACAGATACTTGAAAAGGACACTGATCGGAAGAAAAATGCATTTGGAAGTATAACTCTGCTTCATGGATACAAAGGCAAGTCTGAACATTGCCAGCAATGCTTTGCCATGAGGAGAACTGAATATAAAGGCTCAATATTCTCTGAAATAGATGAAGAAATGTAAGTCTGCAAGCCAGAATGTTGAGATGAAAAGGAATTTTTATTCCCTTTATTATACAAACTTATCTTTCTCTACTTTCTTTACTAATTGGAATTTTAAATACCTATCTTCTGTTACATTTCAGGAAAACCACCCCCTGCCCATACTTATTATACCAGACAATTAAAAGATATGTTATCTTGACAATTAAAAGATATGTTAAATCAACTTTGACAGCTAGTGCTCTAATAGTCATTGAATGACAAATAGGAAATCCAACGGCCAGGTTTAGATAGTTAATATAAAATGGAAATTGCAAAGGCTTATCTCGGGAAACAATAATCGTTGACACTAATTTCTTAATATCATGCTTCTGGCCAACAGGAGAAACTTCAAAGTAAGTGGTGCCCACATAACTCAATTCACACTCTGCCTCAATTTTTTAAAAGAAGCAGATGTTTAATGAATGATATTCTGTCCTTTTCATTTCTAATTTTTCCTGCAAACTCAAATCCTGTATGGCTTATACATCCCTCTTCTGGGCCTTTTGTCATTTAAACCTCTTGGCTTTTCCTTGTTTTTCCACTTAGGTGGGATCCAGTCACTCATTTCAATCATATTCTCACCATATATCTTTAATGCTTTTTGCTACTTGGTCTTCGTCCTGCTTTAATTTCTCCCTAATCATCCTCAATCCCTGGCCTACTCATAAGGCCACTCCTGCTCTCCAACTATTAATTTTCTTAAGCAAAAACCAAGAAAGCATCCCCTTCTGGCCTCACTGAGGCTGGAGCTGGGGACCCCTTACTTTTCTTCAACTAACTTTCTTTCTTTCTTTCTTTTTTTTTTTTTTTTAGATTTTATTTATTCATTTGACAGACATCATAAGTAGGCAGAGAAAGCAGGCAGAGAAAGAGGAGGAAGTAGGCTCCCTGCTGAACAGAGAGCCCGATGCGGGGCTTAATCCCAGGACCCTGGGATCATGACCCAAGCCGAAGGCAGAAGCTTTAACCCACTGAGCCACCCAGGCGCCCCAACTTTCTTTTTTAATACTCACACAAACCACACCAAAACCTGACTTCTATTCCCAGGTGCCACTTTATGTTGATTTCTCTCACTCTCAACATGTGTCTGAACTTCCCATTCCTTAAAGAAGACATATCATTAAGCAAACCTGCCTCTCTACCCTTCACCTCAAGGTCTGTATACATCTTTGAAGATCTCTCCTTCTACCTTCCTTGTCATCCTGGAGGATGATGACAAGATGACAACATATCCTATGTTTTTCTTATCCTAATTCTAGGTTGTTGATCCTAATACTACTGACCATCCCCCTTTTCTTGAAAACCTTGCATTCTTCAACCCCTGGAGCACTACTCGCTTCTGTTTATTTTTCTCTCTAATGTAAAATTTCCTTCCTCCCTGACTTAGAGTTTTTTTTTCTTTCTGTTCCCAACTAATGTTTACTAAAATTTCACCAAAATTTTCTTCTTCTTCCTCTCTTTTATTCTTTATTCTTACTCTCTTTTTATTCCCTTATTCTTCCTGTCTCTAAAATCCGAATCTCTCCCCCAACCTCTCTTCTAATTCCCCAGCATCTGTATATCTCTACCTGGATATTATTCAGTCTTTCAAAGAGTATTGGTGGGGGGGTCCTACTACGTGTAAGCTATTGGAGATAAAATGATGTGACAGATAGTTTATCTTCTAATAACAGAAATAACAACTTGGGGGATTAACTTGTTTATTTACAAATTTCTTTCTCTCTCTCCTTCTTTTGGAAAGATCATGATTTGGGATCAAAAACACTGCGTTTAGAAATTATTCATGCCATGTACTAGCAGTGGGGTCTGAGGAGAGTCATTTGACAGTCCTAAGTTGTGGTTTATCAGTCTTGGAATAGTGATACTTGTAGCCAAGGTAGCCCCAGCATCTTCAGCCAGTTAACAAATGCCTAGATAATAAAACATAAGTCCCAGACTCAACTGACAACAGGAAATAAGGGTTTTTGCCAGAATTCCCTTCTTTAGCATGTTAGGAGTCTCTGCAAGATTGCTGCACAGCCCACAAATCCATCCATATCAGCTTCTCCAAACTGTGGCCACACTTCTCATACAACTTCTCTTACAGTATGGATGCAGGCTTCTCTTTTAATTCCTCCAAGAACAATGGTTATGGGTTGAATTATGTCTCTCTTAATTCATATGGGGGTTAAATCCTAACCCCCCACTACCCCAGATTGTGACTTTTCTGGAGACAGTCTTTATAGAAGTAATCAAGTTAAAGTGAAGTTATCAGTGTGGGCCCTCATCTGACATAGGGGGAATCTTTATAAACAGAAGAAAGTTGGATACAGAGATATATGTGGTGGAAAGACTATGTGAAGAGACAGAGGGAGAAGATGTCCATCTACAGGCCAAGGAGGGAGGCCTGGAACTCAACTCACAGTCCTCAAAAGGAACCAATGCTACCCACATCTTAATGTTAGACCTCTAGCTTCTACAACTATGAGACAATAAATCTGTTATTTAAGCCACCAGGTTTGTGGTAATGTTAAGGTAGCCCTTGGCAAATTAATAGGAGTAAGAACATTTTCAATGTTTGACCAAATTTTACTGAAAGCTCTGTGTTAATAAAAGGGGCTTTTTTTTAAATTAATTTTTTATTTTTTATAAACATATATTTTTATCCCCAGCGGTACAGGTCTGTGAATCACCAGGTTTACACACTTCACAGCACTCACCAAAGCACATACCCTCCCCAATGTCCATAATCCCACCCCCTTCTCCCACACCCCCTCCCCCCAGCAACCCTCAGTTTGTTTTGTGAGATTAAGAGTCACTTATGGTTTGTCTCCCTCCCAATCCCATCTTGTTTCATTTATTCTTCTCCTACCCACTTAAGCCCCCATGTTGCATCACCACTTCCTCATATCAGGGAGCTTTTAAGGTGGAAAGTTATTTAAAAACCATGTGCCAGGGATGAGTGTTTCTGGAGTTTAAGCCATTTCTTATAACCAGGAGTCTCCTGTCCATTGCTGTCCTGGTGCCAGACCGACCCTCACCCAAAGTCTTTTCTATCTCCCTCCTACCCAGCATCCAGGGTCCTTCAGCTTTTCCCAGCACAGAAAGAAGGTAACATAGGTTTTCTCCCATGCCCTTTAAGCCCAGACTCCCAGTCATGATAAGAATCTTAAGCAGCAGATTTTGACCCTCAGTGGAAACTTTTCATATCATCTAGAATAGATTATACCCTCATGATTTCAAATTTCACTATTTCCATCCCACTGGTTCTATTTGCATAATGAGAAGTTCATTGTGTTGCTTTTCCCAAACAAATGAACACTTGTTTTAAAGGCGAAATTTGAATCTTCAGTGATATGAAAACAGAAATATTAATTGGCAGTTGTACTTCCTTTTCTCAAATAAATTCCAGGCACCAAATATTTTTTAAAAATTTGGTGGCAGTTTCAATTACAGAGCCTCATTACATACTTCTACTCATAGCACAAAATCTAGCAAATAGAAGGTGCTAAGAAAGTGATAGCTATTTTTCTTTCAGAAGTAATGGTTATTTTTCTTTCTCTGTTAAAGTCACTGCCCAGGGTGTCTTGGTGGCTCAGTTGGTTAAGTGTCTGCCTTTGACTCAGGTCATGATCCCAGGGTCCTGTGATCGAGTACCGGGTCCCAGGTCGGGCTCCCTGCTCAGTGGGGAGTCTGTTTCTCCTTCTCCTTCTGCCCCTCCCCTCCATTCATGCTCTCTCTCTCTCTCTCAAAATAATTAACTAACTAAATAAAAATCTTTAAGATCACTGCCTAGCCAATCCCAAAATAGAAGGTCTCCTCTTACTTCTCAGTCACCCTCTCGCCTATCCCCTCTGTCTGAAAGACCCTTCCTTGTTTGTGGTGTCTAACCAGTAAATTCTCATTTATCCTTCAACATCTCTCACATTTAACACTTTGGTGTACTTTCCCCCAACATGCTCAGTTAGAATCAACCATCCCTTATTTTTATTTCTAGAACATTTTATACAAACTTACATTATGGCACTTGTTACATTACATTTCCATGTCTTGCTCACATTCTCATCTATCTTTTTAAGATGTGAGCTCTGGACCAGGGAATTACGTCTCCTTCATTTTGGCTTCCATGGTCCCTAGGACATTTCATGGCATATTGTATGTGCTAAATGAATACTGTTTAATTAAATTATATAAATATTTTCAAAGAAAACAATTCTATGTTGTTTCCCTTTATCTAATGATAAATACCTCAAAAATCAGAATTCTTCTTTCCAGTCAGATTTTAATTCATTCCTTGTGAGGATCCTGATGAAACTTTCCAATACATGCAGCGTAATGAAAGGGAGGACATCAACCATTTTCTTGGAAACCTCTCTACGGAAATAAAAATGAGATTTTTAAATTCACAAGACTGAAACATTGTTATCAGTTATTCAATCATATTAACACAGTGTTACATTTAAAATGTATTCACTTTTCATAAGAGGATGAGACTTCCAATTTATTAAAGGAATGACTTGCTTATGTGTTAAGTTCACAGTTTTAGTTTCCTGAGCAGGAAGATCATGGATTGAAAGTTCTAAAGTACATTTTCCTCTAAATGAATAATTTCCTTACAACACAAAAACACCCATTTGAAATCTGTTCAGTACAGATAGGGAAAACTATATAAGCTGAGTAAATGCTTTAGAATGGATGGACAGTTTTCAGTTTTATTACTCAATGCTGTGGTTCTCTCATATCTGGATGAATGCATTAGGCTTTCAAAATGATAACTAAACAATTATCATATCATTTCATTTGTATGTGGAACATAAAGAATAGCATGGAGGACATTACAAGAAGGGAGGGGAAAGTGACGAGGAGGAATCAGAGAGGGAGACAAACCGTGAGAGACTATAGACTCCGGGAAATAAACTGAGGGCTTTAGAGGGGAGGGTGGTTAGGGGCTGGGTGATGGGTATTAAGGAGGGGACGTATTGCATGGAGCACTGGGTATTATATGCAAACAATGAATCATGGAACACTACACCAAAAACTAATGAAGTACTGTATGATGACTAACATAACATAATAAAATAAAATAAAATAATTTTTTTTAAAATGGTAACTAAAGATTTCGGTAAAACTGAACAGCTTAATCAGCTGTGACTAGGACTTAAAATAACAAAAATTCATTCACATAATTCTGGAGGTTAGAAGTCCAAAATCAAGGTGTCAGCAGGGCCATTCTCTCTGAGACTGTGTGGACTCCTTCCTTGCCTCTACTTAGGTTCTGGTGGCGATCCATCATCTTTGGTGTTCCTCTGCATATAAATGCACCACTCCTATCTTTGCCTCTGTTGTCATGTGGCCATCTCTCTTCAAGTGGCATTCTCCTTTCTTATGAGGACACCAATCATATTGGATTAAGGGTCCCCTCTATTCCATTATGACCTTGGGCCAACTAATTATATCTGCAATGACCCTATTTCCAAATAAGGTCACATCATGAGGTACTGAGAGATAGGGATTTAACATATGAATGTGGGGGGGCACAATTTAATTTGTAACATCCACTATACTAAATTCTGTTAATAAAACAAAAATCTCTTTGGTAGCAAAATTTAGTGTTTTCCAAAGAGAGAAAAATTAATCATAAAAATGCTTCTATGTTAATAACACTAGGAAGGAACATGTGAGTGACTATTTAGATTTTGGTTACTGTTTAGAAACATTTATTCTTTCCTTTTGATGTACGACTAGTTCAGGCCAATAAGATAGAATATAGTCTGAAAATACTAGAGTGCTTTCTAGTGTTTGTTATTTATAACATACCAGATATCTAATTTGGGCATTACCCGCATTGGATAGCAGCTAAAATAATCATGTTACTTTGTCTAAACGTAGTATGGGATCCTACAAATATCTTAGTACTCAAAAGATATTGAAGAGTCTGACACACAATTTCTATATATCATATCTTCTCTATTTAAGAAACCCTCTGAGAACACGTTTTATGATTATGTGTATGGGCAAAAGTGATTATTTAATACATGCAAATAAGATAAATAAAAAAGAAACTTTCAATTATATAGCACTTTAACTTTGTAAAGCATTTAATTAAACATGTAATACTAAATGTTGTGGTTCTGCAGTCTGACTTGGTTACACCTTGCATTTTGCAGGGAAGGAAACTGAGTCAGTCAAAAAGTGAATTGATCAACATTCAACTAAGTGTTGAAAGAGAGAATTAGCTCTCATGTTTACTGTCTTACAGCTTTGTGCTCTTATCGGTTTACCACTTCCCAGAAACTTTATCTCCTGTTCAAAAGCACAGATTGATTGGGATCCCACTATGGGCAAGGAATGGAAACAGATGCAAAGGGATAGACATGCTCCCTGCTAGAAAGATGGTCACCACTTAGATGGAGTGGTGCAAGATTTGTGCAAGAAATTTACTAACAATATCCAGCAGCAGACAGTAAATATTTAAAGAAAGTTATAATCAGTAAGCACTAGGAAGTTCACGAAACAAAAGAGAGGGGACAGGAAGCCTCAGAAACTGGAGTTGTAAACGTCTTCACAGAAGGGGAAGGACTTGAACTGGGCTTTAAAAGAATTGAGAAGGTTAAGTCCTGTACGGAAAGAGGAATTGTTGAAAATTTCCAAGTAAGATAGTGGAATGATTAAGGCAGTATTTTAGAAATATAAATTTGGTAGTTAACAATGCTTTTTTCATGATGATAACATATCTCAATCCTTTCTCCACTTCCCACCACTCCCCATGTTTCTGGATAATTTCTCTTACTCCTTAAAACCAAGTTTGGGTTTTGGAAAGCTTTTCTGATCTTTCCATTCAAGATAACACATTATCTGATTATTCAAGATAATACAATATCTGGGGTGCCTGGGTGGCTCAGTCAGTTAAGTATCTGCCTTTGACTCAAGTCTTTATCCTGGGGTCCTGGGATCAAGCTCCAAGTTAGGCAGCAGGAAATCTGCTTCTCCCTTTCCCTCTGACCCTTCCCCTCCCCACTGCTTGTGCTCTCACTGTTGTGTAATCTCCCTCTCTCTCAAATGAATAAATAAAAAATCTTAAAAAAAGGAAAAAATATAACACAACATCTTTCCTTTTCCCTTCTGGGAAAACTTCTCCTTGCACCTTGTGTTTATTTATTTACTTTACTTTAAAAAAAAATTTTTATTTATTTTTTCAGTGTTCCAAAATTCATTGCTTATGCACCACACCCAGTGATGCACGCAATACATGCCCTCCTTAATACCCACCACCAGGCTCACCAACCCTCCAACTTCCTCCTCTCCAAAACCCTCAGTTTGTTTCTCAGAATCCACAGTCTCTCATGGTTCATCCCCCCTCCAATTTCCCCAAACTCCCTTCTCCTTTCCTTCTCCCAGTGTCCTCCATGTTATTCCTTATGCTCCACAAGTAAGTGAGACCATATGATAACTGATTTTCTCTGCTTCACTTATTTCACTCAGTATAATCTCCTCCAGTCCTGTCCATGTTGATACAAAAGTTGGGTATTCATCCTTTCTGATGGAGGCATAATACTCCATTTTATATATGGACCATACCTTCTTTATCCATTCATCCACTGAAGGGCATCTTGGCTCTTTCCACAGTTTGGCAACTGTGGCCGTTGCTGCTATGAACACTGGCATATAGATGGCCTTTCTTTTCACTACATCTGTATCTTTGGGATAAATACCCAGTAGTGCAATGGCAGGGTCACAGAGTAGCTCTATTTTTAATTTCTTAAGGAATCTCCACACTGTTTTCCAAAGTGGCTCCATCAACTTGTTCCCACCAACAGTGTAGGAGGGTTGCCCTTTCTCCACATCCTCTCCAACACTTGTTGTCTACTGTCTTGTTGATTTTGGCCATTCTGTCTAGTGTAAGGTGGTACCTTAAAGTGGTTTTGATTTGAATCTCCCTGATGGCTAATGATGATGAACATTTTTTCATGTGTCTGATAGCCATTTGTATGTCTTCTTCAGAGAATTGTCTGTTCATGTCTTCTGCCCATTTTTTGATGTGATTATCTGTTTTGTGTGTGTTGAGTTTGAGGAGTTCTTTATAGATCTTGGATATCAGCCCTTTGTCTGTAGTGTCATTTGTGAATATCTTCTTCCATTCTGTAGGTTGCCTCTTTGTTTTGCTGACTGTTTCCTTTGTTGTGCAGAAACTTTTGATCTTGATGCAGTCCCCAAAGTTCATTTTTCCATGTTTCCTTTGCCTCTGAAGACATGTCTTGAAAGAAGTTGTGGCCGATATTGAAGAGGTTACTGCCTATGTTCTCTTCTAGGATTTTTTTTTTTTTAAGATTTTATTTATTTACTTGAGAGAGAGACAGTGAGAGAGAGCATGAAGGAGGAGAAGGTCAGAGGGAGAAGCAGACTCCCCATGGAGCTGGGAGCCCGATGCGGGACTTGATCCCAGGACTCCAGGATCATGACCTGAGCCAAAGGCAGTCGTCCAACCAACTGAGCCACCCAGGCGTCCCTCTTCTAGGATTTTGATAGATTCCTGCCTCACATTGAGGTCTTTCACCCATTTTGAGTTTATCTCTGTGTATTGTGTAAGAGAATGGTCTAGTTTCATTCTTCTATACATAGCTCTCCAATTTTCCCAGCACCATTTATTGAAGTGACTCTTTTTCCCACTGTATGTTTTTTCCTGCTTTGTCGAGGATTATTTGACTATAATGTTGAGGGTCTATATCTGGGCTCTCTAATCTGTTCTACTTGTCTATGTGTCTGTTTTTGCGCCAGTACCATGCTGATTTGGTGATCACAGCTTTCTTGTAAAGCTTGAAATCAGGCAACGTGATGCCCCCAGTTTTGTTTTTCTTTTTCAACATTTCCTTGGCAATTTGGGATCTCTTCTGGTTCCATATAAATTTTAGGATTGTTTGTTCCAGCTCTTTGAAAAATGCTGTGGAATTCTGATTGGGATGGCATTGAAAGTATAGGTGGCTCTGGGAAGTACAGACATTTTAACAATGTTTATTCTTCCAATTCATGAGCATGGAATTGTCTTCTATCTTTTTGTATCTCCTTCAGTTTCTTTCATGAGTCTTCTGTAGTTCTCAAGTACAGAGCATTTAACTCTTTGGTTAGATTTATTCCCAGTTATCTTATGATTCTTGGTGCTATAGCAGGTGGAATCGATTCTCTCATTTCCCTTTCTATATTTTCATTGTTAGTGTATAAGAAAGCAGAAGGCCAGGGTCCTAAAGAGCACCTGCTGGCACCCATACCAAGCATTCTCAGTTGTAGGGGGAGCGCACTCACAGCCTGCGGTCACTCAGGTCATGCAGAGCACAGAAGGGTGTGAACCTAGAGAGTGTGGGTCAGTGCCAACACCAGACTCTCACGCGCAGGCGGGAATATGCCCAGACGAGCGGTGGTGCAAGTAGCCAAAAGCTGTGAGCTCAGGGACGGCGGAGGCTCCCCCACAATCTCTCTGACACAGGTGGTTGCTGGTGTTGGCCGTCCTGGGTCTGTGGGCTTAGGCCCATGCCTGTGACCAGCTGATTCCACCAGTTACCGCTTAGGCTCTTTTGCTCTTTTTCAGTGCCTTCAACCAGACTCCAAGTTAATTCTGGTCCTCAGCCACAGGGCACTTTCATATTGGGGTACTACTTTCCAAAGGGTCACTTCTAGTGGCTCCCTCCCCCTTCTACTGATCTTTTGATATCAGTCTGAGGGTACCCACTCTGCTTTTCTTCTCCACTGATGATCCTCTATTCACATAGAGATCCAGAAGTGTATAATCCTACATCTCAGGCTGATTTCATGGGTGTTCAGAGTGTTCTGGTAGATATTTAGCTCACTTTAGGGGACCAGTTGAAACAGGGTCTCCTACTTGTCCGCCATCTTGCCGAGTTTCAGAGAGAGTCATCATTTTTAAAAAATACTGACCAATGTGGCATCTCACAGTATTTTTAACTACTGTTAAGACAAGATCCTGGAAAATAGAGCATAATATTGAAAACCAAGTTGTATAACTTTAAATAACTAAGATTTTTAAAAATTGTTAAATGGGACAATGATAATATGGGCTTCATGGAGTTATTATGAGGGTTCCATGAAGTACTGTTTATAACATTTTTAGTACTCAGTAGTATCTCTTATTATTTTTCTTATTATTCTCACTTAGTTTTAACATGTATTGAGCATCTGTTATGGTGCTGACACTGTCCTGGATGTTGCACCTCTTTACCATATATCATTTAATCCCCCAAATAAATTTGATAGCAATCAACTTCTATATACACATTATGGATGAGGGAAATACCTTGCCCATGCTTACACAGCTAACACATGGCAGAGCCAACATTTCAAGAGTCAGAAAACAGGTGTAATGGAGGCAAGCATGAGGGAGAGCACAGAACAAAGTGTCAGAGACACAACAAACAGCAAGAGATGTGAAGCAACAGTGCCACAGAGACTTTAGAAAAGAGAGAACATCTTCCATAGGCCATGAAGTATGATCTTACCGGGCTAGAAATGAATCCCAGGTTTGGCCAGCTTTGGATCTCTAAACAACTGAATGTGAATGGCATATGGGTGAGAGAAAGTGATCGCAGGCTAAGTGAAGCTGACTATGAGAATACGAATGTCATGACCAGCTGCACTAGTGATTGCAAAATGTTCGCTTACTTTAACCTATTGACACTGGAATCAGGTTTACATTAAACAGTGTCCAGATATGCTCTTATGGGACAGAAAGCATTTTTAGTTCAACCCTTGAGGCTAACAGAGTTTTTCATACATAGACACACATAAGACACAAACCCAGATACGTACACACAAACACACTCTAGGTAATTGGTCAGAAAGTGACCCAAAACTACCATGTACTTATATAATAGTCTAGGTCCACCACTGTCAGAGGTTGTGTTACATTTTTATCCTCATCAGCAGACCTTAGGTTTGGTTTGGTTGGCTCGAAACCTGAACATTTCAAGGATTACTCAAGCGCACTGAATCAAAACCAGGATTGATAGGGGCCCCAAGGGAGATCCATCCAAGACTTTATATCTATAAGTAAGAATCTTGGGTATAAACAGAAAAGAATGGGCTACACTAATCTACAACAAGGCCTACAGACCAGGAGTGGCTCCATCTTAAAATGGGAATTCTGAATTGTTTTCTTCATTTTCTGCACCCGTTACCTGTGTGAAACCCCTTTAAACCAATGTTTCCATATGGCAGTAAACTGATGTTAGATACTGTTTACAAATGCTAAAACATTCATATTATACTTACTTAATTGTCTATTCAGTCTTTTTGCTGCTTATTCTTTCATCTTTAGATGTATTCTTCAAAAAATTTTAGATGAAGGTCAAGGGAAATATTAAAATAAATATTAAGTCTCACAAAATTTGAATGAAGCACATGATTAACACTATATATATATATATATATAGATTGAGATTATAATTTCAAATTATATTTTGATTAGAATGCAATGTGGGTTAGCATATTAACTTTGAGTTGGAATGGACCTAAATTTCAATACCAACTTTGTCTCCTGTTTTGAACGTAAGCCTGGAAATCAACCTCCTCAATCTTCTACTTCCTTAATTAATGGGACTAATGCTAACTTCCTCAGGTTTTTGTGAAGATTAAAAACTATAATCTGTATTAAATGTCTAACACATGGAAGTACTGCTTCACACCTGGCTATTCATGACTCCAGTAATTATGGATAATTAGAAATTGGCTGTAGATTATACTTTTATTAAATGGTTGAATGAGTTTCTATTGTTGTAGGTTTCATTGGACTATATTATGAGCAGGACTTAGCTTAGTTTAAATGACTCTCCACCGATAATTAGGCATTATTAAAAGTTGTAATAAGTCTTGCAGTATTCTTGTCATTATCCTAAAACTATTATGCTAAAAATAGCCAATTTTTAGGTGAACTAGAACATTTATTTTCCACCTTTCAGATGCCTACACTCCATTTAGTTGTTAAAAAGAGTGTGGTAATAAAAACAGGGAAAAAATGGAAAGATTTCAAAACCATCCGGCTGCATTATCTTTTTTAGCTGAAAGTGAAAAGAAAGAAATTGAAAACAGTGACATAACACAAGCTATTTTCATCATCAGTAGATTTTAATGCCCATGTTGTGTCCCTCCTCAGGGCTCTGAATAAGTAAATATTTTCTGAAAGTATGAATATATTACCAAGATATAATTCAGGTCTAGTAAATTTCTGCCATAACATGTTCATTTTTTTGAACAATTACAATTAAAAAGCTTGCTCAGTATTTGGCAACTAAAACAGTGATCTAATTGGACTTATTACTTAAGCTGATTTCTAGCCCTGGGTATGGGCCTAGCTATTAGCTAAGCAAGGGTCCCGTCCTTGATCAGCCTTGTCTGGAGAGCACAGGGGCAAATGTCCTTCAGTTCACAGACTGAGTTCCTTAGGCAGGACTTGTCCTGGAATTTCACTGATGAAAGAAATATACAGAACTCCTTGCTCTTTTCTTTCATTAAGTTTCCAACCTGGTTTTAAAATGCATATGAATGCTTCTGGCATCTATAAAGTCAGTAAGCACTAGCTTTTTTTTTTTTTTTTCTTCCCCTTCTTTTTTAGTGAAATGGTAAACAGATTCAGTATTCTGTTAACTTGGAGTCATAGATCAGCCTGTGAGACTCTGAGATTCTCTGGTTAGAGTCTTCAAGTCAGGTAAATTGAAGTTTAAAGATTTTAGTGGAAGCTAGAGTCCTACCTTAAGGCCCTGCAAAGGGGAGTAGTGCCAGCAATCTTTTTCCCTCCTATAATCTTTATCTTTTATTTTATTTAAAGAAATTTAGTTTTCTTTCTGTCTTTTACACCATTTACAGGACCTATTGAGAAGATACTAGGTATGTTCGTAAATTAAAGGAAGTCACATCAGCTGTGACAGGGGAAGAATAATAGATTATTAATGTCTCTCTGTACTTCAGTAGCCAACACTCTTCTCCAAGGGCTGTTGGCTTCTTTTCCCTTCCATAGTATTTTGGATGTATGCCAGGAACCATCTTTGATGGTGTGAAAAACAGAGTATATACAGTTGCTGGAGGGAAACTTTACTTTTCTAGGGAAGGAGCCAAGCAGTTGAAAACTTAGAACTCTCACCCTGTTTTATTAGATAATTATACCTTCAAAAAATATAGTATTTTCTTGCCACCAACCATTTATCTGGGAAGCAAGCTATTAGTAACTTCAGAACAGCCAGGGGACCTGGGGGAAAATGGTATTATATATATGAGGAAATGTAATTGGGATAATGAAAACAAAAGGTTTCACATTATAATTTCTTCCAAATCATCCATTTTGTAGAAAACATTTTGGTAGCAAATGTATATAATTTTTCAAGAATTTTCCTCTTCATTTTTTTTTTTAACAGATTTAAAGTAGAACAAAAATTAGACTTCAAAGAAGCTCTGTATTCTTTGAATATAACTGAGATATTTAGTGGTGGCTGTGACCTTTCTGGAATAACAGGTAGTGTGATAAATAATTCTCATATTATTATGTTAATATGTTTTCTTAGTAACTCTGTTCACTGACTGATCTGAAAGAGCGTTCAGCCCCAGAAAATACATACAAACCCAGTGGCTAAATGTCATGTTGAGCTGTCTGTAAACAAGCACTTTATTTTGCATTTAAGCCATTTTCCTTAATGAAAGTCAGAGAGCATTTTAGAATGTTAGATAAGCCTTCTCACCATGCTTGTAATAAAACTATGTAGGTAAAGTATTGTACGGACTTTTATTTCAGCCCTGCTTGGATTTCCTTATCTGAATAATGGGAATTACAACTTTGAGGCTCTCATCTACTTGGAGCTAATAAAACTCTTATACACCAATTTGCAAATGTTAATTTGGTAATATTGGAGCCCATGAAATAGGCATCCACAAGCTGCTAGATGATGAACACAATGTAGAAATTGTAATGCCACAGCTTGCAGATTTAGCTTTGAGACTAACAACGCATCTGAGGAGATGGAGCTTTTATGCTAACTCACACCTGGGAAACTGCACATGCCTAAGATGCTCACTCACACAACAAAGCCCAAGACAGTCTTTTATTTTCTCTTGTCTTGGCAGTACCCACTAGTTCAAAAATATCTAACTAAAGAGAAAAAAGATGGACGAAGAGGGCCAATTTGTCCCAAGTTTTTTACCCCCTTTTAAATTCAGTCTTCTGTTTTATTAAAAAAAAAAAAAAAGGCATAAAAATACAAGCCTGTCTGTCTGATAGGGTTTTACATCATAACATGGAAATATTGTGTATTCCTATATAAGTGTCTGGTCTTTGGAGAAGTAGTCATTAATTTATTCACTCATCAATTATGTGGGTAAATGAATAGAATGAATGAGCTTTCCTGGTGGAGGAGGTGGGTGGGATACACTGGTGACAGATGTTCATTATTACCTTCACACATGATTTAGCTACTTGTTCGCACCCTGACAGAGAGCTCTGACTTCTCTGACAATTTCATCAGCATCAGGAAAGAGGCAGTCAACGTTAAATACTGCAACAGCATGCTATCTGCGTGTGTGCTGGAACACAACCATCTCGGCAACCTAAAATCAACCAACTTATTTTTCAAGCATGTCTTCCTGTTAGCCTTCTTTCTAGCCTTCAGAAGCTTACTTGCTATACATCAGACATTTCCAACAGCCACTTGCTCTACAAATCCCCAGCAATTGGTGACTTCTATAAAATCTCCTTAGAAGTCTCCTTTTGTAGGCAGATTTATCATAAAATACCTCCAAAATGTTTTATAAGAGAATTTGTGCAAGAGAATAACTTGAAACAGCGAAAAACAAATGTCTAGCCTTTTCTGCTCTTTCTCTCTGCTCTTTCTTTGAGTTGCCTATTTGAGTTGCTTTAACTGCTTTGGTTCTATTTTTCTGCTGGAAATAAAATAGCCAGGGCCCTCAATGGCACCACATCTGATCATTAGAACAGCAAATTCCCTGCTATCCCTACTTATCACTAATGCAGTAAACATTCTCTAAAAGGTACTGTGAACCAGTCCAACACTAGGGCTGTGGGATATTTACACAGGAGCTACTACCTTACATTCATGTAATTCACAAGCTTTGAATGAAATGTTTTCAGACAGTTACTTATGGAAACTTGGAGATGAATATTTGACTTCACATTGCTATTGCTTATTGTGTTACCTTTAGTAAAATATTTAAGCTCTCTGAGCCTCAACTTTCTAATTTGTTAAATGAGATAATAAATCATGGTGGTGAAAATAAATGAAAGAAGGTATGTAAGTCACCTGGTTCTATGTCTGGCACATAATAGGTACTACATAAATAGTAGATACTAAAAAAAATGGCATATTAATAGTTACTTGGACATCTTCTAGCAAAAGTATAGAAAGTTTCTTGCCCTCTTAACAGAGTCATACTTGGAATTTTCATAGAAAAAAGGAGGAAAAATTATTACAAACCTGAGGAAATCAGTGACTTTATGGAGTCTAGATTCCTTGTTCTGGTCTGTTAGCTCTCAAGTCCTATTCTTTCCTCAAGATCATGTCCTCTTCGTGGTAAGACAGGATACATGAGACCAGAGGCTCAGCATGATAACCATGGAGTCACTTGATCTGGTATCAGTGTTAAACTGGGTGAAGTTCTCCGCTATACCCCAACAAGCTTTTTGTTCTTCACTCTTGTCTTGGTATGGGTCTCTAGGTCAGCTGCTCTGGGTTCCATATGTGAATCCTGTCTTACTCTAGGTGGTCCTCGGGAAAGAACATGCTTACTCGCCTCATCTTGTTACAGACCATTCTGTTGCATTTCAAGATGTGCATGCCCCTCTTATCCACCATACTTGTTTCTTTCCCTGGACATATTCATATCCATGATTTATTTGTTTGACAAATATTTATTAAAAGCCAATTACATGCCAAGCAGTTTTGTAGGGATGCAAAAAATGGACAAAGTTCTGCTTTTAGTGAAGTTTTCATCTGCTGATGAGTACTTAATAAGCAATTAGTTAATTAAATCGTGAGGTGATGGATGCTGTAAATTAAAAGAGCATCATGGAATAAATGGTGATTAGGTCAGATACAGGCAGAATTAGATAGGGTGGGAAAGGAAGACTGGGCTGGGAAGTAACATTTTTGTTGAGACTTAAAGAACAATGGAGCCAGTCAGGGAGAGTTCTGGGAAAGTGGGTTTTAAGCAGAAGAAAGGTTAGGGTTAAGGCCTTGAAACTTGACCTTGAGCTGGAGCTACTAAATGGGGAGAGAAAGGTAGTAGATAAGGATAAGAAGTATTCAGGGGCCCAAATAAAGTGATCATAAGCATTTTGGAGTTTATTTTTAGGAAGCCATTTTTTTTAATGCCAATATCGCTTTCATGCTTCTCTTTATCTTGCCCGAAGGGCTTTCTTTACTTTTCTGTGAGCTGCCAGGGCTGGTTCCCCTCTACTGTAGGAGCTGCTTCCTGAATCCTTATAAATCTGCTGGTTTTGGTAGAGTCTGCGTGGTCACATCAGATTTCCCTCCCAAGAGAAACAAAGCTCCTTTTTCTCCTTTCTCTTCAAGTTTCCAGGCCTACCGTCCTTCCTCTACTTTCTGGCCACCACTGAACCCGTGACCATATTTCCGTTGTCTCTTTGAGGCACACTGTCAGATCTGAGTGGTCCTGACACAGCAGGAATGGCTGATGGCTTCTGAACTTGTGGCTTCACTTCCCCCTTCTCAAGGGGACTATCCCCGCAGGTCACAAGATCAGAAATTCTTCACACATACAGCACTTCCACCAAGGGGAGAAGAGCGGTGTGTTCGCTCAGCTTGTATCCACACCGGAACAGAATGTTGTAAGACTCTATCTTACACTGAGAAATTTGACAGGTTTTAAAGTATAGCTCTGAAGTGATTTTGTAACAGATGACACAAAAGCTTTTTAGACTTTCATAGCCTCACCAGTCTTGAAAGAAAGTAAATTTTGTTTTAAAGTCAGATCAAAACTGAATACAGAATTTGAAAGGCAAGTTGGCTTTGAGGTTGAATACATAGGGTGGGATTAATTCAAATCTGTAAAGCCTTTTTCATCTTGTCTGTAGACCATAGCAAAGGGGGGCTAAACCTTCTGTCTGTGCAAATATTTCACTTAGTGGGATACCTGATTTGAGGCTTATCCCCTTCTATCTTTGCCTTTGTATCTGGGCTGGATTTGATCTCTCTCTATAGGTATCTGTATCATTTCTACAAGAGCTAAACTACCTTCCACCGCTAGCAAATTAATGAACTTGGGAAGAATTTATTGTTATTGTTTTTTTCCTATTCTTTGTTCATTTGAAAATGTAATTGACATGGCTCTGTAATAAGTAATGTAGTAAGTAATGGCTCTGAGTTCTGATCCTTAAATATACTTTCCTATTTTCCAACAGATTCAGCTGAAGTGTTTGTTTCCCAAGTCATGCAGTATGTTTTTTTTGAGATAAATGAAGATGGCAGTGAAGCCGCAACATCAACTGGTAGGACAAATGGTTTCACAACCAACCAAGAGGAAGGACTGGGGGAAAATGTGCATCCTTAGGGCATTGGTGTTTCTGCATGACTCTGATCTCCTGTTTCCTTCTTTCTGTCCAGGACACTGTAGGAAGAAAAGAGAAACTGGTTGCATAACTTATTTTTTGCATCTCTGCATCTGCTGCTTAATCAAAAAGGCCAGGGAAGGGATTTGTTAGGAGCTGAGGCCTATCTACTAATATTGGCTTATTTGTAAATTGCATTTTAAATTGCATTTACCTACCAGTCAGGAGATAGGATCTGGGGAGGAAACTTTCTGCTTAAACATGAAGTCATTATTATTCAGGAATTCTTACTCTTAGGTAATTGTATTAATTTCCTTCTTCTATTACACCAAGTAGGTCCCTACTTTTCTTTTTTTCTTTTTTTTTTAAGTAATATTATCTATTTTTATTGTCTGTGGATTTTTTTT
Organism: Mustela erminea; assembly: GCF_009829155.1. Lineage (NCBI taxonomy): Eukaryota > Metazoa > Chordata > Mammalia > Carnivora > Mustelidae > Mustela > Mustela erminea. Next base: position 128,898,064 of record NC_045614.1, read on the forward strand.
AAATTTTTTATTTTTTATAAACATATATTTTTATCCCCAGGGGTACAGGTCTGTGAATCACCAGGTTTACACACTTCACAGCACTCACCAAAGCACATACCCTCCCCAATGTCCATAATCCCATGGTTTTTGTCATTATCTATATGCCTGTGGCTCTCAAAGTTAGCTGCCTATTAGAATCACCTGGAAAGCTTCATATAATCCTATGTCCAGTCTATCCCCCAAAATTAAATTAGTAAATGAATTAAATTAGTATCTTTGGTGGTGAATTCGAGGCTCTATCATTTTCTTTCATGTCCCTAAGTGATTTCAGTGTACATCCAAGGTTGAAAGCCAGTTCTTTATGGTGCCTTGCGGCCCATCCTTGCTACTGTAAGTCAAGTGTTGTGTGTAGACCAACGGCAGCAGCATCACTTGGGAGCTTGTTAGAAATGCCAGCCCTCAGGCCCAAATCCAGGTGTACTTAATCAGAAGCTGTGTTTTCCAAGGTCTCTAGGTGATTTGTGAACACGTTACAGTTCACGAACCACACCTTTATGATAGCTTTCCTTGAATAAATGGCGTTTTGAATAGTGTCGATGATGCATACAAATAATGCTCAAAAAATAATTAGAGAAAATTTAAATAGAAATGCAAAAGCAACTTTAATGAATGTCTCATAAGTCTATTTTAATTCTTCAGACTTTTGTGATTTTAGCCAATATGTAAAATACAGGCACGCTTTCTTACTGACAAATTTCTATAAATGTATATCCATGTTATTAATTTCTCAGTAAATTTGTAATATTATGTGGTGCCAATGGTTTTTGACATGTGGGTGGGTCACACTGGACTCCTGCTACCATTCTGTCATCTCCTGAAGTACTTGGTGTTATTGTGCTCAAGGAACTTAGATTGGAGAACATGGGCTGTTTCAATCTTAGAGAAATTAAAAAGTTGCATTGGATGAAGTTGTTGGCCTAAGTAGACAAATTTTCCTGCTGCTTTTACATAAGAGTCCTTATAGATCATCATCTGATTTTCTCATTATATTGGTGAAGAAAGAGTCCATGACATGAAGTGCTTTGCCTAGGGTCATACTATTAATTGACAGCTGAGTTTGTACTCTCATCGAGTTCTCTGACTCCAGGTTCAGAGCTCTTTCTACTATCACCCACTGCCTCTAATTTAAATCTAGAGTTCTCTCAGAGGGTGTAACAATCATTAAGGGATCAGCAGTGACCCTGATGTATCACACATCAAAAGTTTTCAGTTGTGAGTATTTTGACTTTCAGGCATCTGCTCAGTGGATGCTCAAGAACAAAAAATCTCAAGTGTTCACCCAAGTGAGGATGGGAACCATACTGGCTATGCTCCTTTGTATTCTTTCATCAATTCAGACATAAGTCTATACTCACTGATAATTTGGGCATTGTAGCCCTGATACTGCAGGAAGGAGAGTGCCATACATTTTATATTATGAAGGTTATGCTTGATTCTGAAGGTGATCAGAATACGCCACCCCCAAATAAGCCACTTTGTCTGAAAGGTTCTTTTGATAGAAACAACCCTTGAAAGAAAATGGAGAAAGAGCACAGGAAAAAAAAAAATGAGTTCTCTACTCTCCCTCGATCTGCCTAAAGTATAAGCGGGGCATAAATCCCCCTTGTGAAGGTATCTCTCCTCCTCTCTCCATATCAGAAGGAGAATAATCTTTATCACAAGAATGAAAATTGGCAATGAAATGAGTCTGCATAACAAAGCTTATTAAATAATGCTCTTATACCATCTTTTTCCCATATATTTACCTTCCCACAATTTATTGTCCCTTTTTTGGTCTAGTCACTTCTCCACAATTTATTACCCTTTGTTAAAAGGGAAATCAGAGGGGCACCTGGGTGGCTCAGTGGGTTAAGACTCTGCCTTCGGCTCAGGTCATGATCTCAGGGTCCTGCGATCGAGCCCCATCCCGCATCGGGCTCTCTGCTCAGCAGGGAGCTTGCTTCCTCCTTTCTCTCTCTCTCGCCTGCCTCTCTACCTACTTGTGATCTCTCTCTGTCAAATAAATAAATAAAATCTTAAAAAAAAAAAAGGGAAATCAGAGGGGGAGATGAACCATGAGACTGTGGACTTGAGAGACAAATTGAGGATTTTAGAGGGGAGGGGTATGGGGAGATGGGTTGGCCCCGTGATGGGTATTAAGGAGGGCACATATTACATGGAGCACTGGTTGATGAACATAAACAATGAATCTTGGAACACTGCATCAAAAGCTAATGATGTACTGTATGGTGACTAAGATAACACAGTAAAAAATAAGAAAAAAAATGGTAGATAAGCTCTCAAGCCTAACATTTTGGGAGGATATTTACTTCCTTTCTGTGAAGCTCCTTTGGGGATATAGAATAAATAATTTCTTCTGTTAATCTATCTTTTGTCAGTTTAATTTTCATACCCCAGTCACAAACTGAGTGTAGAAGATTATTTTTCCTTCTCTACTATTATTTTTCAGTTCTGACCACTCCTGTTTCAATTTTTAAAAATGATTTTTCACGAGTCTGAAAAAATTTTACAAAATCATCATGTTATTGGTAAAGGAAACATCTGAATTAAGTGTAGAAATATTTAACTTAAAAAGAAGAAAAAACCCCAGCCATTTAAGTTTATCCACTCTAAATGTTGGCAAATGCTACAATGGAGCCACATGATACAAATTATTATAATAAATAATTATCATGACAGCAAATCTCGTCTAATCACATAGTAAAAATCCCATAATCATTCACAGCACAAATCCTAAAAGCTCTGAACCCACAGAATAATTTTGGAAAAGTTAAAAAAAAATAAATTTGAACTCAGATGGGATTACCACAAGCCTGAAGAATAGAAATGAAGTGCAAATATATCCGGATGGGAATTAAGAGTTGAAACATTTCAAGAATAAATCATATAATGTAAATAAAAAGTAAGCATAAAATTACTGTTTAAAAGAAGAAATTTTTCAGCTGCTTTCAGTAAATTGAATCTAGTATCTGACTTTCTTCTTCATTGAGCATAGATAGGACATTAGAATTATTCCATGAATAATCCAATATTTGTTTTTCTGCTCTTTGATTTTTAAATTTATTTCAGATTTCTCTGTATTTTGAAAATGGTTATTTTTCTACATGTTAGCTCATCAAATGAAATGACTTTTCCTGTCTACAAGAAGTATTATGGATCTATTTTCTTTCCTCATCCTTTAATGTGCTCGTCTAAGTAACTACTGTCTCTATTTCATAGGCATGAACATCCCTGTGATCATGAGTCTGGCTCACAACCAATTTATAGCAAATCATCCATTTCTGTTTATTGTGAAGAATAACCCAACAGGTACCTTTTCTAAAATTCTCTGGGAGAACTGCTTAAGTCAAACAGACCTCGTTCTAGTCGCTGTTTGTAATCTATGTATCTTAGATCATTTCTCCTTTCAATGTGTTGAATCTTATTGCTATTTTTCAATTTATTCTTTCAGTGGTTATTTGGTAAATGCCTCTTTTATACCACGCATTGTATTTTAAGAGGTGATGGGGCCTAAAATAAGGCAGTGGTAATAGTAGCTGTCAAAACCGCTATTATCGTATGCTAGCGGTTTTAAGTACCTATCTCTAAAGCTAACGCCATTCCAAGAGGTTAACTATTTGACCAATAATAGCACAGAAGCTCAGAAAGAAGTTATATAATTTGTCTAAGGTCATACAGCTGGAAAAGGGCCGAGTAGAAATAGGACCTGTTTGTCTCAGAAGTCTGCTCTCTGTGATGCTACAAGAGGAATGGAAAATGGGAGTTGCACAGTTGTGAAGGTTTCAGAGGTAGATTCCAAAAGAACAAGTGACTAGCTATGGGCTCTGAGTGGGAGAGAGAGGTCAAATACAATTACAAATCTCCAGTGAGGGCAGTTGGTGAAAAATGATAAAGTTAGCCACAAAAGGTAGAGGTAGGTGTGGACTGGACTGCATTTGACACAAAGGCAACATGTGGAATATTTGGCCACATGCTCTGCACATGATATCAGCATCCCTAGAGACTGACAGTGTGATCTTGGGGGTTAGACTGGGGTCAAGTCCTAGCTCTGTTAGCAACTAGTTGTAAGACAAGTCAATGATACTTCCTAAGCCACATTTTCTCTACCTCCTGTTTAAACATAATATTAGTACTCATCCCCTAGAGTTAAATAAAAGAATATGTGAAGCCTGTAACACTATTCCTGGCATGTAGCATTCATTAGGAATAAATCAATAACTATAAATGAGGGAGTGATTGAATACATGAAGGAAGGAAGGAAAATGGAGAAGTTTCTCTGTATAAGTTGGGTTACATGGAGAAGAGGCATAGTTAATTTTAGGTCTGAATCTGTTTGATTAGCTAATGGTACTGGTATTTTTGGCCCCTGAAGTATATACCAGTCTCTCTTTTTAGGCTCCATGGAGCCAATGCTGAGTTATCCTTCTGAATGTTTCGTCTTGGAAACAATGAGATAGTTTTAGACTTGCTGAGATTGCATCAATGCAACTTCAATTCCCACGGTGCATGAGTCCATGTTAAAGGATATTCTAAGTGTGTCGTTTGATCTATACATCCTTAACCTTTGGATATCTCATTTCTTACAATTAGTATGTAATTATCGAATATGGAACATAGAAATAAATGAAGCTGCATTGGACCTCAATGCACAAGGAAATAATGGCATTTAGAATAATGTAGTTTGACTCTATTTACCAAGTTGATGACCAAGGCAATCTAATTGCTACCAGTTAAACAGCAGTGAAAATTCTAATTCCCAAATAATCCATTTATTTATTTATCTGTGATAATGCTTAACTATCAGACCTTAATGATAATTTCCACTATCTCATGATCTTTATTATAATGAGACTTTCTAAACTAGGGTCATACCCTTAAAGTATTGTTTAAAATGAATGGCTACTCATTTATTGGGACTGTAAGTTGTTGCCATATAAAATGTAGAATGGGCCATTATCTTAAGACAATACACATTCAGTGATTTATTTATTTTTTTCTCACAAATGAACTGAGGATATCATTGCGATTGACAAAAATGGTGCCTTAGCATAGCATAGCAAACTACTAAGTGGCTTAATGTTTTACGTAAAATAAATTCATTTAATGATTACTGAAGTTAAGAGGATCAATGATTTTGATTTATTATAATCAATTTTTATCATATTTAAAATTTTCTTGTAGTTAAACAGTCCTCTTGGGCCAAATCCAAACATTATTTGTATTTTTCTACCGCATTAGTTTTATATTTCAGTATATTTATCCAAAGCTTTTACTAAGCAGAACTTCCAAGGAAATGAAGAACATTTTTTCTTCTTTTAAGCTGAGGGGCTGGGCCAGTGTTGGAGACTTTCAAATGAAATTGTGAAAGATACTATATGAAATGTGCCATTTCTCAGAAAATGAATCATGATTCTGAAACTGACAGTACTCCACACATATTAAAAAAAAATAGTATTTAAACTCTTTATGGTTTTGGGTTGAAAGAAGCAGCAGACTGCAGGATATCCATTAAGAAATCTTTCTTCTGAGCTATTGGTTTTGGTTATGCTAGTGTATTTTAATATTAGAAAGTAAAATTTGCTTCTATCTGATGGAAAGGTTGTATATATACATTGGTTAGTATGGAGGACACCTCTTTGAGAAGGGGGAATGTAGAGAAAAGTGGAAACAGTAATGATTTCTGCTTCAGCCTGCCTCTCTATCCATTACTGTTATGTCCAGGGAGAGTTCACTAATCCATCCAGTTTAGTGGAGAGTAGATTATTGACTGCAAAATGACTCCATTCAAAACATGGTACTCCTTGGTCAAAGAAGCAGATTGAAAAGGCTGGAACAAATGGCTTCTATGCAATGTCCTACACTTCTGAATGTTTAAAATTTTAAACTATTGTCTTCAATTATGAGGTTAGTTTCCATAGAAGTCACTTAAAAATTTTTCCAAACATGGGGCACCCGGGTGGCTCAGTGGGTTAGAGCCCCTGCCTTTGGCTCAGGTCATGATCCTGGGGTCCTGGGATCAATCCCCACATTGGGCTCTCTGCTCAGCAGGGAGCCTGCTTCCCTTCCTCTCTCTCTGCCTGCCTCTCTGCCTATCTGTGATCTCTGTCTGTCAAATAAATAATAAATAAAATCTTAAAAAAATATTCCCAAACATTTTCAATAAGCATTTTAATGCCTTAGCATTATAGACAACAGTCATTGCTGATTCCTATTGTGATAAAATGCAATATACATCCTGGGAAAGTTATTTTATGGGTCTCCAACTATCTGAAAAACAGGAGAATTTATTTTCTTTTTCTTGGGAGTTATTTTGAGATTTTTGAGGCAAAGTATTATTGATTATAATCATAAAAAGAAAAAATCTGGAGATTATGTCTGTTTCCATGTTATTGGCTCTTCTGAGTATCTGTCTTTAGACTGAACAGTAAGGAGTTAATGAAAAGGGACTCTAATAATTCTTTCAAACACATTTCAGTATAATTTTCATAGCTTTAAAATTCTGTAAATTGTATCACTTCTTTTAAATAAACATATAATGTATTATTTATTTTATCACTTTCGAAATACACACTTATTACATATATCTGTAAGGAACATAAAAATCAAGGCAACACTTGGCAATTGATCCATTCTAGCCACTTCTCTTACCCTAGTTGAAAAGAAAGGTGCCTGGATTTTGACATCTCCTTTATTTCTGTTTTGTCCTCTTGTTCTTAGTTCCTTTTCACTGGCAAACACAGAATGACTGGATTCAGGTATTTATATTTCTGCTGTATACAATATCACAGCAGTGAGGATGTGAAAGCACTAGCAGTAGAAAATATTGTCATTTGCAATAAGCTTAGCTTTAGAGCTGAAGGAGTGCATCTGAGGGGTTTCACTCAACCCTAAGGGCTTCTGTTACAGGTATAAAATGATGACTGCTAATGTCTTTAATTTATAATTTTCACCATTTTCATCACCCTTTCATTACGCTATGTTTGCCTGAGTCTCTATATTTAGAACACCTCTCTACCTCTTTATTTTTTGCCTTCCTATACGAAAAACAGGACTAATACATTTTCCATGACAAGCTATTATCGGTGTTAATTTACTTCATAAATTACCAGAAAATGATTAATAATTATATAATTATGTATTTTAGGCAAAGGAGAAGGTTTTGTTGTTAGATGTTGCTTATTTATCTTATACCGAAAAAAATACTAAATGATCTGTTAAAATATTCAGAAAGACTAATTATTGTCAATTTTTTTCTCCAGAAATTCCTAGTGGTTTTTTTTTTTCTTTTCCTAGAATCAATTTTGTTTATGGGAAGGGTGACAAATCCTGACACCCAAAAGATGAAGGGAAGAGATTTAGATTCACTGTGATTGAAAAGAAGAGTCTCAGAGCATAAGATGATTCCTGAAAAATAATTGATTGGCAAAATAGCATCACTGTGCAAGTATTTTCTACATATCTTTTTCTGTTTTAACCATATGTGTAATAATCTCTACTGAAATAGATCTATATTAATGAGTAACTGAAATTATTAATAAATGAATTTATTCATTTAATGTTTCTTGTCCTTATGTTTTATAAAATCTATGTGAATCAAAAGCGGTGGACTTATATAAAATACTGCTATTAATATGTTAGAATAGTTTCATCCAAGATATTTTGATATTAGATTTCCATCTTAGATATCAAAGTCTCTGCATTCTTAAAAAAAACTGGGCCATCTGACCCCCAGGCATAACAGCATTATCCAGGCCATGCAGAAGTAAGGTCAAGAGACAGAGTGGGCATGGTATGTGGCTCTCTGGAGAGACAGAGATCTAGGATCCATGATAGTAGATGAGCTCTGAGTATTTTACTAACCTTTTTTTTTTTTTTTAAAGATATTATTTATTTATTTGATCGAGAGAGAGGATTCACAAGTAGGCAGAGAGGAAGGCAGAAGGTGGGGGGGAAGCAGGCTCCTTGCTGAGCAAAGAGCCCGATGGATGTGGGGCTCATCCTAGGACCCTGAGCTCAAGACCTGAGCTGAAGGCAGAGGCTTAACTGAGCCACCCAGGCGCCCCGACTGTTTTATTAATCTTAACCTCATCTTTTGTTTTGTTTTTATTTTAATTCCTGTTAGTTAAAATACAACTTTATATTAATTTCAGCTGTCGATATAGTGATTCAACACTTCCATGTATTACCTGGTGCTCATCATGATAAGTGCACTCCTTAGTCCCCATCACGAATTTCATTTAACCCTCCACCCACTTCCCCTCTGGTAACCATCAGTTTGTTCTCTATAGTAAGGAGTTTGATTCTTGGTTTTTTTCCCTCTCCCTTTTGATGAATGGATAAAGAAGGTGTGACATATATAAATATACAGTGAAATATTATTCAGTCATAAAGAAAATGAAATCTTGCCATTTGCTATGATATGAATAGAGCTAGGGAGTATCATGCCAAGTGAAATGAGTCAGAGAAAAAGAAATAGCATATGATTTCACTCATATGTGGAATTTAAGAAACAAGTGAGCAAAGGGAAAAATCTTAACTTAATCTTAATTCCATGTATTAACATTTAGTTTTTGCCATTGTTTTAATACATTTTGGGACATTATCTATTTTCTGATTTATACTTTAAGCTTGTATGAGAAAGTAAAATAATGAGAACTTTTATAAAGTTTTAACACACATGAAAGTGGCAGCTCAATTAGTGTGATTTAGGAAGCTGACCTTCCAAGATTTTATAACACTGAACTAAGGAAGAGTTAGAGCCAAGATTGTAATCTGTAAAGATTAAATGCAGAACCCTTTCTCTGAATACTCGGAAATGTCAGATCCAAATATTCAAAAGAATACTGCATTCCATTGACTTGATATAATGTGTGTTTCACAGTTTTTCCATTTTCATGTTAATGATGTAGAGTATCCTTTGATTGGTCTGGCAATCTTAGAGAATTTCATGATAATGGCTACCCATGTAGAGCTCTAATAATGTGTCATGCACTGAAGTAAGCACTTTATCTACATTATGTTAAACATATTGAAAACCCTGTGGGATAATAGTACCCACCTTCCAGATGAAAAAAACTGAGACTCAAAGATGTCATAGAAATTAGCCAAGGACACATGGCAAATAAATATGGTAATCTTCACAGTATTTCCAAATGTGAGTATTTCCAAATTTGAAGCCGAGACTATCTGAGTGAACATAATCTCTGAGTTATAATCCCTTCTCTTAAACCATTTATTTATTTACTTATTTATTTATTTACTTACTTATAGGGAGTGGGAAGGAGAGAGAGCAGGGGGAGGGGCAGAGGTAGAAGGAAAGAGAATCCTTAGGTAGGCTCTTGACTGAGCACGGAGCCTGGTGTAAGGATTGATCCTAGGACCCTGAGATCATGACCTGAGCGGAAATCAAGAGTTGGCTGCTTAACTAACTGAGCCACCCAGGTGCTCCCTGTGTAAATCATTTAAAGTAGTGCAGGTCTTTGGTCTTCTCCTAAAACACTGTGCTGTTTAGTCTCTGAAGTCTAGATATCTATCTACAGAAAAACCTAGAAAAATACTCAAAACATTATGAAAACAACTTTATAATTAATTATGATCACTTAAAACCATAACAGAATTGAAAGCAATATTCATTTTTCTAGACTGTCAACTTGAGCTACTCAGCTATCACACAGCAAATGCTAATCTTGATGTTAATGATATACCACAAGTTTGTTGCTCATCATGGAACGGGTTTTAAAATATGCTTCCTCCTGTGCCTGGGTGGCTCAGTTTGTTAACCAATTGCCTTCAGCTCAGGTCATGATCCTGGAGTCCTGGGATCGAGTCTCACACTGGGCTCCTTGCTCAGCGGGGAGTCTGCTTCTCCTGCTGACCTCTCTACTCTCATGCTCTCTCTCTCTCTCAAATAAATAAATAAAATCTTTAAAAAAAATATGCTTCCTCAATTCAGGAAGAAGAGGAATAGTAGGCTGTTAAGAGGATAGTAGTTTTATTCAGGTCTATCTGAATTCCTGTTCCCTTTGGATTGCCAGAGTCTTAGCATCCTCTTTCATGTGTAACATGTGAGTTTGCTCTGTAGATTTATTTATTTTTTCCACAAATATTGAGCTTCCACTATGATCCAGGCACTGCTGTAGAGACTAGGGATATAGAAGTGAACAAATCTGACAGGGTCTCTGCTTTCATGGAGCGGCCATTTTACTGGTGGCAAAAGAATCATAACCAGTGAAAAAATAAAACAGGGTAAAGAATTAAGAAGGGTTTTATAAATGAGACAATGTAATAAGCAGATCACCCCAGTTTTGCTTTAAGTGATTTTTTTTCATAATATGTTTCTCATTTATTTGCTTTTCTTCACTAAGATATGCTGAACATCTGCCTCAGGTTCCCTGCTATGGAGGCTGACTTCGCACTATCAGATGTTTTTCTTCTCCAATTTCATGCTGTGCACCTGGTAGCTATTACTTGCCTTGCAAGGTGAGAGTGTTTAAGCTCTGAGTCAGTTAAGCATCTGCCTTGGCTCTGGTCATGATCCTGGAGCCCTAAGATCAAGCCCAGTGTCGGGCTCCCTGACTAGCAGGGATCTGCTTCTCCTTCTCCCTCTGCCCTTTCCCCCTGCTCATGCTCTTTCTCTCTTTCAAATAAATAAATAAATAAAATCTTAAAAAAAAAAAGAAGAGAGGATAACTTTCTGGTATGGGTTCAAGCTGAAAATCCCCTCCCTCTCTCCCCTGTTCAAGAAGCATAGCTGCCAAAGCACTTTCAAGGTTAGAACCTTTAATCTTCACCTTCAGTGAAATTAACTCAGTAGTTATTATAGCTCCATATCACAATGGTTAAAAATTTCTGGAATATATTTATAAAAGATATATAAAATAAATTATGAAATAAAAAATACGAAATAATTTTCTTTGCTAAGCTATGTGAAATCTTTAAGATCACAACCCACGGAATGGGAGAAGATATTTGCAAATGACAGTACAGACAAAAGGTTGATATACAGGATCTATAAAGAACTCCTCAAACTCAACACACACAAAACAGACAATTATATCAAAAAATGGGCAGAAGATATGAACAGACACTTCTCCAATGAAGACATACAAATGGCTATCAGACACATGAAAAAATGCTCATCATCACTAGCCATCAGGGAGATTCAAATTAAAACCACATTGAGATATCACCTTATACCAGTTGGAATGGCCAAAATTAACAAGACAGGAAACAACATGTGTTGGAGGGGATGTGAAGAAAGGGGAACCCTCTTACACTGTTGGTGGGAATGCAAATTGGTGCAGCCACTTTGGAGAACAGTGTGGAGATTCCTCAAGAAATTAAAAATAGAACTTCCCTATGACCCTGCCATTGCACTACTGGGTATTTACCCCAAAGATACAGATGTAGTGAAAAGAAGGGCCATCTGTCCCCCAATGTTTATAGCAGCAATGGCCACAGTCGCCAAACTGTGGAAAGAACCAAGATGCCCTTCAACGGACGAATGGATAAGGAAAATGTGGTCCATATACACTATGGAGTATTATGCCTCCATCATAAAGGACGAATATCCAACTTTTGTAGCAACATGGGCGGGACTGGAAGAGATTATGCTGAGTGAAATAAGTCAAGCAGATAGAGTCAATTATCATATGGTTTCACTTATTTGTGGAGCATAACAAATAGCATGGAGGACATGGGATTTAGAGAGGAGAAGGGAGTTGGGGGAAATTGGAAGGGGATGTGAACCATGAGAGACTATGGACTCTGAAAAACAATCTGAGGGTTTTGAAGGGGGGGGTGGAAGGTCAGGATACCAGGTGGTGGGTATTATAGAAGGCACGGATTGCATGGAGCACTGGGTGTGGTACAAAAATAGTGAATACTGTTATGCTGAAAATAAAAAATAAATTAAAAAAAAAAGAAAGATCACAACAGTATATAATCTATGTGGGAGAAAAATATCAAATAAATATTCTTTGGAAAAATCTAATCCATCATATACATATCACATTTACATTTTTTTCTTCCTTGAGATAAAATGGTCTTCAATGTAGTAATATTTTTTGGAAACTTTGGAATTGGGTTTATTGACTTCACACAATTATAATTCATGGCCTGCTTTAGAGGAAAGTCTGCTCCCTCAGGCTGTGGGACCTAGGTGGTCAAAGACTGAAGATTTCTTTTTGGGGTTGAGGTTTATAGAATTTCCTGAATTGGGTAATAATGATCTGGAAATCTTGAAAGACACAGAGAAAAATTAGGCAGCTTTCATTAGAAGTCAGTGGTTTGAACTTCTGGAAGTAAGATATTTTCTCACAGGAGGGCCTAGCATCACTGAGGCACACCCAATGAGGGGCTGACCCCTGAGCTGTGTGGATCCTGAGACTCACTCTGCATGGGGTGGAAAGTCAATGTATTATCATCTGTTTTTCCCCTGTATTTCTCCTGTTTTGTTTGTTTGTTTGTTTGTTTGTTTGTTTTCTGGCTCCTTGTGTGATCAACTCTAGATAAAGTCTCAAGTTTTAGAAGCCAAAAATCTGTTTTTTTTTTTTTTCTTTTGATGACCTTATACCTGATGGCATAAGGGAAGTGAAAGATGAGACATTTTTTACTGTCTAAAATTATATTTTTGGCTTGTCACCTCAATTCTCTGGGGCTTCGATGTCCTCACCAGTATACTGAAGAGTTGAACAAATCTTATTTTAAGTCTCTATTCCAAAGTCCTATGTTTGTAAATCTTAGATTTTCATTAAAGACACATTTCTGGAGTAATACCTTTTGAGTCACCATTATCCATAAACAATGTGTTTTCATAAAACCAACAAAAATTTCAGGCTGTGCTTCTCATGCAAATCTTGGTCTGTTACATTACCCTTAATGTATTTACCGTTGTCCTTTTATAGATTTGAGAATCAATTTTTATTTTATTTTTTTAAAGATTTTATTTATTTATTTGGCAGAGAGAGAGACAGAGACAGAGAAGAGCAACAGGTAAAGGGAGAGGGAGAAGAAGGCTCTTGCGAGAAGAGAGCCCGATGTAGGGCTTGATCCCAGGACCCTGGGATCATGACCTGAGACGAAGGCAGATGCTTAACCACCTGAGCCACCTAGGCTCCCATGAGGTTTAATTTTTAAAAACAGAATATATATAAAACAGTTTTATTCTTGTGGCAGAGACCTCTATGTAGTGAATATTTTTGATGATGGCTTCCTCAGGATAGAGCTGTTGCTGGTCAGTGGTGGCCTGCCTGGGGACATCATTTCATCCATCATATTTATCCAAGTGGCCTATGATAACCTCAAAAGTCGACCAGTGCATGCTGACCCAACACCCAGCCAGAGACTGCATTCACACCTCCCATGAACTCGGTAGACTGCTTGGCCTGTTCTCACCACGTGGAAGATGGACAGAAATGCCGTGTGTTACTTCTGGCTACAGTGGTTATAAAACACGTTTGTCTACTTTTCTTTCCCTTTTGTTTACCCTGTCAGCTGTACATCCACATTAAGGGTGACCACAGAAATCTTATAAAGCATCTGGAAGATGGCAGAGGCTCCATCAGCCTCAGTGTCTGAATGATTGTGTGGATCTCATCCATCCTATCCTATGCCAATACTGACTAGGGATTCCATGCTGGTCTCTGCTAGGAGCAAGAAATACACCAGGTAGTGTTAGTTCATAGGAACTAGGTAGCTAGTGTTCAGCAAAATAATACCACTATGTTCTTAATGCATGTTTTGCATGTATTAGCCTGTAGTGTATGTTCTTACACCTGGTAAGGTAAAGTTCTGGAATGCTATTTCAGTTTTCCCAAATCTAGTGCATTTTACTCTGCAAATTGCTCAGCTGCATGGGAAAAATCTGTCTTCACCAAAAGACAGGAAAGGATGTAAAATTCAGAAAGCCCATTAATGAGGTGCTTTGTTGGCTGCCAGATAGCTGTCTTGATTGAGAATCTTTCTTTCCATAATAGATAAAGCAGCCTTTAACTTCTGTGCGCACGTGTGTGTGTGTGTGGTGGGAGGTGGAGAAGTAGAGGTTGAGGGTATCATATTTGAAGATTTGTCCTAACAGATTTCTAACTGATATAAAAATTATACCTACTTATAAGGGATGAGGGCATAGGCTAGCTAATGATATTTAAAAGCATGTGCTCAATGCTTCACAGAAAATGACAGAAGAAAAACTGGTCTGAGCAGTTCTCAACAGGCATTTTTTTCTGAACAGATTTTTCTTGTGGATTATGTATACATATTAACTTTGAATTATTTGGTTTGTCATAGCTTGTATCACATTATTCATATTCTCCTATCTATGAAAGCATACAGAGAAAAATTAGGGGCAATTAAGTTTCTACTTTGTAATTAACAATTTATACTTAAGGAGATCTTACTGAGTAGTATACAGTATCTTAAATCTTATGTAATATCAGTATCAATATCTTACCTAATTTCCTATCATATTATATTATTATATTTTATGTAATATCAATACCAATATCTTATATAATGCCCCTATCTCTGTCACACGCTTTATGAAATAAGAAATTTGGAACCAGAAGGCGAAGGAAATTTGCTCAAGGGCACCCATGGAGTATAAATGGTATAACTGGTGTCTGAACTCTGATTCTCTGACTCCAGACCCCACCTCTAAGTCACTAAGCCAGTTGTTCTTATCTTGGATGTGCATCAGAATCACCTGGAGAGCTTTGTTAAAACAGATGGTTTGGCTCCATCTCCAAAGGTTCTGATTTGGTAGGTCTTGGTTGGGTCCTGGGTATTTGCATACTAACAAGTTTTGTTACCCGTCAGGGAACCGTACTCTGGGAAGACTTGAAACAAGGTATATTGCTTCTGTTCTGTGAAGCTTCCTTTGCCATGCTCAGAACGATCTGGTAATAAAATGGTAAAGAAGCTACCAGAATACAAGGTTTGGTGAGGAAAGAAGCCAATGAGAAAATACTACATTAAAAATCCAAATAAAACATAGCTTTAAAAAATCCACTTGTGTAGTCAGGTAAGCAGCCGACTCTTGATTTCAGCTCAGGCTCAGGCTCCTGGATTGAGCCTCACATTGGGCTTTACCCTTAGTGCGGAGTCTGCTCAAGATTCTCTCTCTCCCTCTCCTTTGCCCTTCCCCCCACCTGCCTTGGGCTCCCTCCCTTTCTCTCTCTCAAACAAAAAAAATTTAAAAATTCAAGTGAAAAAGATAAGTGAAATATAAAGATGCTGTCTTGTTACTGCCTGAAGAATAAAAGTGAAGACTCTGTAACTAGTGTTCAGTGTCTTCCATAATTCAACCCCACATTTCTAGATTAATCTTTACTTATTGGTGCTTGATTATATAACACATCTCTAATCTCTCACTTTGGGCGAGTGACTGTTAAATCTGCTTCAACTTCCTGGAAATGTTTTTTTCTCCCCTCTTGCACAATGTCTGTCAAAGATCCAATTTTGCTTCAAGACCGATTTCAAGTATTTCCTTTTCTAAAAATGTCATCCAAGTTTCTCTCATTTGCTACTACCTTCCACCAACACTCTCCCCCTATATTATAATAATTCTTTGTTTGAGCTGCTCCTGTAACAGGGGGCCCAGGAAGAGTTGTGTATTCTTAACTGCACCATAAAGTAGTCTCATTCATCTTTGTGTTTCCCATAGGAACTAGGACTCTGCTCCATTTTGACAGTTACTCAATGAGGAGTCATCGAACTGAAATAAATAAAGAACGTTGTTAGAACCACCAGTTCAGGTGGATGTTTGCCTTTTCAGTCTATATGAGGTCCCCAATGCTGTAGATAACTGCATAAAGTAGGACATGTTTTAACTATAAAAGAGACTAAGAAAAAGTGCCTGAAGATGATGAAAGTTTCTTTCTCTGTCGGGTAAAAGAAGTTTGGAAGTTGTTGATGCATGGCTGAGATAGGGGTTCTATGGCTCTATGACTGCAGTCTTAGCTTGGGCTTCTACAACACAGTATCATGGATTGGATGAGTTAAATATATTTAGTTCTCATAGTTCCTGAGGCTGGGAAATCCATAATCAAGGTGTCTTCTCTAGTAATGTGACACTGTTCTCAACCTGCTTTTCAGCAATTTAATTATAATGTGTTGTGATGTTATTTTCACTGTGCTTATCCTGCTGGGGGTTGTTGTCCTTATTGGACCCATGGGCTAAGAGTTAATATTGGATTTAGATATTTTTAGCCATTATTCTTCAAAACATTTTTCTTTCCTTTTCCCACTTCCCCTGGGCTTGAATTAAAGGTATGGTAGACTGCATCACATCAATTCACAGGACACTGCAACGTTGTTCATGTTTTTCTGTGTACATTGGTTTGCATAGTTTCTATTGTAATGTCTTTGAGCTCTTTAATCTTTTCTTCTGCAGGGTTTAATTCATTGAGTTCCACCCAGTAAAATTTTCATTTTAGATATTATATTTTTTAGTGGTAGTAGTTTCATTTAAAAAAATTCTTCCATTTTCCTCCAAATTTTATTTAGGTTTAATTCTAAATATATTAATTTAAATTCTTGAGTATATTTATAACAGCCATTTTAAGTTCTTGTAAGCTAAATCTATAATCAGTGTTATCAGGGGTCTGTTTTTCAAATGATTGATTTTCCTTTTATGTATGGATCACATTTTCTGCTTTTTAAAATATGTAACATTGTGATTGGATGCTGGGTATTGTTATTGTTGTCACTATGTTGCTATGATTCTGGATTTTATTGTCTGCCTTTAAAGAGAGTTAAGGGGTGCCTGCATGGCTCAGTCAGTTGAGTTTCTGACCTTTGGTTTTGGCTCAGATCATGATTTCTGAATCCTTGGATTGAACCCTGGGTGGGGCTTACCACTCAGTGGGGAGTCTGGTTGCCTCCCTCTCCCTCTGTCCCTTTCCTGCTCACTCTTCTCTCTCTGTCTCTAAAATAAATAAATAAATAAATCTTAAAAAAAAAAAATAGAATTGAGGTTTTTTTTTGGGGGGGGGCAGTCATAACATTCAGCTATACACAAAAAAATGGTAACATGAAAGTAAAGAATATAATCTGTATATAAAAAGATTCAGTCTTGAAAGGACTTCTGGAAATTGATGGCCAATTATTTTTTCTGCTGATCGCTAAAGTCAGTATAAATAATTACTTATTTAGCTTTATATCCTCATTTTCTCACCTTGTCTCTACCTTGCCATCACTTCTTGGAAGAAAGAAGCAAAAACCTAGAATTCAATAGTGGCAATGTAGACACATTGCCCTATGGCCTTGTGCAATGATTTGCTACAATCCAGGCAGCCTCCTTCTTAACCCGATTTCCTTTAAATCACCTTAAAGGGTTATACATGTGCATCCTAGAGAAGAGAACTAGCAGAAAACTTTAGATATCTTTGTAAATATTCAGTGTGGCATAGAAATAATCATTTAAGAATAGAATATGATTAAGTGAGTTCTGCTCTGGTGCATTTTCAAAAGACTATAAGGGAGAACAATATATTTGATCAAATTACCTAGAGATTATTGAAGAAAGAATTTAAAAGTTGGAGTGTTTGAGCTTTCTCAGATACACCAAATCATAGCATACATTGTCATCATACATTCTCCTCCTTTTAGAAATTTGTAGAATTCTGTGATTTGAATATGGCTATTTATTTTTATGCTTATTATACCAGTAGGTTAGGATAAAACTATATCAAACCTGAAAAATGCTAAAATAGTCCATTTCTATATGTAGGCATTCAAACAAAAAATAATGCTAATCATCTAAGACATTTAAATAAAGTCACTTACTAATGTATTCATTCTATCCATGTGATGATGAAAAGTTAACAAAGCAGTCCACCATAGGGATTGATATTTAAACTTCTTCAGATTCAATTTAAATTTCCCCAAAGTATTCTATGTATCAGCAAAGTTAAAATAGGAATGTGATTTCCCCGTCAGAAGTTATTGGTGTAGGATGCCCTAAATATACGATCTTGGTTGGTTCAGTTAAAAATGAAAAGAGATTTTTTTGTTGTTAAAATATTTACTTTTTTAACTTCTTGATTGTTAGGTTAATGTTGCAATTGCATAGTGCATGGCAGTACTTCTCCAAGTGGCTGAGACTCAATGAAGTTGAACTATTTTCATAATAATATTATGAAGTTATTTGCCCATTTCACTCTAAGTCTCTCATGAGTGTACAGTGGAGCTTCCCAAGGCTGTAACATGTGTGACATTGCAACAGACCGAATGCAGAGACAGATAGAAGATTCTTCCTGTCTTCTATTAATCAAGGCATAAAAGAAATATGAAAAATATAAAGAGATACTACTCTTGTCTACAATTTTTTTCAAATTGGAAAACAGTTTTTAAAATAAAAATGCATTATTTGTGTAAACGTGTAATAATTGTACTATTGCCACTTGCAAATGAATTGATATAAATATTTTTAATTGCTCAGTTTTATTTCCTAACATGGCAAATATCTAGCTCTTTGGCATGCTTAAATGATTAAGTGTAGAAAGATTGTTTCAGACCAAAATGTTTGAGAACTCCTAGCATATATTCATATAGGCTATAATGGCATAAGACAGTTAAACATTATCAAAACAAAACAAAACCCTAAATGACAAATGGGAGGGGGATGTGGCAGCATGAGTCTGGGAAAGCAGGAAGATATGACACTGTGAAATAGACACATCACAGTCAGAGATGAACGTGCTCAATGTGGAGAACTATTGCAAGTACAATGCACCTCCCCAATATCTTTATCACACTAGGAAAGGAAACAGGATAGCTACAAAATCCTTTACATGACAGCAGGACAGATGGACTATAGAGCAGAATATAGCCATAGAATATAGTCACAGAGAATCAATGCAAATTAAAAAAATACATACGTGTGTGGATAATATCTCTGTGTGTTGGGGGGTATGTGGGTATGTGTGTGTGTGGGGGGTATATATCCCCCTCCTAAGAGAATAGAAAATAGAAAATGGTTTTGAAGAAAACAAGCATTCATAGAAAAGCAGAACTCATTTCTATTTTACCAGTGTTTACAGAGATCTTTGCAGGGTAAATGAGAAATTCAAATAATGTTTAGTCAAGGCTCTTTGGCTGTAGAAACCCACCATGCTGAAACAGGAAAGAGGATTTATTTGAGGATGCAGGGATATTTTGGTTAGCAAGGGAAAAACTGCAACCAATTTTTAGGAAAGGCCAGAATCTAGAAGTGACCAACATCAAGACTTCAGGATATTATTAAATTATTTTCCTTCCTATATAGAAACACTATAGTTTCTCATCTTTACTTCTTTCTGGCAGCCTGATAAATTCATTTGTCCCCATAGGTTGGTGGTTTTGCTGCTTCATACATGTGCTTAACTAGGATTCACACATTTTCCCATGTTTACAAGCCAAGCCACCATCATTTTACCCCAATTCCAAATGCTTAGAATAATCTGATGGGCCTAATTATGTTAGCTCTCAGAGAAGTGCCTTGTGAACTGGAAAAACACTGCTTTTCAAACTGGAATTGAGATATGTAAATATATCTAACAATCTTCTATTAATCTCTAAGTCACTTTAGTGACCTACCCTATGTCCCAGCCAATCACTTGGGTAATCACAGTGCCTCGTGATTTCAGTACATCATCAGCACAGTTTTAGTAATTGGTGAAAAACTCTTTTTTATGTATCATTGTAGGTAACTGCTTTGGTAAGAGTTTCCTGGAGAGTTCTCCTTATGAAACTTGAGGCTCCCTAAGCAGCATCTATGCTGTAATAAAATTTCTTTCTTGGGGTATAAGACTCTAACCTAAATTACTCAAAATCTATATACATGTGGGTATAACCACAGAAAATAAATATGGATGAACGTAAGTCTGCAATGGAAGCATAGAGTTGACTTTTAGCACCACGGTCAATTTTTAGAATAGCATTTTGTCCAGAATGCTCTTTGTCAGAATGCCCCATCACTGTTGGTAATGTTAGAATGACACTCAATCACATGCATAAAGTGGAAGGCCTAAATGTCACCCCTCCCCTACAGCCTGAATCAGTGGGACATGCACCATCTGGTCTACAGGCAGTGATGGACCTCTCCTGGACCAGCCAAAAAAACCAGAACTGTTTTCTTAATACTGTGACCCACTCCCTTTGAATCTTACCTAGAGAATGCTGAGAAAATATAACACCCAACCATTTGGCCACATGCCCTAAGTTTTATTCCTCTAGTTAATGATAGACATTGGAGCTTGAATTCAAGCTTGACTATGTCTTATTTTTTTTTTTTTTAAGATTTTATTTATTTATTTATTTATTTGACAGAGACACAGCAAGAGAGAACACAAGAACACAAGCAGGGGAAGTGGGAGAAGGAGAAACAGGCTTCCCACCAAGTAGGGAGTCCTGTGCCAGGCCTAATCCCAGGACATTGGGATCATGACCTGAGCCAAAGGCAGTCACTTAACGACTGAGCCACCCAGGCCCTTTGACTGTGTCTTAGGAGTACTGTCTTACATGTGTCTCTATGTAAGTACCCATTTAATTAAAGGGGAAAAATAATTTCTGTAAGTCCACTCCTGAGACTAGAAAGATCTTAATTAGGCTAATTTAGTAACTAGGGCAATGTGACATGTGCTGCAGTTATAGTTCTTTTTATAAACAATTCATTTGAAATCCCCATTCTCAGTGCTTATCATGGTTATACCCAGAATTCATTTCTTCTAGGCTTTTGCAGATCCTAGGGACCAGATTTTATGTTATCAAACTCCTTGCCATCATCTAACATAACTAATAACTGATGTACTCAAAAGTATACTTTCCCAAATGTTGTAATTGGGTGGTGGTATTAGGAAACAGGACCAAAACCCAACTCCAACATCTTCTGGTTGCCTGGTGATGCTCTAGATTCAATATCACCCTTAAAATAAGATAGGAGGGTTTGGGTCCCTTGTTACAAACATCCTCTGATTATGCTCTCTCTCCAAAGAGCTAAAAGTCAGCAAAACCAAGGGATGTATCCATCCAAAGCTTGGGACTCTTTTCTAGACCAAGCTTTGGATACCTGAAATCCAAGAATTCATTTCCCAAATAGACAAAGCCTACTTCCAACATTTGCTTAAGGCATTCCTAAGGTGTGTTCTCTCTATGAAATATTGTGCAGCTAAAGGGCCCACTCCAAGACCCAAGAAAGGACCAAAGGACTGGTGCTTGCAGGGACATAAATGGAGCTTGGATTTACAGGGTGGGATGGACGTGCAACCAGGCCTCTTCTAGAGGGGGATGGAAGCAGTAATGGAAGAGAAGGGAATGGGTTATCTCCTTTTGGATGCAAGGGACTGGCTTTCTTTTGCTGCCATGTATTGTTATAGAAACCCAACGAATTCAAGAATTCTAAATTCAAACCTGGCCTTTCAGGTTATTACAGGGTTTATTTAACTAAATAGGAGAATAGGCATTTTCTTTACATTCTTGGCTTGATTTATTACTTTTAAATACTTAGACATATTATATGTAGGCCTCCATTTGTATTCTTCCCAGAGACTAACAAATGTTAGAGATCAGCATGCCCAGATTCTTAGAAGTGTCTAGAAAAATGCAAACACTTTATTGATCTATGACTTTTTGCCTTAACTCTAAAGTATTTGTTTGGTAGGCTGAGCTGGGCAGGAAGAGATAAAAGCAAAATCCTCCGGCAGCTGAAACTGGAATCAGATTAGGCAGAGTAGCTTGTTTATGTCTCTCCCAAACCCAGAGCTACATTTCATCTCTTCATATTCAATCTTCAAAAGCTAGAGAAGGTAAATCTAAAGAAATGCCTGACAAAGGATAAGGAGGATAAACGGTTCACTTTAAGACTTGGGAGAACATCAGACTAAAACGATCTATTCTAGGATTCCCGTATCTGAGACCGACCAAGGGCCCTGACAGATGTTTCCTCCATTGTAATGGCTGCGATTTCTTAGTGAAGAGGGACTCCAAATTACCATCAAGACATTACTTGTATTTCTTGGGCATGTATTAGGGTAAAAAACTGTAGGTTGAATACTTTCTTCCATGACTCATTTTGTTGTTATAATTAAGTCCAGAACAAACATCACTTCCAATCACTTGTTGTAGATTGGTACCTAGACTTGGCAGACCAGATATACAACTGAAGTTAAGATTACTGTGCAGAGAGCAGACTGAGAAGTGCTCTCAAGCAGCGCCCTTTAGAAAATCCTGCTCTGATGAGGTCAGTGTGTGTGCCCAGGTGTACCCTTAACTTAACACAAACACAGCCTTCAGTGACACACCAGGCAGAGCCAGGATTCTCTTTCACAGCATTCGAGAAGCAGCATGAATGCTAAAAATGCAAATTTCCTATGATTCTTCATCTGGTAAATTAACCCAGCAGTATATATATTTTTTATATAGGTATCTCACCATTCGTGGAATTTTATGACACCTAATATGAGAGTACAGATCAGCTGTCAGTAAAGTTTACAGTGTCAATACAATTCACCACTGATCTTCTGATCACCTGCCATGCTTTCTGGCAGGTTGAAATGTGGGAGCATTAGCCATATGGTCTGTCTTCAAGCTTGGTGTTATATCCAGCTATGCGGCAATATAAGTGCTCATAAAGCCTAACCTGTTCAGGGTTCATCCTGTGTGTTAGCGGGTTAGGTGGCTGCCTCCGAGACATGATTTTGAAGGTGGCAAACCTTCCCCATTCCTGATATTAAACATCGATTCTGTACCTACATTGTATTAAAAATGTTTGCTAAATACTAGAGCTAGAAAGACATAGGCTTTGCTTTCTAATCATTAGCGCTATAAAAGTTGCAGGCACAGGTGACTTGTCAAGGTGTGCAGGAAAGGTGCTCCTTGTCATTAAGTAAGTCAGTGTCTTTGCTGCCTGTGTTAAAAAATGCAAACATGGAAGATAAAACTCACTGGTTTATTAATATCTGTATTAGTTAGGCAAAGGCTAAGCTGCTATTTAAAAAAGTAGGTCCCAAACAGTGGCTTTACAAGATCTGTCAGTTCTTAGGAAATGTCTTCATCTGCATGATCAAAGCTACATTGCAGATATGTCCATGTTCTGGCTCAGGCAATGGAAAAGAGCACATATTGGGGGCAAGCAATTTTCTTTTAAACCAGTGAAATGGAAACTGCACTTACCACTTCCTCTCATATTCTCTTGGTGATAACTAAGTCAGATCCCAGAGACAGAAGCAAAGGAGGCTAGAAATTATAGTTTTAGCTGAGTAGGCTTGTACCCAGTTTGGATTCTATCCTCTGGAAAAAGAGGAGCATGAATCTTGATAGATAACTAGCAGAATCATCCAAAACATAAGCAGATTCTGCACAGTCCACTCAATAAAGTAGCCATTGCTTTAGTAAAATCTTGACGTTATGGGATATAGAACAGGAGTATTTTTAACAGGGAGAGAGTGAATAAGCATTCTGCAGGCTATTTGGGCCTGATTGTGAATTGGGTGTAGAGATGAGACTATGGTTGTCTAAGATAAGCTTAGAAACACTATAGGGGGATTCCCTTGGAGAAAAGGGGAGCTGGTAGTAGAACAAGGTCAAGATCTTCCCAGAGCTATATGCCAGCACATCAGTAGTTATAACACTCACATATTCCCGTTTCGCAAACCATATTGCACCTATATTTACTGCTTTGACCAGAGAAGTCATATAAGTATGGATATTACCTTTGGGCATTTCTATATATAAAATTGTTTTAGCATTAATATCAGAAAAACATTATTTTAAATTCATGTATTAACACTGGAGAGATTTCAAGCTCCCCCCCCCCCACCTTTTGATATCCTTATTTGGATTTTGGAAGAAAAATGTAAAATAGATAATGAAGATCACAAGTATATATTTATACGTAAGTCATTAAAGATTTTTGAAATGCTAGTTGTTTCTGGGATTTGGTAGTTATGTGATGATCTGGCGCCACCCAGCAGACTAAGTGAACATTGACTTTGTTGCCTTCTCCCACACAGGGCTGATAGGAACACATTCCTGGTGGTGGACTGAGGCAAGCTTTCGCCAGAACAGCCTGTCCTCTTTCTTCCTGTGTCATTAGGCAGTCAGGCCATTCAGAAGCTACTAGAAGAGAAAACTGATCTTCTGTGAGATTCTTATTCTTTAAATGCCAAGTTCTACACGCAAAATTAGGACATTCCCACTTTGTAAAATGTCCATGTTTCCGCTTCTTTTCAGGAGTAAAGTTGGGGTTTGCCTCTTTATTGCCTCTCCTTATAGTCCTTCTCACTCTCTTTGTCTCACTTCTAGAGATCACAGTGCAGAACTGAGAGAACTCACTAATCTGCACTGCAATCTGAATTGTAAGACATTTTCCTAGGTATATGCATGGTGCTCAAATGGGGCTTTTCTTAAGGAGAAACATTTTATTTACAGGACTGTAATTTGGATTTCCCTATTATTTACCTCCTCCACCTCTTCCATATGCCCTTTCAATCTCACAAGTTCCCTGGAGAGTACCTCCATTGTATAAATTACAAAGAAAGATGTATTAAACCATTCTACACATTCTACCCTTAGTTGTAAAAAATATAAGTAAGGTTTTGCCAAATTGCCTTTAAGTGATTATTGTGTTCTTCCATCTAAACGTATGCCTTTCTAGACCCTTCACACAGACAGCACTCTTGATAAAAAACATAGTATTAAGTGCTAATTATCTCTGAAGATGTCACTTAGATTGAAAACCCACATAACAAAAGAAGCTATGATAATCTCTCCATAGGGAAGAGTTTATTGGTCACTTAAATTGAAGAAGGTGTCTACTGCATCTTTCTTACAGTTCATAATAGACTTTCTAATTATTGCTGACAATAATAATTATTGATTTCAAGTCAGGAGTTCCTATTCAGCTTAAAATTTAAGATCACTGAAAGAATAAGTTATATTAACTTTTTCTTGACCTGCGTTTCTCATTCAGTCTTCAATTGAGTGCAATCAGGTTTCCATCCCTTCTCTTCATGAAAGTCATTCTGTTAGAGTAAGGAGAAATCTTCTGTTCTCCAAATGCAAGGGATGTGTTTCAGTCTTCATTTTCTTGTAGCATTTATCTCCCTTGGGTGTTATCCTCTTGAATTCATCTCTCTTCTTGGTTTTCCTGACCAGCTTTTTCTGATTATTATCCTATCCTATCCTATCCTTCCCTTCTTTTTTTCCATGACAGTTTTCTCTTCCTCTGTCTACCTTTTCTGAAACAGAGTTCAGGAGTCTGTATTTGGCCTTGTACTTGTCTCTTGGGATCCTTCAACCATTCTGGTGACTTCTGTTACTGTGACTATTTCTAACCTGACCTCTTTCCGGGCCTCAGACCACACATTCTGTTGCTGACTGGACATTTTCAACGTCTCACAGACATCACAAAAGGATCCAGAGAGAACTCATTGACTTTCCTCTCAGTTGTGATTCTCCTCCTTCAAACTATTTTGATTAAAAGCACCCACCCAGTCTTCCAGCAAGAATCCTTGAAGATTCTAGGAATCTTCCTATTGCCACCTCCCACTTGTACCAAGCATTCAAGAAGTGACCAGTTTCCATGAATTTTAGAAATTAGATTTATCTCCAGTTTATTACCTGTTCTCTACTCCCACTTCTTTCTTCATTAATTCAGGCCATCATCATCTCTTACACAGTAACTCAAATAATTACTACTTAATAATCTCCCTGCCTCTATCTTTCCCCTCTTCAAAACTTCTTTGACAATTCCACCAAAGTGAAAAATGCAAATCTGATCTTATTATTTCCACATTAAAAAGTTATTTTATTAATTATTGGCCTAAGAATGTTGAAATTTCTTACCATAATTATAAATTCATCCATTTTTTAAAAATAAAAATGTTAAAGTCTCCTGTGAATTTGTCTATATGTTATTTCTGTAAAGTTTTGCTTAACTTACTTTTAAGTTCCACTATTGGGAGCATGCACGTTTATTTTTATTTTTATTTTTTTAAAGATTTTATTTATCTGCGAGAGAGAGCACAAGCAGGCAGAAGGTCAGAGGAAGAGAAAGAAACAGTCTCACCGCTGAGCAGGAAGCCTGATGAGGGGCTCAATCGCAGGACCTGAGATCATGACCTGAGCTAAAGGCAGACATTTAACCAACTGAGCCACCCAGACCTCCTGGGAGCACGCATGTTTAGACAAATTGGATAACTTTGGTTAATTGACCTAGTTATCATTATGAAAATCTCTTATCTCTGGTAATTCCCCTTGTTTTGGTGTCTACGTTATAAGGTATTAATGTAGTTCTACCAACTTTCTTCCTATCGGGATGTGCATGGTAGGTCTTTTTCCATCCTTTCACTTTCAACCTTTCCATATTGCCTTTAGAATGCAATTCTTATAGAGAGCATATATAAGTATTAGTAATTACTTTTTAACTATTACTAATTACTATTAGTAATCATTTTTAATCCCTCTGACAATAGCACTTCTTATTTGGCATGTTTATTCCATTTACATTTAATGTAACTATTGATTGGTTTGCTTGATGTTTAAAATCTTTTATTTTCCATTTGCTTTCTCTGCTTTTCTTTTGCTCTTTCTTTCCTGCTTAAAAAAAAAAAAAAAATAATCTAGGAGGTGCCTAGGTGGCTCAGTCGGTTAAGCATCCGTCTTTGACTCAGGTCATGATCATAGGGTCCTGAGCAGGGAGCCTGATTCTCCCTCTATGTTTCCCCATCTCTACCCCACAACTCATGCTCTCTCTCTCTCTCAAAGAAATAAATAAAATATTTAAAACATTAATCCAATATATTTTAGTGTTCTATGTTATCTCATCTGTTGATTTTTATTTTTTATATTTCTAAGTAGTTGCTCTAGGTATGCACTTTAACCTATCGTATTCTATCTTAAATTAATGATATTTAACTTTATGTATAATGTAGGAAGCTCACCAAATTATAATCCATGTATTCTTATTTTATCATTCTTAAAATCCTTATGTATATTACCGTTACATCTTGTAAATCCCGTAATATAAATGTTGTTTTTGTTTTAAGTAGACAAAAAAAAAAAAAATCAGAGGAGGAAAAATAATTCGAGGCATATTTATCTCCTTATTTTCCATTTTCAACATTCTTCAATTCTTTATGCAGATCTAAATTTCCAGATGGTATCATTTCTCTTCAGTCTGAAGAACTTCTTTTAGCATTTCTTGTAGTGCAGGTCTGATGGCAAGAAATTCTCTCGGCTTTCATTTATTATGCATTTATTTATCTAAAAATGTAGGTGATTTACCTTCATTTCTGAAGGTTATTTTGCTAGCTGTAAGATTCTAAGCTGATTTTATATTCTGGTTTTTTTTTTTTTTTTTTTTTAGTATCTTAAAGATATCAATCCATTGTGTCTGCCCTGCAGTCCTTTTAATGAGATTGTTACTTCTCTCTGTGTGTTATACTTTTTACCCTGACTCCTTTTAGAATTTTTCTCTTTACATTTGGCTTTCAGTGGTGTGACAGTGATATACAAAGGTGCACTTTCTATGAATTTATTATATTTGAGATTCACTGAACTTCAAGGGTTTTTAGTTTATGTATTTTTAAACATATGAGGAAACATTTCAGTCATTATTTTGTAAGGCTTTTCTGTCCTGCCCCATTCTCTCTTTCCTATCCTTCTGGGACTCCAATTACATATATATTTGACTACTTGATATTGTTCCACAGGTCCACTAATGCTTCTGTTTGGTATATTTTTGTCTTTTCTTTTCTTTCTATGCTTTACTTCTCAAAAAAGTGAGAACTGAAAAATAATACTGTTTTTCCCCCCTCCAGATACTTTCTTCTCTCAACTGTTTGCTATAGTGAGGAGGTCATTATTCACATTCAGCAAGAGTTCATCTGACTGGGACTGAGCTGCAGCTCACTTCTGGTTAATACAAGCCTCAGCGTCCAGTTTCCTAAGGAACAGCTAGTCCAGTTGTTCTTACCAGGATTTGATGTGGGGTTTCATGTACTCCCTTTTGGATTTCTCAATTTCAGATATAGGGAGGATGTGGGAGACAGGACAGATGGTATGTTTTCTTTCATTTTATCAGTCCTTCCTCCACTTCATTTTTCCTCAGTAAATTCAGAGATGGGTAGAGAGGATTTGCTGTGTTGAGCAAATTATTGTATTGATAGCCTTTTAGATTCCAAAATTTCCCACCAGCCTCCACCATTGCCAGTAGCTCAGTGGCTTTGTGTCTGCCCAGTTCAGTTTTGGGTCTTGAGAAGCCATCTTCCCTTCTTGCATCGTGACCATCCAGGACTCACTATTCTCTTATGAAGGATTCCTATCTCTGGAAATCAGTTCATCAAGACTTTCATGTTTCTGTTGCTGTTTGATAATCCCACATAAGTGTGATTTTGTATTTTTTGGTGTTTCCATGGGAGCTAATGTCTTCTATAATCTACTTGGAAGCAGAAAGGTGGTAGAGAACTTTTAAGTATTTTTTGAGACTCTATTTGAGTGTTACCTCTTAGAGGTCTTTACAGACTTCTCATTTGAAACTAAATAGTGCAGATTTTACACACAATAGATACATAATATGAGTTTGTTGAATATACCACATTTTCTGTAGCCTCCCTGACCTTTAATATAACTGGGGTTTTGTTGTTATTTGTTTTTGTTGTTGTATTTCCCATCAGATGAAATTATCTTCCTTTCCTTTACCTAGGAAATTCCAGCTTATGCTTTAACATCCAGCTCAGTCTCTCTCTTTTTAGTCAGACTTCCCTGATCTTTTTTAAGAGCACTTACCACAATGTATGGTAATTTTCATTACGTCCTCATCTCCAGTCCCAGAGTGCAAACTATAGAAGATAGTAGAAGGACATCACTTAGTGTGGTTGAAAGAACATTGGATTCAGTTTCAGATGAACTGGGGTTTACATGGACTGGGTTTGTGCTTAATTAGTTTGGAAATCTTTAGCTAGTTTCTTGAGTTTTCTGAAACTCCATGTTCAATGCCTGACATGTAATTGGTACTCTATGAATGGCACTTATTATCAACGTGGGTATTAATGAAATATTTGTTGTTACAAAGTATTTACAAAATATTGAGTGAGTGAGTAAATGAACAATAGCTGTAGTGATTTCATTAAGCTTTCAGAAGTTTTAGCTTCTTCTTGGATTATCTTTGTACTACTATTTTCTTGTATCTGAGATTTGCTCATTTTCATCAGATTTAGCAATGGTTCTCAATTAACTGTTCCTAGATAGGTTTTGGATGAAGTCAAGTTGGCCTGTGGATAACACCCTGCCTATTTAAGAAAAAGGTATTTATAATATTTTATATCCTCAAAATTTGCAAATATCAAATATCTAAAATCAAACTCTCTTTCATGTGCTATCATAATTCTTTAGACAAAAAAAGAAGGATCTGTAGTAAATACCTGCCAGTTGTGATAATAAATGCTCATTAAATCTTTATATACTTGAAATGTACCTATTTCATAATAAATTCACTTAGTGTAGAAAATGTGTTCTATCTAATACAACATCCACATCACAATTTACAATTTATAGTTTTAAAGTTCATATAAATCCAGACCAAATATTTTCCTGAAAAATTGGGGATTTATTATTTCCCATAGTGAAAGCATATTATTAACTGTGTTATCTGGTTCTTCAGAGAATCTTATTTTTTTATGTTTGTTGTAGACTGCCAATAGTATATTTGGCATTTCAAGATAAAATTAATTTGCATTTTTTAGTTATAGTCAAGTCATTTCTTCTTGCTGTGATAAAATATTGAAAAGGAAAAAAAAACTAGTAAGACATCTTGAAATATCTATATATTTCTGAAACATAAACAAAACAAGGAATTTGAGAGTCCACAAATCAGTTTCTCACTATAGATATTCATTATCTGCTATCTTGCTTGACTGAACAGCTCTATGACTGAACAAGAATTAGAGCTCATTCATTTTTTCTCCCTTTTGTAGCACATTCATTAAACAAAGTGCCAGGATGAAATGGGCACACTACCAACTTCCTAAAATTTTTCTCCTATACAATTAGGATGCTACCAGCCCACATGTACTTTTTTTTTTTTTTTCTCTCTAACCCTGGTGCCTGATTTTCCTCATCTGTACTTTGCAATTTGCTGAGCCTAAACTCATTCTCATTTTACATGCAACACAATCCTTTTTTCTTTTGCCAGTGAGTTTGAGCTTTGTATTTTGAAAACCACAAAAGATTTTCCCTCCACTTCCCCCAACCCCACACCACCACCAAACACTGCTGATTCAGCAGGGCATTTTTTCTCTTGAAAGGCAAAGCCATTTCTAGTGAAAGTTCTTCTAAAGATGATTTGTTTTTTCCTAGCCTTATAAGTTTTGTCATCGTCTGCATTTCTCTCAACATAAACGGCTCCCTCCTGCCTTTCCCTTTTATTTATTGGTTGCTGTACTAACAATAGTTTTCCTGGAAGCAGGGACATTTCTTTCCTTCTGACTTCTTGCTGGTCAACACAGCTCTCCACTTTGACATGTTACATTTGGAAATAAAACATTAATATATGAGGCTAGGGGGTGTTTCAAGGAAGATAAAGTAAGGAAATAACACATGTTTGGTCATTTCCCTATGACATGGATAAGTGTGTGTGTGTGTGTGTGCGTGTGTGTGTGTGTACATATGTTGTAATGGGACAGGGAGTAATTTATTTATTTTTAAAAGTGCATAATGGGTCACCCATATAGTCCATGTGAGGTGACTTGTGCATCTTTGCAAACCTAAGGCAGTCTCTCCCTTATGCAAATGAAATTTAGCAATTCAATTGGTGGCTGAAAAACAAAAACAAAAACAAAAACAAACAAAAAACAACCCTGAAAAATGCAAAGGAATTGGAACCAGGGAACACAAGTGAGAAGTAGAAGGTGGTATGGAAAGGAGCCAGATTTCTACCACTGAGAAATCTCTGTGCTTAACTAATATCTCATCAGTTCTGCAAGCCAGTAGCTGAGTTTTTCATGTTTATAAATGAGATACTCAAGGATTTAATGATTGGGAAAGGAAAAAAAAGTAAACAGTGTTGTGCTTACCATATGAGACTAGGGCACAATTCCTTTCTCCCTGGTCTGTACAGTAACAACAACCAGATCTGACATTATTGTGATATTTTATTTAAGTCCTATGAGAAGCAGAGACAAATGGTGGTAGTTTAAATTTCCAAAGTATTTTGCTATATTTCAGTTTTTATTACCTATTGCTCTTAGGAAGAAAATGGCAAGAAAAATTGTTAATGTAATTATTTTCCAGTTAAAATGTTCATTGATGAAAACTTAAAGACTTTAGTTTAACACCACCATTGTGTACATTGTGTATATTTTGAAAGAGCTTTATCATTTGTACATTCTTATTCATAAATCACAAGTATTTATAACATGCCCAGACATTCATGACTAGTTTCAACAAAGCAAAACAAAATAAAATGAGCTGCTACTTTTTTTAAAAAAAGATTTTATCTATTTATTTATTTACAGACAGAGATCACAAGTAGGCAGAGAGGCAGGCAGAGAGAGAGAGAGGGGGAAGCAGGCTCCCCGCTGAGCAGAGAGCCCGATACGGGGCTCGATCCCAGGACCCTGAGATCATGACCTGAGCCAAAGACAGAGGCCCCCACCCAGTGAGCCACCCAAGCGCCCCTTGAGCTGCTTTCTTTTTTTTTTTTTGAGCTGCTACTTCTTAACAATAAGTCAAATCTGAGTATAAAAATGTAACAAAAATTTTATGGGTTCATGAACCCCAGTTTTTCCTACTTATTAGAAATTATATGAGTCCATTTGGGTATCATTTTAACATAAAAATGAATATATGTAATATTCCTTTGTTATACAAACAAAATGTGTTTCAAATGTGATAAATTAAGATTTTTCTTGGAACTTAGTAGCCCATTTCTTCAAGATTTGGTTTATTGACTATCTGCATCAGAATGATCTGGATCGGAGCTACTTAAGCTATGTGGGAAACGGTCGTTTTTGTTTCTTTTTATTTTTTTCTTAATCTCTAGAGGACTGAAATTTTGTTCTACGTTCTGTGCAATGAGTCAGGTCCACTAATTATGGAGCTTAGTTGTGGCACCTCTGTCAGCTTGTTCAGAAAGTTTTTAGTCCCTTACTCTCATTATCTGTACTTCTTTCTTCCAGGAGGGAAACAAATAGTTTGCAAACTCACAGTCATCCCCAAGGCACACTTCAAATAGCATTGAGTTAGCCAACTCATGAAAGTCTTAATCAGAATCTCATGAGGTGGACTGGATCTTTGAGATTGGCATGTCTAACAAGTCCCTAGGTGATATGTATGTATCCTAAGGTTTAAGCCTGTTGCTTTTAGATAAATCCAAATTTTGTTATTGCTCTCAATCATGAGCCCAGGCAACCTACTGTCAATTATAATACTTTATAGAGCAAAACAATTTGTAAACACAGCCAAGCATATGGTCTTCCTAATGTGTCTAACAGTTATTGTCTGGGCACTGCATTCATTTTTCATCAACTGAAGACCCCTGTTCTCTGTCCATTAGATATATTTGGTCTTTTTTTTTTCTTCCTCGGCTTTCAAAGAATCACATTAGATGATTCATCTCTTCTACTTCTGTATTTTTTTTTAATTTTTTATTTTTTTATTAACGTATAATGTATTATTAGCCCCAGGGGTACAGGTCTGTGAATCACCAGGTTTACACACTTCACAGCACTCACCATAGCACATACCTTCCCAATACCCCTAACTCCACCACCTTCTCCCTATCCCCCTTCCCCTGGCAACCCTCAGTTTCTTTTGAGATTAAGAGTCTCTTATGGTTTGTCTCCCTCCTGATCCAAGCTTGTTTCATTTATTCTTTTCCTACCCCCCAAACTCCCCACATTGTATCTCAACTTCTTCATATTGGGGAGATCATATGATAATTGTCCTTCTCTGATTGACTTATTTCGCTAAGCATGATACCCTCTAGTTCCATCCATGTCATCGCAAATGGCAAGATTTCATTTCTTTTGATGGCTACATAGCATTCCATTTTATATATATACCACATCTTCTTTATCCATTCATCTGTTGATGGACATCTAGGTTCTTTCCTAGATGGCTATTGTGGACATTGCTGCTATAAACATTCAGGTGCATGTGCCCCTTCAGATCACTACATTTGTATCTTTAGGGTAAATACCCAGGAGTGAGATTGCTGGGTCAGAGAGTAGCTCTATTTTCAACTTTTTGAGGAACCTCCATGTTGTTTTCCAGAGTCGTTGCGCGAGCTTGCATTCCCACCAACAGTGTAGGAGGCTTCCCTTTTCTCCTCATCCTCGCTAGCATCTTACATTTCCTGACTTGTTAATTTTAGCCATTTTGACTGGTGTGAGGTGATATTTCATGGTGGTTTTGATTTGTATTTCCCTGATGCCGAGTGACATGGAGCACTTTTTCATGTGTCTGTTGGCCATCTGGATGTCTTTTTTGCAGAAATGTGTTTTCATGTCCTCTGCCCATTTCTTGATTGGATTATTTGTTCTTTGGGTGTTGAGTTGGATAAGTTCTTTATAGATTTTGGACACTAGCCCTTTATCTGATATAGCGTTTGCAAGTATCTTCTCCCATTCTGTCAGTTGTCTTTTGGTTTTGTTAACTGTTTCCTTTGCTGTGCAAAAGCTTTTGATCTTGATGATGTCCCAATAGTTCATTTTTGCCCTTGCTTCCCTTGCCTTTGGAGATGTTCCTAGGAAGAAGTTGCTGCAGCTGAGGTCAAAGAGGTTGCTGCCTGTGTTCTCCTCAAGGATTTTGATGGATTCCTTTCTCACATTGAGGCCCTTCATCATTTTGAACCTATTTTTGTGTGTGGTGTAAGGAAATGGTCCAGTTACATTTTTCTGCATGTGGTTTCCCCAAGACCATTTGTTGGAGAGACTGTCTTTTTCCCATTGGATGTTCTTTCCTGCTTTGTTGAAGATTAGTTGACCATAGAGTTGAGGGTCTATTTCTGGGCTCTCTATTCTGTTCCACTGATCTATGTGTCTATTTTTGTGCCAGTACCATACTGTCTTGATGATGACAGCTTTGTAATAGAGCTTGAAGTCTAGAATTATGATGCCACCAACTTTGGCTTTCTTTTTCAATATTCCTTTGGCTATTCAAGGTCTTTTCTGGTTCCATATAAATTTTAGGATTATTTGTTCCATTTCTTTAAAAAAATGGATGGGATTTTGATAGGGATTGCATTAAATGTGTAGATTGCTTTAGGTAGCATAGACATTTTCACAATATTTGTTCTTCCAATCCAGGAGCATGGAACATTTTTCCATTTCTTTGTGTCTTCCTCAGTTTCTTTCATGAGTACTTTATAGTTTTCTGAGTATAGATTATTTGTCCCTTTGGTTAGATTTATTCCTAGGTATCTTATGGTTTTGGGTGCAATTGTAAATGGGATTGACTCCTTAATTTCTCTTTCTTTTTTTTTTTTTAAGATTTTATTTATTTATTTGACAGACAGAGATCACAAGTAGGAAGAGAGGCAGGCAGAGAGAGGGGGAAGCAGGCTCCCTGCTGAGCAGAGAGCCTGATGTGGTGCTCAATCCCAGGACCCTGGAATCATGACCTGAGCCGAAGGCAGAGGCTTTAACCCACTGAGCCACCCAGGCACCTCATAATTTCTCTTTCTTCTGTCTTGTTGTTGGTGTAGAGAAATGCAACTGATTTCTGTGCATTGATTTTATATCCTGACACTTTACTGAATTCCTGTACAAGGTCTAGCAGACTTGGAGTGGAGTCTTTTGGGTTTTTCACAGATAGTATCATATCATCTGCGAAGAGTGATAGTTTGACTTCTTTGCTGATTTGGATGCCTTTAATTTCTATTTCTTGTCTGATTGCTGAGGCTAGGACTTCTAATACTATGTTGAATAGCAATAGTGATAACAGACATCCCTGCCGTGTACCTGACCTTAGTGGAAAAGTTCCCAGTTTTTCTCCATTGAGAATGATATTCGTGGTGGGTTTTTCATAGATGACTTTGATGATATTGAGCTATGTGCCCTCTATCCCTACACTTTGCAGAGTTTTGATCAGGGAAGGATGCTGTACTTTGTTAAAGCTTTTTCAGCATCTATTGAGAGTATCATATGGTTCTTGTTCTTTCCTTTATTAATGTATTGTATCACATTGATTGATTTGCAGATGTTGAACCAACCTTACAGCCCTGGAATAAATCCCACTTGGTCGTGATGAATAATCCTTTTAATGCACTGTTGGATCCTATTGGCTAGTATTTTGGTGAGAATTTTCACATCTGAGTTCATCAAGGATATTGGTCAGTAATTCTCTTTTTCTGATGGGATCTTTGTCTGGTTTTGGGATCAAGGTAATTTTGGCCTCATAAAATGAGTTTGGAAATTTTCCTTCCATTTCTATTTTTTGGAACAGTTTCAGGAGAATAGGAATTAATTCTTCTTTAAATGTTTGGTAGAATTCCCCTGGGCAGCCATTGGCCCTGGGCTCTTGTTTGTTTGGAGATTTTTGATGACTGCTTCAATCTCCTTACTGGTTATGGGTCTGTTCATGTTTTCTATTTCTTCCTTGCTCAGTTGTGGTAGTTTATATGTCTCTAGAAATGCATCTGATTGTAGTTTATATGTCTCTAGAAATGCATCTAGAAATGCATTCAGATTGTCAAATTTGCTGGCTAGAGTTGCTCATAATATGTGCTTATAATTGTTTGTATTTCTTTGGTATTGGTTGTGGTCTCTCCTCTTTCATTCATGATTTTATTTATTTGGGTTCTTTCTCTTTTCTTTTTGATAAGTCTGGCCAGGGGTTTATCAATTTTATTAATTATTTCAAAGAACCAGATCCTAGTTTTGTTGACTTGTTCTATTATTTATTTTTGGTTTCTATTGCATTGATTTCTGCTCTGATCTTTATGATTTCTCTTCTCCTGCTGGGTTTAGGGTTTCTTTCTTGTTCTTTCTCCAGCTCCTTTAGGTGTAGGGTTAGGTTGTGTATTTGAGACCTTTCTTGTTTCTTGAGAAAGGCTTGTATTGCTATATATTTTCCTCTCAGGACTGCCTTTGCTGTGTCCCACAGATTTTGAAAAATCATGTTTTCATTATCATTTGTTTCCATGAATTTTTTCAATTCCTTAATTTCCTGGTTGACCCATTCATTCTTTAGAAGGATGCTCTTTAGTGTCCATCTATTTGGGTTCTTTCCAAATTTTCTCTTGTGATTGAGTTCTAGCTTCAGAGCATTGTGGTCTGAAAATATGCAGGGAATGATCGCAATCTTCTGATACCAGTTGAGATCTGACTTATGACCCAGGATATCATCTATTCTGGAGAATGTTCCATGTCCACTAGAGAAGAATGTGTATTCTGTTGCTTTGGGATGGAATGTTCTGAATATATCTGTGATGTCCATCTGGTCCAGTGTGTCATTTAAGGCCTTTATTTCCTTGTTGATCTTTTGATTGGATGATCTGTCCATTTCAGTGAGGGGGGTGTTAAAGTCCCCCGCTATTATTGTATTATTGTTGATGCGTTTCTTTGATTTTGTTATTAATTGGTTTATATAGTTGGCTGCTCCCATGTTGGGGGCATAGATATTTAAAATTTTTAGATCTTCTTGTTGGACATACCCTTTGAGTATGATATAGTGTCCTTCCTCATCTCTCATTATAGTCTTGGGCTTAAAATCTAACTGATCTGATATAAGGATTACCACTCAGCTTTCTTTTGATGTCCATTAGCATGGTAAATTGTTTTCCACCTCCTCCCTTTAAATCTGGAGGTGTCTTTGGGTGTAAAATGAGTTTCTTGTAGATAGCATATTGGTGAGTTTTGTTTTTATATCCATTCTGATGCCTTGTGTCTTTTGATTGGGGCATTTAGCTGATTTACATTCAGGGTAACTATTGAGAGATATGAATTTAGTGCCATTGTATTGCCTGTAAGGTGACTCTTATTATATATTGTCTCTGTTCCTTTCTCATCTACCTCTTCTAGGCTCTCTCTTTGCTTAGAGGATCCCTTTCAATATCTCCTGTAGGTATGGTTTGGTGTTTACAAATTCTTTTAGTTTTTATTTGTCCTGGAAGCTTTTTTTTATCTCTCCTTCTATTTTCAATGATAGCCTAGCTGGATATAGTATTCTTGGCTGCATGTTTTTCTCATTTAGTGCTCTGAATATATCATGCCAGTTCTTTCTGGCCTGCCAGGTCTCTGTGGAGAAGTCTGCTGCCAATCTAATATTTTTACCATTGTATGTTACAGACTTCTTGTCCTGGGCTGCTTTCAGGATTTCTCTTTGTCGCTAAGACTTGTAAATTTTACATTAGATGACGGGGTGTGGGCCTATTCTTATTGATTTTGAGGGGGATTCTCTGCTTCTCCTGGATTTTGATGCTTGTTCCCTTTGCCATATTAGGGAAATTCTCTACAATAATTCTCTCCAATATACCTTTACCTTCCATTCCCCTCTCTCGTTCATCTTCTTCCAGAATCCCAATTATTCTGATGTTGTTTCATCTTATGGTATCACTTATCTCTCGAATTCTCCCCTTTTTGTCTCTCTTTTGCTCAGCTTCTTTATTCTCTGTTATTTGGTCTTCCATATCACTAATTCTCTCTTCTGCCTCATTTATCCTAGCATTAAGTGACTCCATTTTTTATTGCACCTCATTAATAGCTTTTTAGATTTCAGCTTGGTTTGATTTTAGTTCTCTTATTTCTCCAGAAAGGGCTTTTATATCTCTAGAGAGAGTTTCTCTAATATCTTCATGCCTTTTTCAAGCCTGACTAGCACCTTGAGAATTGTCATTCTGAACTCTAGATCTGACATTACCATTGTCCGTATTGATTAGGTCCCTAGCCTTTGGCCCTGCTTCTTTATTTTTTTATTTTTTAAGATTTTGTTTATTTATTTGACAGAGAGAGATCACAAGTAGGCAGAGAGGCAGGCAGAGAGAGAGAGGAGGAAGCAGGCTCCCTGCTGAGCAGAGAGCCCGATGCGGGACTCGATCCCAGGACCCTGAGATCATGACCTGAGCTGAAGGCAGCAGCCCAACCCACTGAGCCACCCAGGCGCCCTGGCCCTGCCTCTTGATCTTTTTTCTGTGGTGAGTTTTTCTGCCTTATCATTTTATCCAGATAAGAATATATGAAGGAGTGAATAAAATACTAAAAAGATGGCAAAGACACCAGGAAGATGTGCTTTAACCAAATCAGAAGAGATCCCAAATCATAGAGGGAAGATAGGGAGTAAAAAGAAGTTCAGAAAAAAAAAATTAAGAAGAAAGATGTAAAGAAAAAAATATAAAAAAGAAAACATATATATTAGACTGGTAAACAGAACAGGGTCACCCACTTAATTTTGGGAGTATTTGGTCTCTTAGAAGAAACTACATCCCCAAATTTTAAAGAATGAAAAACATATATAAGGGTAAACATGATGAAGGGATGGAATATGACTATAAATATGAAAAATTTTTTTAAAAATTTCTAAAAAAAGAGTTGATAAGATAAGTTGGTTGGGAGAATAAAGAAAGAGAAA
The DNA here is from genome assembly GCF_009829155.1 of Mustela erminea. Classification (NCBI taxonomy): domain Eukaryota; kingdom Metazoa; phylum Chordata; class Mammalia; order Carnivora; family Mustelidae; genus Mustela; species Mustela erminea. The sequence goes on from NC_045614.1 coordinate 128,936,650, forward strand.
GTGGAGAAATCTTCTCAGGCTGGAGATTAGAACAATGCTCCGTTCTAGATTTAGGGTATATTTTGATCTATTAGAAAAAGTTGTATCCCAAATTTTTTTTAGAAGATAAAACCCTCTGTGTGTAAAAAATAAAGTTAGATAAAATGAAGGATAAAATATGACTATAATAATGAAGTTTCAAAAAAATTTTTTTTTCAATGAAAGGTATTGTTAAGATAAACTAGTTTAAAAACATTAAAATAAGAAAGAGTAAAAGTTAAAAAAATTTTAGCATAAGAAAAAAATAAAATAAAAAAAAAGTAATTAACTTTCCAAGACTAAAAATCATGGGGAGAAAGCCATGAATTCCATGCTTTGCTTTCTCCTCCTCTGGAATTCTCCTTGGTAAGTGAACTTGATCTTTGCTGGATTACTTGCTCATCTTCTGGGGGAGAAGCCTGTTATAGTGATGCTCAAGTGTCTTTGTCTGAGGCGGAATTGCACCGCCCTTACCAGGGGCCAGGCTAAGAGTCCGCACGGGTTTGCTTTCGGGAAGCTTTTGTTCCCTGAACACTCTCCGTAGAATTCTGGAGGATGGGAATGAAAATAGTGGCCTCCCAATCTCTGCCTAGAGGAACCAAGAGCTCAGGGCCCCACTCCTCAGTGCACTGTCTCTGAAAAGTGCTCAATCACTCCTGTCTCCCTGATCTCTCGCTGCACTCCGAGCTCACCCAGCCTGTGACCAGGCATCTCTGTCTCTGGCACACAGCCCCGCCTGGAGTCTCCAAACCCCACATATCCCTGCACTCTTTCAGTGGGGTCTCCCCAGATCTTGTGGGGTCCCTTCTCAAAGAGCAGTGGCCCTGACTGTGCCACGGGTCACAATTTAAGGTAACCCTGAGTTGAGAGCTCACTCCTCAGCTCCGTCTCTGTAGCCGGCTTCCCCGCTCTAATACGTGCGAGCTCTGTGACACTCAGATACCCCCAATCATTCTGTGACTCCGTGGGACCCGAGACTACACTGTCCCTGTGTGGGCTTCATCCTGGCTTAGCCTCTGGAGCGATGTCCCTCAGTGGAGCAGACTTCTAAAAGTTCTGATTTTGTGCTCCATTGCTGTGCCACTTGCCAGGAGCCGGGCTCTCCCCCATGGTTTATCTTCCCATCACTTTGGATTCACTTCTCCACCGGTCCTACCTTTCAGAAAGTGGTCAATTTTCTGTTTCTAGAATTGTTGCTCTTCTTCTCTTCAATTTCCTGTTGGATTTGTCGGTGTTCGGAATGGTTTGATAAACTATCTAGTTGATCTCCTGCTACCTGATGTCATCTGAGCCTGCTACTTCTCTGCCATCTTGACTCCTTCCGACTTCTGCATTTCTTTTACTTTTTTTTCCCCTGCTTATTCTGGCCACCAAGCTTGTTCCAAGTTCAATCTTATCGTTGTTAAAAATTTTTTTTTTAAAGATCTTATTTATTTATTTGATAGACAAGAGATCACAAGTAGGCAGAGAGGCAGGCAGAGAGAGAGGAAGGGAAACAGGCTCCCCACTGAGCATGGAGCCCGATGCGGGGCTCGATCCCAGGACCCTGGGATCATGACCTGAGCCAAAGGCAGAGGCTTAACCCACTGAGCCACCATGGTGCCCCGTTAAATTTTTGTACTTACTTTCTTCCTCAGTGATTTTATCCACTGTGATTATGTCCCACTATTATCCATGTATTAACAATTCCAAATTTTGTGATTTTAATCCACTGTTTTTCCTACTATTCCCCTCTGCCTAGACGATTATCATCCTTAAAACTCTTTTATTCCCTTCATTGCTATCTTTGCCAGCCAGTGCAACAGTCTTCTGCACTATGCCTTGAAAATGGCCACATAAGCTTCATTCTGTACAGTTTTGTGACATGCCATTCGGGTATACTTCAAAGTGAATGTTGTCCCCTGGAGTTGTGCACCATGGTAGTTGGGATTCTCTCAATCACCTGGCTTACAACCATGCAGACAGACTTAGTTGACATGGTTTGCATTGTCATTCATTGATACATCCAACAATTGAACACAGTTGGGAGCACCAGACACAGAGCCAGGGAAACGCATCCTGCCGCAGTCATCTCTGCTGGAGGTCGATATAGAATGGAGACAAAGATGGATCTGAGGGCAAACAGACCCAGGATTACCCCACCAGTTTACATAGACTCAGGAACTCTATTTTTGAATGGATCTGACTGGGCTCCCTGAAGTGAACATTTTGCCAGGAGAGCAAGGAATTTTGAAATCATGCCATGGCAACTATCTTCCTCTTCAAGTAATTCCTGAGTAACATACAAAAGTGTAAAGCAAAACAAGGGTATATCTTATTTTAACTGCAGTCTGGACACAAGTCTTAAAGGAGAAATCTAGTAAGTGAGGGTGAGCCATGCAGAAGTTTCTTTCTATACCAAGTAAGTGAAACCCTGAAACTAAAGTGGGCCACATGGTTTCTCTCTTCATTCTATACTTTGACATTAGTTCTTCCAAATATGTAACTTCTGATATGTATGGACAAAAGGGCAAAATGAACAAGTATCAAAGAGAGGTATAAAGAAGAGTCAATAAATTGTGTGCCTGGGTGCTTCATCGCTTGAGTGTGGGATCTTTGGATTGTGGGATCAGCCCTGTGCTTGGGTTCTGTGGTCAGCAGGGAGTCTGCTTGAAATTTCTCTCTCTCTGCTCCTCTAGTTCTCTCTCTCTCTCTCACAAATAAATAAATCTTTTAAAAAAAGAAAAGAAAAAGAAAGTGTGTGCCCTGATATGAGATAGTGGGCTAAGGCTGTCTCCTGAGTGAGACTAAGGCCAAGCCATATACCTAGACTTAGCAATCACATGGTGAAGGAGGGATGAGAGGATGGTAGGGTCACTGTGACAGAGTGGGCCCCAGCATCTTCTCAGCACAGCCGGTGGTGAGTGGAAGAGAAGGGAGAAGGAGAGCCAAGCAATGTCTTGACTTTCAGCCCCCTCAAATCCTTTCAAAACATGACTTGTCAGTCTTCTACATTCTAGATGTGGGGAAGGAAGTGCAGCTCTTTCTCTGTGCCGGAGCAAAGGTGGCACAAGGGAAAAGGAATCATGGCACCTGCTCTGAGGAAGCTCAAGGACACACACGAATGAGGGAAGCTAACCAATAATTTTTCCTATTCCCATCTACAGTGTCTGGCATGAGTGTGGTGTGCGCTTTAAAAATGCCACACATAGGTGAATTGATGTTGTCATCGAATAAGAAAGTAAAAATCTTCCTACTTCTCCATATTTATTATGGAAGCACATAGATATGTCCTGCTATCTAGACAAAATATTAACCTGGAATTAGATACTTTAATATTTTAAGTATATCTTTGTCAACATTACTTTGAGCAAAGGTGTCCAGCACAGAGTGTCTGTGTATACCATTACAAAACTCACCAGGTATAGTGTTTGTTGGTATTTCTTGTGTGTGATCTTGTCTTCCCAACTCTTTATTGATTGAAATGCCAATAACAGAATATATTACCCTTTGAAAATGTGAACTTAACCAGTGTTAAAGGGTATTGTCTGAGCAATACTTTCATCATGTAGGAGTTTGGAAGAGTTTGCTTAGAAACAGTTTTCCAGGTTTCTTCATCATAACAGTATCTTTGCATTCTTATATAGAATACAGAGTCTCAGGACACTTGGAGAGGCTGTCAGTAGATCTGATGTGGGGACAGGAAATTGGAGTTTTTAACATGTACTCCACGTGAGTTTTAAGATCGAGAAACACAACCACAATGTGTCTTTAAATTCTAATATTCTGTAATTCTACTGTAACCCCCTGGACCACAAAGAACATATCGCTAATGGCTACATCAAAGTTAGTATTGTACTGAGAACAGAGAGGGTGTTCAGTGCTGATTTAATTGATCATTAGTGAGCTTTGTCAGATTCTCAGCCTTCGATTCATATGCACACTTTATAGCCAGTGGTGTTTGAAGGTGACTTACAGGTGAAATGGATGATTAGGAAAAAAAGTTATATGATTTCACTCATGTGGAATTTAAGAAAAAAACCAGAAGAACCCAAGGGAAGGGAAGGAAAAATAAATTAAGATGGAAACTGAGAGGGATGCAAACCATAGTAGATGCTGAACTCTGGGAAATAAACTGAATGTTGCTGGGGGGAAAGTGGGTGAGGAGAAGAGATAACTGGGTGATGGGCATTAAGGAGGCACTTGATAGAATGAGCACTGGATGTTATATGCAACTGATGAATCACTAAACTCTACCCCTGAAACCAATTTAAAAAACGAAATAAAGGTCACTGTGATTTTCAAAACATCTCGTAGTTCACAAAGTATTTTTATTATGTGCTCTCTTTTTAACCTCATCACAACCTGATAAAGTTGTTAAGGCGCTATTATTTATACAAATTTAAAAGTGATGGATGTGTAGTACTTGCTCCCTTTTGGGATTAAGATTCAGATCTCAGTATTCTTTGTGATCTTTCCATGGTAGCAGTCTACTTTTCTACCTGCTTGTTCTTATTTTAATTCCAGCAGAAGAGAATTCACTACTTTATTCCTGCATAAAGATCGGTATTGCAAGTGAAATCAGCTAATACCAAAATTGATAACTATCATATGGAAAACACGAGACCAAAAGTGGAATACTCAAGAACATTATCCCCTTTTAAGAAAGGATTTTAGTAATTTCTTTTTTAAAAAATTGTATTTATTTGAGAGAGGGAGAGAGAAAGAGTGAGAGAACAAGGAGGGAGAGGGGCAGAGGGAGAAGAAAGAGCAGTCTCCCGGCTGAACAGGGATCCTGATGCAGGGCTCAATCTTAGGATCCCAGGATCATGACCTGAGCCAAAGGCAGCCACTTAACCATGGAGCTACTCAGGCACTTTGATTTTAGTAATCTCTAATAAGAACAAGAAAATACCCATTTAGTCCAATCTATAAATCCTCATATCTCACCATTTTTCCCACCACAGTATTGGCCTTCATTCTTCTACTGAAATGATGTACTTTTAAGAGGGCTGGGGAATGAGCCCTAATTAGTCGGCAAGAAATTTTTAAGTCTCCAGGTCTCCCTTCAGAGGAGGAATTGAAATTAGAGGGATAATCGAACTACCATTGCAGGTACTTGTAAAGTGTACAGATTCTTGAGGTCCACCTCAGAAAGACTAAATCAGAATTTCTAGGATTGGGTCCTTTATGGGATATTTATGATACTTAGTCCAGACTGCCAGAGAGAGCTTAACCTAATTGTGCATATAGGTGTAAATCTTTTTCAAGGAGCTAGTTTCCCAAGTATATCTCAAACTTTTGGCAGCTTTCTGTAGCACCTATTAGAATGGATCAAGATTAATGAAGAGTTGCTTGTTTGGGGGCACAGAGCATTTTGTCTCAGAGGAATTGGGATATCAGATGCTTATTTCTCTTCTTAACGGCAGAAAAAAAAAAGTGAGTTTGAGAGATGAAAGGACAGAGCTGCATTTTTGGCCAAGTGAATCATTATTTTCTAATCAATCTCATTAGTCTGCATTATTTGGGGGAAAATAAGCAACTGTATTCTTTGACAGGATTATTAAATCCTAAATTGCGTCCATTTGTATGTGGTTTGTATTTATACAATCAGAAAAGAAAATAATGTTCATGTCAACAATCTCCAAACAATTTCCAATGGGAATATTTTTAAATTCTACAGATAGCAAATATTGCTTAGCAGTAAGTTTTATCAGGCCTGGAGGAAAAGTTAAAAAGAAAAAGTTGAGAAACACTTTGAAATGTTAAGTTATAGTATAACTCCACCTGATGGATTTCTGTTGAATTTCACTTGTGTTAAGAAACACTGTATATAAAAATAGGACATGCCATCTGAATCTGTATTTGATCACAATTGTGTGAAGATTAAATGATTAGTGGTATGGATAGAGAAAGAGCAAAAAGAAAATACATACATATACAAACAGCTTTTGATATGTGCAGAAAACTTGGAGTGAATATAATTTCTATATCTAAAATATTTTCCACATTTTCATCTATATTTATGTATCTATATATGTTTGTCTATATTTAGTAACTTTATATATGTAAACACAATAGTGAAAAAGTTCAGCAAAATACATTTTTAAAAAGTAAGAAACATTTTATAAAGTGCCAATGGACAGTTTTTTGGGGCTGTCTCCATGATAAAAAGGTTACGCTGCTTAGCTCTTGTATCCTGTTTTTAATTGGTTGTGACTTGTAATCCAATAGCTCAATAAAAACAGAAGTGAGATAATTGCATTTTACTTCCACCTTTTCCATTAACTTGGTTTGCTGTTATGGGCAAATAATTTAATATCTCTACTTAGTTTTCTTCAGTGAAATGAGGACAACCACATTAGCTTTCTTTTTTTTTTTTTAAACTTTAGTATCAAGAATTAATTGAGGCAATGACTGGAAAGAATTGCTAGTACATGAAGAAAATATTCATTAATATTCTACAAGATAATATCATTATTTCTTGGAACAGTTTAGAAATACTAGCAACCCAAAACTTTTTTGTAAACTAAACCTAAATAAGTGATGCCAGAAAATAAACAAGATCTTGATGAAATCAATAAAAATGAATAAAATAAGTGGCAATGAAGATTTGTTTAGTTGAGCATAAGAAATAATTGGATACGCTTCATGTCTCAGTTAAGCCTTAAGCTGATAAAAAAGAAATCACATATAGTGCCTTAAATAAGATAGAAGTAATTTTTTTTTTTTTTAACGTAAGAGTCTGGAAATGGGCATCCAGACTGGTAGGGACACTATCACTAACATTCCATTGAATGATAAGAATTTAGCCATATAGCTATACCTAGATTTTTTTTTAAAGATTTTATTTATTTATTTGATAGACAGAGATCACAAGTAGGCAGAGAGGCAGGCAGAAAGAGATAGGGGGAAGCACCCAGGCGCACCATCATACCTAGCTTTAAGAGAAGCTTGGAAATATAATCCCTAAGCGGTTTACTGTATTATTAGGGAAAAGGAATATAAAGATTTTTATGTTTTATTGCTTTGTTTTAGGCTAAGTAGCATTCTGCTAGTTACAGTTATACTTAGCTTGGTTTCTGAAAACAGCTTGTGAAATCATTGCATCATTGGAAGGATACCATATACTACAATCATTCCCTCATGATCTTATTTCATCCCCTTGCTTTAAATTATACCATATGTTGACGATTTTCAAATTTGTATTCCCAGTTTTGATCCTTGATGGAAATATACCAGAATGTATATTGAACAGTTTACACATCCACCCATTTGAGCACCTAAATCTCAAATTTAGTGTGTCAGGCTAGTTAATGGCACTAACATCCACCCAAAATGCAGAAGCCAGATTTGATTTCTCCCCTTCACATGAAGTCAGTCCCTGACATTTCCATTTTGTCTTTCTTCCACTGGCAATAGAAACCCTGAGTTTTAGAACGGCAGTTAGCATTTGAATTACAGACTATTTTTCCCATTTCTCTTGTGGTCAGATGTGGTCATGTGACTAAGCTCTGTTTAATTGGATAAAGACTGAAGCCATACATACAATTTCCAGATCATGTTCATAAACGAAGTGATGGCAAATGGAAATCTTCTATTTGCACACAGATGTTTAAGGCAGTTTTATTCATAATAGACAAAAACTAGATACAATAAAATGTCCATTAAAAGATGCATGTATAAATAAATTGTGGTATATCTATTCAATGGAATAGCTCTTTGCAATAAAAGGGAATAAACTGCTGATGCACACATCGACATAGAAAATTTTCAGATACATTATGCTGAGTAAAGAAGCTTTACACAAAAGAATATGAACTGCATGTTTATGTTTCTAATGAATTCGAGAACAAGAAAATTACTCCACAGTAGCAGAAAGCAAGCTAGTGGTTATCTGGGAATGTTCGCTGCAAAGAGGCAAACAGGAACTGTTTTGAAATGATATATATTTTCCATATCTTGAATTTAGTGGTAGTTATACAGGTATATACATGTGTCAAAATTCATTGGCTATAAACTTAAAATGTGTATAATTTATTATAGGTACATTATATATACCCCAATAAAGTTGGGTAAAAGAAAGATAGCCTTATTTGCAGTAGAAACTAAATGGTAATAATTAAAAGTTAATCATGTTGAAAAGAAACAGTTCTCAGAAATAGAAGCACAAATGGCCATTAGAAAATGCTCAAACTCAGTATGAGTAAACGTAAATTTAAGAGATGATTTTTACATATCAATTATTGAAAAAACAAGGAGGATTCCAGTTTCTGATCTGGCCTGTAACAAGCTTGGAGTCACCATTCAGTCCTAACAAATGAAAAGTTGAACAAACTGAATAATCAACAACGTTCCTTTGATCTGTAAAAGAAGCTCACAGGCAAACCACTGCCTCTAATTGTAGAGACTTACAGGTAAATACAGAGATTCACAACTTACTGGAACAGAAATTTCCTTGGGAACCAGTGTGAGGGTCAGGAAACTTGGATTGTAATTGAAGAATTATTGGAGGTGCGGTGTATCCCCCCCTAATTTTTGGAAGGACGACGCACTTTTGTGAATTTTGGCTCTTGAAATTCTACCAAGTTATCACAGTGAATATTGGAGGAAAATCCCCTCATGCTTCCAGTAGAGGGAGGGGAAATTAAAAAAAAAACTATTCAGAGCATCCTGTTCTTAAGAAGGTCTACCTGTAAAAGAAATTATTGAACTAGAGTCTAACCTGCTCGTGTTTTTTTGGAGTCTGACCTGGGGGAAGGGAAATACCCAACCCCAGCTGGCTTTAGTCATCTTGTTCCACTTAAAGATTTATTTATTTATTTATTTATTTATTTATTTATTTATTTATTTGACAGACAGAGATCACAAGTAGGCAGAGAGGCAGGCAGAGAGAGGAGGAAGCAGGTTCCCGCTGAGCAGAGAGCCCGATGGAGGGCTCGATCCCAGGACCCTGGGATCATGACCTGAGCTGAAGGCAGAGGCTTTAATCCACTGAGCCACCCAGGTGCCCCTCTTGTCCCACTTAAAGAGGGGACAAAACAACAGAGAAACATATAGGAAGTTCAAAATTCGGAGACCCAGGCTCCATAAAGGACTGAAATCTAATTATAAGACTTGAATGTTTCCCCTCCTCCCACACTTACAACCACATTACTAAAGACCTTACAGCAATTCCTTTTAACCCAGTACCTCATGTCCAGCTACCAAGGAAAAAAGTTACAAGATACTAAAAGGCAAAAAGCAGTTCTAAGAGATGAAGCAAGTATCAGAATCAGACTCATGTATGGCCGACATGTTTAGGAATGATCAGACTGATAACTTGAAATAATTATGATTAATATACTAAAGAGTTTAATGGATAAAATAGACTTCATGCAAGAACAGATGGGCAACATAAGCAGAATAGCAGATGTTCTAAGAAATAATCAAAAAAGAAATGCTGGGAATCAAAAATGCTGTAGCAGAAGTGCAGGATACCTTCGATGGGCTTGTTAGTGGGGTGCCTGTGGCTGAGGAGAGAATCTCTGAGGACGAGAATATCTCAATAGAAACCTCTAAAATTGAAAGACAAATGAGAAGAGACTGAAAAAACCTGGAACAGAATATCCAAGTGCTGGGGAGGTACAAGATGCATGAAATGGAGATAACAGAAGGTGAAGAAAGAAAGAGAAGGACAGAAGAAACATTTGGAACAACAATGACTGAGAATTTCCCCAAATTAATATCAAACACCAAACTATAGATCTAGGAAGCTCAGAGAATACCACGCAGAGTTTGGGTCAACAGCTATACCTAGGTGTATCATTCTCAAATTACAGAAATCAAAGATTAAAAAAAAAAAAAACTTAAGGCGGGAGGAAAAACACCTTAGTTAGAGAGAAGTAAAGACAAGAATTATATTGATTTCTCCTTAGAAACTATGCAAGCTAAAAGGCAGAAAAGCATTAAAACATTAAGAAAAAATCCTCGCCAACTTAGAATTCTTGAGTTTACCTACTTGTGATGAGCACTGGGTGTTATATGTAACCGATGGATTGCTAAATTCGACTCCTGAAACTAATATTACACTATATGTTAACTAACTTGATTTAAATAAAAACTTGAAACTAATTTTTAAAAAGCCTATGGGAAGCCATATTCTTTAAACAAGGAGTTTGCCTAGAATTATCCTTCCAGAAGGAAGGAGAAATAAAGAATTTTTCAAACAAAAATTGGGGAATTTGTTTCTAGCAGGCTTGCCTTGAAAGAAGTGTTAAAAGGAATTCTTTAGAGAGGAGGAAAATGAAATAGGCAAGAAACCGGTCTACATAAAAAAAGAATACAGGAGAAGGAATAAGTAATGGTAAAAGAAAAACTTTTGTTTTTATTATTCTTATTCTTAATTGATTTAATAGATAACAGTTCAAAATGAGAAAAGCAATGATTAAACAGTGAAAAGCAAGCATTTAAGTTTGCAAACTTATTTGTAGTATATATATATGTTTATATATGTATAATATATATACATTTATATATAGTGTATATATAAATGAATGAATGACAACAATGTACCATGAAAATGAGAGAAGAATTAAGATTGTTATTATGAGGTACTCACACTACCCATCAAAATGGTACAGTGTTGTTTAAAAGTGGACTGGGATGAGTTGTAATTGTGTACTACAAAAACTAGGACAACTACTAAAAAACATTTTTTTAAAAGATCTATTTATTTATTCATTTATTTGACAGACAGAGATCACAAGTAGGCAGAGAGGCAGGCATAGAGAGAGAGAGAGGAGAAAGCAGGCTCCCTGCTGAGCAGAGAGCCTGACGTGGAGCTTGATTCCAGGACCTCGGGATCATGACCTGAGCGGAAGGCAGAGGCTTTAATCCAATTAGCCACCCAGACACCCCTAAAAAACATTTTTATATAGTATATATACTAAATACTAAAAAACATTTTTAGAAAGGTATAACTGATAAGCTAAGAAAGGGGAGAAGATGGAATCATATAAAATGCTCAATTAAAACTACAAAAGCAAAAAAAAGTAGAAAACAAAAATAAGCCTGAAGAATAAGAGTAACAAATTTTAAGTACCAAATGTTATAGATATTAATTCAACTATATTAATAATCACTTTGAATGTCAATGGCCTAAATGCACCAATTAAAAGACAGAGGGTCAGGGTGGCCCGAAAAACAAAACCTGGGGAGAGAGGAAGATGGCTGACACAGAGCAGGGACCTTAGGCTTGCCCCAGCCCCTGAACAAACCAGATGATTTTCAAATCATTCTAGATACCCCAGAAATCTACTTGGAGACTGATAGAATAAATTCTACAACTGAAGAGAGAGAAGAGGCCACATCAAAGAAAAAGAGGGAAACATAACAGCCTTCTGTAATATACAGAAGGCAGACACGTAAACAAAATGCAAAGATGGAGGAATTTATCCTAAATGAAAGAACAAGGTAAGGCCACTGCCAGAGATCTAAGTGAAATAAGTTTAAGTAACATGACTGATGGAGAATTTAAAGCAACAATCATAAGGATGCTCACTGGGCTTGAGAAAAAACTAGAAGACATCTATGATATCCTTATCACAGAGATAAAAATAGTTAAGAAAGAGCCAGTGAGAGATGAAGAATGCAATAAATAATTTTGGAAACAGGCTTAATGCAATGAACAGCAGACTGAAAGAAGCAGAGTAACAAATTAATGATCTAACTCTTGCTCTGTTGGTGGGAATATGAATTGATGTAGCCACTCTGGAAAACAGTATGGAGCTTCCTCAAAAGGTTAAAAAAAGAACTACCCTAAGATCCAGCAATTTCACTACTAAGTATTTATCCAAAGAATACAAAAATACTAATTCCAAAGTATACATGCACCCTGATGTTTATAGCGGCATTATCTACGATAACCAAATTATGGAAACAGCTCAAGTGTCCATCAACTGATGAATGAGTAAGGAAGATGTGGTGTGTGTGTGTGTGTGTGTGTGTATACACACACATATATATAATGGAATATTACTCAGCAATAAAAATAATGAAATCTTGCCATTTGCAATGGCATGGATGGATCTAGACAATATTATGCTAAGTGAAATAAGTAAGTCAGTAAATAATAAACAAGTAAGTAAATAAAGTAAGAAATAAGAGAAGACAAGGAGAATTCAAGAAACAAAGCAAATGAAAAAAGAGGGGAGAAAAAGAAGAAGGTGCACCAAGAAACAGACTCTTTTTTTTTTTTTTTAAAGATTTTATTTATTTATTTGACAGAGAGAGCACAAGCAGGCAGACAGGCAAGCGGGGCGGGGGGCGGGGGGAACAGGCTTCCCACTGAGCAGAGAGCCTGATCTCGATCCCAGGACCCTGAGATCATGACCCGAGCCGAAGGCAGAGGCAAACCCACTGAGCCACCCAGGCGCCCCCAGACTCTTAACTATAGAAAACAAACTGATGGTTACCAGAGGGCAGGTAGGTGGGATTATGGGCTAAATAGTTGATGGAGATTAAACAGGGCACCTGTTGTGATGAGAACCATGTATTGTATGGAGGTGTTAAATCATTATATTGTACACCTGGCACTGTTAATTGGAATTTAAAAACTTAAAAAAAAAAGAAAAAATAAAAACAAAGCCCAAATATATGTTACCTAAAAGAAACCTACTTTATATGTGAAGACACATACAGATTAAAAGTAAATGGAGAAATACAAAACATGCTAACATTACTCAAAGGAAAACAGGAGTATTAAATTCAGACAGAGCTGACTTCAGAGCAAGGAAGAGTCAGGACCAGAGAGGGGCATTACGTAATGATAAAGGGGTTAATTCTCCAAGATGTAACTTTTAACTTTTATATGCCTAACAACAGAGTGACAAATTATGTGAGGCAAATACTGATAAAACTGTAAGTCAAAATACATGAATCCACTATTAGCTAGATATTTCAACATCCCTCTATCAGAAATGGACCGATCCATCTGGCAGAAAATCAATTAAGGCATAATTGAACTTATCAACACCATCAATCAACTGGATATAAAGGACATCTATTGACTACTTTATCCAGCAACAGCAGAATACACATTCTCCTAAAATCTCATGGAATTTTCACCAAGACAGACTGCATTCTAGGCCATAAAACACACATTAACAAATTTGAAAGAATAGAAATAATACAATGTCTGCTCTCAGACCACAATGGAACTAAAAATCAATGAAGAAAGATAGCTTAAAAAAAATCCCCAAATACTTGGAGATTAAACAACACTCTTCCAAATGGCACAAGGATCAACACAGAAATCTCAAGGGAAATGAAAAAAAATTTTTTTGAACTAAATGAAAAAGAAGACACAACTTATGTTTGTGGGATGCAGCAGTGCTTTCAGGGAAATTTATAACATTGAATCTAAACTTTAGAAAAGGAGAAAGATCTAAAATCAGTCATCTCAGTTTCCACCTTAGGAAACTAGAAAAATACGATCAAATTAAATCCAAAGTAAGCAGAAGAAAAGAAGTAATAAGAGAGCCAGAATCAAAGAAATTGAAAATAGAAAATCAATAGAGAAAATCAATAAAACCAATTGCTGGTTCTTTGAAATGACCAACAAAATCAAGAATTCTCTACCTAGGCTATACCTATGGAAAAAAGAGAGAGGATACAGATTACTAATAACAGGAATGAAAGAGGGGAGGATCACTTCAGACCTATTAGACATTAAAAGAATGATCAGTGAATACTATGAACAACTCTAGGCCCACAAATTTGATAGCCTAGATGAAACAGACTAAGCCCTTGAAGGATACAATGTGTTAAAACATACAAGAAGACATAAACTACCTGAAAAGGCCTGTATCTATGAAACTGAATGAGTACTTAATAACCTTTAAAGAATTAATTAATTAATTAATTTGACAGAGAGAGATGCAGCAAGAGAGGGAACATAAGCAGGGGAGTAGAAGAGTGAAAGCAGGCATTCTCAATGAGCAGGGAATGTGATGCGGGGCTCGATCCCAGGACTCTGGGATCATGACCTGAGCCAAAGGCAGACACTTAACGACTGAGCCACCCAGGCGTCCCAGTAATTAACAACCTTCAAAAATGAAAAGTACGGGCCCAAATGGATTCACTGGTGAATTCCAGCAAACATTGGAAGAAGAAATTTTACCTATCCTGCATTATCTTTTTCAGAAGATAAAAGCAAAGGAAGGACTTCCTGATTCATTCTATGTGGCCACCGTTACTCTGATACCAAAACCAGACAACAGCATAAGAAAAGAAAACTACAGACCACTACACTATTTCATGAGCATAAATGGAAAAACTTTATCTTCAGTTTTTTAGATAATGGGAATCATCCTTTGAGTCTCAGCCTCTCTAATCAATTCCAAGTCCACTGATGAGTTTTTAATATAAAAATTGGATCTTTTCCCCTTCCTTTAATATTACTCCAAGATCAAGGCCTAGGCCATTAGTATGTTACAGACTATAGCAAGAACCTTTTAGTCTCCTTTTGGCCAGAGCATGACTCCCTCTTCTTTTCTTCCCCTTATGTACTTCTCCCAAGCCCTTTTCATGTTTCAGTAATGCTGGAAATTTTTAGATTAATTAAACTTACCATATTTTAACTCACTGCGGGGAAGTTTGCATATTCTTTCTTGTTCTACCCAGAACATTTCCTAATTTCCCCCCCCCCCCCCCCCAAACCAGTCTGGAGCTCCTACTCAACCATCTGGGCCAAACCTAGATAGGACATCTCATGTGTTAAGAAGGCTTTCTTGAGTCTCAACTGTTGGGTTAGTGTTCTTCCTCTGCGCTCCCACAGTATCATGTTTTCACATGGTTTTAGCAGTTGTTATTTTGAATTCTTCTCTGTATCTCCCATCAATACTATTTTTTTTTTCTGTTCTGCAAAGACAGAATACCACTCTGTCTTGTTTATGTCTGTACCCATTATCTATCAAAGTACCTGTTATTTAGTAGGTCCTCCATGAGTATTTGGTGATTGTCCAAAGATTCACAGAAGCTAACCACATTAGATGCATATGGTTTTCTGAGTTAATGTGAAGATAGCTACATAGATCATGTTAACTTAAAGTGGGCATAAGAATAGTAAATCCAGTTTGTTGTATGGTGGAGAGAGTTGTGACAGCTCCTTTGGAATGTTTTGGAAGCAACTTTTGCAAAGGTAAGGTTGTTATAAAACGTTTCACAAAATCTGATGAAAAATCTGCCCTTGGGGATGAGAACTGTAGGAGAATAAAGTTGATGAAAGAAAATTACTGTTAGACATCTCATGTCAAACAAACCCTGTAACTCTTGTTTTGTGCCTCCCAGCTTGAGTGCATAAGAGGAAAATGCAAATTTTCCAAATGAAGTACAGCTAACAGTGCATAAATCTTGAGAAGACAGTAGGATACACTTATTAAAACTTGGCAAGGATCAGAAATGAATGACTTTTTCTCTGAAATGCCAGCTTTTTTCTTTTTAAGATGAGCTTTTCCCTAAAGCTACATCAATTATAAATAATTGTCTGCTAGCAAAACTGGCACAGCTAAACTTAAAGAAAATAAACTAAGAAATTAAACTGATTAAAAAATAGAGATTTGAACATTTTTTGGAGAAAATGGCTTCAAAAGAATGCCAGATGACTTTCCTGTTTTGTGTATGTAGGAATATTAACTTAAAATTATCAGAGACATAGATTAATATTCTACTGCTGTTTACAAGAATTCTTTGGAAATCTATACTTTAGACTTGCCGTTTTAAGACAGTTACTTTATATTACAATTCTTCTGGAAGTCATTTCAGTCAAGTTTCTTTGTTCTGAACAGCTGAAACCAAGCCACACTAGTTTAAGTTACAAAGGAGAATTTATTTTAAGGATACATAGGTGTATCTTGAAACCTGAGGGTTAAACTGCAGCTAGTGTTCAGGAAAAGGAAAGCCTCCAGATAACCTCCTCCTTTCCTGTCTCCCTCCCCTTTTGTCTTTTCTTCCTTTTTTTCTTCCTATGGCTCAAATGACAAAATATTGCAACCCTAAGACTCACTCTCAGACTCAATTCCACACTCTTGCAAGAGAGAATCTGGTGTAGTTTGGACTCGTGTCAATAAACCATTATAAGAGTGGGTTGGGTTGTGTAGGAAAACATGGCTGCCAAGGCTCACAGATTGCTGTCCGGCAAATGGGAGAGGGTGAGTAGCAGATTGCTGGTGTCCACCATGGTTGTTTATCAACCCCTGGATGGAACCAAGGAATATTAACCTCATATTACATTAGAGGGCATGGTAAAAAAATGAAAGAAAACGATGTTCTGTTCGAATAAAGTGTCTTTCTAAGACCCTCATCACGAATTCTAGCTTCACTTACTCTGGACCTGTTTACATGACTTGTACGTAAACTCTTCCTTTATCATTGATTACTCTCTACATGCTGATGATACCCTAATATATATCAACCTCATCACTTTCCTAATAAGTAGACCTATACTTTATGGTTTAAAAAAATTACTTCTTATTGCTATCTCAGTAAAACTTTCAAAACTGAACTACTTTCTCTACCACCTCCTTGGTCCCCACTCTCTGTGAACTGGTCCTTATTCCTGGACAAGCACCTGTCTTCAGTCTCCAGGTGTCGAAGTTCAAGAAATCCTCATGAACTTGACCTGTGAGCTCCGCACCAATTTATTCCAGACTCACCATTTCTATCGTTGACTAATATAACTGTATTTCAAAATTGTCCCTTTGTCTTCATCTTCTAATTTTGCTCTATCCTCACATTGCCACCAGAGTTGCCTTTGAAAGGTGCTGCTCTAAGCATACTGAGACGATTATTTTCTGTCTTAAAGCCAGTTTTGGGGTTTCCATTGTGAATGAGGTAGTATCTTAACTGAGATGCTTTTAAATGTGGCCACAGCACTGTTTGTTTATCCATATCTCGTGCCATCTATACTGTGTTTGAACGACCCAGAAATTCTGGCCATGCCACAAACATGTCCTGTTCCTGTATTTTGTGAATACAATGCTTGCTGCATTACATTTTCTGTAAACTCTCACATCCCTCAACAGACAATGGGTTCCTCAAGGGCAGAGATGCAGCCTTTGCTTCTCTGTATCCATTAGGGCAGTGCCTGGGATGGAGCAGGTGTTGAGTAGGTGTGGGTTGAATGAAGCTGTGCCCGTCCAACAAGCCCGTGCATTTATTTCTCAACCAGGAAAGAACTGCACACTGCACGAAGCAGAAATTTATCATATACCCTGATGATTTTCCTCCACTTGCAAAACATCAGTAATAATTGCCTAGTGTTATGGAAATTTATTTGCTGAAGAATTCTGTGTCATCGGTGACAGCCAGAAATTACAAGGCTGAGAAAAATTATAAAAGGACAATGTCACCTCCGAACTACAAGTTTCTTCTTTTTCCTTCTTACATTCAGCCCTTCAGAACCACTTCAATATATTTATATCACACTAATTTAGGTTTTTGTGAAATCTTTTTGTAATTTTATGTTGCCTCTGAAGCTCAGCTATCCTTGACAATTTGAAAAATCGCATCCATATGTAATAGGATGTTGTATCCGATATCAGCCAGCACATGAAGGAAGTAGATGCTTTGTTTCAAAGTAAGGTTACATTGCAGGACTTGTAGAGTTGAGATGGTAGAAAGCTTGTTTTTCAGTCCTGAACTGACTACCAACTTCTGCCTAGAAAAGGATATGAGGAACCAAGAAGTAGAGTGTAGGTTGAGAGAATACTTTTGGAAAGCTCTTGGTAAGCTTTGTCTCATCTCCTTTCAAAAAAGGAAGGCCTGGTAATATCAAAATGTAATTTCAGTAGATCAGAACATGATGTTCTATAAATAAAAGAATGAGTATGTTCCACAGTATATTTAAGTCATTACAAAAGGAACCCCCAGGATGGTAAAGCGGGGTTCAAAAAATTTTGAGAGGCTACCTACACACAGACATTGACCAAAATATTGGTATAAGATTTCTAGGTTAGATACCAAACTGGTTGATGGATTACAGGGCAGTAAAATTCTAATCTTTTACATTATTTTACCTAAATAAACTTATCTGGATATCTAGATGCAAAATTATAGGTGCAAAAACCTACCAAATAACTTGTAACTTTATATAGCCTTATGCATCCAATAGTAAACGATAATCACACAGAGGTCTATTTTCCTAAAAAAAATAAGGTGCACTTTGAGTGGGCTCTTAGAGGGGGCATTGAAAGGATGTGTAATTATTCCTTTACCTGATTTCCAAGTTCTGGGCAATGTCTGTAAACAGTCCCTGACTGTCATTTGAAACCTGATGAGACATATATCAGTGGGGTACCTGCAGCTGGGGATGTAGCAGACTGGTTGTTTACTTCCATCTGGGGAGTCATAAGTGCGGGTAAAGCTGGCTGGCTCCTGGTCTATGAGCTGAAGAGAGGTGATTACACTGGCTGTCTTGCACACCCACAGGGTGGCGGGGCAAAGTATGCAAGAGGATTGCCTGTAGATCAGACACAGAATGTGTGAAAATGTAGGAGAAAATGGATCATTTAAAATTCTGTCCAGGAGGATCACTGAGATCCCATAGAGAGAAGTAAGAATAATCACTTGATGCTTAGCGACCCAGTAAGCAGAGGTGTTAGGAGAATGCTTCACCCACAGCTAGGGGAATGTGAGTAGATGTCCTCAGTGGAGGGGGGTGGGGTGGTCTCAGGCGAATGAGCTGCTCTAAATGCCTAGCAGGCTCAGCACCATCCAGTTAGGACTTGTCTGCTTTAATCTTTCTCCTTTTCTGTGATTTTAATGTAGGCAATTAGTAAGACTGAAGGAAGCATGGCTGGTGAGGAATGGAAACCCAAGCGTCTCCTAACAGGTCCTTGACCTCAGGTTTCCTCCCTCCATTCAGAAGGCCCAACCACTGAGAAGGGGGGAGAAATCTCAATACTAAATCACATGCAAAGTTTTGACAGTTACATGGAACTGGACTTTTATTACTCATCTAAGAACTTTTATCACCTGTGAGTGACCAGAGAGTCTCGATGCCTGTGCAATTTTCCTGTAGGCAGTAGCCTACCAAGTACAAAAGAGGGTTATTTAATGAGTGGGGCTTGCTTAATGCAAGTGTGTGTGTGTGCGCCGTGTGAGAGCGCACGCGCGCGGATGCGTGCACATGTGAGAGAAAGAGAATGTCTTTTTAAGCATGACCTTGTAGCTTTGAATTCAGCAACTCTGTGCTCTTGGTTTCTTCAGTGTGGGCAATTTTTATATCTACATTGAACAACCCTAGTTCAGAAAACTTGCTTTCCAATCTTGTCTTCATACTGGCACAATAAAGCATGAATTTGCAAAAACGGCCAGGAATACCATGCTCCCGATATAGACATGGTAAACTATTTGCAGAATTGCTGGTGTCAGTTAAATGCACTCTGCTTCAGCAGAGAGGAAATCCTATCTCTAGAGGTGTCATTGTTTTTACATGTTTCACTTCATTTTGTCACTAATCATGGTTCTGAAAGACAAGCTCTTCATATTTTTCATTTTACTATGCAACTTGGCATTGGGACTATTTTTTTGTTCTGCTTTGTTTTGCATAACTGTGCATAAGCTAAGATATTTCTCTAAGTATAAGTAAGATAATGTCCTTTTAGTGCTTTTGAAAAGTGCCAGAATATTTTATACATTATTTTTATGAGTTTAATTTTACTGTTGTACCAGTAAATGCATTTTAAGAATGCCTTTGCAAGTAAAAATGTGCTGTACAGAAGTAATCAGAGGTTTTATGCAAAATACTGCTATTGATTGGGCCTAAACTCAAGTTTATTTTTCTCTCTGTCTGGAATGTTCCTGGCCCTAATTGCCCATGTCTTCCTCCCTCCCTGCATTCTGGGACTTTCCTGACCATCTAACCTAAATTTGAACTCTTCATTATTTTCTGTTTCTTTATTCTGCTTTATTTTTTTCAAAGCACCTGATGTATATTTATGTTTGTTTATTGTCTTTCTGTCCCTATTAGGATATAAGTTTGCTAACAGGAAGGGCTATGTTTCCTTCACCGCAGTATTTTCAAGATGTAGAAGAGTGGACTTTTAATAAATATTTGTTGAATAAATAAATGAATGGATACACACTGAAAATATCTTTCCTGGTACTTGGAAGAGCATGTCTGGGAAAAGTCCTGCATAAGAGAATTCTCATAGTATTGCACGTCCATTTAACACTTGGCATTGTACTAGATTTAAAGGAAGGACTTGGTGAATTTATATCACGAACACTTAGATACCAATCAGTGTACAGCACCACCACCTTTTTTTTTTTTTTTTTAACCATTTATTAAGCACCAGTTAGGGGCTTGGCTTAGTGCTAAAGACTTAATATGCATCATTTCATTTATGTTTCCATGTTAGACTATGTATGGACTAAGTGTATTATCAGCTCATTTAACCACTTAAACAGGTTTTATATCTCACTCAGGATCATACAATAGCTTAGTTGTGGCAGGACCAGGACTCAGACTCAGGTCTGCCTTCATTTCAAAGTCTGGAATCATAGCCACAAGACTATCATTGTCTTTTCCTATCTATGCTAGTTAAGTTTTGTACAACTGAAACTTCCAGGGGAAAACATTAAATGTGTTCTTAAATGAGTATTGACAGACATATTAGTGCAGAAAGCAATGGTGCAAAGTTTAGTATCTTAACCATAATAGTTGAGATTAGTAGTCTAGTAACAAGATAGATAACAATGTCGATAAGGATAGACATTTTTAGACCAACTAACTGAAGAATTGACCACACATCCTACATGAGTTACATAAAAAAAGAGATAAAAACGACAACACTGCATATTTAGGAAACAAAAAATAAATTCACCACAGGTGACTGGACAGAAAAGTTTGAGAAGCATAGGTTGATTACTTCTCTTTCTCTCTTTCACATACACATAAAATATAATGTATAATGTATAATGTATAATGTATAATATATAAAGACTCACACACAACCATGGGTCATGTATTTGGTATAAAGAAAAGAGGGTTCTTAAGACCTGGATTCTAGTGTTGATTTTACCTATTGTGACCTTTGATAAATGATTGAACAGAGCATACATGTGGGATTTCTTTCTTTCTTTTTTTTTTTTTTTAAAGATTTTATTTATTTGACAGAGATCACAAGTAGGCAGAGAGGCAGGCAGAGGGAGAGAGAGAGAGAGAGAGAGAGAGAGAGAGGGGAGGAAGCAGGCTCCCCGCGGAGCAGAGAGCCCGATGCGGGGCTCGATTCCAGGACCCTGGGATCATTACCTGAGCCGAAGGCAGAGGCTTTAATCCACTGAGCCACCCAGGTGCCCCACGTGTGGGATTTCTTAATTGCTTTGGTTAATTCTTCTTGGGTTTGCCATTTGCTAGCTTCGTAATTTTGAGTCATTATTCAAATTTTCTGTGCCTTAATTCTCTTAGCTATAAATTGGGCCATTATGAGGATGAATTAAATATTACAGATAAAACTTTTAGAATATTGCTGCGAATGTGGTGGGAACCCCTGCAGCAGAAAGTCTTCAGAGCCTGCTGAGTTTCCCAGCCCTTCCTTTTTGAGAAGATCCTTCTTCTCCCCCTCCCTGCTACCCCTCCTTTCTTCCCTCTCCTCTCCCGCTCCTCTCCCCTCTTCCCTCTCTCGGCAGGCTCCTTTGTGCCCTCTGCTGGTCAACAGCGGCAGGACCTAGCGTTCTGGTTGCTATGGGTACTGAGGTAACGCGGTAACCAAGGAGACCGAGGCGGAAGTTCTGGATAGCCAGAGCCCAGGGCGGTGACGCGGCCGGCGGGGTCTTCAGGTGGGTCAGCTGGCCGCAGAAGACGGTGGTGCCGGGCGGAGGACTTCCGAGTTGGCGGGGGTGTGTGAGTGTGTGAGCGTGTGAGTGTGTGAGTGTGTGTGTGTGTGTGTGTGTGTGTGTGTGGTCGCCAGGTCTGCGGTGGTGCGGGGAGCAGGGCGGGACGGCGGGAAAGTAGACCGGGTTGAGGGTGGAGCTGGGGCCCCCGCCCAGTCGGTGTGTGCGGAGACTCTGCCTTGTGCCAGACACTGTCCCGGGCCCACGGACTGCGAGACGCAGCATCGGCCTCAGGAGTTGAAGTTCTTTTTTTTTTTTCTGTAAACAAAGAACTTCTGAGCCCATGATGCTAATGGAGTCATGAACTGACAGTGAACCCTAGACAGGGAAACCAGGGGCTTGTCCTCCCTCTACAACCTGACCTTTTCAAACGCCACCGTCTTTTATCCTTTGAAGTCGTTGGTGCCTTACGAAAAATTTGGTGCCCTGACAAGTCGTTACCACATCCCCTTTTTGAGCCTGCTTCCTGCCTGGGGCCACATACATGCACCCGCTATATTCTGGAAGTCTGCCCCTCCCATGTAAAGGTCATGGTGAGGGGTGGCAGATTCCTAAGAAATCTGAAGCTTGTGGGAGTTTTTTTCTTCTATCCCCAAATCAGCTAGATAGAGGTGCTCATATATAAGTGTAATTATATATATATATAATTTTTTTTTTAATAGCCTGATTTCTAAATCCAGAGTTAGCTAGACTCCTAAGGGGGGAAAAAGTGATGTAAATTTGAAACTACACAAGATTAAAACTGTGCAAACTGTACGCTTATAGAAAATGAAAACAGGGGCGCCTGGGTGGCTCAGTGGGTTAAGCCTCTGCCTTCAGCCCAGGTCATGGTCTCAGGGTCCTGGGATCCAGCCCCGCATCAAGCTCTCTGCTCGGCAGGGAGCCCGATTCCTCCTCTCTCTCTGCCTGCCTCTCTGCCTACTTATGATCTCTCTCTCTCTGTGTCAAATAAATAAATAAATAAAACCTTTAAAAAAAAAAAGAAAATGAAAACAGAAACAAGAACAAAAACACCCCACCTCCCTCCAACACCTTATTTTATAGGCCACTTACAGGCCTGTCCTGACTTTATTATTATTATTAGTAGTATTTTTGGTGGTGTTACAAATGTATTTGAAAGTGCCTCGGTCTTTTGTCTGTTTACTTCAAAACGTTTAATATGTTCCAATTATTTTATTTGCTTTTTAATTTTTTAAAAAGCAAATAAATTTTAATTTTTAAGTAATTTTTAAATTTTTTCCTATTTCTTCACCAGAGTGTAAGTTCAGTGAGGATTGGTGTTATGCCTGTTTGGTTCACCTTGTTCTTCAGTTCTTAATTTGATACCTGGCACAGAGGAGGTGTTTCTGTACTTACTGAATGTTCATCAAAGTCTGGTAGGATACAGAGAAAAAAGAACAAAAGGATTTGTTGAAGTGGGAAAGAGGGTGTGTTTGTTTAATTTTTTTCCCATAAGGTTTGTGCAATAAATTCAAAGCCATAGGAAAAAACTAAATATTTAAAACTTAACATATTATTACTGGCAGTACCTTATGAATAGGCCCTCTTCTAATTGCTGGGGATTCAAAGATCAATGATATATTTGGGATGCTTAGGGAAACAACACCTGTACAAGCAAAGCAGGAAGAAATAACACAGGGCAGCACAGAGTAGCAAATGATGGTGTTACACATGATGTCCTTACAGGAGAAGTTCACTTTTGATGGAAGAAATCTTCATGGTAGAGGTGGCGTTCCAACTGGGAACTGAAAAGAATAAAACTTGGTGAGCAGAGAAGTGGAAAATAAAGTATAATGCTTAGGAAGATTGGAATGCATAATTGAGGCTCTTAAGGTACCAAACAGAGCAGTGAGAAAAATTTTTTTTTTTCCTTTTGGGTATGGGGAAAAAATATAGAAACAAAAATTTGTTATCTTGTATTACATGGGAGCGATTTGGCACCTAAAAGGTTTTCAAGGTATTTAAATACATTGCTGTAAAATTTAGAAAATGATCTGATGCCAAACAGTTCTTTCTCTAAATTTCTTTTTTATGACAGGTTAAGAGTATGAAAGGGGGAAGAAGATGAATGATATAAATTCATCATTTTAAGTACATCGAACAATATTTAGATTTTGAGACTTAAGAGGAGCTAACAGGACTGGGAATAAAATTGTAATTTCTGGCTTTGTCACTAATCTTGGACGGGTGCCTTTAATTTTCCCATTCCTAAAATAGTCATAAGCGATCACTTAAGCTAATAGTGGATTTTATGAGAATGGATGGGATAGATAAATATAAAAGGATTGGGTTTCTGAAAGATGTGATTTATAAACTTAATGCTTTCATTGCTATTTGTAATCATGCAGTTTTCGGTTGATACAGAATTAATAATGATTGTATATTAATTTACTGTTGTGCCTTTAAAACATTTTTTTAAGCTATAGAGGAGTTTCTTTATAGTTAATCTGAACCAGAGGCTCATTATGTAAAATAGATGGAATCAGAGAAGCTGTGGTTTAAGAAAAGCCTTGATGCTCCCTCATTCCCCTCTCAAAGTAGCTTCTAAGGCTGCTCCTTCCCTGAACCCTGAACTCTCTGGAGGTCCTTAAGGAGGATTTACAGGCCACAAATTTGAGTCCTTCGTTTGATATCCTGGAAATTAGGTGGGGGTGGGAGGCTGTGGGGGTGGAATTAATTCTCCTTATTTAATACTGATAAACTGAGACTCAGAGACCACTCTGACACAAAAGGTTTTCAGAACTTAAAACTGGTATTTTTAGTATTACTTGTCATTTTTAGTTGGCAAATATTTTATTTATTATTATTATTATTTAAAGATTAGTTGGCAAATATTTTAAAAAGACACCTCACCCCTTGATATCTGAAAGAAAACTTCCTTAATTGTTTTCAAGGGAACCTGCACATACAAGGTAAAAACTGGGTGACATGGGTACTACTTAGTACCCTGAGACAGTATTTATCAGATATGTTGGTTGGTTGAAAGATTAAGCACAGCTGAGAAGTCAATACCTGATTTACTTTCATGGTCTGCACTAGGAGAAAATGGCCTATGTCTATTTAGTAGGCCATTCAAGCCCAAGATATGCTAAGGATCATGTATTATCAGTCTTTCCCAGATTTTAAAAAGATTTTAAAATAAATATATACATTTAGAATATGGATAATATCAGGTAGTGAAAATAGTAAAAGCATAATTCTTTTAAGAGTTTAAAACTATTTAAAAAAATTCATTTTTATTTGACAATTCTTTTTTGAGTCTCTGATTTCTAAGTACTATGGTAAACATGTTAATCCATCCAAAAGAGCTTGCTTTTGGACCTTAAAATATGTGTTAAAATAAATATATGTGTTAAATAAAATATGTGTTAAAACTGGCTTTTAAATTTTTAGGTCTAAGATGATCTGGGTCTTCAGAATAACCAACACATCTTAGATAAGTTTTCAGTTATAAAAATTTTCCCTTCTTGGGTACCTGGGTGGCTCAGTCCTTTCCATATCTGCTTTTGGCTCATGTCATGATCCTGGGGTCCTGGGATTGAGCCCCACATTGGGCTCCCTGCTCAGCAGGAAGTCTGATTTTCCCTCTATTTCTCAGCACACTTGTGCTCTCTTTTTCTCTCTCTCAAATAAACACATCTTTTTTTTTTTTTAATTAACTTATAACGTATTATTTGTGTCAGGGGTACAGGTCTGTGAATCATCAGTCTTACACAATTTACAGCACTCACCATAGCACATACCTTCCCCAATGTCCATAAGCCAGGCACCCTATCCTTCCCCCAGCCCCAGCAACCCTCACTTTGTTTCCTGAGATTAACAGTCTCTTACCGTTTATCTCCCTCCTGATCCCATCTTGTTTCATAAAAAAATTGTCCCATCTTTAAAACAGTGGTTTCCCAAACCTCCCGTTCTGCCAATGACGTCATGGCAAATTCTAGGAGACCAGGGCAACTCTTGATGAATGCTCTGAGTTTCTAGGATTATAAATCATCATAATTTCCTTGTTTCCATTCTGTGGTAGTCAGTCTTGATGACTGGGTTGCATTCCCAGAACAGGAACTTATGTAGGAGGAGAATCAAACCATCATGGACAACATTGGGTCATATTACGTGTACATGTGTGGGGAAGAACAAGGTTGGGGTTGGAAAATGATTCAGTCTAATAAATCAGGTAATGAGAAAATTTTCCAAATAATTATTAAACTTTTGCTATTTAATCATCAGCAAAAAATGGAGTAACCAAAGGACGGCAGAACTACAAAATTTGCATTATAGGGTGTTTTATCTGTAGTTCCCTGATTCCATTAAGAGACAAAGTTTAGTGCTTTGCTTTTCTTCCTGCTGACATTGTTATATCCTTGCTGTCCCAAGAAAGGTGACTAATTCTCTATTGGTTTTACGAAAGGAAACAGGCAGAACAGCATGACTCACAATTATGATCTTCCTTTTTTCTTCATACAAGAAAATTGGCTTATGTGTGTGACTTGATAAAACATTTAACTGAGAAGAAGCCTTACTAATTGCATTCAGTGAAGTGAAATGCCCTCAAATAAGACCATTTATTGGTTAAATCACATTATCAGCAGAGCTATAAATCTGAATCATCTCATCCTAATGAAATTTACAGACTTTTTTAAAAAATTCATTTCAGTCCTCATGTATTAGTTTGGTTTTATGCATATGTACATATGCAATTGACCCTTGAGCAGTGTAGGGGATTAGGTACAGCAACTCCCTACACAGTGAAAAATCCATGTATAGTTTTCAACTTAATTTTTTTTTTGGTAATGATAACAATATGGAACTTTTCATGAAAAATTTAGCCACAGTAGACTAGGGCCCAGCTGTTGAATTTCTAGATTATAATAAAAAAGAGATATAGACTCTTTGAGTAAGATTATTCCTGGAGTTTTGTTTTTGTTTTTGTTTTCTTTCAAGGTTTGTGTGCTTTCCCTTTCATTTTGAGTTCTTTGAGGGAAGACACCATGTTTTTACCATTGTGACTTCGGTAACCCCAAGGGAGTCACAAAGGAGTAGCTAAATGTTTGTTTTTGAATGCACAAATACACTTAATTCTACACTACATCCACTAAACTGCTTACAATATAAAATTACTTTGTATAATTCCATTGTGGAATTATCTCCAGAGAATAAATTCCTTCAGAATTTTCTCCAAGGTAGTAAAAATCTACCCTTTCAGACTAGTTTGCTTTTTTTTTTTTTTTTTTTTTTTGGAGGTAGAGTAACTTGAAACTAAATTTGACTGAAAAAAATAGTCACTCTTGCTGAACAATATCATTTTCAGTTTTAAATGAGGCATAACAAGGTAGATCTGTGTGTTTGTTGGGTATATGATGGACTCTTCAGATAGTTTCAAAAGAGTCTTTTAAAAAAAATAATTTATTTATTTGAGAGAGAGAGTACAAGCAGAGGGAGCTGCAGAGAGAGAGGGAGAAGCAGGCTCCCCACTGAGCAGTGAGCCCAACAAGGGGCTCCATTCTAGGACCCTAGGATCATGACCCGAACTGAAGGCAGACACTTAACCAACTGAGCCACCTAGGCACCCATCAGAAGAGGCATTCTAAAAATGTTTTGATCAGTAGTTGCGTCATTGAAATTATGTTCCCAAAGGAACAAAACCAAACAACTACTTATTCGATTATGTAGACTTTGATGTTACAATAGCCTTCCATTTTGTTGCTCCTGTTCTGATGCCCTCCCTCCTCAAGTTTTTGAGCAAAGCTTCTAGATTTATTTTCTGTTCTTTTATCTAAAACTTCTGGTGACTCTCATTATCTAGAGAATAAATTCCAAATACCTTAACTTTGCATTTAAAGCCACTTGTTTTTGGGCCTTAGCCTTATTTCCAAGTGTATGCCTACTTTCCCCCCTCCATGTAAACCCACACATCAACCAAATGGAACCAGTTATTAGTCCCCATTCAAAAGCTGTTCTTTCTTATAGTGTGGAGTGTTCATCCCATCCATATCTTCTTCTTCTTCTTTTTTTTTTTAGTGAGGGAGAGAGGGCGAGGGGCAGAGGATGAGAGAGAGCAAGAATCTTAGGCAGGCTCGATGTCCAGCATGGAGCCCATCGTGGGGCTCCTTCTCACAACCTGAGATCATGACAACTGAAATCAAGAGTAGACACAACCAACAGAGCCACCCCGGTGCCCCTTATATCTTCTTATATAAGCCCCCCTTCTCCTTAGAACTCTACTTTAAATGCTAGCCAGCTCGAATTTTTCCTTTCTCTCACTTATTATATTATTACATCTTGCTTTATAGCCTTTATATTTTTTACCCTATTTTATGGCTTTTATATATAGTTTTTATATGCCCATTTTGACTCTTTGCCATTTGAGCCAGAAAATGAATCTCCCTGGGCCTTGATTCCTTCATGCCTCTCAGCACAGGGCTTTGCATATAGCAGAGACTTAGTAAATATTAGTGGAAGTTGTGAATATGTAGTAACACATATATAAACTAACAATATCAAATGGTTTGGCCATTTAAGAGTCTGGACTCTACGGTAATGCCTATATTTCTTTAAGAATGTTCAGAATTTGGGAATTTTTATTGGTATAAAAATCAAGTAGTTGTGCATGTGATTCAGTAATTCAGCATTACAGAATAAATTATTATGGAAACATGAATAATTGGGATATTCAGGAAATAGGGTGTTCTGAATAATTTAATTTTCTGGTTAACTTGGAGTTGGGCGGAAAATCTTTTTTGTTTCATTTCTTGTTAAAAAATTCTTTCTAAATATGCTAATTTCTGGTCTTCGGCAAAGAGCATCATTAAAATTTTCTTTGATGAATGAGGATATTAGAATGCCTTTGGGTAGTTATTACATACCTTAACTCTCATTTTACATTGCCATATATGTACAAAAAAAGTTTTGAGTTTGGATTGTATCTCAAAAGTTCTTTTCTTTTCCCTATATTTAGCCATGGATATTTGGATGGGAGCAAAACCTGATATATATTTTTATACTCTTTACTATAGAAAGTGCCGGAGAATGTTCTCTGTCTTAATGAGTGCATTCTTCACTTTCAATTGACTATTTCCATAGTCTTTTGCTATATAATTATTGATAAAATTTTACTTCCATTAGATATGTTATATTTATAACTTTGTTAATATATAAATACTTATAAAATTTATATTTAGCATATATATATTTATTGTCTAACCTTTAATTCAGCTTTTTGCTTCATAATGATCTCTGTTTTTAAAACTTGCCTGAACTATATGTAGTTTTGAATTTGTAATTGATTGGCTTACTCAGGCGTAATTCTTTTATCTGTTACTTTTCCAGAAGTTTTTGCAAATCACAATGATTTTTATTTACTATTAAGACAGTGGAAAAAAAAAAAAACACGACAGTGATCATGAACTCCAAAGATTTTGTAGTTCTTCCTTGGGGAAAACCTGGAAATTCTATAAAGCTGAAATATAAGTAAGTGTGTATTTATTACTTAAATAGAAATAGTTGCTAACATTTCTGTATGTTGTAATTTTAAGTATTCTTTTTATATGAGGCAGTTTAGACTTAAATTTGTGAGTTATTATCTCCATTTTTTTTTTACCTTGGTGTATTTTTATCTATAAGAGAGTAAGTTTGACATATTATAAATCCAAAATAGTTTTTAAAATAAGGACTAAAATTCTTTATGTCACAAAACTGAAGTGAGAAGTTATAAGTAAAATCTGGATTTGTTGACTATTAAAGCCATCTAACAAAGTTATAAATAGTTTGGGGCCCTTGTTTGGAATTAAAAGGAATCACCCTGAAGAAACTGAAAGACATTGAAATTTAGGGACACTATTGGGCCAAGAGATCTTAAACAGAGAAGGTACTAACTATCCCAGAACTTTGCCTACTAAGAGACTGTGTTAAATTCACCTTTCTTAGGAGGGGCACCTTCTATCCTGGATTGCAGTGTGGATGCATTCAACTAAAACCAAGCCATTTTGGGTATCCAGGGAATTTCATAACACAGCAGGAATACTGGAAATGTCAATATACTGTTTCCCTTTGAGGTCATCTAGAGTCACAGGAAATTGCCAAGGCCTTCCTTTCAAGTATCAATAAGGGCCAGCTGGTTTGGATTCAGGACAGACTGTAGACTTTTAATTTTAGTTTGAGTTCCATGGAAGAGATCAATAGTCCTGTGGTTATTCAGTGTCTTAAGAGCCTTCCTAATTCTTCCCTCACTTTTGAGATACTGTGTGTAAGAGCACGTGTAAACTGGAAAATGTTACACAAATATTTAGGATTCTCAGCACAGTTGACCCTTGAACAACATATGGTTTAGGGGCACTGACCCTGAATCACTAAAGCACATAAAAAAAAAAATCCATGTATAACTTTTGACATCCCCAAAACTTAACTAATAGTCTACTGTTGACCAGAAACCTTATGGATAACATAAATAGTAAAATAACACATATTTTGTATGTTGCATGTTTTATTCTTTCAATAAATTAAGCTAGTGAAAACAAAATGTTATTAAGAAAATTGTAAGGAAAAGACAACAGTACTGTACTGTATTTGTAAAAAAAATTTTGTGTGGAAGTAGACCCATACAGTTCAAACCCCTCGATTATCTGTATTAGTTTTACCATTTTTTTTTGGTAGGAGGGGAGCTATCCAATTGCTACTATTACCAAATTTGCTTTTTTTGTGTGTAAAAAGAAAATGGGGCATACAAAATTTGATTTTGGTCATATGTTTCCAGTCTGTTTTTATATACCTATAAACCATTTACCCAAACATTTATTAAGTGCATGTGTTCTATACACTGTGCTGGAGAATGGTGGATATGAAAGTAAGAAGACAAAACCTTTGCTCTCAGGTAGCTTGTAGAGGATGTAAATGGATAAAATCACATTTATGAGATAGTGTGAAGTGTAGTGTGATGAGAAAGCACAGTGGGCTGTGAGAACATGGTCTAAACTACTGGATTAGTGGGGAGGAGGTCTCCAAGTTTCCTCTGAATGATGCAGTTAGTTGGGTAGTTACTGGGAGAAACTTGGACAAAAGCACAAAGACCACATAGTCTGGAAACTTTCAGACACATCCAGTGATGTATGGAACAGAGACTTATAGAGCCAAGTTGTAGAGAAGGGCAGGGTTGTACAGATAATAAATTAATTTGTGTGCCACACTAAGGAGTTTGAAATTTATTTTGGAGGTATGGTGGGGGGGAATCACTGTTCCATGGCCTGCAGGTCTTCCTGATCCATCCATGATCAATAACCTACAGAAGCTATGACAGGAACACCCACTCTATGGTAATTGCTCTGGAGGTCCATTTGTTCCCCTTTCCTTATTCCCCTTGTCCCCTGTTTTCATTTGATACTGTCTTAATGATTATCTTAACCTTGTTTGATGTATTGGTGCTCTCCAACATTTATTTTCCTCTTTTTCAGCCTCTAACTCATTTCAGCAGGTTGTTTCTGGCCCTTGGATTTGGTGGGTTGACCTGGTCTCTGCAGGATCAAACCTAGTTTTCCTCAGTGGTCCTGCCTGCCCTCTGGCTCTGAGTCTGAGGCTGTCTCCAGAAGGAACCCTTGTCTTGTTTCACAACCATAACATTCCATCAACTTGACCACTTGGTCAGTAAGCCAGTCTTTTTTTTTCCCCCCCATTCTCATCCCTTTCCTCTACCACAGTGGGGTCTTCAGAAACATTAAATGTTTTCTAAGTAAGTGAGTAACACAATCACATTTGTGTTCTTGAACCCTTTTTCTGGAAGCCATGTGAAAAGTATTCTGGGCCATTGAGACTTTGGCAGGGAGACCAGCTCAGGTATCAGTCCTGAACTGTGTCCCCATCCGATACCAAAGTGATCTAAGCATCATTATCCTTCTGGTCACCTGAGTTAAGAAACCTAGGATTAGGTTAGATTCCTTCTAGATTCCTTCTTTGTACCTTCCCTGGTGAGTCAACTGCTTCTGGTCAGTCTCCAAGCCCAGTTAATTTTATTTCCTCATATTTCTCAAGTGCTCCCATTTTTCTCTCCACTGTCTCTATCCAGTCAGACCAGCGTCATCTCTCTATTATTAGGATTACCAAAATAGTCTCCCAACTGGCTACCTTGCCTTGCCTTTGAGCCTTGCACCCTCTAATTTCCCATTCTGCAATCAGAGTGATCTTTCTAAATAAAATGCAAGTCTGATCAATTCTCTTAAAATCCTTTGGTGAGTCTCATTGCTTGTAGAATACAAATTCTTGTCATGGTCTACATGGCTCTTCATGATCTGGCCATTCTCCACCTCAGCAGTTCCATTTCTTGCTACTTTTCCCATCCTGCACATAATGACTGGTTAAGTGGAATCTCTTGCTTCTTGACCCATACATCACCTGTATCCACTTGTGCTCACACTTTTCTTTCTTCCTGGAACACTGCTCTCACCATTTCTCTTTGACTGGCTAGGTCCTTTCATCCCTTAGGGCTCAGCTCAGACTTCTCTTTCTCCTGCAACTGCTCTTGTAGGCCCATCGGCTGGGTATGTGCTCTGTGCCCTTTCTGTGTGTTCAGGTACTGACAGCACCATTATACGGTATTTCAATTACCTTCAGGCATGTCTGTGTTCCTATGTGTGCTGGAAGCTCTACTGGGTCTCATCCCCTTTCACATACTGTCACATATCCTGTGCCTGTTTGTTCTGGGGGCTGAAATACTCCTTGTGGAGCAGATACAACGAAAATAGTCCTCCCTCTCAGCATCTTTGACAGCTTCTCTGAACCCTGGGGCAGGCTTTGCCTCCTTTCACTTTCTGTTTATCTCCCTGGGTAGTGTACACTTGGGCATGGATCTTTGGCCCTCTTGCTCCTTGGTGACTGCCTCTATAAATTTGTTCCCTTTTCTGATCTCCATTATTCTTATTTTTCAACTCCTCGCCATTAAATCCTTGGGTATGCACACTGCCTGAATATGGACAATCATTAATGTAGTAATAAAGGAAGAAATTTAAACTCATTATAGATAATAAAAGCTAGAGAACTAGGTTGGCATAGACCTATGGAAGACGGAGTCAGTGACTAATACTGACAAGAGATGAGAACTGTAAAATGAAGAAAATGGCTTGTGTCAAAAGTTTGATGACCTTCAGGTATTATTATCAAAATCTCTTGCACAGGAATCGCTAAGATGGCTCCTCTCTTTCTTCAAAAAGTTTTTTTCTTATTGTCTTCCTTCAGAGGAAACAATAGGTGGTGTTGGCCCAGTTCCCATTCAGTCCTTTTGATGGCTCCTATACCGAGACCATCAATAGATGCTTTCTTCCTAATAGGCCCCAAACAGGCTCTGCTCTTTCTTTTTTTTCTTTGTATTGTACTTATACAATACAATAGAGGTAGAAATTTATTGAAGGTTTCTAAGATGATCAGGTCAGCAAAAAATGCGTATTCTATGAATAAAAAAAATGGTTACTTTAAACCATATGCCTCAAACTATTTGAATTCTTTAGAAAAAAGACAGTATGAAAATTAGAACATATTTTTTTCTTTTGCATTCTGTTTGTATAGCATAGATATTTTGTGCATATGTGAAGGCAAAGTTCATATGGAAAGTGACTTATGATTTGAAGCATCTAACACTGTAATAGGAAAAACAAAAATTTGAGATTTGAAGAGATGTATACATCAAGAAGAATGTTAGTGGAAGTTATTGCTAACTTGAGAAACCATATTTCACAGAATGCAAAGGAAGTAGTTAGAATACCTTACACTTGCTGTAGATAATTTTAATTAAAGGCAAAAGATGTTATGAAATTATTTTGTCTTTGTTTATTTGTTTCCCACAAATGAATGTTCTGTGTTTATCTCTTACTCAGAAATGCTCAGGAACTGAGGATGGAGAAGGTCCAGTTAGAACTGGAGAATCAACAGATGGAAAAGAAGCTACAGGAATTCCAATCAGCCCGGAGTAAAGAAAAGGAAGAAAGAGAGTAGGTGACATTTTTAGGGAATTTGAGAGGAATAAACTGACTTGGGTAAAGAATTACTTCATATATTAATATATCATTCCAAAAAAGAGCTGCCCTGAATGAATAATTTCTGGCTTTTTCTGATGAACAAATAGTATTAAATTTCTCCTACTTTTTCTTTGTGTCTTTTATGATGTAAGGCATGTTGCTTTTGAAAATTACCATTACTTCTGGGGCGCCTGGGTGGCTCGGTGGGTTGGGCCTCTGCCTTTGGCTTAGGTCATGATCCCAGGGTCCTAGGATTGAGCCCCACATCGGGCTCTCTGCTCGGCAGGGAGCCTGCTTCCCCCTCTCTCTCTGCCTGCCTCTCTGCCTACTTGTGATCTCTGTCTGTCAAATAAATAAATAAAATCTTAAAAAAAAAAAACAAAGAAAATTACCATTACTTCTGTTTCCTTTGTACCTTATTTGGTCTTACACTTTCTTATTTCTCTTTTTACATGACTTGTGAACCATTAAAGTCTGGGATGTTTAGCACAGAAATGCAGAAGTTGGCCTTTGCTCTCATAAAGCTGCCATCCATAGGAGACTGTGTTTGTGTTTAAGGTCATTTTTACTTAAGACAAGACTTTGTGGGTACAGGAGTTTATATGTTCATCTATAAGAACCATTCAAACCCTCAAGTATGTTTAAAATATTTTTAGACAAATATGTTTTAGCTGAAATTTTATTAATGAGCACTCTCTAATATTGTACTCTCTATCTATACTAATTTTACTGGACATTTTCCTTTATTATAAAAATAATAAGCATAGATTATAAAAGTCAAACAGAGCTGATGGTTATGTAATGGAAATTATTTCTTTTTATCTGTAGGCTGAGTCTTAGACCATTTGTAGCTCTGCTTTTAACAATTAAGTTTTTTTCCCCCACAAGTATCTTATCTTTGTGTAAGCCTGTGTGTGTTTGTGTGTGTGTATTTGTATGAATGTGTATTTGTGTATTTCTCACATATCTTTTACATTTTTACAAGTGAGGTTATCTATAAAATGATTTATACCCTATTTTTTTTACTTAATACATCTTAGCATTCTTGCCACATCAGCACACAATTGATCTCATTCTTTTAAAGGCCACATAATATTTCTTTGTGTGTTTTTCAGATCTTTATTAAATTTTCTCAGTTTTGAAGTTGTAAGTGCTACTGTGAACATGCTTCTATGTATATTTTTGCTTACACATGCAAAAGTATCAAAGGGTTAAATTTTAGGTCAAAGTGTATGTGCAGTTTACATTTTAGTAGAAACTAGGAATATTGTCTTTCAGATAGGCTTCAAAAATGTATAGCTTTCTCCTACAAGGATAATAGTGCATGTCTCATGTGCTTTGGCTGGTACTAAATCTCACCAGGCTTTTTGTATATTAAATTTGCTTTTGTTTGGTCTTATCATATATCCAAGTGATATCATCAAATATCCATGCAATACCTTCTGAACCATTAAATAAAATTCAAATGTT
The DNA here is from genome assembly GCF_009829155.1 of Mustela erminea. Lineage (NCBI taxonomy): Eukaryota > Metazoa > Chordata > Mammalia > Carnivora > Mustelidae > Mustela > Mustela erminea. The sequence goes on from NC_045614.1 coordinate 128,971,986, forward strand.
TACTATAGCGTCAGTAGTATTTATCTTTAGAATCTGATTCTTTGAAAAATATTCATGACATATGCACACACCTTTTCTAATAACAGATTAATCAAGGATCTCAATGTCATATGTCATCCCAGGTGATAAAGTATATTGTATATTTTGATACTCCTCTTTTAATGATCCAATGAACTTAGTTTGCACTTCTCAATGGCTCATGAAATATTTGTGAATCTGAGTTCCTGAAATCAGCCTCAAGAGAGGGTTTTCATTAGCAGAAGAACCTTTTCTAGACGGTTTTAAAAATGTTCTAAGGCTTGACTGAGTTTTCAGAAGAGGTAAGTGTTCTTCTAAGGTCACATAGATAGTAAATGCCACTGCTAGAATGAGAACTTGCCACTCACTGGTCAGGAAGATAGAAGTCTAATGTTCTGACCTTGACTTTATTATTTATTGTCTGTGTAACCTTGGGGAAGTTTTTGTCTCATTATTTTTTAAGTGAGAATTGGACTTCTGCCCTGCTGACTTCAGAAAATTTTGTGAGTTTCAAAAGTGCTTTGAAAACTGGAAATTAAACAGTTTGCCTTCTTTCTCATCTCTGTTACCTTTCAACGTGGGAACTGATTTGTAGTCTTATACATGGAATTCATCACTAGTAGATCTGCCAAATATTTTGGGTATTATTTTGCTTCCTTTTCCTCTTTACATTTGTAGACACTTAAATTTTAAAACTGTACAACAATCTGTAAAGTTTCCTATAAATCAGTAAAGCTATCTTTAATCATCATAAATGTCTAAAAAATGAAATTCTTCATCTATGTTTGGACATTTTACTTTTATTCATTTCTTCTCAACAGTTGCAAATATGGTAGAGCTATATTTTGGAATTGCTGAGGATATCATGGCATTATTGATATTTCATTTTCATTTTGTGGTGGTCTGTTACATGTTAATGATTGAATATCATTTCTTGAAACAGGGAAAATATATTTGTTTTCATTAAAAGGAGAAATGTATTTGGTAATTACATTTCATCTTCTGTTTATATATATTAAAGGTCAAGTGGATATCACTGGAAATCTGGACGAGTGGGAAAATTAGGTAATCAATCACACACGATGTCACAAAATAAAGGAAATATTATTAAGGTAAGAAAATACCATTTGGCTCTCAGGGAATTTACTCAGTGAAGAGATATAAATTAATTTTTCAGATCTTGTATCCCCTTCTATATTTAAGAAATCTACTATTCTTCTTTTAACAACTGCATATGATTGGGTTTTGATTAATTCTTATGGGTTAATTTATAACTTTCATTATTCAGATATATTTTGTTTTTCATCGACAAGATGATTTTCAAGAATTTACCTTGAATAGAATTTTTCTAGACTGATTTTTTTTTTATACAGTTCAATCAGTTCTGGTTTCAAGTATGTGAAATACAGCTATGTAGTTTTATATTTAGATGAAAACTAAGTTATTTGATGTAACAAAGGACAGACTTTTTTCTGCCTTCCTATAATCACATTTGTTTAATAGTATTTATGTTTTGCTTGAATAATTATTATTCATATAGTATTGAGTTTATGTGTGAAGATACCCAAGGAAAAAATGTTTTCAGGTTTCCCAGCTATAGAATTGCTTTAGCTTTACTGTGTATTATAAAATATAACATTACCTTATATTTAAGATTAAAACAAGATGAGTGATGTTATGTAAGGAAAGCTATTTTGTTTTTGGATTGTTTAGTACAAGATCCGTGACTTCGTAAGTCTTAACTTATATAGCTTTTTCTCTTTTATATACCTATCATTAAACTTTCTTTGGACCAGTTGGCATCTATAAATATCTTACTTGATGCTTCTAACCTTTCTGTTTTCAAAAAAGCCTTTTATTTTTTAGTGTCATTCTCTTCCTGAGATATGATTCTTTAATTTTTGGATTATAATCCACTTCCCATTTCTCATGATCTTTCTGAGATAGTGTTCCATGTTTTAGATGTTATTGAAATATAATATAATAAAAATGCTGACTCTATGATTATTGACTTATTTATTCAATAACAATTATTAAGTGCCTCCTTTGTCACATAGTGTATTATCCTTGTTCTCAAGGAGATCCTCATCTAATGTAAAAGATGATGTACATATGAGAATAGGAAAAGTCAGTATGTCATTTTTGTCATAACCATTTAGTGTATAAACCATCTGTGTTTGGGAAAAAATACTTCAGTTCTACAAATAGTTGAGAGTCTTCTAGATGTCTTTGTAAGGAAAAAATGATGAATAAATCATAATGCCAGGCCCCACAAATCTCATAATTGAGTCAGATGTGAAAGCATGGGGTTTAGGGAGCTCTGGAAGGTGGGGTTAGAAAGTGAGCTAGGGCAGGAGGGAATAACAGAGTTCAGAGTCTTTTCTTTCACTGTGGGAATGGAATTCCCTGACAGCTTTTGAGCAGGAAGACAGCAAGATTAAGGTGATGATTTATGATGGCTGATTTTGTTTAAATATGCAGGGCATTAGGAGTTTATAAATAGAGGATAGAATAAGCCATATTGAAACTATTTTCATCATGTCCCACATCAGTAAAGAATGTATTTTGATCATGAACTTTTCTATACATGAACTTTTCATTTATTTATAAATAAAATTTATTTATAAATATGATAGTTTACTAATATATCATGTGTATTATAAAACAAATTGCGGACATTATTTAAGGATGACACAAACTTCATTTCTACCTTCTTGTCTTTTCCTGAGCTCCCTCAGGCATGCATACATGCTACTTTGGAGGCCACTAATATAGATAGTAGCCTCCAAAGTCTAAATAGGCAGAGAGACTATTTAGAAGACTAGTAAAAGAATCTAGAAGTCAAATGAGAAGAGTCTAAATTAGAATGTAGCAGAAGAAATAGGAAGGAAATCACGGAACCAAACAAGCAGTGAGAAAGGAAAGGAGGAAGTCAAATGTATAACTGATACCAGAATGATTGACAATGAGGTAGAATAAAGAAAAGCTGAAAAAAATTGGGATTTAGAAATCCCTCCCTCCCTTCTTCTTTCCTTCCCCCTTTCCTCCGTCTGTCCCTCCTTTCCTCCTTTCCTTTCTTCCTTCCTCTCCTTCTTTTCCCAGCTCTACTGAAGTAACTGACAGTTACAATTTTAAGATATTTTAAAGTGTAACAGCATGATGATTTGATGCATGTATACATTGTGAAAAGATTTCACCCATAGGTATAATTAACCCATCCCTACCTCACATATTTACTCCTCCTCTTCTTTCTTTCATCTTCTTTCCTTCCTTCCTTATTTTCTTTCTAGGACATTTAAGTTCTACCTAGCAGATTTTGAGGATTTAGAATTTTATTTGACTTCTAATATGTTAGTTGAAGCCAAGAGAGTAAATATGCTTCCTAAGAATTTATAAAAGGGAGAAGAAGGGGGTAAAGGATAAAGCTCAGAAAGGGCAGGTATGAAGGATAAAGCTCAAGGAATATGAAGGCAAAAGAGAACTTTAATATTGATAATCACTATCTATTTTATATTAGTCAACAGTTCAGCTGCTTTTTCCTGTTTTATCTCATTAAGTGCTTATATTTCTCTTGAGAGGCAGTTATTTTTCCAATTTTACAGATGAAGTAATTTAACATCAAAAAAGTTCACTTGCTCAAGGTCAAGCGTCAGGGCCAAGATTTGGAATGCAGGCTTTCAAGCTGGTGCTAAGGTGATTTGCCAGCTCTCCGGTAGAGGGAGCTTGAGAAGAGGAAGAATGGTAGAACCCAAGTAATGCAATTTCAGAGAAAATGAAAGTAAATGAGGGTGTTTTGACTGTGATTTTAGACCAGTGTTTCTCAACAGGGGTTAGTTTTGCCTCCTAGGAGACATTTGGCAATGTCTGGAGACATTTTTAGTTATCACCACCAAAACGGTTTCAGGTTTTTGGTTAATGAATGTTAGTGGCTCCAGGCCAGGAGTGCTGGTATGCATCCTACAACATACTGGACAGCCTCGCCACCAAAGGATTACTTGGCCTAAAGTGTCCATGGTATCAAGGTCAAGAAACCCTATGTTCATCCATACTGACTAAAATCCTGACTCCTTTCATTAGCTCTGTGATTTTAGGTGAGTCACTTAAGTTTTCTGAGCGTCTGTTATATTTGTAACCATACAATATTTGCTAACTACTTCACAGAGTTTTAAGCAATGTTAAGATTATGTGTGTGAAACCAGTTGTAACACTGGCTGAAAATGTTTGTGGAGAATTAGAATTTTTAAAAAACACTGAATTTGATTTGATATTAGATGTAAAAATATCAGTTGGTTACAGGAAGAAGGGTGGGTGGCAGTGAATAAAGTCTAATGTTGCAGTGAGCATGAGAGTGGTGGGTGACATCTCAAGGATTAAACAGGATCAAGGAAAGACTTTATTACAGTTGACCCTTGAACAACACAGATTTGAACTGTTCAGGTCCACTTAATATGCAGATTTTTTTCAATAGACCTATGTACAGTACCATAAGTGTATTTTTTCTTCCTTATGACTTTCTAAATACCATTTTCTTTTCTCTAGCTTACTTTATTGTAAGAATACAGCATATAAACATATAACATATGAAATATGTGTTGATCAACTGTTTATGTTCTCTGTAAGACTTCCAGTCAACAGTAGGCTATCAGCAGTTAAGTTTTGGGGGGCCAAAAATTGGTGCCCCAACCCCCATATTGTTCAAGAGTCAACTGTATATTGTTTATTATAATCAGAAACATGTGAGCCAGTTTGTAGCTGAGGGATGGGACTCACTAGTGGGGGAAATGTAGAAGATGCAAATGAGGAAGGTGTCAGTTGCTGGGGTGTAGTCTTTGCAATGATGGTTCCTTAGGTAGGCTTTGGCCAATGGAAGAAGGACACACTGCATCTGGTTAGAAAGACAGAAGACAAAGCAGGTGGCAGTAAAGGTAATATTTTAGAGGTTGCATTTAACAGGAGGTGAGGCAGGAAGCTGTGGAAATATTTTAATGGGAAGACCTCAACATTTGTAGTAAATTTGAAGGCAACATTATCTGCTCACAATAAGGAGGGAGAGTGGGGTGAATATGAGTCTTTCAGAATGGGGAACATTTGAGTCATGTGGGAGTCATGATTGAGGTTTAGCACAAAATGAATAAGGAGACTGCTGAAGAGCATAAGAGTATGGATTTGTAGGGGACCCAGTCAGGATTATTTCATCACAATGGTAGGTAGATAAAGGTAGAGGTCTAAGAGGAAGAAGGTAGGGTGATCATGTTTAGCACTGAATAGCTCTGAGTCTGGGCTTTTGAAGGTGTGGCCTTTCAGATTGCTGTTAGGTTTAAGGTTTGGTCATAATGGTCAGGTGGCTGAAGAGGCATTTAGATGTTCATAGTAGTCAGCATGGTGGAGGGTTTTCAGCATCAAAATGTCAGGTGAACATGGACATTGAAATCTCTATGATCATCACTCAGAATTGTGATGGAGAAAAATACTGAGCAGATTACTCTAGTTCAGGTGGAAGAGGATCGTGAATATTAATGAAAGTGGTCCATGGTTGGTGAGGACCTTCAGTAGAGGCATCATTGCTGAACGATGAGATCAGAGCGATATTCTGGAAGCAGGACTGAGGACCAAACAGGGAGAAAGATTTTCTTCTCTTCTGGTGAGTACAAGGGAGTAGAAATGGAGCTAGTTCCTCTGGAGAGTTCTTTAGAGAAGGTTGTGTCTAAAGCAAGGTGAGTCCCATTAATGGGAACTTTTGCAAGAGATGTTTTTAGGAAAGGTTTAAGTCATAGGATAAATGATTATTTAATAAGGGCTCTATGGACTAGCAGGAAACCAGGATATAAGGACAAGCAGTAGAAAATGGAAAAAAGTTATGTAGCTAATTGTATTAAGAATAAGAATACTTGAAAAAGTTGCTCATGGGAGGATGTGGGCCCAGCATGGCAGATTAGGGCATTGGTGGGAGTTTGGAGGCATTTGTCAATGCAAGGAGGCTGATGATAGCATAGTCTGACTCCCAGGGACCATGTCATATGTCTGTATAGTACAACTATTAAGCTTCCTTGACCCTCAGTGTACCCCTTCAGTATTCTCTGGTGGAGGCATAAGTGGGTTAATAAGGCATAGGCTTCAGGATACCAAATTACTGATGTTTTAGATATACATGTATGTACATATACATACATACATGTACACATGTATATATACATATGGATGTGTGTGTGTATGATGTAATGTGTGTATCCCTGGTCCAACCCTACCTGACCCTAGACTCTTCCAAACAGATAAAAATCAGACTTGGGAGGAAATTCTAGTTGCCTAAAAATAGCAGCTAGCAGTTTGTTCACTGAAATATTTTTATGCAGTTTGAATCATTTGAAGTAAATGTGACCATATTTATAGAGCTGAAAAATATTTACAATAATAAAAACAAATTATAAAATTTCCCTAATAATGGGTTCAATTTGTTTTGGCGTAGCCATCCTGCCCAGGTTGCCTATAACCACCTTGACCATGTTGCAATTCAGATGTATAATTAAGGTAATAATAATGGATAATTTTGTTATGAAAAATGAGATTAAATTATCTGTAACTTGTATAACATTTTCAGTTTAAAAATAAGTGTGATTCACAGAAAAGTTGATTATTTCAATCCCATTTTCTTTTCTGCTGTGTTTGGTACATAGCATCTGAGCAGCTACTTGAAGAATGTGAACAAAAAATGCCCGTTTGAAGCAAAACCACTAGATTCACTGAGAATAATTATGCCTAAATTTTCAAAGATGACTGCAGTTGGTGCAGCCGTCGACATAGAGGCAACTGTTGTTCTTATATTCTCATGTACAAATTGGGCAATTGAGCATGCAAATTGAAAATTGAAAACTAGGCATGAATTGACAGGGTCTGTGTAAATGTGCACCATTCCTCCATGCTCATTTGTGTACTTTGAATGTTGGTTTTAATAAGACCAAGGCAAGTATATATAGTTAGTGAGTCCATTTTATGTCTTAAAATCTTAAGATCCAAGGATTTTAAGTGACTATTTGAAACACCTAAAGGCGAAGCTTATTTACTCAATATTTTGTCTATAATTTCGGACCGTCAGGGATCACAGATAATATATTGAAGGTTAAATCTATGATGCTTAAACATGTGGTTCTCCAAATTAGACAAATAAGATAATATTGGCTTCTACAGTTAGGTAAGCAGAGTGTCTCAGTTAGAATTCAGTTTAGATTTAGTCTGTACAAATATTAGACTTTGTGTATTTCAGAAAGATCAGAGATAGAAAAGGCTTACTGAGCCTTTACAGTGTTTGAATACTAGTGCTTTCCTAAAATAGTTTCATGAGGATATATAACTATTTTTGTTCAAAACATAATTTATGGCATGTTTTTAAAAGTGGTTTAGTTATTGCCCAAAGTTTCTTTTTTTTGGAGGGGGGATTTGCTCTTCCTTCAAAGTTCTATATAAGTTTTAGTCATGATTTTTTATTAATTTTATATTATTCTCTCAAATGTTTGTTTTGCTCAAGATGCACAGAAATTTTATGGCTCTCTACCATTTTTGTTAGTAACTTAAGCATTCTTTGAATAAGAGAATATATACCTGACAAATAATATCCATTTCATTAATACAGTTTTCTGCTGGAAAAGTGAAATTAAAATTACTGAAGGAGCAACTTCAAGGTAAACCGTTTACCACTGTGTTATTAGATGCTAAAGCTATAACTTTTCTTTTTCATTTGAAGTACATAGATAATTAAAGTGCTAGAATTGTTTGTGCTATATAATGATTTTAAAACCCAAAATGATGACTCTCATGTGAGGTTTTGATATTCAAATTCATTTTATTTATTTTTGGTGGAGGGCAGCCTTACTTTATGTTAAAAAAGTCAACTTAAAATATGAATATAATAAACATTTTCCAAACTGAGGACTTTGATAGTACTATTCTGTGACCTTACTTATATAATCTTTTAACCAGGAAGATAATTGAGCAGTATAAAATTATATATTGAAATTCTACTCTAGGAATCTAAAAGAATATTGAAAATAGTTTTATATTTAATTAATTATTTCAAAATAGCAAAACCTGAAAATAAATTTTGAATTCACAGTAAATCCAAAAGAAGTAAATTTTTTATAGAGGATAAGTACATTTAATTTGAATGGATAAGATAATTTGGTAGGACAAATTCTAGAAATACATGTAACATTTGTTATAGAAGGCTGTTTTCTGTGAGCTTCATTTAATTTAATCCGGAGATGGGACAGAATGCCATAGCGATTCTATCAAGAGCATAGTTTTTGACATTCTGTAATTTCACTTGTCTAATTCAAGTGAGTTTTAAGCAGGATGGGTATGGGCATGTATGTGGGCCCGAAGGTCACAGGGGGCTATGAGGGAGGAGTATGGTTTCCACAGTTTACTGGGAAGAGTAGACTTGCCTGCACCCATTCTTACTGGGGAATTAATATTTAAATACTCTTTGAGAATTTAGAAATGTGCTTAAGTTCATTACTTTATCAGTCAGAAAACTAATTGGCCTGACATTTTTCTTTTCTTCCAGATCCAGTGAAACCACAACTTAATTATAAGATGGCCAATCCTTCTGAAAGTAAAAAATCCAAGATAAAAGGGAAGGTTTGTGGACAGTGTGAGAACAAAGCTGCTCTGCTGGTATGTGCACTGTAAAAAGGTCCTAGAACCTAACTTTCACATGGCCTCACTCACATCTTCCAAGTTGACCTGCTTTGGGAGTCAGATACTTTCCCTTCGCTGCTGTTGCTGAAGGGGAAGTGAGCAAGCCGCCCTGTTCAATGCACTGCATCTCATCCTCTCATTCCAATTTAAGGATATCACCTTCCTCCTGTCCTCTCCCTCTTGGATCATGCCAGTCAGCACACAAACATGTGCGGCACTTTCCAAAGCAAAACTACACCCAAAGTTCTTCTATGACCACCACATCTCCCTCTGCACCCTTGTTAATAAAACTTCTAAGGAGGTGTGTACACTAGCTCTCATCATATTCTCTCTTCCTATTTTCTCTCTCTCTCTCTCTTTTTTACTGAGGTAGAAAACACTTATGTGAAATAGACCTTAAATGTACAATTAGAAGGCTTTTGACAGATGTTTACATCCCCGTCAAGGTAAGAGAATACCCCTGAGAGTTCTTTTATGACTTTTCCAATTAATTTTCACTACAAAGCCAACCGTTCTTGTGATTTTTAGCCGTACCTTTAGTGGCACCTATTCTTGAACTTTATGTAAATGGAATGATAGGGTATATATTTTTCTGTGTAAGGCTCCTTTTGTTCCACATAGGGATTCACCGATGTTATTACATTTATTAGTAATTTGTTCATTTGAATTACTGAGTAGTACTCCATTGTACAATATACCACAATCTGTTTATTCATTGACATACTGGGTTGTTTCCAGTTTTTTACTACTGTGTTTAAGGCTGCCTTGGATATTTATGTGCAGGTCTTTTAATTTTTTCCTTCAAACAAATGATGTTTATTTTTTCTCCTTGAAAGTTATGAAGTGAAATTGAAAAAAAAAAAAAAAAAGCCCCCAAATGGGTTCCAACGGTTCTCTAACTTCTCATTGTTGCTGATTTCATGAACTTAAAAAAAAAAAAATTATGGCAAAATATGCCATAATTTAAAAGTTACCATTTTAGCCATTTTAAGAGTATAGTTCAGTGGTGTTAAGTACATTCACGTTGTTATGATGCCATCACCACCATCCATCCACAGAACTCTTTCCGTCTTACAAAACTGAAACTCTGTACTAATTGAACAAAAATTCACATTCCCCATTCCTGTCAGCCCCTGGTAACCATCTTTCTCCTTTCTCATTCTACTTTCTGTCTAGGAATTTGACTATTCCAGGTGCTTTGTGTAAGTGGAAGCTACTATATTTGTCCTTCAGTGCCTGACTTATTTCACTTAATGTCTTCGGAGCTCATCCATATGGTAGCATGTGTCAGATTTTCCTTCCTGTTCAAGGCCGAATAACATTCTATTGCATGTATATTCCACATTTTGTTCATTCATCCATCAGGGGACACTTGGGTTGACTCTACTTTCTGACTATTGTGAATAATGCTGCAATGAACATGGGTATAGATATTTGTCCAAGTTTCTATTTTCAGTTCTTTTGAGTATAGGCCCAAAAGTGGAATTGCAAAATTCCCATTCTTTCTTGAACGCTGTCTATTCAGAATTGGGTCTATGTCCAGCAACTGCTGGTATCAAGGTCACAATGACATCCATATTCTTAAATACAGTGGCCAATTCTGAGTTCTTATCTTAATCTATCAGTAATATTTGGTACAGTATTCCTTTTTTCTTTTGTGACTCTTCACTTGGCTTCCTCCAGGACATAATTCTCTCTTGGTTTCATTTTACTTTGCTAGCTGTCCCATCTCAGCCTATTGTTGGTTTTCTGTATTCTAGACCCCTGAGTATTAGAGTGCCCCAGGGCTCAGTCCTTAACCCATTTCTCTAGTCCATCTATTTACTCTTTTTTTTTTTTTTTAAGATTTTATTTACTTATTTGACAGAGATCACAAGTAGGCAGGGAAGCAGACAGAGAGAGAGGGGAAGCAGGCTCCCTGCTGAACAGAGAGACCAATCAGGGCTTGATCTGAGGACCCTGGGATCATGACCTGAGCTGAAGGCAGAGGCTTTAACCCACTGAGCCACCTAGGTACTCCCATCTGTTTATTCTTGATAGGTAATTTTGTCTACTCTCTTGGCTTTAAAGACCATCTCTATATGGATGGTACCCAAATTTACATCTCTTGGGGTGCCTAGGTGGCTCAGGGGATTAAGCCTCTGCCATTCAGCTCAGGTCATGATCTCAGGGTCCTGGGATGGAGCCCCGCATCTGGTTCTCTGCTCGGCAGGGAGCCTGCTTCCCCGCTCCCTCTCTGCCTGCCTCTCTGTCTACTTTTGATCTCTCTGTGTCTGTCAAATAAATAAATAAAATCTTCAAAAAATATACATCTCTTAGTCCTCTCCTTCCCCTGAACTTTTCCAACTCAGACTGCCTACTCAGCAGCTCTACTTGGTTGTCTAACAGTAATCACTAACTTAGTGTGTTCAAAATTGAACCTTTAGTATCTTTCCAACATATTTTCTTCCCCACAGTCTCCTTAGAAAAATGGTCAATTCAGATGTTCCCTGCCTCAGCAGCCATTTGTAAGGGAGGAACAGCTGAGTAGCCCTGAACTTTTTGGAGCTTCTCCATGCAACCACATTACATTTATTACCTCTTAATATGTACTTATGTGTTTATTTTCCACCTACCTATGTCAAGCTCATGAAAGTAGGGATTTAGTTTTGTTCACTGTTGTATGCCCACCACCTAGAATTATGGTTGCAATTTAGGAGGCACTCAAAAAATATTTGTTGAAAGAATCCATTTTTTTTCTGTAATAAAGACTTCAGATATATCTTCCTTTCAGTTAGTATTAAAAGTACTCTAATATCTGATGTAATTTAAAATATTATATGCCTTTGAGAAGTTCCCACCCCCCCAAATTTAATGATTATAACAAATATTTGTAGATGACTGTAATGATATTTGTCATAGGTTTTGGAGAATTTAGCCTTCATCATTTCTGATTTGAGACTCTGTTACCGTCCTTATTTCATGGCAGTTTTAGTTGTTTAAGAGAGTTAGAATGCTGTAAGTCTGATAAAGAGATAATAGCAATATTAAATATATTTAATATTTAATATTACCCTGGCTCTTGGTACAATGCTCTTACCATTACATCATGCTGTCTTCTTATTTGATGTAGTGATGGACAATAATTTAAGAAATCTTTATAAATTGTACCTATCCAGAAATGTTTTAAAAAAATACAAACAATGTTAATGTTCCTGAAGTTGGAAGTATGAAAGCTAAAAGGAACTTGCTGGCTGAACTGAATTGTTGAGGTCCACTGTTCATGATCTGAGCAAAGTATTTATGTAGGAGCTGTCAATATTTCTTGTGAATCCTGTTCTGTGTTGAGCATTATTTAAAGACCATCAAATCTGAACAACATGACATATGTAGGTAGGTAAATTTGACCTGGAAATAAAGGATGATTTTCCAAAGAGAAGGAAAAACAAGAAGCGGACATTTCAGACAAGATAAATGGCACATGCCTTGTCTGGAAAGCAGATGAGAGTGATGATGTGTGCAGTGATTAAAAGGCTGATTTGCCTGAAAACTGTTAGAAATAGAAGCTATCATTTAAACCCTACATGGTCTTGAAGATTTTTGCTAAGATTTTAAGAAAGTATGTTGGTTGATTTGAAGTGAATGTAATGACCCATGATTATTTGTCAAGCACCATAATAAGTTATTTAAAAATTCAAGTTAGGCATATCTAATGAAATAGACTGTGGTGATGGTGAACTTAAGGTTATCTTGTATTCTTAGCATCCATCATTCTAGATGGTAATGCTGGTGTGTAGTGAGATTAAACCTTCTAATAAATTATGATAAGGCCTTCATCAGGGCCTTCATTCAGGGTAGACTATATATGGCAAGTAGAGGTTAAGAGCTTGAATTTTTGATGGTTTAAATCTTGACTTTACCTTTTATTAGCTATGTGATCTATAGAAAATGGCCTAATTCCTCTGTATTTTTGTTTTCTAATTTGTTACAATGGGATAATACAGGTAATATATTCTATACCTCAGAGTTACTGAGAATAATAGTTAATGCATATGAAGTAGTTAGCATTGTTCCTGACACATTGAGAGGAGACAGTAAATTGTGTGTTTTGTTGTTGGCACATTTTCATATCTCCTGATGCATTCACATACATTGATGGTAAAAATAAAATCCCAAACCTCCAGATTCCTTATTTTTAAAAGAAATTCCAGTAGCTTTAGGCTGTTTGTACATGGCGAAAGTGAAATGGATCGTTAAAAATTACATATTAATTTGGCAAATGTAGATAATTTAATTAAACTCAAAGGGATTCTCAAGGCTTAGCACAACTGATCTAGGCTTGATCAAATTAAAAAGATATTTGCTAAAACTGCACTTGGGTATTCCATCATTGAAGAAGCATCTGTGGCGGAATGGGGTCCTTATCTACATTTTTAGTACGTTTCTGCCAGTTATACAAACTGCCTAAAAAGATTTTCCAGTTGGCGGTCATTTTAACCCAATTTAAATCCAAATATGCTTGTATAACAAAATATATAAGCTTACTCTGCAATTCCAGCTTTGATCTTCTAGTCTACAACATCCGTTCAGCTACTTTCATTAAAAATCTGTTGTTAACAAATACTTGGCTTAGAATTCAATGTTAAAACTGATTTTCAGTATTCTATATTACAGTGTAAAGACAGTTCCAATATGTCTAAAAAATTTATTAAAATATTCGCAGATATGTTAAAATTATGCAGAATACTTTTGGAAATATGCATCAATACAATAGTACTGCCATGTGTGTATGTGAAATTACAGCTTTATATTTGGTTGTGCATTTAAAAATTATGGATCCAGATAATGTTTTAATCATCATTTCTGTAAGTGACTGTTGTTCTTCAAACACGAGTTGAAAGGGTGGGACTAGTTCTGCTATTAGGGATAGTGTTTATTTTTCCTTCACTTAAATAAAACATTCAGTTCTGTATAGCTAATCACATTTGAAAAAGATGCAATTGGATAATGATAAATACCTCCCAAGCAGTCATTTGTCACATTGGGTTTTATTTTATTGCAGATTTTATCAAGGTTTTTCAATAAATGATTAGTGCTATGATTAATGGTCAATTTGATTTTTAATAATTTGGGTCATGGGCAAGCTTGAGTTTTCAGCCAGTCTGTGGGATTAAAATCCTGGCTCCATTAGCTGTGTGACTGGGCACATTCCCAATCATTATGTTCCTTTGTTACTTCCTCTTCACAATGGAGATACAATGATCATGTTAATCTTCTAGGGTTGTTGGGAGGATTCAGTGATGAAACATATGAAACGGTTAGAACAGTGAGTTAGTGTTCTGTAAATTTTGTGGTTACTGTTATTGTTATGGGATTCTAGCCTTTTCAGTTTCATTAGTTTTATAAAATGTCTTACTCTTTTTACCTTTGGTGGTGGTTGTTGGTGTTGTCCTAATCATCTTATATTTAATAAATCTGGTCACATTATTGCAGGCAACTGTCATCATATGGAGACTTTGTAATACATTTTTTTTCTTTTAAAGTAATGGTCTCCTGTTGGGTTTTTAGAAAGTGTTTACTTTTCTACACCCTATACATTCTGGTGCCTGTTACTTGGTGTGTGGTCTGCACACCAGCAGCTGCATGGACGTCACCTGGGATCTTGTTAGAATGCAGGATCTAGGTCCCAATCTGGACTTCTTGAATCAGTCTTCACTGCAGCAGAATCCCAGGTGATTCATATGCACAAGAGGGGTCACTGTATTGCACATTTTAGTCAGTCACTCCCTAGTCTAGGGTAGAAGAGCGTGGTCGACCTTTCCCCAATCTGCCCTAGCTGCTTTCTGCGTAAGATCCCTTGACAGGAGAAGAGAGGGTGGAGGGGAAGAATGGTGGTGGGCATGCAAAGTGGAGGAGAGGAAATGAAAAAGAATCAAAGGGAATGTGGGCTCTGTGACATAGACTTTCTGACATTCTCTCTCTAGACCCTGCGCTTTCTTACTTATTTGTGCTGCTGGCATTCTTTACATGGCCCAAACTCAAGAAAATTAGAGGTCTTAGCTATTTGGGCTGCTTTTTCTTATGTTGTACAGGCTCACGTTGAAGTGGCTGTACAACTGCCTATAGTACTTTCAGTAGCAGTAAAAATTCCATTTTTTTTTTCTTTTTACTTTCAGTCTTGCTCAGCACCATCATAGGTACAAGTATATCCCATCAATTTATTCATAAATTTAAAAAAATTACATTTTAACACCATAGGGAATTTGAAAGATAAATATAAACTTGTCCATAATCATTTTGCCAGTCATAAGAATTGCTGACATATTGATGTGGTTCCATCCTGTTCTTTTTCTTATACTTACTTTCCTTTGAGGAATCTTCTAAGCATACTTCTCAAACCATGTTTTGAGAATCACCGGTGAATTAGTACCATTGAAAGAAGTGTGTGGGGATTTTTGGAGACAAACAGTATATGCATTGTGTCATGTAAATCAATAGAGGAAAATTAAAGAACTGATAAAAATGAAGTAGTTTTGACCCAGAGAGAATGCCTGCTTAGTTCTTACCAGATCAAGAAGTTTGGTCCCAGGTTGCTGGTGTTTTATGACTTACTTGGAATTGTATATACATATATACATCTAACACATATATCTAAAAGTTACTTGCAGCTATTATATTTATTTTCATATGACAGTAATTAGAGTTTACAAATTAATTTTTTGGGTCAAATTGTTCTAGTTTCCTTGGACTTCTCGATTCTGATGACATCTAGGCATGTAATCGGAGAAATAAAGATAAGAATAATGACTTCTTTATGCAAATATTTTCTCAAGGTCATTAATATAAGATTGTGTGATATTTTAATGTCTTTTAAGGTATGCCTTGAATGTGGAGAAGATTATTGTTTGGGTTGCTTTGCTAAAATTCACCAAAAGGGGGCACTGAAGCTCCATAGAACAACTCTTTTGCAGGTATGACTTTTAAAAATGCTTTACTTGTACTGTATTTATAAAATGTTTCAACCGAAAGACATTTAAAACATGTTTAATTATCTAGAATTTAGGATGACTTATATTAATTTACAAAATTCTATTATGTACAGTTTTTTACTTATATCTCAAATTATTTTACTGAGTGTTAATCTGGGTTCAATTTTGCTATTTAAACTGGGTTTTAATATAGTTCCTGAGACATGAGCTTGATTAGAGTTTTTAGATCATGCATTTTATCTGTGAACTTGACATTTAAAAATTAGACAGTATTTTTATCTATTGTGGTTTCAAATGAACACATGGTTTGCTTTAAGTATTATTTCTATATAGTTTATAAATAGAAATCTCTACTGTTTTCTTTTCATTTTTTTTTAATTAGTCTTGTATTTGTCCTCACCCATTATCATTTAAATAAGCTTATCTCTCAGGTTTCTACTTTTCCTCCTACATAATAGAAGCTTTTATTTTTCCTCATATAGGCATTGTTCTGTGAAATGCTCAAGTTCAAACCCTGTCAGATGGTTTAAAAATTCTAATACTTTAACAAGAAATATGGTTAAATATAGATAGGACATATTATACTGGTTACATTTCACAGTGCACTGATTTGTCATAGATTTTATTCATTATGCAGCAATTTATTCAACAAATATTTATTGACTACCTTTTAGAAAGCAAGGTCTGTGCTAGGCAGTACCTTACACAGATGAATAAGACTAGGATTCTGCTCTTAAGGACCTAAGTGAGAACCAGGGACCTTGTGTAATGGGTTAAAGATTTTACTATCTTGTAGGCAAAAGGAAGGAGAGGATCAGATCAATATTTAGAAAGATACTGGTAGGTTTAAACTTTTACATGACGCCTCACCATAAATATTGATAACTCTCAAGGATGCTGATGACTCAAGTCATAATAATCACAAAACATAAAACAGACCTTATTTGTATCAGTATTTACCAAAGTGACATACTTTTGAGTGACTATTCAATATTTAGAGCTTCTTAGCAGAAATCATGAGAGAAAAACAAAACAAAAATAACCAACCACCTGTTACTCTCCTGTCTCAGGAAGGTTTGTACAACTGGACAATTATAGAATTGAAAATTAATGTCTATAAAAGTGAATGTAATTGTTAATATAGAACTAATGTAGAATTTAAAGGCATTCCACTTTAAGGGTAGAGTCTAATTCCCTCGCCCACCAAGCTCATATTAGTAATATTTGCTGGTGTGGAAGATACAAAGAATGAGACATGGATCCGAGATGAGGTCTGATTCTCTCCTCTCCCTCCCTCCGACCCCATCTCTAGTCCTCTCTTTCATGTCTCTCTCCCTCTCTTTCTTCCATACACATCACACACACACACACACACACACACACACACACACATACACAATTTCAAAAGACAGACTGTGCTGTGATATGGCTTATTGTTATCCAGAGACAGATATAATATGGGTCAAGTCATGCTTACTAAAAGCAATGCAATATAGTGTAGGCTTTATAAACATTATGTCATTAAAATCTATGTCTTTTATGTCTTAAAAAGAAGAATGTCATCTTTCTATTTGGGATTCTCATGTAATTCTAGTGTGGAATTGGTAGGGAAGAGAGAATTAATACTTATGAGAATATATTTTGTATCATACACTGTTGTTATATCCTACCAGCATCACATTTTCTAGCTTTGATTGCAGGGGAAGAAAGGTTGGTGAGCCAGAAATAGTAAAATGGCATTTAAGTTCCTAGTGAATCTCAAGTTGTGGAAGACACATTCATCTCTAAAAGTTAACAGAAGTGAATTTTATAACAGGTGTGGATCAAAGAGCATAGCAAGCGACAACAAATCCTTGAGACGTCTCTTTAAACACAGGGGTTCCTTTATGTATATATTTTAAAGTTAAATACCATAGAGAACTATGTATTTTCCATATTCATGTTAGTCCTCTGTATTGCCCTACAATCTGTGAAGACAAAAGTTGCTACTTGATGCTATTTCGAGGATAGTTCTGGGAAGTTCATTCCTACTGGGGAAATCAAATTAGGAGGCTAAACTTAGAGAAAAGTATGGGGAGACTGTGCATGTTGGGAGCTGAACATATATTGTTCCTCTTTTTATATAACAACATTTCACTTACCCAAATTGCTATGTAGTGAAATACCTTGAAGATTTTTTCCAAATAAATCAGGTAAATTTGACCTTTATTCATTGAACAAAAATTTAATTAAAAAGGGATTTTTGTTTTAAGGAAACTTTCAAAATGTGTAACATACTCCCTCCCATCTTAGTAAAGATTACAGTGAATACAGTCTCACTGTGTTTTGGTGACTCCTGCTCATTGTTTTGCCCACTAGCTGTTACAATAGTTTATTAGTTAATAAGAGGCCTTGGCCAGCAGATATAGTAGATGGAGCTATACCTTCCTTCTAAGAGGTTTGCTCTGATTAGTATTTCAATTTTCTTCTTTATCATGGTCTCACTAATTCTCTGCCATCACTTCTTGATTTTAATCAATTGTCCCGTTAGCTATCTGGCATTTTCTTCCTCGTTCTGTTCTCTGTTTAGCCCTTTAAATTTTTTTTTTTTTCAGTCATCTTGTTTTTTCTCCTTGTTTTCATCACTCTCCCTGGTCTTTTCCCATCAGTAAAGGTTCTTGCTGCTGTTGTTCCCTGGCCTGAGGACCATTGGTCAGCAATGAATGGTGTCTCTCTCTGTTTAGCTCTCATTAACCAGTCATATAGTATTTTTACCTTTCTACTAATTTGGCAACTGTCAAAGCCATGAGATTTTTTTTGTTGAGTGCTGAATTCATGCCAAATTTGAGAAGTTAGAGCCGACATTTGATACTTGACTTTTAAGCATTACTATATAAAAAGCAAGCTTTCTAAGCTAATGGCTACTCTACTTTTATATTCTTTAACCTATGCTGACATTTCCGGTTATTTTAGAGCACAGCCAAATTTGATTGCTGTAAACTGTTTCAGCCCCCATCCTATAGCCCAGTGAGTCTTTATATAGTTCACAGTCAACAGGGACCATTTTGTACTGTATATCTTCTTTTACTTGAGAGATAAATCCTTGAAAAAATTGAAGGCAAACTACTACCATTTCCATGTTGACTGACATTATAATTTCAAAGGGTCTTTCTTTTGATTTATGATTGATTTATACTTGGCAATGATTCTAACACAAGTTTTTTCTTTTTTTCACCTCTCCAATCTCTGTTAAATAGTTAATTATCTGCAAAATAAAGTGCAAATGCATGAGGAGAATTACTAAGGATGAAAATCCTATTTCTACATTTAGAATGATTTGCAACACTTTAAGGATTGAAACAAATTTTTTTCAGTGGGTAAGCCTCAGATTGATAAAAAAATAAGGTCTTAATCTATCAGGCATTTCTATTTCCTTTTACCAACATACGATCAAACACAAGAGACAAGGTTAATCAGAGATAATAGAAGATAGGAGGGAAAGCAAACAAAAGGTATTCCATTATGAAATACTACATGCACAAAGGGAGGTTGGATTAGGTACATCACTAATAGATTCTGGTATGTGTGTTTTCTTAATTGGAATGGAGATTTTTCTTAGCTGGGAGGGAGAGATCTTGGGAAGGGGGATGGTTATTAATGAGTGAAGAGATAATTGAGGTAGTATTTCCATGTTTTCTGGTATAAAGCATTTATATGCAGCCTCTTTACCTTTTTTAATCTCCAAAGAAAGGTATGTCTATGTAGATATAATAGAGTTATATGTTTGCTTGAACATACTTGTAGGAAAGGAATCACCAGGTAGAACTTCAGTTATCATCAGAATACTATTTATGGTAGTTTTTTCTTTTAGTTGACAATGACCAATATCAGCTTACAGGCTCACACTGTCATTGTTCTGTTAATGTTAGGAATAATACAGTATTTTTAAATCATAGCTAGTCATTTGGACAATATCATTATTACTAAGATGATCTTAATGGACCCATTTTAAATGCTGTGTGTACACAGTATTTATAGATGCCATGGTGTGCTACTGAGATCCTCATCTTCAGGACTGAGATACTCACTTCCTTAGCTACCTGGAGTATTTGCCTATAGGTGGATCATATTTGGGTCTCTCCTTGGGAACTGCTCTTGCCCAAAGAGAAGTGCCACTTCCAAGCTTACACTCCATTCCTTGAGGCAGTCATTTTCTGGTCCAATTTCTGGTCTAAGTGAGGGTAAAAGTTCCCAGCAGCAGACCCCTGCCTCAGTTGAGAATAGCTGATGGGCCATCATAGCTTCAACTGGCAATCGCATCAAGTTCAGTTTTCCTCTTTCCCTAAATTTGCCTCTTTTGTCAATCATACTTGTTCTTTTCAAAGAATTTCCCACTAAAAGTTAGGCAGGCAGATCTCGGAATTTGTTTCCTGGGAACCTGACCCATGACAATATCCAATTCAGAGTGGAATTATAGAGTTTTTAGCCCAACTTTAGAGTGCACTGCAATTTTTGGAGGTCAATGTATAATATCTCTTTTTTTCATTTTTCAGATTCTGAATCAAGTGAGAAACAGATATTAGAGGGAAGACATAGAAATCTAAATATCAATTTTATTATTGCTACAATTAAAATGACTGATTGCCACAGTCAGCTTCCCAATTCTTCCTGGAATTGAACATTTTTTTACCCCCCTCCCAAGTGGTAGACATTTCCCTTTGCCAGGGCAGGATCTACCCAGTAAAACTTCTTAATGGATATCTAGATTGCAGTGTATTCTTCTCTGGACAGGCAGAGCTCAGAGAGAAAACCCAGAAGGGACAGCAGTGAACATGCTCCTTTTCTTCTCCAAAGTCGCAGCAATAAGATAGATATGTAGGGATGAAGAGTAAATATTACCATAAAAAAGAATAATCACAAATTCCTATGATTTTAAAGTTCAGGTAATGTAAATGTCTTTGTATAAATTTGCTATTTATAAATATTAGTTAACATTGCACTTAAGTAAAATCAAAATACCTAAAATATATATAAACAACTGAGCCATGGCATGTTTTTCTTATTTTCTTAAATATGAATAGTGTTATTAACAAAGATTCCTTATGCTACAAGTTTGCATTTATTACCCTTCTATATGATTATCACTTTGTACTTCCTCTATCAAAGGGTTTTCTAAAATTATATTCTTATCAACTATACACTCTTTTATAGCTTCTGATAAATTTCAAATCCTGTGAGGAAAGAGACTATTTCTATTTTGTTCATCACTGGATTCTCAGTGCTTAACATTACACCTGGCCCACATAAATCAAGTTTTTGAATAAATGGCAACATGAATGAGTCCCCAATGATACGATCAAGCTCCTGAAATAATTTGAAACTGTATTTTAAGTAGCAAAATTTTATTATTCTCTGAATTTTTGAAAACCAAAGATTGGTTAATTAAAGGAATTTATGGTATATTAATGTGTTCTGTGGGTGAAGGGCCAGTAAAAGCCTCTTAAGTCTGAGAGTTTGAACTTTAATTTCCTAGCTGTTTCCCTGGGAAGGAGATAAAGGCAGTGATGTCAGCTGTGTTCCTAGACAACATATTTATGGTAAACATAACCCCTGATTGGCAGATTGCCTCCAAATGGGAGAACTATAAATACTTCAAGTAAGCCATAGCTCCCTGAGTATGCTGAGCTTTGTATCTATGCCTTTTGCTGGGGGGCTCTGGAAGCCATGCAGATGGGGATTGACCCTGGTGGAAAATAAAGCTCCTAAGCAGGCATCATCCTCACCTATTCAAGCTGTACTGGTGCATGAATTTCTGCAAGACTCCCACCCAAGAACAACTGGTGCTGTCCTATTAGTAAAGTGCTGTCCCTGTTCTTACCCTTCTCAGCAGACCGATGCCAAAACTGGTCAGATGACAGCCTTGTGAGTCTGAAAGTTTGGTTAACTCAGGCAGACTCGTTGGTGAGCATTACAGTTTCAAAAAACAAAATGGTGAAATGCCTAAAAGATAAATGAAGAACACTTGTGCAGCATTGTTGACAAGAATATTTTAAAAACAGCTTCCTTGAGATACAACTTTTATCTCAAGGATGATGTTGTATCTCAGAGATTGATGAATTTATGAATTCATCAACTCAATTCAGTAGATTTTAGTATATTCACAGATAATGTATAACCATCAGCCCAATTAATTGTAGAACATTTTCATCACTTCAAAAAGAAACCCCATACCCTTTTGCTACTACTCCCATCTCCCAATACCCTCCTTCCTCAAATCTCCTGGGAACTGCTAATCTACTTTCTGCCTCTGTAGATTAACCTATATTTCATATAAATTGAGTTGTATAATATGTGATCTTTAATGACTGGCTTCTTTTTCTCAGTAAAAATAAAAAAGAGTTTTCAAGGTGCATCCACATTATAGCATGTGTCAGTACTTCATTTATATTTAAGGCTAAATAACATTCCATTGTATACATTGATATACCACATTTTGTTTACTCATTGTTTGATGGACATTTTGTTGGTTTCAACTTTTGGCTATTATGAATAATGCTGTTATGGACATTTACGTACAGGGTTTTTTTTTTTTTTTTAAAGATTTTATTTATTTATTTGACACAGAGAGAGATCACAAGTAGGCAGAGAGACAGGCAGAGAGAGAGAGAGTGGGAAGCAGGCTGCTCGCGGAGCAGGAAGCCCGATGTGGGGCTCGATCCCAGGACCCTGGGATCATGACCTGAGCCGAAGGCAGAGGCTTAACCCACTGAGCCACCCAGGCGCCCCTACGTACAGGTTTATATATGGACATATGTTTTTATTTCTCTTAGCTATTTCTCTACCAGTGAAATTGTTAGGCCACAGGGTAACTCTGTCTTTAATTATTTGAGCAACTCCCAGAGGGGGTTCCAAGGTGGCTGCTCCATTCGACATTCCAGTCAACAGAATTTGAGAGTTCTGATTTCACTGTGTCCTAGCCAACATTTGTTTTTGTCTCACTTTTTTTTTTTTTTTCCTAGCATACAGTGTCATATTGCAGGTGTACAATCTAGTACTTCAACAGTTCCATACATCACCCTGGGCTCATCACGACAAGTGCACTCCCTAGTCCCCATCACGTATTTCCCCTGTCGTCCTAGCCCTCTCACCTCTGGTAACCCTCAGATAGTTCTTTGTAATTAAGATGCTGTTTCTTGGTTTATCTCTTTTTTTCCTCTCTTATGTTTTCCCTTTGCTTGTTTTGTTTCTTAAATTCTACATATGAGTGAAATAAGGTATTTGTCTTTCTCCGACAGTTCACTTAGCATTATACTTTCAAGCTCCATCTTTGTCTTTGCAAATGGCAGTATTTCATCCCCTATTTTTTCCAAGTTCTTACATTAACTCCAGTAAGCTAATTCAGTGTAATATTAGTTTAGGTGTCGAATTTAGTGATTCACCACTTCCATACAACACCTGGTGCTCATCAGGACCAGTGCACTCCTTAAGGCCCATCACCTATTTCACCCATCCCTCCACCCCCTTCCCTTCTGGTAATCATGAGTTTGTTTTCTATAGTTAAGAGTCTGTTTCTGGGTCCCCCCCCTTATGTTTGTTTTAGTTCTTAAATTCCACATATAAGTGAGATCATATGGTATTTGTCTTTCTCTGATTGACTTTACTTAGCATTATACTCTCTAACTGCACCTATGTTGTTGCAAATGGCAAGATCTCATTCTTTTTATGGCTGAGTAATATTCCATTATATATATATATACCACATCTTCTTTATCCATTCATCAGTCAGTAGACACTTGGGTTCTTTCCTTATCTTGGCTGTTGTAGATAATGCTGCTGTAAACATAGGGATGCATGTATCCCTTTGAATTGGTGTTCTTATATTCTGTGTATAAATAATCAGCAGTTTCATTGTTGGATCATAAGGTAGTTCTATTTTTAACTTTTGTTCTTTGGAGAAACACTGATAAGAAGTTTCCTCTTCATTTCTTAAAGGTTTATTTATTTATTTGAGAGAGAGAGAGAGAGAGAGAGAGAGAAAGAGCGCACACAAGGGGCTGGAGGGCCAGGGGGAGAGGGAGTTTTGAGGAGACTTTATGCCAGTGCAGAGCCCGGTGTGGGGCTTGATCTCCCAACCCTGAGATCCCACCCTGAGATCACCCCTGAGCCGAAACCAAGAGCTGGAATCTTAACCAACTGTGTCACACAGGTGCCCCTACAAGTTTTGAGAGGACCTAGGTATGGGACAGTTAATAGGCAACACTTCAGTGAAACCACATCTATGATTACTTGTTCAATGCTAGTATTAAGAAAGGCTAAAAAAATGAAAAAGATGATATTTGAAAGGGGTATGGTAAAGGGAGAGTAGGGCTTCTATTACTATCAGGGTGGAGTTGGAAGAACATAAGTGGTTTAGGGAGTATGTTACAATATCAAATGACAGATGGAGTAACAGATACGGTGGAGAAGGATACAGTGCAAAGGTTTAATACAGATGTGGTTCAAACTAATATCAAAAGGAAAGAAGAGTGTTTCTGTAATATTTATACTAAGGGACTCTTTAAGATAAAACTCATATATGCAAGCTCAGAAACATGCAGGGTTGTTGTGAGGAACAAATTAAATGACAACAAATATAAAAGTATTCTGCTTATAGCAGGTGCTCCATATATTAGGTTTTATTAGTCAGGATATAGTACTTGGAGAAATTTAGCACAATTCCTACATTCTAAATTTAGAACCTGGAAAACAAATTATATTCATGGTAATGAATCTAAAGAATTAATGAAAAGGTTACCTTTGGTTTTAGGGTTATTTTTAAAATCATTATAGTAATATATATTTCGGGAGGCTCATGAACAACCAGTGAAGTAAAGTTTTAGAGAAAAACAGACTTTTTCATTATCCGAATGGAGAATAATCGAATCTCAATTTTGGAGGGGACCATAAAAATTATTATTCTAACCACATGTCTGAACCTTTAATCAATCACATTGTTATTGAATATTTGAGGAGCCTTTATAATTTGCAGGTGTTAGTAATGTTCTTAAAATTTTTTTCATGGAATCTGACAAGTTTTACAGTATTTTATGTTCGTTGGTCTTTATAGGACAAAAATGTTCAATTGTGATGTAATAGCACTGCTATATATAAAAACCAAATATGACAAATTATTGATTGTTATTTGTTAGGAAGCTTATTCTGCTATGATAAAAAAATCTATTATTCAGAGCACTGCATATAAAATCATTTCTTTCTCATGTAACTCAATATGAGTAATTACTGAAAGCAGCTAACTCATCTGGATGCATTATACATGTAATATTAGTTGAAAACAATAGTAAGTACTTGCCAAGGTAATTAATATAGTGCATAATTATACGGCATCAAAACTGCAAATAGAAAGATTGCAGGTGTGAATTTCCTGTGTTATTTTTTTTGTTGCTATTCTGGCTCACTTTTAAGATTGATATCTAAGTAGAATTTTTAAATGTTAATAAAATTTGAAAAGCACAGTTATTTAGATCAAGATCCCATTTTATTATTTTTCTGGATATCAAGTAGTTTAACAGTTTTCAACAATATGTTTTCTTTTATATACATATGCTTTATTGTCTTATTTTAAAATATTTTCCTGCATGAATTGTTTTATTTCATGATTTTCACATCACTTTTTGACACTATTAAATATTGAGTCTGGATTCGTTTTATTTGACATTTACTATCTCTTGAACAGTAAACCACATTTTTAATTTTTTTAATTGAAATAAAATTGGTGTATAACATCATATTAGTTTCGGGTGTCCAAAATAATTCTATTTTTGTATACATTACAAAGTGATCACCTCAATAAGTTATCATCTGTCACCGTGCACTTAACCACCCTCATCCATTTTATCCAACCCCCTTCCCTCTGATAGCCATGTATTCTCTTCTCTGTATTTATGGGTTTTGTTTTGTTTGTCCATTTGTTTTGTTTTTTTAGATTCTGCATGTGAATGAAATCATGCAGTGTCTGTCTGTCTGACTTATTTTGCTTTGCATAAAACCCTCAAGGTCCATCCATATTTTCACAAGTGGCAAGATTCCCTCCTTCTTTGTGGCTGAGTAGTATTCCATTGTGTGTGTGTGTATAATATTATAAATACATACATACACATATACATATATGTATATATATACCACTTCTTCTTTATCCATTTATCTATTAGTAGACACTTAGGTTTCCATATCTTGGCTATTGTATATACTGCTACAGTCAATGAAAGAGTGCGTATATCTTTACAAATTAGTGTTTTTGTTTTCTGTAGGTAAATACCACAAAGTGGAATAGCTGGATCCTATGATAGTTCTCTTTATAATTTTTAAGGAAACCTCCATACGGTTTTCCATGCTGGCTATACCAATTTACATTTCCAGTAAATTGTGTATGAGGGTTCCCTTTCTTCTACACCCTCATCCACACTTGTTTCTTGTCTTTTTGGTAACAGCCATTGTAACAGATGTGAGGCCATACCTCATTGTGGTTTTGCTTTGCATTTTCCTGGTAGTGAATTTGAATATATTTTCATGTGCCTGTTAGCTATCTGTATGTCTTTGGAAAAATTTCTGTTGAGATCCTTTGCCCATTTCTTAATTTTGTTTTGCTTTTTGTTTGGTTTTGTTTTTTGCTCTTGAGTTGTTTGAATTCTTCATATATTTTAAATATTAATCCCTTATTGGTTATATGATTTGCAAATGTTCTCTTCCATCAAGAAGGTTGCTGTTTCATTTTGCTGATAGTCTCTTTTGCTATGCAGAAGGTTTTAAGTTGGATGTAGTCCCACTTATATATTTTTGCTTTTGTTGCCTTTGTTTTTGGAGTCATATCCAAAAATTGAAAACCAAGCCTGATGTCTGGGAGTTTACTGTCTACTAGCAGTTTTATGGTTTCAGGTCTGACATTCAAGTCCTTAATCTATGTTGAGTTATTTGTTGTGTGTAGTGTAAAATAATAGTCTAGTTTCATTCTTTTGCATATGTCTGTCCAGTTTTCCTAACACCATTTATTAAAGAGACTGTCCTTACTCTCTCTGTTGTATATTCTTGACTCTGTATTATAAATTATTGACCGTATATGTGTGGGTTTATTTCTGGGATCTCTCTTCTGTTTTGTTTGATCTACAGGCCTGGTTTTATGTCAGTACTATACCAGTTTGATTACTTTAGATTTGTAGTGTAGTTTGAAGTCAGAGAGCCTGATATCTCCAACTTTGTTCTTCTTTCTTAAGGTTGGTTTGATAAATCTCAAATCTTTGTTATTCAAGGTCTTTTGTTGTTCCATATGAAGTTTAGAATTATTTGTTCTAATTCGGTGAAAAATATCATTGGTATTTTGATGGAGATTGCATTTAATCTGTAGATTGCTTTGGGTTGTATGGACATTTTGACAATATTAATTCTTTTAATACATGAGCACATAATATCTTTCCATTTATTTATGTCTTCAAATTCTTTCATCAGTGTTTATTTATTTATTTATTTATTTATTTATTTATTTTTTTATTTCCAGCATAACAGTATTCATTATTTTTGCACCACACCCCGTGCTCCATGCAATCCGTGCCCTCTATAATACCCACCACCTGGTGTACAGTTCTTTTACTTCCTGGTTAAATTTATTGGTTAAATTTATTTCTAAGTTTTCTATTCTTTTTCATGTAATTCTAAAAGGGATTGCTTTCTTGATTTCTCTTTCTGATAGTTTGCTATTAGTGTATAGAAAACAGATTTCTGTATATTGATTTTGTATCTTACTACTTCACTAATTTCATTTGTTAATTCTGATAGATTTTTTTAGTGGAGTCATTAGGGTTTCCTATATATAGTATTATGTCATCTATAAATAATGACCATTTTATTTCTTCCTTTCCAATTTGATTGCTTGTTTCTTTTTCTATGCTGTGTCTAGGATTTCCAATGATCTGTGAAACAAAAGTGGTGAGAATGGGCAAGTTTGTCTTGTTCCCAATCTTAGAAGAAAAGCTTTCAGCTTTTTACCATTAAGTATGATGTTAATTTGGGTTTGTCATATATGACCTTTATTGTTTTGAGATTCTTTCTTTCTTTCTTGATAGTTTTTATTATAAAGTTTCTTACTTGTCTTTCTTGTTGATAGTTTTTATTATGAATGGATGCTGAATTTGGTCAAGTGCTTTTTTTGGCATCTGTTAAGAAGACTGTGATTTTTATCCATTTTGTTAATGCAGTGAATCAGGTTGATTGATTTGCAGATGTTGAACCATTCTTGCATCGTTGGAATAAATCTCACTTGATCATAGCATATGATCCTTTTAATGTGTTGTTGAATTTGGTTTGTTAATATTTCGTTGAGAAATTTTAATCTATGAGCATTGGGGATATTAGATTGTAATTTTCCTTTTTTGTGGTATCCTTGTCTGGTTTTGGTATCAGCGTAATGCTGACCTCATAAAATGAGTCTGGAGTATTCCTTCCTTTTCAGTAATTTAGCAGAGTTTGAGAAGTATTAAGTCTTTTTTTTTTTAATATTTGGTACAGTTTATCAGGGAATCCATCTGGTCATAGACTTTTGTTTGTTGGGAGTTTTTTGATTACTGATTTGATCTCCTTATTCTAATAATCTATTTAGGTCTTCTATTTCTTCATGATTAATTTTAGAAGATTGTATGTTTCTAGGAATTTATCCATTTCTTCTAGGTTGTCCAATTTGTTAGAGTAAATTGTTCATAGTATTCACTTATGATCTTTTATATTTCTGTGGATAAGTTGTATCTTCTCTTTCATTTTTGATTTCATTTATTTGAGTCCTTTCTTTTTCCTTGATGATTTTAACTAAAGGTTTGCCATTTTGTTTATCTTTCGAAGAGCCAGCTTTTAGTTTCATTGATCTTTTCATTGTTTTCCCTCTATTCATTTGTTTCTGTTCTCATCTTTATTATTTTCTCCATTCTACTAATTTGAGGCTACTTTTGTTATTTTTCTAGTTCCTTTGGGTGTAAAAGTTTGTTTATTTGTAATTTTTGTTTTTCTTGAGGTACTCCTGCATCAATATGAACTTCCCTCTTTGGATATATTTGTGATTTTTTTCATGTAATTGATTTCTAATTTTATACCACTTAGTTGGGAAAAAAAATGCTTGTTATGATTTCAGTGTTTTTAAATTTATTGAGACTTATTTTGTAGTCTAACATGTGATCTATCCTAGAGAAAGGTCCATGTGTACTTGAGAAAAATGTTTATTCTGTTGCTATTGGATGGAATGTTCTGTGTGTATCTATTTAGTATATCTAGTCTAATGTTTCATATAAGACTGATGTTTCCTTATTGATTTTCTATCTAGATGACCTATCCACTGGTGTAAGTAGGACATTAGATTCCCCTACTATTATTTTATCACTGTCAATTTCTTCCTTTAGGTCTGTTAATACCTATTTTATATATTTAGGTGCTTCTATGTTGGGTTTATAAATACTTACAAATATTATCTTATCTTGTTGGATTTTCCTCTTTATTATTATATAATGCCTTTCATTTTACTACAGTTTTTGTTTTAAAGTTTGTTTTGTCTGATGTAAGTATAGCTACACCAGCTTTTTTTTTTTTTTCCACTTCCATTTGCATGGAATATCTTTTTCTGTCCCTTCACTTTTAGTCTGTTTATGTTGTTACTTGTAAAGTGAGTCTCTTGTAGGCAGCATATAGATGGGTCCCTTCTTAACACATTAAAATCATTTTATGCCTTTTGGCTGAAGGATTTAGTTCATTTACATTAAAGTGATTATTGATAAGTATGTGCTTATTGACATTTGGTAGTTCTTCGGCTGTTTTTGTGTTTTTTCTCTTTTCCTTTCTTCTTCTCTTATACCCTTCCTTCTCTTGTGTCTTGATTATGTGTTATGTTTGGATTCCTTTATCATTATCTTTTGTATATCTACTATAGTTTTTTGCTTTGTGCTTACCATGAGGTTCACATACAAGATTATACATGTATATATATGTGCATGTATATCTACATATATGCATGCATATATATTTCATAGTATTTTTAAGTTGATAATAACTTGAGATTAAAAGTATTCTAAAAACTCTAAATTTTTATTCTCCTCCCATACCATTTTATATTTTTGATGCTATATTTTACATCTTTTTATTTTCTGTATCTCTAACTAATTATTGTAGTTATAGTTAACTTTACTACTTTTGTCTTTTAACCTCTATGCTATCTTTGTAAGTGACTAGTTTGCTAACTTTATTATATATTTGTTTTCTCCTGTAAGATTTTTGCTTTCACTTGATCTTAGCCAAAAGGCCGAGAAGCGATTAAGATTTTTGCTTTCATATGTTTTCTTATTATTTAGTTAGTATCTTTTATTTTCAGCTTAAAGAAGTCTCTTTAGCATTTCTTGTAAGGCTGGTTTAGTAATGATGGACTCCTTTGGCTTTTGCTTGCCTGGAAAACTTTCTCTCTCCTTCAATTCTGAATGATAGCCTTGCCAGTTAGAGTATTCTTGGTTGGGATTTTTTCCTTCAGGCACTTGGAATATATCATGACGCTATCTTCTGGCCTATAAAACTTCTGATAAAATGTAGTTGATAGTCTTTTGGGGGTTCCTTTGTATATAACAAGCTGTTTTTCTCTTGCTGCTTTTAAGATTCTCTCTTTAACTTTTGACATTTTAATTATAGTATGTCTGGTGTGGGTTTTTTGATTTATATTTTTTGGAACTCTCTGTACTTCCTGGACCTAGATGTCTGTTTTCTTCACAGGTTAGGGAAGTTTTGAGATATTCTTTCTTCAAATAAGATTTCTGCCATTTTGTTTTCTTTCTCTTCTCCTTCAGAGACTCTATCATGTGACTGTTATTCTGCTTGTTGCAAATGTCCCATAAGTTATATTTACTTTTCTAATATGTTATTGTTGCTCTGTTTGGGAGATTTCCACTGCTCTGTCTTTCAGATTTCTGATCCATTCTTGTCTATATAATCTGCTATTGAAATTTTCTATTGTATTTTTCATTTCAGTTATTGTATTTTTCAGTTCTTCAGTTCTATTTGGTACTTTCTCATTTTTTTAAAAAAATTTTTTGTTGAATTTTCCCTGTGTTCATCCATTCTTCTTCTGAATTTAGTGAGCATCTTTATGACTATTACTTTGAACTCTTTATCAGGTAAATTACATACTTATGTTCCATTGGGAGTTTTACTGTGGCTTTATCTTGTTCTTTTTGTTTGGAACATATTCCTCTATTTCCTTGACTTGCTTCTTTCTCTGTGTTTGTTTCTGTGAATTAGGTGAAGCAACTGCCTCTCCCAGTCTTACATGACCTTGTGTAGATGAGGAACATTATTGTTCAATCTTGCTTTAGTTCTTGGTTCTTTTGAACCATCATGATTATTTAAGCAATCTGATTTGTTCCTGATAAAACCCAGTTGTTGAGGTTGTTCCCAGCCCTGCCAGTGTTCCAAAGGGAGGCGTCTCAGCCATCGAGTTTCAAGCCTACATAAACCCATACCCTCAGGCAGCAGTTTTTAAGTATGCAAATATATACAGTCCTTTGGAACCACAGTTGCAATCCTGCCAGCCTCTAGACCAGGCAATTCAGAGCCAGCCCCTTAAGGGCAGTTGTAAAAATCAAGGCTTTAGATGAGTATATAAGCTTCCTTCTAGGAGATACTAGGTGAGCTGTAGCAAGGTCCAGTGAGAGTGCAAAGCTGGATCCCCCAGGTACATTCCCTGAGAGCTCCTCCATAGTCTCTATATGTATGGTAAACTGATGCCTAGCCTTCAGGCTAAAGCTCCACAACAAGTAAATAGGCCTTTTTTTCACAAAAAGACCATTTCAGTCTGCTTTCTGTGCCATGCCATCCAGTTGATAGCCTGCCAAGAACTTTCTCTTTAATTGTTTTAGTCCTTTGAGGCCCTGTAGCACAGATCCAAGCCACCAGAGCCAGGTGTTCAAGGGGCAGCCCTGTGTGGACTGTGCATACCCACCCACTGGCTTCAGTGGGGCCATAGGAGAACTTGGCACTAAGGCAAGCTCACTGACTTCACTGGGGCCACAGGGAGCATGGAGCTAGGGCAAACCCCCCACCTCCAGCTGGGAAAGCTTGTGGGTGGAGCCTGCCTGCAGGACCTAGAGAGACCACAGGAGTGTAGGGGGCAGGGAAAACCTGCCAGCTTTAGGACAGAGGTCAGGAGAGGAGGAAGCCTGCTTGTTTTAGCAGGGCTGTGGTGAGGGGGTGGAGCAAGCCCACCAGTGCCAACAAGATAGAAGCAGGTAGAGCACAGCAATGGTGCCTGCTATTACTTCCTTCGCCACAGAAAGTCCTACTAGATTACTGTCTCTTTAAGAGATACTTGAAGATTAGCTAATGAATCTTCACATATGGTCTAGGTGCTTTTCAAACTGTTGCTTTTACTTCTTAAGGTGAGTCTGCATGCAAACCCTTTGACAGTAGAGTTTCTGTTCCCTTAATCTTTTGGATCTCCTGGATATAAACCCCATTGTTTTTCGGAGCCAGACATTTTGGCAGGGGTGAGGGGGGCAGCTCTCATCTTTCTGGTATAGATCCCAAGGGCTGAGATGCCTGATGTAGGTATAATGCCTTACTTCTCAGGGAAAAACTCCATAGTTGTGAGATCCTTCCCAATTGTGGGTCAGCATGCCAGAGATGAGGATTTTGGCAACACTGCATCTCTGTCTTTCCTACCTGTCTTAACATGGTCCTTTTATCATTTGTTCAGCTAGTTTCCAGGTCTTCAGGTCTTTTGTAGAGGGAATTGGTCTCTATGTAGTTATAGGTTTGGTGTGTCCATGGGAGACGGTGAGATCAGGATCTTCCCGCATGGCTGACCTGAATTGCTCTCTCAGTAAACTGCATTTATAATCAGGAGCATGTGTCCAGATCCTCATTTGTTTTTATTTTCTCTTTATGTGTAAAGGGAGAATACCAATACATAAATCTTTGATTAATAAAATCTGTGGTTTTCATTAAACTTTCAGAGGAAAGGTAAATCCAAGGGTCCTTTAAGTTCTACTTAAAGTTATACTTAAATGATGCTAGAATAAGCAATAAATTTTAGCCACATGAATTTTACACTTCCAGAATTTGATTTTTATTTAGCTTGCAGTAAGCAGGTTTTTTTTTATACCATTGATATTTTTGTACCCCTCATGCAAATACTCATGTCTGTTTTTAGAAAGATGATGAGCAGAACTGTATTTAAAACATGATTCTGTTGTGAGTTGCCTCATTGCAACATTCTTTCATCCTGTAAATATTTAGTTTTCTCCTGTTTCTTCATGTATTTATATGGGAACTTTTACCCAAATTGTTTTTCTTTTCCAGTTTCTACTATATGGAAATTCCCATCTTTGCTTCTCTGCCTTTCTAGTTGCTCTAAAGTTAACTCTTTTTCTCTTTCTTTTTATCCCAACACTAGATGAAACCTTTGATAAAATCATTTATGGATATTTCCTTCTTCAACTTTCATAGAAAATGCACAGTTGACTCTATGGTAAAACCCATTTTTAGGGAACAAATTTGAACTAAGATAATCTGTAAAAATGGTTTCATCAGACAAGCAGGACAACACTTTTCTGTAGAAATAAAAGACATTTCCTTTATATATAAAGATATATGTGTGTGTGTGTGTGTGTGTGTGTGTATTCCCCTGGGCAACCCACGTGCCCCAATGGACTTATTGCATTTTATCCTAGATCTATGATAATTTGAGGAGTTTATCTGCTTGTTGTAATTACTAGTCCTTCTTTTCTACATATCTCCAAACTCAGATTTAATCTCATTTGTTAATTATTGACGGTAGTTAGCAGGATCCTTATACCGTCATCATGAATGTGTTCAATGCAATGTGTAAAGAGAAAATATGCTGGCAAAATAATCTGTGGAAGTTTCTTTAGATAAATAATCTTTTTTTTTTTAAGATTTTATTTATTATTTGACACAGAGAGAGAGATCACAAGTAGGCAGGGAGGCAGGCAGGCAGAGAGAAAGGGGGAAGCAGGCTCCCCCTTTCTGAGCAGAGAGCCTGACGTGGGGCTCGATTCCAGGACCCTGGGATCATGACCCAAACTGAAGGCAGAGGCATTAACCCACTGAGCCATGCAGGCACCCCTGGATAAATAAATCTTAAGCAAATGTTTATATGATATTTAATGAAAAGGTTTATTTTACTGTAAATATATTTTTTAGTGTACATGTGTTTCTGCTATAACATGATATATGATTTCTGAAAAATTTCCAGTTTGGAAAATAGTAACCCTTTTAATAACTTCAGGAAAAATTAGGGTAAGACCACTCAAATCCTATAGCACTTTGTAACCAGAGCCCTAACAAAAACAGTTAACAATACTGCAATAGCATTAATATACACACCTTGAGGACTTGTGCTTTCATCTCTTTCTTCTTTGTGATGTAGATCCTGGATAGAATTAACTGCTAACAGATCATTTTAATCAAAATGAAAAATTGGAATCAAACTGTTACTTCTTTTATGAATCCATTGTTTTAAATCAGCTTCTTTATTCACACTCACATTTTTTCCAGATGACTTAGTGGAATGCAAGGTTGTTAAAACCTTTAAAATAGTTCTGCACAAAGGGGAAGATTTAATTCAGATTTTCAGCTTTTTACTTAAGTTCTTCCTATATTGCTAAAGTTTGGGTTTTAATGGTGAGATAGCTTGCCCACAGTTGTCTCAAAACAGTAATGTGTTGGAAAAGAGAAACTTAATAAAGCTCCACGGTTCTACTGACATCATTCCCCTTTTTACCATTTGCATTTAAGGTAATTCACATCAAAGAAACCAGAAGAAGCTTTCTGTGGGAAAATATTTCCAATATGGGAGGAAAGTGTTTTCTCAAAATCCAGGCCAAAAAAATTATATATAAATATATATATGAAATATAGCTTATATGTAATTTTTAAATTCCCCTTGGTGTGTAATTTGGTCTTTCTGAAATAATTTTATAGTTAACAGCTATCCAAGTTCTACTTATATTCAACAGTCAGTGCAACCTATGAATTCATAATGGTTCTTAAGTTCAGCTTAACACAGTTTTTCTTGTATTTGTATGTGTGTATCTATATCTATTTGCCTAGCAATACAAATGAAATAACAGGTTTTATTAAAAGCCTGTGGTTGCAGTAAATTTCTTCTAAAATCTTGCAACTGGAAAATCAATGGAAATTAACACCATGAAAAGAGACATTTCAGCATTTTTTTTCTTCCGAATTTAGGAAATAATATAGGTTTAAATTACATGTGATCTTCTTTGAGCTGAAACTTCTGGATCACCTAAGGAGGCATGGCTATGTCAACAGGATTATTAATACTTATTGCTGGATAGCCAGGGTTTGGGATAATGATGGTACTTAGAGTTTTGAAGCACTGACACTACCATAAAGTATATCGTTTTTCTAACTGAACTAAAACTTTTACTCTTGGACCTAAACTTCTACAAGGTGCCATCCACTCCAAAGTGCTATAAAATATCAACCCTCTTTACTTTTGATTAATGATACATTGTCAGAGTGATGAATTCTTCTAGAGTGTAATTTGAAAGATAATATCATTCTAGGGAGAAAAAAGTTCAGGTAAGAATTTAGAACAGTTACCAGATGAAATCCTACCATCACACAGTATAGTGAAGGATTGGGGAGGGGATCTGGAAATGCTGGCAGTAAATCACATTCTTTGGCTTTAGTTTAAGCTTCTATCCCACAGTGAGATATATGATTTACTATCTGCTCTGAAGACTCTTTTGGTTTGATTTTTAAACATTTTTAACATGTAGAAAAGTTGCACAAGTAATTTTATTCATTTTTGGTCCCCCCATTTTCTCTTGCTACCTTTTAGTACTGTTATGTATAAATTTTCATATTTAGCAGATGGAAATATAATTATCTTTGAATTTTTAATTTTGATAATACCGTAATAGATAAGGTACAGTCTTTGATAATTAATATGCGTAGTTAACTATTTTGTATTTGTAATGTGTTTTGTGTTGCAAATCTAGGTGTGTCCATCTAAGCGAAGACATAAGATGAAAGACTGCAGGTGGTTACCCCTGTGGAGTACCACTCATTAATTGGAAGGAATGTCTATTTGTTATTTTTAATATGGTGGCATTACGATTTATTTTTAGTGGGTTTCTGTAATTAAAAAAAATGTTGCTAATTGAAGGCTAGGTCTATGTTAAGTGTTTCTGGATTGAGGATGCTCTTGAGTATTTTGGGCAGGAATGTTTTTCTTGAGCTGCACCATTCCTCAGATTTCAGAATACTCATTAAACCTGGTTATCACCCATTAAATATCAGTAATGCTCTACAATGAGTGTGAAAACCCAAATCACCTTACCACACTTTGGTTTTTTGTTTTTGTTTTTTTAATATTTTATTTTTTTGATGGAGATCACAAGTAGGCAGAGGCAGGCAGAGAGAGAGAGGAGGAAGCAGGTTCCTTGCTGGGCAGAGAGCCCAGCTTGGGGCTTGATTCCAGGACCCTGGTATCACGACCTGAGCAGAAGGCAGAGGCTTTAATCCACTGAGCCATCCAGGCGCCCCCCTTCCCACACTTTGAAATTTCCTTGCGGCGGTTAGGAAGTACTGATCCTTATATTAATTAGGTCTCTTTGCAGTAGTTTGGGCCTAAGACTTGTTTCTTAATTGCTAAAAGCCTCTTAGATGTCTCTCATTGTATGGGGCTAAGGATGGTGCAGCTGAGTCATATTCAGAAACAGGACTGGAAATTGCAAAGCTATTGAGATACTTGCCAGACTTCTTCCACTTTCAACTTTATTTTTTTCTTTGTATATCTACTTTATTCTTTTCTTTTAATGAATAAATTATGAATTAGATTATAGAACATCAGTGACAGAGAGAACATATATTGCTTTCTTGATTCCAAATCTAAGTTCTCATGAATTCAATGAAGACTAGGTGCTTACTTCTTGTCCAATGAGCCATAGCCTAGAGGACAGAAATATGTTGAGTGATTGTGCCTCACATGGTGGGGCTGGTGCAGAGGAGCACTGCTGTGGGTCAGGGAGAAATCACATAGAATGGGACATTACTGGAAACTGAGTATTCACCTTAATACAAGGCTCCACTGCAGTTAGACCCAGTGATTCAGGAAGGTACTTGTCTATTGATTTATTTTTTAGTCCAAACTCTTTTATTGAGTTTTAATTTATACACTCTGAAATTCACATTGTAAGTGTACAATTCAATGATTTTTTTAACGTAAATTTACAAACCTGTGCAACAATCTCGCAATTGAGTTTTAGAATATTTCCATCACAATAAAAAACTTCCTGGTACATTTGTGCAGTCAACCCTTGCTCCTACTTCTAGTTGCTCCAGACAGCTACTAGTCTGCTTCTGTTGGTATAGATTTATCTTTTCTATAAATTTCATATAAATGGAATCATTCCTATGTGATGCTTTGTGTCTGACTTTCTTCACTTATCATAACATTCTTCCACACTGAGAATATTCTTCCACATGTTCGTTGTAGGAGTTCATTCATAACATATTTGTTAGCTTTTCAAGGAGATACCAAACTGTTTTCTAATATATCTGTAACATTTTTCATTACCCACCAACAATATATGAGGGTTTCATTTTTCTCCATATCCTTGCCAAAACTTAGTATTGTCAAATATGTTTTGCATTATAGCTATTCTGTATGTGTGATGATATCTCATTGGAGTTCTAATTGCATTTCTTTGATGACTAATGATGTTGAACATCGTTTCATTTGCTTATTAGCCATCTGTATGTCGTTGTTGAAATGTTGATTTAATTTTTTTGGCCATTTTTAAAATCGCATGGTTTGTGTTTGTTTGTGTTAGTGAGGTTTAAGGGTACTTTATACATTCTGGATGTAGATTTTTATCAGATATATGATTTTCAAATATTTTCTCCTAATCTATATATCTTGACTTTTAAAATGAAAGTTAAAAAAATACTAATTCTGGATTTTTTGCATTTCCATATACATTTTAGAATAAGGCTGTAAATTTTAGGATAAGATTGTCCCTTACTATAGAAACCCCAAACAAATGCAAAAGCTGATAGAATTTTGGTATAGAACATATGGCATCCACAGATTGTTTGTTTTTACAAAGCCTTAATTTATCAATTGATTCTTTTATGTGTCATGTTTATGATCATTTTGTTTGTGTGTTCATACATTGATGGATGCTTGGGTTCCTTCTACCTCTTGGCTATTGTGAATAGTTCTTCTATGAGTATGGGTATGTAGACACTTCTTTGAGACCCCACTTTCAATTATTTTGAATATGCATGTAGAAAGGGAATTGGTAGATCACGTTAAGTCCATTTTTAATTTTTTGAGGAATTCCTTTTTTTTTTTTTTTTTAACTGCAGCTGAACTATTTTACAGTCCTATTAATAGGGCACAAGAGTCACGCACCTGGGTGGCTCAGTTACGTGCCTGCCTTCGGCTCATATCAGGACCACAGAGTTCCAGGATAGAGTCCCACATAGGGCTCCCTGCTCAGCTGAGAGTCTGCTTCTTCCTTTCCCCTTTACCTTTCTTGTACTCTCTCTAGTTCTCGGTCTCTGAAATAAATAAATCTTAAAAAAAAAAAAAATAGTGCACAAGGGTTCTAACTTCTCCCCCTGCTTACCAACACTTGTTATCCTTTGTTTTTTGACAGTAGTCATCCTAATGGGTGTGAGATAACATCTCATTGTTCTGTATACATAATAGGGTAAGCTTGTCAATTGTTACAAAGCAATATCCTGATGGGATTTTGATAAAGATTTTATGTAGTACACAGATTGATTTGGGGGAAAATAACCTTCTTAACAATATTGAGTCTTTCAGTCTCTGACATGATTTTGTTCCATTTATTTATCTATTTAAAAAATTTCTAAAAAGATTTTATTTATTTATTTGACACAGAGAGAGAGATCACAAGTAGGCAGAGAGGCAGGAGGGGGTGGGGGCAAGCAGGTCCCCAATGAGCAGAGAGCCTGATGCGGGGCTCGATCCCAGGACACTGAGATCATGACCTGAGCTGACGGCAGAGGCTTAACACACTGAGCCACCCAGGCACCCCTTATTCCATTTATTTGGATCTTACATAATTTCTTTCATCAATGTTTTAGACTTTTTAGTGTTAAATCCATGTACTTTTTTGTTAAACGTTTTTGTAAGTATTTTGTTCTTTTTGATGTTACTGTGGATACTTCTTAATTTTATTTTTGGGTTGTTTATTCATATATATATAAAATTGATTTTTGAGTATTGATCTTGAGTCTTGTGAGCTTGGTAAATTCACTTATTATAGTAGCTGGCTTTGTTTGTTTGTTTGTTTGTTTTAGATACCTTAGGATTTTCTACATGCAGTATCATATCCTGTACAAGTGAAAAATAGTTTTACTTCTTCCTTTTTAATCTAGATGGTTTTAATTTTTTTTCTTGTTTTGTGTTAACTAGAGCCATCAGTAAAATGTTACATACAAGTGGCAAGTGTTTACATTCTGACGTTGTTCCTTATTAAGGGCTTAACATTTTGTCTTTTTTACCAATAGTTGTGATGTTTGCTATAGGTTTTTCATAGGTGCTTTTACCATGAGAAAATCTCTTTGTATTTCTTGCTTCTTGTTCTGTGTTTTTATAGAAATGCTCAAGTTGTTTGGTCTTCTATTAATAAGCTTTTTGTTTTTTAACAATACTTGATTTTTAGATGTCCAGTTAAGGAGGCATTACTGGATATAAATTCACTTGGTCATGAATCATAATTTATGTATTGGTGGAACAGATTTGCTAATATTTTGTGAAGGAATTTTGCTTGTAACTTCATGTGGGATATTAGTCTGTAGTTTTATTTTCCTGGAATGTGCTTGTCTACTTTGGTATTAGAGTTGTATTGGCCTCATAAAATGAATTTAGAAATATTTCTTTCTATTTTTCCTGAAAGTACTTATGTTAGATTGGTATAATTCCTTACTTAAATATTGGGTAGATTTTACAGGTGAAACAATCTGAGTCTGGGATTTTTTCATGGAAAGATTTTGAATTATTAGTTCAGTTTCTTTACTGTATTGTTCTATTCTAATTTCTATTAGTTATGAGTAAGTTTTGGTGATTTGTGTTTTTTGTTTAATTTATCCATTCAATCTAAGTTGTCTGATTTATTGGCATAATTTTTTTTTAAGATTTTATTTATTTATTTGACAGAGATCACAGGTAGAGAGGTGGGCAGAGAGAAGTGGGGAAGCAGGGTCCCCGCTGAGCGGAGAGCCTGATGTGGGGCTCGATCCCAGGACCCTGAGATCATGACCCGAGCTGAAGGCAGAGGTTAAACCCACCGAGCCACCCAGGCACCTGGCATAAGTTTTTCAATACCTTTATAATCTTCTAATATCTGTAAGTCTATATTGATGTTCTTACTTTCATCACTGATTTTGTTAATTTGTATTTTACTCATTTTGGGGCAGTTTAGCTAAATGTTTATAAATTTTCAAGTCTTTTTAAAAATATGATTTTAGTTTTATTGATTTTTTAAAAAATTTTTGTTTTATCTCATTGATTCTGATCTTTATTTTCTGGTTCTGACCGGCTTTTGGACTTTTTTTCATTGATTTCTTTCCCCCCTACTTTTTTGAGTGAGGCTCAGGTTACGTTATTGGTTTTAGATATTCTTCCTTTCCAAAGCAACCATTTAAAACTATAAATTTCAGTCTAACCACTGCTTTAACTGCATCTTATGTATTTTGATTTGTTATGCTTCCTTTCTAATCAATTCAAGATTATTTGCTAACATACCTTGTGATTTATTTTTTTATCCGAAGGTTATTTAGAAACAAGTTGTTCAATTTCTAAATATCTTGTGATTTCCCAAAATTATTTGTTGCTGGTTTCTAATTTTTTGTTGTTGTTGAGGTCAGAGAACATATTTTCTATGATTTCAAACCTTACAAATTTATTAATACTTTTTTTTATGTGGAGTATATGGTCTAGCTAAAGAATTTTTGGCTCTTATGAATAAATCTGCTATTTCTGTAAAAAAAAAAAAAAAAAAAAAAAAAAAAAAAAAAAGAATGTTCCATATGAGCTTTAGAAGCATTCATATTCTAGGTCTAGGGTTTCTGGGGATCTATCTTTCTTTTGGTAGA
This sequence comes from Mustela erminea, assembly GCF_009829155.1. Classification (NCBI taxonomy): domain Eukaryota; kingdom Metazoa; phylum Chordata; class Mammalia; order Carnivora; family Mustelidae; genus Mustela; species Mustela erminea. The sequence continues at coordinate 129,012,833 of NC_045614.1, forward strand.
ATTTAATTAATTAATTAATTAATAAGATTTTATTCATTTATTTGACGGAGAACACAAGCAGGAGGGACCGCAGGCAGAGAGAGAGGGGAGAAGCAAGGCTACTTACCAGGCTGGGAGCCGGTGGGAAACTCAATCCTGGAATCAGAACCCAAACAGGAGGAAGACGCTTAACAGACTGAGCCACCCAGGCGCCCCCTTCTGGTGGATTTAATAACTTTCGTCTTTACCACCTTTTCTTTTAGTGTTTCTTGTTAGGGTGGATCTGCTAGTAATGAATTATCTATTAGTTAGTCTATTTGAGAGTAATCTTTATGTTTGCTTTCATTTTTGAAGGACAGTTTTCCTAGTATAGAATTATTTTTGGCAGCTTTTCCTTTAAGCACTTTGTGTTATTCTATGGCCTTTGGTCTGCATTTTTTTTTTCCCCCGGATACAAAATCAGTTTGTTATTCATATTTATGTGCTCTTATATGTGATGAGTAATTTTTCTCATTTATTTCAAGATTTTCTGTTTATCTTTGACTTTTAGTAGTTTGGATATGAGTTATCTTGGTATGGATCTCATATTTATCTTTCTTGGGGCTTGTTGAGCTTCTTGAATTTTTAAAGTAACAATTTTTAAGTTTGGGACCATCATTTTTTCACATATATTTTTCTTCTCATTTCTCTCTGATACTCTCACTAAATGTATGTGGGATGTTTGATGTGGTCTTGTAGGTCTGTAAGGCTGTTTTCATTTTCTTTAAACTTTTACTTTTTACTCTTCATATTAGATAATTTATCTCTAACTTTAAATATACTGAAATTTTTTTCCTTTTAAAATATTTCATACTCTAGGTCATAATCAAGAATTTTCATTTGGTTCTTTTTTATGACTTCCATTTTTAAGTAGCTCCTCTATAACTCTCTCAGAGATTTTCAGAATCATCCCATTAAATGTTTGAGTAGTCCACTGCTCACCTTAATTGGGACCAAAGCCTCAGGCTGTCAGAGCTGTGGGTTTCCCCCATTCGTTTATAATCAAATTTGCTAGTTCACTGATAATGCCACTATAATTTTAAGATTCTGCCCTCTGCCAGGAATCAAGCACACTCCTTGTTCCGTCTTTCCCTCGTAACATTGACCAAGTTAGGAAGGGAGTTATAAGAAACAGCCATAGATTTTTGCTGAGTTATATCATAGTAGTTTTTCTTAAGTAAATACTTCTCAACTTTTTGTTAGCTTTTGGTTGATTTCAGAGTCCTGAAATAGTTTTAAAAAATTTATCCAGTGTAACATTTGTTTTATGGAGATAGAATTATTTGCTGACCTCTTCATTATGCCATAGTCAGATGTTCTATCTCTCTCTATTGAGTTGAATAAGAATTCTATTTTGGGGGTATTTGAACTATTTTTCTTACTTACAGGGAAGTATTATATTGTGATCTAGATAAAATGATAGCAATCATTTGGATGCACTATTTTGTGTCATCACTCTGGTAGGAGATTTTCATACAGGATGTATACTTTTCACAACAGCTTTGTAAGGTACATAATGTCTTCATATTATTCACTTAGAAAGATAAGTGATTTCCCCCTTTATGCTATTATTAACAATGCCTTTGATTGTGTCTGTGTTGACACTGACTTAGATAGCTTCAGTAGAGAGGAGGAATGTTCAAATAGAATATTTAGTCATTTTTATCTCAGTAAGTCAGTGAAATTTGATTCAACCAACATTTCTCTAGTACTTAACCAGTGTCAGGCAATGTTCTAGTTGCAAAGTGTGAAGGATGAAGCTGCAGGGAGGAGAAGCAAAAGAAGTTGATATAAAGCATGGGTAAGTTAGAATAAGACATGGTCTCCTCTCACAAGGAATTCATAATCATGAAAGAGAAGACAGATGTATTCAACCAATTGTAACTCAACTGAATGGTACAACACATGATTCTTAAACCATAGTGAACGTTCAGATTACATGGTAAGGCCCAAATTCTGTTGCAGTGGTTTTGAGGGGGACCTGAGATTTTGTATTTTTAGCAAGTTTCCAGTTGGTGATGCTGCTGCTGGTACATAGATGGCGCACTGAGGAGCAAAGCTCTAGTACGATATGAGTAAGGGTTTATAAGGGCACCTAGAAAATACATAAATTTTGCTGCAGCTAGTTGAAGAAGAAAACTCATTTTAGAGAAATTGAATAATTTGCCCTAGTTCAGATACATTGGAACTGGATAGTACTTGATCTGGGCCTAAAATGATAAACAGAATTATAATAGGAAAGCTAGCCATTAGAGAGGAAAACTTTGGCAAAACATAGAAGTAATATGTTCATGTGTGTTTTTAATAGGAAACACATTTAAAGCATCCCCCCTCCACCCCGCCAGTGAAACAGAATACCCAGTTAGGAGTAGTTCCAAATATGAGGCTATATATTGGTGGAATCCTTGCTGAAGTAGAACAACCTCCAAATCTCAGTAGCTTAAAACAGAAAAAGTTTAATTTTTACTTACCTAAATTTCAACATGGATGTTCCTAAGACATTTCATTTTAAACATCTCCCTCCCTGTTGATTTGGGGACTTTAATGTGTAGCACCACCATCTTAGATATGTTATTTCCAAGGTAACTATATATCCATCTAGCTGGCTTGTTGAACAGGAAAAGGGGTAGTTTCTTACCACCTTGCCAGTAGAAGTAATATTCATTACTACCTTTCACATTCTGTTAAGCTATCATAAACTCCACCTAGATTATATATTCTTCTCTGGAATAAGTATAGAAATTGGATTTGGAGAACAGGAAGTTGCAAATCATTAACACATAAATGATATATTTTTCACATACCTAGGAACTTAAAAGTTTTGTAAAATAGTATGTTATAGTAGTGTGGTAAATTTCTAATCTTAATAATTTTCTTAAATCTTATACATCTTAATTAAGAGATAGATATTTTAAGTGTGTTCTATAATTCTACTCTTAGGACACGTCTAATTTTGTTTTTTGGAAATTTTGTTTTTGCAAAGTTCATATGCCTCCCCAACCCCACATTGCAGATAGTAGATGAGACAAGTAAAAGAAAAATCTGTTTCTCCCTTCAATTTGCTAGTGCTTAGTCAAACATGAAAATAAGCAGAATAAGTTAGAAACAGAAACTAAGCAATGTAATCCCCACACCAGCAATTATATACATAATTACAATTTTTTTGTAAAGGAAGGAAAAATGTTCATATCTATGGAGATAAAATCTAATATATTTCAATTCTTAGGAAATAAAAAAGTAAAACACATTATCTGTAATAGTGTAATTCAGTAGGGTAAAGGAATTAGGCTGAGAGAAGGAAGATCTTGGTTCTAACTCAAGCTGCGATATTTTGTATTCGTTTGGCTTTGACGTACGCTTTATGAGTTTGATTTTCCTTGTCTATGTAATGGGGATCATAATATCTGTCCCTTCCCTTGCATGCTTATTTTAAGAGTAAGAAAAATGTATTTACATTTACAACTGAAAAAAGTAGTATTTATTTTTTAAATTAAAAACATTTTTAAGAAAAGTAATATTTAAATATAAGATGTTCTAAGAAAGAAAATCCCTGTAAAATTAATAGTTGTTTTTACTACTTTTAAGAATGTGTAAAATGACAAGTAGATCTTCTAATCACCTTTTAAATCAATAGATCTCTACTCCGGGGAATTTAAAATCAGGCTTATATTGGATTACTCTGTTTAAAAAATACTTGTTTTGGTAAAGCATTACCATTGGCTTCAATTTCTTTTAAAATGATTATATAAGTCTATATAGGCTTTTTGATGATCACTGGGAAAATTTAGATCAAATATCACTGATATCTGTGCATTAAATATATATATATATAAATAAATGTGCATATATCACATTAGTCATTTTTCATAGATAATCCATTAATTCAACATGAAATAACACTAAATAATTTGATCTTCATTGGTTTATTCTAGAGTAAGTTTGCAGTGAATCTTAACAGATCTGTAAAAGGTCATAACTGGAAAGATTCAGTATAATCTTAGTCATTTAAATAGGTAACTAGATAAAAATTTAAAAATAGGAATATTTACATGAGAAAGTACAAAATAATTATTTCTAATCCCTGCTGAAGTTATTCTCTGTCTTGAGGACATTTGCTAAAGGAGTACGACCTATCGTTTGTCTTTCTAATACCAGGTTTTCAGAGAGTTTCACCCTGTAGTTTGTTTGGTTCAAGGTCACATGCAACCTAGAATCTGCTGAGTCCTAGGGCACATCAGAGTAGTTGCTGATAGGAGACTTCTCAGAGAACAGGGACTTTCCAGGAGTTACCTATTCCTTTTTAGCTACACTGAAGGCATGGGGAGAGGTTTTTGAAGTCTTTTTCTCAGTCATTTATTTTAATTCTGTGGTTCTTCTCCCCCCCCCCCCCCCGCCCCCTTATTTTTACCAAATGTTATATGCCAGGCACTGTGGTAGCCATAGAAAGATTTAAGAAGACAAGATTTTTTCTTCTTTGAACTTACATGGTATGATGGAATAGATAGACACCAAAAGGGAATGTACAGTCAATATTGTATGGGTTACTAGAGATCTACTTTGGGTCTGAAGAAGGTACAGAGGATGAGCACCTCACACAGCCAGAGTGAGGAGGACAAAGAAAGGTTCCTAGACCTGTCGGAGTCATTTGGGATGAATCTGCCAGGCAAAAAAGATGGTAAAAGAGGGAAATCCTTTCTGGTTAGTGAAGCTCATGGGCGAAGATACTAAATGAGGAGCAACTTGGAATTTACTAGGAACCTTCAGGCAGAGCCACTTTCTGATGTGCACTTTTGAATAGTTAATACTTTCCAAAGATGTTTTATCACCAAGGGATACTTACTACTGCTTATTCAGGCTCCTACTAGATTAGCTATATTTAGTTCTTCAGCTATGTTGTACAAAAATAACACATCTATCTATTTGCGGTTGACATAGTAGAAAGGCTGTGAGTCAGAATTAAACACACCTGGGGTCATTTCCCAGCTCTGCCACCCACTCACCATGTGACCAGGCCTAAGTTATTTAAACTATCACAGCTTTCATTTCTTTATTCTTAAAACAGAGACAAAAATAATAATGCTGTAGAGTTGACTTGAGGATTAAATGATATGTTTTCAAGATACTTGGGATAGTATCTCCTCAGTAGATGGCAGCTGTCACTATTATATTGGTTGATATAAACATCAATTTGTATTCTGAAATATTAAATAAAATGTGTTGGATTTTAGTAATCATAGAATAATAAAAAATGCAATTTAATGTATCTAATTTACTTCAACTGACATATTAGTCTTTTTAGTCCTATTTCATTTATTTTTTAACAGGCAAAATCTCAAATGTTATCCAATGTATTGGATGCTGCCCATCGATTTATCAAGGAAGTTAATCCAGATGAACCCAAAGGGAATAATCATTCTGAAGAAGAGATCAGTAAAAGTGAGAACAAGCCCAAATCTCTTCTACAGGGGAGCCACTCTGGGGTAAGCTAAGGAAAACAGAGTAGACATTTTCTGTCATACATGATCATGGAGACTGTCACTCATAGACTTAACTAGAGGCAAACAGTTTCATAGGTTATTCTATCACGTTTAATATTTGAATTTTTTTAAGACTCAAAAACATCTTGACTGTTAAAATCCTTTCTTTAAGGAGACTTCTTTGATTCCACTGAAGACTTTTTTTTTGTTTTTTAATGAATGATTGTTTGACATGTTGCTTTCTGGTCATTGGGGCCATTTAAGGAAATGAATGAGTATTTGGGAGAAACATGAAAATAAATAACACAATTCAATATAACAATTTTATTTTAGTTAGGATTTCAGAGAGGCTAAAAATACAAAAACTTGCCAAGTGTGTTTTGTTTTGTTTTGTTTTTGTTTTTAGGTGATGGGCAATTTTACAGTTATTTAAAATTGGACTTACACCAAATTCTGGTCATTATTCCGATTGACTACTGATCCCATGTTGTTCTAGATAAGCTTTCATCAGTTCATGTCTATATTTTGTAATGGACGTCTTGTAATGATTCTTTAGCAAGGAACAAGCTTCCTTGATTTTTGATCTATATTTTAATTCTCATCCTTTTAGATGCCACTCACCTTTCCACTATAGTTCAGAAATAGTAACAAACATGGCCAGTCACCAAACTTCTTACTTGGTGACAGGGTCATGCTTGAACTTCAGTCTCTTGAGTTCTTAACCCATGCTTATGGAACAAAGAAGAAAACATGCTTTATGTGTATAGGACCTCTTTCCAGCAAAGAAACTGTGCTTGAATTGTCCAGGAAAGTCAGTGTTTTTACATGGATTTCACTTTCTAATAGAGCTGTCAATGGTGATTGTGAAGAATCCCTGAATGAATTATGGCCTTGTTATCATAATAATGATGTGTTGAAAATGGACTCTGTGCCAGACATGGTCTTACATATTTTACATGTATTATCTCTTTCTATCCTCTCTTAATTTTTCCCTACTTTTTCCAGATGAGAAAATTAGTGACAAAGATCAGTTTTTATAAATTGCCCAAGGTATAAATTAAACTTAGATTTAAACCTAGACTTTATGACTCCAAATTATTTGCTTTTAGCTGCTACACAGAGGCTGTGGCATTAAGGTTTTCTCCTTCCTGCCTGCCATTTTATGTAATTTACCTAATCGTTAAAAATAGTGATAGATCAGATCAGAAAGGAACAGAGACCATATACAGTAACAGTCACCTTACAGGCAATACAATGGCACTAAATTCATATCTCTCAATAGTTACCCTGAATGTTAATGGGCTAAATGCCCCTGTCAAAAGACACAGGGTATCAGAATGGATAAAAAAACAAAACCCATCTATATGTTGCCTCCAAGAAACTCATTTTAAGCCCGAAGACACCTCCAGATTTAAAGTGAGGGGGTGGAAAAGAATTTACCATGCTAATGGACATCAGAAGAAAGCAGGAGTGGCAATCCTTATATCAGATCAATTAGATTTTAAGCCAAAGACTATAATAAGAGATGAGGAAGGACACTATATCATACTCAAAGGGTCTGTCCAACAAGAAGATTTAACAATTTTAAATATCTATGCCCCCAACGTGGGAGCAGCCAACTATATAAACCAACTAATAACAAAATCAAAGAAACACATCAACAATAATGCAATAATAGTAGGGGACTTTAACACTCCCCTCACTGAAATGGACAGATCATCCAAGCAAAAGATCAGCAAGGAAATAAAGGCCTTAAACGACACACTGGACCAGATGGACATCACAGATATATTCAGAACATTTCATCCCAAAGCAACAGAATACACATTCTTCTCTAGTGCACATGGAACATTCTCCAGAATAGATCACATCCTCGGTCCTAAATCAGGACTCAACCGGTATCAAAAGATTGGGATCATTCCCTGCATATTTTCAGACCACAATGCTCTAAAGCTAGAACTCAACCACAAAAGGAAGTTTGGAAAGAACCCAAATACATGGAGACTAAACAGCATCCTTCTAAAGAATGAATGGGTCAACCGGGAAATTAAAGAAGAATTGAAAAAAATCATGGAAACAAATGATAATGAAAACACAACGGTTCAAAATCTGTGGGACACAACAAAGGCAGTCCTGAGAGGAAAATATATAGCGGTACAAGCCTTTCTCAAGAAACAAGAAAGGTCTCAGGTACACAACCTAACCCTACACCTAAAGGAGCTGGAGAAAGAACAAGAAAGAAACCCTAAGCCCAGCAGGAGAAGAGAAATCATAAAGATCAGAGCAGAAATCAATGAAATAGAAACCAAAAAAACAATAGAACAAATCAACGAAACTAGGAGCTGGTTCTTTGAAAGAATTAATAAAATTGATAAACCCCTGGCCCGACTTATCAAAAAGAAAAGAGAAAGGACCCAAATAAATAAAATCATGAATGAAAGAGGAGAGATCACAACTAACACCAAAGAAATACAAACTATTATAAGAACATACTATGAGCAACTCTACGCCAATAAATTTGACAATCTGGAAGAAATGGATGCATTCCTAGAAACATATAAACTACCACAACTGAACCAGGAAGAAATAGAAAGCCTGAACAGACCCATAACCAGTAAGGAGATTGAAACAGTCATTAAAAATCTCCAAACAAACAAAAGCCCGGGGCCAGACGGCTTCCTGGGGGAATTCTACCAAACATTTAAAGAAGAACTAATTCTTATTCTCCTGAAACTGTTCCAAAAAATAGAAATGGAAGGAAAACTTCCAAACTCATTTTATGAGGCCAGCATCACCTTGATCCCAAAACCAGACAAGGATCCCACCAAAAAAGAGAGCTATAGACCGATATCCTTGATGAACACAGATGCCAAAATACTCAACAAAATACTAACCAATAGGATTCAACAGTACATTAAAAAGATTATTCACCACGACCAAGTGGGATTTATTCCAGGGCTGCAAGTTTGGTTCAACATCCGCAAATCAGTCAATGTGATACAACACATCAATAAAAGAAAGAACAAGAACCATATGATACTCTCAATAGATGCTGAAAAAGCATTTGACAAAGTACAGCATCCCTTCCTGATCAACTCTTCAAAGTGTAGGGATAGAGGGCACATACCTCAATATCATCAAAGCCATCTATGAAAAACCCACCGCAAATATCATTCTCAATGGAGAAAAACTGAAAGCTTTTCCGCTAAGGTCAGGAACACGGCAGGGATGTCCATTATCACCACTGCTATTCAACATAGTACTAGAGGGCCTAGCCTCAGCAATCAGACAAAAGGAAATTAAAGGCATCCAAATTGGCAAAGAAGAAGTCAAATTATCACTCTTCGCAGATGATATGATACTATATGTGGAAAACCCAAAAGACTCCACTCCAAAACTGCTAGAACTTATACAGGAATTCAGTAATGTGTCAAGATATAAAATCAATGCACAGAAATCAGTTGCATTTCTCTACACCAACAGCAAGACAGAAGAAAGAGAAATTAAGGAGTCAATCCCATTTACAATTGCACCCAAAACCATAAGATACCTTTCTATAGAAAACTATAAAGTACTCATGAAAGAAATTGAGGAAGACACAAAGAAATGGAAAAATGTTCCATGCTCCTGGATTGGAAGAATAAATATTGTGAAAATGTCTATGCTACCTAAAGCAATCTACACATTTAATGCAATTCCTATCAAAGTACCATCCATCTTTTTCAAAGAAATGGAACAAATAATGCTAAAATTTATATGGAACCAGAAAAGACCTCGAATAGCCAAAGGGATATTGAAAAAGAAAGCCAACGTTGGTGGCATCACAATTCCGGACTTCAAGCTCTATTACAAAGCTGTCGTCATCAAGACAGCATGGTACTGGCACAAAAACAGACGCATAGATCAATGGAACAGAATAGAGAGCCCAGAAATAGACCCTCAACTCTATGGTCAACTAATCTTCGACAAAGCAGGAAAGAATGTCCAATGGAAAAAAGACAGCCTCTTCAATAAATGGTGCTGGGAAAATTGGACAGCCACATGCAGAAAAATGAAATTGGACCATTTCCTTACACCACACACAAAAATAGACTCAAAATGGATGAAGGACCTCAATGTGCGAAAGGAATCCATCAAAATCCTTGAGGAGAACACAGGCAGCAACCTCTTTGACCTCTGCCGCAGCAACATCTTCCTAGGAACAATGCAAAAGGCAAGGGAAGCAAGGGCAAAAATGAACTATTGGGATTTCATCAAGATCAAAAGCTTTTGCACAGCAAAGGAAACAGTTAACAAAATCAAAAGACAACTGACAGAATGGGAGAAGATATTTGCAAATGACATATCAGATAAAGGACTAGTGTCCAGAATCTATAAAGAACTTAGCAAACTCAACACCCAAAGAACAAATAATCCAATCAAGAAATGGGCAGAGGACATGAACAGACATTTCTGCAAAGAAGACATCCAGATGGCCAACAGACACATGAAAAAGTGCTCCATATCACTCGGCATCAGGGAAATACAAATCAAACCACAATGAGATATCACCTCTCACCAGTCAGAATGGCTAAAATCATCAAGTCAGGAAATGACAGATGCTGGCGAGGATGCGGAGAAAGGGGAACCCTCCTACACTGTTGGTGGGAATGCAAGCTGGTGCAGCCACTCTGGAAAACAGCATGGAGGTTCCTCAAAATGTTGAAAATAGAACTGCTTTATGACCCAGCAATTGCACTATTGGGTATTTACCCTAAGGATACAAACGTAGTGATCCAAAGGGGCACATGCACCCGAATGTTTATAGCAGCAATGTCCACAATAGCCAAACTATGGAAAGAACCTAGATGTCCATCAACAGATGAATGGATCAAGAAGATGTGGTATATATACACAATGGAATACTATGCAGCCATCAAAAGAAATGAAATCTTGCCATTTGCGACAACATGGATGGAACTAGAGCGTATCATGCTTAGCGGAATAAGTCAAGCAGAGAAAGACAACTATCATATGATCTCCCTGATATGAGGAAGTGGTGATGCAACATGGGGGCTTAAGTGGGTAGGAGAAGAATCAATGAAACAAGATGGGATTGGGAGGGAGACAAACCATAAGTGACTCTTAATCTCACAAAACAAACTGAGGGTTGCTGGGGGGAGGGGGTTTGGAAGAAGGGGGTGGGATTATGGACATTGGGGAGGGTATGTGCTTTGGTGAGTGCTGTGAAGTGTGTAAACCTGGTGATTCACAGACCTGTACCCCTGGGGATAAAAATATATGTTTATAAAAAATAAAAAATTAATTAAAAAAAATAGTGATAGATCAATAGCTAACATTTGTTAAACACCTAACACTACGAATTGTGCTTAATCCTTTCATTGCCTTATCTTATCCAACAATCACAACAACCATATAAGTTTTGCATTTTTTATTACTCTATTTAACAGATGACAAAGGCAGAGAGGAACTTAGTAACTAGCCCTACTAGAAAGCTTATGCCTTTGCCTGTGCTTTTAATCCCTACAATAAATGCTGCCTCTTGTCCCCATAGGTGACTGCTTATGCTAGATAGACCCTCTCTACTTCTCCTCCTAACCTAAAAACTACTAATTCAGAGATTTCATCCAGGAGTGCACATCAGAACCAACTGGAAAACCATTAAAGGAACACACACACATGGTCAAATTCTGCCTCTCTTTGGGTGGGTCCACAGGTGTGATTTTAACAACTGCTCAGTCATGGTGGTGTAAGTATTCTGGTTGGACATCACTGCTATCAACCCTTAGGTGAGCACCTGTACTCAGTGCCAAAGGGCAGTGGCTCTCTAGCTGTAATACATAAACATCAGAAGCACTGAGTGAGTTTGTTAAAATGTGACCTTTCTTCTAGAAAGTGGGGATATTAAACCATATCTTGCAAGGATACCATGTGGCTTAGAAGGATAATGAATATTATTCACTGAATTCCATATGCTCTTTCAAATTTCCTATTCCCTTCAGAATTGGGTAGAGTCATGTTAGATTTTGAGTTTGAAGTAGCATATGAGAGAGTTCTGGACTCAAACATTTGAAAGCTGATGTCTAGTCCTCTGATTTTTCCTATCCTGCCATTGCTGTGAGGAAGCCAAGTATTCCAAAAAACATAGCTATAAAAAGCAGATCTCTTATATCTCTGACTTATTGGTTGGAAAGGAGCTGCTCTGGACACCTGCTGGAATCACTGCATCCTTAAACCATTTTGTATTAAGCACTGAGTTTCCAGTGCTTCTTTATTTGTGCAGCATACATACATATGTGCACTCACATTGTTTACTGGATACCTATAAATACCTTCCACAAACTCGGCACTTCTTTTCTTTCTCTTTTCCCTCCCTTCCACCCTCCCTCCCCCCCTTTCCTCCGTCCCTCCTTTTCTTCCTTCTTCCCTTTTTTAAGAGATAGAGAGTGTGAGTGGAGGGGGGAAGGACAAAGGGAGAGGGAGAAAGAAAATGTTAAGCAGACTCCATGCCCAGTGTAGAGCCCAACATAGGGTTTGATTCCATGACCCTGAGATCATGACCTGAGCCAAAATCAAGAGTTGGCCACTTACCAACTGAGCCTCACAGGTGACCCTAAACCTCAGTACTTTCAAACCAAATTTACCTCTCCCCCAAAACCTATCACTGTCACTGTTGATGACAGCCTATCTTCTTGCTTTTCAGGTGAGCCACGAACCATCATTTTCTGTAGTCCTTTCTCTTCTTCCTCTGCACATCCAGTTGGTTACCATGTCTCATGCAGCTACTGTCTAAAAACTCACTTGAATACTTGAGTCCTTCTGTCCTTATTGGTCTTCCAAATATGGAAATTAGCGTTTTCTTGAAGTACAAAATATTCATTACATGCAATAATAATTCCAGTTTTATATGTATGTATTTATTCACACAACTAATAATATGTTCAATGCTGCTCTGCAAATATGCTTTTTATAAAATGTTTTGATATTCACATAAGTACGTTCTATAGCCTTCTCATTCTACATAGTGGCTATAAAACACCCTATTTATTAGACAAAAATTACTTTAAAATACAAGTTTAAATTTTAAAATTTCCACTGACCAGCATTTACATTATTTTGATCTTTTGTCAATTCAAAGTAGAATATAAAGAGTGATTTTGAAAAATATTTTTGCATATATATATGCAATATATTTTCTATATGATATATATATATATTTATACATGTTTGTGTATATATACATGTCATGTGTTTGTAATGTTCATAGATATTACCAATTAGCTGTAATATTTTAATTGGTTTCTTTGCATCCAAACTCACTATTCCTTAATTTCTCTTTCTCCCACACTACTATGTAGAAGTCTACAGTGACTTTGATTTTCCATTATGTGTAAGTTTAACTTCCTCTCTATGCAGCAGGATCCTTCATGATCGGACACAAATTATATTTTCTCTTATCCTACTTTTTACCACTTCAGTGTAAACTACTAATGGCTCCATGCCACTTTGCTGTTTGACTCCATGTTTTGGCATATATACCGTCCCCTCTCTCTGGAATACTGTCCCTACCACTTTTTACCCGTAGAACTCTTGCTTATCTGAGTTAAATAACCTGTTTCTTGCACTTGTTTCTGTTGTGGACTTTTAAACCCGTGTTTCTGTGGCCAGCAGCTGGCACAGTGACTTAAGTTTCCCAAATGCCTTTGTTTATATTCAAAATTTTGGACACATATTTAATGCTCTTTTCTCAATTATACTCTAACGGTCTGCCTGTTTATTTTGTAATCAAGGGGTGAACATAGAGAACTCTACTTTTGTATCTAGAATATACACAATGGAGATTTAGCAATTTGATCAGTGTAGGTAAATCCACAATGCTAATTCAGCATTGGTGTGGACTTTATTTTGCCTTATTTTCCTAATTTGGCCATTTTCTCTGATCCTGTGTGTAACTACCAACTCCTACATTTATTTTCTTCTGTGCATTCACAGTGAGCCTGTATTTTGTGCTGAATTCATCCTTTCCTCTTATCTTTATGCCAGGAAGCATGCGATGCTTCGTATGCATTAATTAATTTGCTCATTCTTTCAACTAACTTTTAATGAGCACCTACTTTATGCCAGGCAGTGCTCTTGGCACTGAGAAAAAGAAAAAATCCCTGATCTCATTACATTCTAATGGGGAGAGACAGGCAATAAACAAACAAACATGTAGACTAAATTAACACAGAGATGTTTTTCAGAGAAAAAGAGAGCAGGTAAGGGAATGGAAGGTGGGGGTAAAAGGGCTGTATTTGTAGGGTCATCATTTGAACACAGACCAACTGTAATGAGTGGAATGGCTATGTGAAAATATGGAGGGAGGGTCACGGTATTGGATGCGGCTAGTGCAGGGCCCTTGAGTGAGAATGTGTTTCGTGGGCTCAGCACTAAGAATGTGAACATTCTTGATGAATGAAGAGGGGAATGAAGAGGGGGATTGAAGGAAGTGGAGTAAAAAGGCAGGGAAGTACACGGCCTGCAGAGCCTTATAGGTCCTATTAGGAACTGGGGGTTTCAAAGAATCATTGGAAAGTTTTGAATATAGGAATGACATGATCAGATTCACATATTAAAAAAAAAACAAAAACAAAAAAACTGCTCCGTCTGCCATGGGAAGTTTGCTGATAGCAGATTGAAGCAGGGGGATTAGGTTCATGGCTATTGCCACTCCCCGTGGGGAACACTGGTGAATAGCATGATGATAAATCCTCAGTTATGCAGGCTCTAGTTTTAATAATTTTTGAAGGGACCATTTCTAATTGTCCATACTATTTTAAAGAAATCAGTAAAGCATATGCATAAGTACAACTTAAAAAATTCCATTTTAAAGTTAAAAAGTAGTGTATGATTCAAAATGCCTAATAATTAATGCTACTTATATTTTAAGATAGGGAAATTTTAACAAAGCCACACTTAGATGCACTTTTAATTGGTTTAGGTAGACGTTCCAACCACAAAAAGAGCAGAGTGTTCACATCCAAAAGATAGGCTCTTCTGTGAAGGGTCATTTGATGAAGAAGCTTCTGCCCAGTCCTTTCCGGAAACTTTAAATCAATGGAGAACTGGACATCAAGATGACAACGAGAAACAGAATCCACCTGCAGCAAAAGCAGGTACAGTTACTTTTATCAAATGAATGTTATAAAATAAAGCTGAATTTATCTTATTTATCTCCATTCTCTGTGAATAAAAATGCAGTGTTTAAAAACTGTTAGCATTAGGATAACAGTTTAATGTAACTCCTCAAAGGAGCATTCACTGTACAACCAAGGGTAAGTGGTTTAATATTTATAGAACCCTGACTTGAGCACTGGGGAGATTTGTGTTTGTTTCCTATGTAAATTCAGACTGTCAAATGAATGCAGAATTGGATGCTTTCAGCTCCCCCACTCCTGGCAGAACGTTTTTCTCAGGACAACTGTTCCTTTATTGAACTGTATTTATATATAAAACAAGAGGATCTGTGAGATAGAGAAGTAAAGAATTTTTTGTATGTGTCTTGAAAAAATATAGTTCAAGGACCATTATGAACTTAAGGGGGAGAATTGATTTATCTTTTTTCCCCTCCTGCCAAAAGGAATATTTTTTATTTTTATTTTTCCTTGATGATTTTTGCACCCATATTCTAGACATTGAAGATTGGGTGACTGAGGCACATTCTGTTTCTGTTTTACGTTTCCCAGAATCTTTTGAGAGATATCATACTTCTCAAACTATTTGATTAATTAATTTTATTTCTCAGAATCTTATAGAGACATCCAGTTGTTTTTCACTGAAAATAAAATGTGAGGCAATGAATTTCAATCATGTATCTTTATTGACAGGATCCAATTTATTATTTTTACTTCATTTTTTTTCCAGTGCAGGAATTCTCCTGATTATTCATTTTTTATATTTTTATTCATTTTTTAACATTGTTTATAATTCCTGACGTCAAGGTGTCACATACCATTTTCCAATTAGAACTGGAATTTTTTCTAAATAATTTTCTCTTTGAAATATTTCCCTACCATTGTTCATGCTGCATCAGTTTCATTAATACTTCCAAGATTTTATTTATATACTCTCTTTGTAGCATGTATCTTAATATAATTCTCATTGACTATGTTATTTTATGTGTTTTTTATTTGAAATTTCAAATTCTGATGTATTTTTTATTTTTTAGCTCTGAACGGGAAAAGTCTTCTATACAAATACCTTTTGATTGTCTACTTTAAAAGACTTAAACTAATAAAGGGACAGATATGATAAATCAGATGAGATCAGAGAAGAAAAAAACTTTGTTTTTCATAGTGGTGATAACTATATTATTAGAATAACAATGATTATTTTGCATGATTTTATTATTACAAAAATTTAACCAAGAAGAAAATGAGAATAACCTAATTCAACCATCTAATCAATGTTAACATGTAGTACATTTTTCAATAGACACAGTTGCACCATCATGCACAGGTATAAATGGGGTGTCACTATGAATGCTATTTGTGACTTTTTTGCTTAGATTCTATCATGGACAATGTTACATATAAATACAGTTATATGTCATCGTTTGTAACTGTTGCATAATACTCTGTATGCCAAGATTTACTTAATCAGGATTTTATTGATGGATATTTTGTTTCTAATGCTCACTATGGTAAAAATAAGTTATAATGACCATCTTAGCTCTTTGTGTACTGGTATGATTACCTTAAAATAAATTTTTAAATGTAGAAATACTGTGTCAGTGATTGCTGAAGAGAAATCATTAAGAAGAGGACTTCTGTTGATATGGTATGTGATTTTTCTTGCCCCAGTATATTGTATATATGACTGTGGGTATACCATATGTATACGTTTGTCAATATTTTTCTTTTCCTGACATATTAAGTAGATAGAAAAGAACATTTACAAAATTTGTATAGATTCTGGAGAAAAACAAAGCAGTAAGCACCTGTTCTCTCTCTTCTTTCCTCCTCTCTAAGAAATTGTCACTAACTTAGATTCTGTATTTTTCTTTTTTTTTAATTTTTTTTAAAGATTTTATTTATTTATTTGACAGAGAGAGATCACAAGTAGATGGAGAGGCAGGTAGAGAGAGAGAGAGGGAAGCAGGCTCCCTGCTGAGCAGAGAGCCCGATGCGGGACTCGATCCCAGGACCCTGAGATCATGACCTGAGCCGAAGGCAGCGGCTTAACCCACTGAGCCACCCAGGCGCCCAGATTCTGTATTTTTCATTTAAAAAAATTTCCTTGTAGTTTACTGTATTTTGTGTATCTCTAAATAATATGTTAAATTTGCATGTATTTGAATATTACATAAGTGGAAAGCTAGCATATATATTCTTTTGCAGCCTGTTTCACTCAATATTATTTACTAAACTTTACCCACGAAGACGTGCATAGTTGTATTTTATTCATTTTTACTGCTTAATATTCTTCTGTTATAGGAAATTACCACCATTTACATGTTTAAATGTTGATGGGCTTGGGGTTGATTCCTATTTTGCCATTATAAACAATGCCGGTATGAATATCTTTGTATAGGTCTCCTGGTACCCATGTACACGTTTCTAGGATGTCTTTTCCTAGGAGTAGAATAATTGGATCATAGGCTGCATATGTCTTTGACTCTACTAGATAAAACTGAATTATTTACCAAAGTATTTGTATCAGTTTATACTCCCACCAGTAGATAAGCAGTTTGGTTACCTCCCATTATCACCAATGTTTTGTCAGATTTAAAAATTTTTGCTGCTCTGATAGACATGAAAAGGCATATTTACGTTGTGTAACTCATTACAAGTGATACTGAGTATCTTTTTATATGCTTCTTGGCCATTTAACTTAGTAACATGCTTTGAATTTTCAAGTTTTCTAGTTATTTGTTATTGACTTAAAAAAAATATATTTATTTTTTATTTGACAGAGAGTATGAGCCGGGGGAGGGGCAAAGGGAGAGGTAGAGGGAGAAGCAGACTCCTCACTGAAGAGGGAGCATGACTTGTGGGACTAGTTCCCAGGACCCTGGAATCATGACCCGAGCTGAAGGCAGATGTTTAACCAGCTGAGCCACCTCGGTTCCCCTCTGTTATTGATTTCTAACTTCATTTCATTTTAAGTGAACTCCAAAGTCTCATCTCCTTCAGTGTGAAAGGCACATACTTACAATGGCCTAGAAGTTTCAGTGTAATTTCAAGTCTGTTATCTCTGTGACCTCACCTCCTGTTATTCTCCTTTTGGATTGTTCTGTTTCAGCTACACTGGCTGGCTGACTGTTCCTCCAACACCTACTCCAACACATCAAAACATACGTTTACCTTAAGACTTTGGCACTGTCTATTGAGAAAAACACCCACCATCCCATCAGTATGAATACTGGGACATCTCACACAAATTCTCTCACAAAAGGTAGCCAGAGACCCATGAAAAAATGCCATCAAACTAAAACCCAAGATATGTAGCTTATGTGACACTTTTCAGAGAGACATGTTTCATAGAACCATGTGTCCTAGAATTGTTTTCTATAAGCAGTTCTAAACAAGGGCTATCCTTTTAAATGCATTAAACAGGTAAGAGTCTGCTTCCATTAATATCACTAATCTATTTGCCAGTAGGTTCAGTTATTAACATATTCACAAGCAGATTAACTCAGGTTACCCACTGACTTTATTTCCCGGGGATGAACCCTTGGTAATGGGAGAAGAGTGATGCTTTATCCCCTTCCTCCTCATCAGCTGATAGATCTGGGAGTTATCGCTCAAGCAGAGTGGCTCCTCTTTATGCCTAGTCAGAGAAAAAAGTGAGTCCTCATTTTTAGTTTCAGATTTCCTATCAAGACATATTTTGTTTGGCACTGGAAAGGAGGACCCGTAGTGGAGGGATCTCCTTTTGCTCACAGGTTAGTGCATTCTGGAGTGTTTCTCAGAGCTTCCTCCAATCGCTTTCTTCGACAAAGCTCCACTTTTAGGGGAAGAATATGGGTAGTGTGACTGGAATTCTTTTGGTTCTTTCTATTGCTGGCATTTGGCTGTTCTGGAAGCTAATCTTTAAAGGCTGTGGGGTATGATGTTGGAACTAGTTGGAACTAGTTCTCTAGTTTCAGCCTTCGAAACTAATTTTTCTCTTCCTCACTGCTTCCCTTTCTTCTTCAGAAGTTTTTCTCCTCCTCTTATGGTCAGTTTGGAGAGAGGGATAGTATCCAAGAAGGTGGAGATACTGGTAATTCTGGATTTACACTGCTTTCTTTCCCAGAAATCTCCATCAGTTTTAAATATCTCTGAATAGTGGTTTTAATTTAGTAGTACTTCAGAAATATCTTAAGCATCTGGAAGTGAATTTCTGTGTAGATATAAATTCATGAAGACAGTTGTCTCCTCCAGGTGCCATTCTGAGTTATTTATTTTCTGTTTCCCATAATGTGTAAATATTATTGTCAGTGGTTATGATACATACCTTTATGTGTCTTTGCATTTATAGAATATATAATGAACCTGTTCGTATTTATCATTGAAAAGAATTGGTTCCTTTTAAAAACCTTATGAATCATAAGATTCTTTCATTTCAAGGGATTATTGAAGAAAGCTGTACAGTCATTTAATAAATCACTAATAGTTAACATTTTGCATTAATTAAGCCTAGAACTATTGACTACAAAGCATATTTGCTTCAAAAATGGTGAGTTTTGTATCTTGAGAGATTTAATTTATAGATTAGTTTACATTAATTTTATACATTATATTTATTTTTATAGACTCATTGGAAGAATGTGAAGTACAAACTAATCTGAAAATTTGGAGAGAACCACTCAATATTGAATTTAAAGAAGACAGTCTATCCTATATGGAAAAGTTATGGCTTAAAAAACACAGGAGGTATTTTCTGAAGCTTTGCATTATTAATAAGAAACATAAACGCTATTTATGTTCCTGACTTGTGTGACATGCTTTTTTGTAGCAATTATATATGTGCGCTTCACATTTGCGTAAATAATTTTAAAACAATATTAAATCCCTGTGAAGCTTCTTCTATTCTAATAAGAATTTAAATTTTATTTATGTATGTTATGCACCATTAATTTAGAGTTTGCTAGGAGAAATGCAAATATGTATGTGAAAAAAGGGTACAAATATGGTATAGAATTTAAGAACGATAGCAAAAATGTGTAATGAATGATTATTTTGAAAAAGTATTACTCTTATTTTTTTACATTAGCATAAACTTTTGAGGCTCTACTTTTTAGAATCTATTTTTAAGTTAATTAGACTTTTAATAGTATAGCTTTATTAATAATATTCAGTTATTTTATTCAAAGACTATGTCATTAGATGTGCCATTTCATCAATTGTTCAACAGTTAATTTGTTAAATCTCAGACCAGAATTATGACTGAGTACATGCTAGAGTCATTCACATTTTTATGATCAAATAAGATCCATATTGGGAGGTACCTTTAAAGTCTCACTTTTTCGTATAGCAGGGCTGCTCACACTTTATTGTGCCTGTGAATCACTGGCAGACTGGTAAAATACAGTTTCTTCTTCAGTAGGTCTGGGTGGGACCTGACACTCTGCATTTCTGAATTTCTAACAGCTCCCAGGTGGTACTAGTTAGGTAATTCTGGTCTCTGAACTGCATTTTGAGGACCAATGTGTTGGAGTGCCAATATGTTGAAGGTACCTGAGGAATGGTCATCAAGCTCTTGCTTCACCTTCAATCATATAAAACTCTCCCCTGAGATGGCACATTCCATCTTTGGAACTTTCTGCCTGCTGTAGTATCTTCTAGGGAACTGTAATTTGTGTCTGACTGGTTTCCAAACATGGTCTCAACTCTACCAGTTAAGCCAGTATAGAGCAAATTGAATTCTTCCTTTCCATGGCATTCCTTTGGATTTTTGAAGTCAACCCTCATATCTTCCTTGAAGCTTCTGTTTGATGACAGGTTACTATCTACTTCCATGCCCCTTTAATTGTTTTTCATGTGACATATTTAATTTTTTTTTTTTTTTAGATTTAGTAATAAGGCATACCAAGGAGTTGTAAAACAGTATTAAGATTTCCCACATATCATTCCTTCAGCTTTCCATAATGGCAACATCTTACATAACCATAGTACATGTGTCAAAACCAAGAAATTAACTTTGATACAATATTATTAATCAAACTACAGACTTTATTTGGATTTCACCAGTTTTTCCATTGTTATCCTTATTCTACTTCAGGAGCCAATCCAGGATTCCACATTGCCTTTTTTTTTTTTTTTCTTTCTTAATCATAGCTCCTTATCCATTACACTTCCTTAGTCTTTCCTTGTTTTTCCAGACCCTGACATTTTCCAAGAGTACTTTCCAGTTGTTTCATAGGATATACTCAATTTGGATATGTCTTTTTTTTTTTTCATAATTAGATTGAGGTTGTGCATTTTGAGGAAGGATAACACAGAGAGGATGTGCCCTTCTTAGTGTGTGGTATCACATAATCATACTGTCAGTATATCTTAATACCAGCATGTTAACTTTGAGCCCGTGGTTAATGTGGTGCTCACCGAGTTCCTCCACTGCATACGCACTCTTTTCACTTTGTAAATAATGTTTTGGGCTATTACACAGAGTAACAGGTAGCTTATGAACACAAACATTCACATTTCAGTTTTTAATGATGGAAAGTCCAAGAAAAAGGTGCCAGCAGATTCGGTGTCTGGAGGGAGCCAGCTTCTCGATTCACGGATGGCAGCCTTCTCTGTGTCCTTCCGGGACAGAATGGCTAGGGAGCGCTCTCAGGTCTCTTTTGTAAGGGCATTAATCCATTAATGAGAGCTCTATCCTCATAAAGCCATGACCTCTAAAGGGCCCACATCCTAGTATTATCACTTTGGGGTTAGGATTGCAACATATGAACCATTCTGAACATAGCTCAGCCCTGCTCCCTACAAGGTTCATCAGTCCTCTCACATGCAAAATATATTCATTGCATCCTAAAAGCTCCCAAAGTTTCACTTCTTCTAGTATCAACTCAAGTCTAAAGTCCAAAGTCTCATCTAACTAACATCTAAATCAGATATGGTAAGATTCAATGTGTGATTCATTCTGAGGCAAATTGCTAACTGTGAACCTATGAAATCAAACACATTATGTGCTTCTAAAATATAATGGTGGGACAGGCATGGGATAAATATTTCCATTCCAAAAAAGAGAAATAGGGTATAAGAAAGGAGTAGCAGGGCAAATTCTATAAAACCTTAAGTCTTGAGAATTATCCCCTTCATTGGTGTTCTGTACTCCAAGGCCCATTGGGGTGAAGGTTCCACTTTCCAGACACACTAGAATGGGGGTCCTGCCTTCCAGACACACTAAGGAGTGCCCCCATAGCTATGCTGTGCTGGGGATGGGGTTTCCAAGACATTGGGTGTCTCTGCCTCCATGGTTTTGGGTGGTCCCATTCCTATGATGGCCCTGTGTGAGGTCACATCTTGTGGCTCCCTTGGGCTAAAATCATGTGGCATTTCTAGTTTGGGGTTATAGGGGCTTCCTTACCCTCATAGTTTCACCAGGCATTGCCCCAACAGGTGTTCTTGGCTGTGTGACCTGGATCTTTCTGTGCCTGCAATTGAAGGAATAGCCCTGATGATTTTTGAATTGCCTTTGGAGGTCATTTTTCCATTGTTTCTGATAAAAGCCACAACTTCTATCTGGGTGATTCTGATTAATCTCCATTTCAGATGGCCCTTTGGCCATTTACTTCTTGTTCTCACCTCAATAGGCCCTCTCGTTCTTTTTCAATATATATATTTTGAGAATATTCCAAATATTTACATTTGCTTATCTTTTGGTTAATAATTCTGTCTTTAAGTCATTTCTTCCTTCTTACTTTTTACTATGAGCAGTCTAGAGAAACCAAGCCTCCTCTTCAGCACTTTGTTTAGAAATCGCCTCAGCCACAGAACTAATTTCATCACTCATAAGTTCTACTTTAAATAAAACACCAGGACAAAGACACAGTTTAGCCAAGTTCTTTGCTACTTTATTAATGAAAATTGCCTTTCCTCCAGTATCCAATAATATGTTCCTTATTTCCATTTGGTATCTCAGTAAAATGGCACTTAACCATCCATATTTCTACTGACACTTTGTTCAGGATTCCTTAGGTATTCTGTAGAGAGACTGAGGCTTTTCCTCTGTTCTCCTCTTTTTGAGTCCTCACCAAAATTGTCTTTAAAGTGCTTTCATAACACTATAGTTTTTTTTTCCAGTATGAACTTTAAACCTCTTTCAGCCTCTACCCATCAGTGAGTTCCAAGGCTGCTTCTACATTTTTAGCAGCATCCACCTTCTGGTACCAATTTTTATCTTTGTACATTTGGGATGTTGAAACAGAATATCATAAACTGAGGTGCCTTACAAACAGCCATTATTTCTCAGAGTTCTGGAGGTTGGAAGTCCAAGATCAAGATACTGGCAGACTCAGGGACACCTCGGTGGCTGTTGGCTAGGTATTGGCCTTTGGTTCAGGTCATGATCCCAGGGTCCTGGGATTCAGTCCCACATGGGGCTCCCTGCTCAGTAGGGAGCTTGCTTCTCCCTCTGCCTGCCACTCCCCCTGCATGTGCAGGTACACACTCTCTCTCTTTGTCTCTCACAAATAAATAAAATAAAATCAATTAAAAAAAAGAAAGATACTGGCAGACTCAGAGTCTAGTGATGGCTTGCCTCGTGGCTTATAGGCTCTTTTTGCCGTGTTCCCACATTGCTCTTTTGGACCTCTTCTATAAGGGCATCAGTCCCATGTGGGGGCTGTACTTTCATAACTTATCTCCCAAAGAACCCACCTCTTAGTGCCATCATATTGATGTTAGGATGTCAGCATATGAATTTTGGGAGGGGGCACATTCACATCATAATAACTAATGCAGGTTTTAGGGGAGATACCATGAGATGATATAAAATGCTATTTTTCCTTAAACTTTCCACTACTAATATTAGTATATCAGTGGATTTTGCCAGAAGCAGAATATCTGGGGATTTTCTATTTCCTTCATTTCTTCTATATTTACTAATTAGAATTCTTCAAGGAAGAATATTTCTTCCCCCCTTCCATTTATTTATTCTGTTTATTTGTGTAGACTCCTGGATATGTGTTTTATTTTTTGGATTAATATCCCATACTATTGTTATTTATTTTGTGACTCAAATGGTTCTTGTCTTGACCACTGAGAGCTGATTTAGTTTGACTCCTCTCTGCTTTCAACGTGGTCTCATCCTTTTTTGTTTGTTCGTTGGCTTGCTTGTAACACCTCTTTATTTTTCTGACACTGAAGATACATTTCTGTGCCCTAGGCCAGAAATAATTTTTCCAAATAATCTTGATTCTTTTTTTTTTTTTTTTTGAAAATGGATTCAGAAACCAAGATCTGGATTATAGGTATACTCATGGTTACAAAGGTACCAACAGAGCCTCGGTCTTCTCAGAGAACATCTAGGAAATATATGTAGGTATACTTACCTACTATAAACATACAGCCAAATTTATTTCTGTATCTATCTACCTGAGTATTTGTTAAAGTAAACGTGAGTGTACTCATATCTCTGACTCAAAACCAGCATCACATTCTCCCTT
This sequence comes from Mustela erminea, assembly GCF_009829155.1. Lineage (NCBI taxonomy): Eukaryota > Metazoa > Chordata > Mammalia > Carnivora > Mustelidae > Mustela > Mustela erminea. The sequence continues at coordinate 129,036,965 of NC_045614.1, forward strand.
TGCTTATTTGTAGTTTCTTTCTCCCACAGTAAGAATCCTGGCTTTCATTATCTATGATATATTTATTCCTTTATCATCCTGTGTGTGTGTATATAAATATGTATATAGTATACCACTATATATGTGTGTGTGTGTGTAAATACATATATATTACACTGCGACACACTGTTTGTGTGCAGTGCTTTTTATCTTTAGCCCTCAGTACACAGTCCAAATCTTTTCCTTCAAAGTTGCTAAGGCCATGGCTCTCATTTCTTTCCCACCTCCTTTAGAGTAGTTCTGCCATTCATTCGGTTATGTCCAAATGCTGAGTACTTTTTAAAATTTGAATAGCATAAACTTGTATATGATTCTGTGGGTTTTTACAAATGCCTGGAGTCAAGTGTTCACCGTGGTACCAAACAGCACAGGTTCCATTGCCCCCAAATTTCCTTTTGCTTCCCCTTTGTACTTAACCCTTCTTCCCCAACACATGGGAACTTGCCTTTTTCAGAATGTCATGTAAATGAGAGCACACAGTATGTAGCCTTTTGTGTCCTTTACTTAGCAAAATGCATTTAAGAGTCATCTGTGTTCCTCAGTGAATCAAAATCCCCCCCCCCCATAATTGGGGGAGAATTTCATCATCCTGATGTACGGTTTATCCATTAATCTGTTGAAGAACATCCTGCTGATTTCTAGTTTTTTGGCAATTATGACTAAATCTGTTAGAAACATTTACAAATAAGCTTTTGTTTGAATGTAAGTTTTTAATTCCCTGGGTAAATACCTGGGACTGGGATGACTAGATCATATGGTAAGTGCATGTTTACCTTTATGAGAAACTGTCAGACCATTTCTGCAAAGCACCTGCACAATTTGGGTCCTTTCTCACAATGTGCAAATTCTGTCCACTCTCCATCTTTGCCAGTGCCTGGTAATTTCAGGGTTGTTTGCTTGTTTTTTCATTTGTTTGGTGGTGGTCATTTTCATAGGTATATAGTTGTATCCCCTTGTGGTTTATGTGGCAGGGTATTTAAGTTCATTCATATATTCTTCTGATTATTCCTGTACAACTGCTGTCCAAGCTGTCTATATCTCTTATAAAGTGTAATTCCCATAATAGTCTTTTTCGTATGAAACTCAGTAGTGTGTACCTGTCATTTCATCAGTCTTCAATAAATATCTGTTCAAATTTTGAGGAAAATCTGGTGAGGTAGTCTTATTTTAAATGATGTTTACCCTTGGGGCGCCTGGGTGGCTCAGTGGGTTAAAGCCTCTGCCTTCAGCTCAGGTCATGATCCTAGGATCCTTGCTTGGATCAAGGTCTGCATCGAGCTTTCTACTCAGCAGGGAGCCTGCTTCCTCCCTCTCTTTCTCTGCCTGCCTCTCTGCCTACTTGTTATCTCTGTCTGTCAAATAAATAATAAATAAAACCTTAAAAAAAAAAAGATGCTTACCCTTTATTTATGTGGCATGATCTTTCAAATAAGCATTGGTGCTAGGGTCCCAATATCCAGAGTACAGACCTAGGTCACTGACTACCTAGTTGTTTGTTCATGGGAAAATCCCATAAAATATTTTGATCCACATTTTTTTTAATTTTTTAATTTTTTATTTTTTATAAACATATATTTTTATCCCCAGGGGTACAGGTCTGTGAATCACCAGGTTTACACATGTCACAGCACTCACCAAAGCACATACCCTCCCCAATGTCCATAATCCCACCTCCTTCTCCCAACCCCCCTCCCCCCAGCAACCCTCAGTTTGTTTTGTGAGATTAAGAGTCACTTATGGTTTGTCTCCCTCCCAATTCCATCTTGTTTCATTGATTCTTCTACATTTTTTATCTTCAAAATTTTGAGTCTAGAATAAAGAATCAATAGTTCCAATATTCTGTTGTCTAGATTCTATAAGCATTTGGTTCAGGGCTTTGCTCATTAAATAAGGTAAATTTTTACTTTAAAAGGAGTCCTGGATAATTGTACATTCATGTGCATTTGTGATTGAGGTTTTTTTTTAATAGTATATTTGTGTCAGACTGGAAAGAGGTTTCTGGTGGCCAGATGCCAGTTTGTTTTGACCTTTACTCTTTAAAATTTTCCATCACTTAATTAAATTATAGATGTAAGATGTCATGCCCATCAAATCCGTTAAGAAACAAAGCTGAATAATATAATATAAATATTTTGGAGTGTTCTGATATGTACATTACATATATTAGGAAAATGCACTTAGCCATAGACTGCCAGATTATCAAATTTTATTGCCTTTACAAATTAGGAGAAAGGTTATATAAAGTTAGTGGTTAAGAACATTGACTTGGGGACATGGGCTCCTTGGGTTCAAATTCCTCTTCTGCTTTTACTACTTGAATGACTTTGAGCACTTTGATTTACTTCTTTGTGCCTCAGTTTTCTCATCTGTAAAATTAAGATAATACTGGTACCTATTTAATATTACCTATTAATATTTAATACCCCAACTTAGTTTGAATAGAGCCTGGTACATTTTAAGCTTTGTATCAGTGCTACACAGAATTATCATTTAGAGGGCCCTGACTTTTACACGAGGACTCCATGAACTGGCATGGTCTGGAAGGGCTGTAGCTACTTATATTCTTGATTGAAAAGTACCACTTTCCTGACAATTTGGGAATATCCTCTGGAATCAGATGCATAATCTTGACCTCTGAGAATTCCTGTGTCTTGTTGCCTTCTATATGAGTTGGGCCATATCAGACCTCATTAACTGGGAGATAAATGTGACAGCCAGAACATACTGCATTCACATTGTAGGAGCAGATTTTATCATCCTACTGGCTTGATGAAAGTTTAGAAGAATATCTTTAGGTTCCCTTAGTACCTATCAACATGTTACGTAGGCTGTGATACAGCACATATTTGTAAATTAGGGGTTTTTTAAAAAGATTTATTTGAGAGAGAGAGAGAGAGAGAAACATGAGAGGGCAAGGGATAAAGCAGATTTCCCAGTAAGCATGGAGCCTGATGGAGGGCTTGATCCCAGAACCCTGAGATCATGACCTAAGCTGAAACCAAGAGCTGGCCACTTAACCAAGTGAGTCACCCAGGGGCCCTCATAAATTAGCTTTTTTTAAAAAAAAATTTATTTTATTTATTTATTTTTTAATTTTTTAAAAAAGATTTTATTTATTTATTTGACACTCAGAGATCACAAGTAGGCAGAGAGGCATGCAGAGAGAGAGGAAGAAGCAGGCTCCCCGCTGAGCAGAGAGCTCGATGTGGGACTCGATCCCAGGACCCTGGGATCATGACCTGAGCTGAAGGCAGAGGCTTTAACCCACTGAGCCACTCAGGCGCCCCATAAATTAGCTTTTTAAATAGTGTAATATGTTTCATGGGCTCCATGTGACTTCTGCAAGAATGCTGACTTCTATCATAACTTTGATTTTCATTCTAAATGAATAATAGTAGGACATGCAATTGAGAAATCCTGTGTGGGGGTTTCTGGATGGCTCAGTTGGTTAAGTATCTGCCTTTGGGTTAGGTCCTGGTCGAGCCCCATATCCATTTGCCTGCTCAGCGAGGAGTCTGCTTCTCCTTCTCCCTGTGTCCCTTCCCCTGCTTGTGCTCTCTCTCTCTCTCTCAAAAAATAAATACATTTTGAAAAAAAAAAAGAAAAATCTTGTGTGATGTTAATTTAATTTATAAAATTATTTTAGTAGATTAAGATTCTCTTATACAATCATACTTCTGTGAATTAGAGGCATAGCTTTGCTTTCATCATTAATTTTGTATACTCACTTGTTTGTGAAATAAATCAAGATCTCATCAGGGAAAATTTTACATAATAGATTTTAGTCTTATAATTGCTTCTTTCTTGTTTCGTAGAACTCCACAGGAGCAACTTCGATACATGCTACCCGATACATTCATACCTCAATGTAAAACAGCGAGTGAGGCACAGTGTTCCCAGAATGAAAGTGATGAAGATAGTGATGGTTAGTTCAGACTTATTTGATATTGTCTAATTTATCATTTCAAATTTTACACACTAAGCATTAGTCAGCATCTGCATTTATTTATTTACTTATTACTGTATTATCTTCAGTTGGACTAAGCACCCTTTGTCTCTAGATCAGAATCAAGCACACTCCTCTTCCCATTCCATAGATTTACTTTGCCTTAATTGTATCATTTTATTTATTTAAACATTGAATGTTAAGAAAATGTGTATTTTAACTTGAGGTGGGGAAATTGATAACATTTACATATTAGTGTAGATGTACAAGAGAACATTATTATAGTCAACAATAGTTGACGATAGGGAATTATCAGGTGAAGTATATTCTTAAGATATTATTTCCTAATCTTATATCCTAGTTGAGGAGACCAAAGTACAGTACCCAGCGCCTTTTCTGCCAGTAGAAGAACTAAACATAGAGAGACCTGAGCCATCTCTAAAAATAGTTGAACTGGATGATGTAAGTGCATAATGACTGCTCTGTTACCTAACAAGAAATTTCAAAACACGTAATTACAACTATGTATTATATTCAAGAAGACTTTTCTCATAATTCAACATTGTTTGGAAGGAAATTTATAAGAGTTTGAATTAAATATGTTGAAAGGAGTAAAACAGTATTATTTTTAGTGTAGGCAGTCTATTTCTGAGCTGTACTGATACTGTGCCATTTTTGGAAGTGTGTAGTGTGGGAAATGTACTACTTTTAACTTATATAAATGTAGTTTAGTGTTTGTTTTGCTTAGGTCTTTATGTTATCAGTCTTTTTAAACAAAAATTAGTCTCCTAATATCATATCTGTTTAATATAATTTGTATACATGTTGTTTCTTGAACGCCATCTAATATTACTTTCTATTTAAAGGAAAAATAGTACTAAGATTTAAGGGATTTAGTATAATAATAACTTGGATACAAACCTCTAGAAGACAAAAAGTAAAATCAACAGGAGCTCTTGCCAGTCAGGGGTAGAGCTTTTGTGAAAGGTTTAAGTTTTGACAAAACTTAATGTGTCAGCACATTTCTGACTTTCTAGTTATCTGGTAGCTGAATGTACAACTTGTCCTCAATATTTCTCTCCCTGTGGTTCTCATAGAAAAAGACTAGAAGAGAAGAAGTATCTATTTAAGGACCACTTTCTTCTTTCGGTTAATAACTTCTGCTCTTTTTGCATGTATGCCTAGAAACATTTTAATTCTCTTCTGGGTAAATTTAAGATATAGAATAAATAAACACATGTGCTTGCATATATATGTGTGTGCTTGTCATTATTTTGTTGAAGCACAGAGTAAGCTTAAAAACATGCTGTTCAGAGGACTAAAAACACTTCAGTCACTAGCCTACTTGGCACTTAGTAGGTACGTAATAAAACAGCTGTTAGTGTTATTTCTAGGTGTGATAGTAGGGATAAAATGGCTGACACAGCAAATGCCCTCAACAAATAGTTGTATTTGTTTAGTTCTTCTAGAACTCATGTTCTATGGCACATAGCCAGAAAGCTAATGACATTATTTGTAGGAAGAAAATTCTCTAAATACTACATACTTGTTAGCTGGTTAATGTGTAATACATTTATTGAATATACTGATATTATACTACATGTATTTAATAAGACTTATGAAGAGGAATTTGAAGAACCAGGAGACCCAGTGCCCTACAAAGTTGAGTTAGCAGATGCAGATAGTCAACAAAGGTAAGATCTTGCTAACTCACTTTTGATGCTTATTAAAAACCTACTCTCAAAATCAACTATTTCTTTACATGAGAAAATCATGATGTAAAAAACATGTGACTTCAATGTTAGAATATATTTTACTAAAGCCATGTTTAAATTTGTGTACAATATTGCTAATATTTGCCAACATTCAATAGTAAGCAACATGGTTATAATGGTATGTTTATATTCTTACCTAGTATCTGGATTATTTAATAAATACTTCTGATTTTAGCATCGTTATTTGAAGTAACTTACCAAGGGTGATGTGTGTCATATGAGCTTTCTTCTTTTCTCCAAAGATACTCTTTGAATTGTTCTTATTTTAGTTTGCTATGAACCCTAAATAAAAAGTTATATTAATGATTAGTTTGAGAAACAAAAGGGCTCCCAAACTATAGATTAGTTACTAGGTAGATTTTACTATGTGATAAATAAGTATAGTATAGTATAGTATAGTATAACAGCTCACTTTGTAACTTTTTTTTTTAGAATTTTGTCATTTCCAAGAGAAAAATAATAGCTGTATCTGTTAGTAATGATAAAAGGACTCTGGGTCTTCTTTGCTTTTAAAACTTCAGCCAGGGTTTCATGTGTTTTGATTACAAAGTATTAAGTTGGGTAAAGAGCAGAGTGAGATTTCTGTTAAGTAGCTCCTATGCCAATTTTTTGCTTATACATTCAGATCAACTTAAGCCCTATCAGCATTTTGGAATAGCAGTGGGCCTAAGGGATATCCTTGGACCTGTCCCTTTCCTAAGGGAAAAGACCCGTGTTTGGACACAGAGACCCAGATGTCTAGCAGCCAATGTGCTTTTCGCAGGAGATAACCTTTTAGTCAGTAGATAAAAGATTTGTATGAACTACTGTATTCCTAAGAAAATGAATGACGTATCTGCTCTCTAATTTGGTTCTTTTATATGTCTTATTGCAAGTCTTGCTTTGACTTCCACGTAGGGTATTACAGAAGGCAGAGAAAGTTACTGATCATGGTTTGGCAATGCTTTTGTCTCTTGGGTATGGAGGTGCCTGTAGAGTTTCTTCCCTTTTTTTTTTTTAAAAAGATTTTATTTGTCAAAGAGAGAAAGAGAGAAAGAAAAGGGGCGTACAAACAGGGGAGTGGCAAGCAGAGCAAGCAGAGGGAGAAGCAGGCTCTCTACTGAGCAAGGAGCCAGATGTGGGACTTGATCCCAGGACTGAGCCTGAGGTGGGAGTCGATCCCAGGACCCTGGGATCATGACCTGAGTGGAAGGCAGACGCTTAACCCCCTGAGCCACCCAGGCATCCCAAGTTTCTTTCTTTCTAAGGAGAACCATAAAGAATCATAAGTGACACAGTAGCATAATCCAGTTTTTATGTGGTACTATGTAAAGCTTGCATAATGGATATTATTAAATATTAGATATTTTAAAATATATTATTCAATTCATAGAAAGTGTTGTTTGAATTGTACATATGCAAGTATATAGTAACTATCATTAAAAATTGAAAATAAATATCATCTATTGCTTTTTAACCCACTGAGCCACCCAGGTCCCCCCCTTTTTTTTTTTAAAGATTTAATTTATTTATTTGATAGAGATCACAAGTAGTCAGAGAGGCAGGCAGAGAGAGAGGAGGGAGCAGGCTCCCTGCCGAGCAGAGAGCCCAGTGCGGGGCTCTATCCCAGTACACTGAGATCCCAACCTGAGCCAAAGTCAGAGGCTTTAACCCACCACGTATTGCTTTTTGACTCTGATAGTTCATTGATAAACAAATAAAAAGTTTATTTAAGTAATAAAACCCTGATTTTACCAGATTTCAATACACTAGTAGATAACTCTCCATTTTTAGAAGAAATAATATCAAGAACAAACTTATTTCAGAATATTTTTTAAAAGAGGTTTTCAATTGACATTGTTCATCAAATCAGATCTGACCAGTTACCTCCTTCTTTAAAATCCATAATACTATTTAGTTACTTGTGGTTTAGAATGTGTCCATAGTAAGGTTAAAAAAATATTAAATTAATGTGAATAACCCTATTCCCTGAAGGTTTTACTGTAATTTTAATAAGATGGGCCTTTTTACGTTCTTTTCTATATCATTTCTTTCAATTCTTCTCTTTTGTTTACCCTGAAACATGAAAGTTGCACATTTCATGATTATCAGAATACTTTTCTATATGAAACTGACATCCATCAACGTCATGTTTCCACCAAGGAAAAAACAGACCTCTTACATCTTCATCTGAACAACAGCTCTTCTTACTGTAAAAATAACTCAAAAGGTAACTTTTTTCCTTATAGATTAATATTATTAACAATAAATGTTGGCATGTTAATAAAACCAGTAGGTATTGCAGTGTGTAAAAGCTTTTCTTATTATGATGTTTATTTTAAGCCCCAAAAATTTAGTACTTAGAAACACTTGGTTGAAGATATAGTTATCTAGCAAATACTCTCTTCAGTCAATGGGGAACAGTGTCTGTAATCAGAAGAAAAGCAGGCAATGTTGGCTGGTCTGTCTAAAAGTTATTGTGGACTGAGCTAGCATTTAAAAGGTTACATGGGCAGGCTTTTAGTGAAGAAAATCTAATTGACACCTTGTTGCCTGCCTTGCATTAAATCTCCCAAAATATTCAAATTTGAGGTAAAGTTTCACATAATTGATAAAACCAAACAAAACCAATCATCATGTTTATATATCTACATTGTTATTACTAATAAATTCCTTAGAATTTATAGATTAGAATTCTGGGTGTAAATGTCTGGTTTCAATTTCCAGATGGTGAGAGCACCATTTAAAGACAGTCACAATAAATTATCTTAGTCCGGGAAGTCAAATTTCATTTCCATTTCTGTCTTAAATCATTGTATGACCTTGAATATGTCACTTGCGTTCTTAGATTGCATTTTCCTAAACTAAAACATAGGAACTAGATTATTTCTAATCTGCCTTTCTAATATAATTTTATTCTCTTTAGAATTTTCAGAAAAACTAATAATGTTTCTTATATGAAAGATTTGAGAGATACTCGAGAGCATTATTTAAAATAACTAGTTATAAAACTGATGATTACTTTTGATTGGGTAATAGATGGTAGAGCCATGATTTGTGATAATCCTGCTGGTCTTGACATCTTCAACTAATAAGCCTCTAAATTATTATGACCAACTATGAACTATATCCACATGGGAATTTAGGACTTCACAGGGCTCCAAAAAGATATTTTCTTACCTACCTGGAGCATGGTGTTCCAGTTGTCTTTGAGGAAATGCTGAATATAAATATCCATTAAGTGTTACTTTACAAGATACTTGATTTATGTAAATAGACTTGACTTTTTAAAGCAGTTTTAGGTTCACAGCAAAACTGAGCAGGATATACAGATCGTTCCCTTATACAATCTGCATTCACAGACTCATAGCTTCTGCTACCGTCAACATCCCAAACCAGAGTAGTACATTTTTTACAATCAACAAACATATATTGACACACTATTATCACCCAACATCCATAGTTCACATTAGGGTTCACTCTTGATATTGTACATTCTGTGGGTTTGGACAAATTTATAATGACATGTATCCACCATTATAGTATCATAAAAAAATCATTATAGTGCCCTGCCTTTTTATGTTACCTCCCTGCCTCCTAACTCCTGGCAACCACTGATCTTTTCACTTTATAGTTTAGCCTTTTCCAGAATGTCATGTATGTATGTCAAGCTGGAATGATATGATGTGCAATCTTTTCATATTGGCTTTTTTCACCTAGTAATATGCACTTAAAGGTGCCTCCATGTCTTTTCATGGCTTGATAGCTCTTTTTTTTAGTACTGAATAATATTTCATTATCTGGATGTATCACAATTTATTTATACATTCACTTATTGAAGGACAACGTGTTGATTCTGGATTTTGGCAATTATGAATAAAGCTGTTATAAACATCCATGTATATTTGAAGATAACTTTTCATCCCACTTGGGTAAATACCAAGGATTGCAATTGTTAGATCACCTAGTAACAATATGTTTAGTTTTGTAAAAAAATCACCAAACTGTCTTCCAAAGTAGCTGTACTATTTGCATTCCCAAAGCAAGAAATGAGACTTCTTGTTCTCTACATCCTTGCCAGCATTTGGTATTGTCAGTGTTTTGGATTTTTGTCATTCCAAAAATTGTGGGGTGGATTTCATTGTTGTTTTAACTTGCAATTCCCTAATAGCATATGATGTTGAGCACCTCTTCATATGCTTATTTGCCATCTATGTATCTTCTTTGATGAAGGTCTATTAAGGTGTTTGGCCCATTTTTAAATTGAGCTCTCCATTTTCTTACTGTTGAGATTTTAGATTTTTTAATATTTTGGAGATATAATATTCATGAGATATGTATTTTGCAGATATTTTCCCTAAGTCTATGGCTTGTCTTCTCATTCTCTTGGCAGCGTCTTTTACAGAACAGATTTTTAATTTTAATGAGGCTCAGCTTATCAATTATTTGTTTCATGGTCCTGGTCTTGGGGTGTGTCTTAAAATGTCATCACCATACCCAAAATCATCTAGATTTTTAGGTTCTAAGGGTTTTATAGTTTTGCATTTCATATTTAGGTATATCATTCTTTTGAGTTAATTTTTGTGAAGTGTGGAAGGTCTGTGTTCAGATTATTTTGGAGGCATGTGGATGTCCAACTCTAGCACCACTTGTTGTAAAGAATGTCTTTTTTCCATTATTTTGCCTTTGCTGTTTGACAAAGATCAATTGACTATATTATGGGAGACTATCTATAGATTCTCTGTTATGTTCCATTGATGTATCTTTCTATACTTTTACCAATACCACATTGTCTTTGTCACTACAATTGTTTAGTATTTGAAGTTGTGTAGTGTCAGTCTTGTGACATTGTTCTCCTTCCATATTGTGTTGGCTTTTCTGGGTCTTTTGCCTCTCTATATAAACTTTAGAATCATTTTATCAATATCCACAAAATAACTTGCTGGGATTTTAATTGGGATTGAATGACTCTATAGATTAAGTTGGGAAGAAGTGATATTTTGGCAATATCGAGTCTTCCTGTCTGTGAACATGGACTATCTCTCCATTTATTTAGTTCCTTGATTTCTTTCATCAGAGATTTTTGTTTTCCTCATATAAATCTTTTACATATTTTAAGTTCACTCTTAAGTATTTCAGTTTTTGAGTACTAATGGCATTGTGTTGTTAATTTCAAATTCTACTTATTCATGTTGTTGTATGGGCAAGTGATTGACTTTTGTATCTTGATCTCGTATCCTGCAACCTTGCAATCATCACTTATCAGTTCCAGGAGTTTTTTGGTTGATACTTTCAGATTTTGTACATAAATAATCATGCCATCTGTGAACAAAATTAGATTTATTTCTTCCTTCTTAATCTGTATACTTATTTTCTTTTCTTGTTTTATTGCATTAACTATGACTTGTACAGTGTTGGAAAGGTGTTGTGAGAGGAGACATCCTTGATTTGTTTTTGATGGTAGGGTTAAATCATCTAGTTTATTGTTAAGTATGATGTTAACTCTAGGGCTTTTTATAGATAGTCTTTATCAAGTTGAGGAAGTTCCTTTTTGTTTCTGGTTTGCATCTATTGATATGATCTTGTGATTTTTCTTTAACCTCTTGATGTGACATATTCAATTAATTGGTTTTCAAATGTTGAACCAAGACATCTGATTTTTATGGCTTACTGGGCCTTCCACTGAATAGACTAAATTAAATCATACCTATACTTTCTTCATCATATTTTAAAGATCATTAAGAGGCAGCTTTGTCACCTCTTCAGCAACATTTGATCCTTATAATAGAATTTTGCAATCTTGCAAAAATATTGCAGAGGTTAGTTGTAGACATTTATATAGAAGAAATAGCATCTTTTTGTACCAAAAAATCAATTAATTTCTATTGAAGTTTAGGAGGAAAATGCAGCATTATTATGGAAGTTTCCTTAAGTTGAACAGTTTTTATAAAGTTATGCTTGTAAAAATATTTCTCTGATATACAAGTTACTGTATTTCTCATAGTACTTGTGGTAAGAGGTGGTAGTTGTTGGAAATGGAGGTTCTAAATACTATGTGTAATTGCTAAGCTATACAAACATTTGATTGCAACAAGTAAGTCCTTTGGGCAGCAAGGCAGAATTTACATCACTGGAGAGTATTTTAGTCATAGCCTTTACTATTTTATACCATCTATTTATAGAGAGAAGATATTTATATTGGAAAGAGCATAGGGATAATCAGATGAAGCTATATTCCATCTGGATAATGATAAACATACTGTTAGTTAAAATGAATGCAGTATGGTATAAAAATTGTTAAAGAATTTTTATTCTTCTTAAAATTAAGACCAATGTTTCACAACCCTGGCTGCACATTATAATCACCTGGAGAACTTTGTGGCGGGAGGTGGAAGAAGCAGTGCTTGAATCCCACTCCCAGTGTCTGATTTAATTGGTTTGGGGTCAGGCTCATACACTGACAATTTTAAAGAGTACTTTCAGGTGATTCCATTGTGCACCCAGGTTGAAAACCAATGATCTAAAGCAACTCATTTATTTAAAGCAGACATAATGAGGTGGTGACTAATATAATCTTGCTCATTTTGTAGCTTTCCAGAGGCAGGTGTCCCAGCTGAAACATTTTCTGTGCCCCTAACTGCTACTGCTCTTTCATCTGCAGATCTCCCCTTGCCCTCACCTCATCACTAGGCATGTTAAAGAAAAGACGCAAAATGTGGAAATAGGGTTCTCTCTGCATTATTTTTCATAAATTGCCAATATAAAACTGGAGTGGGAGAAGATGTAGGAAAGTGGGAATTGAACCACAGGCTGAAGTAAAAATGTGCATCAATTTTGACATTTCATTACAACATAAAATCTTGCCTCCTTCCTTTAGTCTGGTCCATTAAAGTTTGAATATATCAGTAAATTATGATTATCATTTATAAACATTAACAGAGTAAATGTATTTTAACACTGAGATCTCGGTAAAGAAATGTTGATAAAATAGTGCTTATTGATAAAGGTTTACACTACAAAACTTTTGGTTTATTAAGTTTAGTTAATTTATTTAAGTTTTGTAAATAATTGTTTTCAACAGCAGGAACTTCAGATACTGAATTTGAAATCATTGTGGATCCTGATGTTTATTTTCCTGCCATTAAGAAAATAGGGGAAAGCAGCATTTCTGAAAGAAATTTCAAGGATAAAATGATAGATACAGAGAGTAATCAAAAGTCTGGTGATTCCTGCGTATCACTTGAGAGCAAGGCTTCTTTGCCAAGCATAGATTTAAAAAAACCTTCCATTAAGGAGCAGTTACCTCAGGACATCAAAGAATCCTTGGAATTTAGCAATCTGCATGAGAGGCCAAACTTTGAAGATTCTAAAGCTACGGAGTCGCCACTGGTAAATCTCTATTGTGTTTATTACATTAAAAATTTTATATGAAATGTCATAAGAAAATTTTATATTGACATCTTATATTCTTAAACATTACTACCTATTGAAGTTAAAATTTGCTACCTTATCTTATCATGAGACAGTTGAAGAATGACTCATATGGGAAAGAATGTTAATGACCTATAGGAAAAATTCTAATATGGTAAATGCCATTATAACAAACGGTTTTATGTGACAACACTTTAAGGCCCACCTCATGCACCATAGTAAGAGAGCTGTTACTTTTCTAAATGAAATTTATTATTAGAAATAATTTAGCATAATAAATCCTTTCTAGCTTTTTACAGTATATAGTCACTGTTAAAATGAAATAAATGCAGATATGTAGATATAACTAGTCTTTGTGGCTTAATGTAAGTACAAGGTTTTAAAGGTGGTTCCTTCAGAAAAATGGCTAATAAATAAATAGGGGTATAGTTTTCATTTCATCTTAGAGGAAAAAGTAAAGTAGCTCGTCATTGCATTAATGCCCAGTTTTGAAACTATATTTGAATCTCTGTTCTATACATAAAAATCTTAGGTAATCATGATTACCTAATACAGATTTTGGAAATTAGGCAAGTCAAATGTTTTAACAACCCTTCAAAGTTATATGAAATGAATCTTCATGACGCCTAAAGTGAAGGTGGGACCAAAACCATAGAAGAATGACTATGGATTTGTTGCCCCTTCTGCTTGGGGGATTGGATTAGGGGCCCAGCTTGTGATGGGTCTTCTTCCTTTTTGAAATGCAAAATTGGAACTGAGACCTTTGCAAAAGCTTTTGATCCGTAGAAGTCTTCTCGGTCACTGGAAGAATACCCTGGGAGACATGCTCACAGATGCAACAAGATGAAGAGAAACTGATTTCTGCAGAGGAACTGGGACAGATCAATAAAATACCTTACCTGAAAAATGGAAATTTTGGGCTTTCATTTAACATAGGTTTACAGTTTAAATATATATTTCTTGCTTAGGAGCTCCAAGCCAACAAATTCACATTAATTTTAATCCATTTCTGTTGATACCTTAATGTGTCTGCCAGAAGAAATCCAATTCCTTCTAGAAGACATTCTCACAATTTAGCTGATGATAGATCTCAAAAACAAAGCCTCATTGCAGAGGAGCTTTTCTTCCTCCTCCCTCAGTGAAGAAAGCAATCAGACTGAATTTCTGCCAACAGAACTCTAATTTTCCAATTTCCACATGGCCTCATGAAGAGGACTAAGTGACAACCTACACATGCATTGTCCTGTGTTAAGGGAGAGGAATCCTAGAGCACAAGGACCCCAATTCTTTTATAATGGGTGCAAGCCTGCCTGACCTGTGCCCTAGGGCGAGACATTCTCTGCTGTAACCTAATAAAAGGCGGTTGGCCAAAGCTCACAGATATGTAATCTGTGGTAATTTGTATAACGGAAAGCAATCTAGCAGTTAAAATGAATGGCATAGGACTATTTCTATTTATATGGATCCATCTAAAAAAATATGGCATTAAAATTTAAATGTAAAAGGACACGTAGAGATAAGTCAGTATTTTTGGAAACATTTAAGACATAACTTTTTATGGATACATTCAGATGTAGTAATAGTCAAAAACATGCATTGGAATTAAGTATGTCTACTTCAATGCAATAATACAATTAGCTCTAAAGACTAATTTTTTGGCATGGATATCTGAAGCAAATATATATTTTTTAAGATTTAAAAATCTTTATATGAATTTGAGAGGGTGGAGGAGAGGCAGAGAATCTGAAGAGGACTCCATGCTGAGTGTGGAGCCTGATACAGGGCTTGATCCTACTAATGTGAGATCATGACCTGAGCGAAACCAAGAGTCAGACATTCAACTGACTGAGGTACCCAGGCACCCGTGAAATGAATATTTTAAATTACTGATATTAAATTGTGTGATCAAGTCATGTTATATATAATATATATCTACATACTTAAAGTATTTCATAATTAGAATTGAAGCGTTACAGAGCTACTAACCATATTTTGATTACTTATACTACTATAGTAAAAAAAAAGTGGTAAAAGATTATGTCACAGAAAACAGTGCTTTATATATTGTGATAGAATCTACTTTGTTTTAATCTGTGATGACTAGACATGAATTGTTTTTATTCTCTTCCTGCTGTAGTAGAAGCTATTCCTTGAGCAGAGACTACTTAAAAATCTATGTTGCTGCAGTAGAAAATTTAAGATTGAGCAGTGGGGGCAGTTTTTAGCAGTAGTATTACTTGACTTGCACTGGAGTGCACGATCATTCATTTTGCACTTCAGTTTTCAGAAACTGAGTCCTTCGTGAAGGTGGAAACTGTGGAATTCAGTACCAAGTTGTAGAGCAGCAGCAGTGGAATAGGGCCGGGTGCCAGGAAGAGCATGGACTAGTTAGGGGCTCTTGGTTCTGGTTTTGACACCATCAATAGTAGTCTGGGAAACAAACCAATCCACTTTCTTTTTCTTATCTCTCAACTGATGCTTTACAAAAACGCTCCAGATTTGCAGTTGTCTAATACAAATAAGAGCTGCACTAGAGCTGAAGGGTTGCTATAAATTGAAAATCAGTGTCCTGGACAACCAGGGAAGATGCCATGAATAGAGCCAACTTAGATTTGTCTTTGAAGGAGGTGCTTTACTGGTCACTAGCTTTGTTTTGTAACGTTTTATCATTTATATGACTTATAAATTTGAATGGACTTATCATAATTTTTTGTGTTGTTTACTGCCTGGAAACAGACTGCATTTGGGCATTAATTAGATCCATTAGGGAACTGTTAAATACTGAAAGCACTCTGATTATGTTTTAAGCCCATCTAGAGCTCTCACGTCTGAATCTCTAATCTGTTACTTACTAGAATCATGTATGTTTTAATCCCATTAATATTCTTCCCTAGGATGAAGCATATCACAAAATGAATTTGTAGGGCGGGAAAATAAGCCTATGCTTCACATCAGCCAAACCTAGGTCTGCTAGTTTCTAATTGTATGACCTTCTCAAATAACTTAGCTCGCTCTTGCCTCGGTTTACTACATAGATGTTTGTTTCATAATGAATATTTTGTTAACTTGGATTTTGTCCATGACAAGTTTTATTCCCTTTGGTATTCTACTTTCATCTTTGAAATTAGTTTATATATAGACAAAGATACTAATTCAAAAGCACAGCATATGAGGAAGAATCTGTTTTCCGGAGTAACTTAGGCACGAAGACACTAAGGGAAGAAAATAAAAGGAGGGAGAAAGGTGACCTTTTCTTTTGTGATCTTCTGTCCTTCTTGGATTGATGACAACTTTCAGATAATTACGATAATTGTGGTTTATATATTTTTCAGGACTTACTATATATAAATGTTGTGTTGTTTTCTATGTCTTCACTACAAGAACCTAAATCTGATGAGGAGAGAATTTGTGCCAAGAACATAGTAGGTGCTCAATGAATGAATGTGCTGCTTTGTGTTGATGAGATAAAATAAACTTAATTTTGTTGAATATTTTGTTTCCTAGTTGTTACAAGAAATAGCCCTCAGAAGTAAGCCTATAACTGAACAATATCAAGGACTTGAAAGATTCTTTGTTTTTGATAAAAATGAAAGACTCAACTTACTTCCTTCTCATAGCTTAGAATGCAGCTATTCCAGTACTAGGATTACAACTGCAGGTAAATTCAGACATGAAATCAGATGGCCTGTGGACCAAACTAACAATTTCCTGACATTTTTTTTTTTAAACAGCTCGTCCTCATTTTCGGAAATACTGGGCAATTCTGTTCAATGAATAAAGTCATTTTCTTCTTCTCCAGCTGAAATTATTAACCCTCTGTGAGTTGCCACATATTTATATTTGAGGCTACTCTCAGAATGTGAGAGAATATAAGTATAATGAGACTGAGGAGAGATTATTTTTAGAATTTAGAAATGTAGCCTTTACTAAATTGTGAAATAGAAATTCTTTGAATCAGTTAATTAGCTGCTAAGTATTGTATGATGATTCTTAAATACCATCCTAAAAGCAAATATAAAAACTCAGGATTTATAGGAATTTTTGAAACATAGCTGGAATTTCCTTCTGCAAGTTCTGGTATCACCTATATTCTTAGGTTTCCCATGTATTCAGATATGTTTATTCATGTACTTTTATGCTTTATGTTATATTGTTATATACTTAAAGTATTTATTTTTATTATATATTAAGTATATTGTTATATACTTAAGTATTTGTTTTTATTCAAATGTATATGTGATATCTTTGCAATTTAGTTTATTTCTTTTTATTAAGCTATGCAAATCTAATGTTTTTATTATATATTTATGAGATTTCTGTCTTTTATAATATATCCCTCACTCTTATCAATGTTCCTTATTTAGATTATCCAGTAAGATGATGAATAAAATAAAGCCATAATATGGATCTCTCTGCTTTTTAAGATTTAAATTAGCTTACAGTTTTTCCATTTCAGGAGACAGAGAGTGGATTCCAGACCGTAGCATAAGTACATATGCTGATAATGCAGTCACCTTGGGTGTTCAGCAGAGTGCCCAGAACCCGTCAACGAGTAGAACACAACGAAAAATGGGTAAGATCAGCTGGAAGGCCACAGTGCCATACTGATGACTCACTGTGTTTTTTAGTTTCTCTGAGCAGTTTACTAGGTACCTGAAAATTAGTTTTTGCAGTTTCATAATGTGAACTTATTCATTTTACTGGCTGCCTTACATTTTTTTTCCAAAACCAAAAAAGCAAGACTTGTCATATTCTTCTCAACAAAATGAGTTCAGTCTCTTAGTTATTTTTGCTACAATGTATTAGTAAATAGTATTTTTTAAATGTAGCTCAAGGTATGGTGTGTATTTTAAACAATCCTCATAAAGTACATACTCAGTTTTATTACACTCTGGGACACAGTGTATTTGTTCTAGATTTTGCATATCATATACTTGGTTCACATTATGATCAGACATAGCCATTTGTGAAAGGAATGGTTTATGTTAAGATTGCTTTCTGTAGCCATGGTTGAGACACCTCTGTTCTACATCTCGTGCTGAATATGTTAACCCTGAAATTTTGATTTACGTTCATTGACTCCATTCACTAACCAAAATAGTCTTAAGATTGTCTCTATGATAACTCTTTTGAATGTTGAATCTCACTGTAATATTTTCCTAGAGAATGTACGCAGAGAATTTTGACATCATTAAAATCAGTAGTTTTATTATGTCATTATTATTATTATCCAAGAACACCTGTTGCAGTAAGTTTGCTTTATACTGAATTTCATGTGAAGTTGCTGTAGATGACTGATGAATTAAGGCAATTCAACAGACATGTGTTGAGTATGTTGGCCTGATGCTGGGCCCTGAGGAAAAAGGGATGCGTAAGTCATGTTCCCTGATCTCCAGGAGCTCACAGGTTTAGGAAGAACGCTTGACAAGGGGGTTATTTGCCTTCATCTGAATGCCATCTTCAAGCCAGAGATTTAATTACAGATGATTTGTCCAAATATGCAAAATTTATATGTCTCTCTTGCCCTAAATCCTATGATTCAAACTCTGGCTAGCTTAGATCCCTTTCATATGCATTTATGTTGATAATCTGCCAGATTTAAAACATTTTTTTTTTCATGAAATAACCATCATTTATTATAAATGTTTTTTGGCTCTATAATTAGGTACCTGTTCTCACATCAAAGTCTCAAGCAGCTTCAAAACTTCTGGTAGCTTCATCTGGAGGCAGCCAAAGGAACTGTTTTAAGTTACCACATATTGCTGAAAACAAATTCATATGCATGCTATGAGAAATGTGTTATCAGGACAAATCTTTATAGATAAGATGCCAAATGCCTTTAAGTCTTGATCTGGAGTGATCAGTTGAAATCATTAATTTATTATAAGAGACATTTGTGGAAGCACTTACTGTAAGCCAGGCACTGCAGACATGGTGAGACAAAAGCCGCCCTCATCCCTGAGCTTAGGCTAAGGCAGAAGGTCTAGAATGTTAGTGTGAGCATAACCACCTGAGAAGCCTGTTGTAGTGTGGATTTCACCACCTCATTCTTAATATTCTGATTTATTAAAGTTGAGATAGGAGCTAGAAATTTGCACTTATTTTATCAATAATTCCATGTTATGCTGATGTAGGCAGTCCAAAAATCATACTTAGGGAAAACTGCTATATAGATACATAAACACATAAATTACCCCATATAAAATACACATTTTGTAAGAGGACTTTGAATAACATACTTTTGGAGACTGACAGGTAATTGATAATCATAGTACATGTGATCAGTTATAGTAAAGGTAGGTACATGTGCAGTCTTTTTAGGAATGGAGATGGTAAAATGATTGCTTTGCTGTTAAAAGGTGTAGATCACCAAGGTGTTAGAGACCAGGTGACATTTCATCTAAGTCTTAAGGAATTAATAAGATGTACCAGTTAGGGGCAGAGGGAAAGGACTTTCTGAACAGAAGCAGTATCCTGAAATAAAAATTAAATTTTTCTGGCTAAGCCACAAGTTATCAAAATCTTATGTTCTGAACTGATACTAGTGGATAAAGGAATTCTTCTGTAAGATTTTTAAGTCTGTGAATGTAGAAACACAATAGCTATGAAATACGGCAGCAAGCCCATTGATCTCCCCAACTCCTGCCAAAACCTCCTGCTCACCCACCCCATTTTTCTGTCTCCGTCTACAAAACCGTATAAGCATTGGTAAGATGGTCAGGAGCTTTCTTGTCTCTCTCTTACCCTCTACAGCTGAGTCATCCCTAGACTCTGTTGATTTCAGCTCTGAGACTGATCCCAAATCTGACCGCTTCTACCTTTATTCCAGAGGAGCCTAAGCCAGTTGTCCATTATCTCTCAATTTCACTTCTTGCCTTTCTTGAAAACAAGTTTCAGTAAGTAATTTCTATCAAATTGTACTGTTTATAGTCAGTGAGTGAATTGTTTATAGCTGTAAAATTGTTTATAGTTTATAGGGAGCTAATCACATTTTCTTTCAACTTAAAGCATAAATTGTATCTTGTCATTCTCCTGCTTAAAAGCATTTTATAGCTTCTTATAGAAGACAGGAAAAAAAAAAAAAACAAACCCACGACATCTCTTACCAGACATCACACAGCAGTACTGAGCTGGCCTTGCCCAACTCTGCTAACAGTGGTCCTCTCACAGTGCAGCTACACTGGCTGGCTTCTTTTTGTTTTCATAGAGGCCACTCTCTGTCTTGCTCCTTAGCTTTAGAATTTGCTCTTCCATCTAACCTGGAATGGTCTGTAGCGTCTTTCTCACTCTTCACACCGTTTTTCAAATGATCGTTTCTTTTCCATTTTTCTATCTCAGCCCAGACGCTACTTCCTTAGAGAAGCCTCCTGAAACCACCTTAACTAATGCCAGCCTCTTGAGACCCCCGTCACACTTACCTTATTTTTCCTTCTCCTAGAAACTAATAATAGTTTCTAATAATAGATGTAATTATTGTACTTGTTTACTAGTAATAGATGAAATTATTTTACTTATTTATTTTCTGCTCATCCTAAGCTTGGTTGGAAAGAAAGCGAGGACCTAGCCTGTCCTTTTCTTTGTTGCGTCCTCAGTGATGGAACACAGCCTGGCATATTGTCAGCACTTAGCAACCGTGTCTGAAGGAGGGAAGCAGGAGAGCAAGGCCGTGTGTTAGTTTGGAGTACAGCTTGAGGGTCGAGGCAATGTCTCATTCACTTTTGAGCACCCTGAACCTGACACAGTGCCTGACAATTTCAGGATATGACAAATGATTTTATAATTTAATTGAATTGGGTATTAATTCATAGGCTTTCAGAGTTGGAGAGGATTTGAGATATTCTGTCCCAACTCCTAAGTTACTCCTAACTTTTGTAGGTTGAAATATATTTGCATGCCTTGGTCACAAGATGATTTCTAATTCAGTGAGAATGGACAAGTGCTTCCCACTTTAGCCTTCTCTCTACTAACCCATACTGCTAAATAAACGCCCATCTATGTGTCAAGAACTCTTAGAAAATACATTTTTATGTTTTAAAGTATAAATGCTTAGTAATTTACACAGAAGAACAAGAATGTCAAAAGGCAATGATGTTTCACAACCTTTATTCAGAAATAAAATAGTGGCTTCTTTGATCAGATGTTATTTGTTACTGAGACACTACACAAAAAGCATGTTGCTCTATTGATATTTCATCCAGTTCTAATGTTTTTATTTAGACTGGCAATAACAGTTATTGTACTAAATACCATTCACTGAGTGATTCAGACTTTCATATTCTTGTCAGTATTCTTATGCCCATTAATATAGTCCAAAGTGCCCTTCTCTTTTATCTTACCAATAGCAAGCATAGTCTCATTAGTAGTCATGGAGCACATTTTCTTTAGCTAATACCAAGGAGAGTTTTTTAAGTTATTTTCAGAGTATAACTGTGGTCACTGGTAATCTATAATTTTGTAAGATTACATTGCCAGCAATGGCACAAGTTACTCTAAAAAGAACTTCTTATGTTCCTAATCTACAAGCTGAACTTTAAAAAAAAAAATTATAGAGCACTCCCTTCAATCATGGCACTTTTCATTAGTGTCAGTCTTAACGGTGTTTCAAATTTTAACCCCAGCGGTAACATCAATAAGCTTCTACATTAATAAGCCTGTACAGAGAGCAATATACTCATCTAAATAAACAAAATAAATAAATAAAATCAAGGACCAGATTGAAGCTTCTGCTGTCTCTTTCTATGTTTGGGGGACTTTATATTAGTCTTTAAACTTATTTTCCACAAAAAGATGGTCTGTTTGCTGCATGCATGTCCCACCCTCAGTGTACTTGTTTTCTCAACTGGGATCAGTTAACGTCTAATACTGTGGCAACCAGATGTTGTCACAACAGTTCGGCAAGTGTTTGTGCTCTTCTGAATCTTCTGAAGGACATCCATATTATGCTAAATTTTTCTCGACTCATATTTGCCTGTGTTGGCAGAAGTCCGGTTCTTCCTCATAACATCTTCCACTTGATTTATTTTAGTCAGAGTTCTGCATTCCTCTGAATTTTACTTCACTGGGACAGAGCACAATACAAATAGAAGGGTATCATTTTCTCCACAGATGCAGAACTTTCAATTCATATAGTTGAATTATTGTTATACTCACATTTCCACGTTAGCTCTTCTTGCTCTGGCTTTGCTATGTAGGAATGGCAAGGTTGCTTTTTTGTGTGTCATGTATTCTTATGTATTTGTTTATTTTATATATGATGTACTCCTGTGTATTACAGGTAAAAGGGGAAATTATTTCCAAATTCTAGCCTTTAAAGTAATCCATAAGGATATTTGCATTTGTATGTCCTCAAACATAGATACATTTTTGTCAATAATTTTTCTTCATAATTATCTCTGTGCACATAGACAAAAAGGTCAGAATCTTATTTTAATTTATTCATAATTTCATTCCGACAAAAAATGTTTTCAAAATTGATTTCTGAAATGTTCATTAAAATTGGTGCCCTTTGGGACTTACCTTAGTCAGTTTTAATTACTTAAATAATTACGTACTACATTAGAATGCTTCTTGGAGTACTAGCTACATTCAAAGTATATTTTTAAGTTTAAAAAAAAGACAAATTCAGTAGTTTTTAAAGATTTTTTTTTTTTAATTTATTTGTCAGAGAGAGAGAGCGCGTGTGAACACAGGCAGACAGAATGGCAGGCAGAGGCGAGGGAGAAGCAGACTCCCTGCCGAGCAAGGAGCCTGATGTGGGACTCGATCCCAGGACACTGGGATCATGACCTGAGCCGAAGGCAGCTGCTTAACCAACTGAGCCACCCAGGCGTCCCAAATTCAGTAGTTTTTAAATGTTTAATGCATGACAACTACCTGTAGCTGTTCTTCTGAATCTTACATTTTCCTTCGAATTGAGTGGGCATAATGTTATAATGGCATATGTTCATTCAAATAATGATTTTCATGATATTGACAGTAGTGCTTCTTTAAATAATCCAACATTTTACACAAAGCCAATTCTCATTAAGGGGACACAAGGTTATCTTATATTTATATTTAATATGAAAATATTAATCTAAATAAGAACAGTGATTTAGTACATATAAAATACCTTCACTCTGAATTTCTAAATTTGTACTTTGAATATTCCCTTGACCTTCATTAAAGAATTTTGTGAGTAGTATCAAAAGATAGATATACGTATCTATCAATAGATAGATGGATATATGTAGATAGAGAAAGAGACAGAAATAGTTATTTTATGTTAGTGTAAGATTTGAAGGGATCTTTTTTCCTGCTATGAAAGAAACACAAATGTTAAAGAAACCAACTAAACAAAGTCAAAACAAAGTTGTGACTACCATAGTGGAACAAAGTAATAACCCAAGTTAGATCTGTGTTTCTGGAACTTTTCCACTAAAGTGCCCTCTATAGCAGCAGAAACTGAACTTATATTTAGGAAAATTAGAAATAGAATCTCAATTTCTTTAAAGCCCATGTTTTTCTAGAAGATTTCGCATACTATTATTTTGTCTCCATATCTGTCTCAATAGAAGAATGTTACACACCATCAAAAAAATTCATGGGGAAGTGGTCCCATGTCTATTCTATGGTTTATTTTTTTTCTCTTACAAGGCATAGTGTGGTATCACCTAGAATTTAAGAAACATGACATAGTTTGGGATGTTTAGGGAACAGATTATAAGATTGGATATTGGAAAAAAAGAAGATTAGATACTGAATTGTTCTGGAATTAACTTGGTTTACAGATTTCTTGTTTTAGTTAAAATTAGCTTGTCTTTTTCTGAATGTAGAAAAGAAAGGGAAAAATAACTCAGAAGTGTTCTTTATGACATAGGGAAAGTAATTTGGGATTAAAACATTGTGGTAAACCAGAATGCATGATAATTTAAAGTACACTTTCTCTTAAACTCTGTTGTATGACCTTAACTGTTCTAGATTTAGGGGGCTGGTATTTTATACCTTTAAGCATAAAAAAGTTGATATAAAATTTTTTTATTTTTCATTTTAGGCCAGATATCCCAGAGACCTTCAACAGCAAATTTATCCCTTTCCAACTCTGTTAAAAAAAGCTCCAGCTGTCTTGTCTCCTCCCATCCTCGGTCAAGAAGTGCAGGGGCTCGACCATTGTCTAGAGCCGCTTCTGAAATTTCAGAAATTGAATATATTGATACTACTCACCACACCGAGCCATTCTTAGATGGCACTGATGATCAGCAAACCTTAGACAGTTTGGAAAAAGAATTAAATGTCCTGAGAAATCTTGCAGGTAATGCTATTTTTTCCCCCTATAGACAATGTTAAGTCTGTCTTCTGCTTGATTCCTCCTATCACACTCCAAGGAAACAGGCTTTCCCTCTCCCTTATTCAACCACCAACCTTTGTATTTGTTTCCTTGGGTGTCCCATGACATCACCCTGAGAATGTTATAAAACATATGGATGCCCACACTAGAGATGTCCCCTTCGCTTATGTAATACACAGTCAAAATATAGCACAAGGAACTTCATGTGGACAACAAAGTAATTTTTTTCTCCTTTCTACAAACCCCACTGAGTGGTTAATTTCTGTAGCTTCCTGAAAGCCACCGCCCAACACCCTTGTTGGGATTTGAGCTGTTAGATCTTTTAAAGCAGTATTTTTCAAATTTCAGTGTGTATATAAACGCCCTGGGGATCTTGTTACAATGCAGATTCTGGGGTTGCACCGGGATTCTGCACATCTGACAAGTACCCAATTGATGTCAATGCTGGTTGGCGGACCAGTTTAAGGGGAATTTATACTTGTGCATTCTCCTTCCTAAACCTCAGTGTCTGCAGTCTAGCAAATCATAACCATATCCTTGAAAGAATTACAAAAAAATACTAAAAAGGAAGCCAGAATCCCCACAAAATCTTATTCTTCCAAAAACAACCATACTATTTGATGAGCACCATTTTATATATCTGTTTAAATCATGAGTATACATGTAAAAATACATAGAAGGATGAGTAGATTGAAGGAAAGACAGTAAAAATTCTATAAAAATATATTTATGCTTTACAAGTTTATAAATAATTTTGTATTTACTCTGTTTCACAAAAGAAAAATTCAAAGGAAATCATACATTTCTGAGAAGTATTTTTTTATTACAAAAATATGAAGTTGAAATATATGAAACTGCCGTTTTGTACCCAAGAAACAGTGGGATATTGGCAATTTTATATAGTATATCCCATAGCTTTTTATAAATATCCCTTTAAAAATTAAGGAAAAAGGAAAAAGGAAACATTAAGCTATGAAGGCCATTTATAACTATATATGACTTAGTTTTAGACAATAACGATTAAATCCGTATAATAAGAGGACTCAGTTCTTTTTTTTTTTTTAAAGATTTATCCATTTATTTGAGATATATATATATATATATATATAATGCACACACAAAGGAAGGGAAGAGGGAGAGAGAAACTTGAGCAGACTCCTGCTAAGCTGATAAACACAAGGTGGGGCTTGATCTCAGGTCCCTGAGATAGGGACCTGAGCAGAAACCAAATGTAAGAGTTTCAACTGCCTGCACCACTCGGTGCCCCTGTTCTTTTTTTTTAAAACCACATGTGGTTATAACTGTATTTTATATAAAAATTATATATACAAATATATACATATATTTATATATTATATTTATAATAGAATGTATTGCTATTTTAATTTTATTATTTTCCATTTTTTGAGGTTTCCTTTTTCATTTTCTTAGTGAAAATTCATATTAGATTAAATGGTCAGTACTAGCATTTTTATTATGACTTTCCAATTCTGACCTTTTATTTTGATTCATCTCTAGAAGATCTGATTGTGGAATTCTTCAGAATGCCTGTTTCAACTTTTTGGTCAATTGGCAAGTTAGCTAGA
Source organism: Mustela erminea (assembly GCF_009829155.1). NCBI lineage: Eukaryota > Metazoa > Chordata > Mammalia > Carnivora > Mustelidae > Mustela > Mustela erminea. The sequence continues at coordinate 129,063,047 of NC_045614.1, forward strand.
TTAACTTAGGGAATCACAACTTTTTTCCTCTGCACCTAATAGACATTTCTCCACTGTCTTCTGTCCCTGATTATTGATGCTAGTTAGTTTAGCACAGTTTTTTTTTTTTTTTAAACTTTGTTTGGTTAAATTTAATTGTCAAGTAGTTTTCCTCCCAAGTAGGGCTCATGGTAGCTCTGCCACTCGAGTTCTTTCATGTTTGAGAATGTGCTTCCTTTATATTTCAACGGCGTATCAGTGGAGGGTAAGTTCCTTGGGTCATTTTACTTGTAAACCTTGTACGTACTGGTTCTTTGTTTTCTGGGTCTGAATTCTGTTATGACGTAGTCTCAGGTTACCCTGATTTCTTTCTTCACTCTCTCTCTTCCAAGTGAGGGCTTCTTTCCAGACTAGATGTTTGAAGAATATTTTTCTTTATCTTTGAAATTCAGTAACTGGACCAGGAATGTGTTTCAATATCGATAATTGAGCATTTCTTAAAGCCCAGGGCTCTTTTTCTTTCTGTAGAATAAGCTGCTCCTTATTTTCAGAGAAATTTTCTGCTGTTGTGTGTTTGAATTGCTTTTCTGTTCCATTTGGCTTTCTCCTGCTGACAAATCTATTTTATCAATGTTGGATCTTCTTTGTACAATGTATGTATTTATATTTTCTTCAACTATTTTAACCAGTTTTTATTTTCCTTTGCATTTATTACTTTATCTTAAGCTCGTGTTCTATGTTGGAAGTTTAATTTTCAGCTATAATTATAGAATATTCTTTATGAATTGATTTAACAAATAATGGCTTGATTTACTAAATTAGCTCTCTAAAGGTATTGCTTTGTTTTTTTTTAATTGCTTTGATTTTTTTGGTAAATTTTTACTTTGATAAATTTCGAGTTTATAGAAAATTTGCAAAAATGCAAGAAAATACAAACTCTTATATACTCCTGTATGCTCTTTATCCAGTTCATTACCTAGTATCTGTCTTTTGCCCTGCTTAGCTATGCACACACACACAAACACACACTGTCCTTTCTTGTAAGCATTTGAGAGAAAGTTATAAAGATTATGACACTTGATCAAAGAAATACTTCAATGTGTATTACCCAGGAACAAGGACATTCTCTTAAGGACCATAATATAATTATCAAAATCAGGAATTTTAATATTGATATAATGTGATTCTCTAATCCACAGTACATATCGAATTTTTTAAATTTGTCTCAATGGTGTTCATTATACTTGTTTTTTTCTGGTACAGAATTCAACCCAGGAATAGGTGACTATTGAAAAAAAAAATTTTTTTTTGATGTCTGACATGCTATTGTTTGATCTTTAAGATTAGTTTTACTCTTCTTAATTTTTTATTGAAGTATAATTGACATACGATATCTTATTAATTTCAGGAGTACATAAGAGTGATTAATGGGTTTGGGTTTATACATTATGAAATAATCCCCATGGGAAGTCTGCTTACCATCTATCACCACACACAGTTTTTACAGTATTATTGACTACATCCCCTGTGCAGTATATTACATCCTCATCACTTATTTATTTTATAACTGGAAGCTTGTAGCTCTCAATCCCCTTTACCTGTTTGCTCATCCCCAACTCCTTAGCACTCTAGTAACCAAGAGTTTGTTTCCTATATTTATGAAACTCTTCTGTTCTGTTTGTTCTGTTTTATACACTTGTTTTTTTTTTTTTTTTTTTTTTGTGCTTAGATGCCACATATAAGTGAAATCATATGATATTTTTTTTTCTCAGTCTGACTTATTTCACTCAGCATATCTTCTAGGTCCATCCAGGTTGTTACAAATGGCAAGATTTCATTTTCTTTTTATGGCTGAATAATATTCTGGTGTGTGTATCTCTGTATGTATGTGTGTGTGTGTGTGTATCTCATCTTTATCCATTCATATATGGATGGACACTCAGGTTGTTTCTATATCCTGGCTATTGTAAATAATATGCCATGAACATAGGGATGCAGGTGTCTCTTTGAATTGATATTTTCATTTTATTCAAATAATCCAGAAATCGAATTGCTGGATTGTGAGGTAGTTCTATTTTTAATTTTTTGAGGAACTTCCATATTGTTTTCCATAGTAGTTGTACTGATTTACATTCCTATCAACAGTGTACAAGGTTTCCCTTTTTTTTTCACATCCTCACTAACACTGCTTATTTTTTTGCCTTTTTGATAATAGCTTTTCTGACAGGGCTGAGGTTGTGGTTTTGGTTTGCATTTACATGACAATTATGATTTTATAGAGCACATTTTAATGTGCCCGTTGGCCATCTGTATGTCTTCTTTGGAAAAATGTCTATTTAGGTCCTCTGCCCAATTTTTGATTACATTGTTTTTTGATACTGAGTTGTATTTTGAACATGAACTCATGATTTGCTATATAATTTGCAAATAGTCTCTCCCATTCAGTAGGTTACCTTTCCTTTTTGTTGATGATTTCCTTTGCTGTGCAAAAGCTTACTAGTTTGCTATAATCCCATTTGTTTATTTTAGCTTTTGCTACTCTTGCCTGAGAATACTAGTCTAAAAATATTTAATAATATATATTGCTTAGACCAATGTCATAGATTTTACTGCCTACGGTTTCTTCTAGGAGTTTTATGGTTTTCAGTGTTTAAAGACATTCAAGTCTTTAATCTATTTTGAATTTATTTTTATAAATGGTATAAGACAGTGATACAGTTTCATTCTTCTGTATGTAGCTGTCAGTTTTCCCAACACCATTTATTGAAGAGACTGGGCTCTTTTGTGGTTCCATACAAATTTTAAGATTCTTTGGTCTAGATTTATAAAATATGCCACTGGGATTTTGATGGAATTTGCATTGAATCTTTTGATTGCTTTGGGTTGAATGGACATTTAAACAATATTTTTTCTTCTAGTCTAGGAGCACATTGTATCTTTATTTTTGTTGTTTCTATTTCTTATATCACTATCTTGTAGTTCTCAGAGTATAGGTCTTTCACCTCCATAAATTTATTTCTAGATATTTTATTCTTTTTGATGCAGTTGTAAATGGGATTGTTTTCTTGATTTCTCTTTTTTTAATACCTTATTACTAGTGTATAGAAATGCAATTGATTTCTGTATGTTAATTCTGTTTGTATCCTGTGACTTTACTGAATTCATTTGTTAGTTCTTACAGCTTTTTGGTGGAGTCTCTGTTTTTCTGTACACAGTATCATGCCATCTGTAAATAGTGACCATTTTACTTCTTCCTTTCCAATTTGGATGCCTTTTTTCCTTTTTCTATCCTAATTGCTCTAGCTAGGACTTTCAATGTTGAATATGTTGAATAAAACAAGGAAGTCCTATGAAAGTGATAAAAGTGAGTAACCTTATCTTGTTCCTGATTTTAGAGGAAAAGCTTTCAGCTTTTCATGGTTGAGTATAATGTTAGCTTTGTATTTCCCATGTATGGGTCTTTCTTATGTTGAGGTGCATTCCTTCTGTACCCAGGAGTGGGACTGGCACAGGGTGTAACATGCTGGGGGTTTGTCTTAGGGAAATGGCTGGAACTTTTCTAAGCTAGGGGCCTGGGGCTTTTCAGGTCAGCCTCATCAGGCCAACTACAGTACCTGGATCCTGCGTTTTTGTCTGTGCTATCAAGGAGCAAGGGGAACATACTAATGACACTTACCAGTGCTTCCAATCCTGGAGTGATTTTTAGTAGTTTCTCAGCATTTGGTAGGTGCTCTATGGTTGGTAAATAAATTTCCTTCACTTATCATTTGATTTCCCTTTAAACCGCTATTTTTTCTTTGTGTCTCAGGGTGAGGGAGTATACACATGCACACACTCTCCACTTCAGGTTGCCACACTGGGGATGGGGTTCCCTTCATTACCGTGTCTCCATTTCTTACCCTTCCCTGTGTGTTCCCTCTCTCATTTATTGTGCAAGAGCCATTCGTTCAGCCTTGAGTTCCTCTTCAGGAAGAATTGCTCTGTAAGTAGGATTAGACTCAGTGTGTCTGTGGGAGGAGTGAGTTCAGGGTCTTCTATACCACCATGTTGGACTGGCTCTTCACAGTGTTACATTTTTTTAAAATGTCATTTTCATTACTTCTCTTGTAACCAAAGCACTCATGGGAAATTTTCTGATCTTGATTTGTTTTCTACCAGATTGATCTTTTATTTAATCATTCTTTGCATGCTATGAATTCTTAGATTGTAGTTTGTTTGTCTGCATAGCTAGTTGCTGCCTATTCTTTGTATCTTCCCTGTTTATATTTACTGTGGGCTACTTTGCTCATATGCTCCTTCTTTTCTAGTATAGTGATATGACAGTTTCCCTAAAGTGCTGTTCACCTGAGATGTGTCAGTCTTATCTTTGGAGCTACTATTGGTGGGTTGGTTATTGCATTGTTTTTCATGTCTTGCCAGCTTAGAAGCATGGGGAGATAGAGGAAGTAATGGAGAGTTCATCCTCCTGTGTTGGAGGACCTGGACACTCTAGTCTTCTTGTTACATTAAGCTTCATTACACCTGGTTTCAAGTGTATTCTGTCCCTATGGGGACACCTGTAGGTTTGTAATTTGGTTGCTTCTGCCAGGATCTTACAGTGGGTACTTAGGGGTTTTAAAAATATTTCAAATAATTTCTTCTTACTTCCCGTTCATCTACTTTTCTCCAAATTGGTGTGGTATTGGTGAGACTTGTACTTTAGATGACTCTCCTTTTCCTGTTACTGGTTTGATGTGCCCATTGGGTGGGGAGGAAAATGGGTGGACAGTGGTAGCACCCACTTGTAACCTCAATGAATCTTCTGTTTTTCTTTGGTTGCCCCTTGTCCTAGTTTATTATGTGGACTTGTATCCCTTCCTTTGTTTGACTCTTTTTGTGATTTGATTTGATTTTAATTTTTTTCTGCTTTTTCTATTCATTTCATTATGGGGTGAGGAATGAGAGTCTATGATCCATCTGTATGTACTGTTCATTTGCCTTACTCTGAAATACTAAAAATCAAATGCAAATCTTCTTGGAGGTAATTCTCACATTAAAGATCAAGTCTAAAATGAAGCCTGACAGATCTGAACTGGATCTAAAAAGGATAATCATACAATTTTTATTCAGAAAATGAAGGGTTTCTTATTTAGATAAATTGGTAAATTCTATTTATAAATAAAACACAGGACTTAAAAAGCAGTAGTCTCTTCTCGTTGTTTCTAACCACTTAGGTTTTCTTATTTCCTTTATCACTTTTGTTCTTACATATTTCACTTTTTCTCTGGGCCACTCCTTTTCTCATATGCCAACACCAGTATTTTCACTAGGATACATAACTTTTCATATACAAAAGCAAGCACACACTGTGTAGCCTGTGAACCACCAGGGCTTTTCTGATGTCCCAGGAGCAGAACAAAATCACTTACACACACTTGACCCACAAACAGCTCTCTTTCTATTTGGGAAGATTGGCTCTGGAAGAGTGCAGAGCTTTGGAGACATTCACCTGGAGCTGAGGAAGGAAGAGGGTGGCCCATCAGCTGAATCAACCCAACAGTCACTGAGGTGACAGATGCTGTGGTATAATAAGCTGCTCTTCCAGAAAAATCAGTTTGTGTATGAGACTTCTGTATTCTGCTTAGCATCAATGGGCAGAAAAATTCCACCCACATTTCACTACTCATGGCACAACCTGGAAAAACTCCGCATGAGGTTTGGTTCCACAGAAGCACAGCTACACAATTTGACTCTTATACAAATGTAAATGTGTTCATATCCCTGTGAAAGCCAAATTTTTGAGAGCAACAAACCTGACTTGTTTTCTATTAGCTGTAGGGTTCCTCTTCCCTTCCTCTAAGTTCTGTGGAAAACAACTGTGTCACGGAGGTAGGAGAAGAAAAGACAGGAAATAACTGCATTAAGTGAAGTGTTTTCCCCTTTCATTCAGCTTGCTGTGGCTGATATTAGAGCCTTTTCGGAGGCAGGCAGGCGGGGCCGGTGGGCGGGGACAGGAGATGTATGTGCTGGTTGCAGACACAACTTTCTGCTGAGGTGGGAGGTAGGGGGAAGCAAAACATGGTAGTTGCAAGCCAGGCTCTTCTTTGGCTAGGAGCCTGGTTTTGAAATTTGAAACCACTCCTTACTAGCTTCATGACTTTAGGCAAATTACTTTCTTAATCTGATTTTGCATCAGTTTCTGTGTATGAAACCTGGGTAGTAATAGGCCCTATCATAAAATTGTCCAATGACTGAATTAAATTATATATTAAATACTATATTTGTGGGGCGCCTGGGTGGCTCAGTGGATTAAAGCCTCTGCCTTCAGCTCCGGTCATGATCCCAGGGTCCTGGGCTCTCTGCTCAGCGGGGAGCCTGCTTCCTCCGTGTCTCTCTCCGCCTGCCTCTCTGCCTACTTGTGATCTCTGTCTGTTAAATAAAAAATTAAAAAAAAAATAAATACTATATTTGTGAAGATTTCTTTCATGCTCTCTCTCTCTCTACACACATACACACTCTCTCTCAAGAGTTAATTGCCTAGCACATAGTAAGTCCTGAAAAAAATCTGTTAAATTATGTAAGGAACCAGTGAGTGGTATTTTCCACATATAGTCAGGTAAGATTCTCTTGGTAAGTCTAATTTCTAGTCAAAAAGATCTAAAAGCTGTTTTTTATCCTAAAACCATGTCTTCTTCGGGGCCACTTTGAGGATATAGTTAGCTATAGTTCATGCCATATAATTATTTCCTCTATGAATATCTGTAAATGATGTTATAGTCACTTCCTTTAATGTGCTCAACATGGCAGTATAACTTATTTACCAAGCCACTTTGTCAATTTTTGAATATTGTTATAGCCAGAAGAAATTTGGGAAATATCAAAAGATATGTATTATGAGGAAGTCTCAATAATAATGCATGTTAAAGCATTCACATTTTTGTTAGTTATAAACGATTCAGTTGTTCAAATTCATTCTGACTTGTGGTTTAAGGCTTAAATTCCCATGGCGATCCTATGTTTTAAAAGTCCACAGACAGTGGACTTTTAAAGGCAGTTAACTGAGCCAAGGAAGGCACTCAGGCAGTTAACTAAGCCAAGTAATTAAAGGATAAATTAAAAGATTAAGGGATAGAAAACGTTTAATTTCAATCCATTCCTCAAAAGTCCACTTTTTTGACAGGTATAAAGTAAATTTATAATAGCTGAATTTCCAATATAAGTGTCAATCCAGTCTTCCCTGATCTTATATTAGAAAAAGTTAGGTTTATGTACAATTGATCTTTTAGATTTAACACTAACCCACAATAGGGTTTTCATAAGCAGTTTTATTTTCCACTGCTTTGAAAATCAAGTGATGTCATCTTTGCCCCTATTAACTTCAAAAGGTATTTTGAAATATAATTTTGAGAATGTACAATTACACAAAAATAGACCCATTCTGTTTGTACTTTCTGAATTAGCCCTGTGCTAATTAGGACTCAAATACCTAACAGCGGTTGAATACCTCTCCTTCTGGTGTTCTTTAGATCTAAGAGCCCCTATTAGGTTTCAGTACTATAGTGTTACCAATTCCAAATCCTGAATTGATTGCTTTCTCACCATAACAATCCCTATCATTGGGGCAAGTAAAGGTATCTTGCATACCGGTCTTATTCCTTGTGGAAAAAAGGAGAGAAAATAAAAGCCTCAGCTAAAGAATTAGATTCTGGAACATAGTGATTGATGATATTGGTGAGCTAGAAGAGCTTAGAGCTAGTTCCAGTTCTTTTCCTCGGGTGTGTGACTTCTAAGTTACCAATGCCTTGGGGACCCACAATTTCTAATCTTCAACAGCTGGGGATGCGACAAAAATTCTAGCTGAGGATCTTTTATTTTTCTCAAAATTAGTCTTATACAGAGCCCCAGATTTAAATGAGACCCAGTGAAAGCTGTCTTGATTGCTTTGGGGTGGTGGGAGCAGGAGCAATATCCTCAAGCCTTCTGAACTTTACCATGTATCATAATTTGAAAGTCACTGGACTAACTAACTTTAAGGACACTTCCAGTTGTATATATATTGAGGTCTTTCTTGCAGCAGGAATGATTTGAAGTTTCTTCCAGCAGGGGAATCTCTGCTTGCTCAAAAATTTCTGGTAAGTGCTATCTTCCGAGAAAAAATAATGCTACTAAAATAATTCTCTTCGTCAAGTGGATAATACACGTAGTTTGGTGTGTGGTCCTTCAGATCAGGAGGATATTTGATTGACACTTTCATAGGAGTTGGAAGTGTCCAACTCCCAGATCCAGTATTTTTAATGATTTTAAAATTCATCATAGTATAACCTTAGGTACAAGCTAGATTGGCCCTTAAAACTTTATCAAAGATGAAAAGAAGGCATTATCGTCTTTCTAATATAATAATCATATTTATTTCTGTACTTGACTTTTTGGTAGTTTATATAAAATGGTTGCTTGTCCATTGGCTTATTTAACTTGCACTATTTGTCCTTACCTGAGCTAAATCATAGGGTAACTTCATGTAAAAGGAGAAGATTTAAGGCTTCTCCCCTTTCGCATACAAATGGTTATTATCTACCCAAACAAACCAAGGAAGCAGAAAAAGAAAGGGTAGCTTTGCTAAGACTAATCTTTGCCTCAGACTGTGTGGGGGTAAAACTTTTATTTCTTAGAAGACAAAAATAAACAATAAAGCAGTTAACATTCAGGCAAATTGAGGTGTCACCTAATATTCTAGGTTTAAAAAGGATCCCATGACACTCTTTGAGATATTATAAATTTTCAGGACAATTGACACTTTAAGTATAATATATATTTAAAAATCAATATGGTTAGGTGAAATAAGTCACAAAGACAAAGACAAGTACTGTATAATATCACTTATGTATGGAATCTAAAAAAGCCAAACTCGTAGAGACAGAGACTAGAATAGTGGTTACCATGGACTTGGGGGGTGGAGGAAATGGGGAAATATTGGCCAAAGAATATAAACTTCTCATTAGAAGATGAATAACTTCTGGGATGTAATGTATAGCATGGTGATTATAGTTAATAATATTATATACTTGAAGGTTAATAAGAAAGTAGATTTTTTTTTTAAGATTTTATTTATTTATTTGACAGACAGAGATCACAAGTGGGCAGAGAGGCAGGCAGAGAGAGAGGTGGAGGCAGGCTCCCTGCTGAGCAAAGAGCCAGATGCAGGGCTCATCCCAGGACCCTGGGATCATGACCTGAGCTGAAGACAGAGGCTTAACCCACTGAGCCACCCAGGCGCCCCAAGAAAGTAGATCTTAATTGTTCTCACCACAAACAAATAAAAAAAGTTAATTATATGACATGATGGATGTGTTAGCTAACACTATGGTATTAATCATTTTGCAATATATGTGTTCCAATCAACATATTGTACACCTTAAACTCACACAATGTCACATGTCCATTATATTCCCATAGAGATGGAAAAAAATTGGGGAATTCACTAAAAGCAAAGTCAATATGATTGAAGTGACTTGATACCAATGTCCTAATTTAGAGGGTCAGATCAAACTTCATATTCTGCCCACCCCACAAATACTAGAAAATTGAGGTGATCAAAAATCTGTACTGACCTTCTTTGTACTGCCTATAGTTTACGCTGGGTAAACTTTTAGTACCATATGCTGCGCGTTTATGTCTTGAATTTATGTGTTGACAGTGCATAAAATAAAATGTTTCAGATCCTTCAGAAAAACTTTACAGCCTAACCTCAGAAGAGTTACCAGCCTTCAACAACCATTCGCTGAACATAAGTCAGACTACCCTAGATTTCTGTAAGACCTCAAGTGCAAGAGGCCTTTGTGCAGTTGAGGAATGGAGGTAGGTTAAGGCTACAGCCTACATGTAAAGATAGTGCATAGTGAAATTTTTGACAAGCCCCGAATAGTTATCTTTACTATGTAAAGAAAGATTGTCCTCATGGGTATACTATATATGGCCATCCTCTATAAAATGTTTGGGTCCTTAGTTGACCTATTTTCAGGATTTCATAGAAGTCTTATGAAGAAGTTACTTTAATGTGAAGAGATAATTCTCTGCTGCACAATGTGTGTCAGCAAAATGAAAAGATATTTGTAATTTTATAATCCTTTAGCCTTTCTTCTTATGTTGAAAAACAGTTGCTTTACTTGGATTAATTAACTTAATAAATCTCACTAGTTTGCACTAATAGGATCTTACTTAATATGAATAAGGTTTTTAGAGTATTAAGAAGATTCTTAAAGTTAAGTCAAGGTTGTTAATGATAGCATATTTTAAATTGTATCATTTCATTCTTTCTGCACATGAAAAACATTTTTGGATGATCAGTCTGTAAAGAATACAGGTTATATTAATAAATGCTTCAAAAAGTAGTTTATCATGTTGGTCTATTATTGGCATGCTAGAGTTTCTTGTAAAAGGAGGATGGATTTTTCTAGAAGGATTAAGATAAATGTAAAATAAAAGTCCCTTGAATTATAAATTCCTTTGTTTGGTTTGAAGTCTAATATTGCAGTGAAAAGGATTCAAGAGTCCATTACTCTGTCTTTTTAAAGGAGAAAATCGTTTAGCTGTGGTCCTTGGATTTTTGCATTTCTAACACCACTTATGTTTTTAAAAAGAGGAATCAATATAAAGTTGCTATTTTTTCCCTAAAAAGCTCTTTTAAAACAAAGTAACTAAACTTACCATGTACTCTAGGTATCATTTCAGGAAAAGAAAGGACATTTCATACTAAAAATATAAGGGGAATAAATAGAATAAAGCAAAATTCTTTTAAATTAAAAATGTCATGAAAAAGTCATTATCTTGTTGTTATTTTTTCTTCTTAGACCAGTAGAAATTTTTATCTCAGTCAGATCTGCCCTGGTCCACAGATCAGAGTTTAGGAACTGCTGATTTAGCCTCTGTTGGGCTTATAAAAGGGATCTAAAAAAATATCCATCACAGGAAGACATATTTATATTATTTAGTAGCATACATGGGCTGAAATTCTAGATAAGTTGGACCAAAAAAAAAAAAATCTGAATTGTACAAATTCCTTTCTGTTTCCCCACACTACCTCCTTTCCTAAACCTGACACCTATATACTAGAGTTTCTACCAGTTCCTTTCCACAATAAAATATAACAAAATAAAACAACTAAATAATTGCTGACATTAATTTTGATTTTGGCATATCTTGACTGGCTATCCACATAGTCCTAATTTACTGTACACAAAAGAGGTGATTTATCTGGCAGTCTATTCATTGGGATTCTATTAAACAGCCAATGTAATGATGAATGTTCTTAATGATGACCCTGAGGCTCTGCAAGTTTCTGAAGAGCCTTCTGAATCATCAATGAAAGACGCAACCAGAGACCATACAATCTTCTCCCCTTGGTTCCACTGTGCCTTTATTTCTTGGGAGAAGGAGAATGATGAGAATTTCTCATTAAAAGGAAGCTTCGGATATTGGGCACATTGAAAATTATGGCCAGGGTCTGAGACAGCCTCCTCAGATCTGCCTGCCTCCAATGACTTCAATGCATGTAGTATTGATCAGAAAATAAATGAAGAGTTGAAACCTGGTTCTGTATATTGTGTATTGATCTTTTAATGTATTTCCAGCTCTTTTGAAAGAGATACTGAAGCTCAGTCTTTGCTGACACTTTCTGAAAGCAGCACAGATGAGGAGGAAGAGGATTTTCTTGACAAGCAACATGTCATCATGCTATCGTGGTCATAGAGTGCCTCTTGATAATGATCATTTGTTCATTACTTTTTCGATTTTATATCCAAAGTAAAGCAAACAGCTGAAAAAAGTGACCAAGTGATTACCTGTACAGGTGCTGGAGATTTTGATTATTAATGTTTCTGATGTTTCAAGGTTTGCAAACTAATAAAAGTTAGTGAAATTATAAGGGCTTTTTTTTCCAAATGATTTATTGTATGTCAAATGCTAATCTATATTGCAGATCATATTAGGAAAATTTGGTGAATTTGTAACAATGACATTTATATTGTGTGTCTAGAAACTACTGTAGGTTAGAACATGATTGTATTTAAAGTACTATTTAATTGCTGAATTATATTGAATAATGATGTCATCATAAGAGTTAATTGAGCCTAGAATCCATATTTTACTTTGGTAACTACTGTTTGGTTTTGATTTGATTGTTAGGGTTTTTGACATTTAGAAAAGTTCTGGTAACTTCAAACATTGCTGCAAGAAGAGAAAAAGAGGACCCAAAATAAAGCAGACATAATACTTGTCATTCTAATATGACACAAAGACATAAACTAGAGAACACAGAAACTCCCCCTCAAGCCTCTTACTTTGGGAGGGTCATGTGATGGTTAATTTTATGTCAACTTGGCTAGGCTATGATACTCAGATATATGGTGAAACTGTATACTACATGTTTCTATGAAGGTATTTTTAGATGAGATTAACATTTAAATCAATAGACTTTGAGTAAAGCTGATCACCCTAAATGGTATATGTGGGTCTCATCTAATCAGTTTGAAAGTCTTAAGAGAAAAAAGAACTGGGTCCTCCAAAGAGAGGGGACTGCTGCCTCCAGACTGCCTTTGGGCTGAAACCGCAGCATCTAATCTTCCTTGGATCTCCAGCCTTCTGGCCTGCCTTATAGATTTTGGATTTGCTAGCTGTCACAATGGTTCTGTTTCCCTGGAGAACACTGACTAATAAAAATAGTTTCTGGATTGTTGTTACAGTGAAAAAAATGAGTACACATAGAGGTATTCTGCTGGTCTCCAGTAGTAAGAGATTTGGGGTTCAATTCTTTACATGATCTTATAATCCAAGGGTTTAACAAAAGAACAGAAAAAGACATGCCCAAGGAAAGCTTTATGGGTTGTCACTTTGTGACATTTTAGGACAGTTTCCTCTTAAGGAGTTTATTGACATCAGGAAAACTTACCTGTAGGTTAGTAATGCCATCATCAGGGCATAGCCATAGCTGAAGAATCAAACTCTTTTTTCTTCCCTCTGATTCTGGGTAATAACCCCTTGTATAAGACCGTTGATTATTTAGCGTAATTTATCTTTGATATATTTTCTATGGGATCAATACATTGTACTCGTATTCACACAGGTGACCTACTATCAGGATAAAAAAATGATGAAGACACCTATTTCTATGGTCTAAAAATAGTTAGGTCTATAGGTCTAGAGATGCCCTTAAATTGTGCCTAAAAATGCCCTTCATTAAAAGTAACATAAATGAACGATTTTTAATAAGTCTAAAAATGTCCTTCATTAAAAGTGAAGGGGGCACCCAGGGGTACCTGGGTGGCTCAGTGGGTTAAAGCCTCTGCCTTCGGCTCAGGTCATGATCTCAGGGTCCTGGGATCGAACCCCACGTCAGGCGCTCTGCTTGGCGGGGAGCCTGCTTCCCCTTCTCTCTCTCTGCCTGCCTCTCTGCTTATTTGTGATCTCTCTCTCTCTCTCTCTCTCAAATGAATAAATAAAATCTTTAAAAAAAAAAGTGAGTAACATATATGAACAATAAGCAATAAGGAAATCCAATCGTACTATCAAAATAGAATTTCTGAAAAGAAACAAATATCTTAAAGAGTGTAACTCCTCCGAAGTTTTCACTGTCCTCTTAGCACTTCCTCTGTCACCATCTCAGAAAGATAACAGTGAGTCACCCTCAAATCCTCATCATTTATGTCAAAGGCCCTTCTGGCATCTTGTCCTGAGGCTGATAGCTTTCTGAATTTTAGAATTTATAGTTAAAATGGAGATTGCCTTTTCATCAATTAAAATAGGAAGAAAATACATTTTTTTTTAGCATGTCTTCTCAGATTTAAAGTTTTTTTGACTCTCTCTATCCTCCTTTGCTGTAAGACAGTATCTTCCTTTTTCCTTCTGACGAAGAAGAAAATCGCTCCCCAGTGACAATTTATACAACTCCAGCGTTTTTCTCCAAGTGGAAGGAGGTGTCCTATTCTCATTAAGGAAGAAGGACCACTGCTATTCCTTCTGTGGATCCAGGCATAGCTTGAGTCTTTTATGAACTAGTTCAGAAAGAGATTTTATAAGATGTTATTACCTTTCACAATAAAAGAATTTTAAAATAACAATAAATCTGAGAACTAGTTGTCATTAGTGCATTTCTGGCCAGGACCTGAGATAAGGCATGTATCATTGACTTTGCCATTTGACTTCCAATATGACATTGAAATTAAACATGAGGGTCCTCTGTGGCAGAGCAGACCCCCTTCTGTCTTTATTTGCTTCCCATAACCACACATTTAGAAAAGATCTTTAATTCCTTTTCCATTAGTCTAATGAGGAAATAAAAACTAAATAAGATTAGAGCCTTTGCCTGAAGCAGTTTCAATGTGTTCTCTCATTTCGAAGCGCAAGCTTAAAATCACTGTTAAAGGCATGCACCTAATTCTGACTGTGGAATTGAGAGAGTTACAGATATTCCAGAAGAATCACAACCATGCTGCAAATGCTGCAGTTACCACAGTGTGCCTCTAGCAACCACTGGACAAGTGATCCCATGGTTTTATATGCATGTTGGGATTTAGTAGTTTATACTCAGACTTGCTTAGTGGTGTAATAGTCATATGAAATTCTATAATTTTGCAGCTCTGGACATACACATAATGGAAATGAATTGACATTGAATTATATCTGATAACTTGGATATGTTGTTTGATATTTATTGAAGTCATTCATATCCAGTGCACTCTGAGTATGTCACACTGTGACACGTATGTGCCATATATGTGAAGTGCACAGAAAACCTTTCTTGAACAAAAGAATTCTACAAAGTGGCTCCATATGTAATAGGGCCTCAGATATTTTAGATAATGTCTTGATTCAGAATAAAACAGTTCTCTCTGTCCCTATGATTCAGTGGTTGGAAAGATCTTGAGCAACGTTTACCTCATTTTGGTTTTGGCTACATGATATTTCTCATCTCTAAGGTCTCAAAATGTACCTTCTGAATGAAACTTTCCATTTCTGTTGAAATTAATTCTCATGTTCCTTTTTTCTCTTCTTTCTCATGGCATCCTACTTTTCTCTCCTTCCTCTCTTACCTCATGACCTATTAATTTATTGGTGTAATTTTTGAATGTATGTCAGACAATACGTTTCAACCGACTGGATTGTCTATTTTGTTCACCACTGTACACTTAGCCTGTAGCATATGCCTAGCTCACATTGCTGGTCATCAGTAATGAATGAATGAATGAATAAAGTGTACAGGATCCAATGATAAGTCATTTCAGTCCCTAATTTTTCCCAAGAGGACACAGTAAGATATATAAAATGAGAAACACAGGATATCAGGATACACTATTTACTAGGTGGCAAATAACTTATCTGAACGTGTTTCTTCATCATGAAATGGAAAAAAAAGTCACCAGCTTTTCTTAGAGAAATGTTGCGGGAATCCAATCCAAAGCAGTAGTGATTGTGGAAACACTTTGAGAACTGAAAAGCTCTCTTCCATGCTTATTATCATCACTTTTTAAGAGTTTATGCTATAGTCATTGAAAATACAGACAAATTATGGATGGATCAATTAGTGAATTCAGGATTGAGTTAATGAATGATAAAAGTCACTCAGTATCTAGAGTGGAAAATGCTTCCAGTGAGTTGGACAGTTAGACTGAATGATGTATAAAGTTGTTTATGTTGAAAGCTAAATATCTAAATTTATTTTATTAAAATTATTTTTGAAACATTGTTTCCTATGTTTAGCTTTCTTCTATCCTGTAAAAATTCAGAATTTTTAAATATTAAAAATTAAATTTTAAATATTAAATTTAATTTTTAAATATTAAGATTGTGCTGGTACTCTTTTTTTTTTTTAAGATTTTATTTATTTGACAGAGAGAGATCACAAGTAGGCAGAGAGGCAGGCAGAGAGAGAGAGGAGGAAGCAGGCTCCCCGCTGAGCAGAGAGCCTGATGTGGGGCTCGATCCCAGGACCCTGAGATCATGACCTGAGCCGAAGGCAGAGGCTTTAACCCACTGAGCCACCCAGGCGCTCCATGCTGGTACTTTTATAAACACTTTGTGCGTCATACTTTCAGAGAGGAGAAATTTTAAAAACATACTTATACCTCCCCAAATCTGTTTTTATGGGATATTTTGTTTCAGCATAATTTTCATCGCTGGTTATTTATTACTAACCACATTTTCATGAAAACAATCTTTATTTCCTCAGAGTTCATCTGTGCCTGTAGTTTATCCCCCACCTCAAGTCATAATTCTTTGTTAGTGACACGCTGATTGTTTGCTGGGTAAATGATTATGATGTTGCAAACAGGATTATGACTTTAGCTGGGGAATAACCAGCAGGCATAGATGAACTCTAAGGAAATACAATCCTCCCTTTTTAATGCAAATGTCTTCCATAGTTAAAGAAAAGAAGAGGATATTTTTAATGTTCTCCATGAGGTGACAGTTATGTTTAAAATGAAAAGAGTTAATTGATTGATGGGGTTAGCTTGTGTTTCTTCTTTTCAACTACATGTAATATGCAATAACATTTATGGATCAGTTCTAAGCATCTCTATGCTCTTATTTCTGCCAGAAGGAAGCACTTTGTGTATCGCCTTCTATCCGGAAGACAAATATACATTATTCTAGATACAAATGCTTAGGAAGACTTCCAAGAGGGGAAATGTACTCCATCCCTATTTTACAATTAAACCTTATATATTCAACATAAGTATGAAAGAAATGTTTTAGGGTAAATTTTGATATTTCACATTTTTTAGAATTGTCTTATTTTTATAGTATAACTTTTTTTGTTTATTCAAGCGATGGTAGATTTGTAAACAGCTTCTGCACTTAAAAAAATGAAACCTGTGGGACGCCTGGATGGCTCAGTGGGTTAAGCTTCTGTCTTCTGCTCAGGTCATGATCCCCGAGTCCTGGGATGGAGCCCTGCATTGGGCTCTCTGCTTTGCGGGGAGCCTGCTTCCTCCTCATTCTCTGCCTGCCTCTCTGCCGGCTTGTTATCTCTGTCTGTCAAATAAATAAATGAAATCTTAAAAAAAAAAATAAATAAAAGCTGCAAGTGCCACAGAAGATGAACAGATGCACATTTGATTTTTCAAAAGTAGTCACCCCACATTCACTTTCTCCTCTGACCTACACCACACCACAGCCCTGGAAGAAAACTGTGTGAGACCGTTGAACCAATCAGGATTTGATTTAATTTTATATCACAGGAAATACCAAATAACAGCGGACTAACATAGAAGATTCTTTTGTAAGTTGAGTCCGGGAGTAGGCATTATGGAGTTGGTGCAGCAACTACATCTTGCTGTGTTGTTTCTGTCCTCAAGTTGACGTTGTCATTCAAGATGGGGATAGATCTCCAGCCTTCAGAATCTGATTTCAAGGTGTCAAGAAGGGGGACAGTGGGTAGAGCAAAGTAGACACCTCCTAACTGAGGTAACTTCTTCTAACCAGTGTTCTTGGATATCTCACGCAACACTTCTGTTATGTATTATTGGCTGGAACTTAGTCACATCTAGATGCAAGAGGATTTGGAAATGTAGTCACTGAAGAGGGCACATTGCTGCTCAGAATAAAAGTGGGGTTGTTACACCGGGAAGTTGGAGAGAGTGGATATTGAAGGCACCTGGCAGGTCTGTTGCAGCCTCTAATGTTACCTTCATTAATGATCTACTGCAGCTTGCTTTCAGCATATAGGCATTTTGCAGTTAATGTGGTTTGCAATATGTGGCAGAAACCAACCTTTTGAGATTTAAGTAAGATAAATTTAAGAGACACTCCTATACTTGGATCATTCAAATTCATATATAAACCATACCTCTCTTTTAGTCTGAAAAGCATGCTTTTGTTACACAAACAGAGACTTCATCATTATTCAGTTTCAGGTTTTCACCTTAGGACTTCTTAAAACACATTCCACATCTCTTTAAAGTTCAGTCTTTGGGCTGATGCCCAAATCCAATCTGCTTTGGCAAGGACTTTGAATGCACTCTGTTAAAAATACTGTGATATGAAATATTTGTCTCAAATGAAGTTTCCAATATTAAGATATTTTGAAACCTATGATGGAAATTTTCACAAGAATACACAGAGAACAAATATAAAGTAGTTTCTTCTATTAGGAATATTGGATATTGGCATAGGAGAGCCAGAGATTACAGATGGTCCTAGAGATAAAGTCTCATGGTTATATGCTCATTTAGCAGTGCTTTAATCCTTTGTAGTTCACATATCAAATGAGAGATTAAATGTTTTCAAACCAAGTTCTGGGGACCCATAGGGTTTCTTGATTTCAGGGAGGAGTTTAAAGGAGGACTGAGTTGTTCAACAAAAGCATCTCTGCTTGTTTTGTTTGTTTGTTTGTTTTAATGTATAAAGGGATTCTTTGTGAGATTGAAGAAAGAATTTTACCACAAAAGTTAGACTGTGGCCTAGAGTCCTAGATCTCTGGGCCCCTGTCAGGCTGGTTTTCTGGGATTTATGCTGTCACAGAATGTGATAGATTGTTAGGATGTTTTATTGGATTTATATCTCTTGCTGTAAGAGCAGACTCCAGAGAACAATGAAGGAAGATAGTTTCTCCTCCTCAATTCATTGAAATCTCTTCAAAAATTATCCAGCTTTAGGCAGACTACATTGCTAACTGATTTCTAGTTGGATATCTTTTTCTTCAAGTACAGAAACCCAGTCAAGGCACTGAAAATAAAGTGGGTTTATTTTAGTGAGAAGTGAAATGGTATGAAAATCCAAGAACAGGAGCTGTAGAAAAGTGGTATGGCAGGATTTTACAGTTCCTGGACCGGAGATAATTCTGTCTCTGGATGGTCTTGACCACTCATGGGTTTTTGCTTTGGAGGGGCACATTAGTTCTATGTTCCCTACTGACTGGCTTCTTTTGTTCACTCAAACTTCGTGCTTATACCCAAGGATGCAACTTGTTCTTCACCCAGGCCTCTGCCTCATGGCTTCTCTCTCTCTGCTCTCCCCACATCACTATTTCAGTCCCTTGAATTGGTTTTCAATTCTAGATTCAGAGAGAGACATTGGATTGGTTCAGTTTATATTTTCAAGACAGGCAGCATGATTGCCTAAGGAGGGTTCAGGCCTGGGTGTGAACTTATCAGCAAGTAAGTGTTTCCAGGCTATGGTGAGAAGGCATGGAGAGAAGAAAGGACAATTTGTTTTAAAAAATGGCCTCTGTAATTCAGCAGGCCAGCGGATATGATTTCAAAAGTGAAGTGGGTTTCATATGGCATGGACTTCTCAGAAAAACGCTCAGGGGAGGACCTGAGTGCCAAAGGGAGGTTTGTAGGACAGAGTTGTGAATATTGCAGTAGGTGTGAAGAGGGGGACAGAAAAGGAAAGGGTATTAAGGGCTGATGCTACCACAGGATCACCCTAACTGTATGGGAACCATTCTGTTGTTCCCTTAGTTTCAAACAGCACCAACCTGAAGTGTGGGTTTGTGCTCTCACTAGACCTCCTTAGGGCCATCCTTTCACCTGTGACTTGAGTGTCAATATTACTCTATTCTCAAAGGGCCAATGCTGGAATCAGTAACCTGGAGCTTCATTCTAATTTTGTTCTCTAATGTCCTCATCATAGACACTTTTTCATTTCCAGGACTGATCTACTTGACAACTATGAAGTGAGATTTCACACCGAATTCCTCTTGGGGCAAAGTGTTCTTTGGAGGTCTCAGCAGACTTCCAAAGCAATATGACAAATGTGGCAGGTGCCTTTCCTTGTCTTGTCTGGCATCCAGGGCCAGATGATTCTGACGGGAGCTCAAGCCTTTCTCACAGATTCCCATTTATTGATTCTTGAAATGGCCCCATTTTCTTCTTTATAGAGGAGGAACTAAACCTCAACCAGATGCTTGTGATTAAAATAAGAGATAATGATAATAGAACTTTTACCAAGGATATGTCTCCTCCTGCTATCAGATAAATGCCAAGGTGAAAACAAGCCATTTATCTGCAAATAAACCTTGCCCTGGGGGTAAATGGTTTATTTTCTAAGTTTGAAACAATTATACTTTGACAGCATCACTCTCCTCTCCAGATTTTAGTTTTATTATAACATCATTAAAAACACATTTAGTTGGCATTAGCGAAACACAGTTCACAGCACTGTTATATAAAAGACAATTTTGACATAAAGCTGGTCAAAAACAGTCTCAATTTAATTTTCCATATTTCTAAAAAAATTCTTTATCTTTTCATGAATTAAAGTATCTGATTTACTGATACTTCATGAATAGATGAAATTTTGTTTTCTCTTTCTATAAACAAAAATAGACTATGGTCATACAAAAATGGTCAATTTTTCATTTTGTGCTATTTCCTATTCTAAAATATAGAAATAGAAATGCTTCAGCTTTTAAGGTTAGATTTAGAGATATTATTCTACTTGATTCTACAACACTAGTCAGCATAACTGCTACCTCAGAAGAAGAAAAGTGTTTTGCATTTTCTTTATGGAATCCCAACTGTACAAAGTTCAAATTCAGATTAAGCATCTAATTTCTTGGAATGAATAAACTTTGGAATGCCCAACACAAATTTGGTGGAATATTTGTTTACAAAAGAGTGAGAATTCCCATTATCTGCTCAACCCAAAAAGTTCCTCTTAGAGAAGCGACAGAGAACATATCTCCCCTTGAAAAATAGATTTCTCTGAACTCATACTGTCTTACTCATTCCCCTCATAGTAATTTTTGCACCATCTATAGTAAAATTCCTCAAAAGAGATTACTATACACCACTTTCATTTCCTGTGTCCTCTTTGACCCATAAAATTAGGCTCTTATTTTTACCATTTGACCATAATGTTCTTGTCAATAGTGACCTCCGTATATCTCAGAGATCATCACTGCCTCTCAGCTTCATTTGATGTGGTTGACTACTCCACCATCCTTGAAATTGCTGTTCACATGTTTAGGGATACCTCACACTCATGATTTCCTTTTTGTCTTACGGTTACTTCATAGTATTATACGGAATTCCTTCTTTTCCCAGCTTCTGAAATGTCAATGAGTTCAAGGCACAATCTTTTGAACTCTTACATATTTACACTCTCACTAAGTGATCCTGTCTGACCTGCAAAACATAATTTCACATTAAAAGTCACCCCTTAACTCCAAATTAGGACACTGACGTGACCAAAACAGAATTGTGGATTTTTCTTTACAAACTGGCTTCTTTGGTCTTCTCTATTTTGTAAATGGCAGCACTGTTCACATAACTCCTTGGGCCAAGGACACCGGGAGTCTCCTTTGAAACTTTCCTTTACTCACAGGCTCATACCCATTCTGCAGTAAGTGCTGTTAGCGCTATCTTAAAATATACCCTGAACAAGGTATCCCCCTTCTAGAGGTTCAGGTCTCACATCAAATATATCTCAGAGCAGTTTCATTGGCCACTGTACCTGAAGGAACCCATATACCTCTTAAATCTATCCTCTTGTACCTTTTTTTCCCCTCACTGATACTACAGAAAGCCTTTATTCACTTTTTTTTTTTTTTTTTACTAGTATCCTTCATTAGAATATAAGTTTCTTGAAAGCATAGGCTGTCCCCTTCCTATGTTACCAGCAAGTGCCTGGCACAGAGAACATTCGTTAGTGAGTATCATTATTCATTCATGCGTATTGATTGAGTGAAAAACTGTTTTTTGTTGTTGTTGGTTTTTTTTTGTTGTTGTTGTTGTTGTTGTTTTGCAAGGTATGAGGTAGGCAGTTGATGGAAAAAACTTTCTATAGTAACTTCCTAACGTATATTGAGCATCTTTCATGCACTGTAAGCATTTCTCATTACCTCAGAGCAACCCCATGTTATAAGTACTAATATTAGTCCCAACTTTACATATGAAGAAACAAGGGCACAAAAGGGTTAAATAATGTGCCCAAGGTTACTGGGCTAGTAAATAAGGGTGACAGATTACAAATATAGGCTTCCAATTCCAGTGTATAAATTTACCAACATGTACAGTACTTCCTTTCCACTTCTTTCCCTTTCAGTGAAATTTAAAAAGATAGTGTACTATTGATTCATGGAACAAATTTTAACTTTAAGTGCCAAGATTGGATCTGAGGTTTCCTTAGTAAAATAGCTGGATTTAGCTTTATTATAAGTAAGTCATAATTTAATTCTTCTTTCCAAAGATTTCATTTATTTATTTGAGAGAGAGAGAGTGCACAGAGTGGGGTAGAAGGGAGGCAGACGCAGACTCCCAGTTGAGCAGGGAACCTGGATGGCAGACTCTGGGGCTTGATCAGGGAACCCCAGGATCATGACCATAGCTGAATGCAGACACTTTAGGGACTGACTCACCCAGACACCCCAGACATAATTTAATTCTTAAAAGTGTGTTTTCTTGAAAAGATTTTTTAAAAATCTTCCATATTGAACTTAGTAGACTTTCAATCAGTCTTGGTTGAATAAAATATCAGAAGTAAAATCTAGACATGTGATAAAGTTATAGTCTTAGAATTACAGGGCTTTATGGATTCTGGACACTAGTCCTTTATCTGATATGTCATTTGCAAATATCTTCTCCCAGTCTGTCAGTTGTCTTTTGATTTTGTTAACTGTTTCCTTTGCTGTGCAAAAGCTTTTGATTTTGATGAAATCCCAATAGTTCATTTTTGCCCTTGCTTCCCTTGCCTTTGGCGTTGTTCCTAGGAAGATGTTGCTGCGGCTGAGGTCGAAGAGGTTGCTGCCTGTGTTCTCCTCAAGGATTTTGATGGATTCCTTTCGCACATTGAGGTCCTTCATCCATTTTGAGTCTATTTTTGTGTGTGGTGTAAGGAAATGGTCCAATTTCATTTTTCTGCATGTGGCTGTCCAATCACCTCACACCAGTTAGAATGGCTAAAATAAACAAGTCAGGAAATGACAGATGCTGGCGAGGATGCGGAGAAAGGGGAACCCTCCTACACTGTTGGTGGGAATGCAAGCTGGTGCAGCCACTCTGGAAAACAGCATGGATGTTCCTCAAAATGTTGAAAATAGAACTGCCCTATGACCCAGCAATTTCACTATTGGGTATTTACCCTAAAGATACAAACGTAGTGATCCAAAGGGGCACGTCCACCCGAACGTTTATAGCAGCAATGTCCACAATAGCCAAACTATGGAAAGAACCTAGATGTCCATCAACAGATGAATGGATCAAGAAGATGTGGTATATATACACAATGGAATGCTATGCAGCCATCAAAAGAAATGAAATCTTGCCATTTGCAACAACATGGATGGAACTAGAGAGTATCATGCTTAGTGAAATAAGTCAAGCAGAGAAAGACAACTATCATATGATCTCCCTGATATGAGGAAGTGGTGATGCAACATGGGGGCTTAAGTGGGTAGGAGAAGAATCAATGAAACAAGATGGGATTGGGAGGGAGACAAACCATAAGTGACTCTTAATCTCACAAAACAAACTGAGGGTTGCTGGGGGGAGGGGGTTTGGGAGAAGGGGGTGGGATTATGGACATTGGGGAGGGTATGTGCTTTGGTGAGTGCTGTGAAGTGTGTAAACCTGGTGATTCACAGACCTGTACCCCTGGGGATAAAAATATATGTTTATAAAAAATAAAAAATTAAATTAAAAAAAAAATTACAGGGCTCATTTTTCTTTTTGTAATAAACAGGGGGTGGTGGTAGGGAAGTTAAATTTAGTGTTTGTCCTTTATGTCCTTGGCTATAGAGTCAGGTACCCCTTGGATCATAGTATCTTCTAAGTATGCCTACCCACAAAACAATTCTGTGAGGTATCTCATTTATATCAATAGTCCGTATTATCAGCCTAATAAACATTTTTGACAATCCATTATGTGCTAAGCCCTGAAGTAGGCTTTGGGGCATAAATGAATAAAGTATGAATCCTGCCTGAAGGAGTTTATGGTCTGATAGGGAGGATAGACACACAAGTAATTGCACTAATGAATGTAGATTGACCTCACCTCTGTGAGATTTGCATTAAGGAAGACTTCACAGAAGTGATATTTAATTTGGATGTTGAGAATTAGTTATCTCAAGCAGGATAGTTGGGTGGGGGATGAAAGGTATTCCTGATAAAACTTATGTGGCAGAAAGAGCCCACATATAGAAAGAAACAATTGTCCTTTGAGGTTTCTCATTAATAAGTTCATTAGTTATTTTTCAGTTCTCTATTCTGGCAATTTGTAGCCCGAAGACGGAAAATTCTGAATTACCACATGCCAAAGTTATCTTAAGGTTTTACATTAGGAAACAGTATATTTTTCTAAGCTCTAAAGACTTGGTTTTCTGTCCTAAAAAGACAGGAAGCAATCGAGTCTATTTTTCAAGTTATATATTAAGTAATGATGACAGGACAGAAAAAGAACAAGGGAGATTCCCACTAATACATAGGGACAAGCTGAAGCCAGCTATATATGGCAGGAGTTACGTTATTCAGTACAACAGTATGCGCTTATTTTCCTTCTCAAATTCCTGGAAAAACTGTCATCACCATGGAATTCTAGCAAAATGAGTGATGGGGTCATGAGCTGTCATCTTTTGATTTAGTGGAAGATGGGAAGCATTATCTGCACTGTTTGTTGAGGTATTTTTCTCCTGCATTGTCATATGCAGCTTAGAGACATTTTTATATCAATGTGTTTCAAACTCTGCTACATGGAGCTTTGGTGGTTTCAAGAAGACCCCTGAGAGCAGAGGGCATCAGGGGGCAGGATTGTTGTGACCCCTACCCTAGTTGCAGCAACATCCTTTTTGTGTAAGATTTTTCTCCACCAAAGACTTCTCATCTAGAATGTTTAAATAGTACTGTTCTATTCTAAGTGCTCTATAATGAGAAATGAGCCTTTCTTATGACTATTTTAATTGAGTGGAATAGTACTGTGTACACGCTTAGTGCAGCATAATGCTCAAATCTATAAGATAGACTGCAGAGCACTTTGTTTAGGAAAAACTCAGCTTGACTCAGAAGCTGAGTCATTGTTCTGGTGATGCACTTTAATTTTACCAATTTAAGAAGCACTTTAAATCTGTAGACCTACTTCTGCTGAAAAGAGTTTGAGGAAACCCCTTAATGTGTGAAGTGACTCTACAACCTATTTTCAGTCAGTTGTAAGAATAATTTAAGAAATATTTGGTGAGTGCTGTGAAATGTGTAAACCTGGTGATTCACAGACCTGTACCCCTGGGGATAAAAATATATGTTTATAAAATATAAAAAATTAAAAAAAAAAGTGATAATATCAGAGGCTTTTTTTTTTCTTCTTTTAGAGTGTCTGAAGATGTTTTTGGGGTGGAACTGTAGAAAGCAGGAGAGTAGGACCTAAATGGAAGACATATTTCTCTGATGGCACAAGCATTGTAGCTGACAGAAGGGCTACCATCTAGCAATAGGCAAGCTTTACAGAGGACATACTGGAAATAAAAGGGGGTAGCAGTTAGCTGAGCTCCTGCCTGGTATTGAGAAAAGAAAATGAGAGTAAGATCAAGGCAGGACCTCAGCAAGAGAAGATCAAGAGTCAAGATCATCAAAATAGGGCTCAGAAACAATGAGATGCATGGGGACTTTGTCAGAGAATTAGGTTGAAGTCTATTTCTTAGCCTGAGGTCTCTAGAATATGGGGGAATGAGTCCCTAAAGAAACTCCAGGGAATTTTTGAATCCTATAAAATTGTAAACTTGCATGATTTTGTACTATGGAAAGAACCCATGGCTTGATCCCGAATTTTGAAAGGAGTCCACATATAAAAAAGGTTCAGGATTATTAGAGATTAGATTGGACTTAGGCCAAGTGGACTCAGTGCTGAGATACCTGAATAACAAACTACTTCCTAAAGAAATATGGGAAAGAATGCCAGACTGTGTGTAAGAGTCAGCCTACCAGAAGAATTAGCTGGCCCCTACTTTGGGGAGAGTTAGAGGAAATTATACAAAGTATAACTTTGTCCTTCCTGAAGACTTCTCTCTAGAGCTAGAGTTTGGACAATTAACAAAAAGTACGACTTCCAGATTCATCAGTGGACATCTGTAAGCTTCTCTTCCAGTGAGCATACTGACCTGAATCCCCTCCTATATTCATCAAATGCTTACTTAGCACTTATAATGTATTTGACCTTGTGTAGGCATGTAATGGATTCTAGCTCTCATGAAACTTACATTCTAGTAGGGTAGTCTAACTGTAGAGAACATAATAGGTTCTATAAATTGTACTTAGAGATACAAAAGAAATAAGTTCTGAGATTGTATTAGCTAAGACTGACTGTGTTATGCTTCAGCAACAAATACTTCACTAAAATTAGTAGGTTAATACAAGTTACACCATATATCCATGGCTGGTTCACTGAGGCTTTGTTCCACATCACTGTCATTCAAATATGTAGTCTGATGAAATCTTACTGTGGCATAAGGAAAGAGAATGGGATAATCATACGCTCCCTCTGTAAACTTCTGACCAGAAGTGATGCATGCCACTTCCATTTATATTTCTTTGGTTAAAGAAAGATTAAAAAAAAAAAAAAAAAAGACTGAGCAGCTACTTTAGGTAGTCAAGAAAGTCCTTTATGAAGAGATAATATCTGAGTTGAGATTTAAAGGGTGAAAGAAAAAAAAAAGCAGGCCATGTGAATAAGGAATGAGAGGAGGAAGGGAAGAAGCTTCTAGTCAGAACAACATACATGAACAAGAGTGAACTTGGAATTTTCTAGAAACATTGTTTCTAGACAATGTTTTCTAGAAACAATGTTTCTAGAACATTTGTGTCACCTGAAAATAATGGAAAGTGGAGGAGATTGGTTGAAAATGAGACCAGAAAGATAGGCTAGTATTTGTATTTTAAGTGCAAAGTTAAACATTGAGGGGTTTTAAGGATTCAGGTGATAAGACTGATTTTATGGTTCAAGAAGTTCATTCCTGCTTCTCTGTGGAGAATGGATTATTGTGGAGCAAGACTGTTACTGGGAAGACTGGTTTCAAGTCTGTATGTCTGGGCTAGTCTCAGAAAAAGGCACTAGGAGCTTTGCCAAATCTCCACTAAAAAAGAGTTGGGCTACACTGTTTATTTAAGACTTTATGAAATCTTGCCATTTGCAATGACCTGGATGGAACTAGAGGGTACTATGCTGAGCAAAATAAGTCAGTCAGAGAAAGGCAGTTATCATAAGATCTCTCTGATATGAGGAATTTTGAGAGGCAGGACAGGGAGTTTTGGGGGATAGGGAAGGAACAAATGAAAAAAGATGGGATTGGGAGGGAGACAAACCATAAGAAACTCTTAATCTCACAAAAGGAACTGAGGGTTGTCAGGGGTTGGGGGTGGATAGGATGGTTGGGTTATGGACACTGGGGAGGTAGGTATGGGCTATAGTGAGTGCTGTGAATTGTGTAAGACTGATGATTCACAGACCTGAACCCCTGGGGCAAATAATATGTTGTATGTTAATAAAAATAATTAAAAAATAAAAGCTATTCACGTTTAACCAAAGTTGGGGGGGTGGGGGGCAGGGGGAAAAGACTTTATGGCCTTTGGTTAAATCCAAGAGTGGCTGCAATGATCTGACTAGATAACCATTTCTAAACCCTGGCAGACCTGGATTCCCAGTTCCCAGACAAAAATTTATCTTTAATCCGACTTTCTCAGGTACTTCCACTTGGAGTAACTTCCAGAGGAGTTGTTCCTGGGTTTAACTGTTTTTGTGTTAATTGCCAATAAAGAAGAAGAACTAGAAGTAAGGGGGTTTTCTCTATGGAATATGGGGTGGGTAGGCTATGATAATCCTATCGCCTCTATTTTGTTGTTTTTGTTATTATTGTTGTTTACTTTAAATTACACCATGGCCCTTATTAATTTATTATTCATTCACTCATTTACCCATGATGTTCTGAATGCCTAAGATGTCTGAGGCACTATGCTGGAACAGATAATCAAAGATAAAGAAAACCACTTTGCTTTCTTCAAGGATCCTAGAGTCTATGTGTGTATGTGTGTGTGTATGTGTGAGAGAGAGAGAGAGAGGGAGAAAGAGAAAGAAAGGAAATAGATGACATGTAATGCAAGATGAAATCCATTGTTCTCAACTTGTTTTCTAATAATTTGGCAAGGGATTATGGGTGGTAAATGTTAGGTCTACCGGATGGTCTTCACCAGTAGGGTGTAACAATGGTACAGCTTTCCTTGGGTCACCTGGGTCTCAGGAGATGAACTTTGTTATGACTTTACAGATTACCCTTTGCCTACTAATTGTGGGAGACACATTATGTCATCACTTGATTATTCACGAGAGTTCAGAAGAATGCTATGATGGCATTTTACTAGCATGTAAGAATAAAAAGGTATATATGTGAAGATTCCAAATAACATATATATCCACATCTGGGCTTAGTCATTGTGCTGTTACAGAAGGGCATCTCACATTGAAAACTCAGGAAGCCCTTGAAAATCTGGCTTCAATTTCTATGATGGTGATTATGGTTATTATTTATCAATTCTTGACCCCTCCAGTGGGTTTTTTTTTTTTACCAAGTTCACTGGCAGGGTAGTTATAGATGGTTGTGCAGTTTATGCCAGATCAATGGGATGAATATGGAACAAAATCTATCTTCCACTGTGCTTGACAAGTCTTATGCCCTTATGAGGTATCTGCATCAACCTGTATATCTTTTTAAATTGAAAGGTGTCTTATAGGTAACTGGGATTCCATTCCCCTAAACTCAGACGACACTACCACCCTGTTTTTATAACAAAGCATGCAAAAAACTCTGGTGTACAAATCCCCTATGTGTTTTTTGGAACCTCATTTCTTGGAAGATAATCCCAGCTGATGAGGTACCATGGTGACATAGAGGGTTCTGTTCACATGGGTTGCAAAACTGAGAAGACTGCCTGATACGCTGAGGAAAGTAATCTTGTTTGAAGCTATTGTCTGAGTAGGAAGATGCATGGTGCAGAGAGAGACAAAAGACCTTTTGAGTCCCCTTGGTAGTCAAATGAGTCTTGATGACCAGTGGTGTGTTAGGGTCCAAGCCAGATTAATCTCCACTTATATATTACATAGTCAGGGTTTAGTTTCTGTGTTAGTCAGCAGTTATAAAACAAGTGTGAGCCCATTAGCAAGGAGCTTCAACATCTTTATTAGAGCTGGAGGCAGGGAATATGTTGGAGTCATCTTATTCTCTCCCCTCCTCCTCCTCCTCCTCCTCCTCCTCCTCCTCCTCCTCCTCCTCCTCCTCCTTCTTCTTCTTCTTCTTCTTCTTCTTCTTCTTCTTCCTCTTCTTCTTCTTTATCCCATATATAATATAGGGAGAGTTATTCCTATCATTTGTGAGGATGGTGAAGATAAGAGACAATATTTGCATAGTGTTTTGCAACATGTTCAATATATAGCAGGCATTAAAAAATGAAGCAGGGATGGTACTAGCAATGCAGAGGCCAAGATCAGTAATGGCAGCAGCAATAACCACATCATGAAACTCAGTGTTCAACTGGGACCCCGTGGTCCTCTGAGATCTGCTTTAACTTCGTTTAAAACCCCATTCCCTTCTTGCTATGAGAGTCCATAGTTTCTTGAGTTACCTGGAGTGTACTGCTTTGTCTCCTCCTTCTCTTTGTGCCTATTCTCTGTCAGCACATATGGTTTCAGTTCTCTGTGCTCAGTTGTAACCATGGAAGAACCACAATTCTTCCCACAAGGGGAGCATCCAGATGTATCTTGAATGTTACCATTTTGCTGAAATGGGGATGTAAGTTTTGTGGAGGATATCATATCTCTGGTGGTGGACAGAATGTTATAACAAGTGACAGGCTTTAAAAAGAACACTTTGTAGATTTTTTTTAAAAAATATTTTTATTAACATATAATATATTATTTGCCCCAGGGGTACAGGTCTGTGAATCATCAAGCTTACATATTTCACAGCACTCACCACAGCACATATCCTTCCCAATGTCCATAACCCAACCACCCGCTCCCTATCTCCCTGAAACCCAGCAACCCTGTTTGTTTTGTGAGATTAAGAGTCTCTTAAGGCTTGTCTCCCTGCCAACCCCATCTTGTTTCATTTTTTTCCTTCCCTACTCCCCAAACTCTCCTGCCTCTCAAATAAAGTCTTTTTGTTTTTTTTAAGATTTTATTTATTTATTTTGACAGAGAGAGTGCATGTGCATAGCAGGGGGAGGGGCAGAGGGAGAAGAAGAATTCCCACTGGACAGGGAGCCCAAGGTGGGGATTCCGTCCCAGGACTCTGGGATCATGACCTGAGCCGAAGGCAGACACTTAACTTGATTATGTATTTAATGCCATAATATTTCCCAAATATATTTTTGCAAGGGTTCAATTTACATATTACCTCCATCAATAGTGATTTTTAACTTTTATTATTATTAACTATGAAATTAGGCTAATCTAAAATCATACTGTATCATTCAGAAATGATGTATGTCATATCTGTACAGCATGACCTTTAAGTATGCTGATTTATCAAAAATACATGGAATTAAGCAAATATAGATCAATGTACTTATGAGAAATCCGAAAATAATACAGTAAAATATATTTAATTGATTTGCATTGGAATGTGATGGCTGGTTAACTCAGAGGCTTATTGAGAAACCAATCTAGCCCTGATGTGGAGATAATGGACTGTTAATTGCCCTGCATTTGAGCCTGTTAATATCTTGTTTCCCACCTGCTTTGTTCCCTCCTGTTGGCATGTCTGCCAAGCAGATCGACCTGAGCTGTTGGATAAGGTTAAAGTGCTTAAGGCATTAACATCTCCAGCCATTTCACTCTCATATACTGCTATTTTTCTTTTAGTGTTTCAGAAATGGTGGAACAATTAGCCATCATAGAGAAATCATTCTCTTTTAATGTCGCATAGTTTATATGTGGAGCCATTAGTAATAAGGACATATAAGTTGAATCACAGGGCTAAGAACATATGTAGCAAGAATATATTAGAAAAGAAGTTATTAATGCCCAAGAACTGTAAATATCTGAACTTGGACCAAGAAAAACATTAAATAATGATTTTAAGGCAGATATTTTGCCTGAATTTCCAAGTAGACCAATGGGTTATAAGGGTTGTCTGTTCATTAATCAAACTTATGACAGAGGAGAAACAATGTTAATAGAAGGTTAAGAACTAGAATTGACCTGAAAGATCAGTTTAATCCAAACCAATGATTTTATAGGGGAAACTTGAGGGCCAGAAATGTTAAGCAACTTGCCCAACATTATTGAGCTCGTTATAGTCAGAACTAAAACTAAATTTCAGTTCAGAATTTTCACACAAAATCACTTCCAGGATGTGTGACTTATTTTCCAAGTATGTCACTGACAAGAAAAATTGATTTGGTTCTCTATTCCCTTATTGAATTTTTGTCTTTTTCTTGAAGACCTACTGTATACCTAGCAGTTTGCTGGGCATTTTGGACTTGGGAAACAAAAAACTATTGGCTTTAAGGGACTTAACACACAGGTGGAGAAGGCAGGGCTAGCATTTGATAGAAGTGAAAACCAGAATGTCAGGTATGGCCATGGGGTAAGAAGCCTGAGGGGAAACTAGAGAGAGCTTGGGGTTAGAGAAGGACTCTCTAATGATGAATAGATGCTGGTTAGGTCAAGAGAGAGAGGAAGCAGGATCCACCGCTGACTATAAGCACTTCTGTGTGAGATTTACAAAGGTGTCCCCTTTGGTAGCTATAACCCAATGGGCACATGGCTTGGATAATGGATTTCAATTCTAGTCACTTCCTGTTCCCAAATTCTGATGTGAAGCACAATCTCCATGACATAAACAGAAGGATATTTCAAGCTGAGAGGCCATCCTAGGAAAACCTATTTGACCTTATACCTCTGAGGTCATTACTAAGGGAGGTGGAACAATTCCTATATACTTCTCCCATTCTTTTTCTTCCTATGTAGGACTGCCCAATCTGTCTAAATGCTAGACAGGCAACTTATATTGCTTACAATATAGTTTAATTTACATAAATTATTATATTAGTATGATTTATAATAGTGTAGTCATTATAGGTTTTGAATCCTGACTCTACCAATTACACATTAGCTATATAATGAGGGCAGGTTTTTTCTCCTATCCTATAAAATGCAGACAAAACATGCAGTAGGAACCTTATCACATTGTGAGGGGCAAAAGAATAAAACTATCTAGAGCACTTCCGAAAGTGTTTAACATACAGTAAGTCCTGTATAAATGCCAGCTGTGATTATCTCATTCAATTGATACAGTAAATCTATAAAGTCAACAGTAGTACCTAATGATCCCATTTAACGTATGATCTACACATCACTTGAGATCTCAAAACCACTTAAGATTTTATAAAATTGATCTAGGATCATGGAAGTCCAAAATTCTTCTTAAAGTTTTTTTTTTTTGCAAATTTTTCATGGGTTATATTCTCATGGTTGCCTTAGTTCTTTCACTCTACTCCAGAAATGGATTTACCCTGTCTTGAGTCATCCCTTCTCCCTCCACATCCCCTACTGTTTACCATCAACAATAGAAAGTCCTACAGTATAATAGAATTACACTTTATAGAGCAAACTACTTAAAATTAGATATTAAACTTTTCTTCTGCTTGTCACAGGGATTTCTAATGCTTGTAATATTTCACATTTCCTCCATACCCTCACCATCTTGCTGTCATCTTTCTTGCTCCCCTTCTATTTCTTCTTTAATTCCTCTTTTCAGTGCCCCTTCAATAGTAAGAACCAAAGAACCAAATTTATCTCATTTTTTTGTACAAAGAAACCAAGCTTTTCTTTTTCTTTCTTTTTTTCCCCCTTGTCTTAGCTCCTGTTCTCAAGATCTTATCTTTTATCCCAAGTGTCTTATCACAGACCTTTTCTAAACAAAGGAAATCCTTTCGCTGGACCTAGACTAGCTAAGAAAATTGATTTTTCTTCTTCATTACCAACACATAAGGAAACCAAAGCACAGAGAACTTGTGTGGATTTCTGAGAAATACCCATGTGATATTCAGCAGAACAAGTGCTTGAACAAAATTGCTTTGACTCCAATCTGGTATATTTTCTGTTATCTTCTTGTTTAAAGAATAGCTATGAGATACTTGAGTGTCTTGTCTTTTGACATATTTATTGAGTATGGATTCAGTTGAAGGCACTAGTCTAGGGACTAAAATTTTCAAAGATGAATAAGATTTAGTCTATGCCCTCAAAGTACTTAAAAATTTACTGTGGATGGGGCGCCTGGGTGGCTCAGTGGATTAAGCCGCTGCCTTCGGCTCAGGTCATGATCTCAGTGTCCTGGGATCGAGCCCCGCATCGGGCTCTTTGCTCAGCGGGAGCCTGCTTCTCTCTCTCTCTCTCTCTGCCTGACTCTCCGCCGACTTGTGATCTCTCTGTCAAATAAATAAATAAAATCTTTAAAAAAAAAAAAATTTACTGTGGACAACAGACTTCTTTATAGTTTACAAAGAAAATGATCTTGCATCAACTAGAGTACTTCTGTTTTTGCCAATATAATATCTTGAGCTTCTGCCTAAGAATTTTGTTGAAGAAATAGTTTATAGTTTAAAAAAAAAAAAAGAAAATGAAAGAAAAAAAGAAAGATAATCACTGATATAGATAGGTTAATGTAGAAGTCCTTTGGTTTACCATTACAATACTTCTTTAATCAGATGTCCTGTTATTTTTAATGACTCATTTATAATTGATTAAAATAGCAAATTGATTTATTCTTCTTTAAATAAACCTGCCTTGTTTTATAATTCAGAAGACTATAAAGATGAAAATAAAATTAACTTTGTCCTGCTCAATTGCCATATTTCCTTTTAGTTTTTATCATAAAATACACAGACATATAGCCAGAGAAAAATCTTTCTATATGTAACAGGTGTTATGGACTAAATTACGTCCCCTCAAAATTGATGCTGTTGAAGTCTCAACCCCTAGTTCCTCAGAATGTAATCTTATTTGGAGAAAAAGTCTTTATAGATGTGATTAAGTTAAAATGAGGCTGTTAGAATGGGGCTCTAATCTGATATGCCTGGTGTCCTTGTAAGCAGAGAAAGAGATGACAGGTGTGAGCATGCACAGAGGAAAAGCCATGTGAAGACACAGCAAGAGGTTAGTCATCTGCAGGCCTGGGAAAAAGGCCTTAAAGAAGTCAAACCTCCTGACGTCCGGATCTTGACTTCTAGCCTCCAGAACTGTGAGAAAATTAATTTCTGTTGTTGAAGCCACCCAGTCTGTGAAGCCACCCAGGCTGCTATGGCAGCCTTATCAAACTAATTCAATTGGTATCATGTTTTTTTTTTTTTTCTTCCTCATAGTTAATAATAGATCATAAGCATTTTCCCTTGTCAATAAAAATTCTTCACGAGATAATATGCCAATATAAGGAAACATCATAATTTAACTGTTCCCTATTGTTAGAAATTCAGCTTTTGTTCCTGTTTGCTAAAGTACTTTCAAAAGTGAGAATTAATGAAGCCACGGGTCCCTTAAGATGATCTGAATAAGAAGCTGTTGGGTTGATTATCTGGGGTATAATAACATGGATAGTTTATTTCAAGTAAGAATGTTAAAATATGCATCACACTTTTCACTGCAAACACTGTTACCTGACAGCAGTAGTACCTTGTTACTGCTGTAATGGTTAAAAGCCTGTCCTATGACCCTCCATTTTCACGATCTTAAAACATAGCTATTAAGGCTTGATTTGAAATGAAACTCTGCAGAATCAGTTTTCGTATTTTCCTTTTTAAACCCTTCATTTCTGAATGTTTGTCATGATTTGGCTTGAATTTCATTAAAACGATAAAGGGGATTACTAGTAGGGGCTTACTGGTTTCGGATTTTATCTTTGGATTCTTTAACAGTTGTGCTTTAAAATAGAATTTTGTGGACCATTACTTGATCATATTGATTAGTTCAGCTTACTAAATTATTTTAAAACAAAACAGCAGTGATATTAAATCCTAATAATGGGTGCATATCCTCCATAACTGCTTCTCAGCTATTTAACCCACATCCAATTCTACTTCTCACAAATAAGAAAACCCAATAATACTTCTCAGAAACTGAAGGAAATAGAACAATTGCCTTTTCTCAGCTTGACACATTATTTCCATGAGGATAAGCTTTCCCTGAGGTAATTTGGAACTTCACAGACTGATAGGAAGACAAACGGACTGTTAATCAGGATTGCAAATCAGATTCAAGCCACGTTTCTCTCACTAAGTTTTGTAACATTGAATACCTCCAGTGACGTTCTTAAACACAGACTGGTTCCCTCAGACTGTTAGTGTAGAGGTAACACTAACCGTAGCCCCCATCCCTCTCCGTCCATCACAACTATTAGGGACCAAAAGCAACAGGACAGGCCCCTGTGTTTCATAAATGGCAAATATTAGTTATTATTACCTGGTATATAGTTGAGAAGTACACTGACCTTTTCAAACAGCTAATACATTCTTGGTGTTCTGCTTACAAGGTGATGCGTGGCATGAAAATGTTATGAGGCCTTCCTAAAATCAAGAGAACAAGAAATTTTCTAGTTACAGACCTTCAGCATTTTCCATGTTGTCAGGGAACATTGCTCTGAAAGTTCACATTCCTATGTGTAAATTTGCATATTTTGTCTTTTTTGAGGAGTAAGTTTTTTCTTCCTAAACATTATTTGAAATGCAGAGACACAACAAGCAACAGTCTGCATTTCCTGGAGTTTGAATCACACCGTTATTTTTAGCTATTTACACTTATTTTTGGATACTTTCTTTTTTTGGTAGTCTACATGAAAAGTTAGCCAGTTCCACTATTTTGATGCAATTTACCTCATGTGCTCCTGACTCGTTTATATCAGTAAGCTAAAATAAATAACCAATTAGCACAGTTTTGTTCATGTTTTAGAACTGAGAATATTCAGTCTTCTTCATTTTATGATACTAATTAGAATCCATCAGTAATAGGGCATTTACAAATTAGTTTGGAATGGGAATTATTCTCTGACTTTTTAACTGTTTAATGGGAAAGGAGTAACAGGAATTTTTTTTTAATATTTGTGAAAAGAAGGAAAGAAGGGACTTGTATTAGTGAAAAATCTTCTTGGCTATAAAATTCTCAGGTCACTGAGTAGATCTAAAAATAACTTGTGTTATAGAAATACAAAATAGACTTCCTCTCTCAATCTACTCCTATGCAACCTAATTGACCCTAATTTACCACATTGACCTTGGACTATAATGTGAACCAAATATAAACTTAGGTTGCATTTGAAACATTGCCCATTTGGGTCTTTATTATACTTCACAATTCCTAGGGGATTTTTATTTATTTATTTATTTTTAATGAACCATCCTGGGCCTACTGAATCAATACCCTTTGGATTAAAACTGTAGGCATTAAGAATATTGGAGAACCTGACAGACAATAAACTTTAGGAACCACGGAATTAAATAACTTATTTATCCTTAAACAGATTCCTATATAGTCTCTACCTACATAGGATATTCTGTCCCATCAAACTTTGCATTTATGTCCTATTGATCTTCTAAGTTTTGATTCCAAAGTTCTCTCTCCATGAAATCTGATATGAACTTTCTAGAGTGGGTGAGATAACAAATAATTGAGGTTCCTTCCACTTTGCTCATACTTCTTTGGTAGCACATAGTCTGTCTTCCTGCAGTTTGGGAGATAACTTTCTCATCACTAGAATTAACTTGTAAGTTCTCAAGGGGCAGGAGGTGCATGTTCTCTTTCTACCATCTGATTGTGTGCCCATACTCATTATTCACACATATTTTTAAAAGTATTTATTTATTTGTCAGAGAGACAGACAGACAGCACAAGCAGGGGGTACAGCAGGCAGAAGGAGAAGCAGACTTCCAACTGAGCAAGCAGCCTGATATGGGACTTGATCCCAGGACCCAAAGATCATGACGGGAATCAAAGGCAGAAGCTTAACCAACTGAGCTACCCAAGTATCCCACACATATTCTTATATATTGTGAATAACTTAGTAAATACTTAAAAAGTAGAATTCGGCTAGACTTCTGATTCCAGGAGAAAATGGGGCAAAAACAAAGAACACTAATCCATATACTTCTATAATTATTTAGAGAAAGTGGATTAGACTTCAAGCCTCAGGGAAAGCTGAGACTCTTTGCTACTTTTTCTTAATTTCAAGCTCCAGTTTCAGAAACAGTCTGTTCAAAAGGCTTATAAAAAATGAGGTAATGCTAAAACATCTGAGTACTCATTAGGAGTAGGTTTTCCAGATAAAAATGAAAAACATCAAATTAAAATTTAAATTTAAGTAAGCAATAGTTGTTTTTTTTTTAATAATTTTTTATTTTTTATAAACATATATTTTTATCCCCAGGGGTACAGGTCTGTGAATCACCAGGTTTACACACTTCACAGCACTCACCAAAGCACATACCCTCCCCAATGTCCATAATCCCACCCCCTTTTCCCAAACCCCCTCCCCCCAGCATGAGCAATAGTTTTTTAAAGTATAAGCATGCCCCATGCATTATTTGGGGACAATTGTTTATCTGAATTCAAATGTAACAGGGTATACTGGGTTGAATTATGTCTCTTCAAATTTCATGCCACCTGAAACCAGTGAATGTGACGTTATTTGGAAATAGGCTCTTTGCCGATGTAGTCAAGTTAAGATGAAGACTTGTATGAAGGTGGGCCTTAAATCCAATCTCTGTTGTCCTTATAAGAAGAAGCACAGACAGAGAGATACAGAGGGGAGAAGATCATAAGCTGGAGGCAGAGACCGGAATGATGCATCTACAAGCTAAGGAACACCAAAGATTTCCAGCAACCGATAGAAGCTGGAAGAATCAAAGAAGGATCCTTCCCAGAGCCTGCAGAGAGACACCTTGATTTCAAACTTTCAGTTTTCAGAACTGTGAGAGAATAAATTTTTGTTTTAAGGCACCTAGTTTGTGGTACTTTGATATAATAGCCCAGGAAATGAATACACTTAAGTGTTCCGTAGTTTTTTGATTCTGTTTTTTAAAATTTTGTTATTTTTTCTTTATTTGAGAGAGGGAGGGGCTGAGGGGGAAAGTTAGGGATAGAGAATCCCAGCCAGACCCCGAGCTGAGGATGGAGCTTATACAAGTCTTGATGCTACAACCCCGAGATCATGATCAAAGCTGAAACCAAGAGTTGGCCATTCAACAGACCCGGCCACCCAGGTATCCCTGTCCTTTAGTTTTTATTTCTCAAATTTGGCAATTTTGTGGATATTCTCTTCAGTTTCCTAAGATTATTCATTTGATCATATTATCAGGCATCACATGATAGCAGGATGTGTTGTGATTATAGCTATAGGTTTATAAAACAGATTATTTAGTAGACCACAATTTCAGTAGAAATTTGAATTGATTGTAGGAAGAAACAGCTTTTTGATAGAACCTAATATTAAACAAAAATCTACTGGCTTATTATGTAATATGCATGTGAACATAACAAAACCATTTAGAAATTCTACTAGCATTCATCTACTCACTGTGAGAGACATAACAGAAGAATAAATTGCTGCTGCATGGATTTCCTGGGTCAAAGGGCATAGAGACAGCATCAGTGCCCTACTCATGTCTTCTTCGCCTACCCAGGAGGCCATCTGCTCACAATTCCCAGTGTGATGGTATCCTGACTTGATGGCCTGAGAGTTGTCTCTTGATGTGGTAGGTAGCCTACTGGCATCATAGGGCCAGATGAATCAGAGAGTTTGTCCTTGGAGTGACCCTCAATCCACAAAGAATGAGAGATGGTGGGATAAATCTGCCAACTTCATGAATTCTCAGTGGTACAACTGTGAGATACATTTCACAGTCTCTCAGATGGGCCCCAATAAGATTGGGCCCCAGTTGCCCACAGAGGTAGGCTGCTCATCAACACATTCTTCGTTGGCTTCCCTTGCTTCCTTGTCTCACTTCCTCATCCTCTTGCGTGCCTCTTGAAATCGCATACCAAACAAACTGTTTGTGTCTAAAACTTTATCTCAGTTTTCTTTTTCTTTCTCTCTCTTCATTTGGGAAAACCCATACAAAAACAGAGTGAACACACATAAGCTTTATGTTTTAAAGTAAATTCTATTAAATTGCTTTCCAGAAAGATTGAATCTGCATGCACTCCTACTAAATTTTCTTTACTTTCATTTATTTAACCAAATTAAAGACTTGCCCAAACTCTGAATCCTGTGTGATGGAGATAACCCCTGGCAGCCTGATAGGTGTAGAGCTTTTTTGAAGGTACGTTTTGTCATTAATAATTCCAGCAGCTGTAGTTTTAAAGAATTGTTCAAAATACTTCAAATTGTTCAAAATAACTCAAAATCCAGTGGTGCTTTTGCCTAGTGGTTGTTAAAGCTTTGTGTTTCTATTCAAATCTGATAAGTATTTCTGATATGATTTGGCTGGAAACCTGATGTAATTTTAAATGGGCCCATTTAGACAAGACTCTTTTCATTTAATCTTCTAATTTCTAAAACATAGCCTCTGCTATTTTATGACTTTCATTTTCTTAACATTCCTCAAAGTCCCAGGATCTATATGAACAATTTTTTAATTGACCTTTAGAAGAGAAATCACCTTCAAATCTTTTTTTTTTCCAGCTTCAAATCTAAGTAAAACTGCTGTTGATTTTCTCGTCTCCACCTTCACTAAGTGTTTCAAGAATGTTATAAGTTAAAGTTTTACATTATCATATTAGGATATTCATGTGTCTGTAACAATAATACAGACCAGGACTAGGAGGTCTCTTTAGGATTAATAAAGACCTCTACCAACTCTACTCACATTCATCGAAACATGTAAGAAAATAATAGAGCAAACCAAAAGGGAAAGCACAGGGATGATTCTGAAAATTTGTTTTTATCAAGCTAGATACATTACCAGGACACTCCTCTTTAAGTAACTAAGATGCCTGGAAAGGGTTATTATGTTTTCCTTCCCTTTTGGGTGCTGGTTAATTCTCAAATAATGTTATAGAAAAAGCAGTGTCAATTTTCTAGAAAAGATCCTTCCACTGGTCCTGTTTTTATTAAGCAATGAATCCTGGGAATAATTCCTTCATGGTTGATTAACAAGGTTTTTCTAAAATAGCTCATAAGTACACTGGTACTTACATGGTTCTTACAGATCGTGCTACAAGACTTGTACCATAGATACAGACATTTATCTTGTCCAGATCCAACAGTCCTAGAGAACCAGAAAAGATTAACATTTTT
The DNA here is from genome assembly GCF_009829155.1 of Mustela erminea. Taxonomy (NCBI): domain Eukaryota; kingdom Metazoa; phylum Chordata; class Mammalia; order Carnivora; family Mustelidae; genus Mustela; species Mustela erminea. Next base: position 129,103,260 of record NC_045614.1, read on the forward strand.
GGTAAAAATGATTATGATGGGGGTAGAGACAGAAACATCTAGATTATTTGTTTGTGTTTGTGTATGTGTGCATGTGTGTGTGTACATGCATGAACATACATGTTTATACAGGTCTTCTAAGGCCAGTCAGTCTGAGTAAAGATGATTGAGAAAAGTATTGAGGTATCACTGTATTAGTAACTCAGTAGTATTGATTAGGAGAATTGGTCAAAGAATGACATATTTAGAGATGGGGAAATGATAATTTTTATTAGTTATTTCATTCAACAATGTGCCTTGTCTTCTTAGGCTGCTTTAGATAAATGAATGTTGATGGTGATAGTGAGATAATGATCCATGACCAAGAAAATGAAATTAACTATAATATATTTGCCTATACATACATTAAAAAATAATGATTTCATAGGTAAGGCTGAAAGAAATCTGAAAATGGTAATTTTTACTAAAGAATATAAAAATTTTACTGATATTACCTGATTCCCTTGCTCAACATGTCTGTCAAAAAAAATAGCATAAAAAAGTTTTTTTTTTGATATATTCCTCCAAAATTAATATGAGTAAATAACCAAGGCTCTTTACCTATTTTCTATTAGAGGCCAGAAACTTTGTAACTTGTTATAACACATATCTGGACACTTATTTTAGTCCTTACATGTCAATAATTATTTTCCATAATTTTCATGCAAATAATATTAGAATATAATGCTCATAGTACAGCATGATTTGATGACCATTATCATTAATAATTACTTAATTTTTCCCCAAAGGTTTAATTTATTTATGAGAGAGAAAGAGAGAGAGCAAGCAGAGGGAGGAGTAGAGAGAGAGAGACAAGCAGATTCTACACTTAGCACAGAGCCTGACGTAGATCTTGATCTCCTAATCCTGAGATCATGACCCTGGGCCAAAAACAGGAATCAGATGCTTAACCAGATGGGCTACCCATGTGCCCCAATACTTACTTTTTGAAATAAAATAATCTTTTTGGGGGAAATATGATTCATTTTGACAGCTCGTCAATAGCACAAAATTCTTTGGAATTCGTGTGTACTCTCATAGATACCTGTCAATATAAGATTCTATGCAGCTAACTACATAATTTAATAGGCTGAAAGTGATGGATTAGAACTCCTAAGAAAGTTGCCACATCATGATCTAGACATAACCAGATGATAGAAGAGTCAGGATCCAACATTATAGACTGTTCTTCCAAGTATGAGGAGGAGCATGTGGTCATAAACGTGGGACAGGAAACTCTGGCAGGTATAGGTAGTGAAATAATTATGGTAAATAGGCTTATTATAGGAGTCATTTTGTCAAATATAAAAATACTGAATCACTGAGATGTACATCTGAAACTAATAGGTTCCTGTAGATGATTCATGCTTCAACAATAATAAAAATATTGGAAATAAATCACAAAAAGCTTTATATTTATACTGATTTGAATGTCTGAATTGTGGCTCCGACTGTGGACATTGTTAACTCCTTAACAAGGAGCGCTCCTGTCCATTTTGTATTTTTAAATACTGTAGATATCGTTTTTCTTGAGTAGTATATAGCTAGTGCCATCAGGCAATCTTGGGCTGAATGCTTTGTCCCACGAGGAAAGCATCACAGTAAAAAAGAGCGCATTGCATTCATTTCAGTATGACAGCTGTTTTTGCTCTTATACTCTATGTCAATACCTACTTGATGTTTTTTTCATTTTCCTATAATGTCAACAGCCAATGAAACAGCTTTGTTGTGGTCGTCTTGAAAGGAACAAAGTAGTGATACAAAGTGTGTAAACTTAGGAAAGGTTGGCTATTTTTATTCTGGAGCTATTTTGCCAGAGATTCTTTTCACCGTGTGAATCCAATAGTATTGATTTGTTAGCTTCTGAAAGGGATACTGAAAGGTACAATTTCCTATTAAAAAATAAAATGTAGGTACCCAAGCATTCTTTAAGTTTTAAATAAGCTTGGAGTAAGTTTCCCTTCTGATAGGCTGGTGATTAAACTATTTTGGGGTGCCTGGGTGGCTCAGTCTATTAAGCACAACTGACTCTTGATTTCACCCAGGTCATATTGGGGTTGTGAGATCCAGGCCTGGGCTGGGCTCCCCTCTGGGCAAGGAGTCTGCTTGGGATTTTCTGTCTACATATCCCTCCATCCCTATCTACCCCCCACACTCGGATGCGCTCTCTTTCCCTCTCTCTCTCATAAAATAAAATAATATAACACAATACAATACGATATTATAGTATAAACTGGAATCCTAATTCTCTAAGAGCTTCTATTGTCAACAGTATCAGCACATAGGTGACGCTAAAATTGAATTATTATTGAATGAATGAGGGTTGTTTTACTATCATGACATAGCAACCTTAGTAATTATCAATTGTTGATAAGCTTGGGCTGTAAGTAAGGGTCCATTAAGTTATATATTTACTTTTGAGTCTCCTGCTTAAATAAGAAACATAAGGGATATAAATCCCAAGCACCTATTTTATTAAAAGCTTTGCAGGTTATTTTAAATACAGCCAGGGTGAAATCCTATCTGAGTAGTGTCTCTAACACTAGTAAACTGATGATGTATGTTGAATTATTTACACAGTAAAAGGAGTTTTTACAAAATGCTTAGACTTATTTTAAATTTTCTCCTTGCTCCAAAAATTACATTCATGGCTTCTACCATCACTGTAATATCTGAATCTTGATGAAATAGAATTGGGTCACTGTGTTAGTTCCCAGATTCTTATCTAGAACTTTAGCAAACAGTTTTCCCATTTGCTCTTATAAGCTATTCTCTTGGTCATACCACAGATAAAAGGGGTATTTGCAACAGTTGAAGAAACTGCCTAGGGGAAGGCAACACTCATTGTGATGGTTTTAGTGACATCTCTATGTGATTAGTATTAAACAGAAGAATTTATAGCAACCATAGTAACTAACAACTATTGAGATGAAATAATAGTTGGGAATGGCTTCATTAATATCAGACATACCATAACTGTTGCAGCGTGCACGTATCAGTTTTTACTAATTGCATACACTATGAAATCCCAAAATTAGTTAATCTAGAGAGAGTGAAACTCTTGAACTTTGGTGTTAAGTGAAGATTTAGGGTATGTGATGCCAGATGGTATAGACACTCCTGTGACAGCTCTTGATTAGTTTATATTGGGAACAACTGCTTTAGACTTTTCAGCATATATAGAGATGGCTTGGGGCTTTCTTTAGGCAATGATAAACATTAAATTTGATGCATTTAAAGGCTACCATTGTGGCTTCAATTTTAACAGCATATCTGGTGATTTTGTAAATATGTTCTCTAAGAAATCCCCAAAATGATGTTGTTACAATAGATGGTGTGACTCTCCGATATAAGAATTACTACAGGTGCCAGGAAGAAAATTTATTTTATCAAATTTCAGTCTGATTAGAACTGATGCTGATTAAATGTATATTTTTGACAGAGCCACACATCTTGTATTTCTATGTAAAATATTATTTGGGAAAGAGTAAGTTTGGCATATGTTTCCAAGTTATAAAGAATATCCAGGGTTTTGGGATTCTTCATATTATTTTCTTCTAGATAGGAAGGGAGCCTCAGTTTGTAGTTATTCAAAAGCAGAATGACCAACATCAATCTCTTATTGACAGGATCCACGTTAATTTGAATGATTAATCTAAGAGTTAATAATGAATGTACATTCAATGATATTGATCAACTTTATTCCCAAACATTTTTCTTTTCTCATTAGGAAAATAATGCTGTTTTAGAAGAAATAGAGCTGAGAGAATAAAGAGTCATCAAATTGTCCTGTAGCATAGGGAAATCTACTCTAATTTAATCCGTCCTAAGATTACACAATTTCAGGCAGAATTCAAAGACAAAATTACAAAGGAGGAAAAATATCTGCCTAAAAGTCTCTGACTTTACATAACAACTACTATCTGGGAATTTAATGATATCTTTTTGGGATCTAGCTGTTATATATCCTTGCATGGCTGGTTAAAAATGGCTACAAATCCTTTGTCACTCTTTCCATTGAAAGGTTGACTTGATTGTCCCTTCCAAGCTGGCCTGTGAGTGCTTTAATTAATAGAATATGGTAGAATTGATGCTGTGCCAGTTATAGGCCTAGGATTTATGAGGACTTGAAGTTTCTGCTTTTTCTCTCCTGAAATCACACTCTTGAAACATTTTTCACACTCTGGACACCACACTGTGAGAACCCAGAGCCCATGGAGAGCTCATTTGTGTGGCCTGGTTGATAGGCCAAGTGGGCTACTTGTTTGTGCTGGGCTCCAGCATCAACTGCCAGCCATGTGATGAGCCATCTCGGATGGTCCAGCCTAACCAAGCCCTCAGACGACTATAGCCCAACCCACATTTCACCGCACAGAAGCAATCCTTTGACTGAGCACAGTAAACCCACAGAAATGTTGAAGATAAGATTGTTCTTGTTTTAAATCACTAATCACTGAGCAGCTTATTACACAGCAATAGAGAAACAAAACACTGTTTCATGCCTGAAAAAAAAGTCCTGATATTTGTGTCTGAGCAAAAGTGCAGAGAGTGAGACCTGAAATCAGATTTATTCCTAAAATGAGTACCAGGTGACAAACTCAACAAGAGCTAAAAACAAGTCCAGTTGCTGGCCAACACCTGGCGTCTGAAGCACAAGCTATAGCAATATAAGAACGGTTAACATAAAATAATAGATGCTTCAAATGGTTGGCACTTACGTTTACCTAACATGTTATCCAGAGACAGTTTTACGCCAAGGGTCACAGGTTCATATCCAAAGAAAGTTGTCAGTTTTTAATGATGATGTAGGGAAATAAATAGTAAGAGTAGATTAACAAGCCGTGAATCATCTGGTATCAGAGGTTAACTTTATAATGAATTCTGAGCAAAGGTAGATGCAGATTTTATGAGGGTCAAAAGTTTATTCAATTTTTGAAGGCTTTCTTAACAATGCAAATTTGTGAACTTAGAATTTGATTGGAAAATGAAAAATTGTAAGAATGAAAAAGAGAAATCAAAACACACTACAAATTTTGAGAAGCTGACAACACAACTGTCAAATCCAGGAAATTGAAATACTTATTAACTTATTTATTAACTGCTTGGTACATCTCAATTTATTGTATGTTATTGTATGTTTATTATATATAACTTATTATTGAAGTATAGTTTGGCATGCAATGTTATATTAGTTATTAATTTCACGTATACAACATAGTGATTTGACAATTCTATCCACAATGCTTATTATTTTTTACTATTCGGCATACTCTGTGATTACCTCTTCATATGACATTCACATGAATATTGTTTTCAATATTGCAATAGAAAGGAAATTTATGATAACTTGATTAATCAAAATGTGTTTATTATCATTTTTACAACTCATTATTGGTAACCCTAAATCTGTCACTTCTGTAGTTTGTTGCTTTCAGGTTTCTTATGCAGGGCAAGGCCTCAGAGAACTCCAGGCCTTCATCCTTCCTTGGAAGGATCTCTGATGCTATAGCTAGTCCAGCTCAGTCATGTCTCCACTGTCATTGGTAAGTCTCTCAGCACCATCACCTCCCTATCTTGAGCCATTCTTTAGGAAGGAGGTTGCCATGAAGCAATCACATCTAATTCACATTTTCCCTCTTACAGTCAAAGATAGAATCTGGTTGCTCCAAGAGATCTGCAACGGTAGCCTGTTGCTGGGACTGATTGAAGATAGTGCTCAAAGTTGGCTGACCCTTCATGTTGCCCAGGACCTTAAAGGGTAATCCCTAGGAAAGCAAGAATGTCTAATACTTCTGGTGCTGGGCCAGGGTCATAGCTTCTTTCCAGTGTTTCAGAAAGAGTGCACTGGGCCTTGGGAAATAATTCTGCAAGGGAAGGGCCTGAAGCTTGACCTTCATCTCCCTGGTAAAACTGCCTCTAATCCCAAGGGTTAGGTTCAGGTTCCCTTAAAAGCTTCCCACCCAAGGTAAAGATAAGTCCTGGTGGCCCTGCAGAGCCCATACCAGCAGTTTAGAGAGTAAAAAAAATGTCCACCTGGAAAAAATGAGGCTAAAGGCTACAGTGGAAGCCAGTCAAGTCTGATGATGAAGTCGCTATCTTTTTTCTGCTTTAGCCTAAGCAATTTTGGTTATTGACAGTTCTCTGACTGCTCTTTGCCACATCCTTTGAATATGCTCTGTTTTACATATCTCTCACTCACAAATTCTAAACCCGTTGAAAAATAAACACGGGAGTCCAAGACATCCCAAACACCAGTTTTATTCTGCCAAATAGTTTGGGAAATCAGCCATGGACTTGAGATCAAATTGGATCCTACTTCCTTTTCCATGACTTGATTCATTCGCCCAGTCATAGGCAGAGAAGCCAGAGAGCTTAGGTCTCCCTTCCACCCCTGCACAGGCTATTTATAGTATAGAAGAGTAAGCAATATATGTGGTGTTTGGGAAGGCTGGATCCCAAGAGTAGGTGCATATGGACTGGGCTTTGATAGCTCTGTGCTCCATGAACCAGATTTACAGAAGAGAAAATTGCTCCTTCTTTCTTGGGAAGAAAATTGGGGCTTCACAACAAGATCACAAGATCTCTTCCTAATATTCCTCAAATGGAAGGAAAAAAATAAGAGTTGAGTGTGATGATGAAGAGGGAAAGATTCCTTCTAGAGTGGCAGAACCCATTAAGTATCCCAATTTTGGAATTTTCTGTCTCATCTGCAATGAAACACACACATTGCCTGAACTAGTATGTGTGTGCCCTTGTCAGCAAAGATAGATTATTTCTCTTGATTCTTTGGAGAATGGATGTGACCAAACCTATATGAGATTTCCCTAATTCTGACTGAGAGACAGTCCTAGACCTCTAGAATAAGTTTCTTCTTTGATAATTTACTTCAAATAGGAAAAGGTCCGTAGGCTCTGCAATACTCCTGCTCCTTCAGGGTTTGTCACAATGGAGCCACTATATCCACTTGGCAACTGCTGCTTCCATGACAGTGCTGGAGGCCTCTGGTTCCTCCTGTTGTCTACCGTGCTTTCAGACTGAGGCAAGCCTTCATGGACTCTAATTTCTACAACTAATTTAGGAACCCCCAGTAGACTCTTTGCATAAGATGCTCTGAAGTTCACTGCAAAGACTTCAGTCTCCTGGCAGCCTTCTTTCCACCCTGTTTCCCTCATTCTGTGGACCCACCCCGGCCATTCTTGGTGTAAATTTCAGTTCATAACCCTGCTTCAGAGAAATGGTAACAACTGATCAAGTTGATAATCTTGCAATTGCACATAACCTCTAACAATAAAAGCTTGTACGTTACTTTCAGTTTTAAAAATAAATTTTATATATTTTATCTCATTCCATCTTCACAGTCTTATAAAGGGATTATTATTACCACCAATTTATTAATAATGAAACTATGGTTCTACTTGGCAAAAACTGTTACACTTGCAAATGATGTAACTATAATTGAAAGAAAATATTTTATGGTTTCAAATACTATGATCTTTTCTCTGTACTACCTTGACATTATGAATGTGATCTCCAGAATTTTGTACATGAAATAGCAATATATGTGAGCAAGAATGTTTATTATACCTATGTTTGTGATTAAAAAAACAGACAACAAACCAAATGTCTATCAATAAAGTATTTCAAAATAAATTAAAATACACAACCAGAAAGTAAGGTAGGTCTACCTGGACCTATTTAGACCTATGCTCTATAAAGTCTCTTTTTTAAAAAGTCCATACTTGTATCAAATGGACAATATTGTGAAAATATATGCACCTATTACAGTTGTTACTCTGAGATTCAGAATTCAGAGGGATTTTGTGTGTGTGTGTGTGTGTGTGTGTGTGTGTTTGTGTGCATGTGTGTGTTTGGAATTCACTTTTTAGTTTACTTTGAAATTGTGATGAAGTAATGGGTGATTTTTGTTTTTTAAAATGTTTTATTTTTGAAAGCATTGAAGAGTAGGACACAGTCCTCATTGATATACTTTAATTTGAAAGACACATATTTTCCTAGTAACTACGGTAAATATAAGGAAGAGAGTCTGGGTGCTAACATGTAGAGAGAAATTTTCTCAAGTGGCTATGCAGTGTTTAGAACACGGGAATCTGTTTTCTCTTCTAAAACCTGAGGCTTCTCTATGACTGAAAGTGTCTCCTAGAACTATGGAATCTGAGCTATAGGGAACAGAAATTTTGTCTTGCCAGAATTTTTGGCAATTTAATTGGAGTCACAACATGACACTTGCATATCACATTATATCCTATGCTAAACATAACTAAAAAAGAGGCATTCTCAAATATCTTATGATTTCTCAAATTGTAGTAATTTTCCCAGTTCACTACCATTTCTTTAATACATCTCTCAACCCCCAAAATGTTCTAATCATCTTTACAAGGCTGAGAGAATAAAATGTGAAAATCATCGATAGCCCTAGCCTAGAAAATTCTTTTTTTGGTGTTTATAATTTCAAGGGTTTCCCAAAACACTTCTTTGGAGACTTTTACCAAAAATCAGCAGCCCTGACCTTACATTCCTGAATGCGAGAAGCACACATGCTTGCCTTTCCCGCTAGGGCCTCGTTTATCTGTCAGCTCTAACCTGGTACAGGGTCAAGAATCAGACTTGTTCCTTCAGGTCTTCTAATTGAAACAGCTGGGCAGTAAATGAGTAAATCTATTGTGTGGTTGAAAGGTCAATCAAAGCTCAGGCCTTCAGAGCCAGCAAAAGGAAGAGGAAATGTTTGTGTTATAATTTTTGTCGCAAATATTAGATGTGTGACTGACTCTCAGTGTCAAAGAATATTTATAATTACACTGTAAGTTTTTTCTTATGCTGATAACAAACTGATCATATTTATAACATTTATTCATCTTTTAAGGTTTAGTGTAGGTGTAGGACAGCTAACAGTAAGAGTTTAGTGCCCCTCTTAAAGACTTATAAATGTTTTCCTTGTGTATAATTCTAGTACAGGACTTTCCTATTTTACATTATATCTCTAAATATTGTCTTCCCCACTGACTTGTAAGTTGTTGTGGGTTTTTTGTTTGTTTGTTTGCTTGCTTCTTTTAAGTAGGCTCCATTCCTGGCCTGGAGCCCAGTGCGGGGCTTGAACTCATGACCCTGGTATCAAGTCTTGAGCTGAGATCAAGAATCAGACACTTAACCAACTGAGTCATCCAGGTACCCCTTAAAAGTGATCTTTTGTAACATTTATCTTTTTATCTCAAATCTTACCGGAGGGCTCAGAAATGATAGATATTCAATGAATGTTTTGATAAATGAATCTGTGAATGAACAAATAAACTAAATCTTTCCCTAAATCTTCTACTTTCTTTTATAAAAAAAAAAAAAATCTCTTGTTCTCTTCCCCCATGCTTTCCCTCGAAATAACTGCTATTATGGTAGTACCATTGATCCCACAGAATTTAACGGCATTGTCTTTAATCTCAGACTTTTTTTCTGTATTGTGGTTGTTTTCCTGTGATCCCAAGTTGTTTTCTCCTCTATCTTTGAGGTAAAGTTTGGAGAGTATGTCATTCTGGAGATCCCGGGGATTCAAGAGTGTTCTTTTCTATTTTGAGCCATTCTACCAGTTATTATAACAGTGGATATATTGTCAATATTAATTGGTTTCTCTGATAAGTTCCTGTTGTGTAATTCAGAGCAGGAAATGGAAATCATAAACCAATCATACATTTTCATAAATATCAACAAGTAAAACACTGGACAGTTTTATGTTCAACTTCAACATTCATTTGTATCCTTTGCCATCTGGATAGTAATAACCTTAAGTTTGTATTTTCCACTATCATTCTGCTGCAAACTTGGTATTTGTTGGGCTCATTTCAATTTACTATTCAAATGTAAATTGGAGCTACTAAATTTTGTATGACTGATAGCTAATGTTGCAACTAATGTTTGCTTTCATTTTATTGAGGTATCTCAGATGTAGTAGATGGGATTTAGTGTGACAATGGGATACAGAACTCTGTCATTCATAGTGAAAAGAGAGATGTGGTTTGATTCTGGCCTCTCTAAAAGGCCAGTGTTCATCACCAGTTACCATACCTAACTCGACAGGATGACCCCAGCTTTGCTCTGATGTACGACTATCCTCCTGCATTAACAGAATGGCTCTGAGCACTCCAGGTGGACCACCAATATCTCATGAACTTTTCTCCTGGGGGTGGGCAGAGATGACTTTCTGTAGTACAGTTCTCCTATGGAACCACCAATCTGTGATGCTGCTACTCATTGTCAAAGATAGATTTCTCACTATTCCCACTATTCTGCCAGAAATGTACTTGTTACACTTGCCATCTCACTTGACAAACAAAACTACCTCATTTGAATAAGATTGGTGTCATATACAATACGATGACAGGAGAGGGGAAGTTAAAAAACAAATCAAAACAAAACTGAGCAGTTTGGGTCTATAGTAGCAAAACCTCCCCTGCCCCAGCACTTTTTCCTTTCTGCAAAATAAAGAGTCAAAACCTTCAAAACCAAATGCATGGAGAGTTGTCCCATCTTCCTGGTAGAAATATAGTATTCCAGCTACAGATGATACTTCATCACCCCCTTAGATAGAAAAATATATTTTAAAGTTGAATGGGTAAAGGGAAAAGCACAGCAAGCTTCTGAATTCCCTTAAGAAAAAGACAAAGAGACTTCTCCCAGACCTCCCATTAAGATAATTACTCCTCGGTTATAATTGCTCTTCCCCTGGGGAATAATGTTTTTCCTTCTTCCTTTCCTTCCTCCTCTTCCAACAAATATTTTTTGAGCATCTGACCACTGTGCAACCCATGGTCCTTAGCTTCATTTTACTTAGTAGAGATTCCTAGTATAATTTGTCATAAATCTGGAAGTGAACATTTAGGAAAATACTACTTATCCATGCAAGACCACTATGTTCATACATATGAAAAATATATATGGATGAAGGCCATGAATAAACTATACCTCAAATGGATTTGAAACTTTAAGCAAACCTTTGAGATTATGTTAACAGTAATACAAAAGAAAAATGGAAATTAAAGCAAAATGCCCATTTCAAACAAATTAAGTTGAAAATATTACATATGTAACATATATATTAGTGAATATGAGAGATTATAAAATTGTTTTAATTTCTGTTATGGGGTGGAAAAATAAGCAAAAATCTTTTTAGGAAAAATGATCAAACTGGTGAAGAAAAATGAAGTGTTCTTTGCTATCATTTCATGCATTGAAATTTACCCTGAGTGAAAGCAATCAAAAGAAAAAATGATTATGTGTGTCAAGATGTTGAATGGAGTTTTGCTTATCATACTAAAACATTATAATGTAGTCCAAATGTCCATTAATGAGGAAAGGTTAAGTCAATTATACTTTAATTTGATGAAATAGTGTACAAATTGAAAATGGTTATGAATATGTTTCTATTTAAAATGTATACATAGATAGTGCATAAAAAATAAAAGAATGTGACATCTTGGGATGGCAGGACTGTGGATGATTTTAAAAAATGCTTTAATTGCGGTTTCAATGTTTTTATGGACTACGTAATGGACTCACTTCTTATAATCACAATCAGTCTTGAATATTCAGGGGTCAAATTAATGTGTCTTCCTTTTTTCATTTTCTTTAATCAAGGTAAAATTTACATACAGCAAAATTTTCCCTTTTATTGTATAGTTCTGAAAGTTTTGAAAAAAGCATGCAGTCATGAAACCACAACCATAATCCAGATGCAGAGCAAATATAGAAAAATTTCTATCCTCCAAATGAGCAGGGGGGAAGGTTAGAGGGAGAAGCAGACTCACCGGTGAGCAGGGAGCCTCATGTGGTACTCCATCCCTGGACCCTGGGATCATGACCTAAGCTGAAGGCAGATGGTTAACCAACTGAGCCACCCAGCAATCCAGAATATGTAGTTTTTTTTTTTGACTCTGGTTTATTTCACTCAGCCTAATGCATTTGAGATTTAAAAATGCTGTTGTGTGTATCAGTAGTTTTTTTTTTTTTTTCCTTATTGCTGATTGGCTTCCTGTTGTATAAATGTACAACCATTATTTTATCTGTTCTCCACTGGAGGGATATTTATTTTGGTTGTTTTAGTTTGGGAAAATTACAAGCAAAGTTGTTATATAAGCACATAAACATTTAGGTTTTCTTTTTTTTTTTGTATTTTAATTGACATTTTAATTGAGATAATATTAAATTCACAGGTATATGTATGAAATAATATGGAGAGCTCTTTTGTTTTCCTTATTGACAAGGGTTCTGAATCTTATTTAACTCTTTTGTTTTAGCAAGCCATCGCCCTGGTAGGTTTATCATGCAGGTTCTGGTCTATTGTGGGCTGTGTTTCCAAAGGCAGTATCATCTGTAGAGTCTTTGCCACTTTTTTTTTTTTTTTAATATTAATTTTTTTTAATTTTTAAAGATTTTTTATAAGCATATAATGTATTTTTATCCCCAGGGGTACAGGTCTGTGAATCGCTAGGTTTACACATTTCACAGCACTCACCATAGCACATACCCTCCCCAATGTCCATAACCCCACCACCCTCTCCCTGCCTCCCTCCCCCCAGCAACCCTTAGTTTGTTTTGTGAGATTAAGAGGCTCTTATGGTTTGTCTCCCTCCTTATCCCATCTTGTTTCATTTATTCTTTTCCTCCCCCCCAACCCCCCACATTGCCTCTCCACTTCTTCATATCAGGGAGATCATATGATAGTTGTCTTTCTCTGACTGACTTATTTCGCTAAGCATAATTCCCTCTAGTTCCATCCATGTTGTCACAAATGGCAAGACTTCATTTCTTTTGATGGCTGCATAGTATTCCTTTGTATATATATACCACATCTTCTTTATCCATTCATCTGTTGATGGACATCTAGGTTGTTTGCCACATTTTTATGGTTTCTTGATTTACCTGTTGCCAGTGGCTCCTGATAGCTCCCACTGGTACTGCTTCTGGAGGTGGAAGAGCTTTCCCCATACCAGTCTGGATAAATAGAGGCATCTTAGGGCCCTGGGAATGGGGTTTCCTGGACCAGGCTGTTTGAATGTGACTGGTGCTCTTCTGACTATTCTGCCTGCCTACCCCATTATTTGTGAGGTTTTGTGTGAAAACAGGCTTTCATTTCACTTGGGTAAATAAATACCAAGGAGAAAGATTGCTCAGTCATATGGTAAGTATATGTTTTTTTATAAGAAACTACCAAAACGTTTTGCAAAGTGATCTGCTATTTTTGCATTCCTACCAGAAATAGATGAGAGTTCTATGGCTCTACATCCTCACCAGCATTTTGTATTCATTTAATTTAGCCATTACAATGCAAATATAGTAGTATCTCATTTTGTTTTTAGTTTGTACTTCCCTATTTACTAAAGATATTGTGTTTAAGGTGCCTGTCTCACATCCTTATATCTTCTTTGGTGAAATTCCTTTTCAAATATTTTACCCTTTCTTATTATTCTATGTTTATTTACTTTTAGAGTTCTTAATATAATTTGGATACAAGCTCTTTACCAGTCATTGGCAAATATTTTTCTTCATTTTATGGCTTGTCTTTTTTTTAAATTAAAAAAATATATATTTAGAGGGAGAGTCTGTGAGTGGGGAGAGAGACAGAGGAGGAGGGAGAGAGAGAATCCTCCACAGTGAGCGTGAAGCAGGTGGGGGTTGTCTCAATCCCATCACCCCAGATCACTACCCCAGCTGAAATCAAGAGTCGGTGCTCAACCGACTGGGCCACCCAGGTGCCCCTATAGTGTGTCTTTTTATTGTTTAATCTTATCTTTTTAAAAGCTGATATTTTAAGTTTTGATGAAGTCCAATCTATCTGTTCTTTAATGGATTTCTATGATCAGTTTATATTTAATTTTTATATAAGTCAAGATGTAAGAGTTAAGGTTCTTTATTGCTTTACTTATGGATATCCACCTTTTCCAGCACCATTTGCTGAAAAGACTATCCTTTATCCATTGAATTTTCTTGCATGTTAATTGAAAATCAATTGAACATACAGTTGACTTTTGAACAATATACTTTTGAACCTCTAGAGTCCCGTTATAGGCAGATCTCATCCCCCATGCCCCAACCCCCAGCCTTGCAAAAAGCTTTATTGTTTTCAGTCGGTCCACAGCTTGTAAGAAGACTCCAGGACGGTTAAAAAGCCAGCCAAGTAGCTGCAGGGAGTGGTTTAGGCAGAAGCACTGACACTAGGGGAATGCCAGAGGGACCCATCAAAGGTCATTGTGTTCTGGAGGTTCCTAGTCATGCTTGAGAGTGAGTTATACTTGCCCAGCCCACCTGCGGGCCAACCCGAAGAATAAGTCACGTGGTCGCTATCTTCTTGATGAGTTTCACCTCTTCATTAAGGAAATGGTTCTCTAGGAAGTTACAGAATCTGCGTGGGCAGAGCCTCAGACCTCCAGATCCAAAAGCTCTACTTGAGGTTTTTACCCAGGACTATAGCAGCTTCTGTGGTGTCCAGGGTTTTAACCCCACTTATCCGTGGCTGGCTCTGCACGTCCTGGAAAATTGTGCTGCTGCTGCGCTGGTTTTGCATCTTAGAGAAATGCTGGAGCCTTTGCCCTTTTCCTTGGCCATCTCACAGAAGTGTCCATGCCCTCCAGAGCCATATTGTCATGGTAGGAATAGAAGCGGACCAGAGAAAGATAAGTGTAGATTCCTGTGGTTATATGTTTATCAAGTGGTTGAGGGCAGCCTCCACCAGAAAGGAATAATCCTGAGGAACCTGGGAGCTCATGGTTAATTGGTAATAAGGAGCTAAGCTACAAATCAAAACAAAAAAAGTGTTGACTAGTTGTGTTGTCAGAGGTTGGCTGAGACAATAGTTTCTAAGTTTGCAACTGGAAGAATTGTTGAAGAAGGGACATTACTCCATCTAACACTGTGTTTTTTTTTTTTTTTATTCAATCAGCCAACATATAGAAAATCATTAGTTTAATAATTCAGTTGCAAAGAACACCCAGTGCTCATTACATCACATGCACTCCTTAATGCCCATCACCCAGTTACCCCATCCCCCAACTGACCTCTTCTCCAGCAATGCGCGCTCAGTTTGTTTCCTATAGTTAAGAGTCTCTAATGGTTTCTCTCCCTCTTTGATTTCTTCCCATTCTGCTTTTCCCTCACTTCCTCTATGATCCTCTGCACTGTTTCTTACATTCCTTGTATGAGCAAAGCCATATGACAATTGTCTTTCTCAGACTTATTTCAGTTAGCATAAAACCTTCTAGTTCCATGCACGTCAATGTAAATGGTAAGATTTCATCCTTTGTGATGACTGAGTAATATCATCTAACACTGTTGAAGCAAGAGACAGATCTTGGTGATCCCCAGGCACCCTGCCTATATGAGGATTTTTTACAGTGTTGGAAATGTATTTTCTCTTATGATTTTCTTAACATTTTTTTCTCTAGCTTTATTTTAAGAATACAACCTATAATACATATACAAAATATGTACCAGTAGACTGTTTATGTTATTGGTAAGGATTCCGGGTCCATAGTAGGTTGTTTGTAGTTTTGGGGGAGTCAAAAGTTATATATAGCCACCCCTAACACCCTCCCATCTCCCTGCGTTGTGCAAGGGTCAGCTGTATATGTGTAGGTCTATTTCAGTTTCTGAACTCTCCATCCAGTTCCACGGGCCCACAGGTCTATCCTTTCTCCACCACGTAACTATCTGGACTGGACTGTATGTCTAGAAATCAGTTACAGTGCACTTCAGACTTTGTTCTGCTTTTTCAGAACTCATTTGGCTAATTTAGTTTATCTTTTCATAACTTGACAATTTCTACAAAAACACAGACCGAAAAAATAACAAAAAATAACAACCTTGTCGAGATTATTTCGTGGTATGGTCCAAGTGCACAAGGCTAGAAAGAGAGGATTATTTTTTGTTCCCTTGCCCCAGGTGCAGACTTTTGGGGGCATTAAGCCCAAATACTTGTCTTTTTGTTTTGGGAGGGGTAGATGAGAAGAGTGTGGGCAGGAATTTCTGATTTTTCCACAGCTGTTTACCTCTCTAACATTGTTCGGATGGAGGCTTCTCAGAACTCATGTCCCTACCCAATCTTTCTTTCTTCCTTTTATTTATTTATTTATTTATTTATTTATTTATTTATTTATTTGTGGAGTCCTGTGAGGTTTTTGAAGAATCAGTGAGGAGGTATGAATGTAGCTTGTGTCTGTGGCTCCCAGGGATTCTGTATTCTCATTCCTGCCCACACTTGGCCTTTAGAAATGGATTAAAATTTTTACCTGAATTTGTCCTGTCGTCTTTGGCAACAGGCAGATTCTCCCTGGGGCATCCAAGTGCGCATATCCTTTTCCTTCTTGGAAGCAGCTTTTCTCCTTACATTTCAGGTCAGTTGTTTGCTCTGAGACCTTATGTCTCTGATGGGTTCAAGAAAGTTTTGAATTTGTTGATTGTCTGGCATTTGTGGTTGTTTTTGTTGTAACAGTGAAAGCAATGTCCTTTCCAGCTTTCTTCATTTTAAACAGAAATCAAAAGTCTCTCTAGTTTCTTCCAGGATATGGCAAAATGAGCAGAATTCCAGCTTTCTCTTGAATATGATTTTTGGGTTAACCTGGTCCAGTCAAACTGGCAGCTTGGAATCATGAACAAAATCATAGCCACACACACTTTATCCACTGCACTAAGACATTGAGGGGAAGAGTGAGTCATAAATAGTGGTTTCAGTTGCTTTGGTCAGTTGTGCATAAATACATTTTTGAAGTAGAATTCCCTATAGACAGTGTTAGAGGATGCTACCGCTGACGGTTTAGCATTACAAACTACTATTTACTTAATCTCCCACATGTTAAAAATTTCACATACATCAACTCTCATTGTTACAACATCACTTTCAGGTAGGGGTTATGGTTCTACCTTCTACAGATAAGCAAACTCATTCTAAGGAAGATTAAATTATATTCCTCTGGTAACAGAGACAGAATTATAATTTGACTTTTAGTTCCAAAAAAGTCCTTGTTTTTCTTTCAGCTTCAAGGTTTGTGTAACCTCAGATTTCACATTTCTATGATTATAAATTTATTGATGCTTGGATGAGCCAGTGGATTTTAATTTTTTTTTTTTTTAGCTAGATTTAAAACAAAACAGAAACAGCAACAAAATGAAAAAAAAATTGCTATTTGGTCTTCCCTAACATAAGGATTGCAAAGGAGGAGGTGATGGTTCAGATTTTATAATGATCAGGTTTTATCTCAATGCTTAGCAATTTTTTTCATAATAAAGCTCTATTTATCAGCATAATATTTACCTCTGGCAGCACTTGGCCTATTTTCCATATTGGAATTGATTTTAATTCTTAGTTTTCACTCTGTAGAAATGTGATAGAAGATTTAATGTAGATTTAACAATTTTTACCAGTTTAAAAATAAGTCTAGAGATATGTTTTTAGTGAATAGTCAGAATGAGTTTGCTGTGAAGCTAATGAATACTAAGCTCTAGGGTCCCTCACGACTTCCTCCTGGCCTAATTTTGTATTTGTAACGTATGTTTTTAGAGCTTCCCCTGCCTCTTCCCCTACCCTCCCACCAATTGTATAAATTTTAGTTCTGTAAAACTAACACCTTCATCTCTGGACACATATTTTAATCTTTCATAGTTTTCAGTATTTTTCTAACAGTTTGGCAGAGAGGTTTGAGGTATAGTCTTATTTTACTTCTGCTTATCATAAAGTCTCAAAGGAATCAGGCTGCTCTTTAATTAAGAGGAAATAGTATTCTAGCAGGCTAACATTTGCAACAACAAAGCACTTCTGAAAAATGACTTTTGGCAAATAAATACAAAGATATCTTTTAGATAATTACCTATCTGTGTTCAGTATTGGAAGCTTTGCATTGCAGAAAATTAAGTAAAACATCAAGAAATGTTCAGGCATATTGTTTTAGAGACAATATAGGAAATGAGGTCAAAAAATCCATCTGAATATAGAGGAATGGAAAACATAAATGAGTTGAGTAAATGTGAATGCAATAAACTATTTTTGGGCTTTATCTTTGCTGAAGGCTTTTCTTTATGACTGATAATTTTGAGAAAATATGCTGTACAATTGATCAAAACCCAATATAAAGGTAATTGTTGCACATTACTTTGGGTAATTCTCAAGAAGTGCATTTCTGACAATTTAAAAGACAGTTATGATGTACAAGACTTCAATATGCAACCTTATTTGCAAGTGCAATTTATTTTTGAATACAAATTAAAATTCTCCTAACTCAGTTAGATAAGAATCGCCAACTTAAATTTTATATGCTGAATGAAACGTGTCTGCTTTGTAAGGCAAAATCACTTTACTCACTGTACATTGTGAATGGTGAGTTTTCTCCTCCTGGAAGATATTTGGTTCTATAATTTTAATAATAGTGACCATATTTAGTTGATTTTTATGATTTTTTTTTAAAGATTTAATTATTTATTTGACACAGAGAGAGAGGCAGAGAGGCAGGCAGAGAGAGGGGAAAGTAGGCTCCCTACCCAACAGAGAGCCTGAGAGCCTGATGTGGGGCTGGATCCCAGGACCCTGAGATCATGACCTGAGCTGAAGGCAGAGGCTTTAGCCCACTGAGCCACCCAGGCGCCCTGATTTTTGTGATTTTTTTACATAACTATAGTATTATTTGTATTTGCATTTAAAAATCATCATAATATTCATTATACTTTTGCACTTTAGGATGAAAAAGCAAGTGAAATAGAGTGTCCGTGAAACAAAACATTCTGAATAAAAATATACTAGTTAGATTATAGATTTATTGGTGGTAGGTAATGAGAGTAATCACCTTCAAAGGAAAGGTTGGAAGTTTATTCCGACTTGATATTTCACCCAAACATATGACATTATTTAGAATTGCCTTATTCAAAGAATTCAGTAACAACATTACCTTATACATCTTTTAAATGACATTGTAAGTTCTAAAAACTGATGGTCCTTCATGATAAATGTAAGATGGCAACTTAAGCATATTAATGCATTTCCATTTGCTTGATAGAGGTATGTGTGTGGAGGGAGTGGTGTGCTGTGGTGTGTGTCTCAGTCACTCAGATGAGAGTCTTCATTTTGTTGACTCTCAAGACTTGAATTGCAGTTTTTAGGGAAAAACATGCAGATATTTTAAATACTTCTCTTAATTAAGTGATTACATTTCAATAGAAGTTAGTTTAACACACTTAATTTTGCTCTTAACTCTTTTTGTAGGTGGTTTAGTATTGGAGTTATATAAATCTCCAAGTTCTTTGGTTGATTTCAAAATATGGATATTCCACTGAAAAAAGCACATAAATTATTTGTTGGCTTTGTCTTTATCCCTGGAACAGTAGAATTATTTGCTGGTTCACCCAGCTCAGTTACCAAGACCTTCTGGCTAAATAAACTTATCTCCAGGGTTTCAATTTTGGCATTCTCCAAAATGTAGAGTGTGCTTTTAAGGAACAAAAAAGCATGCAGAATCATAGCTCAGTCATAATCCTGAAAAAAAAAATGGTGAAGTATGTATATTTTAAGTAGTTATATACTTTATTTGGAGTATTATTTCTTCCTAGTTATTTTGATGGTGTTTCTTTCGGTCTATTCCATCAGGAGAAAGGGGCTGTTCTGTTTGGAATAGGCATACTTCAGATGTTTACATATATTAAAAATACATTAAATGAAAACCAAAACTAAAAAAAAAAAAAAAGGTAGAAGTCTATTCTACAACAGGATAGGAACATAGTCTATTGTCACAATAAGAAAAACCTTCATGGAAGAGCAAAATGTAAATCCTGAAAAATGCTAGGTTCAACAAAGTCAGCGGAAGGAAATATTTTGTAGGTTGATATGTGGTGGGCTAGTCTTGTGCCCTGCTGGTTTTTCAACTAATAGATGCATGTTGGACATAGCCTCCCTTACTATAACATTCCTTCTCTTCACTAAGGCATTGGCTATTAAACGAGAAGGGATACAAGGGAAAAAAGTGATTGGCATTGAGCATAAAGTTTATTTCATTGTTCTCAGTGTATAATGCTTAGTTTTCTCTATGGACCTAAGAAATTTTGAATTTCATATGAAATAGAGAATTATGTGCATAATAAAAATCTCTCTCTCTCTCTCTCACTCTCTCTCTTTTTTTTTTTTTTTTTTTTTTTTTGTCTTATCCTTTGTGATAAAGAATTTGGTTAGCCTTGATCCCTGTTTCTGGGAAATAACCTATAAACCCTTGGAGTAAAGAATTTTGCTGGACTGTGTTCCCAGTTCTTGAGGGATAGCTTCTAAATTCTTGGAATTTCCTAAGTGTTTAGCGTGTCTTTGTTATTCATGGTGTGCTTCTTGGACTATGCTTGGTAGTTTATGCTAATGAGATGACTCACTTTGAACCTCGAGATACTTCTTGGTAACAAGATGACTCAGGGTAAGAGCTGGCCATGTAAGAAAGACCAAACATATGCTTAGAGAGTTGAGGCTTTGAGTTGTGTGCTATCAGCCTGACCTTGGGGGAGGGATAGGGGTCTAGAGATTGAGTTTTGCCAAGTGGTCAGTGATTCAGTCAATTATGTCTACATAATGAAACCTCAGCAAAAACCCTGGACCCTGAGGGTCAGGTGAGCTGTCTTGGTTGGCAGTGCTCTGCCTATTATCATACCTCAGTGTGCTATGTGGGCAATGCAACTCTGGAGACCATGGGAGCTTCATTTTGATAGCCCTCTCAATCCTCACACATACATCTTTCTCTTTGGCTTTTTCTGATTTCTATCTTTTTGCAACAATAAAACTGTAATATTTGCTTTGTTCATTTCTTTGAGTCTTTCTAGTGAATTATCAAACCTGAGGGAATAATGAGAATCTTGAATTTTAGCCAGCTCATCGGAAGTGAGGATGCCCTAGGGACTCCAATACCTGTAGCCAGTGTCTGAAGTAAGGGCAGTCTTATGGAGGATTGTGCCCCTGACCTGTAAAATTTGGCATAACACTGGGTAGCTGGTGTCAGAAATTATTACATGTTTTGAACCCAATCTTGACTTAATAATGAACACCTGAGACCAAAGATGCATTCAGTGTACAGATTTCTGGATAAAGTCTATGAAACTAAATAAAATTCATTTAGTTTTTAAAAATATAATTAAAATTATGATATGAATCATGCTTTGTTAGCAGGCCTTAAATTAGATATCAAAGGAATGGTTTTCATCTTAACATTCTCCACCATATATGATTCAGAAACTTCATTTAAGTCATTGGCTAGCTGTTGATTATTGTTGATGTCTGAGGGAAAGATGAATCTTTTTTTTTTTTTTTAAGCCAAAAACTGGTCAAACTTCATAGAGGATGTATGTGAAATTGAATGACAATTTGGAGTTGATGGATGAGGCAAATGTCAATAGAGAAGATAGAAAGATATAAAAAAAAGCATTTTAGATTTAAGAGATGGTGATAGTGTGGCATGAATTTAATGCTTGGATTTAAAATTAATAAGTAAATACTGAAGAACATATTAAATAACCTTGGGAGTTTAGTAAAGTGAAGGGGAGTGAATCAATGTAATGGCCAGTACTTACTGCTTAGTAAATAAACTACATGTTGAGGTTTTATAAATAGGTCCCTCCATTTGCCTTTTCATCCTTATTAAGGCTGAAACCCTGTGAAGTATCTCTGCAGGTTTAGTAATACTGGATAACGTAAAACTCAGTGGGCTGGTCATTGGCACATGTAAAATGGGCCTATTCTAAAAAGACCTTTATAAATTACTATGGTATAATCACTATCTAGCTCCTAAATCCATCTTCTCAGGGGATGTGAATTGGAAATAATGATGAGTTCCACAGAGTGAGGAAGCCTAGTAGATAATGGTGACAGAAAAGAATCGGCTAAGCATGTGGAGAAATAACAGAATCGAGAAATATGGTACTGAATTATAAAGGAGAGAATCTAAGATAATAATTAAAAAAATGTTCCTATGAGGATGTCCTTTGTTTCTTAGGGTATATTAGTACATTTAGATTGGTTTAACCAAACATTTATGTGGGACGAGCTTAGTAATTTTCTGGTTTCCAAATGACATTTGTAAGTGTATAAAATCATTATAAAATTATAATTATAATTAATTAATCATAATCAATTAATAATAATCAATACATTATGTTATAGTATTGTATTATATTATATATTATACAATTAATGTGTTATTAATTATAATTAATATATTATGTTAATTATAATTAATTAATTATAATTTTAACTATATATAATATATAATATAATTAATTAAAAATTATAAATTGTAATATTTTTCCTCCACCTTGAGTATGACTTCAGTGCTATTACAAGTGGCTTAGTATATAGATAATATATTTTTATCCTATAACTGCATAGAGCTGCTATTTTTTAACTAGCTAGATAACCTAACTTCAAGCTTTGGATTTGGATTTTTTAAAAATAAGGTTATTCTGTTTTTCCAGCAGTGGTGGATGGTTGCTTCTCTTTTGTGGACTAGGGTATTTGTGGAGCTATTTGGAGAGTCCAGAGACTTGGAGTTGAATAGGTTCTAGAGGGATTTAGTTCATCACATGGACTAAAAGGGCTTTATGGTATCATCACATGTCTTCTCTCATGTGGCTGACTGGAGAGAGGTAGAAGTTTTGCTCAATGATACTTAGTGATGCAGGAAAAATGATCTCTCCCTCTCTTCTCCCTGGCCTTTAATATTTCCATGAGAGCACATGATTTTTTGGGTCATTTTTGCAACAATGAAGGGAAATTGTGACATAGTCATAGATGAAGTAACTCATCTTGAAAGTGCCAGCAGTGCACTCTTGTTGTATGAGAAGTTTGTTTATGGTGCTTTCCAGCTTTCCAGGTACCATCTTCCTAAATGATATAACCTTTTGTGCAGTGTAAACATTCTCCTGTTTAAAGTTTTTAATATCACATGGATTCTAGATCCTGACTGTATTAGGGTTCTGTGGAGAAATAGAACCAGTAAGATATATATATATATATATATATATATATATATATATATATATATATATATATATATATAGAAAGATATTTGTTATGAGGATTGGCTCACACAATTATGGAGGAGAAGTCCCACCATCTGCTGTCTGCAAGGTGGAGCTCCAGGAAAGCTGGTGTTGCAGTTCCAGTCCAAATTCAGTCCTGAGAATCAAGGGAGCCAGTGATGGTAACTCCTTTTCTGAGTCTGAAGGCTTGAGAAGTAAGAGTGCTGATGTCCACAGGTAGGAGAAGATAGATGTCCTAGTTCAAGCAGAGAGCTGATTTGCCCTTCCTCTGCCTTTTGTTCTATTCAGAAACTCAAAGGATTAAATGAAGCCCTGCTGGCATTGGTGAGGGAGATCTTAGATCTTTGCTAATCTCTTCCAGAAAGACCCTTACAGACATACTGAGAAATGTTGTACAAGCTATCTGGGCATCCCTTAGATTAACCATTGCATTGATTACTCCAGAGTTATACTGGTTATTAATCTTGCTCATGAAATATGGTACCTGAAATTAAGATTATACCCTAGATAGGATTTGACCAGTGCTGCTTGAAAGTGTCTTCCCATTTTTGCCAATGTTCTATAAAATTACATTAGCATCCTAGCCAACTTCAATAAACTTTTCTCTGATGTGGTTGTGAAGTAATAAATTAAAAAGAAACATAAATAGTAAGACATCAGGTCTCCATTAAGTGATCTATTGTGAGGCCAGATTTTGTCATTTTATATATTGTTTTAAATAAGTGCATAGTATTTGAAAACATTCTTCCTTCAGTAATTCAAACAATACAAAGGTAAGTCGAATAACAAAGAAAAGTACCTTTTGTTCCCATTACTCAGACACACATCCTTCTTAAGAAGTAACAGTTTATGGCAAAATCCAGACTTTTTTCAATGCATTTATTTCTATTAAATGTTACATAATGCAGTATGCATTTTTTACCACTTGCTGTTTTTATTTTATACATACATATAATATATATTGACAAATTTTATATTTATTGACAAATTTATATATATATATAGAGAGAGAGAGAGAGAGAAATTTTCTATGTTGGTGACTGCAACTAGCAAGATCTAGACTTTTTTTCTTTTTTTAAGATTTGATTTTATTTGTGAGAGAGAGAGCAAGCACACAAGCAGGGAGAGCAGACAAAGTAGGCAGAGGTAAAAGCAGGCTTCCCACTGAGCAAGGAGCCCAAAACAGTTCTCGATCCCAGGACCCTGGAATCATGATCTGAGCCCTGAGCCGAAGGCAGACATTTAACCAGCTGAGCCACCTGAGCCACTGTCCCAAGATGTAGACATTTTTAATTACTGCATCATATTACATGACATAAGAATGTTTCATAATTTAACCACTTCATTAATTGCTAGATATTTCAATGTTTTCTAATTTTTGCCATTACAATGAATGGCATTGTTCAATGTTATCCATTTTCTTTGTGTTAGAAACAAAGCTATTCATTTTCTTTGTGTTTGAAAATGGATTTTTTTCTAATAAAAATGAATAATTGGGTCAAAAATAATTTGTGCTGTTAAACTTTGGATTTATATGTCATGGTTCAAGTAGGAAAGTACCACAAGTATTATGGAAATAAAGGATTAATTACAGTGAATGTGGGTTAGAATCTCATTTTATAGCCAGTTAAGATTTGTCCTTCAGGAAGGTGAATTTTGTTAGCAGTGTGTAGAGTTAATTTGATGGAGAAAATATATATATAACAATAAATATGTATAATATATAAATAATATAAAAAATACATATGATATATATATATATATATATATATAAAGTATTTTAAGGTGTTTGAAAAACAGAACTAGGACTTGATATGATGGTAAGATTATGAGGATATATCCAATATATCACAATGAATAGCTGTGACTGAAGCATTGATTTGAACAGTAGATTAAATAAAAATATATGAGGTGGATTAATCTGGAAAAAAAGCACAAAGCAGTGGGCATAACCAGGTAGTACAAAGTATTCCAGTTTGGAAGGAGCATTTCCAAGGAAACAATAGAGTGCTCGCTTCGGCAGCACATATACCAAGGAAACAATAGAATACAGAGCTGAAGATGAACAGACCTCATGAAGAGTCTGTTCTCAGGCATAAGTAATAGGGCTGGTGAAAGGGTAGTAGCAATAGGCATAAAAAGGCTGGAGCCATTTTGAAATTGTAGAAGTAGAACCTATGGAGTTCAGCATGTGAAAGAAGTTCAAGTGTCAAAGAAGAGTCACATTTTACGATGCCTCTACTGTTGCAAATTTGCCGTAGCCGATCGTTGTTAGCCTGTAAGTGAACATCTTAAACATTTTAAACCATTGCCTTCTGTTTATAAGTCCACAGGCGCTATTAAAATAGTTGAGCAGAAACCAAATGAGAAATAAGGGTTAAGAACTTTATCTGCTGTCCAGACATCTGTACCCTCAGCAAGCTGTCAAAAGAAATGCTGCCTTGAAAGCCAAAGTCACCCAGGGGGCTAATCAGCTTAAACACATGACAAAAGTCATAGACAATTCCAGAGTGCTAACTACGTTAACTAACAGTGCTGCTTGCCAAGGAGCTGCACATCACTGCCAAAATAAAAAGAATGGTTCTCTCTGCCGAGTTTTTGGAATTCTTTTTTTTTTTTTTTTTCCTTTTCAACTCTCCTTGGAGAAGATCGTAGTAGAGAGGAGCTTGAGCACACTCCATCTGGTGAGATAGCCAAGTTCACAAAGTTTGGCTGGTTTCAGTGCCAAGGAGAGGTAGTTAAAAAGCAGGTCGATGAGTGTTTGGGAATATGATGCCACTTGAAAAATGTTTTCCCAGCCCCTGCTCACTTTTTTTGGTTTGTCTTCTTTTCCATTTCGGGCAGAGTGAGGAATGAATGACTGCTCAAAAATTATTTAAGGATAGCTCTTTCTGACTCCTGATCTTTCTGATGTTCATATTAAAAGCTCACAAAGGCCTTGTGTGGTTATATTTCACTCTTATCTTTATCAGGTTTTAATGTGAAATTGGTAAAAAGCAAGCATGAATTGAAATGCGCATGAGTCATTACTGTGGAGCTATTATTCCCTTGTCTTCTTGTCACTTCGTTCACTGGTGTCACTGGTTAAATTCTGCTTCATTTCCTACACTTCTCAATTGACAGGAACAATGAAGTCATGACACTGTAATCTTGATTTTTTTCTGCACATGACATTTTGTGTTGGTAACTTTATTAGTTGCTCTATTTGGAGCACTTCATATTCGAGGTATCTAGGTGGTTTATCTCACATGTCTGTTCTTGTCTAAACTCTCAATTTGTGCATTTAAAAATTAAAACTGGCTTTGGGAGATCTTTTCTTTTTTATTTAAAATTATCTTGAAGTAATTTGTTCATTTTTACATAGGTTTATAGATCATATTTCTGATTTTTAGTTAGAATACATATTTTTTTTTCAGTTTGCTGATAGAATAAAGCCAATCATTGTATTAGGATATGCATTCTGGGCTTATGAATGCCATTCACTCATTTGTTTTGTTCTGTTTATTCTACAGGTGTTCATTTGGCACCTTCTATGTACCAGGCAGTATTCTGGGTACTAGGGACTCAGTACCAAACAAAATAGACAAAAAATAGTCCCTTCTCTCAGGATTTCTAATTTTTTTTTCCCAATGTTTTTTTTATTAATTTTTTATTTTTTATAAACATATATTTTTATCCCCAGGGGTACAGGTCTGTGAATCACCAGGTTTACACACTTCACAGCACTCACCAAAGCACATACCCTCCCCAATGTCCATAATCCCACCCCCTTCTCCCAAACCCCCTCCCCCCAGCAACCCTCAGTTTTTGTGAGATTAAGAGTCACTTATGGTTTGTCTCCCTCCCAATCCCATCTTGTTTCATTGATTCTTCTCCTACCCACTTAAGCCCCCATGTTGCATCACTATTCAACATAGTACTAGAGGTCCTAGCCTCAGCAATCAGACAAGGATTTCTAATTTTTGTGGAGAGAGACACATTAAGTAAAATCTATGTCGGATGGTTGTGAAGTGGTCAGAGTAAGTGCCAAGAAGTGTCAGACAAAGGCTGTCCTCTTAAACAGGAGGTCAGAGAAAGTCTTACTGAGAAGGGTATTTCAGCCAAAGCCTCAAGGAGTTGGAAGATCAAGTCATATAATCACAAGTTAAGAGCATTTCAGCCCAAGGGATGAGCAAGTTGAGAGGCCCCAAGGAGGGAGAGTATGTTCAAGAGGAGAAGAGAAGGGAGAGTATGTTCAAGGAGAGAAGAATGAGACAAGCACGGGTCTGTGGAGAGGAGGAAGGCAGGAAGAGAGACAGTAGGTAGACGAGATCAGAGAGAGTGGTAGAGGTGGGAGCAGAGTGTGTAGAGATTTGTAAGACATGGTAGGCACTTTTTTTAATTGGCTAAAGGAGAAGATATTGGAAATGTGGGCAGAGGGGTGACATGATCTGAGTTCTATTTAAAAGGATCATTTTGGCTGCTGAATTGACAATAGCTATAGCTTTGCAAGGGTGAAAGCAGGGAGAGCTCTAAAATGTGATCTGTTCTGAGTTCTCAAAATTAGTCTGGCTCTAATATTTTTGGGAATGTCATAAATTTGAATGTGTATTTTATTCAAAAGAAAGTATAGTTGAGCAACTTAGCACTAAGGACTTAGAATTAGACATTCATGATTGAATCATAATTCCATATAAATGCTGCGTTTTTGACCTTGGGCAAATGGTCTAAATTTTCTCCGACTGAATTCCTCCAATGACATTTCCTTTTAAGCATACATTCTGGAGATGAATGAGATAACACATGTAAAGTTCTTTGTGTAGTGCCTGCAAATCATAAGCACCATTAAATGTTTGTTGTTATTATTACTTTCATTACTATGTTTTTGTATTATCACTTACAAAAGAATATTATATAGGGATTGTGAACATAATATTACATCCTTGCTAATTAAAAGGAAATTGTGGGCCTCAGCTTCAGTCAGTTATGTAAATAGTGCACTTTTCTCTTAAAGAGTATTGAAGTACACAAAGGAATCTCCTTACCTGTAAGTTTCAAGAGCACAATAGATTCTTATCTATCAGTTGGCAGCCATTTCTCATCCTTAAAGTTCTGATTCTGCTTGAAAACAGACTAACATAGCAGATTAGCCTACAAAGCCATTTTACCTTCTCTCTCAGATAGTGGATAATAACCCGAATCAAGTGCCACAGAATGTCAATTTCACTCATTTAGCACTCTGCACCTGCCTGTGATGGGGATGCATGAGTAAAAATGCATGCTTGGATAGAAAATATTTTTGTATGTATTAATTTGGCTTAAACATATGACAGTTTACGATTCCTGCCAAGCTGGTAACATTTAAGAGGAATAAGGTTAGATTCAAATACTATGTTTTCTAACCAAGATGAAGGGGAGAATACGTCTATCTGAAAAATGGAGACAAAATTTTAAAAGTCTGGCATTGTAAAGAAAATTAGGCAGCAGTATTCTGTTACTTTAAATTGTGGATTTAGAGGCAGCAGTATTCTGTTACTTTAAATTGTGGATTTAGATATATTTAGAAAATATATCCCCGGCAGGCAAAGGAGGAAGTTGATGGTGTTCAGGTCTAGTGCATATCACTAGCTCAAATACTTACATTCAGAAGTAAGATACTAATGAGACCTGGACTCTCATTTTTTTTTAGAATTCTTTTCTATGTGGATTGACCTAATAATCTGTGTTGCCATTTTTAAATTTAGTAAAAGGAATACATAGTTGTTTGAACTTGACATGGAATTTGCAAAATACCCGAGTTGTAATAGTTCTGCATTATATTGATTAGATAAACAATGTTTTCCAAATTGATCACATGTTTTACTATGAGAATAATAGGGCCGCTACTCATAAGGGGTTCACCATCTGGAAGAGGGAGAGATACAAAAAAATTCCACTTCAGAGTGCTGAGTGCTAAAAAAGAGGTGTGAGCAAAGGATTTTTGGGACCCTCTAGAAGATAGATCAAGTAACTGGACAAGCAGAAACAGAATTACAAAATAATTGCTTTGTGCAGTTCTGTGAGTTTAAACTTCATTTTTTAGGCAGACAGAGCCAAAAGAAGAGAGAAAGGTAACAAAAATGTTATCTACATTTTTTTTTTTTTTTTTTTTTTTTTTACCATTTAGGATAACCAGAGTGACAGTTGGGGGTGGGGGGCGGTGGGATGAGATCTAAGGGACACAGTATTACAGGAAAATGTAAGACTAAAGAACACTAGTTTTGAGGTCAAATGCCTGGTTGTGAATTAAGTTTTGATGTAGTTTGCTTTATTATCTTGAAAAAGAAAATTACCTAAACTCTAGGAGTCTGTTCTTTTAGCTATATTTGGGAAATGTCTTGCCTAATTTGAGAATTCTTGCTGTAAGAGGCAAATTAAGCACATGCTATCTTTGTCAGGATATCAAAATCCCCTGAAATCTTGGTGGTACATATCCAGCACTGGTGAATGGAGGCTCTGCTCCCAGCATTGTAGGAGCACACGGATACCGGCTATCTCATCTTTTGGTAGGTGTAGCAGGTAGCTTCTAAGATGGCCTACTAGGATACCTGTTTTCTGATATTCATGGCATTCATTGTGTAATCTGCTCCCCTTGATTAAGTTGCCTCCCACCAGTAGACAACTGTAACAATGTGGAAGGCATGCCACTCTTATAATTGGATTCTAAAATGGTGTGGCTTCTGTCTTGCTAGCAGACTTTTTCTCATTGACTTTGAAGCAGGCTGCCTTGTGGAGAGATCCACGTGGCAAAGGGGGCCTGAAGGTGGCCTGCAGCCAGTGACCAGCAAGGAACTGAAGCCTCATTTCAACAACACTTAAGGAGCTGAGCCTTGCCAACAACCACATAAGTGAGATTTAGTCGCAGATCTCTCACCAGTTGAGCTCTAAGAGGAGATTTCAGTCCCATTTGACATCTTTATTGCAGCCTTGTGAAAAACCCTGAGGCAGACAACTTAGCTTCAGGGGGATTCCTGACCCACAGAGGCAGGGAGATATAGAAATGTGTGTTGTTTAATGCTGCAAAATTTAGGGGCAATTGGTCTTCCATCACTAGATAACTAATACAACAAGGGAAGAGATTACTGAACCTTGTGTTCTGGGACCTAAATGTTTCCACTTGGAAATGACAAAAGTCATGTTTACTTAGAGCTCTTTTCCAGAACTAGTCACAAAAACCTACCTAACTACAAGGAGGTTAGGAAATGTTGAGAGAGACCATAGAATGTCTGGTATAAAATGTTCTCTCCTTCGCAGAAAACAGGAAAACCCCACACAATGGTATATTCTGGTACCAGTCTAAACTCAGTATGTAGTCACTTAAGTAGGAACTTGATACAATCCCTAGCCAATGATCTCTTATATCTTCTATTTTCAGAAAAATCATAAAGCTAATCCATTGTAACAATTACCATTGTCTGCATATGAAATTTAAGGTATTCTTGTGCCTATAAAAAACCATCATTCAAGTTTTATTCTCTCGTAACACTACTTTGAATAATGTAGTATTATTTTCACTCATTTTCTAGATGTTGAACAGATCTGGAGGGGTTAAATATTCTACTCAGATCACAGAGCCAGAACTGGGTCTTAAATTTCGGCCCTCCTCAAAATATTATACTCTCTTCCTTAGGGAGGATATATTTGCTGTTTTTTTTTTTTTTTAGTGGTAGATTCGACAATGAGGTCTTCATTGGTAAGCAAACAGGGTGGATGCTTACCAAAGAAAGTCATGCTGCAGAATATTAGAACTGCTAACTTGGATGTGTGATATAACAGATGCTCTAAAATGATGGCTATTATGACTGTAATCTTTAGTCAAATGTGTAGTTTTAACAGTGGCAGGGCTGCAATAATCCATGCTTTAAAAATAGAATTAGTTAAACAATATCTGTATGTTGTTATAGATTTGTATATATAAAGAGGGATCTATATATAAAGATCATTGTTTAGTGGTACATTGCTTACTGTAAGGAGAAGCTTGGACTTCATTGCTGGACCAGACTCTGTCTTGCTGTGAGACCTTTGGCTCCACACTTGATTGACTTGTACCTTAGTCAATCCAGATGGAAAAATGGGGAAAAAGCCAAAACTCACTGAAAACCAGATGCTGCATCTGAGCTATGGCTTCCTAAGTAAATGAATTACAAAACATTGTTGAGGAGGGTACGCTTTTGAAATATCCTGGCAAGACACAGTCTTGTTCTATGTTAAAAAAAGTAAAATTTAAATTAAAAAATACACATATATAAGTGAGATTGTGAGTTCCACGTGTTGATAATTTGAACATAATGGCAATTGTAACTCGTAGGAATGAAATGACTTTTTTTCTGAGTTCTTTAGACTACATTTACAGTTTTGGGGAGGGGTAATAAGTTTTTACTGTTAGAAGTTGCCTTTGTGAAGGTATTTAGCACATGTTAGCATAGGTAGGTAGAAAAAAAATAACAAGGTACTTAAAATGAATTACGTGGTACTAATCATTAAGAATTGTATTTCTTAGCAAGGAAAAAAAACAAAAAGAAACCCATTATTTTCAACAATACAACTTTAAGAGAATTTTGTATACCACATAGAGGATAAAGATAGCATTCCAGTGTAAAAAAAAAAAGGTCATCAAAAGTGACATTAAAATCCAGCTGCACCCACAGTCACCAAACTGTGGAAAGAAACAAGATGCCTTTCAATGGACGAATGGATAAGGAAGATATGGTCCATATACACTATGGAGTATTATGCCTCCATCAGAAAGGATGAATACCCACCTCCTTTTCAACATGGACGGCACTGGAAGAGATTATGCTGAGTGAAATAAGTCAAACAGAGAGAGTCAGTTATCATATGGTTTCACTTATTTGTGGAGCATAAGAAATAACATGGAAGACATGGGGAGATGGAGAGGGGAAGGGAGTTGAGGGAAATTGGTGGGGGAGATGAACCATGAGACTATAGACTCTGAAAAACAATCTGAAGGTTTTGAAGGGGTGGGAGGTGGGAAGTTGGGCAGCCTGGTGGTGGGTATTGTGGAGGGCATGTATTGCATGGAGCACTGGATATGGTTCATAAACAATAAATTCTAGTACACTGAAAAGTAATTAAAATATTAAAAATTAAAAAAAAATCCAGCTGCTCTGATCTTTCTCATACCTGCACTGGGAATGCTGTAATGTGTAGCAAACAGAATTAGAGAAAAATCGGTGATGACATTGGAAACTTGAATCACATGCATTCTAGGCCTGGGGAGTCCTGACACTGAAATCCCAAGTTGGACAAATAGTGATAGCACCTATGTTTGAATTATATAATTCCAACCAGAAATTCTCTGAGGGAAAAAAAGTGGGGGAGAATTTTTTCCTCTATGGGATGAGGGTTCCAAAGTAAGCTGATAGTGGAATGAGAAGCTGGTGGTGGCTCAGAAATATTTCAACATATTCTGAGAGATCCCAATATATTAGTTTATATAACACGATACAGGACTTCCTAAATCAGCAAAACACAATTTTTGTTGATTCTCATTCTCTTGTCATGGGAAGAACCATTCTGATTCAAACCACAGTTATTCTCCTTATATGTACTCTGGCCTACACTCAATTTACAGAGATAAATTGAAGTTTGAAAATGCAAATCTGTGACATTCCCCTACTTCCCATGGGGTAAGATGAACCCCATTATCATGGTTTACAAAGCCCTGAATTGTCCTGCCTTCTCCATCTCATCTCTGACAAGGTGGTTTCTGCCTCTTTCACTTCCCTTTCCTCCCACCGGGACTTCTCAACCTTTCATAATTTCCCTTGGTCTTCTTTCTTATAATGGAATCATTTTATTTTCTGCTCTCACATAATACAGGATGAAGTCTTCTTCTGGCCTCCTTGAGAAAGTCAAATCTCCTTTCTCAAAATCTCTCATTTTAGTACTTGGAAATGCTTGTCATGGTTGTGAACTGAAATCTATTTGCATGAGCACTTTATTTAATTAACATCTTTAATCCTCTTCTAGATTCTCAGTGATAGCTGTGTCTCCACTGCCTACTCAAGGTTACTTAAATATTGGTTGAAAAATAAATGAATAACTGAATTGAACCATATATAAATGGTTTGTTTGAATACAATGCAAGTGGGAACATAGAACAGTAATTATACAAGTGATTTGAAAAATATATATGATTTGGGAAGAACCTCTTTAATAATAATTCTATTTTCCAGTGGATGTAGCTATCCTAGAAGAGGAAGCTAAATTGTTTGCTCATCAGCTAAAATCTATAGGTAGTGTTAGGGCACATTGACTGCTTTAGAAGAAAACCTGCTGTCCCCCAAATGCTTCATGTAGTGTAATGACACGATTGCATCCCATTTTCATATTCTCTCCAGACTCTGTCATGTAGTGAAAACAGAAAATGCTTTGTGTTTGATGTTCTGTATTGTTGATTGTATCCAAAACACACATGACAATTCAGATACCAACTATGTAATACATATAAAATACCTTCCCTCATTAGAAGTTGTAGTTTGTTGTTTAAATAAGTATACTACTCTGTTCTTAAAGCAAATGCAATATGGTGTCCTTTTGTAATGGAGACCAAATGACATTGATTTCCTTACCATCCCTTGCTTTATATCACAAAGCAAAACTGTCACCAGTGGTAACCAGTAACTGGATCTCTTTGGAGAGAGAACAGTTATGTGAAGTAATCATTTACCTTGGCTTGTGTGCATGTAAGCCCTTTTGGTCAGCCTAGTCTGAAGCATGCATAGATGCTTCAATTTAAAAGTAATTAGTCCTAAATAATTAATTTTCCTTCCTTTTAAGAAGGAGTATATTTCTCAGGAAATCTCCTGAGATTCTGAGAACCACAGTGAAATTCAATTTTATTTTTCAGAGGATGCATTTCTTTTCTTCTTCTAGAATTTCTCTTTCTGGTGGTTCTAACCATAGAACACAATAGCTTAGTGTGCTGCCCTGGGAAGTCTTCCCCATCAAAAAGTTTGTACCTGTGACCCTCTGCTTTATACAAGGTGTTTATACAAGTGGGTTCCACACCATTTCCTAGATCTAGGAGTTGTTCCTTCCTTATGAGATAACTATGTGTATCTTACCACAGTTAATGGTGGAGAGAGGAGCATGGAGTAGTAGTAAGGCCACTGAATTGACTATCAGAAAACCCAAGTTCCATTTTTGGCTGTGGGAAGTTCACTCAGATAAAGTACTTCTTAGGGTTTCTGACAAAAAGTAAGAAATGGATTATTATTATCTAATATGAGTATCACTTTATTTGCTTATTTGATGACCGATTTTACTTCTATGACTAAAGTGTTCTTAAGTCTTGCCAATAAGTCAAGGAACCTGTGGGGGATAAATGAATGGTGCTGAGTACTACTAACTAGAGAACTTGTAGAGCACTATCAAGTAGTAAATAGGGTGAAATATTTGTCAGTCAGTTCAAGGTGATTTTGGAACCAATAACCAAATGAATAAAAGAGAATTATTTTACTCATAGATAAATGAGCTGACAAAATTCAACCTGGTATACAGCTAAATGTTAGAACGAGAGAGATCTAAAAAAAAATTAGTAACTACATATGCATTGGCGCCAATTATAGGCAACCAACATAACTTTGAACGTTCTGTCATTTTTACAGCCGTTCTGCTAGGCATTTGTATCCTTCATGGATCATTCTTTTTGTCTGGTGTTCTAGCCACCCTGGTCTTCTTTAAGTTCCTCAAAGACATATTTCTCCTTTGGTGTTTTTCCACATGCTAATCTTCACTGCCAGGAAAATCTCTCTCCTATTCACATTGTTCTCCCTACCTCATTAGATCCTGCTCACCTTTCAGATCTCGGCAAAAATATTACATTTCCTAGAGAGTCTTTTCATAGGACCTTATAGAATCTCCTTACCTTGGGCTTTTGGCTCCTTATAACTTTCCTTCACAGTAATTCTTTTTTTTTAAAGTATATACCAGATGATCCTTTTATCACTGTCTATTTTCCACTCTCCTGTATAAGGCAGAAAGCTCATTAAGGCAGGGGCCCTGTCTGTCTTGCTTACTTTTTATCTAGCGATTACTAGCACACAGGGTCCAATAGATAATTGGCACTGAATATGTATTTGTTGAAGAACTGTAAGAATGAATTCCAGAATCCAAATTAATTATGGTATCTGAAAGCCTTAATATACTAGTGTTTTGTATAACTGCACACCATTACATAGTATTTGGGTTTTTCAGTCCTTGAATTGAAGAATAACTAAGTGAAGTCAGAGGCCATAACCATTCCACAAAACAAATGGGAACTCTTTAGGAGATCAACAGTGGCTTTCTGTGCAATGTCTATTGCAGTAAGTTGGAATTGCTTTTGTGATTTTTTTCTAAACTCTTTTCTTGGGCCTTGAATATCTATGAAATATCAGTAAAATGGATTTTTGGGATCACAGCTTTAGGTCTGTAGTCAGAAAGCTTTGTGCCAGATAAACCAACAACATACAGGAGCAGAGATGGGAGGACAACTCAGATCCCCCCACTGTGCATTGTTGATTTATGCAACCCCCAGTAGAGAGAATACTGCCTCTCAGAGTCCTACCACTGTGGCCTGAGCCAGTGTTGGAGTAGAGCCCAGAAAATAGGGCCTCACTCCAGAGAAATGCAAGAGAAGGCAGTTCAGAGAGGGGGCCCCCAGGAATCCCTTGAGGTAGCAAAAATCCAAGCATGAGACAAGGATAAAGGGTCAATCCATAAACCAGAAATGGCATTAAAGGTTCAAGAGTCAGAAAAACTGATCAGCTGAGCTACCAGAAGAGATAGAAGTGAAGAAATAAGGAAATAGGGGTCTAAATACAGTCAATAGGAAAAGTTAGGCATGGTTAGGTATTGGAAGGTTTTTAAATTTTTGTTTTCATTTGTTTCCTAGGTTTATCCAAGGTCTTGGCCTGCTACATACCTGTGTCAAGCTCAGGCTCCAAGGATCTCAGCAATATGCTAGAGTCCATTTTGTGGGTTATGTCAAATAGCCATTGGGAAAAAAAGAGACCTTTGGGATGCCTGGGTGGCTCAGTTATTTAAGCATCTACCTTTGGCTCAGGTCATGATCCTGGGGTCTTGAGATGGAGTCCTGCATCAGGCTCCTTGCTCAGTAGGGAGCCTGCTTCTCCCTCTGCCTGCTCCTCCCTCTACTTGTGTTCTTTCTTTCCCTCTCTTTCTCTCTCTGAAAAATGAATAAAGTCTTTAAAAAAGAAATGTTAAAGAACATAGATAATTCCTTATTTACTACTTCATGATTTACCAGCTCCTCTCTCATAGGTATAAACCCAACATAGAATCTCAG
This sequence comes from Mustela erminea, assembly GCF_009829155.1. Lineage (NCBI taxonomy): Eukaryota > Metazoa > Chordata > Mammalia > Carnivora > Mustelidae > Mustela > Mustela erminea. The sequence continues at coordinate 129,139,657 of NC_045614.1, forward strand.
ATTAAATTTACTATATAGTGATCTGTGAGAAAGAAATGGTATAAATTCATAGTGAACAGGTTTTAGATTTTGCAGTGAAAATGAAATAGATTGATTAACAGAAAGTTAGAATCTCAGGCAGTTTTGTGACGTTAATGTTCCTTTAAAAAACTTTTAATATATTTTTCTGTATTTTGTAACACAATGGACCCCTCCTGTATCCATCCCTGACTTCAACACTCATCAGAATTACATCATTCTGACTTCATCTGATATTTTTATTAGCGTTTTCTTTGGGATTGTATTGAGATCTTTCTTATGACCAGTGCTAAAGATGAGTGGAGAGGCCATGTGAATGGGGGACTTCTTTCTATATTGTGCAGAATACTCCAGCGGGTTTACTGGAATGAGGACATTGCCTCTTAGATGAAGGCAGGATTAAAGGATTTTCTTCAAAAGAAAGAGCTTTTGACATTTTTAATCATGTGCTTTTGAAATGTGTGGTGCCAGGGGTAGAAAACAATGTTGCTTTTGGTGAGACGGTATTCTTCCTAATAAATAGCTATTCTGTGCATTTAAAATAATAAGACAATATGAATTAAACCTTTTTCCAAGAATTAAATCTGTTTCTGCAAAGCCAAACACAAAATACAAAACCCCAAAATAAAGCTTTTTGGTGGAGGAAAAAATTTCTTTCTAGCTATCTAATCTATCCATATGCATATACATCTGTACCGAGTCCTATAGGATATCACCGTTCCAGGGAATCATTTCCATGTTTTTAAACATCTCATTTCTACTTTCCTTGTACCTTTGCCAGTGAACATAGAGCCTGGTACATGGCAAGTGTTTTGTTAAGTGTCAGTTGAATTAATTTAGTTTGTTTTCTTGAACTGAAATTCTTTCCTCTCTCAGCTGACTTCCTCCACACTTGCCAGCCTCCTCTCACTACCCTGCAAACCAAGAACATCGCATGCAGTTGAATTCTCTCCCATACATCACAATGTGATGATGACGACAACAGTGATATCATCCTTTCCCTTTGATTTAATTTGCAAAAGAAATACATTCAATGAGAAAGTATTGATTACATAGGCATTTGGAAAAATTCCTTTCTATATACAAAAGTCTTTGCTATACTGCTTTGCATAACTTCACTACCTCTTAGAAATCACATTGAGATCTGTCATTGCAGGACAGATTGTAAAAAAGGGAGCTGTTTCAGTGGGTTCTACTCAAAGTGACATTTTTCTTTTGGACATCTCTGTTGTGGTGGTGATACTGACAGAAAAGGGAGATTATTTCTTTTTTTTTTTTTAAGATTTTATTTATTTATTTGACAGACAGATCACAAGTAGGCAGAGAGGCAGGCAGAGAGAAAGAGGAGGAAGCAGGGTCCCTGCTGAGTGGAGAGCCCGATATGGGGCTCGATCCCAGGATCATGACCTGAGCCAAAGGCAGAGGCTTTAACCCACTAAGCCACCCAGGCGCCCAAGGGAGATTATTTCTATTCTTATTCTTTTTAATGAGGTGCAGGTGGAATAACTTACAGACACGAGAACACAGGAATTAAGATCATTTTCCTCTCAGATCAATCTTTGTAGTTGGAGGAGATAGATATTTGGCGAATTAGCAATAAAAAAATCTCATTTATATTTTATTTGGTATAGAGCTTGGTACTTCTATTGTTCCTCCTTCTCCCCACCCCTTTAAGCACAAAGGCTTGCTTGTTCAAATTATTTAAAAATCGGTAGGACTTTAAAAAAATCTATAGTAGTTTGTAGTAATAGATTGCAAAATGTCTGATGAAGCATTTTAAAAAGAAGCTTCAAAGATTAAGTGATTATTCTTGACTACAAATGCTGATCTTCTAAAAATTCAAGTATTACTGATCTTCATGAAGGAAATAATTACTTCTTTTTGGAATTATCATGACTAACTTTGCTTGAAAAATTGCTATTAGCTAGATTTTCAGGAGGCACAAGTTATAAGCTTTTGTAAATTAGGCCCTCTGAGATTATTAGAGTACTTATAAAAGATTCCATGTTGGAAATATTAAACTTACTTCTTAAAGTTGGGAGTTTAAGTGTATTTTGAAGTATTTTGTTAAAAAAAGCAAGCAAGAAAACTCTTTCCTTTTTATTTTTCTTCATTCCTTTCTGTAGATGTCACTGTAGCATAGCAAAAAGAAAGGGGACTTCTTTTCTTTTGAAAATATAGGACTTCTACATGCAAATGAAAAAAAGCAGTGATTTGATTTATTATGCTAGGGTTGTCATATCAACAATAAGGTTTCCAAGCAACTAGCAGAATAAATTATTTTATAGATTTATTTGCTTAGCCTCATAAAATGGACCAAATGGAAGACACTTTTTTCCACCGTGATTATGTGGTAATTAAAAAAAGTCATTACACAGAAATTATGCATTAAATTCACATTACTAAGAAGAGTTCAAAATGAATCATGTGAATGTAATCAATGCCAAAAGACTTAATGAAGATTTGCTGCTTACAAGGAAACATTGTTGTTTCATGTTTATATATTTTCAATAATTGGTTTCCGGAGTCTATACTAAGATTTGCTCAAGTTGTTCCAAATTTACTCTTCAAAGAGGCTGATGCATGTGTCCCTCACTATGTCCCCTTTAAAGAACCCTCCAGAATGAACTCATCAAACCCTGGTGCTCATTCTATAGACAGAATTCATACACATCCTTAGAATTTTCTACACATGCAAATGGCCTGTGCCGCTGGTTCTTAAGACTTCTGAAAAGTGACTGAACATATTAAAAAATGAAGAACTGTTTTTTTATACAGTTGCCCTGGGGATGTTAGAGACTTGTTAGACATTCACAGTCCATATTTCCCAAACATCTTTGTGTAGTTTAAACATTTTCACTGCTATTTTTGAGTTGCTTACATCTCTACTTGGGAAAAGCCTGACCTGAATGTAACAGAGCAAGTATCCTCCTCCCCCACCCGCCCTGTTTTCTTTTATTAGAACTTCCTCCAGGACTTTTGATTTGCTGAAATTGTTGATGATGTGAAAAAATAGAAAATGATATGCCAAACTCCTCAGTTTAGTCAGGGGAAGCAGAAACCCGCCATGCAGTCCCGGGACAAGGTATTTTGTGTCCATCTACCACAGACTTATTTGTTGATGGAGAAAATCATTACTGCCTATAAAAAGTATCTGCTTTTTCTTTGCTTTGCCAAGGATGCTTTTTTTTTCTTCACTTTCTTTGGTTTCTTCTGGAAATATTATATCTTTCAAAAACTCATAGGTTGGTCATAGCTGAAGAATCAAGAAAAAAGCACTTGTATTGAAAAATTACTAAGCAAACCACAGCATTCAACTGGATTTTCCAATTTGAAACATTTGACAAAAATATAGCTGTGATTTTCTCGGCTATATGTGATGGGGAATTTTCTCTGTCCAATTCAGTTGTATCTGCTCCATTATTACTAACATCTTTTATACCCTTATAGACAATTCAGAGTCAGCAAGTAGAGGAGAAATATTTCTCCCTTCAAATGACATTGTCCTAATATTATTATGCTTACAACACAGTTGCCAAGTAGTGCTGCTTCTACATCTTAGTCCAACTTAAGACTATGGGTGTTTTCTTCCTTTTTACTTTGTTTTATTCAAGTCACCGTTTCCTCAGAAGAAGGAAAAATCACTTTTGAGATTCATGACAATGCTACCTATAGCCAGGCATTACAATAAACACCCTTCCTGTATTGGGCTTGTTTTCTTGTTACCTGTTGATGTTCTACTTCATTGCTTCTATATCTTATTTTCAATAGCATGCTCTTAGGCAAATTTTCCCTATTATCTTTCTGGAGAAGTTCATCTAATTTCATCTTCTCCTGTTATTGAAAACAAATGGGCAAATTTTCAAAAAACCTTTTTTGGTCTAGTCCTTTCTTGTTCTTGTTTATCATTTTTATATAAAAATTTTGTTTGTAAAACCATGTCCTTTATCTCTGAGATGAACTTACAAGTGGTCACCTGTGTTCTTCCATAAATAGACAACCTGGGCCACTCATTACTTCTGAGAAATGAGTAGAAGACTTAAACGCAGAAGAGTTTCCTCTTTTCATCTTATTATATTTTTTTTTTCTTTTCCAGTATGATTTCCTTTTGGCCTTGGTGAAACCATCTTGATCAATGCTTGTCAAACTTGAATATATATACCAGTCCCTTGGGGATCTTGTTACAAGGTATATTCTGATTTGGAAGTTCTCAGGAAGGTCTGGGTCCTGACAGTTCTGGTTTCTAACAAGCTCTCAGGTAATGTTCTCGGTGCTGATTTGCAGACCACACATTGTGTAGCAAGACTAGAACATTCTACCATGCGGGTGAAGAAGCTGAGGTCTAGAGTGCTGCATAGATGTACTAAATGCTTTTTTCCAATTTATTACTAAATCAACCTAGAACTTAAGTATTCCAAAGCTAGAAAAGATACACAGTTTTCTATGCAGTTGCATGAAAAGATAGATGGATACCAACTTTCTTGTGGTTGGAATCTGTTCCTTTTATTCTTCACTGTGTAAGTGGTTTAAAAGTCTTTCCTCTTTATGAATGTTCCCATGTTTATTCATCATTAAAATTGACACAGAAGAAAATTAAAATATAATATTTTTCAAGCTCAAAGCTGTCATTTTACTTTAGTGTGAGAGGCAGAATTTTGGGGAAAAAAAGCAAATTTATATTCAAGTAATCACAAACTGCTTGATAGCAAAGGCAGCAATATTTTAACACCAGGAATTCATTGTTATGTTTTAATATGAGCTTTTTCTTTTAATATGAGCTTCCCAATAATAAAATAAGTTCAATAAAGCAGATGGGATAAGACATTGATGGTGCAGCAGTTAATTTTCTTTGATGATTCATTTTGCTGGCAGGGAAAAAAAACAGTAATTTAAAGGCATGAATGTTGTTCTTGGTGTCACTTAAAGAAAGCCCTGCCATTTTGAAAACAAAAAAAAGTTCTGGACTGAAGAGAAACTGCTGTTGATATCTTCTTCTATCTTTAGTACTTTTTGCTGTGGCTAGGCCAATATCCTCTCATGCTCATGCTATTCAATGTGTATCCCCTTTAGAATGTTATGCTTGGTCAATGGGACAGTTGTTTTTATTTTTTATTTTTTTTATCTAAAAAAAGTTTTAAAGAATTTATTTATTTATTTGACAGAAAGAGAGAGAGAGCACAAGTAGGCAGAGTGACAGGCAGAAGGAGAGGGAGAAGCAGGCTCTCTGCTGAGCAGGGAACCTGATGTGGGGCCCAGTCCTAGGACCCTGAGATCATGACCTGAGCTGGAGGCAACCAATTAACTGACTGAGCCACCCAGGTGCCCCGGGACAATTGTTTTTAGATGAAGTAGAATTTAGATGAATTCCTATTCTGGCTGTGCTACATGGATATATTAGAACTTTGCACCCGGGAAACCTTGATAATTGGCTTATGTCCATTAACCAGTCACTGAAACACAATCTTAGTTTTAAAACTGAAACTTATTATGAGATTGAAATTTTGAAGGCAAATAATTTGTCATAGTGAACAAAAATGTCATGCATCTGGGTCATGTGGGATCATGGGCAATGATGGAAGAAAAAGAGAATTTTGGTGAGTGGGCACCAAAACATATCTATAAATATAATGAATGAGGTTCTGATCAATGTTGAGTGGGCAGCTGTGCAGTCTGATAAAGCAGTCTGTCCAGGTGGGAACCAGGTAAGGAAGCAGGGAAAAGAGAAATTTCAAAACAGGGGCCCACTTGTCCTTCCAAAGAACATGGTGAACCACCCTTATTTGTCCCTTAGGAATGTAAAGTTTTTCTAAGGCAGAGTGGGAGTCTTTACTCAGACATCAAAGAGATCAGAAAATGTCCCCAGATTGTATAAGAACTTGTGTGTAGAAGTAGTTTGTCACAGAGAAATCTGTAATTTTCAATGGATCTTTATGAGCACTCATGACTACAAAAAAATAAATTCCAATGCCTTATAGTAAAATCCATTAACTCCCAGGGGTGATAAAAAATTCTGGGGAAATCATGCAAGTGTGAATTATAGAAACATGGAGATAATTTATTATTATTATTACCAAGACCTATGAATATGACATTTTATGTGTTGTCCTCGTAAATTTGTTGCATTCAAGAAGGAGAGCTTTTATTTATACAGCATTAATGTGGAAAAATTAAAGTGGAAAGTAAAATATAGTTTTGAGTAGATACGGTCTTTTCTGTCTATAATTAATTAGTCTGATTTAGCTGAATAATTTAACAGCAAGAAAATATAGCTCTTTCTCATTTTTAATGACTCTTTTTTTGGTTGGTCTGCTCTGTTTCTTTTTGCCTGGCTCAGCCCAGAGTAGTCCATTTTTTAATTATTTTGTTCAATAAATATTTCTTGAAAGCCATCTACTAACTGAACTTTGTTTTAACTTCTGGGAGATAGGAAAAGTAACATTCCAGATGAGTAAAATACATTGCTCCTCCCCTGAAGCGGCTTACAGTTTATTTATGGAGAACACCGTATGCTAAAAAAACACTATGTTGCAGAAAGTGTACGATTGTCATATTGGTGCAGCAGAAATTTCAGAAGTGTAATGGGATTTCACAGCAGTGCTGGAGCTCTGCAGAATGGTGCCATGAATCAGTGAGGAGCTATGCAAGTGTTTGGGAATGAGTACCATTTGATCCCCACGTGAAATGTGTGTTCCTTCTTTCTTTGTTGTTTGCTGATTCTATTTCTCTTCTAAGTTATCAAACTTCCTTCTGTTTCTGAATCAGGGAAAGGGAGCGCCAAGGCCATCCTTCTTCCTGGGGTTTTGAATGGAGAGGGAGTTGATTGCATGTTAGATTCTTAACGGAAAGGGTACATAGAAGACTACTGTCTTCACAGAATTAATTAGAATTAATCACATGGGGCTTTTGTATTTCAGTTTCCTCATCCACAATGTGAAGACATCATTTATGCATGGATGCACGCGCACACACACATACACGTCTAGATTAACTCTATAATAAAAGGCATGTTAGGAGAGTGGCATTTTAGTTATGCTCAGTGGATCCTTTTGTCTTTTTTGTTAATGTATTCATTTGTTCAGTCAAGAGCTAAATTTGAGTACCTACACTACTGGGTACCAGGGATATAGGTGACTAAAACAGGCATGTCTCTGCTCTCGTGGACCTTAGCTTTTGGTTAGAGAAGATTTGATAAGAAACTGCTGTGGAAGAAGAAAAACAGAATACTAGGTTTGAGAGCTGGAGTGGGCATATAGTTGGAAGATGGATGTAGATAGCTTTTTAAAAGAAATGTCACTGACGTTGTACAGTCTTAAATAGAAGATGGTGTCTGTATTTTCATAGGAAGATCTTTGAAGCAGGTGGGCACAGTCTTAAGCTTGAAAGTACTGAAAAAAATCATCTAATGAGCTGGTTAAAATAACATATTCCTGAGAATCTTCCTGGGTAAACTTCAGATCTCTGGGAATGAGGCCTAGGACTCTTCATTTTTTGTTCAAAATAAATAAAGCAGTTGCAGATTCTTATACAAGTAGTTCATAGGCCAAAGTTTGAAAAAAGACTTGCTTGAAATTGTCATCGGTTCATTACTGCTGGTGATTTTTTGTTCTTCCTACAACTCTGTGACCTTCTGAGTAATTGAGGCAGGATATAGCAGAGCTGATTAGAACCTTTGCATGAGTAACTTTTAAGTTTCCAATTTGTATAATTCACAAAATAAAAAACACCTTTAAATATCATTTTCCTTTGCTTTTTAGTTTGGGGTTTCCTTTTCCTGTCTTTGCCTGCTCTGAGTGCCAGAATCTAATATTTTTAGGTGATACGCATTCAGGCCTGATATCTACCAATGGCCATATATCAAGGATTTAGAGAATATAAGACACAAAAGGATTATTTGAGCATGCCTGAACCTACAGCCTCATGATATACATTTTGTCAAAGGCAAATATATGCATTGAAAATTTTAAGTAAAACATATTAGAACAGCACCTAGTTAGGTTCTATTCTATTAAAGACCTGTTGTATACTCTAGTCTTGGCTAAGAGCTGAGTGATATTACTAAGTTATAAATAGTTTGTTTTTTAACTTCACCCCTACCCTTTTTCTCTAGCATTCCTATATGATTTCTTCCATAGAATCTATAATTTTCTAAGAGGAGTTATTTCTAAGAGTATGTATCTTTGTCTAGGTGGATAGAAGTCTTTTACTGGGCTTTTGTGTGCTTTCACTAACTCATGATCCTAGTACTTGAGACACAAAGTAGATTTTTTTTTTTTTTTTTTTTTTTTTTTAACCAGAAAGGTTCCTATCTTCCTCCAAATGTCAGGTTTTTCCCTTTCTCTTTCCAAATCAGTGTATCTGGATGGGGTCACTCCTTCCTCCCTCTAAGCTCCTCTTTCTTTCTCATCCCTCAATAAGGACCTAGGCATTTACAGATTCCAAGAAAACTAATATTGGTTTGTTTGCAAAGTATATGGGAGTAGGAAAGAGATGAATGTATTTACCAAAGACCTCATAAGTACAAAACAGTAGAAGCAAAGATGTGATAGAGCCTGAGGAAACTCAGCTTGAGAGGGAATCCTAGATCTTAGAAATAGGAGCATATGCATTTTTTTTAAGTTTTACATTTATTTATTGAGAGGCAAAGAAGTTGATCACTATTTTAGGTAAAATATACTTATATTTTCTTCCTTTAGTACAATATCTTAATACTCTTTGATTTTTTTTAATTTTTAAATTTTTTTTAATATTTTTATCCCCAGGGGTACATCAAAAGAAATGAAATCTTGCCATTTGCGACAACGTGGATGGAACTAGAGTGTATCATGCTTAGCAAAATAAGTCAAGTGGAGAAAGACAACTATCATATGGTCTCTCTGATATGAGGAAATGGTGATGCAACATGGGGGCTTAAGGGGGTAGAAGAAGAATAAATGAAACAAGATGGGATTGGGAGGGAGACAAACCATAAGTGACTCTTAATCTCACAAAACAAACTGAGGGTTGCTGGGGGGAGGGGGTTTGGGAGAAGGGGGTGGGATTATGGACATTGGGGAGGGTATGTGCTTTGGTGAGTGCTGTGAAGGAGCATATGCATTTTAAAAACTGTGATCTTGTGCATCCATCTTTGAGTAGATAGAAGAATTTTTAAAAAATTTGCATTAGAGAAATTTGTTTTAGTTTGACATGTAAATACTGAAAAATAAACTAAGGAAAGAGAAAAATTATGAATAGTTTGGCTTTTATATTACTTCAAAGTGGGATAGATTATTGTCAGAAAAGAATAATAAGACTAAGAACAATTGTCCAGCTGACCTCAGAAATTCCTTTTGTACACTGATAAAACTATACCAGTATTAAATATATTTAATCTTTCTGGAAATGTCAGTGCATATTATTATGTTCATTGTCTTTAAGTTCGATTTGATTTTGAGATCTAGGCTTTCTATAGGCTTAGATTATAGTTGTCATGTGGGATGTTTGCCTACCAATGCCACATAGTTGTTGATGCACATTGTTTCATTGCAGACTTCAAAGTTGAAAATAGAACTGCCCTATGACCCAGCAATTGCACTATTGGGTATTTACCCTAAAGATACAAACGTAGTGATCCAAAGGGGCACGTGCACCCGAATGTTTATAGCAGCAATGTCCACAATAGCCAAACTATGGAAAGAACCTAGATGTCCATCAACAAAGTGAATCAAAGAAATCAAATTATATCAGGCCTGATGGAGCAGATGATCTTCAAGGCACTTATGAGGAGACCAAGAAGAGACCATTTCCCCTTCTTATAATATCAGAGGCTTTCCTCTTACTGAGTTAGGGCAGAAAGAAATAGATAGGTACCAGGAAGTCATATACGTCTGTCTGTCTGTCTCTCTCTGTGTGTGTGTATGTGTGTGTGTGTGTGTGTGTCTACATATATACATCTACATATATGCACATCTATATATATGTAGCTTCCACACCCAGCATGGAGCCCAATGGAGGGCTTGAACCCATGACCCTGAGATCGAGACCTGAGCTGAGAGATCGAGACCTGAGCCAAAACCAAGAGTTGGACACTTAACCAACTGAGCCACTCCAGTGCCCTCAGAAAGTTATATATAAAGATCTTTGTAGTACTTATGTTTGCACAGAATAATGAAAAGACTATCTCTTAGATTATCCAACATTTGATAGACACAAATATTTCTATGGAATTAGGAAATAAGTAACATTTATATTAAAAAATTGATCTTGCATTATTTGCTGGACTTGTGCTTGATTTTTTTTTTTTTTTGGCTGACTTAAATTTATGAGAAGCAGTGATTCAAGGAACTTGATTTTTCTATTTCTTGAAAACAAAAGAACAATGAATGGTTATACATGATTACTTCATCTCTGTTCATCCCACGAAGGCATTAAATACTAGTCAGGTTAGAGTCATTAATCAGAAATACAAGTATATTCTTAGAAAAATTGAACTAGTTATCAATCCAAGTATTTTTCTGCACACTAATACATTTAGTGTTTGTACTAAATGCTTTTCCCAGTGTGACAAAATACTGTAATTATTAAAGCTTCCAGGAAACATATGAAATAGTATTGTATAAAAAAGTAGAATATTAGTTTAAAAGATTATCTGCTTCTAAAGGATCGATATGGGTGCTATCTTTCTGTTCTCATAGATAGCAAAGGGTAGTGCTTATACTAATCACAATGGCAAAAGCGTAAAAGTGCCTTTAGAAAAACACCTATGTTTGGTCAGATACAACACCAAATCATGTATTCCAAATGTGAATCTCTCTTGAATGGAAAAATATGGCCAAAGGAAAAAAGTCTATTTTGATAATTTCTGTAAGACAATTCTTTATTTTAGAGGCAGTGAGAATTGAACATCTTTATCTGAACATTTCCTCATGACAAATAATGTTTTTTTCATTGCTCTTTGAAGTCTTTGTAGATTAGAACATCACACCAACTTCTGCACGCCAGAATGTCTCTGATTTGTCATTTAGCCTGTCTGGAATTTAGCTTTTTCTGCTTTAAAATAAGGCTAAAACAGCATGATCTCTAAAGTCCTTTACTGCCTCAAATACTATAAAAACTGTGAATATCCACTGAAAGTGTTTGCTAAATGCACACGTGCATGTGTGTGTGTGTATGTGTGTATTTTCTGGTTAGAATGGTGATGGCAATTTTTAGAAATATTACCGAAGAGAATGTATATTTTCTCCATATAACTTTATTGAAAGATGTCTGAAGACATACATTAGTAGAAACTGTAGGCTTTCAAAGAAAGAGATTTTTCTAAATAGGAAATATTTCCTCGAGTTCACAGTCTCTCTGAGAAACAAACAGGGTTTTGGAGGGGAGAGGTGTTGGGGGATTGTGTGAGCCTGGTGGTGGGTTTAAGGAGGGCATGTATTGCATGGAGAACTGGGTGTGGTATATAAACAATGAATTCTGGAACACTGAAAACAATAAATAAAGTATTTCCTATGAATCTTTATATAATTATGATGGCTATTGTACATCATTCTACAAATCATTGTGTGACTTTAAAGTCTGTTTTCAAATTTTTGTAGCGTAGTGGCATGGCTGTTTGAACTGGAGGGGTTGCTGACAAATCATCTGCTTTAGCAATAGTTCTGACAGGAATTCATGTCCCGATATTTCTAGTAGGTGACTAAGGCTCAGAGAGGTTTAGGGACTGTCCATGGTCACCTAATAAATGATGGTGAGGAAATGGGGAGTCTTGGCTGCTGGATGTGATGTCTTCTGTTACCTAGACTGCCTCTCAGTGGGAATACTTTATTCCCACTGTACGGCCAGACTAGGTAGCATGTATAAATGTTGAGAACAGAGATTGACAGGCTGAATAATAACATTCCCAATCCAGATATTTAAGTTACATGCATTGGTAGGAGCATAATTTGAGCAGTAGCTCTGTTTGGAGAAGAAACTACTTATTCCTGATTGAGGAAGAATGTAACTACAAGTAAGAATGTCATCTTCTGCAACTGAACAGGGCCAGAAGATGTGATCCTAGCAAACAAACCAACCTGGAAGTTATATATGCAGATATTGCATAGACCTAACACAGAGAGGTAGAAAGTCTTTTTAAAATCGAGGCAGAATTGACACAAAATGATGAATGTTTAGATTACACAATTTAATATGTTTTGACTTATGTGTACACCCATAAAAACATTGTCACAATAAGGATAGTAAACATAGTGAACACTACCAAAAGTTTCATCAAGCATCTTTATCATTCCTTGCTCTTCTTCCCTCCCAGGCTAGGTAACTACTGATCTACTTTCTTTCAATAAAAAGTAGTTTGCATTTCTAGAAGATCATATAAATGGTATAAGAGACTATGTACTCTTTTCTGCTTTTTAAAAAATCTGTGTAATTATTTGAGAGTCCTCTATGTTGTAGTTCACTTTTTCTTGCTGATGAGCATTTCATGGTATGGATACACCAGGTTATTCATTCACTTGTTTGTGGACAGTTGGGTTGTTTCCAGTTTGGGGTTTTTACTAATAAAGCTTATATGGACATTCATGTAGATATCTTTTTCTACATATGATTTCATTTCTCTTGGGTAATATCATAGACATATGATTTCATTTTTCTTATGTAAAGAAATGCCTAGGAGAGAAAAGATCATGAAGTAGGTATATGTTTGACTTTTTAAGAAACTGCCAAATCATTTCCCAAGGCAGTTAGGTCCATGTACATTCAGTGCCATTAGTAGTTTCAGTTGTTTCACATGCTTACCAGTGTTAGTTATTCTAACATTATAGATCTGTATATATAGTTCATCACCTATTAGGTAGGTGATGAAATCCCATTCTGGTTCTAATTTACATTTCCCTAATGACTAATGATTTTGAGCATCTTTCCATGTACTTATTGGTCTTAAGTATAACTTCTTTGGTAAAATATCCATTCAAATTTTTTTTGTCTTCTTAAAAAAATGGGTGGTCTTGTTTTAGGATTGATGTCTTAAAGTTCTTAATATACTCCAAACTTCCTTATAGGCTCTAGAAACCAGTCATTTTTTAAGAAATATGCTTTTAAAATGTTTGCTCCTCACTGTGGTTTGCCGTTTCAATCTCTTAAAAATGGTGCAGTACTATTTATCTATTATTTTCCTTTATGGATTGTGCTTATAGTGTCCAACTTAAACTCACAAAAATTTTCTTATATTTTCTTTTAGAAGCTTTGTGGTTTATTTTTTATTGAAGACTATGGTCAATTTTGAGTTAATTTAAGGATCAAAGGGGGTTTTTTTGCATATTCATATAAATTATTCCAGCTCCTTTTGTTGAAAAAGTGTTCTTCTTCTGCTGAATTGCATTTTTTTGGTCAGAAATTTGTTGTCCATAAATGCATGGTTCTACTTCTAGACACTCTATTTTGTTTCCTTGATTTGTTGGAGATCAAACACATGGTGAGAGAAAAGCTCTTCAAAGACATGATATACTTGAGAGGCCATTTTAGATTTCTAAGTCAACAAGACTATATATAAACTTTGTTCAAACTAAAAGCCTGATTTATGGACCACCACACATGCATTGTATATCCATTTTGTGAATGAGTAGCCTCAAGGAAAACCATCTTGTCCTTGCTATATCCATCAGTGCTCCTACTCCCTGCATTCCTTTGTGAGAAAACTCATGATTCCTACCTATATGCTAATCTATACTCTTTGGAGCTTTTGTAAGATGTGAAAAGTATATAACTTTATAAAAACTATTCATTCTCCAGAGCACTTTATTCTCCGTGAAGACCATGTTTCCCCAGGAACTTTACTAGCTGCGACTCCAATGAATCTCTTCTTCCTAACTTTTAGGTACTATAGATAGATAGGTAGGTAGATAGATAGATAGATTTAGATTTAGATTTGGATTTTATTTATTTATTTGATAGAGCACAAACAGGGGGAGTGGCAGGCAGAGGGAGAAGCAGGCTCCTCACTGAGCAGGGAGCCCAATGTGGGGCTTGATCCCAGGACCCCAGTATTATGACCTGAGCCAAAGGCAGATGCTTAACCAACTGAGCCACTCAAGCATTCCACGTTTAGGGATTCTAAAAAGGTTTGTTCATCATGCCTCGACACATCTGTCTTGATGCAAGTACAGTACTTCTTTGATTGGAATTATAATTTATAGTCCATTTAGGAGGAACTACCTTTAATATTGAGTATATTAGTCGAATTACTATTGAAATTAATATTAGGATATACCCCAGGAACAGGTATATTTCTCTACATTTTTTTAAATTAATTTATTTATTTTCAGCATAACAGTATTCATTATTTTTTCACCACAACCAGTGTTCCATGCAATCCGTGCCCTCTATAATATCCACCACCTGGTACCCCAACCTCCCACCCCCCTGCCACTTCAAACCCCTCAGATTGTTTTTCAGAGTCCATAGAAACCATATGATAATTGACTCCTCTGCTTGACTTATAATCTCTTCTAGTTCTGTCCATGTTGATATAAAAGATGGGTATTCATCCTTTCTGATGGAGGCATAATACTCAAAGAGTAAAGGATCTATACTCGAGGAACTACAGAACACTCATGAAGGAAATTGAAGAAGACACAAAAAGATGGAAGAGTATTTTATGCTCATGGATCAGAAAATAAACATTGTTAAAATGTCTATACTGCCTAGAGCAATTGATACTTTCAATGCCATCCCAATCAAAATCCCACAGGTATTTTTCAAAGAGCTGGAACAAACAATCCTAAAATTTGTATGGAACCAGAAGGTTTTCGAGTTATTTCTCTACATTTTACTTTCATTTTTAATTTCTTTTTTTTTTTTTTTTTTTTTTTTTTTTTTCTTTTTGAATCAGTATTTTTGCCTTCCTTGGATAAATGTCCAGCAATTACTGGATCATGTGGTAGTTCTATTTTTTTTTTTTTTAATTTATTTTTATTTCCAGCATAACAGTATTCATTATTTTTGCACCACACCCCGTGCTCCATGCAATCCGTGCCCTC
The DNA here is from genome assembly GCF_009829155.1 of Mustela erminea. Classification (NCBI taxonomy): domain Eukaryota; kingdom Metazoa; phylum Chordata; class Mammalia; order Carnivora; family Mustelidae; genus Mustela; species Mustela erminea. The sequence continues at coordinate 129,154,683 of NC_045614.1, forward strand.
TATAATACCCACCACCTGGTACCCCAACCTCCCACCCCCCGTCCCTTCAAAACCCTCAGATTGTTTTTCAGAGTCCATAGTCTCTCATGGTTCACCTCCCCTTCCAATTTCCCCCAACTCCCTGGGGATAGAGCATTTTTAATTTCTTATTTACATTTTTAATTTCCCACACCAATATTTTATAGTTTTTAGTGTATAAACCTTTAATATATTTTGTTCAATTTGTCCCTAAGTGGTTCATGCTTTTGGTGCTATTTTAAATGGTATTAATTTTTTTTAACTTCAATTTCAATTGTTTATTATTATTATTATGTAGAAATACAGATGATTTTTATATATTGATCCTACAGAAGTAGGAAGCTCCACAAACCAGGTTAAAGAAATACTGCTAACTCAGTTTTTAGTTTGAGTAGCTTTTTGGGGGTAGTTTTTATCCATTTTTCCACACACATGACCATGTGTGTGAATAAGGACATTTTTAATCCTCCCCTTATTATATAAATAAGGTCTTTTATTTCTATTTTGTAGCCTATTTTGCTGGCCCGATACCCTAAAATATGTTAATTAGAAGTGGTGATAGCAGGTATTTAGATCTTGTTACTACTCTACTCATCAGGGGAAAGTTTTTAGTCTTTTACCATTAAGTGTATGGTTAGCAGTACGTTTATCATGGATGCCCTTTATTAGATTGAGGAATTTTCATTTTATTCCTACTTTTATGAGGGTTTTCTTTAAAGATTTTTTTTTATTTGACAGAGAGAGAGAGAGACCACAAGAGGGGGAACAGAAGCAGGGGGAGTGGGAGAGAGAGAAGCTTCCTGCCAAGCAGAGAGCCTGATGTGGGGCTTGATCCCAGGACTGGGATCATGACTTGAGCCAAAGGCAGACGCTTAAGGACTGAGCCACCCAGGCAACCCTTATGAGGGTATTTTTTTGTTTGTTTGTTTGTTAAAAGATTTTATTTATTTATTTGACAGAGATCACAAGTAGGCAGAGAGGCAGGCAGAAAGAGAGGTGGAAGCAGGCTCCCTGTTGAGCAGAGAGCCCGATGTGGGGCCCGATCCTAGGACACTGGGATCACAACCTGAGCCGAAAGCAGAGGCTCTAACCCACTGAGCCACCCAGCTGCCCCCTTTATGAGGGTTTTTAACAAAAGCAGGTATTGGATTTTGTCAAATACTTTTTTTTTTTTTTTTTTTTTTGCAGGCCTTAAACATGTGTCATTTATTTATACAACTTGTATTTTAGAATCTGGAAAGCCATAAAATCTTTTTTTTTTTTTAATTTTTATTTATTTATTTATTTATTTTATTTATTTTCAGCATAACAGTATTCATTATTTTTGCATCACACCCAGTGCTCCATGCAATCCGTGCCCTCTCTAATACCCACCACCTGGTTCCCCCAACCTCCCGCCCCCCACCACTTCAAACCGAAGGGGCAAATACTTTTTCCAGTGGTATCTTTAGGATTTATAAAATGCATCTTCAACTTATCACATCTACACCCTCAAGTCGTACAGAATTTTGCATCCTGTGCAAACTGTATTTAGTTTCCTAGGACTGTTGTAATAGAATACCACAAACTGTGTGACTGTGTGACTTAGAACAAGAGAAATTTCTTCTGTCATAGTTCTGGAGGGCAGAAGTCTAAATCAAAGTGTCAGTAGGGGCACATTCCCCCTGATGCTCTGGTTAGAAACCTTCCTTGCCTCTGCTTAACTTCTGCTTGTGGCCGGTAATCCTTGATGTTACTTGCTTATCGTGCATCATTCCAGCTTCTGCCTCTGTTGTCACATGGCACTTTCCCATGTGTCTGTCTCTGTGTCTCCTCTTTCCTTCTTAGGACAGCAGTCTTACTAGATTAAGGACCTACCCTACCCCAGTATAATCTCATTTTATATTAATTAATTCAATCTGTAACAAACTTGTTTCAAATAAGGCCATATTCTGAAGTCCTAGGAAGGACATGAAATTTTGGGGAACACTACCCAAGCCCATAAAAAGAACCTTGCAATAGTACACTCCTTTGGGTATCCTATAGAACTTTTCACTATTGTTTTCATACATTTACTTTCATATATGCTATCCAACTGTACTATATTGTTTTTATATAAGCCATCTTTTTTCCAAACATAGTATTTTAATTTGATACACAGTTTAGGCTTTAGTTTTCTGGCACTGCTGTAACATTTTAACACAAATTGGTTGCTTAAAACAATGGAAATGGGGGCGCCTGGGTGGCTCAGTGGGTTAAGCCTCTACCTTCAGCTCAGGTCATGATCTCAGGGTCCTGGGATCAAGCCCCGCATCGGGCTCTCTGCTCGGCGGGGAGTCCGCTCCCTCTCTCTCTCTGCCTGTCTCTCTTCCTACTTGTGATCTCTGTCAAATAAATAAATAAAATATTAAAAAAAAAACACAATAGAATTGTATTCTCTCATAGTTCTGGAAGCCAGAAATTCATAATAATTTGTCAACAGTGTTGTTTCCTTCTGTAAGCTCTTAGGGAGCACGTGTTTCATACTTCTCTTTAGTCTCTAGGGGCTGCTGGCATTCCTTGGCTTGTGGTGCCATAACTCCAGTCTCTGCCTGCATCTTCACATGGCCTTCTCCTCTGTGTGTATGAGAGTCTCCCATCCTCCACTCCTTTTTCATGTAAAGACACTCATCATTGGATTTAGGGCCCACTCAAAACAAATCTAGGGTGACCTTATCTTGAGAACCTTAACTGAATTACATTGGCAAAGACCCTATTTCCAGATGAAGTCATATTCACAGGTACTAGGGGTTGGGACTTGAACACAATTTTGGGAGGCCACTATTGACCACTGCAATTTATAGACTACAAAATTCACCCTTTTAAAGTGTGGAATTCAGTGACTTCCAATAGTCACCAAATGTGCAAACATTCACATTATCTAATTCAGAACCTTAGAAAGAAACCCTGTATCCTTTAGCAATCATTTATTATTCTTCCAAAGTCTGGCCCCTCACAAGCCCTATTTACTATCTCTATGGATTTGCCTATTTTGGATATGCCAGATCATATGATATATGGTCTTTTGCATTTATCTTCTTCTGCTTAGCATAATATTTTCAAGATTTCACCATGTTGTAGTATGAATCATATTATCCCTTTTTATGGCTGTAAAATAGTCCATTGTATGGGACTACTACATTTTTTTTTAATTCATCAGTTGATGGAAATTTGGGCTTTCACTTTTTAATTATTACAGGAACACCTTTGTGAAAGTTTTGTGTGGATGTATTCTTTCAGTTCTCTGGGGGTATAAGTGGTCTTTAAAGAGTTGTAAGCAGTAAGAAAGAACTTATATTCTATATTTTAATAAGGAAATGAAATCCACACATTAACCCATGTCTTTACTTAGCATTTCCATTTTTTTATAATTCCTTTGTATAGATCTATATTTCCCTCTTATTCCACTTTCCTTCTGCTGGAAGATCTTTCTTTGATGTTTCTTGTAGTGTATGTCTGCTCAAGGTTAATTCTCCCAGATTTTGTTGGTCTGAATGTCTTTATTTTGCCCTCTTTTCTGAAAAATATTTTTGTCAGTTATATAATACTAAGTTGACATTTTTTTCCCCTAAGTATTTTGAAGATGCTGCTCCACTATCTTTTTGCTTGCGTTATTTCTGACAAGAAATATGTTGTCATTCTTATCTTTGTTCCTCTGTATATGCATGTCTTATTTTTTATGATTATTTTTAGGTTATTTTCTTTATTCCTAGTTTTGAACAATTTCAGTGTGATATAGTTTATTGCAGTTTTCTTCATATTTCTCGTTCGAGAGGACTATTGAGCCTCTTGCCTCTCTGGATTTATAATTTTTGTGAAATTTGGAGAAACGTTGGTGCTTATTTCTATATGCATAGTTTTCTGTAACTGCCTCCTTTGGCTACTCGCAGTTATACATTTTTATAAGAACTTCTTCCCTTCTCCCTCCCTCCCTCCCTCCTTCCTTCCTACTTTATTTAGGATTTTATTTATTTATTTATCTGACAGAGAGAGAAAGAGAACAAGTAGGCAGAGGAGGAGAGAGAGGGAGAAGCAGACTTCCTGCTGAACAGGGAGCCCAATGGGTACTTGATCCCAGGACCCTGGGATCATGATCTGTGGTGAAGGTAGACACTTAACTGACTGAGCCACCCAGGCACCCACCCTTCCTTCCTTCCTTCCTTCCTTTCTTCCTTCCTTCCTTTCTTTCTTTCTTTCTTTCTTTCTTTCTTTCTTTCTTTCTTTCTTTCTTTCTCTCTTTTTAAATTGAGTATAGTTGACTCACAATGTACATTAGTTTCAGCTGTACAATATGGTGATTTGACAAATCTATAAATGATGCTACTCTTACCACAACTGTAGCTACCATTGTCTCCGCATAATGCTATTACAGTACTATAAACTATATTCCCTACACTGTGCCTTTTATCTCCTGTGACTTATTCATTCCTTAACTGGAAACCTGTATCTCCCACTCTCCTTCAACCATTTTGTCCATCTCCCCACTCCATTTCTCTCTTTCTTTTACCATTAATTTATCTCTGTGTTTCATTTTGGATAGTTTCTGTTGCTGTGTCCTCAGGTTTACTAATACTTTATTCTCCTGTCTAATCTTTTCTTAATCCAGTACTGGCCAGTGTATTTTTTATCTCAGACATTGTAGTTTTCATATACTGAAGTTCAGTTTGGGTCTATTATTTGTTTTCCATGTCTATGCTTACCTGATTGAATATAAAGAATGCAGTGACTATTCTAATGTCCTTCTCTTCTAGGTGTAACATCTAATTCAGCTCTGAATGGTTTCAGTTGATTAAATTCTTCTCCCCATAATGACCTGCACTACTACTTCTTTGTATGGCTGGTAACCTTTGATTGAATGCCAGACATTTTACATTTTACCTAGCTTCCTACTGTTATTATAGTTTTATACATTTTCTCGAGATGTGTTCTGGGATCGTTAAATTACTTGGAAATGATTTGATCCTCTTGGATTTTACATTTAAGATGTGTTGGGCAGGTTCAAAATAATATTTGCTGTAGGGATAATTATTCCCCACTACTGAGGCAAGACCTTTTTGAATATTCTGTAATACTTAATGAATTATGACATTTTCCATTATGACTGGTTGGATCAAGTACTATCCCTGCCTCTTTGTGATCTCCAGACATTGTGAACTCTAATCTTTAGAGGTAGTTCTTTTCCTGGCCTTGTATGGTTTCTTTAGGAACTTGTATCAGTCCACACTCTGTTGTGTACTCTAGTGGGAGTTACTCTGCAGATCTCTGTGGTTTTATTTCTCTATGTTCTCTCCTCTCTGGTATTCTAGATACAAATTCTAGCCATTTTACCTACCCCATACTCTCAGCTTTGTCTCTTCAACTCAGAGCATCTGCTGTGTCTCTTTTTCTTGGAAACTTGTTTTAGTAGGTAAGTCTGTGGCAATTGCAGGGCCCACTTCATTTGTTTTCTGTCTTTCAGAGAAAATTGTCCTTCATTGCAGTGCTTTGAAAATTGTTGTTTCACTTATTTAATCATTTTTGTTTTTGTTTTTGTTTTTTGCTTCAGGTGGAAGGGTAAATACCATTCCTGTTGCTGTATTTTTGCTGGAGACAAAAGTCAAAGTCTTGAATTAAGAAAAAAAATTAACTCTATTGTTAAGTGAATCCGTGTCATTCCATATAGCACTTCAGGTATTTCTACTGTTTTATTGTATTTCATTGTATGAAATTGTTATAATTTATTTTTCAATTGAAGTATAATTGGGTTATTTCTAGCTTTTGACTAATACAAATAATGATGCTGTGAACATTTTTTTGGTTACTTTGGCTACACATGCATGCACACACACAATTTGGGACATTTAATTTGAAATGAATCTTTGGTTCCTAGGATTTGTATTTGTTAAATTTTAGCCAATATTACCAAAAAATTCTATGTGGTGGTTTCAAGAATTTGTCTTCTTCCTCCTCCATTCACAAGCATTGTATCACAGTTCTGGTTTCAGCTGTTCCAACACTTAGGTGTTATTGCAATTTTAAATTTCAGCTATTTTGGTATACATGTAATGGTATATAGCTGTGATTTTAATTTGCATACCCCTAATGGGTAGTGATGTTAGTCACATGTTTTATGATTAGCCATTTGAATATCTTCTTTTGTGAAATGCCTGTTCAAGTCTTTTATTCATTTTATTGGATTATTTGCCTTACTGACTTACATATTTTTCCTAATATATATATTATATACAAGCCCTTTATTATTTATATGTATTGTTAATGTTTCCTGTCACTCTGTGTTTTAAATTTTCTCTTTCTTAATGGTGTTTTTAGATAAACAGAAGTTCTGGCAGTGTAATCCAGTTGGTAATCTTTTCTAATGTGGCTAATGTTAATGAGGAAGGAGATTATTACCTACTCCACATTCATGAGAATATTCTTTTATGCTAACTCCTGGTAGAGTTAATGTTCATATACTACATTTAGAATGACAGTCTATCTGGAATTAATCTTCGAGTGTGTTTCAAAAAAGGGTCAATTTTATTTTTTTCTTTTACATGTGGATATACAATTGACCAAAAACCATATTTTGAAAAGGTCATTTTTTGCCATTGCTTTTTCAATTGTCTTTGTCATCAAGAATCCATACAGGTGTGAGCTATTTCTGGACCCTCTTTTTTGTTCTATTGGTTTATCTATCTTTGCAATACAATACATATTACTTTAGCTTTGTAATAAGTCTTGGTATCTGGTGGAGTAAGTCCTCTATTTCTTCTTAATGTTAGTGGCTTAAAACCAAGTTATTATTTTTCATGAAAGCATCTCATAGGTTGTATAAACCTCTTTAAGGAAAAACAGTAACATTTATGCAGAGACTAAAAATTTTTTTGCTTCTTGAAATATTTTTCTAAACTCTGTAGGTTAATCTCTGTTTCCTTTCTCATCAAGAATATATCAATAAAATATTTGAGCATTAAGGATTGAAAAATCATCTATTTTTGTCCCATGTTGCTCATGGCATATTATAAGTAATTAGTCTCCTTCTCAACCATTTTTAGCTTTAGCAATTGCTATTAGCATAATTTCTTATTAGAATATTCATAAGAAATATCTATTTATTCAAGTACCTTTTGTGGGTTTAAAAATTCATTATTTCAAAACTAAATGAGCTCTAAATTCTTAATTTTTGGTGCTAAGTTATAAATTAGGAAGATAATGAAACCTTTTAGATGACTTTGCCAATTATATGGGATTAATAGTAATAGTGATCTCTACACCCCCACACACAAACAAGGCCATACACGTATTTACAAGCTTACATTATTATGTGGAAGTGGTTTAGAGACAAGATTTAGAGGCCTTTTTCTTAGCCTCTGACTTACTCCAGTGGGTGCATAGGAATCTAGCTATGAGGAAAAAGGGGTGCCATATATTTGAGAAATATAAATGGATGATGCCACATGATGAAACACTCTTAATACCTTGCCTGATAAAGAGTCTTTGCTCACTGCTGCATGGGTGAGTTAACTTATAGAGACATAGAAGAAATTGAATAAAGGAATATCCAGTCAGTTCTGAAACAGAGCTGCTGAAAGGCAAGAAAACCTAGGATTTATGCTGAGTACTGAATCAAGAATAATACCCATGAATAGAAAGGGGGTTTTGAGTATGTCCCTTTAAACACACAAAGTTGGAAGAGATTTTGAGACCTGTTCCCAAGGTATAAATTGCGATGACTGCGATGACTTTCTTAGTCCTTAAAGTTTGTGTATATGTGCTCATTTTAACCTTTTTCTGCCTCCATATATTTAGCTAAAGTCTCACAGTATGATCTACCTATGTCTCCAGGTGGCCCTGACTCCATCAGTTACTTACGGAAAGCCCTGCCTGATATCCCAAATATCATGGATTGTTGGTAATCATTTTTCCAAATCTTTCAACCAAATTATTTGGATCATACGCAACATTCCATTCATAAAAAGGAACTAGATAGGACTCAACTTTACATACAGGAAGATCAATAAAATGACAAAACTACATTTTTGGCTATAAAGAGTTACTGTTTTAAAGAGTCAGGGAGTATGTGATCTCAGAAACATATTCATGGTTGTTGAATATCTTCTTATACTTAGAAAATACGATTATTTCAATCTTGTACATATCCAAGCATTTTTGTTTTCTGTTTTTTAAGTATGCTTCATGCCCAGCATGGAGCCCAGCATAGGGTTGAACTCACAACTCCGAGATCAAGACCTGAGCTGAAATAAAGAGTCGACGCCTAACTGACTGAGCCACCCAGGTGTCCCTACACCAGGGTTTTAAAGAAGTCTGTGTGACTATGATTATTTTCCTCAAAGTGATGTATATTTTACTTTGTAAATCAACTGCTCAATAAATCCATATGTTCATGTTTAAAATGAAACAGTTTATTTATATACTATAGAAGTAATAATAATCACAAGATAAACACAGCATTAATTTTTACCCATATATGATCTTAAAATAGCCAAACAGATGTTCACTTTTTTGTTTATGAGTAAACAAATTTTATATTATTTTTAAAGATGCTAATAACCTTATTTACCTTATGAGATCACATCAGTGATTTTAAAGCTGTTTTAAGTTTAGAAAATAACTCATAAGGTAATAATATGAGTTCACAAAATCTTATTAAGGAATAGCCTATATATCAGTGATTTCTAGATATTTTTATATTATAAAGTATTATGATTTTAATTAAAAATTGATTTACACAAACGATCACACTTCAAAAAAATTTTCCCAGGGATCTAAAGGGAGAATAAAAAAGAACATACAAACATTGAAAGAGTACCATTTACTCTCAGTGTAATTTCATAAAAAAAGGGATATCTTAATACCAAAAATACTGGACAAAGTTAATTTCTGATTACATTCTTTAATCCACTTTTGTGAATTTCACAAAATTGTGAAAGTATTAAATTTTTTTTCTTATTTTACCACAGATTGGTAAAAATTTATTTCTAGACCAGCACTGGTTGTAAAACAGCATCTGGGAATCAATGTCATAAAGAAAATCTTTGCATTTGGTGACAGAATAAAAACAAAACTCTTTTTACTTTTGGTAAAATAAAACTGTCAGCTAAACCAATGATGAGTTCAGAATGCTTGGGTTTCCTAATCCAATGAATTATAACATATTTATTTAATCTTAGCCCCATGCTAGGTAGTAGAAATAAAGAGAGAGGTCTGCATTCCACTCGCAAGGAATGATACATTTTAGTTGGGAGTTTGTAGCAGATTCCTACTCATATGTCCTTTGCATAACACATGTGTATATCAAGCCCAATTTCCACTTGCAACCACTAAAGCTTGTCCTGTTTGCTGGACTGGTAGGAAATGCCAAGTAACAAACATCCCCAACGTAATCTCCCCTCATCAGTAGTATTTAGTAGATAAATATTCAAGCTTCTTTACCAGTTGGTGGAGTAACTCTGAGGTGTATATTTTGTGCTCTTCCCTGGGTCCCCCAAAGAATCCACTCCAGTTTTCTGCACTGGTAACTTGCTTTCTAACAGAACTTCTATTTTCTTGCTGCTTTTCCCTTTCTCAGCATTGCTACTCGATATTCCTGTTTTCTGTACTCTTCTCCCTAAGAAACTATTACTTGAATTTGTCTCCAAATCTGGTACTGAGAGAATCGGTTAAGATGAAGTTATTACAAATTATGTTGTGACTTGGAAAAAAAACCCAACAAACACAATGAAACAACTCATATAAATGGTGCTTAGTTTTTTTGTTTGTTTATTTTGTTTTTTATTGCAAACTACAACAAAATTTGACAATAGCATACCTGAGTTTGTGCCTTGGCATTGTCATTTAATTAGCTGTATGACTTATGGCAAGTCAGTTTTTTTTTTTTCCCTCTAAACTTTTTTGTTTCCATATATCTTTTTTTTTTTTTTTTTGAAAAAACACAAGATGAGGTTTACCCTCTTGATTAATTTTTAAGTATACAATGTAGTAATGTTTACTGTAGGCACAGTGTTGAACAGATCTCTACAATTTATTCATCTTGCATATCTGAAACTTTATATCCTTGGAACAGCAACAAACTCCTTGCTTCCCTCTTCTTTCAGCCCCTGGTAACAACCATTCTGCTATCTGTTTCTATGAATTTGACTATTTTAGATACTTCATATAAGTGGAATCATGCAGTGTGTGTTCTTCTGTATCTAACTTATTTCACTAGCATACTGTCCTTAGTAGATTCACTTAGCAGATCCATCCATGTTGTTGTATATAGCAGGTTCTCCTTCTCTTTTGAGAGTAATATTCCATCATACATATATATTACCTTTTTATTCATTCATCTGTTGATGGATACTTGGGTTGTTTCCATGCCTTGACTGTTGTGAATAAAGTTGCAGTGAATATGAGTGAGTAGATATCTCTTTGAGATCCTGATTTCACCTCCTTTGGACATATGCCCAGAAGTGGGATTGCTGGATCATATGGTAATTCTATTTTTATGGCAGCTGAATTCTTTTACATGCCTAACAAGAAGGTACAAGTATTAGAATTTCTCCATGTTTTCACTAGCATTTCTAATCTTTTTTTCTTCTTCAATTCTTTACAAGAATAATAGAATCTTTCTATGATATTGTGATTTGTAGTAACTATATGTATACACATATATAGATATATAGATCTATCTACATCTGTGTATCTATATATGTGTGTGTATATATAGTTACTGTCACAATTTATCTTTGTCCCTGTTTCTGGCTCAGATGTCCTAAAACCCTAGGAATTTCTTGTGCTGAGAGCAATAAAGATGTCTTTTCTTGTGTTAATGAGCGACTAGGAGAGCACCTAAAGGTGGGAGCTGGTTGCCAAGGGAACTAAGGGAACAATGGTTGGAATTTTCAGTCCCATTTCTTAATTTCTAGGAAGGGAAGAGGGACTGGATGTTCAATCAGCCACCAAAAGTCAATGATTTAAGCCATCCTATGTAATGAAGGCTTTATAAAGAACCTAAAAGGAGGGAGTTCAGAGAGCTTCCAGGTTGGTGAACCACACACAGGTAGCACACTGGTGCTAGCATGCTGGTCCCCAAATGTCAGGTGAGGACAGAAACTCCCTCATTCTGGACCTCACCCTATGTTATCTCTTCATCTGGCTGTTGATTTATATCCTTTGATATTCTTTATAGTAAACTGGTAATCTGGTGAATAAACTGGTTTCCCCATTTCTGAGGCACTCTTCTAAATTAATTGAACCCAAGGAGGGTTGGAACCTCCAGTCTCTAGTTGGTTGGACAGAAGCAGAAGTGATACCTTGGGTTTGTAATGGGCTGTTGAAGTCCGGTTAGGGGGAGGCAGTCTTGTAGGATTGAGCCCTTAACTCGGGGGATCCGATGTTACCACTGTGTAGATAGTGTCAGAATTCAGTTGAATTTCAGCGCAACCAGCAGGTGTTAGACAGTTGCTTGTGGTGTGGGGAAAACCCCCACAGGCTGAAACTGGTGATCAGAGTTTTACTTTCTTAATAATTGTTAGGCATAAGACAGTTCATGTGAATGTATTTTTATAACTAAGTAACTTACCAATATAAGCAATTAATATTATTTGTATCATTTTGGACTTACTCTCCTATCACAGGTATTCATTTAAAAATTTAAAAATACTATGGAATTAGGTATATTAAAGAAATATCAAATGGCATAAAAGTACGTAAATTAAAATGATCTCACTCACCACTCTCCCACTCGTAATTCCTCTTCCCCAGTTCCTAGAGGCAATTACTAAGAATTTCTGAATTTGATTCTTCTAGTGAATTATCATTAATTTGATATTATACCTACTCCTAGATTGATCAACTTTGATCATATCTATTGACTCCTCATCATTAAGTATGAACAATTTGGTCTCTTCATATTGTATCTTACACTTCTCACTACATGATTTTGATAATTGTGTGTGTTTTTTTAAATTTTTTAATTTATTTTCAGCATAACAGTATTCATTGTTTTTGTACCACACCCAGTGCTCCATGCAATCCGTGCCCTCTGTAATACCCACCACCTGGTACCCCGACCTCCCACCCCCCACCCCTTCAAAACCCTCAGATTGTTTTTCAGAGTCCATAGTCACTCATTGTTTACCTCCCCTCCAATTTCCCCCAACTCCCTTCTCCTCTCTATCTCCTCATGTCCTCCATGCTATTCGTTATGCTCCACAAATAAGTGAAACCTTATGATAATTGACTCTCTCTGCTTGACTTATTTCACTCAGCATAATCTCTTCCAGTCCCGTCCATGTTGATACAAAAGTTGGGTATTCATCCTTTCTGATGGAGGCATAATACTCCATAGTGTATATGGACCACATCTTCCTTATCCATTCGTCCATTGAAGGGCATCTTGGTTTTTTCCACAGTTTGGCGACCGTGGCCAATGCTGCTATAAACATTGGGGTACAGATGGCCCTTCTTTTCACTACATCTCTATCTTTGGGGTAAATATCCAGTAGTGCAATTGCAGGGTCATAGGGAAGTTCTATTTTTAATTTCTTGAGGAATCTCCACACTGTTCTCCAAAGAGGCTGCACCAACTTGCATTCCCACCAACAATGTAAGAGGGTTCCCCTTTCTCCACATCCCCTCCAACACATGTTGTTTCCTGTGTTGCTAATTTTGGCCATTCTAACTGGTGTAAGGTGATATCTCAATGTGGTTTTAATTTGAATCTCCCTGATGGCTAGTGATGATGAACATTTTTTTTTTTTTTAAGTTCTAGGGCTTTTGTAGTAGTTGAACTGAACTTTCATAAATCTGTTTCTTGATTTATCAAATTTAGATAGTCTTTATTGACTCCTGTTCTGAAACATAAGGAAATTACCATATTTCTTTTCTTTCTGCTCTTTCCCTGTCCTTTGTCAATAGGTAGATTCTAAAAATAGGAAACCCCAACACATCATTTGTAATGTTATGATTATATATATATATTATTCACTCTAAGGGAAAAATTTGATATATATATAAGAAAATGAATTCTAGTGCTATTACTTTTTTTTTCCTCAAAATATTTTAAGTATTGTTCTAACATTCTGTTGACCAGATAAAAAATTTCAAATAAGTGAAACTTTGTACATTTATTTATTCACTGTCCTGTTGCCACTGATTCCTGTGTCTCACATCATGCCTAATCTTGGATTCCTTGTTCTTTATTCTGAAACAGCTCTGAGCAATTTATTGTTACAGGGAATTTTAAGATTATTTTGCATACTTGAATATGTCCCCATGTATACGTGATAGTTTCTCTGGTATAGAATTCTGGTGGCAAAATTGATTTTATTTATCAGTCTGCATGTTGTTTATGGGATATCTGGTAAGGTCAGTTAGTTATTTAATAAAAATTTTATTCTTTTAATTATGAAATTTTACCAGAATATTTTGACATATTTTTGTTTTTGTTTTTTTTCTCCTCAGTTGTTCTATCTCGTACTAGGTGGGCTTAATCAATCTGAATGTGTCTTTTTTGGCTCTAAACATTTTTCTTAAATGGTTTAATTATCATTATTTGAATATTTATTTTCCATTATAGATTAAATTTTTGCTCTTTGCTAAGGTTAGAGATTGAAACTGAGGTGAGAAAGTATCTAGGAAAACATTCCTAGAAACTGATATCCAGTAAGGATTTAATATGTATTTATCAAATATCCAAAAGTAGTTGAAAAAAAAATGAAATCTTGCCATTTGCGACAACATGGATGGAACTAGAGCGTATCATGCTTAGCGAAATAAGTCAAGCAGAGAAAGACAACTCTCATATGATCTCCCTGATATGAGGAAGTGGTGATGCAACATGGGGGCTTAAGTGGGTAGGAGAAGAATCAATGAAACAAGATGGGATTGGGAGGGAGACAAGCCATAAGTGACTCTTAATCTCACAAAACAAACTGAGGGTTGCTGGGGGGAGGGGGTTGGGAGAAGGGGGGTGGGGTTATGGACATTGGGGAGGGTATGTGCTTTGGTGAGTGCTGTGAAGTGTGTAAACCTGGCGATTCACAGACCTGTACCCCTGGGGATAAAAATATATGTTTATAAAAAATAAAAAATTAATTAAAAAAAAAAGTATATTGGGGGAAGGAGAGGGGGTGGAAGAGAGGGAGAAAGTAATTCTCTCTTCAAATGAATTGTTTCTTTGATATGATACCATTTTAAAAATGTTATGCTTTTGTAAATAGAATATTATCTCTAATTTCTTTAAGGGCATTGTCCTAAAATTTGTAAAAATTTCCCTAAATTAGCATTGTTTCCTTCAGGGTCATGAATTGTGTTTGTTCATCTTGGTCTTTCACTAACATGATATGATTTTCGTCAAATGTCCTGTGATCTGATCTTTTCTTTTCTTTTTGTCCATTGTATTTATGATGATGATGAACTAGGTTGACTAGTATATGTGAGATTTTCCTGTTCAGCATCAATGGTTTCTGTACTGTATTCCACTGACTATGAGGTGACTGTGGTCTTGGTGTGAGTGAATGGAGAATGCCAATAGGAAGATTTTCTGAAGGGTGAGGAGCAGATAGGTAGTTGGTGAACTTTCTCAGTTGTCAAATTCTTTGGTCTCATTTACTTGTAGACATATTGTCTGTTCTTGCTTTATCATTTTTTAACTGCTGTCATTTCAAATATGAGAGAAATTTCAGTTCAGTCTTATTTTCCATGACAGGAAACTGAGTCTTAGATGAATGAATTACATAAGCTCAAAGAACAAATGGTGAAAAGCTAAGTCTAAAAATAAAGAACTGCTGATCGTAAATACCAATATTTCCAATAATCTCAAGACTCCTCCATTTGGAAAGTATATTGTGTTCTCATTTATGTATAACCTTTAGAACAGCTTGACAATAGCAGGATTGTTGCTCTGATGGCACTGGGCATTATCAAAAGCTATTTAAACTATTTAAAGGCTATTAAAGCTATTTCTCTTCTGTTCAAGACAAGGAGATGTTAAAATGTATTTGGCTAAGAATCTGAGAGGCTGAATGTTGGTCTTGTTCTACACCCATCGTTTATTGGTCTGAGAAGTCCCAGAAGGAAATGGATAGACAGAGAGTAAGTAACTATCCCAAAATTAAATATTTAGTTAGCACAATAACTTTCTGAAAGGCATTGGAGATAGGCGTGCTTAAAGCCTAAAAAAAAAAATTGGGACAGGGAATTCAGAGAAACAACAACTGATATAAATTCTAAAGAGACAGAAGAGGGATTTCTATACTCATTTGTTAAATGTGTTTTCAACCTTATGCCAAGTCATATCATCTTTAGGCAGCCTTATGTAAACATTACCCTGAAGAACTTCAAAAAGAATGGTTTAATGAACTTTCCACTGTTCATCCTGTCTTTTTACCCATAGGTGAGACTAATTTGCTATTTTGTGTGCTGAAGTTGGAAAGAGTTTTGGGAGTAAGAAAATTTACTCTCTTTGCATTTGAAAATGAAACTAATTCAGGGCACTTCTGCAAATTGTTAAATGATGCTCTTGGTAGACATTATAAAAGTCTCTAATACCATGTGAGAATAAGACCTACAATTCTTTCAGAAAATTTAATTCAGTTTTTAATTCTTTAGCTGTGTTTAACTTAAATATAAAAAAATTAAATGAATTTTTAGCATCTTTATAGTTAAATGTGGTTAAACTAGAATAAGATGTATTGAAAAAGAGAGACCTTTGGTGGGTCACTGTGGTTTTAGAAACTGGGTCCTAAATGTGCAGCATCAGAGAATCTATTTAAGTATTCTAGATGGTGTCAGTTTCTGAAGGATTTACACAGTAAAAATATCCTACAGAGACTGATTTATAGAGTGTCAAGTTACTGGACTATAATGGGAGATACATTTTGCAAGATTACCAATACTGGACCCTTGCTAAGGAAACCTCCCTTCTGTCTTAAGAACACATGAGCAAAGCGTGGACAAAGGGCAAATGGACATTTTATAAAAGGGATATCGTTGAGATGCCTGGGTGACTCAGTCCATTAAATGTCTGACTTTGGCTCAGGTCATGATCCCAAGTCCTGGGTTTGAGCCCTGTGTCTGGCTCTCTTCTCAGTGGGAGAAGTGGAAAGCCTGCTTCTCCCTCTGCCTGCTGCTCACCCTGCTTGCATACATGCTCTCTCTCTGACAAATAAATGAATAGAATCTTAAAAAAAATTAAAAAAGGATGGTGGTTCAAACTACAGACTGAGGGTTACTGGCAGGGAGCAGGGTGGAGGATGGGCTAAATGGGTAATGGGCATTAAGGAGGGCACTGTGTATTGTATGTAAGTGATGAATCACTAAATTCTACATCTGAAACTAATATTAAATTGTATGTTGTCTAATTGGATTTAAATAAAAATTTGGGGAAGCAAAACCCCACAGTAGCTGGAAAAATCATTCTTTATGCCAGAGACATTTATGATTAATAATACATATTGGTTTTTCAGAATCCACTCCCTTGTTTACATGGAGAAAATAACATGTAGGAGCTTCTTAAATGTTTATTGGTTGTACGGCAGTTAGGGAGAGAAATGAAAAACTCCAAATCTTTTCTGTATTTTTTGGGTGTTTGACTTCTTTGGTTGTGATTACCCAGTTGTTGAAGCATGTTATGATATGCTTGAGCAAAATAAAACTTTATATCCTCAGTTACATTCTAGTGACCGTTTTGTTGTTGTTGTTGTTTGAAACCATAGAGATAGTGTTATTCCAGAAGCAGCATACTGAGGTTGGAGGCAGAGGGCTTGGATTCCAATTTCTTTTGCATTTCTTGCTAATTGTCCAACAGCTTCATTTTTTCTTGTCTGCAAAATAGAGATGAAATAAAGGGGTTTGTGGCAAAATGGGATAACATATGTAAAATCCACTAGCATTACTCTTGGCAAATAAATGTGCATTTACTAAAATATTGATTGAATTTGAGTTCACATTGACCACCTTTACAGGCTGTGGGAGACTTCCCAATTTCTCTAACATATCTGTGAAATCTTTTCTCCGCGATAAATTGACTCTCAAATGCAACACAATTTCATACATTCTCAGTTCCTTGTGTTACCTATGTCGATGTCTAAGCTCAACCAAACCTATGTTGAATATTATTTACTAGTTTATTTCACAGGGTGATGTTTTCTTCTTCTCTGCCTAAATTATGGGTATGTCTTCTTTTTTTCTGGTGCCCATGGTAGTGTATTAGATTTGGTTAAAATGATTGAGAGCCAGTTATGCTTATATCTTCCTGAGTCCTCATTAAGTAACTTCATGTTAATAGTTTGAAATTCGTTGGAAATATTCACATCATAGAAATCAGCAAATGGTACAAATCAAGATTCTAGGCTGATAGAAATTCTACCATCTTATATGTGCACCATAGTTCTTCAGTTATGGCAGAGAAAAGGTAGCTGGGAGGTTGTGTGATACTCTTATGTGCTAGCTTCCACTCATAGCCCTTGTTTAGCATTAATTAAATGTGTGAGCTTAAATGTAAGAGAGCATGGGAGTGATAGGCAGAAGGCCTGTTTGGTGAGCACCATAGTTTATGCCATGGATGGTTGTTAAATGTTGAATTAACTAACCCTTCATTCTTAGTTACAGATTGTATTGCTTTTGAGAAAACCATTTTGCCAATAATCAGTAGTGATTATCTTGATGCAGTGAAATAACCTGAGATCTAAGTTATAGTTACTTCCTGCATGAAGATGGCTGGTCATATACTCTGAACTAATGAGATAGGTCCATTGTGATGATATTTTCTAAAGGACCTGGGAGTCTGGTGAGAAAGAATTTATCCTAAGAGAAGTGGGAGCAATTCTACAAATTTGGCCAAAAAAAGAAATCTTTGATTCTAAAAGAGGAGCTTCCAGGAGAAGAATGAGGGTTTGCTCCTCAGATATGACTGTCATCTCTGTTTTGGCTGAACTCATATTTATGATTTGTTTAAAGGAGGAAGTATAAAGAGAAATCACTAAAGCTTTTTTTGTTTACGCCCTATAAAATTGTAAGGCACAAGCTACAGTGCTTTGGATTCCTGCTAAGGGAGCATAATGCAGAACAGGGGAAGAGAATTCTACCCACCTTGCCATATTACTCTGTAGTTATCCTTAACCTTTGGTAAAAATAATAAAACACAGTGTCCACAATAATATATGTGCAGATATAATTAGACATTACATATGAATTCCAGCAGCTCATGTAGCTGCATGTAAGATACCCCTGCTAATGTTCTAATGGAGCCAGCAATGCCAACACAGGGACACTGATACCTGGCAGAGATGGTAGTCCTAATCCAAGTAACCGTATGCATTTGAAGTAATATTTGCCTGGAGAGTACCACATAGGATGTGAGAGCAGGTCCAGTGCAATTAGCTGTGAGCCGGTAGGAAATAGCACTACTGAGGCCATAGATACAGTGATACCTTCTTAGAACTGCAGAGCCCTTTGAAGCCTCTGTTGTAGGCATTGCTATAAGCAGTGAGATCATGGAAGAAATAGCAAAGCTTATGTTGTCGTGAGCTTTCAACGATTTCACAAAAAATGAAATTTGAACCAGAGACTATAAAGTTCTGTAGTACCAACTTGATAGAGTGAGTGAGTTAACATATGTCAAAGGCTTATATAGATGCCTGACATAGGAAACACTATTTAAATGTTAGGTGCAAAAATAATGAATACTGTTATGCTGGAAATAAAAAAATAAAATAAAATAAAATAAAATAAATAATAAAAAAAAAATAAATGTTAGTTGCTATGTTATTGCTACTGTTATTACTGTTTTATATCCACTAACATCATCATCATCTTATTTCTTTATACTTAGAATTAAGTTTAGTATCTTAAGAAAAACGAAGGCAAAATTAATAGGCTTTGGGGTTTAGGGCACTGTGGATGGGCTTGAGTGAGCACTAATAATAAGGACATTTGTGTTAAGAAGTGATACAAAGTCATTTTTCTGCATGGTGTAGTGTAAAGTAGAAAATAAAAATAGAAAATTTACATCTCAGTTCTTTAAATCTGATGTTACACATTATATGAGAACTAGGTTTCTATAAGAATTTTAAGCTATAACTAACATTCATTTGAGGAGAATTTAGAAAATATAGATATTATGCTCTCCTACATGGATAGGGTGGGAAGTAGTACAAGGCAGACACCATTAGGCGCTAAGCACGGAATGACACAGGGGAGTTTATTTCAATCACCCTGAGTAAGTGATGCTGTTCCATATAGCGCACACATTTTCTCTACAAATATTACTAGTACATGTTCAATGTGAGGGAATTTCAATAGCACTGACACTTGAGTAAGGTATTCCTATTTCTTTGAAATACATTTCTAATGTTAAGTAATTAATGGTGTAGCATAATGCAATTGCATTTTAATGCACTTTGTATTGTCAAAGGTAGTGTGATCATAAAAACAAAGGATAATTTGTGTGTGTGTGTGTGTGTGTGTGTGTGTGTGTGTGTGTGTGTGTGTGTGGTGATAAGCATATTTTTTCATGCCTGAAAGATATAATTGGCTTCTGGTTGTACACTCCTATACAGAACATCATGGTGTATAAATTGAAAAGAAGTTTCACAAATGAAGCAAATTATAAGTAGGAAATGAGACTCAGAAATTTAAACTCAAAAGAAAAAAATTAGGAAAACTTGCAAATCTGATAAAGACAAAAGGCAAACGCAAAATAATAGAAATCAAGTAATGTTATTACTGGCATTAAATGCTAATTTGCCAAATTTATTAACATTACATATTTTTGAATTCAGAGCAAAGGTTACATGGGTATTGGAGAGGGGCGATTCCCTTTATTTCTTCCCCACCTTGGTCCTAGGGATATTAGGAACATTCTCATTATATTAAGCTAAGAATTAAAAGACAAAAATACCACAAAATGATTTTTCTTTCATATTCTAATTTGAGTACAGTTGAAAACACGAATGCATTGCCTTTTGTTGAGTGGATTTGTAACATCTTATTTTGAGGTGGTAATTACATATTCAAATTTCTAATTCTAGAACAGCTTATCTAGTTGGAATTACTTTACCTGGAGAGGAGGAGGTAGGTGAGAAATCTTTCCTGTGTGATCTATTTTTTATTTTTGAGAATGACTTAGTTGTTTAGTCTGTACATACACAGATGACTGGATTAAAACTGGATGGTTATAAAAGATTCTATGGAGGGACTCTTCCAGTGTCTGCTGATTTCAGCTATTTTGGTAATTGGAGAGAGTTGTGGTTCTCCCATCCTGACCTTTTAGAATCGGTGAACCAGCATAAATGCCAATATGTTGATTCCAGTGGGAAAGGAGGGAACAACTGAGATCTTCCTTTATACATGCAGGGAGCAAATAGGCACACAGAAGGCTGGGGAGGCTCATCTTGCTGACTTCTGGTTAATTTTCTTTCAGGGCTGCAAGGAGAGTACTCAGGCTTTTCTCCTGAGAAATGTTGGCCCAATTCAAACTGGCACTCATTCATTTAGGGAAATGCTGGCAATTTCTGGTAGGGTAAAGGTATGGGGGAACGGTATAGACGTAGGTGATCTGTCTTTGATGGCTATAGTGTTTCTGTTTCAAATGACTTCAGCTGCTGATTTGCATTCAGACCTTCTCCTTAGGAGTCTAGAACTCTTGTTTCATTCTCTTTCTCTTCCTTCCTGCCTCTAAACCATTCAACAAATGTGGCTGGTTCTGAAGTAGAAATTATGCAAGCTGGCTACATGAATGTAGAGGGAGAAAGGGGTGACTCTACGTGAAGTTCAGACTTTCCAAGATGGATAGCAATTAGATAGAAATAAACTCTTTGGAGTGTTGTGTAGATAGAGAGTGATAGGTCAGGAGAACAGCTTGTGCAACATAGAGATGCATAGTCCTGGTTGGATAATGATAACAGTACTTTATACATGGGTCATGCATATAAAAATGCTAAGAGATGAGGCTCTATCTGCTCTCAACCTCTTACTTTAGGGACTGGGATAGACCGAACAGTGGAGTATTTTGATGTATAGAGATTCCAGGGCTAAGTACTTATTATAAACCGCAGTGCCACAGACTAAAAAAGTAGTTACAGTAAAATCTCTTGGCAGATCCAGAGAGTAGGATTCTAACTAGATATCCAAGCTTTAGATAATATGCAGAAGGAGACTGAACGAAGAAGAGAAGAAATAGAGTGAAAGCACCCAGGGTTTCTAAGCCTCTTTCCATCTAGCTGCCATCTTCTTTCCTACCTCACGTCTTTTGCTGAATCGACCACCCGTCACGTTCTTTCCCCTATTCTTCTTTGCTACCTTCAACTCCTAACTGTTCACTTTCGAGGAGACACTTCCCCCGAAATCCTTGTGACTGTCAGATTCCTGAATCAAGAGCATCAGATGCAGAAGGCCTGAACCATGAAAGTGGGATAAAGAGCTGATATGTTTTTAGGTTAGTTTCATCACTAGAATGGTTAGGATTGGTAGCAAATTTCAAATGAGGAATGAAGGGCAGGGCCAGCTAAATAATTTGTGAGGCCCAGGGAAAAATGAAAATGCAGGGCACATTGTTTATAAATGATTAAGAATTTCAAATGGTGACATGGGAGTGTTTGACCAAGTGTGGGACCCTTTTGTGAGCAGGCTGCCATGCACCTGCACAGCTCACGTGCACAGGAAGAGGGCCTGCTGAATGAAGGGGAGGAGAGAAGCGTTATTTTCAGCATGAGCATTATTTTAGATGGTGGTAGGTACCTACAGGGGAAAAAACTGATCTAGAGAGAGGAATGCGGTGGAATGTTGAAAGTCCCTTGTGGCACATTGATCAGGTGTCCACTGGGCAGTTGAAGAGCTGCCTGTGAAAAAATCTGCTTTTATTTTCTTCATTACCCATCTGTTCCCTCTTAGGCCCCAAGTCCACAATCCCTAGTAACTTTTATATTTTAGGATGAGACAGATTTTTAAGCCTACAGAATAATTAAATCTGTTTAAAAGGAACAGAAGGCTTTTGTCTATACTGAGATTACAGGGTATGTTGTCCTATAAACACCAGGAAGGGAAGAATCAGGTTGACTGTTTCAGTGCATAGAAGACAATAGCTGATTTCCCAAGCTTAAATCTCCAGGATAATGGAGATTTAAAAGGGATAATAATCTTCTAAAGGTGTCTTAAGGGCCATCCCACCTTAGGGATTTCTATTTATTTTTATTTCATAATCCTTATTGTTGACTCCATTTTGGTAAGCCATTTATTTCCCTAATAGTCTAAATGATATTTATTTCTGAAGTTACATGAAAGCCAATTATGAATCCTATAATATAAAACCATCTTACACAACCCAGCTTCCTGATTTCTGACATGGCCCTTTGTGGAAAAAAGGTGACTAGTGTTTAGCTATTGTGTTAAGTCTATTGAAAGATGACATGGGTGATGGTGTTGCCAAGTGCTCTCCCATGACTCATAGATAGAGTTGCCTAGTAACTAACCCAAAATAACATTGCTGAGGCACATCAAACTGGAGAGGCATGGGCTGCTGTGAATCAGGACAAAGGTGCCTCAGTCAGCAGCTAACTTTTCTTCTCATTCATGGTTTCAATTTGGAAATTTTGTGGCCTTTGGTCAGTGATCCATAGAGTGAAAAAGAACTTCTGGGTGTGTAACATCAAATATAGTGGCTTTCTCTTTTGTCATTACTGACTGTGATGTAGGATTCTTTGAAAGTTTGATCCAATCATGAAAGATGGGGGGTCAGCTCAAACTAAATAGAGTAATAAACCAGCTCAGCCCTCAGTGGAGACCATGAGTTTATCACATTTTTCCAGTGTTTGACATCTATTTGATTTCTTTTAATTTTTTTAAATTACAGAGGTAAAACGTGTTCAAGCTTTACAATTAAATTTAAAAGTCTTATTGTTTTATATTTTTCCAAAAATCCATATATATGGTAATGTAATTGATTTTAATTATGTTACTTTCAGTCATTTTTACCATGTATAATTAAAAAAATGCTTCAACTAAAAAACAAACCCCCCCAAACTAAAAATACATGTATATATGTATATATGTACATATGTGTGATTCCATATACACTCAGTGCTGAATTCTGTAGAAAGGTAAAATAAGATGAGGTTGGAGAAAAGTTTATTGGATTTGCAAGTTAGATAATCAGTGGTGATCTTTGTCTGAACAAACATGAGACCAAGGGATAGAACCTATACATTGCTAAGAAAATGTGAGTTTTACTGTGTTATTCTTAGAGTTGAAAAATACAAGAAGTATTTTCTTGTCTTTATTTAAAAATTTGAGAATACCATGTCAGCTCTGATCTCAGTACTTCAAAACATCTGCATACTCATTTTGCTTTCTGAAATTCCCTTGCTGCAGTTCTATTGTGCTCATTTTCATTAGTGGGTATCTTTACATGAAGACTCTAAGCTTAGAATGTCTGTTTCTCCTATAGCTCTTACAGTACAGCACAACTGACTATTTTCTCTTTATAGGGGAATGTGTGTGTGTGTGTTTGTTGGGAGGGCAACTTCCTTCCCTCATTCATTATGTTTCTCACAAGATCATTTAGAGACAGTTCTCTGCATTCGTTGTACCTATGCTTGGCTTAAGACAAGTGAATAGTAAATATCTATCTAAATCCTACTTGCATTTTATTAAATAGAACATAAGTTATTATAATACTAAATATTACATTGAATTAAATTATTACAATAATATTTAATTAAAATTAAGTTATTCAAAATAGTCAACATTTATTTGCATATTTTCAGCCAGTATTTCAGCACAGAAAATAAGTCCAAAATAAAGTTCAATATTTTTATTGATGTCTAAAATTACAATGTAAATCCTATGTCAGGAAATCTCTTGTAGAGAACCATAAGGCAGGTATGTAATATTAATGGGATTGACCAAAGTACAAGGATGTGTCAGTTTCTCCAGTGCTCTTTGTAATCCCAAATTCTCCCTCTTTATTTATAGAAATCCTGGGAAAGCAGGAAATCTGAAATTCTACCCTGTTAACAATTTACCTGCTTCAGTCAATATAGCTGGTTTCTTTAATTTTAACTTTTCTTTTTCTAAAGATTTTATCTATCATCTATCTATCTATCTATCTATCTATCTATCATCTATCTGTCTATTTTAGAGTGAGAGAGAGAGAGCATGTGAGCGATGGGGAGAGGGAGAGAGAATCTCAAGCAGACTCCTGTGGTGAGAGTAGAGCCAATGCAGGAGCTCCGTCTCACGACCCTGAGATCATGACCTGACCTGAAATCAAGAGTTGGCCACTCACCCAACTAGGCCACCCAGGTGCCCCTCACTTTCACTTTCTTAATGTTTGCGTTGGAAATCATGGTCAAGCTATTTAGGGTTTCAGGATGATCATCATTAGCATTTATCCTCATTTTAAATTTAGAATTTGGCTCTCATTAATATCATGCTAGGGACAACTTTAAATCATAGTAACTGCTGAAATAAAGCAGTTCTGGTAAGTGATAGAGGACACTGGGATGCTCTACCCAGGAACCTCTTTGGGACCTAGGTAGTCATTCTTCTAGCTGCTGTTAGTATTGACAGGTGTTGACTCAAAACTAAATTCTTTTCCAGGAATCATCCTCACTGGAGGGGAAGCTGGTTCACTCAGGTCTTGCCTCTCTCCCAGAGCATCCAGTATTCATTATTGGTACTTAGAGGACAGGGTCATCAAAACTTGGCCCCTTGCCCTCATTATTGAAAACTTTGAAGAAATGAATACCAGCCCCAAAACTCACTGTAGGATTGGCCAAACCTCAGTGGCAGCAGCTTCCCTTCTTTTCAGCTAGCTCATCCTTCACAGATACTATTTCCCCACCCCTGATACCTCCTGCATGAAAATCTGAGAATACCAAAATCTGTTCCATATGAACTGAGATAGAGGGATAATGTTCACCTATATTGAGCCAACTTTTTTTTTTATATATATAATGTTCATTTGTTAGAAAGATAAGATAGTTAAGACCTATAGGTCCAATTTTCTCCAAGCAATGAAGCCTATGGAAGTAGGCAGAGCCCAAAAGCTAATGTATATCATATAAGACACCTGCATTTTAGACAAATAATGCCCCAATACCTCTAAATTATTTTAAACAGGGAGTAACAGAGTATTATTTTTGAAAACAAAAACAAACCCAAAAAACATTCTGGCAACCAAGGGTGAAAAGGATTAAAGAGAGACAGAGGTACCCGTTCAGAAGCTGCTTTTATTCAATTGAGAAATGATAAAGGTTAAAAGACAATGGATGCAGTGGGGATTGAAGAGAGAAATATAAAAAAGCCATGCTGGAGGAGCGCCTGGGTGGCTCAGTGTGTTAAAGCCTCTGCCTTCAACTCAGGTCATAATCCCAGGGTCCTGGGATGGAGCCCCACGTCGGGCTCTCTGCTCTGCGGGGATCCTGCTTCCTCCTCTCTCTCTGCCTATTTGTGATCTCTGTCTGTCCAATAAATAAATAAAATCCTAAAAAAAAAAAAAAGAACCATGCTGGATTTTGTTAGTGATTGGATGTTGTGTGTGATGAAGAGAAAGCAATCAGAGAAAGAGTAGAGATTTTAGAATCTGGTGGCTGAGTAAATGGGTTAAGTCTTTCATTGGATTAGAATAACTGGAGAAGGTGTAGACTATGAGAAAATATAAATTGGTATTAGACTAGCTGAATTTCATAAAAAAGTACTTAGAGCTAATGAGGTGATTTTTGGATGAGTGGTGAGTCTACTTTGAGTAGTATGTTAGAACTATGAAGGTTTTCAGCTTGTTTTCCTTTTGAATCATACATATATAATATAGATAGATAGATATAGGTGTGTATTATACACATCTCCTCACTTCACATCTATCTATTTGGCAAATATAGGCAATGTATCATTCTCCCATCATTTTGTAACTTGGCATATAAGTACTCAGAATTGATTGCAAGAAAATTATTTTGGGGCAAACTTTCACATTTTAATGGTCTGTACAAGGAAAAAAAGCCATAAAAGCTGAATTACTTTAAGCAGATACTTGTATATCTGTCATAACTCAGAGCTCCTCTCAACTTCTGGACCTCAGACATTCTTCCTCAGTTAATAAAAGCAAGTCATACATGCCATGATAATGAATTGAGTCAATTACTTGGATGTTTGTAAAAGAATTGTCAACATGTGGGGTGCCTGGGTGGCTCAGTGGATTAAAGCCTCTGCCTTTGGCTCAGGTCATGATCTTAGGGTCCTGGGATCGAGCCCCGCATTGGGCTTTCTGCTCAGCGGGGAGCCTGCTTCCTCCTCTCTCTCTCTCTACCTGCCTCTCTGCCTACTTGTGATCTCTGTCAAATAAATCTTAAAAAAAAAAAAAAAAAAGAATTGTCAACATGTGAATGTATACCTTCATTAGAGCAAAAGCCTGTGGATTCAGGAACTTCCTCTTACCAATTTTCATACCAGAAGAATCATACCAATAATCAAATGAGCTTGTTTTGGATACAAAAACTAACACATCACTAATAATTTATGCAAAACCAGAAATAGCAGCAAAAAGAAAATTTTGTTACATTAGCATTTCTTCTAAAAGGACTTAGGCCAGATTATGCAGAAGTTACATATTTTGATCACCTCTGCTTTAGATTTTCTGTCATTTGTGATATGTTGACATGAGGTTTTCTTTTTTTCTTAAATGTAAACCTATTCACAAATACGTTTTGTGAATTCTGGAAAATATTGAAAATCATGGGACCACAAAAGAACTCTTTTTTTCCTATAAGTTATATATTTTAATTATCTTTTTTTCCCTAGGAGTTATAGATTTCATAGCCTACATCTTTTTCAGTTATCCCAATCCACTGAGTTAAATGAGTTATATATTTTAAGTTGTATATTTTAAGAGTTATTTAAAAATGTGGCCCAGATGACCTTGCATATGGATTGATGCCACCTGTGCACCTGTGGATTTCTGCTTCATGGCATAATGCCTACTTGCCAATGAATTCCGGAGTTGTATAACATAGCATACTCCTACCTGCACCTACTTCTCAACTGCCCTTCTGTTCCCAGAAATGCTTATTTATTCAGAATTAGGGGTAACTGGGAATAACATCAAAAGAAGAGAACTCGATGTATTGGGGAGGAGTCAAGATGGCGGAGAAGTAGCACGCTGAGACTGCTTCAGCTAGCCGGAGATCAGCTAGATAGCTTATCTAAAGATTGCAAACACCTGAAAATCCATCGGCAGATCGAAGAGAAGAAGAACAGCAATTCTGGAAACAGAAAAACAACCACTTTCTGAAAGGTAGGACCGGCGGAGAAGTGAATCCAAAGCGACGGGAAGATAGACCCCGGGGGGAGGGGCCGGCTCCCGGCAAGCGGCGGAGCAACGGTGCACAAAATCAGGACTTTTAAAAGTCTGTTCCGCTGAGGGACATCGCTCCAGAGGCTAAACCGGGGCGAAGCCCACGCGGGTTCAGCGTGGCCTCAGGTCCCGCAGGGTCACAGAAGAAGCAGGGGTGTCTGAGTGTCGCAGACCTTGCGGGTATTGGAACGGGAAAGCGGGCTACAGAGACAGAGCCGACAGTAAGCTCACAGCTCGGTGTTACCTTGAACTGGTCGCAGGCTCGGAGAGCTCGGAGCGCGGCCGGAGGTCAGGCAGACGGGAGTAACTGGGCGCTGTTCTCTGAGAGCGCACTGAGGAGTGCGGCCCTGGGCTCTCGGCTCCTCCGGGCCGGAGACCAGGAGGCCGCCATTTGTATTCCCGTCCTCCGGAACTCTACGGAAAGCGCTCAGGGAACAAAAGCTCCTGAAAGCAAACCCGAGCGGATTACTCACCCCGGCCCTGGGTAAGGGCGGTGTAATTCCGCCTGGGGCAAAGACACTTGAGAATCACTACAACAGGCCACTCCCCCAGAAGATCAACAAGAAATCCAGCCGAGACCAAGTTCACCTACCAAGGAGTGCGGTTTCAATACCAAGGAGAGCAGCAGAATTCCAGAGGAGGAGAAAGCCAAGCACGGAACTCATGGCTTTTTCCCTGTGATTTTTTTTTAGTCTTGCAGTTAATTTAATTTTTTTCTTTTTCATTTTTTTTTTTTTTTTCTCGCCTTCGGGTAAATTTTTTTTTTTTTTTTAACTGTTACCTTTTTCTTTTTTAACGATTTTTTACTAGTTTATCTAATATATATATTTTTTCTTTTTTACATTTTTCTTAGGTGTTTTCCTTTTTTTTTTTTTTTTTTTCTTTTCTTTTTTCTTTTTTTTTTTCTTTTTTCTTTTTTTTTTCTTTCTTCCTTTTTGAACCTCTTTTTATCCCCTTTCTCCCCCCTCATGATTTTGAATCTCTTCTAATTTGGTTAAAGCAATTTTTCCTGGGGTTGTTGCCACCCTTTTAGTATTTTACTTGCCCCTTCATATACTCTTATCTGGACAAAATGACAAGACGGAAAAATTCAACACAAAAAAAAGAACAAGAGGCAGTACCGAAGGCTAGGGACCTAATCAATACAGACATTGGTAATATGTCAGATCTAGAGTTCAGAATGACAATTCTCAAGGTTCTAGCCGGGCTCGAAAAAGGCATGGAAGATATTAGAGAAACCCTCTCGAGAGATATAAAAGCCCTTTCTGGAGAAATAAAAGAACTAAAATCTAACCAAGTTGAAATAAAAAAAGCTATTAATGAAGTGCAATCAAAAATAGAGGCTCTCACTGCTAGGATAAATGAGGCAGAAGAAAGAATTAGTGATATAGAAGACCAAATGACAGAGAATAAAGAAGCTGAGCAAAAGAGGGACAAACAGCTACTGGACCACGAGGGGAGAATTCGAGAGATAAGTGACACCATAAGACGAAACAACATTAGAATAATTGGGATTCCAGAAGAAGAAGAAAGAGAGAGGGGAGCAGAAGGTATACTGGAGAGAATTATTGGGGAGAACTTCCCCAATATGGCAAAGGGAACGAGCATCAAAATTCAGGAGGTTCAGAGAACGCCCCTCAAAATCAATAGGAATAGGCCCACACCCCGTCACCTAATAGTAAAATTTACAAGTCTCAGTGACAAAGAGAAAATCCTGAAAGCAGCCCGGGAAAAGAAGTCTGTAACATACAATGGTAAAAATATTAGATTGGCAGCTGACTTATCCACAGAGACCTGGCAGGCCAGAAAGAGCTGGCATGATATTTTCAGAGCACTAAACGAGAAAAACATGCAGCCAAGAATACTATATCCAGCTAGGCTATCATTGAAAATAGAAGGAGAGATTAAAAGCTTCCAGGACAAACAAAAACTGAAAGAATTTGCAAATACCAAACCAGCTCTACAGGAAATATTGAAAGGGGTCCTTTAAGCAAAGAGAGAGCCTACAAGTGGTAGATCAGAAAGGAACAGAGACCATATACAGTAACAGTCAACTTACAGGCAATACAATGGCACTAAATTCATATCTCTCAATAGTTACCCTGAATGTTAATGGGCTAAATGCCCCTGTCAAAAGACACAGGGTATCAGAATGGATAAAAAAACAAAACCCATCTATATGTTGCCTCCAAGAAACTCATTTTAAGCCCGAAGACACCTCCAGATTTAAAGTGAGGGGGTGGAAAAGAATTTACCATGCTAATGGACATCAGAAGAAAGCAGGAGTGGCAATCCTTATATCAGATCAATTAGATTTTAAGCCAAAGACTATAATAAGAGATGAGGAAGGACACTATATCATACTCAAAGGGTCTGTCCAACAAGAAGATTTAACAATTTTAAATATCTATGCCCCCAACGTGGGAGCAGCCAACTATATAAACCAATTAATAACAAAATCAAAGAAACACATCAACAATAATACAATAATAGTAGGGGACTTTAACACTCCCCTCACTGAAATGGACAGATCATCCAAGCAAAAGATCAGCAAGGAAATAAAGGCCTTAAACGACACACTGGACCAGATGGACATCACAGATATATTCAGAATATTTCATCCCAAAGCAACAGAATACACATTCTTCTCTAGTGCACATGGAACATTCTCCAGAATAGATCACATCCTCGGTCCTAAATCAGGACTCAACTGGTATCAAAAGATTGGGATCATTCCCTGCATATTTTCAGACCACAATGCTCTAAAGCTAGAACTCAACCACAAAAGGAAGTTTGGAAAGAACCCAAATACATGGAGACTAAACAGCATCCTTCTAAAGAATGAATGGGTCAACCGGGAAATTAAAGAAGAATTGAAAAAAATCATGGAAACAAATGATAATGAAAATACAACGGTTCAAAATCTGTGGGACACAACAAAGGCAGTCCTGAGAGGAAAATATATAGCGGTACAAGCCTTTCTCAAGAAACAAGAAAGGTCTCAGGTACACAACCTAACCCTACACCTAAAGGAGCTGGAGAAAGAACAAGAAAGAAACCCTAAGCCCAGCAGGAGAAGAGAAATCATAAAGATCAGAGCAGAAATCAATGAAATAGAAACCAAAAAAACAATAGAACAAATCAACGAAACTAGGAGCTGGTTCTTTGAAAGAATTAATAAAATTGATAAACCCCTGGCCCGACTTATCAAAAAGAAAAGAGAAAGGACCCAAATAAATAAAATCATGAATGAAAGAGGAGAGATCACAACTAACACCAAAGAAATACAAACTATTATAAGAACATACTATGAGCAACTCTACGCCAATAAATTTGACAATCTGGAAGAAATGGATGCATTCCTAGAAACATATAAACTACCACAACTGAACCAGGAAGAAATAGAAAGCCTGAACAGACCCATAACCAGTAAGGAGATTGAAACAGTCATTAAAAATCTCCAAACAAACAAAAGCCCAGGGCCAGATGGCTTCCCGGGGGAATTCTACCAAACATTTAAAGAAGAACTAATTCCTATTCTCCTGAAACTGTTCCAAAAAATAGAAATGGAAGGAAAACTTCCAAACTCATTTTATGAGGCCAGCATCACCTTGATCCTAAAACCAGACAAGGATCCCACCAAAAAAGAGAGCTATAGACCGATATCCTTGATGAACACAGATGCGAAAATACTCAACAAAATACTAGCCAATAGGATTCAACAGTACATTAAAAAGATTATTCACCACGACCAAGTGGGATTTATTCCAGGGCTGCAAGGTTGGTTCAACATCCGCAAATCAGTCAATGTGATACAACACATCAATAAAAGAAAGAACAAGAACCATATGATACTCTCAATAGATGCTGAAAAAGCATTTGACAAAGTACAGCATCCCTTCCTGATCAAAACTCTTCAAAGTGTAGGGATAGAGGGCACATACCTCAATATCATCAGAGCCATCTATGAAAAACCCACCGCAAATATCATTCTCAATGGAGAAAAACTGAAAGCTTTTCCGCTAAGGTCAGGAACACGGCAGGGATGTCCATTATCACCACTGCTATTCAACATAGTACTAGAGGTCCTAGCCTCAGCAATCAGAAAACAAAAGGAAATTAAAGGTATCCAAATCGGCAAAGAAGAAGTCAAATTATCACTCTTCGCAGATGATATGATACTATATGTGGAAAACCCAAAAGACTCCACTCCAAAACTGCTAGAACTTATACAGGAATTCAGTAAAGTGTCAGGATATAAAATCAATGCACAGAAATCAGTTGCATTTCTCTACACCAACAGCAAGACAGAAGAAAGAGAAATTAAGGAGTCAATCCCGTTTACAATTGCACCCAAAACCATAAGATACCTAGGAATAAACCTAACCAAAGAGACACAGAATCTATACTCAGAAAACTATAAAGTACTCATGAAAGAAATTGAGGAAGACACAAAGAAATGGAAAAATGTTCCATGCTCCTGGATTGGAAGAATAAATATTGTGAAAATGTCTATGCTACCTAAAGCAATCTACACATTTAATGCAATTCCTATCAAAGTACCATCCATCTTTTTCAAAGAAATGGAACAAATAATGCTAAAATTTATATGGAACCAGAAAAGACCTCGAATAGCCAAAGGGATATTGAAAAAGAAAGCCAACGTTGGTGGCATCACAATTCCGGACTTCAAGCTCTATTACAAAGCTGTCGTCATCAAGACAGCATGGTACTGGCACAAAAACAGACACATAGATCAATGGAACAGAATAGAGAGCCCAGAAATAGACCCTCAACTCTATGGTCAACTAATCTTCGACAAAGCAGGAAAGAATGTCCAATGGCTAAAAGACAGCCTCTTCAATAAATGGTGCTGGGAAAATTGGACAGCCACATGCAGAAAAATGAAATTGGACCATTTCCTTACACCACACACAAGAATAGACTCAAAATGGATGAAGGACCTCAATGTGCGAAAGGAATCCATCAAAATCCTTGAGGAGAACACAGGCAGCAACCTCTTTGACCTCAACCGCAGCAACATCTTCCTAGGAACAACGCAAAAGGCAAGGGAAGCAAGGGCAAAAATGAACTATTGGGATTTCATCAAGATCAAAAGCTTTTGCACAGCAAAGGAAACAGTTAACAAAATCAAAAGACAACTGACAGAATGGGAGAAGATATTTGCAAATGACATATCAGATAAAGGACTAGTGTCCAGAATCTATAAAGAACTTAGCAAACTCAACACCCAAAGAACAAATAATCCAATCAAGAAATGGGCAGAGGACATGAACAGACATTTCTGCAAAGAAGATATCCAGATGGCCAACAGACACATGAAAAAGTGCTCCATATCACTCGGCATCAGGGAAATACAAATCAAAACCACAATGAGATATCACCTCACACCAGTCAGAATGGCTAAAATCAACAAGTCAGGAAATGACAGATGCTGGCGAGGATGCGGAGAAAGGGGAACCCTCCTACACTGTTGGTGGGAATGCAAGCTGGTGCAGCCACTCTGGAAAACAGCATGGAGGTTCCTCAAAATGTTGAAAATAGAACTGCCCTATGACCCAGCAATTGCACTATTGGGTATTTACCCTAAGGATACAAACGTAGTGATCCAAAGGGGCACATGCACCCGAATGTTTATAGCAGCAATGTCCACAATAGCCAAACTATGGAAAGAACCTAGATGTCCATCAACAGATGAATGGATCAAGAAGATGTGGTATATATACACAATGGAATACTATGCAGCCATCAAAAGAAATGAAATCTTGCCATTTGCGACAACCTGGATGGAACTAGAGCGTATCATGCTTAGCGAAATAAGTCAAGCAGAGAAAGACAACTATCATATGATCTCCTTGATATGAGGAAGTGGTGATGCAACATGGGGGCTTAAGTGGGTAGGAGAAGAATAAAGGAAACAAGATGGGATTGGGAGGGAGACAAACCATAAGTGACTTTTAATCTCACAAAACAAACTGAGGGTTGCTGGGGGGAGGGGGTTTGGGAGAAGGGGGTGGGATTATGGACATTGGGGAGGGTATGTGCTTTGGTGAGTGCTGTGAAGTGTGTAAACCTGGTGATTCACAGACCTGTACCCCTGGGGATAGAGTATTATGCCTCCATCAGAAAGGATGAATACCCAACTTTTGTAGCAACATGGACGGGACTGGAAGAGATTATGCTGAGTGAAATAAGTCAAGCAGAGAGAGTCAATTATCATATGGTTTCACTTATTTGTGGAGCATAACAAATAGCATGGAGGACATGGGGACTTAGAGTGGAGAAGGGAGTTGGGGGAAATTGGAAGGGGAGGTGAACCATGAGAGACTATGGACTCTGAAAAACAATCTGAGGGTTTTGAAGGGACGGGGGGTGGGAGGTTGGGGTACCAGGTGGTGGGTATTATAGAGGGCACGGATTGCATGGAGCACGGGGTGTGGTGCAAAAATAATGAATACTGTTATGCTGGAAATAAAAATAAAAAAAAAAAAAAATAAAAAAAAAAAAAAAAAAAAAAAAAAAAAAAAAAGAAGAGAACTCTGGTACTTGTAATTATTCATCATCTTAGCCTCTCCAGATTTCATTTTTCTACAGAAGTGTTATAAATCCCCCTGGATCATATGTCAAAAAAGAAGAAAAATTTCTACCTATGGAGCACAGAAGAATCACTTTATTTTTAGATGAAGAAACATGATGTAATTTCATTCAAACTCTTTCAAAAGCTTTATAGATAACCTCTTTCAGTTTTGGCCTACTACCAGGGCCAAATCCAAGTCTGTTTCATTAAAAGTCATGAGGTTGGTTTGTTTGCTTGTTTGTTTATATGTAAAGTAAAATAAATGTCAAAGTGTAATTAAAAGTGACTTTTTCAAGAGTAGGTGCTGAGTGCCAACAAGGGAAATTTTATTAGTTGAAGAATCGTTTCACCTTCCCGAGTCTTGGAAACTAGAAGTGGCCATCTAAACAAAGGTGATGAAGTTAGTTGTTGGACATATGAAG
Source organism: Mustela erminea (assembly GCF_009829155.1). Lineage (NCBI taxonomy): Eukaryota > Metazoa > Chordata > Mammalia > Carnivora > Mustelidae > Mustela > Mustela erminea. The sequence continues at coordinate 129,189,070 of NC_045614.1, forward strand.
CTTTGAAAGGGATAAAGACAGGGCTGTAAAACCTAGAAAGTATGACTTTCTAATACATTTGTGATTTCACATAGGATTCTGAACTAGAAAACTGGTTCTTGAATTCAACTCATGGAAAGGTTTGAAAGAGGCAGTGGTAACTAGTTGAGAATTGGATCTAGGTTGGCATGCCACATCCCTGGCATAATAGCTGAGTAAGAGTTCACATTAATAAAAATCTTTATGTTTTATTAATTTTATATGAATGGGAATAATTCTAACTACCTCACGTGGTAGGTAATATTAGGGAAGTAAGATAGAGAAAGCTCCTGGTTCATGGTAAGCTCTACATGAATATTCATTTTCCTTTGCATTTTAAAATCACACCTGTTACTGGAGAAATGCATTATTAAGTATGTATTTTGGTTCTTATTTAACCCTCTTTTTAAAAAGGATTTGATTTTATTTGAGTGATCATGGGTGAGATAGAGAGTAGGAGCAGAGGGGAGAGGATGAGGGAGAAGCAGGCTCTCCTGCCGTTGGTGGGACTCGATCCCAGGATCCTGAGATCATGACCTGAGCTGAAGGCAGATGCTTAACAGACTGAGCCACCCAGGTGCTGCTTTCACCCTCTTTTTGAACTAACACAGATAATTGTATTTCCAAGTCTGACTCATGTGAATCAAAAATATTACCTGTTACTAATCTTAAAGGCAACTGCAAGACAAAGTAGGGAGAAGTCTGGGACATGGAGGACGGCTTTCTATGTTCTTCCTTCCTGCATATGCTCTCTGGCTGAGAGTAGACATGGTCTCTCAAGACATGGTCCCTCACATAGCAGAAGGATTTTAGTTCTCCCCCAATTATACCATAGCTTGTGTAGCACTGTCCATGAAGCCAAGATTTATGTATTTATAGATTCTGGGTTTATTAACCACAACACTCTGAACATGGAACTCTTATAAAGAATATGCTATGGATAAACATCCTCTACTTAGTAAATATCATTATTCTCTTTACCTAGCAGTTTGGAAAATTATTTGCAGGGACATTAGATTAGATGTCCTGCCTTCTCTGTTTCCCACAGAGTATCCCACCAGTAAAGGGAATAAATGGAACACAGCCACTTTAACTCCTTCTTCCCTGTATTTTCTTTCTATTTGACAAAAGCTTAGCTTTTGGCACGTAGATAAGTCAGTTTCCTCCAGTTCTTCTCACTGTACCCTCAGTATAAACTTCTAATAAGCTGATCCTTGTGAAATAATAGAAAAAAGAATAGACCAATATTTAGGAACAGGAATACTTGTACTAACTTTTTGCATGTTACTAAAAAGCTTTGGTATTTTTCAAGGATTTTACAAAATAATGATAGTGGAATGCTATTTCTAAGTCATTTTTAAAATCTGTTAAATTGAGATTTTGTTTGTTCTGGGTATTCAGAAGGATTTGGGGAGTTATATATGACAGATATGTGAAAAATAATAGAAAGTATGGAAGGATTATATATTATGAACATATCTCACTGTTTGATTTTCAGAGATGTGTGTTAAATAAAAATTGAATTTTTCTATGTGAATAAAGTGTTACATGGATATGTATGTATAAATCATACTTGTTTTTAAAGTATTTAAACAGAAGAATAAAAGACAGTACAAATATTTCTTAATTTCATCTCCAGAGATAGCCATAGTTAAAATCTACAGTATGTCTTTTTAGTCTAGTTTCTATCATATACAGACACACACAATTTCTCACTTTCTCTATATACTTCTCTATATATGTATAAATATGATCAATTATTATTGCATACTTTTACAGCTTGCTTTTTCTGTTCCTAAGCAATATTTTGTATTTCTCTTTTCATGTCAATATACATTGATCTATGTCATAAATTTTAATTCCTAGGTATTTTAAGTTTATATTCATTTGTAAGCTTCAGTACAAAAAAAAGTCTGCACTCAATCTCTGGAGTTTATATTCATACTAATTTTATAATTAGTACAAACCATATTTTTACTGTAGCAGTGCTAGAAGAACACTTTGGCTGTCATAACATCAATGGCAACATTATTATGGTGCTGTATGCATAATACATTTTATATAGATGACAATGAGGGCTAATAATGATTGGGAACAGATAATCCTATTAAGTAGGTACTCTAAAGGTCTTCATTTTAAAATGAGGAAAAGTGAAACACAGAGCTGTTTAACATCTTATACAAGGTCTAAAAACGAAGGATCTGATTGACTCTAAAGCACAAACTTAAATATTATGTTAAATGTTTAGAAAATCATGGTTTCTCCAAACTGTATTGTGGTGGAAAGTTAAGTTTCAATTCCTCCCTTCACTAAAGTTTCTATGCATATTTAAATAGGTGCTTACAGCCTTTGGTTCTTCTTGGGACCAGAGACTCCAGCCCAAGGGCTTAATAATCTTTGTTTTTAATTTAACTGAACGAGAGAGAGAGAGACGGAAAGAGAGAGGGGGGCTCTTGCCAGTAAGCAAGGTACATTTACCTTTGATTTCTAGTAGTGTTGCTGCTGCTTGTAGCTCAACCAAACTACCAATATTTTCTGTCTGCTCACAGCTCCATATGGGGCAGCAGCATCATGATTACGTTGGGGACACTTTGACTCAGCATCCAAAGTCACATTGCTTTCTGGCTGGAGCTCTGGGGCTTTTTTAGTTGGCTGTGGTGCTTGATTTGCACAACGGTTATTTTTTAAAAGCAGTCCTCCTTAAACTCTGAAGCATTTTTTTTCCTGTTGTCATGAGAACATCTCTTAAATTACTCTATCATTTTAACATAAGGGCTAGGGAACTTTTTTAGGGTGGCGAGACTGACAGCAAACATTTATCTAGATTTCGTTGAATCAATTTCTCATTCTCTAGTGGGTCATCTTCATCTGCAGTTAACAGTAAGGGCTTGAATACTATCCAGTGCCTCATCTATGGTGTACCATCACATTTGTTCCAGGGAAATGTGAGGCCCAAAGCTTCCTTGAAACTGTCAATACCTACTGCGAAAGTCTTGTAGAAATTTTATTGTCTTTAAGTGGATTGAAGTTTAACATGATAAACCCTAGGAAGGGTTGAATCCTAGGATAATCTAGGAGTTGTCTTCTTTCTTACCAAGCATTGCATATTCCAACCCCACATCTCCCAAGTTAACCACCGAAATTCTAATGATTTACCTGGTTTCAGCCAACCATGGTCATAGATTTCCCTCCTTGCACTCTTGGTTGAAGTGGGTTTCCCTGTAACTGTTTTCTCCAGGTTGTCACTCAGGACAAATCTTAGTACTAATTGTGACAATGGAGTAGTTCTGAGATGGATCACCAAATTGGAGAGGAAATACTGCCACATGGAGGAGAGTTACAACAATGAGGTCAGCTGTCTGAACCCATTTACTTGTAGCTGACCCTTGAATGACAGGGGTTTGAATTGCAGGGTTTCACTTACATGCTGATTTCTTGGGGATTAATACAGTACAATACTTTAAATATATTTTCTCTCAAAATATTCTTAATACCATTTTCTTTTCTCTAGCTTATTTGATTGTAAGAATACAGTATATAATACATATACAAAATATGTGCTTATTGACTACGTTAAAGATAAGGCTTCGTGTCAATGGTAGGCTATTAGTTGTTAAATTTGGGGGGAAGTCCAAAGGTATATGTGGATTTTTGACATACCCCTCTCCTGCATTGTTCAAGAGTCAACTGCACTTGACTTACAATAATCTTCCCAGTTCTTTCTCATTAACAAGCAATAAGTTGGAAGACCATTTTATTGTCTAGTTGTGTGGTTCCATCAACATAGTTACTACCAATTCCCATGGGCTTGTTCAGATCTCATTTATTGACTTGAAAGGGCCTCATTTTTCCTTTTCTAGAAAATCATGCCTCTACCAGCATCTCATCTTTGTTGATAAAACTGTCCAGAACTAGGAAGAGTCTGATATTTTACCCTAACTGCAAGCTAACAGGCTAGAATGCTCATAGATGCTGGCAGATGTGAGCATCCTATAGCAGACACAAAAGGCTTTATTACCTACAAAAATTGCATTAACCAGAACATTAGCATTTTCTTGTTCTAGTCCCTTGGTGATGGGAAGAAGCACAAATGATATGTGCTTCTGCAGTCGTTCGAGATAATGGGGGAGGAACTCTGAGTTTGGGGAACACAAATAATTTTGGCAGCAAACCTGCCTGCCTTTTGCTATAGGAGGAGACATTAATTTTATTATACTAAATACTAAGCCTTTCTGAAGTTTCCGAAGTTTCCAGAAGGAACACTATCTCTATCTTTCAAAGCCTTTCACTATATGAATATCATTGGGAAAATATTTCAGAAAAAAAAGGCAGCCTGTATCTCTGCCTATAAGACATGCAGAAATGCAAGAGAATGATAGAAAATTGTCTCTCTTATTGAGGTTACAGTTAGCTGAGAAATTTTCTCAGATTGAGCTCCTTTGGATTATTTTCTTTACCTGAAGTGCTGCTTGAATTTTAAGGTGCATACAAGTCACATGGGGCTCTTGTCAGAAAACAGATTCTGATGAGTAGATGTAGTTTGGGGCCAAGGTGCACTTTTAGCAAGCTCTTCAGTGATGTTTATGCTACTGGTGTGTGTACAACACTTTAAACAAAAGTTTAGTGTTTGGGACGTCTGGGTGGCTTGGTGGGTTGAGCCTCTGTCTTCAGCTCAGGTCATGATCTCAGGGTCCTGGTATCGGACCCCTCATCGAGCTCTCTGCTTAGCTGGGAACCTGCTTCCCCATCTTCCTCTGCCTGCCTATCTGCCTACTTGTGATCTCTCTGTCAAATAAATAAATAAATAAATCTTAAAAAAAAAAATCTTATTGTTTGAAACTTATTGAGTCCAAGCTTCAATAAGCCAACCTCGTAGACTTTTAATACTTAAGTCAACACATTAATATGTTGAACCTTGGATATGCCCACTGTTGTCAATTAAGTTGTACCACTCAAGAGTTTTATTTCATCTTGCTTCATCTACCCTTTCCACACATACTCTATTTAACTGCTGCCCATACCGATGGATGAATTCCTACAGTTTTTTCTTAATAGAAGCTGTTTCTTCTTGGGTCAAGTTTTGGACTTGGCTGTCTGGGATATTCAGGAATCTTGAGTCCCATTCGGGGTCTGGAGGCAATGAGTTAACTGTCCCAATTACAAACACTGAAAGCTTTTTATTTCAGAAAATCCTGCTTCTATTACAAAGGGAGGGTAATTGGTTGTACCTCAGCTGGCAAAAGGGGCCTCAAGATGATTTATAATTTCAAAGTTTTCAGTCTTGTCTGTGATTGCTCACATTTCTCTCCATGTCTCAGAATCTCATTCATTCCCTACCAGTGCCTTTAGTTGGCTGGATTGGGCACTTAATTGACACTGCAATTCTTGTCATTATGATCAGGTCTTGGGTCTGATTCCCAGCCATGTCTGCTAACATCTGTAAGAGATGAACTCCCAAAGAGGTTTTCTTATTGTCCACTTGCATTCTTTGTTGGGCAGTCACATGTCTTAGTTTCTCCTTCCTTTCTTGCTACATGTTCCAGGACTTCAAAAGTTAGATCCTGGCACCAATTTGTAATCAATATTTGGTTATTATTACTGTAGTCATATCAGTGTCACAGCTATATGATCTCTTCCTGCCTTGTGTACTTAATCCTAAGTGTTATGGACTGAATATGTATAAAAAGGGGCAAACCTCAATTTTCTTCCTTCTGTGGGGGAAGAACCCAGTTCTTCTCTCCTGTGTGTTTCTTCCCTCTGAGTCTCCTTAACTACTCACATAAAACACTTCACTTGGGTCACCAAATGTATGGAGGTTCTTCCCCACATCAAACAATTCTCTCTGACACCAGCTAAAATTTAACTCAATTCTGACACTGTCCACAGAGAGATAATGTCAGATCCCACCAATTAAGGGGTCTGCAACATTATCTCCTACCCTCCACCCCACAACCCACTTAAGATGCCAATTACAAGCCCAGGTGATCACTTGTGATTCTGACCACAGGTCAGAGGTTCCAACAATTACCTTCCTTGGGTTTGATTACTTTGCTAAAGTAACTCTAAGAACTCTGGGGAACACTTACCTATGTTCACCAGTTTATTAATGGAAATGATAAATGACACAGATGAACAACCAGATGAAGAGATACAGTAGGTCTGGGAGGGTTGTAAGCTCAGGAGCTCCTGTCCCAGTGGAATTGAAGTGTGTCACCCTTCTGGTATGGATATGCTTGTTTGCCAACCTGAAAGCTCTCCAGGCCTTGTATTTTTGGGCTTCTATGTAGGCTTCCTCACCTAAGTATGATCACTTATGAACTCCATTTCCAGCCCTTTTTCCTTTTCTGGAGGATGGGGAAGGGGCAAAAGTTCCATGGTTTTAATCATGGTTTGTCTTTCTGCTGACCAGCTTCCATCCAGGAGCCCACCCAGAGTCACCTTAACAGAAAAAAAGATGCTTCTAATCCTTTTTATCACTTATGAATATATGTCAGGGATGGGGTCAAAGACAAATAGAATAAGAGATGCTCCCAGTATACTGATCACTTAGGAAATTATAAACATTTTAGCTTTGGGGGCAGAGACCTGTGTATATATTTTGTTATCTCAGCTTGTATCCTCCCCAAATTCTTATGTTGGAGCTCTAACACCTAATGTGACTATACTTGGATATGAGGCCTGTGAGGAAGTGATAAAGGTTAAATGAGATCATAAACCTTAATCCAATAGAGCTGATGCCCTTGTAAGAAAAAGAAAAGTGACCAGAACTCATTGTCTTTCCACATGTACACACCAAAGAAGAGCTGTGTGAGTACATAACAAGAAGTGGCTATCTACAAGGCAGGAAGAGAGTTGTCACTAGAAACCAACCATGTGGATACTTTGATCCTGAACTTCCAGTTTCCAGAACTGTGAGAAGAGAAATTTAACATCCAGCCTGTAGTATGTTGTGGTGGCAGCTGAACTGGCTAAGATAGTAAGCCACCAGCAGTAGTAATTTAAATTATATGAATTATTGTAAAACTAACACCTGCCATGGATTACCCATCACTCATTTCCTTCTGCCAAAGGGATTATCCCTCTACTCTTCAATTATATAAGTAACTCAGTCCCAGAGTTTATTTTGACAATATCTTTCCTGAGGCCATGGCTCAGTTCCAATTATTCTATCAGTCAGTGTTAGAAAATAGATGTTAAGGTCCAACTGGGTAATTTGAGGAGAGTTTAATGTCTATTTACTGTCCTCTGAGCAGGATGTTTGGAAACTCATAAGAGATAATGCATGCCATCACTAGGGCTGAAGAGATAAGAAGAGAGAATGGTTGTTGGAACCTGGAAACTAAGATAGTTGAGTAGGTAGGGTTGTCTGACAGGACCTGAGGCCTCAGATCAAGGAATGAGCCATCCCACACCAATCCTGTCAGAGCGGCTCCCTCCTCTTCTTCCCTTACACCCATCATCACTTTTTTCCCCACCTTAATTTTAAGAACTGGTGGTGCACTGACTATACAGGAACCCTTCCTACGGACATAAAATTACCTTTCTGTCCATAGGGTTTCTTACAGTATAAGCATCAATGAGCTTTCAGAGTGATTTATCCTTCACCTTGGATCTCAAACAACAGATCTCACATGGATGAAGTCGTTGATAAGATTTTGTATGATCTCTGTTTTGGGAATACACGTTTTCACTGGTAGTAGGATAAAAATGGATGCAAAAGGGGAAAGAAAGAAAAGAAGAAAGAAAGCCAGCTCTGTAAATAACTTCCATTCTTCCTACCAGGTTCCCTTCCTCTTCTCCATCCTATTTTGTACCTTAAGGCAGAGCTATATGGCTTTATAGAGGGAAGGAAGAAAAGCCTGTTGGGGTACTTAATATCCTGGCTTTTTTTCTGTTGGTTTACAATAGGCTGGCTGCCATCCCCAACAGGAGGACAAAGCTTCTGTGGACCAATTCTTTTCATATGGATATCTTTTCTTCTGGGATTCGGAATCTGCCCCCTCATAGTCAGGAGAGATTCTTGTACCCTGATTTTTACAAGTCCTATATTACTCCACTTTTCCTTGGTGTTGTCTTATACCCTTGCCGCATTTTGGTAAGTCGTTCATCAAATTATCTCCAGTTACCCAATTTGAGAGTGCCATCTGTTTCCATTAGGACTCTGAAGATATATCCACTGTGCTATATTGCTTCCCTGTTTCATTTGGTTTGCTCAGCAGCCCTATGAAATAGGTTATTATAATACTTTAAAGGGAAGGATACTGAGGTTATAAGAGTACATTATATAAGTACATTTCTTTCCAGCTTTATATGAATTGTTCTTTAAACAAGTTGAAATCACATAGTTTGCATAAATTGCATCCTGCTTTTTTTCTCCTACCATTTTCTCTTTGCTTGTGTCATGAAGTTTTATTCATAATTATAATTTTAAGGGCTACATGACAATCCATTTTGTGGGTGTGACGTAATCTACCAAACTGATTCTCTTATGTTGAACATTTGGATCATTTTATGTTTTTCACTGCTCTGAATAAAACTGTGATAAACATTTTTGAGGGTAACACTGAGTAATATGGTTTGTGAATCCAAATACATTTATATTGCATCATATATATGTGTCTATAATACATACATAGATGTTCAATTGGAAATACCCAAAATAATTATATATGTTTTATTGTCCAGAGAGATTCTTCTTACTTGCTTTTTTGGTCCAATTTTTTTTTTTCCTGTAAATCTTGCTGAAGATACAGGGAAGATAGTACTGTTTCCAGGCAATGAGTTCACTCCTAGAATAAATTATTCTTGGAGCTGACTTTTATTTATCTATTTTGAACTGATTAGAAATAGTGGTAATGTTAATACCTTATATTGGAACAGTACAGTAAAGTTTAAAAAGCAAATCTTATATAGTCAACCAAACTTCTCTGTGTACTAGACTGGATATGTAGAGGAGAAATGAAAGCATAAAGTACAAAATTTGCCATTATGTCAGTACGGTCATCTAAATATTGCTACTCAGCGTGAAAAATTCTGCCAACTCTGGAGAGATTCTGATAAACACTAACATCTCATGGATTATATTTTCCATGATTGAAAAGAAGTCAAATAGTCTAAGTTTGGAATCTGCGTACACAGCCCCTGCTCTGTATTTCCCGACTGCGCAAAAGATTTGATTTCTCCCAACTTCTGATTTTTTCATCTGTAAATGAGGCTAAAAATATATTCTTGACAGGGCTGTTGTCGAAATGAGCATTCATATTTAAAAGTTATTTGTAAAGATGTTGGTAAGTGCTAATGGGCTACAGACCTACTTACTGGAAATAGCAAGGGTCTCTATCCTGGGAATATATTGCTAGGTCATTTACTCTTTTTCACTGGTCATTATATAATCTAGAAGAAAGGGCAAAAACATGTTCCAGCTGCACTGCATAATTAGTCCTGAAACAACTGTCATGTGGACTATTCCCTGTGTTTATTCTTTATGGTGCTACTGCTAAGCTTTGATGCTGCTCTTTGCTAGAGTGAACAGTGGCCTCTTTCTGAGTCTTGAAATTTCACAGTTACAGTAACTTCTTTGTACTAAAATTGCTCTTCCTTGCAATAGAAAAATTACATGGGTTCTTATACCACAGAGTATTGGCTCTGGAAAGGATCTTAGAAAAACATCCAGTCCTGAGTTCATAAATTCTAATTTCTAGAGAGGCATGAATAAAGGATGAATATTGAGTCCTTTGGCCATCTTGTCTTTAGTTTTCCTAACTATGACAGAAATATGAGTATAGGTAAATTGTTCTTTACTATGAAGTAAACAACAGTGGGATAGTGTTGATAAATAATGGAATGAAACTTTAGCTTATGCCCCCCGGGAAAAAATTAGTGAGTGGTGGCCATTTGGGCAAACTGGAGACAAGTGCTTTACATTGTGTCCCTGGAAATAGACTTTGAGGAGGAGAATGACATGTAGGCTTACTAGGATGTGCTCTTAGGAGATGCATTTCTAGAAAGTAAGGAAGGCAAGTTTGAGTAAAGACATTATCTGAGCCCAAGCAGAGCTCCAGAGCTGGATAACCCTTCAGAGTTGTCCTTAGTTGAAGAAAAGGAGTCAGGCCTCTGTTGGTCTAACTCCGTCTTGAGTTAGATAGTTTCTTGCATCTGGTCAAGGGTAATTCTCAACAATGAACACAATTATGAGCTGCCAGCAGTTGATAGTCCCAGGAGAATTTGGGCGCAGGGTGAATGGGTGTGGTGGTGTAGAGAGAGATATGTTGGCTCTGGAGAAAGTATCTGAGCACGGCATCATCAGATCTCCTCCATGGTGCTAATCAGTTTCGGCTGATAATTGTCATGTGGAAAAATGAAGCAGATAACATCATATTTTCCAACGTTTCAAAAAAAATCCTGTAATTCAGATCATTGAGTTAAATCTACCTACATTAAATCTTCAGTCAAATGTAAAAGACTCCAAGTTAAAATACTCATGTGAGGCACATCTGATCTCGGGACTCCCAGTTTGTTAAATCATATTTAGCTCAATCTCCCCATTTTAGGACAAAAACACTGACTAGAAGAGAAGAAATAAAAAGGCCAAAGTCATTGAATTATTCTTATAACTTTGATTTCCAAGGCCTCAGTGCTGAGACCCTTGTACCTTTCTCTACATTGTCATGGATATCAATGAAATAGTGCTTTTTCTTAAGCTGTCTTAGTGCTCCTTGGGTCTCCATAGGAGCATTATGAATAATGTCTTGTTCATTAAAATTTATTTACAGATCATTCAAAGAGAAATACTTGGTACTAAATGCTTCCTTAGGGAGGGTACTCCAAAAAAACCTAGTGGCACATTGCTGGCCTCCTAATTAGCAGATTAGGACAGGTCTGTCAGTCTCTCTGGGGATTCATAAAAAAATTAAAATTAATTGGGAAAGTCAGATTGTAAAGTACAATCTGTGAGGGAAGTTCAAATGGAATAGCTGTCTTTTTAATACCTACTTAATGCTAACTAAGTGTCTTCAAAGTTAGAAAACTTTTAAAAATTGAACTTTTAATACCTTATACAGGCAGTTGCTCAGGGTCCTTATTTTCAGGACGGTGAAAGAGAAGTCAAAGTTTCAGAGAATTTACAAAAGACCTTGGATGACCCTTGGCCAAGAGATTTGTTGACCCCCCCTTTCCCCCAGCATCTCCACTTTCACTAACTGTAAATGACACAGCCTCAGGGAGAAGAAGCAAGCATGAGATAATTGAATAAAAATCGGAAAGAACAGTTATAATGAATAATATTGTGGGCAGTACTTTTTCCCCCTCGTGTTTATTTCTTTTATGTCTTTTTCTCCCCACTTGTTTCTTCCTCTCATCTACAAATATTCTCACGGGTCTTCTATTCTAAAAAAAACAAAAAACAAAAAAACAAAAACAAAAACAAAAACAAAACTCCTATAATTCATTTTTCACTTAAACTATTTTTTCTATTTTGATGTTGTTAAACATCTTGACATAATAGTATAACCTAGTGTTTCTCAAACTGTAAAGGGCACCAGAGTATCTTGCTAAAATGCACATCCTGATTAAGTATGTCTGGGATGGGCCTGAATTCTCACATTTCTACCAGGGTCCCAGGTGATGATGATGCTGCTGGTCCACAATACTCTTGAATAGGAAAAATTCAAATTATATTTGACAAAACAATTGCTATGAACTGAAGTTTTTGTCTTTCTGAGGATTATATGTTGAAGTTCTAATCTTCAAGGTGATGGCTTTTGGAGGTAAGGCAACTCTGGGAGGTCACTAGGGTTAGAATAAGTCCAGAGAATAGGCTCTAATTTGGGATTATTGTTTTTATAAAAAGAAGAGGAGACACAAGATTGCTCCTCCATGTGAATATGCAGCAAGAAGATTCAGCCAGACAGGAAATCTGCTGGCTTCTCAAGCTTTGATCTCCCAGTTTCCAGAACTGTGAGAAATAAATGTCTGTTGTTTAGGCCACCTAATCCATGGTATTTTGTTATAGTAGCATCAACTAAGACACCATTTCACTAAATCACTGTCCAATTTCTCCTATTTTCTTTACACTCCTGCATTCCTTGCCTCAAGCTTCCACTCTACCAATCTACTGACCATACAATGGTCTTTGTATTACCAGCTGTTTCTAATTCTTATGACTATTTGCTTATTCATTTCATGACTGAGACCAGCATTCTCTTGTTCTTAAACCTCTCTTCTCTCTTGCCTTCTGTGTCCCTGCATCATTCTAGTTGCACCTTTTATTTCCTTCCTTTTCTGGACCCACCCAGAGTCTCTCTTCTTCCTTCTACTGGCCCAATAAAAGCTATTTCTAAGATTTGTCAGTCTCTTTCTTTTCTTTGCTCACTACGCTCCTTTGTTTTCTCACTTAACCCCAGTTCTTCCCTATTCTGAATTTCAAGTTCTATATCTCAAATAATGACCTCTATTTTAAATGTTACCCCTAATTTATTAGTTTAATCCTGGAACTCTCCTTTGGATACACTGATGATTCCTCAAACATAACACATCCCAAAATAATCATATTGTCAGATATTCAAAGAACATATCCTTCATATGCCTGTCTCTAGACCTTTTGTCATAATTAGTCTGGGCTTAGGATAAACCATACCTATACTTTAGAACAGTATTTGGCTTTCAGAATTATTCTAAAAGTAGTTCAGAGAATTCTTGATTACCCTAAACTGAGTTTTTTCTGTTATGGACATCAGATATTAATATAGTATCCTTGTCACATTTAATGGACAAATATTGTTACATTCTTATTAATTATTGTTAGTATTTTATTATTAATCTTATACTTTCTTCAAATTTCCTCAGTTTTTCCCTAATCTCCTTTTTCTATTTGAGGATTCTATTTAGGATACCACATTTCATTTACTAATCGTGTCTCCTTAGGCTTATCTTGGTTGTGATGGTTTTTCAGGTGTTCTTTGTTTCTGATAACCTTGACAATTTTTAAAGATGACTGGCCAGGGATTTTGTAGAATATCTCTCGATGGGGGAATTTTCTAAATGTTTTTCTATGGTTAGACTAGAGTGCATGTTTTTGGAAGGAAGACCACAAAGACGAAGTGCCATTCTCATTACATCAAATCAAGGGTGCATATGTCAATATGACTGTTGATATTAACCATAATCAACTGGCTGGGCTAGCATTTACCAGTTTCTCTACTATAAAATGTGCCTTCTATATAGCACACTTAGGGATTTATGTTCCCCTTTTTAAGGATGCATTATCTGCATAAATCATTTGTAAATTTTCTGCATGGGATATTTGCCGTGCTTTTGTTGTGAATGGGAAGGGAATAAGTTTCATCTATATATGACATTAGAGGCATAACAACATTTAAAGATTATTATTTATCTCATATTATTAAAGTTCTGCTATGACAGGAAAAGTGAAAATTAAGGACTTAGATACCTTGCTGTGATTGTGACATGAATTACCTTAAATCAATATTATTTTCCACAACTGCAGAAGGAGACTGAGATAAGAATAATCAGTGAGGGGTGACTGGGTGGCTCAGTGGATTAAAGCCTTTGCCTTCGGCTCAGGTCATGATCCCCGGGTCCTGGGATTGAACCCCGCATCGGGCTCTCTGCTCAGCAGGGAGCCTGCTTCCCCCTCTCTCTCTCTGCCTGCCTCTCTGCCTACTTGTTATCTCTGTCTGTCAAATAAATAAATCTTAAAAAAAAAAAGGATAATCAGTGTGTTTTTATGGCCACTATATTTTACTCTATAATGATACCAACTTTAAATACACATAAAATTATTTTTAAGCAGTAATACTTGGTAGTTTGAATCAAGGGAAAGACCAATTAAGTAATATCTGCATACTTTTCTTCAAACTTTTATGTTCTAGCTATGGTGAACATGTGATCTTCAGAGGAATAAATATATGGATTATAGCCTATTGTGTCAGCCATACTTCCTGCTTTAGAAAGGAGTATCTAACAAAATTTGTGACTTTTGCTTAGTTCTGATGGCCTTTTCTGTGGAATACATAATTTGGATAACACCAAAATGTCATGCAGGTCATTTCGGGAAAACTTTTTAGATTTAAAATATAGGCACAGCATTTATTTTATTTTTTAAAGACATTTATTTATTTTATAAGTAGAGGGAGGACAAAGGGTGAGGCAGAGACAGTTTTAAGCAAACTTTAGGCAGAACATGACTCAACCTCATTACCCCAAGATCATGACCTGAACCCAAACCAAGAGTCAGATGCTTAACTGACTACACCACTCAGAGGTCCCTGGAGGCACAGACATTATTAAAAAAAATAGGTGGCAAGGTATGTGTGGGTCAGTGTGGGGGTGCAAACACAACTGTGTTGGTTTCTCTACAAGATGGCCCACCGCAATCTCCCCTCTCCCACACACAAATCAATTTTTTGAAATATTCTATTTTTAAGGGAGAAAGCAATTTCATCACCATAACAAAACACAGAATTATAACATCTGTTTCACAATGTAGCTCATATCTTTTTTGACAGTTTTAACACATTGCTGAATATAGCATATTTCCCTATTCTCATGCCACACTTGGCGACTAACTTCACTAGACACAGGAATATGTTTTTCTTTCTTGCTTGCTTGCTTGCTTGCTTCCTTCTTTCTTCATGTAAAGAATAAAGTCCAGAAAACAGGGATCATACTCTCAAAGATAATCGGGGCTTTTTAAATGGTCTTTTTTTTTTTAAAGATTTTATTTATTTGACAGAGAGAGGTCACAAGTAGGCAGAGAGGCAGGCAGAGAGAGAGGAGGAAGCAGGCTCCGTGCCTAGCAGAGATGCGGGTCTCCATCCCAGGACCCTGGGATCATGACCTGAGTTGAAGGCAGAGGCTTTAACCCCCTGAGCCACCCAGGCACCCTTTAAATGGTCTTTTAAATAGTTTGCTGTTCTTGGTGAAATATATAATTGCATTTATTAACATATTCCAATGGCTCTTCATTTTCTTTTTTTCATAAATAATTATTTGAGGCAATATATAAAACACATATAAAAGAGTTCACAAAACAAAAATGTTACAAGGCAAACACTGTTGTAACCATCATTAATTCAGAAACGGAAAGTTTATTTGCATATCAGAAATCTCTCTCATGCTACCTTGGCATCTCTCTCCAATTCCTACCCATGAAGGTAACACAATATTGATTTTTATAATTGGGTTTTTTTTTATTGCATTCCTAAACACTATAATTTAGTTTTGCCTGATGTTTGAAAATTCAATAAATAGGATGATATAAAATGTGTTCTTTGGTGGCTTCCCCCCCCCATTTTATTGAGAAATAACAAATATTTTCTTGTATAAGTTTAAGATATACAGCATGATGGTTTGATTTATGTATATTATGAAATGATTGCCACAACAGGCCCAACTAATATCCATCTTTTCATATAGATACACTAAAAAAAGAACATAAGAAAAAAGGAAAAATAATTTACTCCTTATGATGAAAAGGCAACATGAATAATTGCTTTTGTGATACGGCCAGTCTAGTCTGTGCCCTGTGGTATCTCTGCCCATCTTGACAGGCTTTATACACCTTTTTCTGTGGGCTTTGTCCCATGATTAGGCAAGAAATTGCTAAACTTCTTGATCTGTCAACTTCATCCTCCTGACTTAGCATATGACCTCATAGAAAAATAAGGCTCTAGCCCTCTGGTTCAGTTCCCTGCTACTCAGTACTCTCATGCATTTAATCCTGCTTTCTTTTTTGCGCATCTTTTCTGATTGTCCTTGGAGGGAATGCTGACCTCAATTACATAGTCAACCATTAGTGGTAACAGAAACTCCACATTTCTTATCCACAGGATAGTTTAACAAATATTTTTGAGGTGCTTATTGTGTGTCTGGTGCTAAATACTAGAGGCTAATATATATACGCCTTAATAGTATCAATGTACAGTTACTGAATAATGCTGGTAAATGCAAAATGCTGGTAAATGAAAGAATGGTGCCTACTAGGTATTTAGCATTATATTTTTCCAGTGGAATTGAGCCATAAAGAATTAAGTACATTATAAGTTAAAAGCAAACAAACAAACTCACCTGTGATGATAATAACATGTGGAATTGTTAGTGTCTTAGAAAAGATGAGTAGTGTCCCTGAGACAATGGTTCTATCAATGATGATAAGGAAATATGTATGAGGAAATACAAATTCAAATTAAATAAAAAAAATAACGCCAGGGGCGCCTGGGTGGCTCAGTGGGTTAAAGCCTCTGCCTTCAGCTCAGGTCATGATCCCAGGGTCTTGGGATTGAGCCCTGCATCAGGCTCTCTGCTCCACAGTGAGCTTGCTTCCCTTCCTCTCTCTCTGCCTGCCTCTCTGCCTACTTGTGATGTCTGTCAAATAAATAATAAATTAAAAAAAAAACCCAAAAACTAATACCAAAGCATCATGCAGTTATAAGAGCTATTCTAGGTGATTAATAAAATTTGTGGCAAAATTTTTATAATTATCATTGGAAGAAAGTATATCCTCCTCAGCAAAACAATTGTAAAAGATTAGGTCTTACAGTAAAGATTTGAGATTATTCTGCAAATAGATATAAGAAGGCTGATGCAAAGAATACAGAGTATAGCAGGACCAGAAGGAGCAATAGAAGGGGATACACTGAAGAAGAATGGCAAAAATAAAAAATAAAAGAAAAAGAAGGAAAAGAAAGAAGAAGAAGAAAGGCAGGCAGGCAGGCTGGTTGGACAGGCAGGCAGGCAAGGAAGGAAGGAAAAGAAGAAAATCTGCCTGGGAGCCGAATGGAAGTTTCCCATAGCCACACTGAACTTAGACACTTGCATTACTTTCTACACTTGATTTAGCCAAAAGGCTGAGAAGCAATTGCATTAATTCTTATATTTAATATCAGAACTGTGCTGTATTCTACAAATGGTTGTTTAAAATTATGTAGTTAGCTATGGGAAGTTATATAGAACTTTAATTCCATAATATTAACCTCACATAAAATTTTTATTGTATATAACATGAACAATTGAGTTAAAGAACGGATTAGGGCAGCATTATGGATTAGCTAGACCAGACCAATACAGTTGCTATTCTGGTATGTACTGTTGACAGTGTTGGTAAAAATACATTTTTGGGATGTATCTTAAACAGTCTTATTTCTGTCCTGAAGTGCCAAAATGAATTTGGGTTGAATCCACTGGGAAATAAGAAACCAATGAAAGGCTTTAAGAATGTGAGTGGCATGAAAACATTCTATTTTAGAAATAAAACGGCCTTGGTAGTTTGTGGTATTTGGGGAAAAAAAAAAAGCCTGGAGACAATTGTACAAATCAGAAATTATGAAAGCACTAGAAATGTAGGGGAATGGAGATAGTTTTATAAGATATAAAATCTTAGTTCTTTAATCTGGTAAGAAAAATTGTCTCTACTTTGCTGCAATCCTAGTCTTTAACGATTCATTATTCTTCTGTTCACTCACACATTCATTCATTCATTCAACAAAGAGCATCTACCATATACCAGATTCTGTATTAGGTATGAGGGATACAGCAGGAGAAAGAATAGGTAAAAATTCCTTCCATCAAGATGCTTACATTTCTTCCAGTCCCGTCCATGTTGCTAGAAATAAAAAAAATAAATAAATAAAATAAAATAAAATTAAAAAAAAAAAAAAAAAGATGCTTACATTTCAACTGGGAAGAAAAAGACAATAGATGTAATAAATGATATAGATATTATATCAAAGGTGATCAATTCTATGAAGAAATAAATAGGGAACAGGATTAGGAAATGCTAGGAGAGTAGAGTTTTGGATATTTGGTAAGCAAGGTCTCATGGAGAAGATGTGATACTTTCAGGAGACTTGAGCATATGCCTGAAGCCTGGCAAAACTTGTTAGAGTGAGACATGTGGATATCTAGGAAAGTAGTGTAACTGGCCCCCACCCACCTCAAAAAAAAAAAAAAAAAAAAAAAGCAACTCCAAAGGTCCTAAGGTAGAAATGGGCCTGGCATGGTTGAGGAACAGCCACAAATTCACTTGAGTTGGAATAAAGTGGGCAGGGGTCTATTAGTTGACGAAGTCATATAAATAAAAGGAAAGGCAGAATAATTCAGGGTCCTATAGGTTTTTGTAAGGAATTTGGTTTTTATTCTGAGTGAAATAGGGGAAAAATTAGATTTCTTCCAAAGCAGATTAATAACAGGATCTGGTTTAAGCTTTGAAAGGATCATTCTGGATACTAATTTACAGAGCAGAGCAATGAAGGCAGGAACAGAGATACCACCTAGGAGCTATTTGAATAGTCTAGGTGAAAGATGTCTTAGATCAGACAATAGCAACAGAGGAACAGTTTTTGGAATATATATATGTATAGATACATAAAATTATGTAACTACTAGTTAGATATAATTGTTTATATATAATATATATAAATATGTAAATAAGCAATATAGTTTGAACATGAAGTTTAATATCTGAATTAAAATTTCAAGAGAAAGAAGAATCAAGTATAACTGCACTGTTTGTGGCTAAGCAACTGGGAAGATTCAGTTGATTTGGATAGGAAACATTGGAAGGGGGGAAGGTCTAAATGAAAAAACAAATCAGGAATCTTATGGACATGTTGATACTGAAATATCAGATGTTCATGTGAAAGTGTCAAGACTTTGGATATATGATTGTAGCATTTGGGTCACTATTAAAAAATTGAGATTGGATGAAATGACCAGAAGAGTCAGCAAACAGAGACAGGTAATATATATGAGAACAAGGTCTAGGTGGGCATTTTGGCATCTAGAGGTCAAAAATATGAGAATCAATCAGAAAAAAACACAGGGAAGGATTAGACAATGAGTACATAGAATAATAGCAATTGAGACTATGAAGGTATTAACTTTGTTCTTAAGATAAAATACAGGGTATAATAATGAGAGTGAGGAGATAAGAAAAAGTAAAGAACTATTTTATTAGAAGACATTTAGTGATCTCAAAACCCAACATACTGGATATATAATCAGTGTGAATATTAGGATCACTGATTTTGAGAACTTTTCCAAATAAAGCAACTGTGACATTGTGGCCAAAAATCTTCATAGATTTTTAGACACCATAGACACCCAAGTTGTCTGTAGGTGATTGAAACAAGGAGAGGTTGTAATCTAATGATATAAAGATATTAGATTAAAGGATTTTTCTTTTCTTTTTTAATCATCAAAGAAGATCTAGAAGTAGCATGTGGAACAAGGTTGGTTTTTGTCTTGCCTCTAAGCTCAGTGGTATGCGTGGTGAGAGAAGAAAATCAGGGATCACTTGAGGAGGTTTCAGGTAACAATATGTTCATGAGAAATCCAGTTAAGTTACAGCAACAATGTGAAGGGAATATTTGGGGAAGCTGTTAGGGATTGAAGGGATTCGACTGTGAATTCCAGACAGTTCAGTGGGAAGTCCAGTAGGTGAGAAGTGAGAGTAAATGGGTATAAGAGGAGATTTTCAGAATTTTGTTGGGGTAGGGGTCTAGGTAAAACTTCATTGACTGACATAAATAGCCATAGAAACACTTTGCCATCTTCCAACATTTGAAGTAATTTCCACTAGAAATGCATTTTTGCCACAAATACTCTGTGTCTCATCTTCTCCATGTAGTATTTCTTGGTTCCAATCACGTAACCATCTTCTTTTTCTTTCTTTGTGGAATATCCACATGATGTAATCGGCTCTTTAGGTTACACCATTTGTGAGTTTATGGATTCAAAGTACTTGCTGAGTATTTACTATGCATCAGGCTCTTTGTGAAGAAGTAGTGGACAAAAAGTCATAGTTACTGTAGTCAACATGAGTGAGTGTATTTGTGTATTGTACATTCTTCAGTGGCCAAGATCATATTTTATAATTTTTTCCAATGAAGTACAGCTCTGTAAAACCCACAAGTGTTCCATAACTGTGTTATAAAAAGACTGAATGAGTAGTTTTTAGCTCTCTTGAAATAGATTTATAGCAAACGGTATGCTTATGTAAAGAATGTGATCATAGAAATGTCTGATAATTTGCTGATCAGCCTTTCATTACCTGTCAGTATTCCCAAATTATTTTAGTACTAATAAGGAAAAATGTTTATGTACTGTCCATTTCAATTACTTTTTAAATAGTTATTGCCATCTTGAATACGAGGCCTAAGGAAAATGATAATAATAGAGGCATTGGAATGAATTTGAAAAGATTCTTGATTTGGAAAAAGAGTAGGAAAAAAAATTGAGGAAGAGAAAAATGACATTAAAAAAGATACACTGTTAGAGAACAATAAGATGTAACTGAAAAGATTATTTGATTGGTTATATCAATGTTTATCAACTTCTTAAAAAATTAACTGATGAACCCATCCTTCAGAGGGAGCCTGAAAAGGGCATCTTGAAAAACATAAGATCTCAAAGTTTGAGTGGGACCTCAAATTCTGATATTTTATCAACCACAAAAATAAGGAAAAAGAAAGTTGGGCAAAGCCACATTCCTAATAAATATAATATAAAGGTATTCAAATGTCCTTTAAAACTGTTGGTTAATTCCCTAAAATAGTAATTATTTTTTTTTTAAAAACAGAAGCAGTGGGGTGCCTAGGTGACTCAGTCATTAAGCAGCTGCCTTTGGCTCAGGTCATGAACCCAGTGTCCTGGAATCCAACCCCATATCGGGCTCCCTGCTTGGCAGGGAGGTTGCTTCTCCCTCTTTAGCTTCCCCCTGCTTGTGTTTCCTCTCTCGCTATCTCTTTTGGGCATGAATAAATAAAAATCTTTAAAAAAATAAAAACAGGTGCACCTGGGTGGCTCAGTGGGTTAAAGCCTCTGCCTTCGGCTCAGGTCATGATCTCAGTCAGGTTCCTGAGATCCAGCCCCGCATCAGGCTCTCTGCTCAGCAGGGAGCCTGCTTCCCCCTCTCTCTCTGCCTGCCTCTCTGACTATTTGTGAACTCTCTCTCCGTCAAATAAATAAATAAAATATTAAAAAAAAAATAAAAACAGAAGTAGTGAGACAAATAATGAGTGGAATGTCTTCTGAATTTATGAATGTCTTAACTTCAAGTTTTAACTCAAACACCTACATTAAAATGTCTGGCAATAGGGGGTGCCTGGGTGGTTCAGTGGGTTAAAGCCTCTGCCTTTGGCTCCAGTCATGATCCCGGGGTCTGGGGCCCGGGGACTGAGCCCCTTATTGGGCTCTCTGCTCAGCAGGGAGCCTGCCTCCCTGCCTACTTGTGATCTCTTGTCTGTCAAGTAAATTAAAATAAATAAATAAATAAATAAAGTGTGGCAGTAGAAGTGTAGCTTCTACCAGTCATAGAAGAGGGAGGTAGGAAAAAAACAAGTGGAGATGGGGAATCACAACTGGGTTGTCAATTCCATCTCTGTTTTTAAGTGTACTTGTTATTTCCTTAATGGGCTGCTAGAGAATGTATTGCAGGGATCAGCTCAGCCCAGATTCTGAGAACTGAAGTTTTGGGTTAGAATCACTATTTGAGCCATCAGAAATCAACTTACCATCTTCCAGGCAAGTACTACTGTAAGGAGATACTAGCAATGTGTGGACAAAAGATAAATAGAATCAGATGTCATGGATGAGTAAATTAAGTTCACAAGGTAATGAGTAGAGATGAGCTTGAATGTCCTTTCTGGAACATATGGCATATGATTACTCTTCAGTGATCCATAAAAATGTGACAACAACAGCACAGTAGTATTAATAACTTACATTTTTTTCATGTGCTTGAAATATGGAGTGCTTTGGTATAAATCATCATATCTGAGTCCTTTTTTTTTCCCAGTGATACCAGCAGGGATATATTTTCAAAGAAGGAAATTGATACTCTTAACTATGGAACGAGTGCCAGTTAGTAGCTGAATGACCTTGAGCAAAGCTGGGACTTGGACCAGTGTCTAAGCCCTTCATCTCATGCTGTCCCTGGTATTTGCCACCTTGACCTAGGCCTGACTCAGGCTGCTGATCTGTTTTGGGATTCATAAAGTGAGGAATCTAGTTTATCATAACCAAGCCTCCTCAAATTCAGTAAATTATTAAAAAACAAATCAATCTTACACACATATATACATGAATTAATGATTTGTAACTTGTGATCTTGTTTCTTGAAGTTTTTTTTTTTTAAATTAATATTACCTATGCATATTTTATATATGTGTTTCGCAGCCACTAACTGCTGAATGGACATATCAGGTAGGCGTAGCTAAACATTATAACATAAATAATATACACAAGAAAACATATTTTAAAAACAAAATAGCAGGTCCTACACACCTATTTCCATAAGTAATGTAAAATATGGTAAATAGGACTTTTACATTTAAAAAAAATGAACTTTTCAGTAATATCCATGACTGTTTGCTTTCTTTAAATGTTGCCTCACACAATGTTGTAGGGTTGAAAAGGATAAAGCACTTTGAAAAGCATATGTTTGCCCCATAAATGGCAGGTATTGTGATTTAAAATTAATACTTACACTCAAGCTTGCATGATATCCTTCAATAAAATGATGAAATTGGCAGCCAATTAGACTCAGTGAATATGGCATAATTTTTAAAAAGATTTTATTTGACAGAGACACAGCGAGAGACAGAACACAAGCAGGGGGAGTGGAAGGGGGAGAAGCAGGCTCCCTGCTGAGCTGGGACCCCAGTGTGGGGCTCCATCCCAGGACCCTGGGATCATGACCTGAGCCAAAGGCAGACGCTTAACAGTCTGAACCACCCAGGCGCCCTAGCCTACTGATCTTAACGTTTAAACTAATGCTTTCCTCCTAATTATTTAAATCCACAATAGGCAACTTAGTAGTGCTTTGGCAGTGTTATGTCAATACATGTGGATATGTGACCTATGGTTTGTGTGTAAAATAAGCCCCTTAGGTAGTTATAAAAAAGTTTACTGAAAGCCTCTCAAAGCGACTGGTATGTAAGCCTTTAAAATGTTAGAAGAGTTCAGGGAACCAAAGTTGGTATTTTTATGGAATGTTTAAAGCGAGACATAAATATTTTAGTGAACTGAGCTGCTCAGTCATCTGAAGTTTATGACTTGGTTCAAAACCATTTATCTAGTCAGAAGCTAGTCCTAAAGTATAGCTTAATATTTCTGTTACACAATTGCAGCAACGAAGTATTACTGATTCTAAATTTGAAGAGTTCTGTGTAACTAAAATAGTTAAGGAATATAAAAATTGTTGGAAGTGATTAATAAAACCAACATTAGTCAATAAAATCAACATAAACATATACATTGTACTGAAGAATAATCACTTACTTTTCAGAAATCTCAAAATTAAATGGATTTAAGTATTTTTTCCCAGACCAAAATAAAGACCTTTGCTGAAACCTCATGAAACAAAGAAAGGGGGTAATAAATATTAACAGAGCTGTTTACATGGTTCTGTAGCTGAATTTATGCTTGCAATAATACAGGTACACTCTCCAAATTGCTAGCAAGGGGAAGGAATAGGCTTTATTAATGTCTACAATTTCAAAGTGCTGCTCCAGATTTTACTCAGGAAATTATTGTTTAAAATCAGTGGAATGTGTAAGACTGTTTCCTTTAGTTTCTGTCCTGAAACTTTCTATTACTCTTTATTTTGAAAATTTCAAGGTTAAGCAACTGGCTCCTTCATGGTATCACACAATAAAAATGAAATTACATTTAAAAGTAAAGTTTTGGTTAAGATATTGGATAATGGTAAGATATCAGTGCAATTACTGTATTATCATAACAATGATGGATTCTGTAAAATGAATTTACCTTCTTCATGCCCTAGAAGAAAATTAAATGTGCTTTTTATGACAGTGAGCCTTCTGGAGGACAAAAATCCTGGTGTATTGCAAAGGCCCCAAATGGTGTCTGGTACAAAACAGATGCTTAAGAAAAACTTCTGAATGAATTAATAATTACAATAAATTGAGTACAATCTAAGTTTATACCCGGCAGAAATATGACTGTGATATTTGCTTCAAATTTTTTCTTTTCTTTTTTCTTTCTTTCTTCTTTTTTTTTTTCTTCACATTTTCATCTAGATACTATGCCAGCATACCCAACTCAGTATGTCTAAAATCCAACCTATTCTTTTCTTCCATAATAGCTTTATTGCTGTGGATTCCCTATTCCGATTAATATTACCATGTATATTCCCGGCCACTCTGTGTAAAGTCTCAGTAATATATCATTCCAAATCATCATCTTGACCCCTTTAAAGACCAGTGCCTTGCCTATCTAGTCTCTGCAGTATTTTTTCATTTAGGTAAGAGTCTCTTATTTGGTCCCCTTTTCTTCTATTTCTGTTCTTTCAAAATCATCCTGACATTATAGAAGTTGTAAGAAGTTGTATAAGTTTTAAGATTTAGGTTGTGCTGAATGTATAGGAACAAAGAAACAAAAAATGAGTATACAAAATAAAGATAGTTTTTATGACTTGCAAATAGAAGGAGTCCAGAAGTAGGGAGTAAAACATCGCAGAGAACTAGATTCATTCCATATTGCTGCTCACCTATCTTTCATGATCTACCTCATGATTAAGATGTCTGCTTCAGCTGTATGATTAGTACATTCAAGCCAACAGGAATTGAAAAAGAAAAAATGAGTGTAGCCCTTGGAAGGAAATTTTCCATAAATCATACATAATATGTCTGGTTACATTTTTTGGCCAGAACATAGGCATGTGGCCACAGCTTCCTCCGTAGAAGTCTGGGGAATGTAGTTTGCCCAGGCGATAATGGAATGCTATCATAAATTGCAATCTCTGCCAAACCAAATGTTTTACAGAAATTATCATATTTAACTCTCACAACACATCCTATAAAGTTTACCTAAATATGCTTATTTTGAGATGATGAAATAAACATTCTTGGAGAGGTTATATAATTCTACAACTTTCTTGTTCTCAGCCCATATTTGGTGCTTTTGCTGCTTTATGCCTGCTCATGTGGTACCATCGTGGTCCTTTCTGGAAAGGACTTTCTCTTCAACTTTTTAGATGCTCAACAAAAGCTCCATGGCCAGATGAATCATTTGTCAAGGATGAGGGGCAGAAAGTTGAATTCTATCTGAGAATCTCAAAGTTCTAGTTGAGCATCAGGAAATAACTAGCTTTCAGGGATATTTATTTCTTCATTCATACATCATTATCATGAAAAGAGTGTGTTTGTCTCAACTGCCAAGTCAGAAACCAAAAGATTTCAGATACAGGAGGATGACAAGGAAGAAAGGATTGATAGTATAAAACTTATAAGCTTTAACAAAAAAGGTTATTTTTTATGCCTCCTTTCTGTGATCAACTGTGCATTTGGAACTTTAAGAAAGAGAGAAAATCTTGCAAGACAGGTGAAGAGGACCAAAGAACTCAAAATTGAAGTAGGATTAACTGAGTAAGCATCAGTGAGCTAAGTCCATGGTGTAGATTCGTTAGTCACCTGGAGTAACCAGAACACCCGTATTCCTATTTGATCATAATTATAGTATTGTTGAAAAGTTGGGAGAAAGGAAATTCGGTTGTCGCAGCAGTCCTACAACTAAATTCTATCTAGTTGAGGATTTTTCAGTTTCTTGCATTGTCCATGTCCTGCCAAAATATATGTTACCCTAAATTTTTGGTGTTAATTGGTAGAAGTCACTAGCTCAAGAACCTCTTACCTAAAATTACTTATTTCTCAGTCCATGCTCCAGGTATTGCTGAATGCCACTTTTCTCATCCCAAAGGAAGCAGTTTGATCTCCTTCACTAATTAACTACTCACTTTCCTTGTCCAGAAGGAGTGATGCTCTACTGACTTATAGCCATATTTTTTCATATAAAGGGGAGACATAATTGGTAACACTTAAGGACACAGGTAATTAAACAGCATGGTTGAATACCCAAGTTGCTTAATTTACTAGAAATCATTAATGTATGGCACTGCTTTAATTGCTTATATTTTAAAATTATAAAACTATGGCATTTAGAGTCATTATTTCTGGGTTTTTGTGATTTTTCATCTCCCTGTGTCTTTGACTTTAAATTTAATTGACAGAATAGTTTGTTCTTTGTAATAGATAACCAACTGACATTTTTGTATTTGATTAATTTATTAACTCATTCTTTTGTTCAATAAATATTTATTGGTGAGGCAAGAATTCTAGCTCATTTTGTAACTATCTTTTATAAGACACCATTTTAGATGGGTTTAGAAAATGAAGAGGACAAATTTCCTATTCATAGCTGGAGAGTTGAAGGGAAAATAGGAATTAAGTAGGTACAACATTGTACATATAATTAAGGGGATTTTGACAAAGCACTAGGGAATCACAGAGAAACAATGAACTTTTCCTGACAGCACCTAAGACAGTTTTATTGAATAGATAAAATCTGATTTGACATTGAAGATGAGTAAAAGTTTGTCAGATGGAGGGTTTGGTTACAGCATTCTGTTCAGAGTGTTCAAAGGTAAGCCCATGGTGCAATGAATTCTTAGGGGAGAGGACAAATATGCCCAGAATGTAGGGTGTATGGCAGTAGAATAGACTTTATCTAGACTCTAAAATAATTTATATGTATCATATCTTGTAATTCACACCAGCCAGTGGAATAGCCAAATGTTTAAATGTCACAAATGCTGCCATTCAATGCTGTTACGGAAAATGCCTAATCCATTTCTTTCCAGGGGTCCTGCAAAAGCTTTTCCACAGCCATTATTGTTCTCAACCTATGTACAAACTGGCTGTTCTACTATTGCCAACACAACTAATGCCCAAATTCTGCCCTTCCGTTCCAAGTCCTTGATCTCGGATTTGGAATTATATCCCTTACGTAATTAATCAAACTTTTTTTGACCAACTGCTGAGAATCTGGCATCTAAATAATTGGAGAGAATCCCCTAAAAATTACTTTTTTTCTACTCTATAGTCTTTTGTAACAACATGAATTTAAAGCAAATTTGCCTCAGGTAGTATTAAAATCAAAATTACTTCTTTAAAATTTAAATTTTAATTGTCAAATAAGTGTCTCCAATAGGGGCATGTGCCTTCGATCTCAAGTGTGTTCCTTGCATTTTCAGACTTTTATTCTCACAGTGCAAGTGGTACATTTTTTGCTTTCTCCAAACTTATTGTACATATATTTACTGCCAAAGAAGTGAGCCTTTAATCAATATCTTCTGTTCTTTCATCCCTACTTAGCTATGTGACTTCATTT
The DNA here is from genome assembly GCF_009829155.1 of Mustela erminea. Classification (NCBI taxonomy): domain Eukaryota; kingdom Metazoa; phylum Chordata; class Mammalia; order Carnivora; family Mustelidae; genus Mustela; species Mustela erminea. Next base: position 129,216,295 of record NC_045614.1, read on the forward strand.
ACTAGGAACACTCACAGCCTTTCAGACTGGTTCCTTCCTTAGGAGGTAGAATGACATAATTTAGAATCAGATAGAACAGGACTTCAGTATTGACCCTGCCACTTTCTTGCTTTGTGATTTTGTGCAAGTCATTTAACTTTCTGATCCTGTTTCCTCACCTGTGATGTGGAGATAATGATTCTGCCTTGCAGTGCTTTCGTGAGGATTTAGTAAACAAGCTCTTCGTACAATATTGGCTACTAGTAGACACTCAATAGTGTAGCTCCTGTTTTTGAAATTATGAATATTAGTCTTTGCCTTCTGCTCTTCCAAAAAATCTCCTATTTTGATCTTTTCCATTAATGATCTCTTTCCAATCTCAATTTAACAATTTGTCAAAACAATAAAAAGATTAATTTAAAAAATCAGTTTTAACCTGAATTTGAAATCTATCCTCTCCTTTACGTTAGCTAGGATTCTGATAGGAAAATTAAAAGTACACTGGACATTTTAACAAAGGACTTTGATAGAACTATAGGAACATAGGTATAGATGTTCTGAAAGAGTCAAGAGGGAACTTTGGGGTAAGAAGAGCAGGGAGCAGTTGTCATCCCGGAGAACCTATTGGATTGCTCAAAACCTGGAGTCTTGGGGAAAGGGCCCGAAGAAGCTGGAATTCAGACCTTCTGAGGAAGGACGCTACCCCTGCTGCTCTGTTGGAGGATATCCAATTAGGCTGATCTGAGCCTGCAAGAAGCTGGAGGATGAAGTCAAGTGTTGCTATTGACTTCATTTCCCTCTGGTGCCCTTTACTGTTGGAACCTGACTGAAGAGAAGTATGATTGTCAGAGTCCCATTCCCAGCCCAGCAAATCGTAATCTAGATTGGTTGATTTAGGGCTGAGAGATGATGGATTAATGAATAGTATGGTCAAATACTGCTTACTGAGCATCCATATATATCCTCCTATAGATAGCCAAATTTTAGTATCACCGTAGTGATAACCCTCAGGTCCCGCCTTTCAAGATGGAACTATCCTCTTGCAAATGAAGATATTCTTACCCTCTGTCTTTAAGAAGGGGACACAAAGTCCCAAATATCATGGATCTTCCTGGAATTTAGTAAAAGATAATTCAACAAAAGATAACAATGTTGATCCCGAATCACCATAACCCCCTGTGTAGCCTGTATTGAAGAGACCAGAGGTGATTTCTTTGGTGGGAATGTTTAGGAGCAGAGGGTGCTCTGGAGAATGGTATGGGTACTTCTTCTACACCCAGACCTATCAGGGGTTGTGCAAACAGCCCCTCTGATTCAGACCTATTTGTTATTACTGCCAGTGCTGGATTGGAGATGTTTTAGAAGACCTCAGTTTATGTACTAGTAGTCTGAATTCCTGTGTTTGAATCTTGTGGGTTGGTTGAAACAATCCTGCACTGGCAGCCTGCAAAGAGAGAGCTCCCCAGTGGACTTTTTTACCTGACAGCTAAGAATGGTGTTTGCATTTGTAAATGGTTACATTTAAATGGTCACATAGGTAACTATGTGATATTTTTTATTTTCCCTTCCCACCTTCAAAGCCTAAAATATTTATTACTGACCTTTACAGAAAAAGTTTGCTAACCTCTGGTGGGCCTTTCTGAGAGAATGTAACAAAGAAAGGTAAAGGTCTTCCGACTATCCATCCCACCTCCAAAACTAAGCAAACCAATAAAACAATGATTCTTCTCTAACACTTAAAGAACCAAATGACCTCTGAAAATGAACTGCCTATTGACGCAAAGTATTGTTAAATATCAAAAAAGCAAAATGTGAATACAACTTGATAACGGAAATTTAGAAACCTTTTTGGAATGATCTGGGTTGGTCTCCAATGGTTTTTACAGTTTAAGAATCAGTAACATGCTTTAAATCAGATGATAAATTGTCTAGATGATGGCATGTTTCTGGCTGAAACATCTCAACTGACTCAAATATGTAGACTGGGGAAATAAAGATTTTGATAGAATTTTGGTAATTTATATGCAAAACAGTTTTTATCTTTAGGGAGAATAAGAAGAAAGTAGATGGTTTTGATTTTGTTTCATGTATGAAATACTTTAGGAGTTACATAAAATTGTAAGATGGATCTGATGACTCCTCTAGTCTCTGCACTTGTAATATTGGAAGATTTTAAGTAAATATCAAAAATAATTAAATTATTTACTCGGGAGAGATATTTAGTATGCTGGGACAATTGATGAATAATGAATCACATTTCTTCCCTTCTCTCACATAATAAAAAAAGAGGTGTGGGGAAGTGAACATTCTGTTCTAAAGGGATAAACATTAGTCTTAAATCCTCTTTTAGTTACTATATAGCTATAAAAGAGCCCATTATTCTTGATGATTTTATGTCATCAATTATAAAATTGGTTAATTGGGGGAGGCAGCTGGAAGGTTGGCCAGTGAAGGGTTGGTCCATTCCGTTGAAAGTTTTTATCAATATCAAATGAAATAATGCACATGAAATTATTTTTGAAATATACACTATGACAGCAGGTCAACATTATCTAAGAGGAATAAGATACTTATTTCAATTAAAATGATACATTTAAAAAACAGTAACATACCTGTCATGGTAAATGTAAAGTTAAAAAATTTGATAGAAAGTTTTCTTTAAAACTATAAAATATTTTATATAGGTAGGATGTAAAAACAATCTTTATAAAGGATTAATTTTTTTCTCCATTTTTCAAGCAAAATGCAACTGTAATTTCTTAAATAAAATGATATTCAAGCTGTGAAAATAAGCCCAAACCTAAACTTTAACTCTGCTCAAAAGTAAATGACTGTAATAAAGATGCTTTTATTTAGCACAAAAAGTATTTGAAATTTGGGGTTGGTGAAATGATGAGGAGTATAGCTGAGCAGCAGAATACATTGCATGTAAGGTTCATATAATACGTCCCAAAAAAGTAGATAAACTGTTTGCACAAAATAACAGACTAAAACGTGTAAAACAGTGAAGAAATGAGTAGCTCAGTTTAACACTAATTGATGCCTTTTAGATAAAATGTCTGTCTCAAAGCATACTTTTTATTTATCTTTAATTTAGATAACTTTTTAACTTGAATATTTTTTGAAGAAATATGCTGTTATACACTTGGAAGAAAATCTAAGAGTTTTAGGGAAGAAAATCAAGTAGCTTTAAGGTTACTATTATTAGGGATGATGCAGGTGTTAAACAGAAGACTGCTTCATTTCTTTAACCGTATGGTGACAAGGATATAGATTTACAAATATCATTTGTTTAAGTGGCCTTTCACAGCATAAGACAACATGGGGAAGATGGGTGGCAAGAAAGATGTACCATTCTAAGGAAATAATAAATGAAGAGAAAGAGGTTTTTACTGCTGGGGCATATCTAAGTCAAAAGAGAGAGGTTTTCTTTCTTTCTTTCTTTCTTTCTTTCTTTCTTTCTTTCTTTCTTTCTTTCTTTCTTTTTTTTAAATTATGGAAATATGCAAATCCAAATTAGTAGATTTGAGAATTTCCAGATTACTATAGTCCTATTGTTTCTCCCACTGGCTACTTTACATTTCAGAGTAAATAAATCAGGGCTTGCAGTACTTAGCTTGTATTATCACTGCAAATTAATTATTAGGTAAGAGTAGGAAGCTCACATTTCCTCAAAGGTGCAAGGGAGGACTGAGACACTTGTGGATGGGGGATAGTGAAATACAGGTGAAAAGTATTGACCAATCGGTTAGGTAATATTTTTTGAAATCATACAAATTTTAGCTTTGCATTTCGATCATAACAGCTATCAATGCAAAATTTTACACACATAGGAAAACAAATCATTCCCAAATGTCACATTGCTAATTTTACTAGATGAAGAAAGGCTTGTGTTAAAGAACATTGGACTTCAACTCGTAGCCCTGACTTTCTGTTGAACAATTTTCTTTGTAAGCCAGTGACCTCATGTTTGGAAAGTCTTCTCTCACTGAGGTGTCTTATCTAGAGCAATAAGTAAATGGTCATAAATCCACATGTCAAGTTTAATTTTATCTGGACAGATACAAAATTTCTTCAGCATTTACAAGTTCTATAGATTTCTACTTGGGGATAAATAGACACAGCTTTATCATTCTGTGTATCAGCTAGCCAGAAACTTTATTTTAAGCTTGGGGAAGTTCACATAATTGTCTACTTCTAGTATCTAACTAACACAATGGAGCAATGTGCCAAAAACCTCATGATTTTTCAATGTCTCTGATGAGATCTGATTCAATGATTTACCTTGCAATGAAGATCTTGTAAAATAACTATTAAGAAAATGAGTCTTTGAATCAGTTCCTGTCTGTTGTTTTGAACAGACTCTCCTTTCTCTCTTCACAGTAACGTTGCTGATCAAAGTTAAATGATACAGTTCTGTGTGGTGAGGAAAAACTTCATATTACAACTTCTAGACAAAACCTAAAAAGATGATTTTGTGTAGGCCCTGCTTCTGATAAAGCTGAATCCTTTTGAAGCAGTGGATACATTTCTTTCAGGAATATTGGTAGAGTCTTTGGTACTAAAGCATGAAATGGAGAAATAATGAAGTAAGAATCTTCTTTCTTGACCAACTCAGAAAAGCCAGATGGTGAAGGGACTTTATCTTCACAGGGAACTGGGATTTTTTTTTTTCCCCAACCAAATTTGCTAAAACACACAAACAAAAATTATAATTTCAAAGAAATTTGACAGTCTTTGAAATTTCAGAAAGGAGTTCCTAAAATAGGGTTTTTGTGAGGTCATTCACAGCACATAAGGCACTAAACCCAGAAGTGGCTAGGTGGAGAGAGATCAGTAGTTCCAAGTTTTTGCCCACTGCCCAGAGTGACAGAATTGCCAAATCCCTTGATACCTGGCTTCCATGTTGTGGATTGAAACTTCAGAGATAATGTAAGTAGATAACAATATTATATAAGCTGCTCTTTATTTTCCTTTGCTCAAAGCCACAAACAAACTCAACCTTTCCTGGGATACATAAATTAATATCCGTTGTTATTTCTTTTGTTTAATAATAGAACAAGCAATGTAATAGGACACTGAAAGGAGGATGCTTTGTTCTCAGATAAATTAAGGGGTGAAGTTCTAGGCTGTTTAATGTGGGACTTCACAGTATCTGATGCACTTGATGTAAAATGGCTCTTCATTTTCTTTATGCTTCATTGGCAAGGAACTTGACATTCAAAAAGTAGTTTTAAGGAAAATGCAAAAAGAAGAAACAATAGAGAAATTATAAAATGTTTATTATTTGAAGGAAATTTATTAATTATATCATTAAATACAAATGTTTTGAAATCCTCTGTTGAAAGGCAGAAACTGACAGATTGGGTTGGAAAATAAAACCCACCTATGTACTTCATACAGGATATACACTTAGACAAAATTTAAAAAACAACTGAAAAACCACTTAAAAGAAGCAATCAAATTTCTGTGTGCTTTTAAGTTTATTGATTAAAGAAAAGCTAATAATATACAAGTTTTGTCCTACTTTTTTCTTCTGCAGTGGTAGTTATTTTTATTGTCATTGACTTGATGTTTTCTAACTAAAGCAAGGTACAATGTCAAGGTATTTCTAGATGAATTCCTAGCAAGTGAAAACTCTTAAGTAATATAAATTGGTGAAAACAATGATTGCATATTATTACCATGTATGTGGCCAGATATTTATATGGAGTAAAACAATAATTTTTATAACACAATTTTACACACATTTTAGAATCATTTTATTTAAAGCAGCAAAAAAATCTAAGAATTAAAAAAAATAAATTTTTAGTGGGTGAGGGAGCAGGGGTAGAGGCAGAGGAAAAGAGATAATTTTAAGCAGGCTCCATGCCTAGTGCCAAGCCTGAGACAAGGCTCAATTTCTAGACCCTGAGATCATGACCTGAGTTAAAATCAAGAGTTGGGTGCTTAACCAACTGAGTTACCCAAGTGTCCCAAGGGAAAAAAAAATATGGCCAGTTTTGAATGACATCCATGTAGACCTATCAATTCTTTTCTTTTCTTTTTCTTTTTTTTTTTTTTTAAGAATTTATTCATGTGAGAGAGAGTGAGCAATGAGAGAATGAGTCAGGGGGAGGGGCAGAGAAAGAAGCAGACTCCCTGTGGATCAGGGAACCCAATGTGTGACTCCATCCTAGGACCTTGGGATCATGACCTGAGCCAACGGCAGACTCTTAACCAATTGAGCCACCCAGGGCCCCTGAGACCCATCAATTCCTATTTTACTTGCTGGTATTTTAAATTAGCTTTCTGTGAATATTTTCACATATTATACATTTTTTCTTAAATAGTAGATGCTAGATAACTTTTGAATGAAGGGACTATGGTAGAATATTATTTTAAATTGGGATGTTTTATTTCCTTTCCATGGGAAATTTGCTCTCTCTGTAGCATGGAGTAAGAATTCAGTATATAATTTTAATTGATTAATTTATTCAAACATGAAAAGCCAATTCACTGAATATTTGCTAAGGATCTAATTTTCTATGTATTTTTGGAAACATGTAATATCACCAGTAATATTTGAAACTTTTTAACAATAAATATGTTGAGGTAATTTTAGTCTTTCAGAAAAGTTGCAAAAATAATACAGAGAATTCTCATATACTTTCACCCAGCTTGACCACATGTTAACATCTTATTATAACCATAGAAAATTTGTCAAAACTAGGAAATTAACCCTGGCATACTATTATTAACTAAAACATAGAAGTTATTCAGATTTTACTCATCTTTCTACTAATGTCCCTTTTCTTTTTTCTTTTTTTAAAATTATGTTATATTAGTCATCATATAGTACATCATTAGTTTTTGATGTAGTGTACCAAGATTCATTGTTCATGTATAAAACCGAGTGCTCTATGCAATACCTGCCCTCCTTAATGCTCACCCATCCCCCCACCCCCCTCCCATATAAAACCCTCAGTTTGTTTCTTAGAGTCCACAGTATTTCATGGTTTATCTCTCCCTTCAATTTTCCCTCTTTCACTTTTCCTTTCCTTCTCCTAATGTCCTCCATGTTGTTCCTTATGTTTCACAAGTAAGTGAAACCATATGATAATTGAGTCTCTCTCCTTGACTTATTTCACTCAGCATAATCTCTTCCAGTCCCATCCATGTTGATACAAAAGTTGGATATTTATCCCTTCTGATGGCTGAGTAATATTTCATTGTATATATATGGACCACATCTTCTTTATCCATTTGTCTGTTGAAGGGCATGTAGGCTCTGTCTATAGTTTGACTCTTGCGGACACTGCTGATGTGAACATTGGGGTACATATGGCCCTTCTTTTCACTACACATGTATCTTTGGAGTAAATAACCAGCAGTGCAACTGCCAGGTCATAGGGTAGCTCTATTTTTAATTTTTTTGAGGAAACTAGACACTGTTTTCCAAAGTGTCTGCACCAACTTGCTTTCCCACCAACAGTGTTAAGAGGGCTCCCCTTTCTCCACATCCTCTCCAACATTTGTTGTTTCTTGTCTTGTTAATTTTTGCCATTCTGACTAGTGTAAGGTAGTATCTGAATGTGGTTTTGATTTGAATTTCTCTGATGGCTAGTGATGATGAACATTTTCTGTAGCAGGATCAGTTCAGGATCTCACACTGAATTTAATTGCCATATCTCATCAGTCTTTTCCAATTCATGATAGTTCCTCAGTTTTTTCTGTCTTTCATGACCTTGACACTTTTGAAAAATACTTGTAAGTTATTTTATAGAATGTTTCTCAATTTGGGTTGTTTTATGTTTTCTTATAGCTATACTGAATTTATATTATTAGGATATTATGGAGGTAAGGTGCTTGTCTCATTATATTATGCTAGAAGGCATATGATGTCAGAATATCTTCATGCTTGTGATGTTACATTTCATTTTTGACTAACGTCGTGCCTACCAAGAGTCTATGCCATAAACTTCTTAATTTTCTCTTTGGAATTACTAAATATATTAGGAGAGATATTTTGGAACCCTACAAATACCCTTTTACTGGATAAACTCTTGACTACTCATTTTAGCATTTATCAGTGTTTATAGTTTGTGATAATTATTCTTTGCTATATTTCTGGATATCTATTTCCCTCATTTTTTCTATATTTACTAACTGGAATTCTTCTGTAGGGAAGGGTTGCCACTTGTCTTCCCTTTATTTGTCTGTTATTTGTATATATCAGTATGGGCTCATTCCTTAAAAAAAAAAAAGTCTTATTTTGTTGTTTAAGTTGAAACTTTGATCATTGTGGTGAGTTCTTTCAGAGTTCTTTCAGATGGGTTCTATGCTTCTTTATTCCTTCCTTTCTTTCATTTTAGAACTTTCTGATTTTCTGGTCCTATAAAATGTTCTAGGACCTAAAATCAACCCATTCCTTATGAGCGCTGACTCTTTTTATTGGAAAATGGTATTTAGAATCTAAGATCTAGTTGCAAAATCTAATTTAAAATTTTAAATTTATGTACAAGATGAGCCCATCTTAGATATGCTATTCAATGAGTTTTGACAAATATTCATAGTTTTTAGCCATTACTCAAGTCGATATTTAGACCGTTTCCATTACTTTCTCCAAACATACTTCTTCCAACTTTAAGACCATCTTCCCTATTCTTCACCAGTCCTTAGACAACTGTTTCTGTGCTTTCTGTTGCTGTAGATTAGTTTGCATTTTCTAGACTTTCATATAAGTAGAATCATACAATATGTATTCTTTTGCATCTAGATACACTCAGCTCAATGGTTTTAGAATTTGTCATATTAGAAGCATGTATCAGTACCTTTTTAAAATTCTTGGGTGATATTCTGTTGCAGGAACAGTCTCCTGTTTGCTTATTCACATATCTATCAGTGTGCCTTGAGACTACTCTTTATTAAAAATAAAGATACTATAAATATTAGCATATAGGTCTTATTATAGATATAATTGTATTTTTCTTGGATAACTTTTAGGGCTGAAATTCCTGGATCATAGGAGAGTATTTGTTTAACTCTTTTAAAGGACTTTACATATATTTTCCAATATGGTTGTGGCATTTTATACCCCAACCAAAAATACATGAGATGGGAAAAAAATTTTTGTTTTTATAAAAAATTTAATCACATTTTATTATGAAGGTGAGCTAACCTTTGGCATTTTATAAAACAAAATAAACAAGTATTATATTGCTTATTTATTACAATGTCTTATTTGCTGTATTATATTCAGAAAGTTTAATATAGTGCATAAAAAGTGATTAAAGAGAGTTGATTTATATTTGTTGTTGTTGTTGTAGTTGTTGTTTTGTCAGACTCACATGCATATTGAGGCCTTTCTATCTTCACTGGAAATTAAGGTGTTATATCCTGAGACAATGAGTAAAAATATGGACAAAGCACAAAAAATAGAATTACCAATTTGACACCCTGTGGTAGTATCTGATACTGACAAAGAACATCAGATTTTCTACTTTAGGAAATTCTCATCAGTATTTCTGTTTTTTCATTTATAAAAATGAAAATTTTTATAAATTTTTATAAATTTTATAAATTTCATTTATAAAAATGAAAATTTACAATTTGTGGGGTATGCTTCTATGGGCTTTGAAAAAAATACATAGAACTTCATATTTTGCTTCACAGCATACTTCAAAACAGTTCCATTACTTCCAAATTGCCCCATGTCCTTTGTAGTCAACCCCTCCTTCTGCTCCCAGTCCCTGATGATCACTTGTCTGTTTCCATCCCCATAGTTTTGCCTTGTTTATATTTCTTATCCATGAAATTCATTCTCTATCCAGATAAAATTATTTAGATAATTATCGGTAAATGTTTCTTATGCTTTTGTTTCAAAACTTTAAGGAATCATCACTTCTTAATACTCAAATTTCACTGGTGTCATTTAAATTTAGAGTTCTCTCTAGTTTTCATTTTATGACATCTGACATTTACCATACCACCTGTGGGCACAAGTACACTTTAAAGTATTTATTGAATTCTATTAAACACACCCTGACTGCTTTCAGAATGGCCCAAGTAGGTTGAACTTTGCTTTTTATGTGAAAATATACAATAACTTAGGGGTCAGTCAAATAAATATGCTGAGTAGTTCTGGATTTTAAAAAAATGTCCCTGAGGCATTTTAAAATCTGTGATTTTGGTGGTAGAGAAGAATAAGGTCTATATGAAATGGAAACTTTCTTTAGTGAGATTAATTTAGATGAATATATCACATGGATACAAAATGGCAGGCAGGACAAGTTGAAAATTCTGAAGAAGACATTTTGAAGATTGTTTATAAAAATAAAATTAAACAAAAAAAAATTGTCCAAGTGTTAGTTACTAGAACTGAGGCATTCATTAAGATCAATCAGTCTGATTATGTATTTTAAATTTAATGTAAAATATAGACGGATTAAATTTAATGTAAAATATAGACTGATTTCATGCTTATCAGTTTGACATAACTAAACTGATTTTTTTTATAAATTAATTTATTTATTTTCAGAAAAACAGTATTCATTATTTTTTCACCACACCCAGTGCTCCATGCAATCCGTGCCCTCCATAATACCCACCACCCGGTACCCCAACCTCCCACCCCACCGCCACTTCAAACCCCTCAGATTGTTTTTTGGAGTGCATAGTCTCTCATGGTTCACCTCCCCTTCCAATTTCTCCCAACTCCATTCTCCTCTCTAACACCCCCTGTCCTCCATGCATTTTGTTATGCTCCACAAATAAGTGAGACCATATGATAGTTGACTCTCTCTGCTTGACTTATTTCACTCAGCATAATCTCTTCCAGTCCCGTCCATGTTGCTACAAAAGTTGGGTATTCATCCTTTCTGATGGAGGCATAATACTCCATAGTGTATATGGACCACATCTTCCTTATCCATTCGTCTGTTGAAGGGCATCTTGGTTCTTTCCACAGTTTGGCAACCGTGGCCATTGCTGTTATACACATTGGGTTACAGATGGCCCTTCTTTTCACTACATCTCTATCTTTGGGGTAAATACCCAGTAGTGCAATTGCAGGGTCATAGGGAAGTTCTATTTTTAATTTCTTGAGGAATCTCCACACTGTTCTCCAAAGTGGCTGCACCAACTTGCATTCCCACCAACAGTGTAAGAGGGTTCCCCTTTCTCCACATCCTCTCCAACACATGTTGTTTCCTGTTCTGTTAATTTTGGCCATTCTAACTGGTGTAAGGTGATATCTCAATGTGGTTTTAATTTGAATCTCCCTGAGGGCTAGTGATGATGAACATTTTTTCATGTGTCTGATAGCCATTTGTATGTCTTGATTGGAGACGTGTCTGTTCATATCTTCTGCCCATTTTTTGATATGATTTCCTGTTTTGTGTGTGTTGAGTTTGAGGAGTTCATTATAGATCCTGGATATCAACCTTTTGTCTGTACTGTCATTTACAAATATCTTCTCCCATTCCGTGGGTTGCCTCTTTGTTTTTTTGACTGTTTCCTTTGCTGTGCAGAAGCTTTTGATTTTGATGAAATCCCAAAAGTTTATTTTCGCGTTTGTTTCCTTTGCCTTTGGAGACATATCTTGAAAGAAGTTGCTGTGGCTGATATCGAAGAGATTACTTCCTATGTTCTCCTCTAGGATTCTGATGGATTCCTGTCTCACGTTGAGATCTTTTATCCATTTTGAGTTTATCTTTGTGTATGGTGTAAGAGAATGGTTGAGTTTCATTCTTCTACTTATAGCTGTCCAGTTTTCCCAGCACCATTTATTGAAGAGACTTTCTTTTTTTTTTTTTTTTAAGATTTTATTTATTTATTTGACAGAGAGAGATCACAAGTAGGCAGAGAAGCAGGCAGAGAGAGAGAGAGGAGGAAGCAGGCTCCCTGCTGAGCAGAGAGCCTGATGTGGAACTCGATCCCAGGACCCTGAGATCATGACCTGAGCTGAAGGCAGTGGCTCAACCCACTGAGCCACCCAGGCGCCCCAAAGAGACTGTCTTTCTTCCACTGTATATTTTTTCCTGTTTTGTCGAAGATTAATTGACCATAGAGTTGAGAGTCCATATCTTGGCTCTCTACTCTGTTCCACTGGTCTATGTGTCTGCTTTTATGCCAGTACCATGCTGTCTTGGTGATCACAGCTTTGTAATAAAACTTGAAATCAGGTAACGTGATAAACTGATTTTTTAATTGAATCTCAGGCTCAGTTCACTGTCCAAATGTATACAAGATTCTGTTCTAGGTAATAGGACATTAATTGGACATTAATTTGAGCTGATAATTTCCTTCTTTGTAATAACAGAAAGCAAAACATGTTCAAGAGTCAATTTCTGTTTTTTTCTTTCTCTAAACATGTTTAGGGAATCCTTAAATATGTATGGGTGTGTTGAAATGTTATTTTTTTTTTAAGATTAAAAAAAAAACTTATTTGATAGAGCAAGCACAAGTGGGGAGAGGGGCAGAGGAAAGGGGAAAGGGACAAACTCCCTGCTTAGTGGGAAGCCTGAAGTGGGGTTCCTCTTAAGACTCTGAGATCATGACCTGAGTGAAGTCAGATGCTTAACTGACTGAGCCACCCAGACACCCCTGAGATGTTATTTTGTTAAAATAAAATAGCATAGTTTCTTTGAAAAAAAATAAATTGGAGAAAAAAAAAGTTAGATTCAGATGTTCGAGGTATTGTCCTTTTGAGATAATTTAAACAAATTTTCTGCACTATGGAACTACAACAGAAGTCAATACTAGTGTATGGATGTGTATTTCCATATTTAGTTTGAAAATTCTGGCATCCTGTGATTCAGAATACCAATTACTAGAAACCTGAGAAAGCAATTTTTTTCTTTCTTTTTTTTTTTTTTTTTCCTGGAAAGGAAGGCTATTCAAAAAATTTCAAGACAGATATCCAAAGGACAGTCTAGCTTTGAAGTATATAGATGTGTGAAACTATAAAATCAATTTGCTACCCTAGTATTTTATTTATAGTGAAGTGTGAATAAGAGTCAGATTGTTGATTTCTTGTTTAACTGATAGACAGAATTACTAATGCAACTGTGCAAAATTTAGTTTCTGAGAGAAAGGGAGGGAAAATAATAGCTGGGGAACAATTGATTCAGTGATTGTTTGGAGTGGTATCCTACTTTTTTTTTCTGCATCTGTAGCCTCTACTTCTCATAGGCAACACAGTTCTAATGAATCTGTAAGTGTTGCATGAAAAAGAAGAAATAAGTTGGAGACTTAGCTGGGAATGTGAAAATATTAATAACAGTCAAAGCATTTCATCTTTTAAAATTTTTCTTCTGTCAATTTTTGCTTTCCCATTCTCCTGGAAAAGTGATGTTGGGTTTTTAAAATTATATAAACAGTTATTTTCATATATAAATTTTTTTATCATCTCATTCCATCTCTACATCTTTTCTATTATGTTGTTCATTGATAAATACTTGTATATAGCAATAGTTTTTCTTAAATTTCTATTTTCTTGTTTCTTTTGGTTTCTGTGTAAATCTAGTGGTGCACAAATCTTAGATCAAATTCAAATTCCTGACGTTCTCCTTGCTGACCTTACTTTGAGGTGATAATTCTCCTCTATAATTTCTTACAGCAGTATTTATCTGTATATTTCAAATGACATCTTTGCTACATTTGTTCTGAATGGTTAAGTATTTTGTTCAACTCTTATTGTATTCCATGTTGTCTTAATGATGGATCATGTCTATATCTCAGTGATATCTTATACAGTGCTTTGGCATGGTAAGTGCTCTGTATATAGTACCTAGTTTCATTTATCATTTTCTTGAGCATACGTCTCTGAGTTTAGTTGTTCAATTCATTGGATATTTACTTTGAAAATATTATAGATGTCTATAATTTAAAAAATAACATCCCATTTTTAGTTCTCTAAGCTCCTTTAGTGAAGAAAAATATTTTGATATTGTAATATTTACCTTCCTGTTAATAAAATTGGATGAACTGATTACCTGTATAATTTTCTGTTGGACATTATATTTCCTGTAGCATAAAAATGACTATCTCTTCATTTTTTTTTCTTATATACAGGCAACTTCTAGAAGCTTGGAACAGTAAGAGGAGGGTTATCATTAATAAAATTGTGGGTAAGTTGTTTGTCCAAAAAAGATTATGGGTGCAGGGGTATACTGAAAGTATTCTTGGTGTTCAGCATAATTAAATTAAATTCCCTGTAGAGATTATAGAAGTATCTGTAAAATAAAAGGACAATTGAAATGAGGGAATTAAAGATGATATACTATTTTTAGTATATTTTGAATAAAATTCTAGAAAGCAAACACAATGGACTTAGAACATAAAAAATAGATTTCTTTTTACTTATATAGGAGGGGAAATTATGACTGAAGCTCATGTCTGATCTTTAAAACAAATGTTTACTGGCAAAATAGATTACATCGGGGGCTGTGTCTGCCAAGACCAAACTTTTAGAATAAAAATTAGGGATGTGGGGAAGACTATTCAAACTTGTTGGTTTAATAAAGAAAATAAAGACAATCAGATTCTTTTTTAAAACTACAAATCAAAATACTGATAAGCATTTTTTCCTTCTTTTTAAAATTTGTTATTTTTGTTAGCATATAATGTATTATTTGCCCCAGGGGTACAGGTCTATGAATCATCAGGCTTACACATTTCTAGCACTCACCATAGCACATGCCCTCCCCAATGTCCATCACCCAGCACCCTGTCACACCCCGCAACCAAACATTAACTCTCAGTTTCTTTTGTGAGATTAAGATTCTCTTATGGATTGTCTCCCAGTCCCATCTTGTTTCATTTTTTCCTTCCCTACCCTCCACAACCTCCCACCCTGCCTCTCAAATTCCTCATATCAGAGAGATCATGTGATAATTGTCTTTCTCTGACTTATTTCGCTCAACATAATACCCTCTAGTTCCATCCATGTCGTTGCAGATGGCAAGATTTCATTTCTTTTGATGGCTGCATAGTATTCCATTGTATACATATACCACATCATCTTTATCCATTCATCTGTTGATGGACATCTAAATTCTTTCCATAGTTTGGCTATTGTGCACATTGCTGTTATAAACCCTTCAGATCACAGCATTTGTATCTTTAGGGTAAATACTCAGTAGTGTGATTACTGGGTCGAGGCGTAGCTCTATTTTTGAATTCTTGAGGAGGCTCCATACTGTTTTCCAGAGTGGCTGTACCAGCTTGCATTCTAACCAACAGTGTAGGAGGGTTCACCTTCCTCCACACCCTTGCCAACATCTATCCTATCCTGACTTGTTAATTTTAGCCATTCTGACTGGTGTGAGGTGGTATCTCATTGTGGTTTTGATTTTTTTTTTTTTCATGTGTCTGTTGGCCATCTGGATGTCTTCTTTGCAGAGATGTCCATTCATGTCCTCTGCCCATTTATTGATTGGATTATTTGTTCTTTGGGTGTTGAGTTTAAGTACTAGCCCTTTATCTGATATATCATTTGCAAATATCTTCTCCCATTCTGTCAGTGGTCTTTTGATTTTGTTGACTGTTTCCTTTGGTGTGCAAAAGCTTTTGATCTTAATGAAGTCCCAATAGTTCATTCTTGCCTTTGCTTCCCTTGCCTTTGGCAATGTTTCTAGGAAGACGTTGCTGTGGCTGAGGTCGAAGAGGTTGCTGCCTGTGTTCTCCTCAAGGACTTTGATGGGTTCCTATCTCACAATGAGGTCTTTCATCCATTTTGAGTCCATTTTTCTGTGTGGTTTAAGGAAATGGTCCAGTTTCTTCTGTATGTGGCTATCCAATTTTCCTAACATCATTTGTTGAAGAGAATGCCTTTTTCCCATTGGACATTCTTTCCTGCTTCATCGAAGATTAGTTGGCCATAGGGTTGAAGGTCTATTTCTGGGTTCTCTATTCTGTTCCCTTAATCTATGTGTCTGTTTTTGTGCCAGTACCATACTGTCTTGACGATGACAGCTTTATAACAGAGCTTGAAGTCTGGAGTTGTGATGCCACCAACAATGGCTTTCTTTTTCAATATTCCTCTGGCTATTCAAGTCTTTTGGGTTCCATATAAATTTTAGGATTATTTGTTCCATTTCTTTGAAAAAAATTGATGGTATTTTTTTTAAAGGTTTTATTTATTTATTTGACAGAGAGAGATCACAAGTAGACAGAGAGGCACGCAGAGGGGCAGGAGAAGCAGGCTCCCTGCTGAGCAGAGAGCCCAATGTGGGGCTCGATCCAGGACCCTGAGATCATGACCTGTGCTGAAGGCACAGGCTTTAACCCTATGAACCACCCAGGTGCCCCAAATTGATGGTATTTTGATAGGGATTGCATTAAGTGTATAGGTTGTTTTAGGTAGCATAGACATTTTCACAATATTTGTTCTTCCAATCCATAAGCATGGAACATTTTTCCATTTCTTTGTGTCTTCCTTAGTTTCTTTCATGAGTACTTTATAAGATTCTTTGCCTCTTTGGTTTGGTTTATTCCTATCTATGGTTTTGGGTGCAATTGTAAATGGGATTGGCTCCTTAATTTCTCTTTCTTCTGTCTTGCTGTTGGTGTAGAGAAATGCAACTTATTTCTGTGCATCGATTTTATATCCTGACACTTTACTGAATTCCTATATGTGTTCTAGCAGTTTTGGGGTGGTCTTGAGTTTTCCACATAGAGTATCATATCATCTGCAAAGAGTGAGAGTTTAGCTTCTTCTTAGCCAATTTGAATGCTTTTTATTTCTTTTGTTGTCTGATTGCTGAGGCTAGGACTTCTAGTACTATGTTGAATAGCAGTGGCATTAGTGGACATCTCTGCCATGTTCCTGACTTTAGGGGAAATGCTCTCAGTTTTTCTCCTTTGAGAATGATGTTTGCTGTGGGTTTTTCATATATGGCTTCGGTGATATTGAGTTATGAACCCTCTATCCCTACACTGTGAAGAAAGGATGCTATACTTTCAGCATCTACTGAGAGTATCCATATGGTTCTTGTTCTTTCTTTTATTAATGTATTATATCACATTGATTGATTTGCAGATGTTGAACCAGGCTTGTAGTCCAGGAATAAATCCCACTTGGTCATGGTGAATAATCCTTTTAATGTACTGTTGGATCCTATTGGCTAGTATTTTGGTGAGGATTTTCACATCGCATCTGTGTTCATCAAGGATATTCATCTGTAATTCTCCTTTTTGATGGGGTCTTTGTCTGGTTTTGGGATCAAGGTAATGGTGGCCTCATAATGGTGGCCTCATAAAAAAGTTTTCATTCCATTTCTATTTTTTGGAACAGTTTCAGGAGAACAGGTATTAATTCTGCTTTAAAGTTTGGTAGAATTCCCCTGGGAAGCCAGTTGGCCCTGGGCTCTTGTTTGTTGGGAAATTTTTGGTGCCTGCTTCAATCTCTTTACTGGTTATGGGTCTGTTCAGGTTTTCTATTTCTTCCTGGTTCAGTTGTGGTAGTTTATATGTCTCTAGGGATGCATACATTTCTTCCACATTGTCAAATTTGCTGGCATATGGTTGCTCATAATTTGTTCTTATAATTGTATGTATTTCTTTGCAGTTGATTGTGATCTCTCCTCTTTTATTCATGATTTTATTAATTTGGGTCATTTCTCTTTTCTTTTTGGTAAGTTTGGCTAGGAGCTTATCAATCTTATTAATTCTCCTGAAGAACCAGCTCCTAGTTTCATTGATTTGTTCTATTGTTCTTTTGGTTTCTATTTCATTGATTTCTGCGGTGATCTTTATTAGTATAGGGTTAGGTTATATACTTGAGACCTTTCTTGTTTCTTGAGAAAGATTTGTATTGCTATATACTTTCCTCTCAGGACTGCCTTTGCTATGTCCCAAAGATTTTGAACAGCTATGTTTTCATCTTTAATTATTTCCATGAATTTTTTCAATTATTCTTTAATTTCCTGATTGACCCATTCATTCTTTAGCCTCCATGTATTTGAGTTCTATCCAACTTTTCTCTTGTGATTGAGTTCTAGTTTCAGAGCATTGTGGTCTGAAAATATGCAGGGAATGATCCCAATCTTTTGTTACTGGTTGAGACCTGATTTGCGACCCAGGATGTGACCTATTCTGGAGAATGTTCCATGTGCACTAGAGAAGAATGTGTATTCTGTTGCTTTGGGATGGAATGTTCTAAATGTATCTGTGATATCCATCTGGTCTAGTGTGTCATTTAAAGCCTTTATTTCCTCACTGATCTTTTTTTTTTTTTTTTGTAAAGATTTTGTAAAGAGGCAGGCAGAGAGTGAGAGAGGAGGAAGCAGGCTCCCTTCCTCCCCCAAGGAAGTGAGCCGCCCTTGGGAAAATGCTTCTCTGCGCAGAGTCATGGATGCTCCCTAGCCAAGCTCCTGCATCTTTTCTGTATGGAAAAGGCCCTTGTTCGGACCGGGACAGCATCAGGCTTGACCACGAAAAGCCAAGATTAGAACGTGGAGGTAGAAGACATCTCACCGAAAGCATCCAAGAAGTCCTTTATAAGAAATACTGCCAGAGGCTTTATGGTCCAACAAGATGGAGTTTGAATGACTTAAGTTATTGGCTTTCAGACTGAATGCACTTTTATGAATATGCTGACTTCCCCCTGCACTACATGAAGTGATGTACAGCTATTCTCGACATACTTTCTGTCACCACCACTCTTCTTTGTCTTCAGCTCATTCCCAGAGCATCAGGATGACATTAAGTGACAACTTCTGTAGTATTCCCACTACACAGGGAACTGCTCTTGCATCTTTCAATGGATCCCTTCAGAAGGACAATTCACAAGATTTTGGGCAGACACAAGAGAAATGAGGGAGCTTAGAAGGATGAGATCCCAATGACCACACAGAGGATCAACTCTTTCCAGCAAATACCACTGACTCAGTCTCAACTACTGAACAGTTTCCCTGGTCTTAGGGATGTGAATGGGACCCAAAGGCAACCCTGGTATCTTGTGCCTCACCTCATCTCCTTATGACATTCAAATAAATAGTAATCAATAGGCAATTAAAAAAAATTGCTCTCTGCTGAGCAGAGAGCCCAATGTGGGGCTCGATCCTAGGACCCTGGGACCACAACCTGAGCTGAAGGCAGAGGCTTTAACCCACTGAGCCACCCAGGCATCCCCTCACTGATCTTTTGCTTGGATTATCTGTCCATTTCAGTGAGGGGGGTATTAAATTCCCCTAATATTATTGTATTTTCAATCTGCTTCTTTGATTTTGTTATTAATTGGTTTATATAATTGGCTGCCCCCATGTTAAGGGCATAGATATTTAAAATTGTTACATCTTCTTGTTGGACAGACCCTCTAAGTTTGATGTAATGTCCTTGCTCATCTCTTATTACAGCCTTTGGCTTAAAATCTAATTTGTTTGATATAAAGATTCCTATCCCAGATTTCTTTTGATGTCCATTAGGATGGTAAATTGTTTTCCACCCCCTCACTTTAAATCTGGAGGTATCTTTGGGTCTAAAATTAGTTTCTCCTGTACAGCATATTGATGATCTTGTTTTGTTTGTTTGTTTTATCCATTCTGATACCCTGTATCTTTTGATTGGGGGCATTTAGCCTATTTATATTCAGGATAACTATTGAAAGATATGAATTTAGTGCCATTGTATTGCCTGTAAGGTGAATATTACAGTATATTGTCTCTGTTCCTTTCTGGATTGTTACTTTTAGGCTCTCTTCTTTGCTTAGAGGACCCCTTTGAATATTTCCTATAGGGCTGGTTTGGTGTTTGCAAATTCTTTTAGCTTTTATTTGTCCTGGAAGCTTTTTATCTCACCTATTTTCAGTGACAGCCTAGCTGGATATAATATTCTTGATTGCATACTTTTCCCATTTAGTGCTCTGAATGCATCATGCCCATCCTTTCTGGGCTGCCATGTCTCTGTGGATAAGTCTGCTGCCAGTCTAATATTTTTTACCATTGTATGTTACAGATTTCTTTTTCTGAGCTGATTTCAGAACTTTCTCTTTGTCACTAAGAGTTGTAAGTTTTACTGTTAGATGACGGGGTGTGGACCTATTTTTATTGATGTTGATGGGGTTTCTGTGTGTCTCCTGGATTATTATTTTTTTTCCAAATTTATACATATTTTTATTAAAATTACTTGGTCACAGGTATACAGAATATATAGTGTTTTTACCTTTGTTAACTTATATCTGAGAAGAGCTTTTTTGTAGTCTTGTAGAAATAACTATTTTGAAATAACATTTAACTTTTTTTAATAGGCATCATCTTTTCCCCCACATGAAGAACTATTAAAAGTGTAAGTAATAATTTTGATTCACGGTTTGGATAGTGATAATCGTTTTTATGTGTTAAACAGTTCTCAGATAAGAATTTAATGTACTGGGGCGCCTGGGTGGCTCAGTGGGTTAAAGCCTCTGCCTTCGGCTCAGGTCATGATCTCAGCGTCCTGGGTTCGAGCCCCACATCGGGCTCTCTGCTCAGCGGGGAGCCTGCTTCCTCCTCTTTCTCTGCCTGCTTCTCTGCCTGCTTGTGATCTCTCTCTGTAAAATAAATAAATAAAATCTTTAAAAAAAAAAAGAATTTAATGTACTTCAAATGGCACCTAATTTTTCCATTAATGTTTGGATTTCTTGAACTACAGGGTCACGAGCATTAAGCTATGCCCTTGGCTAAACTGATGTGTTTTTTTTTTTAATTAATTTATTTATTTTCAGCATAACAGTATTCATTATTTTTTCGCCACACCCAGTGCTCCATGCAATCCGTGCCCTCTATAATACCCACCACCTGGTACCCCAACCTCAGGAAACAACATGTTTTGGAGGGGATGTGGAGAAAGGGGAACCCTCTTACACTGTTGGTGGGAATGCAAATTGGTACAGCCTCTTTGGAGAACAGTGTGGAGATTCCTCAAGAAATTAAAAATAGAACTTTCCTATGACCCTGCCATTGCACTACTGGGTATTTACCCCAAAGATACAGATGTAGTGAAAAGAAGGGCCATCCCATCTGTACCCCAATGTTTATAGCAGCAATAGCCACGGTTGCCAAACTGTGGAAAGAACCAAGATGCCCTTCAACGGACGAATGGATAAGGAAGATGTGCTCCATATACACTATGGAGTATTATGCCTCCTGGATTTTGATGCTTGTTTCCTTTGCCATATTAAGGAAATTCCCTACCATAATTTGCTCCAGTATACCTTCTGCCCCTCTGTCTCTTTCTTCTTCTTCTGGGATTCCATTATTCTAATATTGTTTTGTCTTATGGTATCACTTATCTCTCGAATTCTCCCCTTGTGACCCACTAGTTGTTTGTCTCTCTTTTGCTCAGCTTCTTTATTATCCATTGTTTGGTTTTCTATATCACTAATTCTCTCTTCTGCCTCATTTATCCTAGCAGTAAGAGTCTCCATTTTTCATCACACCTCATTAAGAGCTTTTTTGCTTTCAACTTGGTTAGGTTTTAGATCCTTTATTTCTCCTGAAAGAGATTTTTTTTCTCCAGAAAGGGATTCTTTGATGTCTGCAATGCTTTTTGAGCACAGATAACACCTTGATAATCATCATTCTGAACTCTAGTTCTGACATATTACTAATATCCATATTGATTTGGTCCCTAGCCATTGGTACTGCCTCTGGTTCTTTCTTTCCTTCTTTCTTTCTTTCTTTCTTTCTTTCTTTCTTTCTTTCTTTCTGGTAAGTTTTTCCACCTTGTCATTTTATCCAGATACAAACCAATGAATCATAGAACAAAATACAAAAAAGGTGGCAAAGAATCCAGAAAAATATGTGCTAACCAAATCAGAAGGGACCAAAAACTGGGGGGAGAAAAAAATGGGGAAAAATTTAAAAATAAAAATAAAAATAATATATATATATCATATATATATAATATAGATATGCATACGTACATAAATACTAGAGTGGTGAGTACAACAGAGTCACCCACTTGATTTTGGGTGTATTGTGGTCTCTTAGAAGAAACTACCTCCAAAAATTTTAAAGAAAGAAAAATATACATACATAAATAAGGATAAACATGATGAAGGGATAGAATAGGACTGTAAAGTTAAAAATTAATAGATTCTAAACAAGGAATTGTTAAGTAGGTTGGAAAAAAAAAGGAGGAGAGAATGTGATCAGGCTGGACACTAGAACAAAGCCATTCGCTAGATTTAGGGTACATTTTGATCTATTAGAAGAAATTGTATCCCAAAATTTTAAGAAAAAAAAAACTCTATATGTTTACCAAAAATAAGGTTAAATATAATGAAGGGATAAAATATGACTATAGCAATGAAAATTTAAAAATAATTTTTAATAAGTTATTGGTAAGATAAAGTAGTTAAAAACATTAAAAGAGAAAAGAGGAAAAGTTAAATAAAAAGAAGAAAAAAATAAAATTTAAAAAAGTTAACTTTGAAAGACAAAGGATCATGGGGAAAAAGCCATGAATTTTATGTGTTGCTTTCCCCTAGCTCTGGAGTTCCACGGCTCTCATTGTTTGGTTAACTTGGTCTTGGCTGGATGTTCTTGCTGATCTTCTGGGGGAGGGGCCTGTTGCAATGGTTCCCAAATATCTTTTCCTGATGCAGTATTGTACCTTCCTAGACAGAGGCTAGGCTAAGTAATCTGCTTGGGTTCACTGTCAGTAGCTTTTATTCCCTGAACACTTTCCATAGAGATCTGGAGGACGGGAATGAAAATAGTGGCCTCCCAATACCCGGCCTAGAGGAGCCAAGAGCTCAGGGCCCCACTCTCAGTATACCCTCAGAGAAAAGCAGTCACTCTCTCCTGTCTCCATAGTCTCTGGCCACGCTCTCTGCTCACCCAGCCTTTGACCAAGCATTTCTATTTCTGGCGCACAGTCCCATTTGGAGTCTCCAAACCCAGCAGATTCCTGCCATGCACTCCCATGCTGCTCCTCCCAGAGGAAGAAGGTGGGTGTCTCTCCAGATCTGCCACCTGTGGGGTCCCTGCTCAAAGAACAGTGGACTGACTGTGCCCTGGATCACAGTTTAAGGTAACCCTGAGCTGAGAGCACACCCCTTGTCTCCCTCTCTGTAGCTGGCTTCCCGGCTCTGATACCTGGAAGCTCTACCACACTCAGACACCCCTCGTCTTTCTGTGACCCTGCAGATTCTGAGACCACACTGTTCCCGTGAGGACTCCACCCATGCTTAGCCTCTGAGGCGACCTTCCTCAGTGTAGCAGACTTCTAAGAGTTCTGATTTTGTGTTCTGCTGCTCCAGAGCTTGCCTGGAGCCAGTCCCTCCCCCATGGTCTATCTTTCTGTCACTTCGGATTTAGTTCTCTGCACATCCTACCTTCCAGAAAATGCTTGCTTTTCTGTTCCTAGAATTGTTGCTCTTCTCTTCTATCTTCTATTGAATTTTTAGGTGTTCAGAATGGTTTGGTAACTATCTAGCTGAACTCCTGGGACCTAATGATATTTCAGTCTCTTACTCCTCTGCCATCTTGCTTCACTAATCAAAACCAATCAGATATTAAAAAACCTGTACATATTCATACTTTCATGGCATATAAATATTGTATTCCCTTACATCTCCATGTCAGAAATATTCCTACCTACATATCCTGTGCAGGCTCCTATGATTTTACCTCACCTCCATAGTTACTAACCCTGGTCTTTTGCCTGGATAACTGAAACTGATTAAGAGACATTTCAGGATAAAGTAGAAGAATTCTGTGATTTATATGAATAATTGGTAAAACCAATTTGATACTTTCAAAATAGTGATGAGTTAAGTTTATTTTATAATACAGATAATGAGTTATATTTTGAATATGTAAAATTAGATACTTGTATTGATGTCCAACTTGCAGTTAGTTGAAAGCATATGCTGAAATTTGATAGAGTTCAAATATGCATTTATTCTACTTTTCTTGTTGATTTATAAATAACATCTTTATTTCAATCTTGATGGAAGTGGAGAAAAAGAACATTTAAACCAAAACAATGGTTTCCCTCTTCCAAGTAAGTTATAAATCATGCCAATATTCATGACAAATCTACTTTCAGATGGTCTAATTATCAGGCCAAAAGTTGATTTAACCTTTTCCTAGCGTGAAGTGTGTTATATTTTAAAGACTAAACCAAAGATTATTGATATAATTGTGAATTATATAATTTATAGCTATTTTGTTTTTTATATTATAAATCATTAGAATAAAAATAACTGGATATAGTTACTAGAGTAATGTTCTACAAAGTCCATGCCTTAATTATTTTCTAGGATTATTTGTGAAGCTCCTTAAAGCAATTAACGTATGTTGTGTAAGAGTTGTATGTATTGAAATTGTGTTATGTAAATTAAGCCTTTAATGTAGTTAGAATTCAGTTTTGAATTTTCCTTCTCTGTTGACTATAAGGGATATGGTTATATTTTAGTGGAGGCATTCATAACGGGTAAAGATACCACATTAAAAAAAGTATATAGATTTTTGTTAATTAGACTTGATCCAAAGATAAAACTCATAATACTCAATTCTGTGGATACCTATCCTTTTAAATCTTATCAAGTATATCCTTAGTAGTATAATTGCTGAGTCATGTAACAACTGGAAACTGTACATATAACGTTTTTGAGAAAAACTGCTAAATTGTTTTTCAAAGTAGCCATACCATTTTATAGTACCCCAGTGATGTATAAGGGTTCAGTTTTTCCACATCTTGGCCAACACTTGTTTTTGTCTTTTTAATTTTAAGCATCCTGCTAGGTATGATGTAGTACCTTGACATGGTTTGATTTGTTTTGTTTTTCCCTAAAATTAATGATGTTTAACAATCTTTTATATGCTTATTCGCTGTTTATATATCTTCTTTGGAGAAAGGCCTGTTCAAATATGTTGCAGATTGTACCATCTTCTCATTGTATCTTCACATGGTGGAAACAGGGAGAGAGTTCTCTGAGTTCACTATTCCCATTCATAAGAATCCACCCTTAGGACCTGATTACTTTTGAAAAACTCTATCTTGGGGGTTAGGATTTCAACATTTGTATTTTGGAAGGAACACAAATATTCAGTCCATGGCACTGTCCTTTTAATTCAATCATTGAATGTCTTGATACTGAAATTATTCTACTTTAGAGACTTATATATTCTCATTCATTTATTTATTTAGTCATTTATGTCAGTATGGGTTCATGGATATTTATTTTATATTTGGGGTAATAATCCAATACTACTTTATTTTGTTGCTTAAATTCTTGGGAATTCTTTTAGTTGAGTCCTTTATCCCATTGACATAACCCCAACATTATGGGACTCTTTTATTTATTTATTTTTATTTTCAAATTTTTGGTTGCCATATTACATTTTATTGAATTGATATCATAGTCTGTACACAGTTAACTCTGTACACTGCAATAACAGTTACCTGTAATATAGGCTATTCATTCTTTTTTAACATTATGAGAGTCACCATACAGTACACCATTAGTTTTTGATGTGGTTTTCCATGGTTCATTGTTTACATATAACACCCAATGCTCCATGCAATATATGTCCACCTTAATACCTATCACTGTGCTAACCACTCCCCAACCCCCCTTCCCTCTAAAATATTCAGTTTGTTTCCCAGAGTCCATAGTCTCTCAGAGTTTTTCTCCCCCTCTGATTTCCCCTTCTTTTTCCTAATATCCTCCATGCTATTTCCTATCTTCCACAAATAAGTGAAACATATGATAATTGACTTTCCCTGCTTGACTAATTTCACTTAGCATAATATCTTCCAGTTCTGTCCTTGTTGATGCAAATTTTCTGATGGCTGAGTAGTATTCCATTGTATATATGGACCTCATCTTTATCCATTTTTCTGTTGAAGGGCATTTCAACTCTTTCTACATTTTGGCTATTATGAACATTCTTGCTATAAACATTGGGGTGCACATGGCCCTTCTTTTCACGACCTCTGTATCTTTGGAGTAAATATCCAGTAGTGCAATTGCTGGGTTATAGGGTAGCTCTATTTTTAGTTTTTGGTGGAGCCTCCACACTGTTTTCCAAAGTGGCTGTACCACCTTGCATTTCTACTAACAGTGTAAGAGGGTTCCCCTTTCTCCACATCCTCTTTCAACATTTGTAGTTTCTTGCCTTGTCAATTTTTGCCTTTCTAATTGGTTTAAGGTGGTATCTCAATGTGGTTTTGATTTGAATTTCCCTGATGACTAATGATGATGAACATTTTTTCTTGTGTTTATTGGCCATTCATATGTCTTCTTTGGAGAAGTGTCTTTTCATGTCTTCTGCCCATTTTTTGACTTGATTATTTGTTTTCTGGGTATTGAGTTTGAGGAGTTCTTTATAGATCTTGGATATCAGCTCTTTATATGTAGTGTCATTTGCAAATATCTTCTCCTGTTCCCTGGGTTGCCTCTTTGTTTTGTTGACTGTTTCCTTTGCTGTGCAGAAGCATCTTGATGAAGTCCCAAAAGTTCATTTTCACTTTTTATCCCCCTTGCCTTTGCAGACGTGTCTTGAAAGAAATTGCTGTGACTGATGTTCTCCTTTAGGATTTTGATGGACTCCTGTTGCACATTGAAGTATTTCATCCATTTAGAGTTTATCTTTGTGTATGGTGTAAGAAAGTGGTTGAGTTTCATTCTTTGTATACAGCTGTCTAACGCCCAGCACCATTTATTGAAGATACTGTCTTTTGTCCATTTGATATTTTTTTCCTGCTTTGTCGAAGATTAGTTAACCATAGAGTTGAGAGTCCATATTGGGGCTCTCTATTCTGTTCCATCTGATCTATGGTCTGTCTTTGTGCCAGTACCATGCTGTCTTGGTGATCACAGCTTTGTAATATAGCTTGAAATCAGGCAACGTGATGTCCACAGCTTTGTTTTTATCTTTCAACATTTCCTTGGTGATTCAGGTCTTTTTTCCCTACAAATTTTAGGATTATTTGTTCCAGCACATTGAAAAATGCCATTAGTATTTTGATTGGGATGTTGTTGAACATATAGATTGCTCTGGATAGCATAGACATTTTAACAATGCTTATTCTTCTGATCCATGAGCATGGAATGTTTTTCCATGTTTTTGTGTCTTTTTCAATTTCTTTTATAAATGTTCTATAGTTTCTAGAGTATAGCTCCATCACCTCTTTGGTTAGGTTTATTCCAAGGAATCTTATGGTTTTTTGGTGCTATTGTAAATGAAATTGATACGCCAATTTCTTTTACTACAGTTACACTGTTAGTGTATTAGGAAAGCAACTGACTTCTGTGCATTGATTTTGTATCCTGCCACATTACTGGAATTGTTGTATGAGTTCTAGTAATTGGGGGTGGAATCTTGGGTTTTCCACATAAAGTATCATGTCATCTGTGAAGAGGCAGTGTTTGACATCTTCTTTGCCAATTTGAATACATTTTATTTCTTTTTGTTCTCTGTTTGCTGTTGCTAGGACTTCTAGTACTATACTGAGCAATAGTGGCAAGAGTGGTATCCTTGTCATGTTTCTGATCTTAAGGGAAAGGCTCTCGGCTTTTCCCCATTGAGAATATTTGCTGTGGGCTTTTCTTAGATGGTTTTTATGGAATTGAGGAATGTTCCCTCTATCTCTATACTCTAAAGAGTTTAAAACAGGAAAGGATGCTGTATTTTGTCAAATGCTTTTTCTGCATCAATTGAGAGAACCATATGGTTCTTCTCTCTCCTCTTATTAATGTGTTCTATCACATTGATTAATTTGTGAATGTTGAAACACCCTTGCATCTCAGGGATAAATCGCACCTGGTCATGATGGATAATCCTTTTAATGTACTGTTGTATCCTATTAACTAGGATCTTGTTGAGAATTTTGACATCCATATTCCTCAGGGATCTTGGTCTGAAATTCTCCTTTTTGATGGGGGTCTTTGCCTGGTTTGGGGATTAGGGTAATTCTGGCTTCATAGAATGAGTTTGGAAGTTTTCCTTCTCTTTCTTCTGGCTTGCCAGGTCTCTGTGCACAGGTCTAACATTATTCTGATGTTCCTTCCTCTATATATAAGGAATCTCTTCCCCCTAACTGCCATTGAGATACTTTCCTTGGCTCTAAGATTTGTGTTTTACTGTTACATGCTGGGGTATTGGTCTGTTCTCTCTAATCTTGGGAGGGATCCTCTCTGCCTCTAGGACATGCACGCTTGCTTCTTGAAGAAGTTCTTGCTAAGATTTTCTCAAATGTATCTTCTAGTCCTCTCTCTCTCCACCCTCTCAGGGATCCCAGTAATTGTGTCATTGAAACATTTCATGGCATCATTTTTTCTCTAATTCAGTTTTCATGGATTTTAAGTTGTTTTTTCCAGGTCTCCTCCTAGTCCTTCTTTTCTATTATTTTGTCTTCCAGGTCACTAATTCATTCTTCTGCCTCATTTACCCTAGCTGTTAGAGTATCTATTTATAGTGCATCTCATTGATAACATTTTTAAGTTCAGCCTGATTAGTTCTCATTCTGCCCTTAGAGAATCTGTTACCATTAATGGTATTCTCCAGCATAGCTATTGTCTTCATAACTGTTACCTTGTAGTCTGTTTCTGACATCTTGGTTATATCCATATCCATTAGGTCTGTGGGAGTGGCCATTGTTTCTGGCTCTTTTCTTAATGTTTGGAGTTCCTCCTCCTAGTAATTCTGTTGAGAGGTGGTTGAGGGAATGTATAGAGTTGAAAATATCAACCTCAATTCAGACAAGATGCACCCTGAAAAAATTATGAGCGATTAGAAACCTCAACCAAGGAAACCCAGCCAAAAGGAAACCAAAGAATAAGATTTATCAAGTTAAAAACAAAACAAAACAAAACAAAACAGAGGGATGGGGGAGCTATAATCTCTTAATGTGGGTGAGGTAGATTGTTTCAATTTTTCTTGGGTGTATTTTGTTCTCTTTGTTAGAGAACACTACTTCCCAGAGTTACAGGGAAATTAAAACTGGTGTATATATACATAAAGGTAGTATTGTATAGGGAAAAAAGGACTACACTGAAGCTTATATCTATATTTATCTATATATAAATAAATGAAAAAGAAAAAAGTATATGTGTGAAAGAGCAGAAGTTAAAAATTTACTAGGGATCAGGTATTACACACCTAGTTGAAATGTTAAATAGGTAAAAAGAAAAAACAGAAGACACATGAGAACGTATAAAAAAGTTGTATATGAGAAATATGCAGACTATGAGGAAACACCAGAAGTTTAGTATGCTATTTTCCCTTAGTGCTGGGATTTTACAGTTTTATGGGGACCCTCAGGTTGTCATGGTCTTTTCCTTCCAGTGTGTCTTCTCTGGGAGGGGCCTGCCACGCTGTTTTTCAGGCAACCCTGCTTGGGTGGAATTGCCCTGGTCCCCCATCAAGAGGCTGGGCTCTGTGCAAACTTTTTTTTTTTTCCCCCCTCTGGTGGTTTTTTGGATGGTTGAGTCAGAGGAAAATGTCTGCATGCAGACATCCACCCCAGAGGAGAGAAACCACATTCTGCTTCCCTCTAAACTCTCCAGAACACAGTCTCCTCCTCTGCAAGAACCATGCAAATCACAGCCTTCCATAGCAGTGCATACCCCCAGTGATCCTCTCAATGGTGGACCCCACTAAACTCTGTCTGCTGTGCCTCCAAAACCACAGGCAATCCTGGTCTGGGGGGTGTGAACAGCAGCGACAGTTAGCTCCTCAGGTCCACAGGCACAGGTCCACACAAGCGGCTGCCCTGGTCCCAACATTTGCCCCTTAAACTCCTGGATCCTGTTGGAGGTCTTACCAGGTGCTTCACATCCCACCAATACTGCTCCACAAGCTATCCTTGGTCCCCAGCTGCAGGATGCTTTTGCACTGGTGTATTATTGTACTTTCCAGTGGGTAGCTTCTGGTGGCCCCCTCCCCCTTCTGTTTATCCCCTGATATCTGTTCATGGAATCATAATTCCATACTTTGTACCTCTTGACTGAAGATCCTCTGCCCTAGCAGAGATCAGACATATAATCCTATGTATCAAGCTGTTTTCTTGGGTGTTCAGACTGGCTTGATAGATATCCAGCTAAATTCAGGAGACCAGTTGAAATACAGTTCCCTACTCCTCCACCATCTTGTGCCTTCTTTCTCATTGTGGAACTCTTTTAAGCACTTATTTCTGGTACTACAAGATACTTCAGACTTATCTTTAGTATTTTCTTCCAAGTCCTAGAATTATCCATTTCCCCAAGGAAACCTAGTTTCTCTTATTAAAAATTATATTTTAAACAAAGGTCTGGCCATTAGGTTACTTGTTTTTCTGGGTTGTAATTACTTCTAGGTTCTGTCAGCTAACAGATCGAAGAAATATATATGTCTATACTAACACAATATATATATAAGTATTTCTATATTTATATTAGGGCGAACATGATTTGATAGTGATGTGTTCAATTCTAATCCATTATTGTTTACATCATTATAGCCTCTACCTCTTGCTTAACTGTAAATTCCTACCCTAAGGTTAAGAAACTATTTACTTTATTTGATTCTAGTATAAAAGTATAGCAGTATCTGATCTGTTAACTTGTGCCTTCATGAGAGATAATTTTATCAACTAGATTTGATAAGCAGTGTAGCTTATGTACGTTTCTTTTGCCTTTAGTCTTTCAGACTATTCATTTCCTAAATTAATTATGTCAGTACCTTATGCCTCACCATGCTCAGTAAAGTTGTGTTATAAATTTTTAATACCATCAGGTTGTTGTTTTCAATTTCTGTATTCTATCGTGGGATCCCCCTAATCTTTGAAATGAAGATTCACTTTTCATGTTGTAAGGGTTCATGGGTTTTTACAAATACCTAGTATTATGTATTCACCATTACAGTTTCATGTTTATGCAGTCTTTTATTGGAAGACTTTAGGATTGCTTCTAGCTTTGGACAATTATGAATAAAACTGCCATGAAGTTTCACATTTAGATTCTGGTATGGACATTGGTATTCAAATCAGTTGGGTAAATATCTAATAGTATGACTGCTATCTGATTATATCATCAGATTATTTTCCAAAGTAGCTGTACCATTTAGCATTCCCAACAGCAGCAAATGAGAGCTCATGTTGCTGTATTTCCCCAGCAGCAATTAGTATCATCGGGTGTTTTTGCTTTTTTTGTTTCTTTGTATTTTAGCCACTGTAATAGGTGTATAGGCTATCTCATTTTAGTTTTAGATTTTGTAAAGACAAATGGTGTTGAGCATCTATTAATATCCTTCTTTGATATCTGTATACCTTCTTTGTGGGATGCTGTTTAGATGCTTCACTCATTTTTTAATTTGTGTTCCACACTTAGATATATGATCTACTACTAATTAATTTTTATGAAATGTGTAAGATGTCTATGTTCATTTCTTAGTAATTAATGTGCAATTGTTTTTTCCAGCACCATTTGTTGAAAAAAAATCTCTTTATCCATTGAATTATTTTTATTATTTTGTCAAAAATCAGTGACAATGTTTGTGTGAGTCCGTTTGGGGGTTTTCCAGTTTTTTTTTTTTCATTGATCTATATGTTTGTACACTCACTAATATCATCCTCTTTTGATTACCATGACTTTAAATGTAGTAAGGCCTGAAATCTGGTATGAATTCTCCAACTTTTTTCTCTTTCTTTCATATTGTGTTGTCTGTTCTAGGTCTTCTGCTTTTCCATATACATTTTAGAATAAATTTGTTGATATCTATAGAATAGCCTAATGTAATTTTGATTTGGATTGCATTGAATCTATATAGATCAACTTGATAGGGACTCACAATTTTTTAAAATATTTTATTTATTTATTTGACAACAGAGAGAGAGAGAGAGAGTGAATGTGCAGAGTGGCAGACAGACAGAGGGGGAGAAGCAAAGCTCCCCACTGAGCAGAGAACATGATGTGGGGCTTTATCCCAGGACCCTGGGATCACGACCTGAGGTGAAGACAGACAATTAACCAACTGAGCCACCCAGGCCCCTTGGAATTTGTAATGCTAACATTAACTCTTCCAATTTGTAAACACAGATTATTTCTGTTTATTTAAATATTTAAAAAATTACTTACATCAATTTTTTCATAATTTGTTAACATATGAGTACTGCATTTTAAAGAAAGATTTATACCTAAGCATATTGTTTTTAGGAGGGACAGTATTGTTGTAAATAGCATTGTTTTTTTTTACTTTCAAACTTCAGTTGTTGATTACTAGAATATAGGAAAACAATTGACATTTTAAGTATTCACCTTGTGTTCTGGGACTTTGCTGTGCTTGCTTATTATTTGCAGACCTAAATGAATGAATGAATGAATCCATGATTTTCTACCTATATAGACAATCATATTACTTGTCTCCCCTCAAAATGCATACAGTTATTTTCTTATATTGTCTTTTTATGGTAGACAGGACTAGTAAAACAGTTCATCATTGGTGAATTCTCACTCTGTCTTCTTGAGCTGGGATATTCAGATCCTCCTGCCCTTGGATATCAAAGCTCCCAGTTCGTGGGTCACTGGACTCAGATTGAAGTAAACCTCAGCTTTTCTGGTTCTTCAGCTTGCAGATGGTGTATCTCAAGCTCCATAATCATTATGAGCCAATTCCCATAAATCTTCTCATTTATGTCTCTGTATATCCTACTGGTTCTGTTTCTCTGGAGAACCCTGACTGATGTACACTGTGTTTATAATCAGAAGACTGAGAAAGCTGGAGGCCACTCTTCTGTTTAATATATATGTAAATAGGGAATTCATCTCTGGAAACAT
Organism: Mustela erminea; assembly: GCF_009829155.1. Classification (NCBI taxonomy): domain Eukaryota; kingdom Metazoa; phylum Chordata; class Mammalia; order Carnivora; family Mustelidae; genus Mustela; species Mustela erminea. Next base: position 129,249,005 of record NC_045614.1, read on the forward strand.
CTAGAAAGATTTTTTTAGAGAATGGAAATATATATTTAGGTAATAGGAAATATATATTAAAAAAATTTAAAATAATTAACTGTAAACATTTAAAGCAGTGACACTCTGATGACAAACACCAGACCATTATTGTGATTTCTTTTACCTTTTGGTGATGCATTTTGGTAATGGTGGTGGGTACTGTGCCTTCATGTCCACAGATGCACACAGGAGAAATTAATGTGCATTTTTTTGTGGAGAGAAATTAATTTATGCATTGGAAGGTTTGGAATTATTTCCTGATGAACATTAAGTTAAGACACAATCTCAGTGAAAAGCCCACTTCCTTTATTTGGTAACTCCTTTAACAGCTGAGGTAAGTACCTCTGTTCTGAAGTCTTTCCTCATTCATCTCGGGACATGTGCCAGTGTAATTCACACCTACAGAAAAGGAATTAAGACACTTGATTTAGCAAAGTCCTGTTTTGGTTCTGTTTCTGAAAAAAAAAAAAGCCAACAACAAAAAAACAAAACAAAGCAAAAAACAATGTATATGTACACATTTCAAACTACCTGCAGCCAAAGGGTTTGCTGGTTCTTCTTGTCAGGCTTCATAGCAAACTGATCACCTAGGATTTGGCACCCACAGTATCTCTAATGCAATAGATGAAGACTGTGTGATTGGAGCAATTTTTATTGACCTCTCTAAGGCTTTTTCTTGAGCTGGCCATAAATTACCCCTAGAAAACTAGAGGGATTTGGGGCCTTGTAGTGACTGCATAAAGTGGTTTGCATTAACTTGAGGAATTGTACAGGAAAGAAAGCTGTGTGATCATAGATTCAAGGGAATTACAAATGGGACGCCTGAGGGCGTATTTTATTTTCTCTGCTTGACGATTATCTTACAGTCTAATGTGTTTTCTCCCCTGTGCACATGTATGCTGATGATATAGTGTGATTTTACAGAACAACACTGATGCCCTGGGGTAGTCCCAGCAGCCTGTAGTCCAACTTACTGAGCTGTTTTTTTTTTTTTTTTTTTCCAGAAAGTTGATACAAAAGAAACTTGATGCCAAAATCTTAGTGTTCTGTTTCACTTCAAGGTTTCATAAATTTAGCGTCTCATTAATGATTAACAACTAGGTAACATTTCAGAACAGGCTGAGTAAGCGTCATTTCTGGATTCTGAGCTAGCCCTTGCTTCAGGTTTTTAAAAAACACACCTTTCTGTCTTTCAAGTGCCTGTAAAAATGTCTGGATGGGAAAGGGGACTGTTACCTAAATGTGATCACATTAGCCTTTTTTTTTTTTTTTTTTTTTTTAAGGTGGAGAACGAGTTGGCTCTATACCAGTCTAGATATTTCTTGGGCAATTGCTGTCCCACTGCACCTGGTTTGACAGGTGTCTAAGTGTCTCTCTTTAGAGCCTCTTAGGAGCTTGCATTATCCAGCAGCTGCAGAGGCTGATAAAGCCATTGTGAAGTGAAAATCTAGGATCCTTATAGGCAGAAGGCTTTCTAACCTCAGCGGCTGGTGTGAGCATGCTGGTGCATTCTCCCAAGCCAGAAGGGGAGGATTGAGTAATGTATTCACACCAAAATATGCACTTGCAAATCTAGTCTCTGATCATTACTTTAATTATCATATTTATAAATGGCACAATCTGGTACTCAGAGGAGCAATTGAGATTATAATTTTTCATAGAAGGAAGGTAAAATGTAAAAATTCAAAATCTTGGCATGATACATGGAATGGTTCATTTAAATAGTAGTTCTTTTTTTTAAATAGGAAAATGGAGGCTTAGGAAACTTCCATGATTTTCCAAGGTCATGGAGATATTTTTAAGTGACTAATTTGGTATGAGAGAGATAGCATTATAGTATTAGGATTATAAGATATCTGGTAGGAAATATATCTAACAGGAATATAAGATAGGTGTGAAATAAGAATGAATTGAAATATTTAAAAAAAACAGTGCTTAATCAATTACCAATTTTTTTCTGTTGTTCTTTGAAAATACTGCATTAACTGTTAGCATTAAGACAGACCATCTTTGTATTACTGATTTAAATGTAATGCAGTAAGTAAGTATGGAAAATTTTGGTCTTTCACTGAAACTTAGAACTTCCTTCTCGTTTGTGTTGAATTTACCAAATCCTGCTCAATTTTTTTTAATATTTTATTTTTTTAAATTTATTTTTTATTTATTTTCAGCATAACAGTATTCATTGTTTTTGTACCACACCCAGTGCTCCATGCAATCCGTGCCCTCTCTAATACCCACCACCTGGTTCCCCCAACCTCCCACCCCCCTACCACTTAAAACCCCTCAGATTGTTTTTCAGAGTCCATAGTCTCTCATGGTTCACCGCCCCTTCCAGTTTCCCTCAACTCCCTTCTCCTAACTCCCCATGTCCACCATGCTATTTGTTATGCTCCACAAATAAGTGAAACCTTATGATAATTGACTCTCTCTGCTTGACTTATTTCACTCAGCATAATCTCCTCCAGTCCCGTCCATGTTGCTACAAAAGTTGGGTATTCATCCTTTCTGATGGAGGCATAATACTCCATAGTGTATATGGACCACATCTTCCTTATCCATTCGTCTGTTGAAGGGCATCTTGGTTCTTTCCACAGTTTGGCAACCGTGGCCATTGCTGTTATACACATTGGGTTACAGATGGCCCTTCTTTTCACTACATCTCTATCTTTGGGGTAAATACCCAGTAGTGCAATTGCAGGGTCATAGGGAAGTTCTATTTTTAATTTCTTGAGGAATCTCCACACTGTTCTCCAAAGTGGCTGCACCAACTTGCATTCCCACCAACAGTGTAAGAGGGTTCCTCTTTCTCCACATCCCCTCCAACACATGTTGTTTCCTGTGTTGCTAATTTTGGCCATTCTAACTGGTGTAAGGTGATATCTCAATGTGGTTTTAATTTGAATCTCCCTGATGGTTAGTGATGATGAACATTTTTTCATGTGTCTGATAGCCATTTGCATGTCTTCATTGGAGAAGTGTCTGTTCATATCTTCTGTCCATTTTTTGATATGATTATCTGTTTTGTGTGTATTGAGTTTGAGGAGTTCTTTATAAATCCTGGATATCAACCTTTTTTTCTGTACTGTCATTTGCAAATATCTTCTCCCATTCCGTGGGTTGCCTCTTTGTTTTCTTGACTGTTTCCTTTGCTGTGCAGAAGCTTTTGATTTTGATGAAGTCCCAGAAGTTTATTTTGGCTTTTGTTTCCTTTGCCTTTGGAGACATATTTTGAAAAAAGTTGCTGTGGCTGATATCGAAGAGATTACTTCCTATGTTCTCCTCTAGGATTCTGATGGATTTTAAGGCTAACATTAATGGTAACAGAGATTGTGTGTGTGTGTGTGTGAGAGAGAGAGAGAGAGAGAGAGAGAGAAAGAGGAAAGAGAGAGACAGCATTATTGATTAGTCTGCTGAAAATCAGAATTCTGAGTTCAGAAGATTAGACATAAGAACTTTTCTTAAAAACTTGAACTAATAAAAGGGAACAGTTTTAATTTATTCTATTTCAGTTACTACCTCTTATTTCTGATTCAGATCTAACTCCCATTTCAAAAAAAAAAAAAAGACCATTAAACTTACTTTTACCAAGATGATCAATAATACACAGGGTTCTTTATGAAGTATTTTCATCAGACATGAAAAGAATCATAATTTCTGAATTTTCAGAAATTTGTTTGTTGCTGAGGAACATGCCATGTGGAAAAGTCTAGTATATGTGCCTGGCATTCCCTGTTTTTCAAAATTATGGCATGATTGTTGACAGTATTCCCTGTAAGTAAGCCCAGTCCCACTTGAAAACCAAGAAGCTAAATGCCAAATAATAGAATGAAAGATAATTGTAAGATCTGCATTTTTGTCTTCTTTTGTTTTGGCCATCTCTTGATCTTTGGCCTTCTCTCTCCTTTTCCTGTTTTATGATTTTGGCCCTCCTTCCAATCCAGCTATAATTCTGGCTGTTTCTCAAATACTTCTTGTACTTTTCTCACTTCGTGAATTGGATGAAATTTGGGGGATTTCTTCTTATTCATGGCCTTTTAGGGAAATCTTTCTCATCCTTTAAGACCCAGAAGTTTCTGTTTGAAGGGTTTCACAATTACACTGCACAGAAATGTGTTTTCCATTACTTAAATCTTCATAGTTATTTATTTGCATCAATTACAAAGCAATTATATTGTCTGGGAACATAATTTTCCTATGTATTATTGCCTCTATTAGATTATGATTGTATTGAAGAATGGAGATGGGGCTGTATATTTTTAACTCATGCAGAATTTTTAACAGTGCTTTACACAGAGTAGCCACTCACATGTCCATTGAAAAGTAAATGACACTGATTCAACATGAAAATGTCCTTTAACTTCAGACTCTGAAGACAGTAGCATTTCCTGATTTTAAAAATATTAAAACCCTGAAAAAAAATTAAGACCCTGTATAGAAGGCATGTCAACTTCTGTACTGTCACATTGTGATGGAGAATATATATTTGATCTTCTCTTGTTAAAAAATAAAAGTAACAAACTCTATCTTCCATAATGGCAAACAAAGAAACTTGACATTGTCAGGGTATGATTTAATAGATGATATCTCCAATTATAATTGCCACTTTATATTGTGAATACCAATTTGAAGTAAACTGTTGTTAATGTCAGCTAAAATCATAATGTTGAGCAATTAAGCCCTTAGAAGCGTCTAAGTTTATGTTTATAGTTTCCATCTATATTTTTGTTGTTGTTAAGCTAAGAAGCAGTACAAAGACTATATTCATCCTTGAAGTGTATAGAATTTCTAGAAGATTTTGGCAGCTCCAATTTGTCTTGTGAAATTTCAGTGACAGCTAAGTGTTTTGATTTTGATGGGTGACATGTTCCTGTAACTTCCTTTGAAATGTATCCAAAATGTTTTTTAGTGATCTTAGTATTTGTTGAAACTTTGTATGTTTGGTTTCTCTCTCTCTCTCTCTCTCTCTCTCTCTCTCTGTGTTTGATTCTTTCTAGGGATTATATTGATTAACTGATTGAGTATCTTCTGTTTTTGGACCATTTTGTTTGTTTCTTTCAGATAGCACATGGTCAAGTGGGGGTTTTAGGATTTAGTCTGTACAAATGGAATAGAACAAAGCTTAATTAGTTCTCCTAACAATTGAGTCACTGCCTTGAATATAATAACAAGTTGTTCCACTCAAAAAATTATGACCAAATATATCCTATATTGTATTATGTACACTATGAGTTCTTAATAAAAATATTTGATAGAATATATGAAAAATGGAAAAATGATAACTAATAGTTATTCTTATAATAAACCTATAAAGTAACTATGAACCACAGCTCTACAGTGATTAAATTCTGTGAGAATATAGGCTTGTTGGACTCTTAAAACATAGTAAAGAGTAAATATATTTCAGAGTGGGTATTTATCCTACCAGTTTCAATCTAATCAGAATTTGAGGATGTTCCTTAGAATTTGTTAGATGCACTTGGTTCGGGATTCTGGAAGTTGGAATGGGTACACAGATATATGGTATAATTTTAATTGTAGAGCTAGAATCCTGGATCAGCATAGTGAGAGAAGTTGTGTGGGAAGGAAAAAAAGATTGAGAGTTGGGATCATTATTCTTAAGGATATAAAATTTTTTAAATGGAAAGATGTCACTCAAATGAACTACCTATGTTGGTGCTACAAAATGATTCACTCAACATGATACAGCCTTTTCTTACACACTATATGTTATTTCCCCATATTCCTTACCAAGACTCTTCTGTTACAATCAGCCAGTATCCTATTATTGGTATTTTCTTTGGCTTGTTATTTAGATCATTGTCAAAATCCATATTTTTCTAATATTTTCCGTCATTTTTAAATTGATTGAACAGTCTTTGAAAGCTATGATAATATATAAAGAAAAAAATATAGTCCATCATATGGTTAATGTAGTATATGGGTCGTGTCCCCTCAACCCTCAAATTTATACATCAATGTTCTAACCTCCAGTATCTTTAGGAATAGGATCTTTAGAGAAGTAATCAAAGTAGAATGAGGTCATTAGAACAGGAAGCATAAACAGGAAATTTGGAGACATACAAATAAAATGCTACATAAACTTAGCCATATTAGAAGCCAAGGACAGATGCCCTGAACAGATCTTTCTCCCACAGCCCTTAGAAGAAATCAACTTCGCTAACATCCTGATTTCAGACTTCCAGCTTCTAGAACTGTGAGACAATAAATGTGTATCTTTAAGCCACTCAGTTTATGATGCTTTCTTATGATATCTTAGTTAACTAATACACATACTATTAATATATTTTGGTATACTTCATTTGAATCTATTTATATGCACACCCTATAAATGTATACATACATACATATACACATACGATTACATATACATACATACATACACACATACAATTTTATGTCCAGCTACCTTTATTAATGTTGTATATCAACTATTTCTCTGTCATTTAAATAACATTTCATATTATGATTTTCATCTGAAATATGAGAGTCTATGATAGGGTCAACTATAGAAGTATGCTACCAGTACTCTACATTCCTAGCTCTGGACTGGAAACAAACTAAGAAATGTTTTCTGGGGCTCACTCCCACTTTGTAACCTCATTACCCATCTCAGTCCCTCTATATACACTGACCATAATCATACCTCTTTTCTGTACAGCTTCCAGAGTGGCTTTATGGATATGGTACCCATAAAGTTGCTCAGAGCCCCACGCTTTCTAAGGATCCTTTTAGGATTCCAAGCTTGTTTTAGTTCTCTAGTTCTCTGCTCTCGGCCTTGAAATACTTAACAGTTTCTGAACAAGGAGCTCTGCAATTTTATTTTTCATGGGGAAGCACAAATAATATAGTCACTCAACCCATTCCCTGCCTCAGTAGTAGAGCACCCACTGTGTTCTACTTACTGTGGAATTCTCAAATTCCACCTCACTATTCCTCTTTGTTCCTGGCTTCTCTGAGCTTTCTAGGGCTTCCTTCCTTAGAGAATGCTTCAGACATTCTTATATTGGATGATTTATTTTGGGCAATTTTTTTCTGCCCCAGGTTTGTCATCTTTCTTAGTGACTTGCTCTAGTTTTCATAAAATGCTATCGCACACAAGTTTTTTTTTTTTTAAATGTTTAGCTGTCATAACAGGAAAGGAGACATAGACATAATGTTTGGTTAATGAATTTAAAGAAGTAGGTGACTGCCCATTCTTACACCCATTATGCTTAGAATGGTTGAACTTCGAAATTTTCATAATACAAGAAGAAAAGTATTGTAGCTGGAAATATGGGTTGTGCCTGCTAGAATGTTTCCAGCTACAAGTACTAGAAAATTCAAGTAAAAATGGCATGTTACCCACTTTTCATTACTTACAAAAATTAGGCCATTTATGTTCCTGCGTGATAAGAAAAGCACAGGTAAATAATATCCATGGTTGGTTAATTCAGCAGTCCAAGGACCTTATTAAGGATGCATGTGCTTGCACTATTCATGGTTACCTTCTGACTTATTCAGTAAACTTCCCGTCATGGTTACATGGTAGCTATAGCACTTCCAGGCATCATATACCAACCTGAAGACATATATGAGAAGATTTTCCTCCTATACATTTCATTTTCTTAACCAGTTAAACCCTTCTAGAAAGTCCCACAGCATTTTTTTCAGGGTGCATTGGCCAGAATTGGCTCAAATGTCCATGACTCAACTACTCACAATTAAAGTAAATGAAGTGACCATGATTAGCATAGATCAATCAAATTCTCTTCCTGGGTCTTGGGATCTTTGAACTCTATTAAGGTCATAAATACTTGATAACAGAAGAGAGTTTGAATCTGTTGGGGAGAAAATTGGCAAAAAACTATTACACACCCACACACATCTGTACCTGTATCTATCTATATATGTATCTCTCTCTTTCTCTCTCTCTCTCTCTGTGTGTGTGTGTGTGTATGCATATATATTTCCAGTGAGTTTTTTTCCTCTTTCATTAAGATGACTAAACTATTTTAGGATTGGCATGGTAGATTAGAGCACATAGTCTTGTAATCATGTAGTGAATAAACAGCTGGCAGTGTGTGGGATGTCCATACTTATTTCTGGATGTGATTCTTGTCCTGAGGCACTACTAATACACTCGGTAATGGTTGCTGAATGACCATTCATCCAAAGGAACAAATAATATGTGAATCTGCCTGGGGACATAAGCAGCTAAAATTGGTTGGAGTCATGCAATATGCATTGAGCTTGGTCAAGGGAGGAAGTTGGTCATAAGCTCAGGCAGAGTGTAATTGGCTCAGGACAAAAGAATGGATAAGACTAGGTCATGGTAAAGGATCTGGATAATAACCCCAACTCAGCTGATGTTTTGTTCATTCTTAGCCAGTGTGCATTATCGGACAGATACTTCCTCTGTTGCCACAATGTAGTGGTCCCATTGGTGGTGTAACAGGATGATTCTATAATAAAAGTAAAATAAAAATAACAAAGGAAAAAGATGAAAATAGGGAGAGTAAGGGGAAACTTCAGGTGCCAGGAATTTCATTTTCTCATTGTGCATTTTAATGTAAGCTCTGGGACACATTATGACCCCCCAGCGGCAGGGAACTAGGATGTCCATGCTAACTAACAAAATGTGAGAACTATAAGGCACCTTAATTAAAGTCAGAAGCCAGATTTACAGTCAGGAATTTATGAGAATTGGTGTGACAAGAAGCCTCTCTATTCTCTCTTTATATCTGGCTCTCTCTTTTTTCAAAACCACAGGGTAGGAACAGAAAGTGCTAGTAAAAAGAAAAATGTCTAATTGCCATACACTCAAGATGTACTAACATGAATAAATTCCTGTGGTAAGGTGATGAATACTTTGTAGGGGAATATTGCTAGTCACTAGTCAGTGAAATAGGTTTAAACATGAGGCCTTTGAGCAAAGTATCTAGAAAATGCCCCCTTTCCTTTTGTGAATATAGTAACTAAAATACAGAAGGGCCTCTTTTAGGTCGTGAGGGAGGCAGCAGCTTGTGGAGTCATTGTACCTCCTGACTTCATTCTAATTCCTGTACTATATTTTCGGGCCAACTAGCTAATTGAGCAAACATCATTAAGCTTTCTTGAAATGGGGGACATATAGCACAAGGATGAGAAGTATATAAACCTTGGCATTGGGTTTGCAAGATAGGGGAGTGGAGAATGGGAAAAAAGGTAGCACTCACATCCGAGGCTAGCATTTTCTGGGATCCTCACTGAGACTTTATGATAAATCACCCACGTGGCACCAACTGTTTCCATGCAGGATTCTCTGAAAAATGATATGCCAATGATATAAATATCATATAATATTATAAATATCATAATATTCATATAATATTATAATATTATAAATATATTATATACATATAATATTTATACATAATATATAATATTATATATTATATATAATATTATAAATATATTATATAAATATTATTATACATTTTAGAGATTATTGTCCATCCTCATTTTGGGATGAACTGCTACCAGTGTCTGATAGTTTGTTGTTGACTTTGATCAGATTTATTTTTAGCTTTCTATTTGATTTCATTCTTCAACCTGTTTATTATCTTTCTGTGAGTGCAAAGATCATATTTTAAACCTGTAGTCATTTATACTTCTGCATACTCCACCTTAATTCCAAAAATATTTAAGAAAGCTAACATAATAAATTTACATATTCCAAATACTATACCTTCTCATTTATGACATAGCTTTGTGATTCTTAAGAAAAGTAAAATATGTCACATCACTTACTAGAAATTTTTTTCAGTTCTATTTTCATTTTCTTTTTCTTTTAGATTATACATCTTTTAATTTTTGAGTTTGGATTATTTTATAAAAGTGACAGATCAAGTAATAAGGTTTACAAAAGATAAGTCAAAAGTTAAAAGGGTTGTGGGTCAGCCGCTCATGCATTCCTAAAGAAGAGTCTCCCTGAAAGTAGGAAAAAAATGAGAAATATTCAAAACTGAGAGTTGCATTTCCACATGGTGGGAAAACAATGAGGGCCACAATGGGGTAATTCTTGGTACATTCTTCCATTAATGCCGTATTGCAGCTGTCTGTTTATATAGATGCTTCTCTTAGTGGTCTTTGAGCTGAGGGACAGTCATTTCAGTATTAATTTTCTATACTAGAAGTCCAAATCATAGAGTCACAGTGCCTGTGGTTGTTTAATAAGCACATCTGAAAAAAATGAAAAAGGGAAGGGAGACCATTTGTCTTTTGGGTCCCCAGGAGGAGAGGCATTTTGCTAAAAAAGGGCCGTCTCCTTCAGTGGAGACCCACAGCCTGAAGCTGTCAGCTGAGATGATGAGAGAGTGGTCTTGGCATAGAGTATGTCCCTCCGCAGTGAAGCAGGGCCTGTGGGCCTGTGGGGGCCTCCTTATCATACTACTTAATGCCGAAGCTCCTGGTTTGCCGGTTGACTTTCAGGATGTTCAGTTGGGAGTGAAACTGATACTTGGTTCTACTTTCTCAGCCGGCTTCCCAGGACTGCTCAATGTGTTGTAACAACTGTCACAGACAGCAGCTCTTTTGTTGAACTCTTTGCTCTGGGAGCTCTGACAGCACTTAGGTTGCTATCCAAAGTTATGGTCTCACACTCCGTTCTCATAATGAAAATCCCTCAGGTAAAGGGTCCGATTAAATATACATGGGTTTTCCTTCTGCCAAAGGACAGCCAAATGCCACTTCCTTCACATTTGCTTAAGGACAAGAGTATTTCAGTTTCAAAAGAAATAAATTTTGTTCTAAAATAAATTATGGCACCTATGAAATCATAGAAGATGTAATTTAAGGAAAACCAGCTCAGTATTATAACAGGATTTTCTTATCAAGCTCACTCCAGATGCTGCAGCTGTCACTTAGGCCATGCCAATGTCTGGTGTCATGCCAGTTTGAGGCATGTTGGTTCCACTTGTCACCCTTTCAATTTCCCAGCCAGCCTCAATTTTAAAGGGCATATTAGCATTATCATAGCAATCTTAAAGATGTGTCTTGGCTTGACTTTAAGCCCGTTTTGTTTCTAAGTTACCAAGTATAATGAAATACCACTGAGATAAAAAGGATTTTATTGTCTATATATGACATCAAATGGTCTAATCTCTGACCAAAGAAATGGAAAGGTTTTAAAAAGGTTGTTCTATGAGACATGCTGCAGCATAGCATCAAAGAGAATGAGAGGCACTTTAGAACATACTGGTTTAAATAACAGATAGGAGAGTGCTTTCTCTTACACGTCATCTTTTCTATTAAAGTGTAAATGACATACAATATCCTATTTTCAAATGTACATTACAGTGATTCAATATTTTTATACATTACAAAATGATTCCCATGATAAGTCTAGTTACCATCTGTCACCATAAAAAGTTATTATGATATTATTGACTCTGTTCCCTGTGTTGTACATTATATCCCCATGACTTATTTATTTTATAGCTGGAAGTTTATACCTCCTAATCCCCTTTACCTCTTTCATCTACCACCAACCGCTCCCCATCTGGTAACCAAAAGTTTGTTTTCCATATGTAAGAGTCTGTTTCTGTTCTGTTTTGTTTGTTCATTTGTTTTTTAGATTTCCACATATAAGTGAAATCCTATATTTGTCTGTCTTAGTTTGACTTATCTCATTTGGTATAGTATCCCCTAGGTCCATCCATGTTGTCACAAATGGCAAGATTTCATCATTTTTATGGCTGAATAGTATTCCTGTGTGCCTCTGTGTGTGTGTGTGTGTGTGTGTGTGTGTGTGTGTGTGTGTATTTTCACATTAAGACACTTATTAAGACAGTATCCCCTAGGTCCATCCATGTTGTCACAAATGGCAATATTTCATCTTTTTTATGGCTGAGTAGTATTCCTGTGTGATGTTGAGTATCTTCATGTGTCTATTGACTTCTTTGGAGAAATGTGTTTGGAGAAATGTCCTCTGCCCACTTTTTAATCAGGTTGTTGGTTTGATATTAAGTTATATGGGTTCTTTACATATTTTTGATATTAGCTCCTTTTTGGATGTAAGATATGCAAATATCTTCTTCCATTCAGTAGGTTGCCTTTTCATTTTGTTGATGGGTTCCTTTGCTATTCAAAAGCTTTTAATTTGATGTGATCCTATTCATTTATTTTAATTTTTGTTGCTCTTGCCTGAGGAGACTGGTCTAAAAAATATTCCTAAGACTGATGTCAGAGAACATGCTGCCTATATTTTCTTTTAGGAGTTTTATGGTTTCAAGTTTTAGGTTTAAGTCTTTAACACATTTTGAATTTATTTTTGTATATGGTGTAAGACAGTGGTCCAGTTTCATTCTCTTGCTTGTGGCTTTCCAGTTTTCAGTACCACTTCTTGAAGAGACTTGTTTTTTCCCCAATGTCTATTCTTGTCTCCTTTGTCACAGATTAATTAACCATGTATGGATGGGTTTCTGGGCTACCTATCCTGTTCCATTGATCTCTGTGTTGATTTCATGACAGTACCATAATGTTTTGATTGCCGTAGTCTTGTAGTACAGTTTGAAATCAGGGAGTGTGATACTCAAGGCTTTGTTCTTTTTGGGAATTCTCTGGCAATTTGGGGGCTTTTGTTTCATACAAATTTTAGTATTATTTGTTCTAGTTTTGTGAAAAATGCCGTTGGTGTTCTGGGGGGGATAGAATTGAGTCTGCAGATTGCTTTAAGTATTATGACCATTTTGACAATATAAATTCTTCCAGTCCATGAGCACAGCACCATTTATTTGTGTCATTTTCAATTTTTCATTAGTGTCTTATAGTTTTCAGAGTATAGGCCTTTTACTCCTTTGTTAAATTTATTCCCAAGTATTTTGAACTTTTTGATGCAATTGTAAATGGGATTATTTTCTTAATTTCTCTTTCTGATAGCTTGTTATTAGTGTCAAAAATGCAGCCAACCTCTGTTGCTAATTTTCTATCCCTCAACTTTACTGAATTCATTTATTAGCTCTAGTTGCCTTTGATCGAGCCTTTAGGGTTTTCTGTATATGGCATCATGTCATCTGCAAATAGAAGTTTAAACTCTTCCTTCCAGTTTGGATATCTTTTATTTCTTTTTCTGGCCTAATTTCTGTGACTAGGACTTCCAATATCATGTTGAATAAAAGTGGCAAAAATGAACATCTTTGTTTTTTTCCCTGATCTTAGAGGAAAAGCTTTTAGCTTTTTATTATTGAAATGATGTTAGCTATGGGTTTGTCATATATGGTCTTTCTAATGTTGAGATACTTTCCCCCATTCCTGCTTTGTTGACAGTTTTTACCATCATTTGATGTTGGATTTTGTCCAATGCTTTTTCTGCATTTATTGAGATGATTATCTGATTGTTTTCCTATTTTGTTTATGTGTATCACATTGATTGATTTGTAGATGTTGACTCATCCTTGCATGCCTGGAATAAATTCCACTTGATTGTGATGTATGATCCTTTTCCTGTATTCTTAAATTCAGTTTGTTAATATTTTATTGAGGTCTTTTTGTATCTGTGTTCATCAGGGATATTGCCTGTAGTTTTCTTATCTTGGGGTATTTTTATTTGGTTTTGGTATCAAGGTAATGCTGGTGTTATAAAGGTATTTTGAAAGCGTTCCTTCTTAATTTTTTGAAATAATTTGAGAAAACTAGGTACTAATTCTTTTTTAAATGTTTGGTAGAATTTACCGAGTCTGATGCTGTCTGGCTCTAAACTTTTGTTTTTGAATAGTTTTAAAATTACTGATTCAACTTTATTACTTATAATCAGTATAATCAGATTTTCTATTTCTTCATGATTCACTCTTAGAAGATTGTATTTCTAGGAGTTTATCCTTTTCTTCTATGTTTTCCAATTTGTTGGTATATAATTGTCCATAGTAGTATCTTACGATCCTTTGTATTTCTGTGGTGTCAGTGTTAACTTCTTTTTAATTTCTATCACTTACCCATTTTGAAAAACCCCATGCCTGTCACATAAAAAGAAATAGTTTAAAAAGATTAAGGAACTATATGACAGAGTAGGCAAATCTGAAAATGTAAATGTACTCTAAATTAAATTTTTGAACACTAAAATTACTTGCTCTGTCAATTATTAATGGCAGATCTCCAGCTTGCCTAAAATATGAATTTTACCTCAGTATCTTCAGATTCCTTTTGTTTGGATGTTGTATTGCTGCCTTAGAATTACACTATTAAATTTAAGTCTTGTGATAGAGGTGTTTGCTCTAGAATGAATGAAAATCTCAGAGAGACTATTAATTGCCAACATATCACTGACACTTTCCAGTCAGCACTAAGTAACCTGTGTATGATTTAAATATAAAGACTATCAAGGTTTTATAAAGCTTTTGGCATCTCTTTTTAATTAATTTTTTATTTGAGTATAGTTGACATACAATGTTACCTCAGTTTCAGGTGTATAACATAAGTGATTCAACTTCTTTGTCCATTATGCTATGGATACAACAAGTGTAACTACCATCTGTCACCATATAATGCTCTGACCATATCATTGATTATATTCCCTATGCTGTACCCTTTATTCCTGTGACTTATTCCATAACTGGAATCCTATATATTTATTCCCTTTCACCTGTTTTGCCCTTTTCCTCACACCCTTTCCCTCTGGCAACCTTCAGTTTGTTCTCTGATTTATAGGTCTTATTGAGCAGGTATCATTTTTGTCTTCTCTGTTATCTCAGATACTCAGAACTTTACTTTCTTTTACCCTCGAAATAGGAATAATAGTAATACCTACTTCATTGAGTTGCAGTGAAAGCACAAAATAAGTAAAACTTTAGCAGTGTGCTGGCAATGTAATCACTGTTCCATAGTTATTGGACTCTCTCTCAAACACACACACACACACACACACACACACACACACACACACAGAAAAACACACACCCTTTGTGAAAATCTGCAACAGGAAACTTAACTGCAACTGGTTGTATAGGTCTGGTTAATTTTGAGAATTAAATTTGTTTAAAAATCATTAGGATCCTGAATTACATTATATAGAAATAGCAAACCTCTGCACTGGTAGGGCAAGTAAGAGGGCTATATGTTTTTCCTTGAGATACAATCAAAGTGAAATTTTAGAGCTCTGTTCAGGTATGTAAGTCTGAGCCCAGTATTGGAACAAAATAGTTCCTCAATCCACTAGACACATGATTATCTTTTGCCCTCCTGTAACCCTGGAGCAGTGATTAGCATCACACCAAGGGATGGAGGAGGCAGAGGGAAATTGGGATAGGTTGTAAAAGAATATTTTACAAGAGTGAGTTAGTGAGGAGTCATCAAATTACCTTTTTACGATGTATGTTCAGATCTGTGTTTTAAAAAGATTATTCCCTTGGCTATACCATGGAAGAACTGAAGTAAGTGGAAATTAATACCAAAAAGAAATAGAAAGTAGAAAAACAGAAGACTGTTTTGTTGACATGTGCTGATCACATTCTCTGTGTAGAAAATTAGTATAAGATAGTGATTAAAAATTTTGTTACTGAAACCTGGGTCTGAGTCCTGGTTTTCCCATTACTAGCTGTGAGTACCTGAGCAAATTATCAAATTTTTCTGTTACTGTGACTCAGTTTCCTTGTGTATAAAACATTAGCATCTCTTATCATAAGATTGTTATAATGACTAAGTATTTATAGACATAAATTTCTTGGAATTGTGCCTGGCATATCATATATGTTCTATTATAAATTTCACAAGGGATACACTAGAAACTTCAAGTGATTGACAATATATCACATGTCTTGGTGGAGAGGTGGGTAGTCTGTTTAGCCTTGACAAAATTGGTGGGCCACTACTCTAAGTTGCTTGAGCTTCCTATATACTGTAACTATCCTTTTTCCATTTGCAATCTGTGTGTTAATCATATAACATTACAGACTAATGAACCTTCAGATTATGAACCATGGCAGCCCCAATGACATGAGTTCATTGGAAACATAAAAGGAAAGTCACTTAGTCATAAAGGGAAGACACTTCATGTCTCCTTTTGATAATGCTGATCCCATAGAATTATTCCAAGGAGTAACTGGGATATTGCATGTGAAAGTGACTAAGAAATTAGTAGTACTTAATTCACCTTAGTGAAATTTGAATTTGATTTTTATTGTAAGGGAAGCAAAAGCAAAATCCTTATAGTAATACTTAATACCTAATTTGAGACAAATGCACTCTTTGAATATAATAATCCCGAACTATTTTATCTAGGCAAATTATATTTGGTTTGGTTCAAGGTTTATGGGTCCTTTTCTCTTATTGGATGTGATATTTTTTCCCATCACAAGCAGCTCTAGCGTTGGATTACATCTGTGTCAGTTTTGACTCTATCTCTAACCAGCAGTGAGAACTTGGGTAAAGCCTCTCAGCTTCCTCATTTAGAAGCACATAGATAATACTGCCTTCCTTATCACATTCCTAAGGTGAGGACAGAATGTTTCTTTGTAAAGCCCTATAAATATGTGAGATTTTTATTCACGGTATTAGTAGCTCAGCATCAGAAGCCCCAGTGACAATAAAAGGGTTTTCCTGGCTCATGGGAAGAGAGCTGCACGTTTCAAGGCAAAAGCAAGGACTTGGTACCAGAGCTGAGTTGAACTTCTTGACCCACTTCCTTCCCAAGTATGTGGCTTTAGGCATATCAGTTAATCTCTTCAGTGTCACCTAAGCCATCTGGAAAATGGGGATAATGATGTCTGTCTTGTGAGGAGGGTATGGTGAATTGCCTTCCTTCCAGTGTCAAAATATGAAAGTGATATCTTGGAGGATTAATTTTTTTATCATGCCTAATTTTTGATCCTTTCTTTTATACACATTCTCTACATTCACAAATGGTGATGGTCAAAACAGGAAACCCTGTTTAGGATGTCATTGGTGGGTTTAGTGGGGGTGTTGATAGCATTAGAATGTATATACCATAAACCCTGTAAGGGCTATTGTCCACAGCTAGAAATCATTGAATGTGTGGTGTGTCTGGTTACCTCGATAAGCTTCTTTATATTTAAGTTTTATTTATTTATTTGTTACCTATTCAGATTGCCTTAAAAAATTGTAGTTCCCTCCTAGTCCCATTTACATTGACAACCATCTACAACTTTTAAAGTTATTTCTTCTTTATTTACAGTATTATTCTTAAAAATGACTATGCTATTTCTTATTTTTTTTCAGTTTTAGACATTTCCCTTATTATTTAGAAATTAAAATTCAGAATTTAGCTATCTTTTATCTTTTTTTCACAGCCAAGCATACATCGCCTCTTTCTATCCTTGAAATATAGCTATAAATCACTTTAGGTTAATTCCATATTGATAGGTTCTCATCATCAAAAAGATATACCTTTCTTTGTTGTTTTTATTGCTGAGCCAAGCTGCATGCCATGGGTTTATTTTCTTTCCTGAAGAAATTTGTATTTTTATTTCCTTTGCTTGGCACTCCTCTTGTGCTACTTTCCCACAAAGCTAAACCTGTCTAATGATTTATCAATTTCAACTTTTCTTTTTCCTGATGACATTTCAGAAACTCTTCTTTACTTATCTGACCTAGCACTATTCTAGTCTGCAGCCAAGTTTTCATCTGGGTTTTCCTTTGGTGTTCTTAGTGATTCTCTTTTATCTCCCTGCTGCGTTCGGTGTTTGGTCCTGGGATCCTGTGTCTTCCTCATTCTTTATTTCTGGCTTGTCTTGCTGCTGAATGCACTTGCAGTGTTCTCTTTCTTTAGTTCAGCATCCTCTCCTTAAGACCAATACGTCATTTGTTGTAATAGCTCCTGTATGTGCCAGTTTGATCATTTGCATGCAAACTGGGAATCAGAACTAGATATATCCCTTACAGATACAATATATTTCTTGCAATAGATTATTGATCTGATAATGATGGTGAGTGAAATATTCATTTGACTCTTTAGATTGTACCTAAACTATTCAGTGGAGCAAGCCCCATGTCAAAACTCTGTAACTTAAATTTATTATAATTTTGCTTTTTGACTTTATTGCTGCCATGTTCCAGGTTATTTGTAATTATTCTTGGTTCATTAAAAGTAGCTCTTGAATTTTTGTGTGATCATATGTTATAGATATAGGTAAAAAGAAAATATTTAATGAATGAAATCCAACAAACAAAAGTCAGATGAAAATGTGAATATCCCTGATGCAATAGAACTCCAAGATTAAAATGACAGTTCTTTTAATAGTTAGAAAAAGAAAAGTTTTGGTAAAAAGGAGTAACAAACCTACATATGTAAGAGAAAAAAATGACAAAAAATTTAAAACAATGAATTTTAAAGGAATTTTATTCCTCCTAATTCATAAATCTGGGCATTTCAAAAATATAAGAAATAAAGAATAAATGTACAAGCAACTAATAATTTTGGGCTACTTCTTGAATATGATAAACAAACATAAAATTTCATTCAAGGATATCACCTACCAAATTGCTGTAGTAGTTTGTAGAAGCAGTCTTTCAAGAAATTTCTGAATATTTACTTTGCACAGATGCTTTTTCTTAGGTTCCTATACAATTCAGAAGGGTCAGACATAGGGAAATGAATGAGTAAAGAATGTTTCAATATTCAGTTAGATACTGTTGTAGTAGATAATGTTTCAAAGATACCATTGCTTCTACTAGGCAAAGAAGCAAAGAAATCCTGCCAATATTCTCAAATAAAATGAAAAAAAAAAAAAAAAAAGGGGGAGGTGGTCAAGTCATGGGACTCATAGCCTGAGTTCATCAGTGCAGTTTAGTATATATTTTAGAATCTACTTTATATAAGACACTGAGCTAGATAGCAAGGATCACCAAGATGATAAGGAAAAGTTACCACTCTCAAGATTCTTAAAACCTAATGGGGCCCAAAGGGGCACATGCACCCAAATGTTTATAGCAACAATGTCCACAATAGCCAAACTATGGAAAGAACCTAGATGCGTATCAACAGATGAATGGGTAAAGAAGATGTGGTATATATATGCAGTGAAATACTATGCATCCATCAAAAGAAATGAAATCTTGCCATTTGGAATGACGTGAATGGAGCTAGAGGGTATTATGCTAAGCAAAATAAGTCAATCAGAGACAATTATCATAGGATCTCTCTGATATGAGGAATTTGAGAGGCAGGGCGGGAGGGGGTGGTCATGGGAGAAGGGAGGGAAAAATGAAACGAGATGGGATCGGGAGGGAAACAAACCATAAGAGACTCTCAATCTCAGGAAACAAACTGAAAGTTGTTTGGGAATCGGGGTGGAAGGGATAGGGTGGTTAGGTTATGGACATTGGGAGGTTATGTGCTATGGTGAATGCTGTGAATTGTGTAAGTCTGAGGATTCACAGACCTGTACCTCTGAAGGTAATAATATATTATATGTTAATTTAAAACAAAGGAGACTAATGGTGCTGAGTAACCTACACAAATAGCTGGATGTAAAAAAGAACTATGAGCACATAAGTAAGAAAGTTTATCTCTGACCAGTTGCTGCATAAAGTTTCAAAGAGGAGATAGATTTTGTGTTTTGAATAATAATGGGATAATTCACAAGGGAAATTAAAATTATATGACGTTTTATATTTATATTGATTTATAGCCTACAGAAATCTTACAGAGGTGTTTTATTAGTATCATTATTACAATTGTCCACTTCGCAAATGAATGTGAAATGCTAAAAAAAAATCTAACTTTCTTAAATTCATAATTGTTAAAAGTGGTCAGGGATGGCACAGTTGAAAAGTGCCTCAAAAATCCAATCTGATGATGGTTTTAAGTGTAATCCTCTCTTATGATGTTATGGTTGGCAGAGACCTAGAAATGTCAGTCTCACCAAATGTGATTTTGTGTACAGGAACAGAGTATTTCTTTGATTCTAAATTATCCCTGCAATGATTCTAAAAATTATTTGCCACAGTGAATATAGATGTCTACAAAAGTGCTTCTGAGCCTTCCTCATTGTCAGGATGACACAGAAAAATATTTTAAGAACACTCCTTCTAGTTCCCATTACCACTAAACATCTGTATCTATTTTATCAGAAGAAGCTGAGACTAGAGCTAACAGATCAGTATTTTTAATTGCTCCTTGGGTAACTAGAATTATCAACTAAAAATGGAACATATACTTCAAAAAAGAAAATGAGAAATTAATCATTTCCCCAAATCACCATCTTTTTCCAGTGTAAAATTCTGTATTACATTACCTTTATATATAGCATATTTTTTTTTGGTATAACAAGGGACACTAATGTGAAATCATGGATGACAATGCCATATGATTAAAAATTGGACATAGCTGATTGCCTAGTTGTAAGTAACTAAGAATGAACATACATTTCTCCCAACATTTCTACAGAAGAACCCCTTAAAATCCCAGAATTTCTTTACTGAGTTGTGTCTAGGTATAGCCAATGTCCTTACTATTTTAATATTCATGAAGACTCTATTTGTATACACTTAGTACTTAAAGAGGAAAAGTGATTACAATGAAGGTTAGGTGATGCATATCTTTTAAAAGCAAATTCTGCTTTTTTTCTGAGTAGTTTGAGTGGTTTCTCACCTCTTTAGACTATAGAACTTGTCATCCTATATATATATATATGTATATACATATATATATATAAATATAGAATAAAAGAGTCTAGAATAGACTGTAAGAGACAATAGCAAATAACTAACCAATAACTATAAGACTTCCTTCTGTCTTAAAATATATCAGGCTTGTAGTCAGTACTAGCTTGGGAACCCTTATGTGACCCTACCCAAGTCATTTCCTTTCTCTTTCAGTTTCCCATTGGGGTTGTTAGATTGTTCAAATGAGGAAATATAGGTTATTTAACTTCACAAACCATAATGTCTTGATTTAAATATGTTAATGATGAGATGGTGATGATAATGATCATTTAGCCTCAAGATGATGCAGAATGCCTTAACAAAAGGAAAAAAAAATACAAAAACTACTTTTTTTATGGAAAGGCACAAAAAAGTATACATAAATGGTTTATAAAAATGTTTTATATGAATAACTGCTTTAATTCTATATTTTGCTTGTGACTTCTAAGACATTATTAGTTGATGTATATTCATATTGAATGATTAATTTATTTGAAAAAACTAATTTAAAAACACCTGATTATACATTCAGCTATTGGGAAGACAGACATGAAGACACTCCAGATTATGGTGAGAGACATTTTCTCAAGTCAAATCTTTGTGATTTTGAAGAATTATTTTAAGTCCTAAAACCTTAAGTTTATCATCTGTACTTAAAGTAGTAGGTTTATTAGGATTATTAACCAACAAATGGAGGAAAATGACTCCTCGTAATACCTAGCCCAAGGCATTGAGTCATGTCTTTCCTTCTGCTTTATTGGTTCTCAAATTTATCTTTATCAAATATCACTTTGGATATAGGCATTTTTATGCTGGTGCACAATCTTGTGTGGGAAGATAATTCTTCTTTACTGTTACGGACTGAACTGTGCACTCCCAAGGATACATATGTTGAATTTTTAACTCCTAGTACCTCAGAATGAGACTTTATTTGGAGACAGGATCTTTACAGAGGCAATTAAATTAAAATAAAGTCATTAGGGTACCCCAAATTAATATGACTGGTATCCTTATGAGACCAAGAAATTTGGGGGAACCTGGGTGGCCCATTCAGTTTGAGCATCCGACTTTAGATTTCAGCTCAGGTCATGATCCTCAGGGATGGAGCCCTACATGGAGCTTTGCACTCAGCTGGGAGTCTGGGATTCTCTCTTTCTGTCTACCTCCTGCTCTTGCTGGTGCTCAGTCTCAAAAAAAAAAAAAAAAAAAAAAAAAAAAAAAAAAAAAAAAAAAAGAGAGAGAGAGAGAGAGAGAGAGAGATAAATTTGGACACAGACACAGGGGTAAGACAATATAGAGACACAGGGAGAAGACAGCTATCTACAAATCAAAGAGAGAGGCCTGGAATGTATCTTTCCCCCACAGTCCTCAGGAGAAACCAACCCTGCTGACACCTTCCGGAACTGTGAGAAAATAAATTTTGTTTCTTAAGCCAGTACTTTGTTACAGTAGCTCTGTCAAACTAATATAGTGACCCGTGGGTACATTTAATGAAAATGTCTTAATGGCAACATTAAGTTTTGCAAGGCCTAGCCTAGAGATTGTCACAGACTCTGCACTCGTCCCTTTCCTTTACCTTTGTAATGCTGCTGCCTGGCCGACAAGGTCCTTAAGTTTCATACAACAGGAGAGAGTGCGAGAGCACATCCACAGACCGAAGGATGTGTCATGGATACAAACAGAAGTGGCTTTTTGCTCACAGAGATGTTCCAAGCATGCACCCTGGGTATAAGGAGGCCCAGAACTCAATTCAGGACAATCATGTTGACTTACCCTCGGTCACAGTGATTAGTCAAAGGGATGGGCACATCACCCAAGCTGACAAGATGTTTTCAGATAGGTGCTGGATAGGAGCCTTTACTCAGATAGGAACCTTTACTTCTTTGGTTGTAGAGTTGTGAGGATTTGATCTAGGCCAGAATCTCTAGGTTGCTTTCCACAGAGATGGGTCAGTCTCAAATGGCAGACAAGGAAAACTGAGAGACAAGAAGCAAAGATACCTGGTTTCAGTATTCCACAAAGTAAGCTCTAATTCTAATTCTAATTCTTGGGTTGGTTATTTTAACCAAGACACTTTCATTGCATGAAGTAAGTCTCGACTGATACAGGAAGAGAAATACTAACAAACATAATTTTTCCAAAAAATACAAAGATGCAATTTTCTTTTATTTATGAATGGTAACAACATTTACTTCTTACTTCTGTCTGTTATTAAATTCAGATAAATGGCATATATTTGTTGTAAAACAAATTCAAAGAAGAACTCTGAAGTAAAAAGTGATGCTTCTTTCCTCCTACTTTCTTTTATTTCCTAGGATAAACATGATTGACCTTTATATGTAACTTGTAAGAAATTTTTCATATATGTCCATATTTGTATATATTATACACATAAAACTATGTGATGTTTTAATTATATGTTTTGCATGCTATATTTTCCCCCACAAAATGGGAAATTTTGTGATCATATTGTTTCAAGGGGGATGTTTTCAGCTACAAGTAATAAAATATCCAATTTAAAGTACCTTTGACATAGAGGAAAATTTCCTAGTTCACATAATATAGGTCTGGATGTGGCATTCGCAAGTAGTCTGAAGGTTAGTGAGTGGCACAATGATGTCTGTAATACCATGCTATCTTAAACATGTTTTGCTCTCCTCCTCACGAGTACAAGATGATTAAAGCAGTTCCCATTGTCAGAGACAGACATTACAATATCAAGCAGGGAAGAGAAAAGGCATTTCTTCTCTTGTGCCTTTTTTTTTTTTTTTTCACTAGAAACCTAGAAACAGACTTGCCTTTCCAATCTTTACTAAGGGAAATGTCCATAACTGAATTATATCAATCATATTCCCCCAATCTGCTGCCCTGGACTCTGGTGGGGAGTATCTTAACTTCAGAGGTGGAACCCTCATAAAATGCTTGTCAGCAAGGAAAAATGAAGAGTGTGAGGCTTGCCATTGGGTAGTTGGGAGAATAACCTAAATCTCTATGCATAAGAGATATATGTATATAAGATACATAACTTGAGGCACCTGGGTGGCTTAGACATTTAAACATCTGCCTTTGGCTCAGGTCATGATCCGGGGGTCCTGGGATCAAACCCTGTGTTGGGCTACCTGCTCAGTGGGGAGTCTGCTTCTCTCACTCCCACTCCCCCTGCTTGTGCTTCCTCCCTCTCTCTGACAAATGAATAAATAAATAAATAAATAAATAAAGTCTTTAATAAGATATTAACTCAACCATATGTAATGTCTATATAAAGTTATATCTTTATTTTAAATGGAAATATGATATTTATTTTATGCACCTTTCAAATTGAGGTGAACTTCTCATAAAATAATTATTTTATAATGAATAATTCAGTGGCATTTAGTACATCACAATGTTGTGCAGTTGCTACCTATAGCTAGTTCCAGAATAGTCTCTGTACTTTAATGATAGCTTATTTTTACCAGTATAAGAGTTCATTGAGAATCTGTAACTAGGAAGAAAGTCAAGCTGCCCCCTTTCTTAGGAGACTTTCTGTATGGAAGTAAGTGAAAGAAAGTAAACTCAATAAAAAATACAATATTTTTTTTTTAAAAAATGCTTTGCTCTCAGAAAACTGAGCTGTTATGCCAGGAACTAACTCATTCTGGCATATTTCTATTATTACATGATCATTTACATTCCAGGACTCTATTCCAGTTTTAAAAATCCTACAAATATTTTCCTCTTTGGTTTGAGTGTATTTCATTTAATTTTAGTTGGAGATTGTTACAGTATAGATGGTAAATGCCAAAGGAATCACCCTTCAATTATAAAATTGATAGACATGAATACTTCTATCATTTTACTTCAGTTAGCTAAATGCAATTCATAGATGGGTGGAGGACCAGGTAGGAAAAACATGCTGCATATCATATTTTAAAAGGAAACTGGATGTAATTCATCTGGTTATTTAGGTTGACTATGCTTTCAGAATTTGATCATTATCATTTAATATCATTTTGCGATGTTTTCAAATCTGCTGTGCCAGACACAGATTGTTCTCTTTGAACTTGATGTATGTCAAAAGAACTTTGTAGTTAAATATAGACTTGAGATTTCATGGCCAAAGCGTGTCTGCTAGAAAAAGAAAAAGTTTTCAGAGACAAATCATTTTCCTTTAGAGTTTGGAAACACCAATCTTACTAGCCTGAACTCTCTCTCTCTCTCTCTCTCTCTCTCTCTCTCTTTTTAATTTTGTAACATGCTTAGCGAAATAAGTCAAGCAGAGAAAGACAACTATCATATGATCTCCCTGATATGACGAAGTGGTGATGCACCATGGGGGCTTAAGTGGGTAGGAGAAGAATCAATTTAGATTTTTGTGCTGCATATGTTGCAATCACATTACAGAACTTGAGAAATTAATTGACTCAGTATCTCTGAAACTTGCTATTTAAATGTGTATGGAAATTTATTACAGCGAATATCAAACTGAAATAATTGAAAGTTGGTATTAAGATTACCCTCAGTAAAGGATTCCAATTTAGGGGATGCTTTCTTATAACACCCTGTCACTGTAGGATGCCCGTCTTTCAGTAACATTGTGGTTTATTATGAAATAGGGCAAATGACTAAAATGATTTCAAGGTTGTAAAAAATCACATGTATAGAAGTAATTTGAGTTCTAATTCATCCAGAGAGATTTAAAGTAAGGAGAAGAAATCAATGAGACTGTATTTCCATACTGTTATAAAAGAATGTTCAACCCTACTCTAACCACATCTTTGAGTCAAATTGACAAACATGTATTTAGCTGGGTAGCACTCTGAGGTAATAGAACGAGGGTTAAACACATCTGGATCTCAATTCTTGCTCTGATGTTTACAAAGTACGTCAACTGAAACACACTCTTCTGATTCCTTAAGATTCAATTTTGGGAACTGATGAAGAGATTTTATGGTTTTATACTCTTACTTCTTTTTTTCCGTGATAATATTAAGTAAGATATTTGTGGATAAGAAATAAGTAAATTACACAGGTGAGTGCCAGGCTATGTAAATACTCTATAAATTCTAGCTATTTTGTTACTTTTATCTATACAGTATTCTGGTAGGTAGAGTGATTTAGACGCTATTGCTATAGCTAAATATTATGCTATCTTTAAACTAAAAAAAAAAAAAAAAAAAAAAAAAAAAAAACCTGTTTTGGAAAGATGATCTAGATCTATAGCCCTAAATGTCTTTTTGTTTTGTTTTGTTTTAATTTAAATCTGGCATGCCTGAGGGTTACAAAATGGTGTAGTATGGCACCGACTCCTAAAGTCTCTAGGAGACCTGTGTGCAATTAATCACCACCACCAAGCATATACATAAGGGCATTT
Organism: Mustela erminea; assembly: GCF_009829155.1. Lineage (NCBI taxonomy): Eukaryota > Metazoa > Chordata > Mammalia > Carnivora > Mustelidae > Mustela > Mustela erminea. Next base: position 129,275,016 of record NC_045614.1, read on the forward strand.
CAATGTCACCCTCATTTGATCCTATGTAGAATTTATTTTAAGGTTCAAGTTTTAAAAGGTGAAGAAGTCAGCATGTCACTTTCAATTACTCTTTGAAATGGAAATTTTACAGGAAGGATTTTGGAGATTCATAATCATCACCAAAATCACATCTGTTATTTAGGTTGACACCTGTAAGATAATGTTAATATGGACTAATCTCTCAGATGAATAACTCATTTTTTTTCTGTACCCTTTCTGAGGAACATGGATTCATGTTTCCCACTTACATGTTGAAGGAAATTATATGTCCATGCTGTGATGTTTTTGCTTATTGTCTCTGAGAGCTGGTTTTGCTGTATTTTGTTTTTGTTTTTGTTTCTTTGAACATAGGCAAACATGAGGGAGTCAAAGAGGTGAATTTACAGGAAAGGGTAGTATTGAGGTTTCATAGAAGAAATCCTGTTGTTTCTGTCTTCTTTGCTTCTTTCCCTCATCTTTGCTATCAGCCTTTCAAAGCCACTACGCTGTGAGGATAGGGCCAACTAAGAGAGCCAACATTCAAGGTAGCTTAGTTTGCTCCATCTGACTTTCAGTAAAATGATTTTAGGAGGGGTCATTTTCTGAGAATTTGTCAGGACAATCAAGTTTGATAAATATACAAATTTGACAAATTTTGGCCAGCTTGACCTATAAAAGGCACAGAGAAGAAACAGATTACTATTGAGAATACCCCGCATATCTTGAAGGCTACCTAAGAGTTCTCAGAATTAAGGCTGCTACAGTGTTTAAACATTTGTGTAACAATCTTTTCATTCCTTTCATATCTCTGTATTTATTAGCATTCTGATTGCCTGTACGTCAGAAAAAGAGAAACAAAATACAACTTTCAGTATAGGAAAATAATAGCACCGAAGAAACAACTGCTTATTTGGAAATTTTGTTTATAAAACAGTCTCAGTGTTATGATGTTACTGCCCATTTTTATATTTATGCTTATTATGGATTTTTTTTCTTTTTTGCCAAATTTAGGCATCAACAAAATCTTGTTATAGAGTAACTATGTGGTGGAAGCAGTACATTTTGTGCTTTTAATCTACATTTTTTCCTTTTGTATTGTTTATGTGTGGCTAAGAGATGTTTTAAGAGATGTATATTGAAAATGTTCCCAGGTAGATTAGAATAGTCCAATTGAAGCCAAAGCTTTGTTTGGATATTTTTATAAAACCATATCTGTTTCCACATTCTATATGCCTTAGTTCAAATTTTGAAATAATGTTGACACAAGTTTCATTTTAAAAGGTGCACTGCAGAGAAGAATGTGAGTCCCCCACATTATGTACAGTTTTACTTTTTGTGGTTTCAGTTGCCTGAGGTCAGTTGTGGTCTGGAAGCAGATGACCCTGCTTCTGAGGTGTCATCATCAGGTCAGTAGTAGCCCAGTGGCACATCACACTACTTGCATCAGTCACCTCACTTCATCTTATCATGTAGGCATTTTATCATGTCACAGCATCACAGGAAGAGTGAGTATACTGCAAGATGTTTTGAGGGAGAGAGATCCCAGTCACATAATTTTTATGACAGTATATTGTCATAATTGCTTTACTTTATTTGTCATTGCTCTTCTTTTACTGTGTAGTTTATAAATTAAACTTTCTCAAAGGTATGATGTATAGGAAAAAAAAAACAATATATATAAGAATATTAGGGTTTGATACTGTCCACGATTTTAGGCATTCACTAAGGGTCTTGTAATGTATCCCTACAGATAAGGAGGGACTATTGTATTTCAGTGTCTAGTTCTGACATTTAGACATGGTGGATTTGCAGGAAAATAGAAGGTTAGATCCAAAAAGGACCTCACACATATTCTTGTCCGATGATTTATAGATCAAGAAACCTTTAGAAAAAAGTGGAATGATGTGCCCACTTCTGAAAAAAAAAAGCTCAAGATTAGATCAAGATAATATTTATTGCAAAGATACTAAATGCCAGGAACTGCACTTAATTCTGCATTCTGAATCCTACAGCGATTTTGTAAAATTGGTATATTTATCCCTGTTTTACAGATAAGGGAGATTTGAAAACATGAGGTAGTTTCCTGTATAACAGTTATTTAGCAGGTGGTTAATTAGAATTGAACCCAATTATCCTTTGGTATACATAATTGAAATTCAACAAATATTTTTGAATAAATAAATCAATAAGTGAATAGACTTATGAAAATGATGTCAATGTATCACTGTCCCACAACATACCATTGGAGCTCCAGTGTATAATTGTTTTAGTTTATTCTGGTCACAAAAGTTTAATTGACTTGTATAACCTTAATTGACTTGTATAACCTTAGCTCAGCACTTTCCACTAATATTAATACAATTATAATGGCACATGTCTTTGCTGATAAAGAAATGACTTACAATTATTCATTATTAAATTCATATGTGCAAATTCCAGAACCATCAAAAAATGATGCCTTAGCTTAATTAACTTTGATTTAAGATCTAACTAGGAAATAACTATGAATGGGCAGATATTATAGTTGTTATGTTCTTTTACATTATCCTGAAATAGGAATAAGTATGCATTTAATTGATCATCAATGTGACTTCTCTTCTGTTGTAAAAATTAGAATACTGGGGCATGATTTAAACAATCATCAATAATTTACAACCTAAAGTACTAGCAGACAAACCCAATCAAAATGAATTTCTCATTGCATAATTTAGAAAGTTTGACCAATTACTAACATGAGATCAATGATAACAGGTAATTTTTAGGTATAATGTGAATTATAGGGGTTTTTTCAAATCAAAGTATTTTTAAAATTTCATTTTATTTTGTTTCTTTTAGTGTTTCAGAATTCATTGTTTATCCACCACAACCAGTGCTCCATGCAATACCTGCCTTCCATAATACCCACCACCGGGCTCACCCAGCCTCCCACCTCCTTCCCTCTAAAACCCTCAGTTTGTTTCTCAGAGTCCACAGTCTCTCATGGTTTGTCTTCCCCTCCAATTTCCCCCAACTCACTCCTCCTCTCCATCTCCCATTGTCCTCTGTGTTATTCCTTATGCTCCACAATTAAGTGAAACCATGTGATAATTGACACTCTGCTTGACTCATTTCACTCAGCATTTTAACTGTTTTAATTATGTTGAGAATATTACCAGTGTTACCTGATAATTAAATCTCTGTACCTATAGGTATATTTAAATCTGCTTGTGTATGTATATATAATAAGCAAAATCTCTAATAATTACTTTTCATTCATGTATAGAGTAGGCATGAAAGCCTACTAAGTCTCCTTGGTAACTGATATTTCTAAAAGGAGAAGTAGTAGCAAAAATGCAAAGCTATAGTAAAATAAACTCATGAGAGTAAATACTGTCAGAAGACAAATCCTTTATGTCATTGAAATGTAGTTCAGTTTTGTTTGTTCACTTTTTTTTGTTTGTTTTGAAAATAATCTGTGGGGTTTTTTTTAACCACAAATTAAATATTTGTTGAAACATCATCTAGAATACTTTTACAAATAAGACCACAACTTTTATTATCCTTGTATTTTGCTTATTAAATTTGTCGGATATAATTCAAGATCAAGTAGCTTGTATAGACCTGATTTTATAGCAATGAGTTGGGAGTAAGTTTCCAGTGTTTATAACACAAGAAGGCAAACATTTCTATTGGAGGGAGAGTGTTCTGCATTTTAATGCTAGCATTACTATTTATTAGTTGCAGTTTTCTCCTTCTGAACCTCATTTGTTCTATCTATAAGATGGAGATACAGCCAATGTTTATATTAGTTATTGTAAGAAGCAATGAATGTAAGTAAACTAATATTTACTTACCATTTACTGTATGTATAGTAGGCATTTTCACATGAATCATCATTCTTTTGGTCCTTAAAACAGTGATGGCCATGGGGCACCTGAGTGGCTCAGTCATTAAGCATCTGCCTTTGGCTCAGGTCATGATCTCAGGGTCCTGGGATTGAGCCCCACATCAGGCTTCCTGCTCTGTGGGAAGCCTGCTTCTCCCTTTCCCTTTCCCCCTGCATGTGTTCCCTCTCTCGCTGTGTTTCTTTCTGTCAAATAGATAAAATATTAAACAAACAAACAAACAAACAAAATAATGTCCAAAAGGAATTATAATCCATATCATTTTCACAACGTAAAAAAAAGGAACTTTCTTATGTTTATATAGTTCAATGTGATATGGAAGAAAACTCTTGATTCAAATTCAGGACTACTTGTTTTAAAAGTCTGTACTCTTTGACTATAACAAAATGTTAACATTGCGTGAAAAAAAAAAAAAACCCTAGTGTATAGTTCACAAGCACCAATAGCTGCATATAGATGGGTGTAGGCATTTTCTTATATCCAGTGGAAAATTTACCTTTTTTAAATCTCTTATTTGTCCTTTAGTTTTAACTCAAAAGTGAAACCAGAGGATACATTGTGTGTGTGTGTGTGTGTGTGTGTGTGTGTGTGTGTGCACGTGCATGTCTGTGCATATCAGTATTTTGTAATTTATGACCTAATCTGGATTGAAGTGAAACAGCATTGATCATTTTCTTTGGGCTCAAAATGACTTAATTTCAATTTAATTCTCAAGGAACTAACCAATAGGGGGCATTAGAGCACTACTGCTAACTGTGGTCAGTACTCCTCCCGTTATCAACAACTCTTAGCTGGCATTCTTAAGACACTTAAAACATCATTATGGCTGGCCTTAGTATTTGCATTTTTTTGTAGTAGAACTCGTTGCTAAAATTTTGTGTATTAATAAAGTCCTGTAATTCTTAGTAATGTTAATCAATCAAGCATTTTGATTAGCAAGGCACATGTAGGGGAAAAAGTTAAGATTGGTTATTCACACGAAAGTAATTAAAATGAACATAGCTGAAAGTGAAAATGTGACACACACAAATGGCCCTATTATCACAAGATAACAGAATGCTGTTCAGGCAATTTTCCTGTAACTGAGTGGACCACTAGTTAATTGTCTGACCCTTACCTCTCACACTTTCCACTAGAAAGACTTTTGTTCTGCTATTATAATAGAAAAAGTTTAAAGAGGAGAGTTTGAAAAAGTTTGGAAATGACTCCTTAGAATAAATCACCATTCAAAGACATCAATGGTTTCTCACTTGTTTTTATTCATATAATGTCAAACAGTGAATTATCTTCCTGTAATTTTCCATCAGATATTGTTGCCAATATCTGAGGTGGAGGGGAGTAGTACTGAGCCTGTTCCGTGCCTCCTACAAAAACATTTGAGAGTCCTTAGGACATTCAGGCAAACTGTAGAGCTTTGTTAAGACAAGTTGTATATTGGAGTTTCCGCAAAACTGCCAGACAGGCCTTGTTTTTCTTAAGAATGGAAGGACCAGGGATATGTTTTATTTCCCTTGTGAGCACAGCAGGATGGGAGGAGGTCAAGAGTCAGATTTGTTGGTTAAAAAGGGAAATAATGAATTCCGACTGTACTGTGTATTTGGTTTTGTTTCTTAAAGAATCCACTCCTCCACACAAGGCTCCTTGTTCTCTAGTCATACTCAGATTTCTTTATCAGCTGTGCCTTTACTATGAGCATTTGCCAAAGAAGCTGATTTAACTCCACTTCTGGCTTTCATATGTCCCCAGGAGCATCATAAAGCTGAATCCCAGATATGTTGGTCTGTTATACTAGAATTGCTCTTGCTTGTTACGTATAGCACTCAGTTACAGGATATGTGTCTATGGTCTTAAGACCCAGGGATAAAGAAAAATTGCAATTATCTAGATGCCTTTGCAATCTTTGCAATTGGTTTAAGCCAGTGTTTGTCTAAGACTTTACCTTCACATGATTTAAAGTGGATCCAGCTCTAAGGGGGATTAAGCCCAATCATAAAATGGAACAGGTCAGTCTAGACACTAGGTCTGCTTAGACTAAGTAAATGATGCAGCAACTGCCTGTCCGTTGTCTGCTGTGAACCTTCAACACTATTTCTCTCTCTCACTTTTCTCTCTCATATATTTGATCTACCTCAGCTAAAATCCATGTTCTCAGCTGTATTACAACTTAGATGCCTGTGAACTCAGTTAAAGTCTAATAAGGTTATCAATCAAAGTTGTTATGATTTGGTAAAGAACATTAATTATAGTCTAGATTTTTGTCTCAATTTTCACTTCTCAGAATTTCATAAACATTTCCTCAGTTTTAACTAATTAAAATGAAGTCCATACGGTGAACCAGCCCTTGCAGTAGTGCTTTGAGCTTGTTCTGACAGTCGTAATAAATGGATTTTCTCTAATCCGTCCTCTCTTGTCTGGTTCCTCTTGTGACCAATAGAACTCATTTGGTCAGTAGCCATGGAATTGAGTGAAGCTAACTGGTCCATATGGCAATTGAACTTGCAATCTTGACTTCATTAACACCACGCTCCAACCAGCTGAGCTAACAAGCCAAGAAAATCAAATTAGACACTATACAGAGTTTCTGGTTAATTGCATTTTCCTCTTTTGGGCTCTTCATTATAGCCACTTTCACCAATTACCAGCTTCAGAAGGGTGAAGATTAAGTCTATGTAGCGCTTATTCATTTTGTCCCTTATGCTGAAGTTATAGAATGGAATATACTATGTAAGTTCAGGCAGCAAAGCCGTGAGCATATATAAACAAAACTGTGGTACCTAATGTTCTTTGGCAGAGTCTGAAAGTAACATATTTTAAACATCCCAAGAGGAAAGCTGCTACATTTGTGGACAAAGGGGTGATGAGAAATTTTTGACTGCTCTCTGATCCATTTTATGTGTACCTCCCTTCCAGTCTCAGAATCTTATTTCTCCCTTCAGTTCCAACTTTATTTCATGCTAGAGTATATATTTGTGCTTTTGGGTGAACTCTGGATTATAGAGGAAACTCAACTTCTAGTTGTGTAATGACTTGGTATTCTAGCTTTATATTTTAAAGTTTATAATCTATTGTGCCTGGACAACTGACTTCTAAGTGGCATGTCCAAGTAACAACAATATGTTTATAATTTTGTGTATTAATCCAGTGTTCTACTCATTAGGCAGCCGTGTGAACAGACCTAATTTTTTCTTTGCCTAAATTGCCAGGCATGGATAATAATAGTTTTACTAAATTTAATTCATTTTAATTAATTAACATTTTGACACGTTTGCATTTGTAAACTCCCAAGGCATTTACTAGATTAATGTTTTATGATGAACCATCGTGTCAACAAATATTGTGGCTGTAATGTTTAAATAGACTCAATCTCTGAATGCATTACTGGCATTACTTTATGCTGTATTATTTAAGATGTAGGTTGTTCAGGTTGAGAGGAATTGATTATAGGCTCCTTGATTGTGTCTTAATACAAACTTTAAGTTGTATTAATTTATGGGTCATGATAATTTAGTAGATAATTTAGTAGAATCAAACAAACACTATTATTGCTGATTATTATAAATTATCCTAGTATTCAGTTGTGGAAGGGGAAGTTATTTGCTTCATTTATTATTTGAAATATTAACCATTACATTTATTTTCTTAGAGGACAAAGCCAGGGTTTCTTCTTTTTGCAGATGGATAGAGATCATCACTTCTACTTCTTTTTTACACATGGAAAAAACAAAGAGAGGAAATTAAACACAACAGGGCTTGCAAAGAGAAGGGTCTCTGTCCAAGCAGCTTAGTATGAAGGCCAAAGGTAGGACCCAGTTTTCAAAGTGTAATGGATTGAATTTTGCTACACACCCAAATTCATATATGAAGCCCTGATTCCCCATTGTGACTATTTTGTGCCTTTAAGAAGGTAATTAAGGTAAAATGATATCATAAGGATGAGACCCTAATCCAGTAGGACTGGTATTCTTCTAATAATAAGACACCAGAGATCACTTTCTCTCTTATTACACATGTATAGTAGAAATGCCATGTGAGGACAGGGAAAGGTGGGCCATCTATAAGACAAGAAGAGAGGGTTTACCAGAAATCAACCCTGCTGGCACCTTGATTTTAGACTTCTAGACTCGCAAACAGTGAGAAGATAAATTTTTCTTGTTTAGGCTATCCAGTCCAAGGTCCCTTGTTAAAGCAGGCAGCTGACAAATACACCAAGTTTCTATCCAAACTTCTTTTACTAACCCATATACTAACCCATAACAACTTCTGTGATTAACAAAAAGCACACATTTCAGCTATCATGCACATTATTCAACAGTTGTCCCAAGAGCTAACTTTAAAAATCAAATGATGTTAGTATTGGAAATGTTGGACAGATATTGGATCCCTCCTTATTCCTTACAGCTTGGTACAGACATTGGCATAGATCTGGTACTAAACAATTCATCTCCCCTCCATCTTTTTCTCCCTTTCTTCATTTCAAAGGCACTTCAAAAATAATTGTCACTTTATAACTTCATCTGATGAATCTCCCATATTGTATCCCTGGAAAAGGTAGAATTGTATTACTTTCTCTTGCCCATTTTCCATGCAAAATTATTACCAGACTTCTGACCAATGGCCAATAAAATTTGGAATCCAAGACTGTGGCACAATTTGAAAGTGAGATAAAAATAGATTAATAGTTTAACAAAGTTATAATATCAATAAAAATTATTCTGCTTTAGAAGAACTAGTGGTATATATTCCATATTTTTCTGTGTTTTGTAAACTGTAAATGTCAATTAAGGCATGAGAAAGCTATATTTGTATGATGACATTTTAGCAATACTTGCTAATTTCTTATCTCATTTGGTCGGTGAAATCCCCTTTCTTTTTGTACTTGTGTAGAATCAACACTGGTTTAAGATCTTATTTAGGGGTTGCCTGGGAGGTTCAGTCAGTTGGGCATCCAGCTCTTGCTTTTGGCTCAGATCATGGTCTCAGGGTCATGAGATGGAGCCCTGCTTGCACTGAACCCCAAGTCAAGCCCCACATCAAATCCCACATCCTCAGTGGAGACTCTGCTTGAGATTCTCTCATTTTTTCTTCCTCTGCCACTCCTTGCCCTCTAAAATAATTTTTAAAAAATCTTTTTCTTAAGATCTTATTTAGGATGAAGATATCAAAAACCACAGTAAAACCAGAAATACTAATCTCCTTCCAGCTCAGAGAAACCCAATAATAACCAGTTATAAAACACCCTCGGAGCCAACTCTACCTTGAAGAATTTGCCTACTCTCTTGCCTTGAGAGCGTACTTTTGCTTGAATAAACAGCTTTGTGCTTGATATTTTCCTTCTGCTCATCCTTATTTGAGCACCACTCCCGAGTAGATCTTCCCATGCGGAATCCGAGGACAGAGACCTCCATTCACCCAATGCAGATTCTCTCACCCATAACAATTATAAGAGGGAAGCAAAGTTATATATCCTCTTATTAGCACAATTAAAGAGCTCTCATTTCTATTGCCCTCTTTTTAAGTACCTATGTTAATATGTGATCCTGCACAGGAAACATAACTATCAAATGTAGGGCATGGAGAATTTTTTTTTTAATTTTTTATTTTTTATAAACATATATTTTTATCCCCAGGGGTACAGGTCTGTGAATCACCAGATTTACACACTTCACAGCACTCACCAAAGCACATACCCTCCCCAATGTCCATAATCTCACCCCCTTCTCCCAAACCCCCTCCCCCCAGCAACCCTCAGTTTGTTTTGTGAGATTAAGAGTCACTTATGGTTTGTCTCCCTCCCAATCCCATCTTGTTTCATTTGTTCTTCTCCTACCCACTTAAGCCCCCATGTTGCATCACCACTTCCTCATATCAGGGAGATCATATGATAGTTGTCTTTCTCTGCTTGACTTATTTTGCTAAGCATGATACGCTCTAGTTCCATCCATGTTGTCGCAAATGGCAAGATTTCATTTCTTTTGATGGCTGCATAGTATTCCATTGTGTATATATACCACATCTTCTTGATCCATTCATCTGTTGATGGACATCTAGGTTCTTTCCATAGTTTGGCTATTGTGGACATTGCTGCTATAAACATTCGGGTGCACGTGCCCCTTTGGATCACTACGTTTGTATCTTTAGGGTAAATACCCAGTAGTGCAATTGCTGGGTCATAGGGTGTTCTATTTTCAACATTTTGAGGAACCTCCATGCTGTTTTCCAGAGTGGCTGCACCAGCTTGCATTCCCACCAACAGTGTAGGAGGGTTCCCCTTTCTCCGCATCCTCGCCAGCATCTGTCATTTCCTGACTTGTTGATTTTAGCCATTCTGACTGGTGTGAGGTGATATCTCATTGTGGTTTTGATTTGTATTTCCTTGATGCCGAGTGATATGGAGCACTTTTTCATGTGTCTGTTGGCCATCTGGATGTCTTCTTTGCAGAAATGTCTGTTCATGTCCTCTGCCCATTTCTTGATTGGATTATTTGTTCTTTGGGTGTTGAGTTTGCTAAGTTCTTTATAGATTCTGGACACGAGTCCTTTATCTGCTATGTCGTTTGCAAATATCTTCTCCCATTCTGTCAGTTGTCTTTTGATTTTGTTAACTGTTTCCTTTGCTGTGCAAAAGCTTTTGATCTTGATGAAATCCCAATAGTTCATTTTTGCCCTTGCTTCCCTTGCCTTTGGCGTTGTTCCTAGGAAGATGTTGCTGCGGCTGAGGTCGAAGAGGTTGCTGCCTGTGTTCTCCTCAAGGATTTTGATGGATTCCTTTCTCACATTGAGGTCCTTCATCCATTTTGAGTCTATTTTTGTGTGTGGTGTAAGGAAATGGTCCAATTTCATTTTTCTGCATGTGGCTGTCCAATTTTCCCAGCACCATTTATTGAAGAGGCTGTCTTTTTTCCATTGGACATTCTTTCCTGCTTTGTCGAAGATTAGTTGACTGTAGAGTTGAGGGTCTATTTCTGAGCTCTCTATTCTGTTCCATTGATCTATGTGTCTGTTTTTGTGTCAGTACCATGCTGTCTTGATGACGACAGCTTTGTAATAGAGCTTGAAGTCCGGAATTGAGATGCCACCATTGGCTTTCTTTTTCAATATCCCTTTGGCTATTCGAGGTCTTTTCTGGTTCCATATAAATTTTAGAATTATTTGTTCCATTTCTTTGAAAAAGGTGGATGGTACTTTGATAGGAATTGCATTAAATGTGTAGATTGCTTTAGGTAGCATAGACATTTTCACAATATTTATTCTTCCAATCCAGGAGCATGGAACATTTTTCCATTTCTTTGTGTCTTCCTCAATTTCTTTCATGAGTACTTTATAGTTTTCTGAGTATAGATTCTGTGCCTCTTTGGTTAGGTTTATTCCTAGGTATCTTATGGTTTTTGGTGCAATTGTAAATTAATTATTTGTAAATTAATTGTAAATTAATTGTATTAATTTCTCTTTCTTCTGTCTTGCTGTTGGTGTAGAGAAATGCAACTGATTTCTGTGCATTGATTTTATATCCTGACACTTTACTGAATTCCTGTATAAGTTCTAGCAGTTTTGGAGTGGAGTCTGTTGGGTTTTCCACATATAGTATCATATCATCTGCGAAGAGTGATAATTTGACTTCTTCTTTGCCGATTTGGATGCCTTTAATTTCCTTTTGTTGTCTGATTGCTGAGGCTAGGACCTCTAGTACTATGTTGAATAGCAGTGGTGATAATGGACATCCCTGCCGTGTTCCTGACCTTAGCGGAAAAGCTTTCAGTTTTTCTCCATTGAGAATGATATTTGCGGTGGGTTTTTCATAGATGGCTTTGATGATATTGAGGTATGTGCCCTCTATCCCTACACTTTGAAGAGTTTTGATCAGGAAGGGATGCTGTACTTTGTCAAATGCTTTTTCAGCATCTATTGAGAGTATCATATGGTTCTTGTTCTTTCTTTTATTGATGTGTTGTATCACATTGACTGATTTGCGGATGTTGAACCAACCTTGCAGCCCTGGAATAAATCCCACTTGGTCGTGGTGAATGATCCTTTTAATGTACTGTTGAATCCTATTGGCTAGTATTTTGTTGAGTATTTTCGTATCTGTGTTCATCAAGGATATTGGTCTATAGCTCTCTTTTTTGATGGGATCCTTGTCTGGTTTTGGGATCAAGGTGATGCTGGCCTCATAAAATAAGTTTGGAAGTTTTCCTTCCATTTCTATTTTCTGGAACAGTTTCAGGAGAATAGGAATTAGTTCTTCTTTAAATGTTTGCTAGAATTCCCCTGGGAAGCCGTCTGGCCCTGGGCTTTTGTTTGTTTGGAGATTTTTAATGACTGTTTCAATCTCCTTACTGGTTATGGGTCTGTTCAGGCTTTCTATTTCTTCCTGGTTTAGTTGTGGTAGTTTATATGTTTCTAGGAATGCATCCATTTCTTCCAGATTGTCAAATTTATTGGCGTAGAGTTGCTCATAGTATGTTCTTATAATAGTTTGTATTCTTTGGTGTTAGTTGTGATCTCTCCTCTTTCATTCATGATTTTATTTATTTGGGTCCTTTCTCTTTTCTTTTTGATAAGTCGGGCCAGGGGTTTATCAATTTTATTAATTCTTTCAAAGAACCAGCTCCTAGTTTCGTTGATTTGTTCTATTGTTTTTTTAGTTTCTATTTCATTGATTTCTGCTCTGATCTTTCTGATTTCTCTTCTCCTGCTGGGCTTAGGGTTTCTTTCTTGTTCTTTCTCCAGCTCCTTTAGGTGTAGGGTTAGGTTGTGTACCTGAGACCTTTCTTGTTTCTTGAGAAAGGCTTGTACTGCTATATATTTTCCTCTCAGGACTGCCTTTGTTGTGTCCCACAGATTTTGAACCGTTGTATTTTCATTATCATTTGTTTCCATGATTTTTTTCAATTCTTCTTTAATTTCCCGGTTGACCCATTCATTCTTTAGAAGGATGCTGTTTAGTCTCCATGCATTTGGGTTCTTTCCAAACTTCCTTTTGTGGTTGAGTTCTAGCTTTAGAGCATTGTGGTCTGAAAATATGCAGGGAATGATCCCAATCTTTTGATACCGGTTGAGTCCTGATTTAGGACCGAGGATGTGATCTATTCTGGAGAATGTTCCATGTGCACTAGAGAAGAATGTGTATTCTGTTGCTTTGGGATGAAATGTTCTGAATATATCTGTGATGTCCATCTGGTCCAGTGTCGTTTAAGGCCTTTATTTCCTTGCTGATCTTTTGCTTGGATGATCTGTCCATTTCAGTGAGGGGAGTGTTAAAGTCCCCTACTATTATTGTATTATTGTTTATGTGTTTCTTTGATTTTGTTATTAATTGGTTTATATAGTTGGCTGCTCCCATGTTGGGGGCATAGATATTTAAAATTGTTAAATCTTCTTGTTGGACAGACCCTTTGAGTATGATATAGTGTCCTTCCTCATCTCTTATTATAGTCTTTGGCTTAAAATCTAATTGATCTGATATAAGGATTGCCACTCCTGCTTTCTTCTGATGTCCATTAGCATGGTAAATTCTTTTCCACCCCCTCACTTTAAATCTAGAGGTGTCTTCAAGCTTAAAATGAGTTTCTTGGAGGCAACATATAGATGGGTTTTGTTTTTTTATCCATTCTGATACCCTGTGTCTTTTGACAGGGGCATTTAGCCCATTAATTTTCAGGGTAACTATTGAGAGATAAGAATTTAGTGCCATTGAATTGCCTGTAAGGTGACTGTTACTGTATATGGTCTCTGTTCCTTTCTGATCTACCACTTGTAGGCTCTCTCTTTGCTTAGAGGACCCCTTTTAATATTTCCTGTAGAGCTGGTTTGGTGTTTGCAAATTCTTTCAGTTTTTGTTTGTCCTGGAAGCTTTTAATCTCTCCTTCTATTTTCAATGATAGCCTAGCTGGATATAGTATTCTTGGCTGCATGTTTTTCTCGTTTAGTGCTCTGAAAATATCATGCCAACTCTTTCTGGCCTGCCAGGTCTCTGTGGATAAGTCAGCTGCCAATCCAATATTTTTACCATTGTATGTTACAGACTTCTTTTCCCGGGCTGCTTTCAGGATTTTCTCTTTGTCACTGAGACTTGTAAATTTTACTATTAGGTGACGGGGTGTGGGCCTATTCTTATTGATTTTGAGGGGCATTCTCTGAACCTCCTGAATTTTGATGCTCGTTCCCTTTGCCATATTGGGGAAATTCTCCCCAATAATTCTCTCCAGTATACCTTCTGCTCCCCTCTCTCTTTCTTCTTCTTCTGGAATCCCAATTATTCTAATGTTGTTTCGTCTTATGGTGTCACTTATCTCTCGAATTCTCCCCTCGTGGTCCAGTAGCTGTTTGTCCCTCTTTTGCTCAGCTTCTTTATTCTCTGTCATTTGGTCTTCTATATCACTAATTCTTTCTTCTGCCTCATTTATCCTAGCAGTGAGAGCCTCCATTTTTATTGCACCTCATTAATAGCTTTTTTGATTTCAACTTGGTTAGATTTTAGTTCTTTTATTTCTCCAGAAAGGGCTTTTATATCTCCCGAGAGGGTTTCTCTAATATCTTCCATGCTTTTTTCGAGCCCAGCTAGAACCTTGAGAATTGTCATTCTGAACTCTAGATCTGACATATTACCAATGTCTGTATTGGTTAGGTCCCTAGCCTTCGGTACTGCCTCTTGTTCTTTTTTTTGTGTTGAATTTTTCCGTCTTGTCATTTTGTCCAGATAAGAGTATATGAAGGAGCAAGTAAAATACTAAAAGGGTGGCAACAGCCCCAGGAAAATATGCTTTAACCAAATTAGAAGAGATCCCAAATCGTGAGGGGGGAGAAAGGGGATAAAAAGAGGTTCAAAAAGGAAGAAAGAAAAAAAAAAGAAAAAAAAAGAAAAAAGAAAAAAAAAAGAAAAGAAAAGAATTAAAAAAAAGAAAACAAATAAGAAAAATATAAAAAAGAAAAAATATATATATTAGATAAACTAGTTAAAAAACGTTAAAAAAGAAAAAGATAAAAGTTAAAAAAAATTAATCAGAAGGCGAGGAAAAAAACCAAAAAATGATAAAGAAAAAAATTTAAATTAACTGCAAGACTAAAAAAAATCACAGGGAAAAAGCCATGAGTTCCGTGCTTTGCTTTCTCTTCCTCTGGAATTCTGCTGCTCTCCTTGGTATTGAAACCGCACTCCTTGGTAGGTGAACTTGGTCTCGGCTGGATTTCTTGTTGATCTTCTGGGGGAGGGGCCTGTTGTAGTGATTCTCAAGGGTCTTTGCCCCAGGCGGAATTGCACCGCCCTTACCAGGGGCCGGGCTGAGTAATCCGCTCAGGTTTGCTTTTAGGAGCTTTTGTTCCCTGAACGCTTTCCGTAGAGTTCTGGAGGACGGGAATACAAATGGCGGCCTCCTGGTGTCTGGCCTGGAGGAGCCGAGAGCCCAGGGCCCCACTCCTCAGTAGGCCCTCAGAGAACAGCGCCCAGTTACTCCCGTCTGCCTGACCTCCGGCCGCGCTCCGAGCTCACCGAGCCTGTGACCGGTTCAAGGTAATCCCGAGCTGTGAGCTTACTGTCGGCTCTGTCTCTGTAGCCGGCTTTCCCGTTCCAATACCCGCTAGCTCTGTGACACTCAGACACCCCCGATCCTTCTGTGACCCTGCGGGACCTGAGGCCACGCTGACCCCGCGTGGGCTTCGCCCCGGTTTAGCCTCTGGAGCGATGTCCCTCAGCGGAACAGACTTTTAAAAGTCCTGATTTTGTGCACCGTTGCTCCGCCGCTTGCCGGGAGCCGGCCCCTCCCCCCGGGGTCTATCTTCCCGTCGCTTTGGATTCACTTCTCCGCCGGTCCTACCTTTCAGAAAGTGGTTGTTTTTCTGTTTCCAGAATTGCTGTTCTTCTTCTCTTCGATATGCCGATGGATTTTCAGGTGTTTGCAATCTTTAGATAAGCTATCTAGCTGATCTCCGGCTAGCTGAGGTAGTCTTCTGGAGAATTTTTTTTTTTTTAATCTGACTTGGTTCTTCCTGTTACACAGCCCACTTCTGCCAGTTCATTCAATGGTTAAGCAATATGAAGAACTAATTAGTCCAAATTCCTTATCATGGTTTACAGGCCTCTGTCTAACGGACCTTCCTTCTACCACATTTCCTCTTGTTCAGTACACTTTAATCACACTGTTTTTTCAGTTTCTGGAGAACATCAAAGCTATTTCCGAATTTGGCCTTTGTTCTTTTTTTCTACCTGAAATACTTTTCTACCTGAATTTGACAGGGCTGCTTCCATCTTTCGGGCCTTGGCTCCAATGATACCTCTCCAATAAGGTCTTTCCTCATCACCCTATGTCTAAAGAACCCTCTTCCTTTATCAGTACTATTTATCTTCATTTCCTCATTTTCTTCAAAGCATTTATCACTATTTGTAATTATCATGCTTATATATTTAGAAGAAATTTTCATGTTATTGATGTATCCCAAATGAGTAGAGTAGAGCATGAGATTTATTAGTAAATTTATTAGATTTATTAGTTTATCAGTAAGTGTTATACTAATTGAATGGTTATATGGCCATACATAGGAAAGATTACAGATGATGTATTGCATATTTAATTTTGGCATCTATAATTGTGTGCTGTGCTTTCACCTTCATCACCCTGTCTGAGCTTTACAGTTGAAATCTGTGGAAGGATCAGCTTTGCTTTCTCTATAGAATTATTTCCCATATGGTGTGAGTTCAATGTGTTTGCCTTCACTTCTAACTGTAGCTGTTGTTTAAAACAGGATTGGCTACTATCTCTGATTCTTAAGTTCTTCTCTATTTAAGAGTTGATGCCAGTCCTTAAAAAAATTCTCTTATGAATCCATGAATTGCAATATTTTTAGACAAGCAGATATTCTTCATTTCTGTAGCCAAAAAAATAAAGCTATCCATTGGATGGTATTCTGTGCAGTTGGTGCTTATGAGTTTTACTTACAGTTTTATTTATTTTGTTTTTTAATTAACCAGATATTTATTGAATGTCTGCTATATACCAGATACTTAGCCAGGAACTGGAAATGTTTCGAGTAAAAAATATACCCTGTTCCAGCTCTTATATATAGTGAAGGAGCCACAGAAAAGCAAGTAAGCAAAAATAAATAAGTAACCACAAAATTTCTAATCCCATCAACAATTGAACTGGCTTGATTACTGAGGAATGAACCTGAAAAACATTTAAGGATGTCAGGTAGAGCTCTCTGATGAGGTGAAATTTAATACAAAGTTAGAAGAATGAGAAGGAATAGAAAAATGTTCCATAATAGTGCGACATGAGACAAATACTGTTTCTTACTCCATTTCCTTACTTTCAGTGTGTATCACATTGAAAACCACTTTTGAAACCAACCACTGGAATTGTAATGGCTTTGCTGCAGTTGATGTGTTTTCTTCTTATGGATTTTCCTCAGAATCAAACAGTCAGTGAAAGGAGTATCCGTTTTCCAGCAGTCTGTCAGGATAAGTTGCACACTGCAAACTGAGATCAATTGTAAATCTGATAACATAGTGGAATGTTCACTTAACTTTAAAATGCCTTTTAGAGAACACAAGGGAGCTCTGAATAGTCTAATCACTTTTTCCAGAAGGCATCTGTGATTTTGCTAATTTGCCTCTGAGGAAGTCCATGACGAGGAAAAGGAGAACATACGGCACTCAGTAGCTGAAGTAGGTAAACTGCTGTTTTGCACTTGTTTTCTCTTTATTCATCGTTTTGTGAGAGGAGCTATAAATTGGTTAGTAAAAAGGATGCTTACAATGTTTTATTCTAATTTTTTTCTGAAAATCTGTGGGTCTTGGATCATATATCTGTATGTGCAAAGATTATTTACAGATTTAGTGACGCTCTAGAATGAAGTGTCGATAGTTCATATGCTAAAAGACTGTAAAGGCTAAAAAGCCTTTGCTGTTTCAGTAGGAATCTGTGATACTCAGCATACACATACCAGGGGTGTGCTTAGGTAATTACTGGTGATAATGCCTTGAGCGCTCCTAAAGGGGAAACTAAAATTCCAGTTCTGGTGATAATGTAAAAACCAAACAAAAAAGCACAGTCATATGTATACACATGTGTGGGTGCACACAGTATAAAACAGCTTTTAAAAAGCATTTTAGTCAGGGTGACAAACCATGAGAGACTCTGGACTCCGGAAAACAAACTGAGGGTTGCAGGGGTGGGGTGGGGGAGGGTAACTGGGTGATGGGCATTAAGGAGGGCACATGATCTGTTGAGCACTGGGTGTTACATGCAACTAATGACTCCTTGAACACTACATCGAAAAATAATGATGTATATATATATAGGCTAA
Source organism: Mustela erminea (assembly GCF_009829155.1). NCBI lineage: Eukaryota > Metazoa > Chordata > Mammalia > Carnivora > Mustelidae > Mustela > Mustela erminea. The sequence continues at coordinate 129,293,198 of NC_045614.1, forward strand.
TTGAACTTAATAAAAAATTAAAAAATAAGAAGGATTTTGAACAAATAGCTTTCAATAATCATATCATTTGACTGAGTAAACTTCATATACTTCTGAGAACATTGATTCTGAGAAAGTAACCTAAGGAAGAAAAAGTTATATTCACCAAGATATTTATTGCATCCTTATTTATAATATCAAAATCTTAGAAACTGTCCAAATGTCTAACAATTGAAAATGTAAATTTTATTGTATTTACTCAGTATAAGGCTTTGTCAGCAATAAAATAAAATTGCAGACAATATAAAATAAAATTGGAAAACATTTAAGCTAAAATGTCAAAGGACAAGGAAGAAGAGACAATGATGAGATTTCTCCATTTCTTCACATGCCAGTGTTTAAAGGTTACCCCACAGAAACCTCAGATACAACATATGTAGAGCCAAATTTTTACCTCGAAATTGCTCTCCTTTCTGTGTTACTTGTCTTGTTGAACTTGATCTCTGTAAACGTGAAACTGAGAATCTGGAAACCTTTGATATATCCCTCTCTGACAAAATCTCCCAACTCTGTTCCTATGGTTTATGCTGTGCTTATTCTGGCCCTCAGCATGTGGTCACTTGCCTCCTAAAGTAGCCATCTTGATGTAGTATCTTGCCACCTCAGGGTTTCCCTTCTGTAACAAATGTATTTCACTAGAACACAGAAGGAATCATGTCAGTGCTCTGCTTAGATATACTGATGGCCCTCCTGTATATATGAAAGAATATCTCAATTCTTTCATTAGATAAATAGTAACACGTATGAAATTGTGTATTTTCCCTTCTGGTGTCTAGTGAACAATTTAAGATTCGTGAAGAGAGTTTGGGCCTTTTGGTAACAAGAATGAAGGGTTTATTAAATTAGGGTCAGATGTCATATTAAAGACTTGATAAACATAATTATCCATGTAGAAAGCTTTGATAGCCTAGTCCTTATAACCCCCTGTTTGATAAAAGGAATTACAGAATCTTATATGTGGGTGAATATATCTGAATGGGCACAGAGAAAGGTACAAAATTATACATACCAGGTTAACATTGAATATAAAGAGAGATTATTTTTTAATATATACATCTATTTATTGTATCAATGGTTATGATAAATATGGTGATTTAGTATTATTATTTCTTCTACTACTACATCTAATTTTGTTAAAATAACAGTATTTTAATAAATAGAGATTAGATTAGAAGAAAAAAATACAACAACACTGGTGATAATTTTATGTTGTTGGATTAAGGGTAAGTGGTAAAAGAAAATTATACTTACATTCTAGATGCCCAGTCCAATTCTCTGGCACAAGAAAATATAAGAGGATTTAGGGATGCTCTGTACAGAAAAGAGAATGTACATTTGGCTAGACTATAATTTCAATTGTAGTCATTTTTTCGTGAACACCTAGTAGAGGTCTACCAGAGTAGGAAGGGTTAATAACTTTTTAAAAGTTATAATTGTTTGGGTCTCATTGCTCTGTTAAAGGAAACAATAATTGTGAGCTGGTTATATGTTATCTTAAACTAAGAGACAAAGTATGAGAGATTTTGCCTGTTCAGCATCAGGCAGAGGGAACTGGACATAAAAAAGCGTGAGTCGAGACAAACACAGTAATCACAATAACCTTCAGTCCTCCTTGAAAGTGACAGAAGGAGTAATAGACCCTTTAGGTTGTACCTAAATTCCTATAAACATATGAGCTGGAACATCTGCTCTTTGGGAAGCTACAAGCAAGCACTGATTGGGTGCACAGTTATCATTTGAATCTGCATAAGGATTAAAACATTTAATCAATAGGTATTGAATAAGTAATTCGTACATGGGCTGCTAAAGGAGAAATATGATGCTGGCATATTCTTTTAGAAAGGTTAAGTATTGTCTTTCTCAATCACTTTCAAGAACAATTAAAATTTTAATTAACAGAATTCTACTTTATTTGGCAATAATTTTAAGCATCCATTTAGAAAAACTGCTTCATTTACCAGTTATTGCTGGGCCTGTTTGGCAAGCATCGTGGAGAGAGGAAGCAGAAAGTCAAATTGCTTTCTGAAAGATGTATCATTCAACTTTTCTTGATTCTTTACACTAGAACTTTTATTTTGCTTCAATGATTTTTGGTCTTTTAAAGGACTAAATTATACAGTATATGGTGCTGAGTGTAAAATGCATAATTAATATGAAATAAATTTTTATTATGATTATTCTTGCATGCTTGATATAATTCATGTTTTGTACAAGTTCGGCACATTACAATATGGCTTATTTCATCAGCCCCTGGATATTTTTTTAACAAGATTAATAAGAATGAACTAAAAGATGAAATTAGTAAGCAGAGAATAATTTTATAGAGCTGAAAAAATGTACTAACTGGGTGACTCCATAATAGATAATTTATAAATTTAAATGGTTGCTCATTTAAAGGTCTCTCAATTAACACCCACCAGTTATATAATTTCTCTTGTCTTTCTCATCCGTTCTCTGTTATTTGAGTCAGTTGAGAGTCAGCCAAGTACCTCTTTCTCAGGAAAGACTTCCTTCTATTGAGCACTCCCAGGTAGTCTGGGCAGCTCTGTCTTGTCTTCAGTAGTATCAACTGTGTGCTTTCATGGGGATCTGCCATGCAGTGTATAGTGATGCTCATTTACTTGCTGTTTTTCTTGCAAAGATGAATTTACAGTTTTATGCTTTTATGAAGAGATGATTAGAGAATTAAACAGTTTATTTACCACATATTTACCCCTTTTATCCTCTTCATTCTACTTACTCTGCATTTCTAGTACCATTCTCCTCCTTTTCAAAGACATCCCTTTACTGTGATGTATCTTTATTGTAGGTCTAGCTGGCAAATACTTTCCCAAGGTATGCTGGCATTGGGATTTCTGTAATTTGCTTTCATTTTTAAAGGGTATGTTTTCTGGGTATAGAATGTGAGGTAGTAGTTTTGTTTTGAATTCTTTCTCCAGCACATTAAAGACATCAATCTTATATCGTCTGGCTTTTATCACTTGTTTTGCAAAGTCAGCTTTTACTCCTGTAGCTGCCCCTTGATTGTAATGTGTCCTGTTTCTTTGATTATTTTGAAAGTTGTTTTTTTTTTTTTTAAAGGATTTTATTGATTGATTTCAGAGAGCAAGAGAGAGAGAGTGAGCACGAGTGGGGGTAAGAGGTAGAGGGAGAGGGAGAAGCAGACTCCCCATTGAGCCGGAGCCTGAAGTGGGGCTGGATCACAGGACCCAGAGATCATCACCCGAGCCAAAGGCAGACACTTAACAATCTGAGCCATGCAGGTGCCTTATTTTGAAGGTTTTGAAAGGATTTTTTTTTTTAAGGATTTTTTTTTCCCCCTCTCTCCTTGGTTTTCGTAGGATGTAGCTAAGTTACTTTATTTTTATGCTGCTTGGGGTTCTCAAACTTCTTATATCTATAGATTGATATCATTCATTGGTTATAGATATTTGGGGCCATTACCTTTTAAAAATTTTTTTTTCATATTGTTTTTGTCTCTTCCTCTTCTGTGACTAAAATTTCATTTGAGGCAGACCTTAACATTTTTGCCTACTGCCCATTCATGTTTCTCTTCATGCATAAATCTAGATATATTCTACAAATTTCTAGGTTCAACTAAAACATCTTTTAGCTTTGTCTAGCTTATTCAGTACTTAATCCTAATTACTATGGTTTGTTTTAGGTTCTACAATTTTCATTTTATTTTTTTCTATTGATTCCAGTTTTCTGGTAAAAAATTCAATCTTGTCATATATTTTTATATGCTATCTTAATTACAGTTATTTAAAGTTCCTAACTGATAACTTTGACATCTTTGTCATCTATAGATTTTTCTATTATCTTTTCCTTTAGCTCTATTCCTAGGTATACTTGTCAACTTTGGCTTAAATTACAGATATATATATATATATATATATATATATATATATATATATATATATATGATGAAAAATTGGAGACACTCTGGATGATATCATCTTCCTACAGAGGGGACTTCACCCAGTAGTCTTCTGGTAGAATATAGAGGAGCAGAATACCTTATTCCAGTCTGGGACTAAATTTACTCTATGCTGGGTTGTAGACTTCATTATGATTGTTCTTCATTATGATTGCTCTTTCTTTGATTTCCCTGCCCCTCAGGTTTAATTCTCCAGAGTGCCCCATTGAGTGTCCTAGGGTTTTATAAGGTGTCTCCTCATTGCTTAGGACCTGAAATATAACTTTGACTCCCAATCAGTGTGGCATGTCAGTCTTGCTGTATTACAGTTCCTTCCCCCCCGCACCTCCCACCTTTTTATACTATTGTGGGAAAAACTGAGGCCAAATATTGGGCTTCCTTCTCTGAGACTACTGTCTCTTTGGGATTCCGTTGCCTCAAATCCAGGCTGCAGATTTCAATGGAAACACAGATTTCGATTTTTATCTTTCTAGCTCTGTGAGTTGTCTAAAGCTCTGCTGTGTGCTCTACATCATAGTAGAAATTCATTGCCTGGCTCTTGACCTCATGCTCTCTTCCAATTATTTTAAAACCTCCTTAGGGGAAAGAGGCAGGCAGAAAATTGAGATAATTTCAGTTAGCTTTGTCTTAAGCCATAATTACTTTGGTAATTTCCAGTGCATTCAAACAAGTTTTTGAAACTTTAGATGACTTTACTGCTCGTTTGATGTCGTTATTAGGAGTATTAGTTAAGTATAAATTCTTCCATCATAGGCAGAGCAAATCCATGTTCTGTATTTTATCAATCTTCAGATTGTAACCATTTCTATATTTTGGAATATTTGTTTAAGAAATTAATATACTGTTTTCATCTTTAGTCAACAATCTGCAAAATTGAGTGGCTGACCTTATGAGACCTTATGCGAGGCTTTTGTAGGCAGCTTTCTCCTGTCTAGCTATCTATAACAACTATAGTCATCATCTCTTTGTATTTTATATTTGAATTGTTTTATTTATTAGCTGTGGTTATTTGTTTTAAATAATTTTTCTGATTAATACATTTGTTCATTCTGTTTTATTACATTTGCTTTCCTTCTTATACTTTATGGTTTGACTATATTCATATTTAGATCATTCACTTGGAATTTATTTCTTGTATAGTAAGAGATCTAAACTAATTTTCTAAAAATCTAATTTGCTACCAGTGATCCCACTATCATTAATTTAATATTTTCCCTATCCATTGATTTGTGATGTTTCCTTTATTATTTTTTATTCCATACTAGACTATATATTTTGGTGGTATCTGTTTTTTCTCATTAATCTGTTATTCCTCTATTAGAATACTATTATATATTCTAATATAATATATTCTCATATAATATATTCTAATACTCTATATTAGAACTATATATGCATATATATACATACATAAATAATGTGTGTTTTGAAGAACTGATTGTTCCCCTTATTTTTCAGGAATTTCTTTCATATTTTTAAAAGAATAGTTTCCTTTGCATTTTATAATCTATCTCCCAAGTTCTTTGTTTCTATCATTCCCAAAAAAATCATTTTGGGATTCTCCAGCAGAACTATATTGAATAAAATTACACACTTATAAATTCTTAGAATTGATATGTTTATAATAATAACTATTTCTTTTCAGGAATATAGTATTAATCTCATGCTTTTATTTATTTATTTTTTTTAAAGATTTTATTTATTTATCAGAGAGAGAGAGGGAGAGAGAGCGAACACAGGCAGACAGAGTGGCAGACAGAGGCAGAGGGAGAAGCAGGCTCCCTGCCGAGCAAGGAGCCCCATGTGGGACTCCATCCCAGGACTCTGGGATCATGACCTGAGCCCAAGGCAGCTGCTTAACCAACTGAGCCACCCAGGCGTCCCTAATCTCATGCTTTTAGATGTCAGACTAGTTTGGCATTTGATTTTCAATTGATTATACCTATTTATTTTTATTCCTAAATATTTTATATGTTTTTGCTATTAATTTTTTCTGAACTATAATTGACATACAATATCCTACTAGTTTCAGTTATACATCATAGTTTTTCAATATTTTTGTACATTTCAAAATGATTCTCATGATAAGTATAGTTACCATCTGTCACCATACAAAGTTACTATAATGTTATTTACTACATCACTGTGCTTTACATTATATCAACATAACATTTATTTTACGCATGGAAATTTGTACCTCCTAATATACTTCACCCGTTTTGCCCATCCCACCAACCTCTCCCAGTCCTGGTCACCAACAGTTTATTTTCTGAATCCATCAGACTTTTTCTTTTTGTTTTGTTTGTTTGTTTTAGATTAGATATAATTAAAATCATATGGTATTTGTCTTTCTCTGTTTGACTTACTGTTTCTGTTAGCAAAATAACCTGTAGGTCCATGCTGTCAAAAATGGCAAGACTTCATTCTTTTTTATGGATGAGTAGTATGCCATTGTGTGTGTGTATATATCCAAACTTCTTTATCCATGCATCTATTGATGGAGCCTTAGGTTGCTTCCATATCTTGGCCATGGTAAACAGTTGCACAGTGAGCATAGAGGTAGATTTATCTCTTTGGATTTGTGTTTTCATTTTCTTTAGATACATACCCCAAAGTGAATTGTTGGATTTGTTTTTGCTATTATTAATGGCATTTCTCTGTCATTGCATTTTATGAACTGGAATAAGATTTTCTATGGAATGGTTTGAAAAATGTCCCTACTACATCTGGCCATTTTATACTCTTTTTTTAAGCCTCATCATTTTTAGTTTTTTTTTTTTTAATTTAGGCATAGAATTATGTTATTTTCCAATAATAATAACTTAAGGGTATTCACTCATATGAGAAAATGATAATTTTACCATTTCCTAACAACTTTATTTTATTTATTTATTTATTTATTTATTTATTTCCGGCATAACAGTATTCATTATTTTTGCACCACACCCCGTGCTCCATGCAATCCGTGCCCTCTATAATACCCACCACCTGGTACCCCAACCTCCCACCCCCCGTCCCTTCAAAACCCTCAGATTGTTTTTCAGAGTCCATAGTCTCTCATGGTTCACCTCCCCTTCCAATTTCCCCCAACTCCCTTCTCCACTCTAAGTCCCCATGTCCTCCATGCTATTTGTTATGCTCCACAAATAAGTGAAACCATATGATAATTGACTCTCTCTGCTTGACTTATTTCACTCAGCATAATCTCTTCCAGTCCCGTCCATGTTGCTACAAAAGTTGGGTATTCATCCTTTCTGATGGAGGCATAATACTCTATCCCCAGGGGTACAGGTCTGTGAATCACCAGGTTTACACACTTCACAGCACTCACCAAAGCACATACCCTCCCCAATGTCCATAATCCCACCCCCTTCTCCCAAACCCCCTCCCCCCAGCAACCCTCAGTTTGTTTTGTGAGATTAAAAGTCACTTATGGTTTGTCTCCCTCCCAATCCCATCTTGTTTCCTTTATTCTTCTCCTACCCACTTAAGCCCCCATGTTGCATCACCACTTCCTCATATCAAGGAGATCATATGATAGTTGTCTTTCTCTGCTTGACTTATTTCGCTAAGCATGATACGCTCTAGTTCCATCTATGTTGTCGCAAATGGCAAGATTTCATTTCTTTTGATGGCTGCATAGTATTCCATTGTGTATATATACCACATCTTCTTGATCCATTCATCTGTTGATGGACATCTAGGTTCTTTCCATAGTTTGGCTATTGTGGACATTGCTGCTATAAACATTCGGGTGCATGTGCCCCTTTGGATCACTACGTTTGTATCCTTAGGGTAAATACCCAATAGTGCAATTGCTGGGTCATAGGGCAGTTCTATTTTCAACATTTTGAGGAACCTCCATGCTGTTTTCCAGAGTGGCTGCACCAGCTTGCATTCCCACCAACAGTGTAGGAGGGTTCCCCTTTCTCCGCATCCTCGCCAGTATCTGTCATTTCCTGACTTGTTGATTTTAGCCATTCTGACTGGTGTGAGGTGATATCTCATTGTGGTTTTGATTTGTATTTCCCTGATGCCGAGTGATATGGAGCACTTTTTCATGTGTCTGTTGGCCATCTGGATGTCTTCATTGCAGAAATATCTGTTCATGTCCTCTGCCCATTTCTTGATTGGATTATTTGTTCTTTGGGTGTTGAGTTTGCTAAGTTCTTTATAGATTCTGGACACGAGTCCTTTATCTGATATGTCATTTGCAAATATCTTCTCCCATTCTGTCAGTTGTCTTTTGATTTTGTTAACTGTTTCCTTTGCTGTGCAAAAGCTTTTGATCTTGATGAAATCCCAATAGTTCATTTTTGCCCTTGCTTCCCTTGCCTTTTGCGTTGTTCCTAGGAAGATGTTGCTGCGGTTGAGGTCAAAGAGGTTGCTGCCTGTGTTCTCCTCAAGGATTTGATGGATTCCTTTCGCGCATTGAGGTCCTTCATCCATTTTGAGTCTATTTTTGTGTGTGGTGTAAGGAAATGGTCCAATTTCATTTTTCTGCATGTGGCTGTCCAATTTTCCCAGCACCATTTATTGAAGAGGCTGTCTTTTTGCCATTGGACATTCTTTCCTGCTTTGTCGAAGATTAGTTGACCATAGAGTTGAGGGTCTATTTCTGGGCTCTCTATTCTGTTCCATTGATCTATGTGTCTGTTTTTGTGCCAGTACCATGCTGTCTTGATGACGACAGCTTTGTAATAGAGCTTGAAGTCCGGAATTGTGATGCCACCAACGTTGGCTTTCTTTTTCAATATCCCTTTGGCTATTCGAGGTCTTTTCTGGTTCCATATAAATTTTAGCATTATTTGTTCCATTTCTTTGAAAAAGATGGATGGTACTTTGATAGGAATTGCATTAAATGTGTAGATTGCTTTAGGTAGCATAGACATTTTCACAATATTTATTCTTCCAATCCAGGAGCATGGAACATTTTTCCATTTCTTTGTGTCTTCCTCAATTTCTTTCATGAGTACTTTATAGTTTTCTGAGTATAGATTCTGTGTCTCTTTGGTTAGGTTTATTCCTAGGTATCTTATGGTTTTGGGTGCAATTGTAAATGGGATGGACTCCTTAATTTCTCTTTCTTCTGTCTTGCTGTTGGTGTAGAGAAATGCAACTGATTTCTGTGCATTGATTTTATATCCTGACACTTTACTGAATTCCTGTATAAGTTCTAGCAGTTTTGGAGTGGAGTCTTTTGGGTTTTCCACATATAGTATTATATCATCTGCGAAGAGTGATAATTTGACTTCTTCTTTGCCGATTTGGATGCCTTTAATTTCCTTTTGTTGTCTGATTGCTGAGGCTAGGACCTCTAGTACTATGTTGAATAGCAGTGGTGATAATGGACATCCCTGCCGTGTTCCTGACCTTAGCGGAAAAGCTTTCAGTTTTTCTCCATTGAGAATGATATTTGCAGTGGGTTTTTCATAGATGGCTTTGATGATATTGAGGTATGTGCCCTCTATCCCTACACTTTGAAGAGTTTTGATCAGGAAGGGATGCTGTACTTTGTCAAATGATTTTTCAGCATCTATTGAGAGTATCATATGGTTCTTGTTCTTTCTTTTATTGATGTGTTGTATCACATTGACTGATTTGCGGATGTTGAACCAACCTTGCAGCCCTGGAATAAATCCCACTTGGTCGTGGTGAATAATCTTTTTAATGTACTGTTGAATCCTATTGGCTAGTATTTTGTTGAGTATTTTCGCATCTGTGTTCATCAAGGATATCGGTCTATAGCTCTCTTTTTTGGTGGGATCCTTGTCTGGTTTTGGGATCAAGGTGATGCTGGCCTCATAAAATGAGTTTGGAAGTTTTCCTTCCATTTCTATTTTTTGGAACAGTTTCAGGAGAATAGGAATTAGTTCTTCTTTAAATGTTTGGTAGAATTCCCCCGGGAAGCCGTCTGGCCCTGGGCTTTTGTTTGTTTGGAGATTTTTAATGACTGTTTCAATCTCCTTACTGGTTATGGGTCTGTTCAGGCTTTCTATTTCTTCCTGGTTCAGTTGTGGTAGTTTATATGTTTCTAGGAATGCATCCATTGCTAACAACTCTATTTTATATTTCTGTTTTGTATCTTGTTTTGTAAGCAACATGTCTCCCAAACATCAGCATTAAATACCATGTTTTGTGGTCATGTTTTGCCCTATAGATTCTTTATGTAAGCCACATATGTCCCAAATGTCAACATTAAATACCACATTTTGTTAGTCACATTTTGTCATAAATTTCTTTACATAATTACAGATGTACTCTTCAAATTCTAATTAAAATATTATTTTTCTCACCAATAAATATTGAATTGAATTAAATAATCCCTATGTCTTTCAGCTGATTGTCTTATTAATAACATTATTAAGCTACTTGATGTGTAATCTATATTACTACATATTCTAACATATTATTTAAGCTTTTATTCATCACATAAAAGATACATGGTAATGACAACTTTTAAAATACACCATTGATCCTTGTTTCCTTTTTTCTTTTTTTCTAACTCAAGTTTTCATTTTATATTTTGTGAATAAAATAGCAGCCATGGTTTTATCCAGTTTAATAAAGGTATCACCTTCAGAAGAAATTACCTGCCCAATCTGCAAAAAAGAACAATTATCTTCTGTTGAAAGGCTGGAAGCTTTTCAAACTTAGTTCTCTTCCATTTGTGCCATAATTTCCAAATAAATCAATGGCTCCAACTAATGCATAGACAGTCAACTTCCCTATCATCTCTTCCATGCAATCATGAAATAGCCATCTACAAGATTCTTTGGAACACTCTACAGTTTCAAAAATCTGTTTAAAGTCTTGAGGGTATTGATTTGTTATTTTCATGTCTCCATGTTTCTCTATTTGCTTCAATGCAGCAGTTGCATTAACTGGACTCAATGACTGTAAATAGTCCTTTATCCTGAAATTGTGCATCATAAAACACTGCTTTAACATGTGAAAAAATATAACATAGCAGATGTTAAATTTTCTCTAAATAAATACTGAGGAAGCGTCAGTTGAATTAAACACAAGAGTTTTGTCCTACTTGTTCATTTACTCGTTCTAATGGTTTCTTATTCTTGTTTTTTAACAATTCAAATAAATTATTTTTAAGATTTTATTTATTTTAAATTTTTATTTTATTTTTTCAGTGTCCCAAGACACATTATTTACGCACCACACCCAGTTCTCCATGCAATAAGTACCCTCTTTAATACCCACCAACAGGCTCACCTAACATCTCACCCCCCTCCCCTTAAAAACCCTCAGTTTGTTTCTGAGTCCACATTCTCTCATGGTTTGTCTTTTGTTTGATTTTCACATTTGTGCCTAAAAGCATCTTGTCTATAACTTACTTTTTCATGCCACCATTACTAGTTCTTAGAATCTATTATGTTTTCTATATGGACAAAATTGGATAGCTTTTGAGTTATTCCTATATTCTTGAAAAGCTTACACAGTATTTGTAACTTGTTTTTGAGAGTATTTACAGATAAAACTATCTGAATACAGAACAAGTTTTGTAAAGTAATCCCTTGACAGTTTTCTCAATTTATTTCCTTGTTATTGGGTCTGAGTAAAATTTTCTGCTCTTTCTTGAGGCAATTTTGGTAATTTCTAGTTTACAGAAACTATTTATTTCATTGATAATTGTATCTTTTTGACATACGGAACAGTATTTTCCTAAATTTTCCACTACAAAGAAGTCTCTTTCATTTTAATTGTCATCATTCTACCTTACCTTATTGTTTGTCACATTTTTCTCCCGGGCATTATGTTGATTAAATAAAACAAAACAAAACAAACCTAAAACAACCAAAATAAGTATATTTAACATTGACTAAAGAACTTTGCCAGATTTGGTATGAAGAGAGAAAGCACAGATAATGCTCAGGTCCCTCAGTGAAGCCCAATGTTATAGATTTTTTTTTTTTTTCTTATGTGGAACTAGAAATTAGTTTCTCATATTTAGCATCTCACTTTCTTCTTGATTCTTGTTAGGTACAATATTTGCAAAAGAAAAAGTCCCTTGTATTGGAGCTCTAACTTTGACAATATGAAGAAAGATCAGCAGAACTAAGGTTGATTCATGCAATACTTGGGGTTTTACGCCACTAGTACACAGTTGATAAGAACAATTCGAAAGCTTTGCCTTAGATCCTTTTTCTGCCATCAACCATTTATTCCTCGACATTGTATATTCATGGATTTCCTCTGGTTCTGTTTTGTCCCTGTAGCTAATCTCTGTTCTTCATCCAATATGGCTTCTCTATTGTATCTTGCTTCTTTTGGCCTGTCTTCATCATTCTCTACCCTCTGTCCATCTCTCTGGCCCATTCAGCTCTCTTTTGGGGCCTACATGTCTGAATTCATCTTAAATTAGGGCTATTGTTTATGTAACCAAAACTTTTCATTGAGATTGCTTGGTTTAGGTTGAGAGGAGTTCCTTAATTTGAGCATTTATGCTTTGTTAATCTTGTCTACTCAGTCTGGGGGTTGTCAAAACCACACCAAGTATCTTACCTGACATTTGTTATTCCTTTTGATGTATTTCTAACAATTTTTCGTGATGGAATGGGGAACAGGCAAGGGAGGGTTTTAGTGTTGATTAGTCTTACTATAGAGTTTGAACTTCATGAGGAAATAGATCCTTATCCTATCAGTCTTCTAAAACCTTTTCTTTCACAATATCAAAAAGTATAAATCCAGTGGAGAGGTAGAGACAGAAATGGAGGAATACTACATCCAGTTGCAGATACTTTGGTTTAAGCTTAGATAAAGGAAGGGATAGGGAAAATGTCTGAGACTGTTTTATGTCAGAAGGCATGGGAATCACTTTTTTTTTTTTTTTTTTTTTGTATAAGCTAGACAAGTTGCCTTCTGGATAGGGGACACAGTCAGCCCTAGGAAGTCATATGCTCTCTTATTTCTCACTCATGTAGACACCAGACATCAGACCTCTCTCTACAGGGGTTCAGAGATACAAGCCTAAGTGTCACAGCTGAGAGAATAAACACTAGTCTGCTTTTTTATTTAACTTGTGTCTTGTCATCCCATATCACTCAGGAGATAGAAGTCTGCATCTGATCTCTTCCCTCAAACATTAAAGGTTGATTTCTCTCTTTTGTGGCTTCTTAAAATGAAAATACACATCCAGGCCTCTAAAAATAAAGATATAATGCAATAACTGAAACCAAAAGGTATTTTTGGTGAAAACCAGGACTTTTTCTGTCAGTCCCATGGAAATTCTCTAGGTCTTGGTCATTGCCTCAAAACAGAAAAAGGAACAACTGCTGAATTGACTTTATTTCTCTCTCTCTCTCAATGTATATATATCAATATGATATATATGATTAAAATATGATGTATGCCAATTCCATCAGTGTGACAACTCCAGAGATCACAGCTCCCAAGTCTAAGTTGAGTAAAATCACAGTCCCTAGTTGAGTTTTTTTTTTTTTAAGATTTTATTTATTTATTTGACAGAGAGAAATCACAAGTAGATGGAGAGGCAGGCAGAGAGAGAGAGAGGGAAGCAGGCTCCCTGCCGAGCAGAGAGCCCGATGCGGGACTCGATCCCAGGACCCTGAGATCATGACCTGAGCCAAAGGCAGCGGCTTAACCCACTGAGCCACCCAGGCGCCCCCCTAGTTGAGTTTTTTATTATTAATGCATTGTTTGAGTGAGGTGGTTACTGGGTTGTTCCTCTGCTTTCTTTCAAAAAGACTTTGTCATTGATCTCAAAAATAAAAGTACTTGCCATGGGCTACAGATAAAAGTGCAGAAAATCCAGTATTTTTTTTTTAGAGGCAGCAAGAAGTGTAAACATTAATAGAGCTTTCTATTGTTAAAGAAGTCCTGGTGAGCAGAAAAGACACCATTAATTCCAGGAAGCAAGTCATGACTCACCTCACTTAAGGGAAAATTCTCTAATGGGTGGTAGATTTTCTTATTATAGCTAGCAGGCTTTATTGGTGATGAAGGTTTCCTCACTCAGAGAAGTTGAGTTGTTACAGAGAGTGGTCACAGAAACATTAACCCATCTTATACCAACATAGCACTGTATGCCATTTTTATTATCTGAAAAAAAAATTAAGTAAATCAGTATAGAGTGAAATTAACATTGTTAAAGTTCATAATATGTAATAAGAACTTCTACTATATAACCTTTAACTCAATAAGTATAGGAGGTAGGTGTCATTTTTGTTTTATAGTTTCAGAAGCTATAGCTCAGAAACTAGCCCAAGTTCACATCTTTTGGAACTTGTATATGTAGAGACAAATTTTCCTGGATAAAGACTTCATTAAGGATTTGATATATATTTTCCAAGAAAGAAGAAACTCTAAGGAGGATAGAAAGGACTGGAAGATAAGAGCTAAGGCAAAGCATAGGTCTGGCTGGAGAGTACCTTGAGAACTAGGACCAGACATGAGAATATGTAATATCTATTCACTGAGCCTACAAGAAAATGCCAAAAATTATGTTTAGCAGTGTCTCAAGGTAGATATTTTTGAAATCAGACTGCCTATCTGAGAGGAGGAAATGAACTATATAATTCACAGCATTGAGGCAGCATCAGTGAAGGAAACAGCAAAAGGACTAGTGAATGATGGCTACTGAAGCAGATGAATGAGAAGAAGACAGGAAGGAGGAGTTTCTAAGATAATACTACATGGCCCAGTAGTGACTTTATGGTTCCAGGAAGTTTGGCAGACACTCTTCAAGGCAGTCTAAAAAGCTGTCTGATGAGTAGTTTCTAAAAAGATTGATCAATTAATTAAAATTCTGTGAACAGTGTATATAAACAATATAGTGTCTATTCTTTCAATAGAGGACATTAGGCACAAATTGATGTTTACAACATTTATTTTTAAGTTAATATTAGTTTAAAGCAATTTTCTTTAAAAATAAAACCATCATCCTTGATAGCTTGTGACAGTTGTCCTAGATAACATGTGTACCATGGTAAAGAGCTATGTATATAAAAATATAAATTAAAGGAAAATGGATATTTCAGTATAAGGGAATATATTTTCAAGATGAAATTACATATTGAAAACAATGGTTGACAAATGCTATAGCAGTGCCCCCAGAGAAACATTCTACCTAAAAATGGACAACTTTTAGAAGTCCTAGGGTAATGCCTAACATGTGTGTAATCAGTGAATACATAAGTGAATTGAGGAAGAAGATGTCAACTTTCTCTGAAGAGCAGTCTTAATAAATAAAAAACACCAAGGAAATAATCCATCTTTCCTGAATCAAAATAATAAAATTAATAAAATAAACATGAAACTTAATGAAATATGATTAAACAAAAAGCAAAATAAATCCTGTAAGAGATATCAAATAGTTTATATATCATGTATACATACAGTTGGCATATTTTAGTCTCCCATTACTGGAGTGAAATTAATGTGACTCAGAAGACATTGAATTTATTTATTTTTTAACTTGTAATGATCCAAGAGAAAGAAGACCTTCTATGAAATATTACCAATATGAAGAGGAGGTAAGGTTTTCTCTCGTCTCTGCCTACTTATTTTATTGTCATTTATCTGAATTTTATAATAGGCTTTTGAAATATCAGAATTAATAAAATATCCTTGCCTTGATTCCTTCTCTTTAATATAGCTGATATAGCGGATATTTTCAAAAGAAAATTTGGTAAAAATGGTCATACATCAATTATATCTTTGCGTACTTTATTTTTTTAAGATTTTTATTTATTTACTTATTTATTTGACAGACAGATCACAAGTAGGCAGAAAGGCAGGTAGAGAGAGAGAGAAGTAAGGAAGCAGGCTCCCTGCTGAGCAGAGAGCCCGATGTGGGGCTCGATCCCAGGACCCTGGGATCATGACCTGAGCTGAAAGCAAAGGCTTTAACCCACTGAGCCACCCAGGCATCCCTCTTTGTGTACTCTTGATTCAGAAACTGCTTTCTAAAAATTTATTCAAAGACTCTTAGAATGAGGGGCCCCTGGATGGCTCAGTGGGTTTAACCCTCTGCCTTCGGCTCAGGTCATGATCCCAGCGTCCTGGAATCGAGTCCCACATTGGGCTCCTTGCTCGGCAGGGAGCCTGCTTCTCCCTTTGCCTCTGCCTGCCTCTCTGTCTGCCTGTGCTTGCTCGCTCTCTCTCCCTCTATCCCTGACAAATAAATAAATAAAATCTTAAAAAAAAAAAACACAAAAAACAAAAAACATGTACAGGGGCACCTGGGTGGTTCAGTGGGTTAAGCCTCTGCTTTCAGCTCAGGTCATGATCTCAGGGTCCTGGGATTGAGCCCTACATCAGGCTCTTTGCTCAGCAGAGAGCCTGCTTCCTCCTCTCTCTCTGCCTGCCTCTCTGCCTACTTGTGATCTCTCTCTGTCAAATAAATAAAATCTTTAAAAAAAAATACATATGTTGTTAAGTTAAAAAAAGTTAAAAATTTTACAAAATAAGATATCTTGTTTGTAAAACAAACATATGCACAAGTATACATATACAAGCATGGTAAATATTATATGCTACGAAGTGTTCACACTGGCTTTTTCTGGTTAATTTTTTGCCTTGTTTTTTTTTTTCTTTTGGTCACCTGTATTTTTCTACATATTATGGGACTAAACATGCATATTTATGAACAAGACTGAAACAATGAGAATTTTTAAATGTGTAAGGATTCACAAGACAGAAATTAACAAAGAAAATATGATAGCAAATTAAAAATAATGAATACAGGTCTCTAATCCTCAGGTAGTTAATTTGAAAACCTTATTCCATTCCTTCCTATTAAACTCTATCCTTCTCGAAACATGCCATGTTCTCTCATGCATTCATGATTTGGCATTTACTAGTTCTTTTCCCTCATCATGCTAAACTACCAAGAAAACTCCTTATTTCTCAAGCCTTCTCATGCCTGGAATATAGTGAGTGCTTAATATATGTTGTTTGCTTCAGTGAAGAATTGAGTGAGTCAGTCTGTTCATGAACTGAATACAGAGATGGGTGGAATCAGGTTCATACAGAAAAGTGGGGAAGATATTTCAGAATAAGAGAGAACTTGCATAAGTCAGGATTAATGCTCTATTCAAGTCACAGGAAAGAAAAGGAGATTCCTATGGGAGATTTTGTGCTGAAATCATAAGAAAATATAGTTGGACAGAGATAATGGAGAGACTTATAAAAAGTTCAAAATTCTAGAGAAATTTGAACATATCTGTAAAAGAAAACCCTCCCCCATCACTAAACATTGGGTTCTGAAATGTGAGCAACTTTCCTTTGAAGGCATTCAATAGGAAATGAATCACTTTCTCATATTCAAACAATATTCCATGTTTATTTTATTAAATTTCAGGTTTTTAATGATTATTTTCATATCTGGCAGTATCTTTAATGTCTTTTACATATTACAACCAACCAATACCCATTTATCTATATATACACCACACCCATCCACACACATACACCCTCACAGCCACACACACAGAAATCCTTTTTGTATGGCAGAAGGCAATTTCATTTAATGATGGCAGTGATTGATAGTAACACATTCACAATCGATTGCTTCAATACCTGCTCATAATCCTACAATATTAAAAAGAATCCCTTAACATTTACTCTTGATGCTCTTTAGAAAGCAAATATATTTCTGTTCCTGAATAAAACACTGAGTATTAAAGATTTAGATAAATTACACTGACTGCTGCCAGTGGTGTCCCCTGCAGTGAATTAAAAAATACATTTAGCATGAAAACAAGGAACAGATGTTATTTTTACAGTCATTGTTCAAATGGCTCCAGCGAGCTGCATTTTTCCCTAGTGCTCCTTTGACTCCTTACAGAGAGGATGAATTATAGTTTTTTTATGTTTATGAAAGGATAGATAGGGTGACAATAGTAATGATAATTTAACTCATAATCATATCTTAAACTATCTTCCTGAAGTTGAGTAACAAGTCAACAAAATACAAAGAACCAGCTTTGATTTGAAAGCCCTAGATTGCCAAGTTCTTTCCCTAACGCTGTGGAACAGAGCCACGAGATTTCACATGCCATATTAGCAAAAAAAGAATCATTCCATTATACTCTGTTTAGAGTAAGTGGTAAGACAGAGGAGACTCAGAGAAATCCACTCCCTCTTCCCAGGGTTAAGGGCACTGTACTGGTTAAAGAGTGTCTTTCAATAGGCCAGACTTGATATAACTGACTATTTCTCCATAACATTACAGTAGCACAGACAAATGTTATTGAGACATTTTCATGCATTTGCATGGTGTGACCTAAATAATGTCACTTTTACTGGATATCCATCCTAGTGGGTTTCAAGAAGCATCAACATATAAGGAGAGAAAGTCTTTTCCAGAGCATGGACTTTGCCTGTGCTTCATTGGTTTAATGCTTAATGAGGGAAGGATTCTATGTGGATATAGTTACTACAGTTTAGTTTCCTGAATAGAACTTCTCTGCTGTAGTATGTTACTTATAAAGTAGGTTGTTAAATAAAGAATCAGAAGACAAGATGGTATAATGAAAAGAACTCGGAAAACACTCTGGATCTAGACATACTGAGACTTGAGTTATAAATGCCAGTTAGTTGTTGGAGGAGTTCTGGAACTCCCAAACCTTGTTTTTTCCCATTTATAAATTTTATGTAAAAATACATACTTTCTAGGGCTAATATAAGGATGGAATTAGGGAAATTCAAACATAACCTAAATAAATGAGTGTATTCTTTTCCTGTGTTTGCTTATTTATTGCCTTCCTAAACAGAATCTGCTGGTGACAAGCCCCTCCACTTTTCTTCACACATTTCACTTTGGCTGGAATATTTGTTCATTACTTTCTTTCTCTAATGTCCATTTCTTCTAAGTGGCCACCTCCAAATGCTCCAGAAAGGAAAAACCCACTTTTCTCTCTGAATTTCCTAACATTCTGATTTCTGGAAACTTGCTGAATTTTGCACTATTGGAAGTCAGATTCTATATTATGACTGTTCTTTCCCCCAACAATCTAGCATATTCCCTTCCTTGTGGTGGTTTTTTCATACATGGTACACCTGACTAATGAATGACTGATGAAATATATGATGGCTGACTGACTGAATGAATGAATGAATGAACGAAGTGCTAATTTAATATATTTCCACTTTAAATGCTTTCACATACATTCTTTCAAGTCAGGAGAAAGTATGTTATTTTTATTTAAAACAATATGAATATCTACTGATATTTGAGCACCCAATATGTAATATGTAATGAATGGATTTTATATATCAATATACAACAATCCTGATAGCTAGATCTTCGTATCACAGATGAGGAACACTTATTTACAGCAGTTCAATAACAATTCCAGGGTCACACAGCTAATAAGCACAAATGCTGAGATTTGAACCAGGTTCTTATTTTAAAACTAAACTCTGCATTTCACATTACAAGCTGAAATGAAATCCCTAAAAGATTTTGTGATTTGATACAGGATTCTGATTCATGGACTGATTCTAGTTCTGATTCAGAACTAGAGCCTAGCTCTCTTGGAAAAAAAAAAAATCAGTAAGTGGAGGAGAGCTGAATGGGAGATCTGCATTTTTAACTCTAACTTACATGGACAACTTGAGGTTACATAATAAAAGAAGGTTAATGATAGAACTATTCCCAGAATCTATATCTCTGCCTAATGAATGAGCCACAAGATACACATTGCTTTATCTTATTCCCACTCTCAAAAGGAAAATTCTCTGAACTAAAGACAGGGATATAGGAGAATATCCTTAAATTCCTCATTACTCATGACACAGTTGGAGGAGCATGCAAGAGATTTTCAGAAGCCTTTCCAGGGTCTAATTAGTTTTGCATTTTCTCTGTGGTGCTATGGGCCAAGAAAGAGCATTCATTCATATAAAGATGAGTCAACCCTGAAGAGAGGAAAACCACATGATCTCTTGCTTGGTTTATTGAAATAGCCTCCAAAAATGGTTTCCTACCTGCACTCCTGCCATTTTATAATCATTTTTCCACAGGACAGCCAGAATGTTATTTTTTAAATTTAAATAATTAGATGATATCACTTTTTCTGCTTAAAATCCTCCATGGCTTCCCAATTCACCTACTATACTATTTAGCATCCTTGCCTACCCTTTACTGGGCCCCTTTCTTCACATACTCCTTGACATACTCCTAACTTGATGGTCTTCTCCAACCTTACCCAACCAATGAACCAAGACTTTTTCCAGAGCATGGACTTTGCCTGTGCTTCATTCTTCATCTAGAATGTTCTCTCAACCCTGTTTTCATATCTCAGCCTAAAATAGTATTTCTTCCAAAAGGTGTGTCCTTAGACTCTCTCTAAATATAGGTTCTCCAATTGTACTTTCTGATAAAAAGGCATGATTTATTTTCTATCACTTATAAAAATTTGTAGTGATATATATTCACTTATTTATTTAACATCTCTCTTTCCCACTTTAACTGGAGCTCCATGAGGTCAAAGTCAATGATACACACACACACACACACACACACACACACACACACACTATACATTACTATAATATTATATACATATATATGTAACATATATAATATACTATTTCTATTTTATATATAACCATAGTTTATATGTACATAACCTATTTTATATATGTATATTTATAGGTAAATATACACACACATATTTTAATCTATAGTTTTTGGAACAAAATCAAAGCTTAGTAATTATACGATTAATGGCACGGATTGCATGGAGCACGGGGTGTGGTGCAAAAATAATGAATACTGTTATGCTGGAAATAAAAAAAAAAAAAAAAAGAAAAAAAGAAATACCTGGAATTAAGAAAGATTTGTTGCTTAAATGAGGTAATACTCCTTTCTAAATATTCTGTGAAACTAAATTCACCAACCGCCAGGGTTAATTGGCGTCGATATACATCTCTCCATCTCCTTTCCAACTAATTATCTGATGTCACAGCAACAAGGCTAAAGGATCTGGAAAGCCTTTCTAAGAAGAAGGTGATTAAGGGCACATTAAGATTGCAACTTATCTCATCAACAAAATGATGTCCCAATAGGCATTATTTAGCAGTTGTAAAACCAATTAAGTATGATGGTAACAACCTTAGTAAAAACACCAAGAGTTTCTCTAATCAAAGGGATGTAAATACCATGCTAAATGCAAGAATGAAACAGAATACAACAGCATTGTTGAAAATTTATGTAGTATGATTTCACTTTATTGATTCATCTTTCATTAAGCTATAAACCAAGTTTTTATTTTGTTCCATTTTCTATATGTTAAGTATTTTTATCACTACTTCTGCTACAACTACTGTTTACTGAATGCATACTAAATATATATTGTTAAGCATCTATTATATAATACATCCTCAATAATATATCAAACTATAAAGTATTTGCACATGAAGAAAACCGACCTCCAAGAACCCATGATCCTGCAGTTTCTAGTTCATAGAGATAGCAATTGAAGACTGGTCTATGTGTTCTAAAATCTCAAGATTCATAATTTAATTTCTTTAATTATTCTCATGCTGAAATATAAACTAAATATAAATTTATATATTTTTAAATTTACTTAAATAATCATTAGTTCTTATTATATGTGTGCATGTGTTAATTTCACTTACAATATTAACATCATTTAAATTCTAAATTTGGAATTTCATAAAACTGTCTTTTTTAGTTGAGGTATAATTAATATATAGTGGTATATTAGTTTCAGTTGTGCAATATAATGATTGAACAATTCTGTGCATTACCCAGTGATCACTTTCTCTTAATTACCTTTCTCTTTTTCTCCCATCCCCCATTCACTTCCCCTCTAGCAACCATGTTTATTCTCTATATTTTTTTGTATCTTTTTCATTGATCATTTTTTTCTTAAATTATACATATGAGTGAAGTCCTATGGTATTTCTTTTTGTCTGAATTATTTCACTCAGAATTATGCTGTCTAGGTGTATTCATGTTGTTGTACTTGGCAAGATCTGATTTTATTTTTTATAGCTAATATTGCACTGTGTGTGTGCATGTGTATAATGAGATGTAATATCTGTTCATCTATCAATGGACATGGGTTGCTTCCATATCATGGCTGTTGTAAGTAATGCTGCAATAAGCACATACCTTTTTTTTTTTTTTAAGATTTTATTCATTTATTTGACAGAGAGAGAAACAGCAAGAGAGGGAACAGAAGAGGAAGTGGGAGAGTCAGAAGCAGGATTTCCACTGAGCAGGGAGCCCGATGAGGGGCTCATTCCCAGGACCTCAGGATCATGACCTGAGCTGAAGGCAGATGCTTAATGACTGAGCCACACAGGTGCCTTGGAGTACATATATCTTTTTAAATTAGTCTTTTCATTTTATTTGGATAAATGCCCAATAGTGGAATTACTGAATCATACGGCATTTCTATTTTTAATTTTTTGAAGAACTTCCATTCTGTTTTCCACAGTGGCTGCACCACTTTACATTCCCACCAGTAGTGCATGAGGGTTCCTTTCTCCCCAAATCCTTGCTAATACTTCTTATTTCTTGTTATGTGAATCTGACAGGTGTAAAGTGATATCTTATTGGGGTTTTGATTTGCATTTTCTGCTTATTAGTGATTTGGAACATTTTATCATGTGTCTGTTGACATCTGTATGTCTTCTTTGGAAAAATGTCTGTTCAGGTTCTCTGCCCATTTTTTAATTAGATTATTATTACTATTTGGTGTTGAGTTTTATAAATTCTTTATATAGTTTGGATATTAACCCCTTGTTAGATATATCACTTGAAAATGTCTTCTCCAATTCTGTAGGTTTCCTTGTTATTTTGTAGATGGTTTCCTTCACTGTACAAAAGCTTTTTATTTTATTTTGGTGTTTTCAATCGTTTAACTTTGCTTTTGTTTTTCTTGCCTCAGGAGACTTATCTAGAAAAATGTTTCTATGGCCAATGTCCAGGAAATTATTGCCTATATTTTCTTTTAGGAGTTTTACGGTTTCAAGTCTCATATTTAGATCTTGAATCCAATTTCATCTAAGTATAAAATTGTATTTTCTCCCTGAATTACATTTCACCACTGTAACTCTCTTCATGACTTTATTTTTTAACCTATGGAAAGTGTAATTCTTTGTTCCTTAATGAATTTCCATTGGAATTAGAGCATAAGTGAGAGTCCAGATTTAGTTAAAATTCCATTTTTAAAATGTTGATACAGAATAAAAGGGATATTAAAAATGGAGAAAGAATATAGTTTTGATGACTGAATGGATTTGAGTTATAAGGGAGAGGAAGGAATCAAGAATATCCTTATGGTGGGGCGCCTGGGTGGCTCAGTGGGTTAAAGCCTCTGCTTTCTGCTCAGGTCATGATCCCAGGGTGCAGAGATCGAGCCCCGCATCGAGCTCTCTGTCAGCAGGGAGCCTGCTTCTTCCTCTCTCTCTACCTGCCTCTCTGCCTACTTGTGATCTCTCTCTGTCAAATACAGAAATAAAATCTTAAAAAAAAAAAACAAAACTGTCCACAATTAAAAATATATATATATCCTTATGGTTATAATAACCTTTACCAAGAAAGAATTATTTTAAGAGTATGCTCAAGGAAAAGATTAGGGACGATGTTTAGAGCATGCTACCTTTGGGGCACTTGGCATTAGAGGTGGAAATTTTAATCTACCAGAGATAGAGAGAAAAACTAAATAAATCACAGAAGTTATTAATTAGGTTTATTTTTTACTACAAGTCACAGAAAACTCAACCTTAAAAATGTATTAGATAATTAAAAAATGGATTGGCTTTCTTGTAATGGATCTCTATAAATAATGAGTGAACAAGTCTTGATTTGTTCAGTAGCTATGTGATGAAATCACCATCATTCTTTCCACTCTACTGTCTGTATTGTTAGCTTTATTTTAAGTCTGGTCTCTGTCAATGGCAATCAAGGTTATACTTTGCCTTTTTCAGATTAGCTACAAAAAAATGAAATAACTATCATCAAAAGACCCTAAACTTCAGTTTGTTTGAGTCAACTTAAATCATGTGTCATTTCCTGAACCATAAGAGGGACTAGTGAATGCTTTGGGTTACTTCTGATTAAGTGGGGTGGGGTGGGAGGTTGGTAGTGATTTCTTGCTTGGCTCAGATATAACAGGGCCTCTTCCTGGAGCTAGGATTAATTTTCCAACTCAACAGTTCCTATGTAATGGATGTGTGGGTGGAATAAATTGTGAGACGTATAGTACTGTATCCTTTACAGAAAGCAGGCAATGTATAGACTTTCAAGGATTAGGTGAGCACTAAATAAGTGATTATCAATGTATTTAATGATTAGGAATTTCCTGCCTTTGAAGAAAGAAGCTGAAATCAGGATATACTAGGTTAAAGAATGAACAGAAAAGCATGTGAGGAAGTGGATACAGTGTTCTAGGATCGCTCTTCTTAAGATTTATGGCTTTTGAGGAAGAGAATAAAGAAGGTGGTAAGCTAAAGAGGCACCATTATAGATTAATACGGGATGACTAATTTAAACAATGGAAGAGAAAAAGAAAATACCTACTGTATTTGAACTAGAATTATATTTTGTCAATTCTGAGAAATTATTTTTCATCATGATAAGATCTCAATATAAGAATCACTTATTTTCATAAACGAGTGATTAATTCTAATATTAATATTAAAATCTTGCTTCATTTTGACATCAATATTCAGTGAAAGAACATATCCATTTCTTCCTCCTATGAGAATGTGGTAAGAATGTTCTCTCAGGAATCGTGGGAGACTAAATATGACAATGTGTATGAAGTCCATAGCATAATCCTTGGCATGTAGTAGTACTCAATAAATATATTTTTTAGTCCATCTCTAGTCTCTAAGTCTCACTGATAAAATAAAGAAACTAGACTAGATTATCTCTAAGATCTAAAAGTCAATTAGCATATGATTTTAATTTAAACACATGTTTAAGCACCAAAGAAGTTATAACTGATGAGAGGAACAGTTTGAAAGTATCTCCACTTTATGAGCTGGAGAATTTCCTGCTACATCTGCTGGTTTAAGGTTTATGAGTAGCCTTGACTCTTTATGATGTGCCTTGTTTCTACAATGTCCAAACATCTCTGAGTTAACAAACAGGAAAAAAATGTTGGTTGCCTTTCAGACTATGTGTTTTTCCTGTCTTATTATACTCTAATTTTGGTCTTTGGATATCATGATTGTATGATATGTTTGTCAAGTAAAATATATGTTTGCATGTATTTATAAAAAGTTAAAATTAAATGTTTCCCCAAGAAATTTACATATAGAAGCCTATTATTCTATGAGTAAAATAGCCCATAATTTTCTTTTATATGAGTATAAGATCTGTGGTCCTAAGTTAATACACCAACATGTAAGATGCCCTTGGTTTTGAACCATCCCTTTCCACTATATATTATCACAAGCATCTTGCATTCCAAATCAGTAATGGTCACTGTATATTATTATAAAGTTAATGCATCTTAGGATCATTTTGGTTTGTGCTGTACATCATCGTAGGCAGAATTGTCAGCTTCGTGCTTGCAGCTGCTCTCAATCTGTCATCATAAATGATAAAAGAGCTTTGGAGTCTTATTTTCTATTGTACATTATTGTCACTACAAGAATGCAAGACCAGCATATCTTGGCTTGCTCACAGGACCCTTTATGAAGATAAGAACTTTACTAGAGAATCAGGGAATCTTTATATTTCTAAGTAAATAAATAAAACTGTAAATCTGCTAAAGTTCTGGCTTACTACCACAGAAACGTAACATAAAGCCTCATTCTTATATACAGATCTCAATTTATTTTTTCAATTATTTTTAATTTCCATGATCCTTGGTCCCTGAAGTAAAACCGGTATAATTTCTCAAGTGGATATTTTTTAGCACTTGTCAACCAATGTGAAATAAATAATATTGAATGACAGTTCTCCATAGGTTTCTCACATTTCTGCATGCCCTGTGTTCAAGGCATTAACTTCCACTTATTCTGAACAGATTTTTCCAAGGATATGTGTATAGTGAACAGTCATGGAAGTAAAGATTGTATCTCTTTCTGGGGTAAATGACAGGTTTGCTTACAGTTTGGGAAAAACAGTGTGTTTATCTAAAACAAATGTCAGGTTTGCTTTTTGTCCAGTATAATAAAAACACCTCTCTCTGGAGCACCGGACCAGCATGTTACTGCCTACTATAAAAATTTAAGTTAAGATGGGATTGGGAGGGAGACAAACCATAAGTGACTTTTAATCTCACAAAACAAACTGAGGGTTGCTGGGGGGAGGGGGTTTGGGAGAAGGGGGTGGGATTATGGACATTGGGGAGGGTATGTGCTTTGGTGAGTGCTGTGAAGTGTGTAAACCTGGTGATTCATAGACCTGTACCCCTGGGGATAGAGTATTATGCCTCCATCAGAAAGGATGAATACCCAACTTTTGTAGCAACATGGACGGGACTGGAAGAGATTATGCTGAGTGAAATAAGTCAAGCAGAGAGAGTCAATTATCATATGGTTTCACTTATTTGTGGAGCATAACAAATAGCATGGAGGACATGGGGACTTAGAGTGGAGAAGGGAGTTGGGGGAAATTGGAAGGGGAGGTGAACCATGAGAGACTATGGACTCTGAAAAACAATCTGAGGGTTTTGAAGGGACGGGGGGGTGGGAGGTTGGGGTACCAGGTGGTGGGTATTATAGAGGGCACGGATTGCATGGGAGCACGGGGTGTGGTGCAAAAATAATGAATACTGTTACGCTGGAAATAAAAAAAATAATAATAAAAAAAATTTAGGTTTTCCTGTGCTCAGGATTCTTCTTCTTATATTTCAATGCCCTGAGTATAGAGGTATCTCTCCTCATCTGTTTCTATTGTCCCTGAGAACTTGGGGAGGAAGGGATGGAAATAGGTTGCAGCTCATGATAGTTGTTGTACATAAGAAATAAAATCTATTATTTCCATCCCTGGACTCTTTTATTTCTTCTGCTAGTTTCTTCAAGGGAACTTTGGCAGGTTATCTTGTTAGGTTTTAAGTAATTTTTTACAATTCTTGACAATATGTTTAAGAAAATGAAGAAGAAGCTTCCTAAGTTTTCAGTGGAGAATTTATTTTTGGAAGCCAGGTGAAACCCAAACAACAACAACAAAAAACATGTGTTTACATATTTTTTTTCCTATCACTTTCTTGATTTTTAAAAATCTATTTTCCAAAAGATTTTATGTAATACCAAGTCTATTTTATTGCTGAGAAGAGGAGCAGCATCAGTGAGGGAAATAAAATCTTTTAAAAAATATTAAAATATTTCCCAAGAAACCATAATTTTTGTGTTTGTGTGTCTGTGTGTGTGTGTGTGTGAGAGAGAGAGAAATTTATTTTAACTGACTGATTATTTCAGAGAATATAAGTAATACTTAAAATGGATAATAATCATGGAGATGTCTTTATTTAACTTTATGTGCAGAGAACTATATTCTAGGCTTTCTTGAAATTGCTTTGGCCAGATTAGGTGTTAGATTAGAGATCTGTAATTCTATATCCTAATTTTATTTTAATGGACTATTAGTACTTTCCTGGAAGAAGGTTGTAATAACTTAAATTTTACTTCCATATTAGTTTAACAGGCTCCTTTTTTTGTCTATATAATATTTATAGGTAACTGCCATTCTCTTGTGATCATACACTTGGCTAGGCTCTGGCAATTCCATTTCCATTGCCAGTATTTTGTCTAGGAATGGGTATTTGATAACATTTTGATTAATGTCTGAGGGGAATGTTGGAACACTTCTGAATAGGCCTCTCTTGCTCTAAAAAAAGAAGTATGGAGGGAGATGTTCTCCTCTCCTTTCAGTATGATATGGTGTGTGGAATTGTGATAGCCATCTAGGATCCTAGAGACTCTAAGTCAGAGGTCCTCACTGGAATGATGGTAACCTAGTGGAGAGTATAAAGAATTCTAGTTATTGATGATATTAAGTCACTGGACTAAGTCCCTGGAATGGTATGTATACATACCTGAGATATGGTATGCAGGTATGGTATACATACATGGTATGTATATATGAGATAGTGAATTTCTTTATTGTTAAATCCACATAAAATTTTATGGATCTCTTAAATGAAGTTATGTATGTATGTGTGTGTGTTGGATACGTGTCTAGGGAAAGAATGGAACCAAAAGTCATAGATAAAATCTGACAGAGTTCCAGACAAAGCAAAAATTAACAGGGTCATTTTAAAGGTCTATGATAGTCTTATCACATAAGGAGATTTCATTAGATCTGCATACTGTCAAAGACAATTTCTTGTTAATCATTCTAATTTTTTTTCTGCAAAATAGTATATAATAACAGTGTTCAGATTCTCTCCTTATTATATACTGTTGAATCTTTTGTTCATGAAGAATTACCTGAATCTCGCTATTTCAAATGAATTAAAGAAAAGCTGCATTGTCTTGGTTTGGGCAATGAAATGGAGTTTTGCTTCTTAGAGCACTGTTTTTCTTCATTTTATGCAGCTATGTTTGGGGGTGTTCCATGGAACTGGTATAAATTAATATGAAATAACTGCAAAATGGATTCTGTGCCTGGGATTCTGCAAATTTAAGACAAAATTACATTTTACATACAAACCAATGAGTTTATGCTAGCATTATGTGTCAAGCATGTCCTCACTAAATATGTATAAACAATGGTGATAATTTCAGTATCATAGCTAATCATTTATTTGTCAAAATGAAAATATAAATGATATCTTTCCTATTATATTGATTTTAAAACATATCCTTAATGTGATGGTTCACTCATAAAACCAATCAGGCAATAGCAGATTTCAAGAAAAACAACTAATAAAATTTTCTTTATTGGAGTGAAGTCTGAGAATAAACACCTTTGGATAAAGCATAATTTCAGGTGAGGAAAAGACAAAGATGGTGAATGGTAAACAAAAACCATACTTCTCCCTTTCATAAACTATCAAAAAGGAAGCTTTAGGAATTGGCCCTTACTGAAAATAATCAGACTTGCCTCTGTTAGGTATGAAGGAGGGAATTAAAAATGTCTAGCACTTGACATTTATTTCTGCATTGGTTAAGGTAAGCAAAGCAATCCTCTATTGAATGTGAAGAGATGCTGTGTAAGTAAACATGGGCGATTTAGAACCATTCATCTCTCGTATTTTGTTCAATTTACAATCTTGCAAAGAAATCAATAGGCCTAGTTCTCCTCTTGTCTCCCCTCCTTTCTGCTAGCCTCATACCATTAATCTGAGTTTAATGGGCACAGTAGCTTTAACAGATGTTGTATTTAAGGTAAGGTGGCAATTCATCCCTGGAATCACTAATCTCTGTGCTTGGACAATATGGTAACCTCTTGTTTCCCCAGACCATCCAGAGACTATCTAATGCTCTGCTTTGTTATAGCTAAAATTCTCCCTGCTGTCCACTGAAAATTTCCAGATCAACTCTGCTTTCAGCCTTGAAACATAATAAATTTGTAGAAGTGAAGAGCGAGTAGACAGACTCTGTGGTACAACTGGCAGAGAGGATGTGACCAGTGGAGATGAGACAATAAATAGTTTACATATTAGGTTCTGCTTCACAGGCAGTTAAATATAATTAACAACAATAATAATCATCGATTACTCAGTGCTTATTCTTTGCCAAAATCTGGGCTAAGCAATTATGCATTATCTCTTTTATTCAGCCACTGAATATTTTTTTTTTTAACTGCTCTCATCACTCCTTCCTGAAACCCTCAAATGTCTCCTCATGATCTTAGTTTTAAATCAAAACTACTTATCACAGATATAAAACCTTGAATGCCTGGATTGGGCCTAACTGTCTGATGTCAGTTTCCACCACTCTCTTTCTTACTGGCTAGACACAAGCCCCTTTTCCCTTGGGGATTTTATACTTGCTCCCTTTTCCCAGAAATCTCTTTCCCCAAATCTTTATGGGATTTAGTTCCCATCCTCCAGGTCTCTGATCAGTTACCATCTCCTCAGGAAAGACTTCATGATTACCCTATTGAAACTTGCTTGTCTTCTTCTTGACATTCATTATCACCCAAATCATACCAAGCCTTTGTTGATGTCTTTTTCCAAATAAAACACGATCAAAAAAGTGGTAGCTCCATTAGGCAAGATATTTGTATCTCGTGTTTATTAAGATCTTCCTAGTGCCTTCAGTGGTGTCAGGAAAGTACTACTCTTCAAAGAAGTATTTGTTGAATGAATGATCAAATGCATAAATAAGGCATTCCAATGATGATATTATTAGTCCCCTTCTTTTTACAGATGAGAAAAATAAGAGCACTTGAGTTACATTACTTTCTCAAGGTTTTATGACTGGTAAGGTTAAAATTATGTACCAAGTTACCTCTGGCTAGCATTCACTCATTTAATTCTACTGTTCCTGTTTGTTATTTCCACGTTTTCTCAAGAATTCAATGAGGCTGTGTTTGAGAGTGTCTCCTTACAGTGACAATTTGCTTTTGCTTTCTCTAGGCTTCTCTATAATGAAGTGATGTAAATTTCGACTCCAAATTCATGTGAGGCCAGTCCTTTGATTATAGGAACTAAAAGGAGACTTGCATATCAACTCGTGTCCCATGTCAACAATTTTGTTTCTGTGTACATTTGTAGATAGTACCTGTCTTGTTTTTACTGAACTCTTTGCAAGCATCCTCATTCTGTAGAATCTTAAGCCTGTCTTCCCATGCCATGCAAGGCCAAAACCTTTTCTCTTGTCAGGTCTTCTTGTTAAAATTCTTACCATTTGGTCAGAGGTTTCTGTAATCTTTCTGATGACACTGGCAGTTTCAAAGTCATCTTGTGACTCTGGCCAGCAGTTCCCTCTTATGCACTGGTTTAAGTAAATTTCTTTTTTCTGAGTTCAGTTCTGCCTATCTCAGGATTTTTTTATACAGTATTGCTATGCATTTTGAGGGGGAAATTGTTTTAAGTCATAAAACCTTCCATAGATCCCAATACCATATTTTGTTGGTAAACCTAATTATGTTTTTCTTCCTTTATTTTCTTCTGAAAATTTAATACCAATGAATAAAGCTTGAACCATATATTGGAAATATAAATGTTACTAACCTCAGACTATTTTCTGATTGAGCTCATAAAAAGACAGATACATCTAAGTTTATTTATCTAGCATCAATATCAATAATTCCCTCTTTCTTTACCTTCAACTATTCAAAATCCTGCTATGTTAGGTTATGTTATATTTGAGCTATGACTTTTATAGTTTGTACTTAAAAATTTTTTTTCAACTTTTTAAATAACTTTGTTCTTTGTGAGGAAAGAATTTCTTTTTTATCATTTCATTGAGATAATTCAACTTATTTATATTCTGGATAGTTTATTTTTAGGCTAGGTGTTCTATGATACATCTCAGAATTATTGAGTTTTTATTTCGTATTGTGGAGCTAATTAACCTGTCTCTGGGATTCATAAGCTTCCTCTGGGGTTTATTCTTTGTTTTATCAAAGTATATCCATATGTAATTTTTTAAAAAATAAAGATGCATGAGGGAAAAACTTCCAGAATATTGTTATGACTAGAAATTATTTATTTCTTTCTCTCATTTGAATCTGGTAGGATACAAATTTTTAGAGATGAAATACTTCCCTTCCTTGGGGAATTCTAGTATTAAAAATTACTGACAAACTTGGTAGGTGGCAATATTTTTTTCTTTGAATATTTTTATAAATTTTTTCTTTATTCCTTTTTTTAAATTAATTTATTTATTTGACAGAGATAGATAGAGAAAGAGAGCATAAGCAGGGAGAGCAGCGGGCAGAGGGAGAAGCAGGTGTCCTGCAGAGTTGAGAATCTGCCATAGGCTCATTCCCAGGACCCTGGGATCATGACCTGAGCCAAAGGCAGACACTGAACTGACTGAACCACCCAGAAGCCCTGTAATTTTTTCTTTATTCTTGATAGTTTGACCTACAGTGGGATATTTCTAACTATTTACTTCTTACCACTCAACAAGTTTAAGTGAAAATTTGTCTTTTCTCTTAACTTGGAAAAATTTCTCCTAATATTTACTTACTGATTTTTCCCACTTATTTTCCCTGTTCTTCTCATTCTGTAAGTCATTTTTGATTGATACCAGTGCTTCTGAATTAAGGTTCAGTCTATTAACTTTACTTTCCTGTTTCTCCTCCTTTGCTAGGTTCTGAAAGAGTTCTTCAATTTTATCACAGCTATTCTGTTTCACTTTTAAAATTTGGCCATCATATTTTTAATTGCCAAAGATTCTTCTCCTTTGGAATCATTTTTGGTTTTGTTTTTAAAACCATCCCATTCTTATTTTATCTGTGCATTGTGTTGTAAAAAAAAAAAAAAAAATCTCTTTGGAGAGACTGATTAGAATCTCCAAGTACTTCTTTTTCCCAGAATTGTGGAAATTCACAATGCCTGGCTATCTAAAATATGATAAACACAATCCTCCCTGGGAGAGGCTAGTTGAAAAGCAAAGAAGGAGT
Source organism: Mustela erminea (assembly GCF_009829155.1). Lineage (NCBI taxonomy): Eukaryota > Metazoa > Chordata > Mammalia > Carnivora > Mustelidae > Mustela > Mustela erminea. Next base: position 129,325,672 of record NC_045614.1, read on the forward strand.
GAAAATTGGATGTCCTTTGAAGTTTCTGGGCTAAAAACTGCTAGATCCTAACTGTGGCTCAACGCTATCTCCTAGAAGACAGATGCTTAACATAGGTTAGACATAAATCCTTAATAGTCAGTCACCTATTCCTGACCTGCAATGAGCATGAGGTCAGCATATCTTCATAATCTTCATGAGCATAGATAGTTCTAATCACACAATGTCTATAAATGTCACTGCCCTAGTTACTGAAACTTTACATTCCTTTCTAATCTTTATTCTTTGATAATGTGCATAATAAAAATGGAGGTAGAGTTCAGCTCAGAGCCTTCTCCAGTAGAGCATCTCTTCCCCAGGACCTCTCCTCTCTCCTCCTTAGGTGTCTGGAGTAATCTTTTCATTTGCCTTTTCAGGGTCTGCTGGCCAAACCCAACACAGGATGTTTTATTTCCTTCGGGTTCACATCGGTTCTTATTTTGGAAGCGTTTAATTCGCTTCAGTTTTCTATTTGTAAAGAATGATCATTTTGATTAACATAAGTGGTGTGGTAGTTGTTAACTGTCTTTATTGATCCATGCTTTTAGTATCTGTGTGTCTCTGGGTAGATCACATCACAAGGCAAGTTTCACCTCAGGAAGGCAGGCAGGCAATCAGTTCTCTCTCCTCCCAGTTGCCAGAATTGGGAGGACCCTTAATCTGTAAATCCAGAGATTTCTAGGAAATTTTCTCTAATTTGTTAGAATGTATTTCTCTAGCATCAGCCCAGTATCAAGCCTCACCGCTGAGTATGAGTTGAGTGGAAAGGGCTTTGAGGCTCTAAGACCAGTTCTTTCAAGTCAGTAATTTTTAGCCCCCTCTCTTTTTCCACCTATATTTGGGGAAGCTCCATCAGTGAAAACTTACCCAACTTAACTACAGCCTTAACCTTGCAGGGCTCTGAGTTGTGATTCACTGTGTTCCAGTATTTCAGTTGATTCAATACTCTCTGTATGTCACCTCTCAGAAACTCTTCAAAATCCTTGGTGTTCTTATGGTATGCCATTCCCATTCTTAGCACTTTCTTAGCTAACTGTGTTTAGTGGTGCTAGACATGTGAATAAGGTTTGGGGAGAAATAAAAACTAAACTTTGGGGTTTTCTCCATTTTCTTAAAATGTAATGATTAGTCCTACAAATTTAATTTTTTTTTATTGAGCATTCAGTGGTATATAGGAGTCTAATGCCCCAAAATCATATACTAATCTTTGAAGAAATTTCAATTAACTATTCTTTGAAAACAGATATTGTACAAATATGTATATTTATTTTTAATTAATTTTTTAAAGATTTCATTTATTTATTTGACAGAGAGTGCGAGAGTACAAGCAGGGGGAGAAGTAGAAGGAGAAGGAGAAACGGGCTCCACACTGAGCAGGGAGTCTGATGTGGGGCTCAATCCCAGGACCTTGGGATCACGACCTGAGCCAAAGGCAGACCCCCAACCATTTGAGCCATCCCAGGTGTACCTATTTTTTAATTTTTTTTTAATTTTTAAAATTAAATTTTTTTTTAATTTTTTATAAACATATAATGTATTTTTATCCCCAAGGGTATAGGTCTGTGAATCGCCAGGTTTACACACTTCACAGCACTCACCATAGCACATACCCTCCCAAATGTCCATAACCCCACCTCCCTCTCCCAAACCCCCTCCCCCCAGCAACACTCAGTTTGTTTTGGGAGATTAAGAGTCACTTATGGTTTGTTTCCCTTCCAACCCCATCTTTTTCATTCATTCTTCTCCTACCCGCTTAACCCCCCATGTTGCATCTCCACTTCCTCATATCAGGGAGATCAAATGATAGTTGTCTTTCTCCGATTGACTTATTTTGCTAAGCATGATACCCTCTAGTTCCATCCATGTCGACGCAAATGGCAAGATTTCATTTCTTTTGATGGCTGCATAGTATTCCATTGTGTATATATACCACATCTTCTTGATCCATTCATCTGTTGATGGACATCTAGGTTCTTTCCATAGTTTGGCTATTGTACACATTGCTGCTATAAACATTTGGGTGCATGTGCCCCTTTGGATCACTACATTTGTATCTTTAAGGTAAATACCCAGTAGTGCAATTGTTGGGTCATAGGGTAGTTCTATTTTCAACATTTTGAGGAACCTCCAAGCTGTTTCCCAGAGTGGTTGCACCAGCTTACATTCCTAATAACAGCGTAGGAGGGGTCCCCTTTCTCCACATCTTCGCCAGCATCTGTCATTTCCTGACTTGTTAATTTTAGCCATTCTGACTGGTGTGAGGTAATGTCTCATTGTGGTTTTGATTTGTATTTCCCTGATGCCAAGTGATGTGGAGCACTTTTTCATGTGTCTCTTGGCCATCTGGATGTCTTCTTTGCAGAAATGTCTGTTGATGTCTTCTGCCCAATTCTTGATTGGATTATTTGTTCTTTGGGTGTTGAGTTTGCTAAGTTCTTTATAGATTTTGGACACTAGTCCTTTATCTGATATGTCGTTTGCAAATATCTTCTCCCATTCTGTCAGTTGTCTTTTGATTTTGTTAACTGTTTCCTTTGCTGTGCAAAAGCTTTTGATCTTGATGAAATCCCAATAGTTTATTTTTGTCCTTGCTTCCCTTGCCTTTGGTGATGTTCCTAGGAAGATGTTGCTGTGACTGAGGTTGAAGAGGTTTCTGCCTGTGTTCTCCTCAAGGATTTTGATGGATTCCTTTCTCACATTGAGGTCCTTCATCCATTTTGAATCTATTTTCATGTGTGGTGTAAGGAAATGATCCAGTTTCATTTTTCTGCATGTGGCTGTCCAGTTTTCCCAACACCATTTATTGAAGAGGCTGTCTTTTTTCCATTGGACATTCTTTCCTGCTTTGTCGAAGATGAGTTGACCATAGAGTTGAGGGTCTATTTCTGGGCTCTCTATTCTGTTCCGTTGATCTATTTGTCTCTTTTTGTGCCAGTACCATGCTGTCTTGATGATGACAGCTTTGTAATAGAGCTTGAAGTCCGAAATTGTGATGCCACCAACTTTGGCTTTCTTTTTCAATATTCCTTTGGCTATTCGAGGTCTTTTCTGGTTCCATATAAATTTGAGGATTATTTGTTCCATTTCTTTGAAAAAAATGGATGGTATTTTGACAGGAATTGCATTAAATGTGTAGATTGCTTTCGGTAGCATAGACATTTTCACAATATTTATTCTTCTAATCCAGGAGCATGGAACATTTTTCCATTTCTTTGTGTCTTCCTCAATTTCTTTCATGAGTACTTTATAGTTTTCTGAGTATAGATTCTGTGCCTCTTTGGTTAGGTTTATTCCTAGTTATCTTATAGTTCTGGGTGAAGTTGTAAATAGGATGGACTCCTTAATTTCTCTTTCTTCTGTCTTGTTGTTGGTGTACAGAAATGCAACTGATTTCTGTGCATTGATTTTATATCCTGACACTTTACTGAATTAGTGTACAAGTTCTAGCCGTTTTGGAGTGGAGTCTTTTGGGTTTTCCACATATAGTATCATATCATCTGTGAAGAGTGATAGTTTGACTTCTTCCTTGCTGATTTGGATGCCTTTAATGTCCTTTTGTTGTCTGATTGCTGAGGCTAGGACTTCTAGTACTATGTTGAATAGCAGTGGTGATAATGGACATCCCTGCTGTGTTCCTGACCTTAGCAAAAAAGCTTTTATTTTTTCTCCATTAAGAATGATATTTGCAGGGCGCCTGGGTGGCTCAGTGGGTTAAGCCGCTGCCTTCGGCTCAGGTCGTGATCTCGGGGTCCTGGGATCGAGTCCCGCATCGGGCTCTCTGCTCAGCGGAGAGCCTGCTTCCTCCTCTCTCTCTCTGCCTGCCTCTCTGCCTACTTGTAATCTCTCTCTGTCACATAAATAAATAAAATCTTTAAAAAAAAAAAGAATGATATTTGCAGTGGGTTTTTCATACATGGCTTTGATAATATTAAGGTATGTGCCCTCTATCCCTACACTTTGAAGAGTTTTGATCAGGATGGGATGCTGTACTTTGTCAAATGCTTTTTCAGCATCTATTGAGAGTATCATATAGTTTTTGTTCTTTCTTTTATTAATGTATTGTATCACATTGATTGATTTGCGGATGTTGAACCAAACTTACAGCCCTGGAATAAATCCCACTTTGTCGTGGTGAATAATCCTTGTAATGTACTGTTGAATCCTATTGGCTAGTATTTTGGTGAGAATTTTCGCATCTGTGTTCATCAAGGATATTGGTCTGTAGGTCTCTTTTTTTGATGGGATCCTTGTCTGGTTTTGGGATCAAGGTGATGCTGGCCTCATAAAATGAGTTTGGAAGTTTTCCTTCCATTTATATTTTTTTGGAACAGTTTCAGGAGATTAGGAATTAGTTCTTCTTTAAACGTTTGGTAGAATTCCCCTGGGAAGCCGTCTGGCCCTGGGCTTTTATTTGGAGATTTTTGGTGACTGTTTCAATCTCCTTACTGGTTATGGGTCTGTTCAGGTTTTCTATTTCTTCCTGGTTCAGTTGTGGTAGTTTATATGTCTCTAGAAATGCATCCATTTCTTCCAGATTGCCAAATTTGTTTGCGTAGAGTTGCCGATGGTATGTTCTTATAATTTTTTTTTGTATTTCTTTGGTGTTAGTTGTGATCTCTCCTCTTTATTCATGATTTTATTTATTTGGGTCCTTTTTCTTTTCTTTTTGATAAGTCTGGCCAGGGGTTTATCAATCTTATTAATTCTTTCAAAGAACCAGCTCCTAGTTTCATTGATTTGTTCTGTTGTTTTTTTGGTTTCTATTTTATTGATTTCTGCTTTGATCTTTATAATTTCTCTTCTTCTTCTGGGTTTAGGGTTTCTTTCTTGTTCTTTCTCCAGCTCCTTTAGGTGTAGGATTAGGGTGTGTATTTGAGACCTTTCTTGTTTCTTGAGAAAGGCTTGTACCACTATATATTTTCCTCTCAGGACTGCCTTTGCTGTGTCCCACAGATTTTGAACCGTTATGTTTTTATTATTATTTGTTTCCATGAATTTTTTAAATTCTTCTTTAATTTCCTGATTGACCCATTCATTCTTTATAAGGATGCTGTTTAGTCTCCATGTATTTGGGTTCTTTCCAAATTTCCTCTTGTGACTGAGTTCTAGCTTCAGAGCATTGTGGTCTGAAAATATGCAGGGAATGATCCCAATCTTTTGATACCGGTTGAGACCTGATTTAGGACCTAGGATGTGATCTATTCTGGAGAATGTTCCATGTGCACCAGAGAAGAATGTGTATTCTGTTGCTCTGGGATTAAATGTTCTGAGTATATCTGTGATGTCCATCTGGTCCAGTTGTCATTTAAGTACTTTATTTCCTTGTTGATCCTTTGCTTGGATGATCTGTCTATTTCAGTGAGGGGAGTGTTGAAGTCCCCTAATATTATAGTATTATTATTGATGTGTTTCTTTGATTTTGTTATTAATTGGTTTATATAGTTGGTTGCTCCCACGTTAGGGGCATAGATATTTAAAATTGTTAGATCTTCTTGTTGAACAGATCCTTTGAGTATGATATAGTGTCCTTCCTCATCTCTTATTAAAGTCTTTGGCTTAAAATCTAATTGATCTGATATAAGGATTGTCACCCCAGCTTTCTTCTTATGTCCATTAGCATGGTAAATTGTTTTCCACCCCCTCACTTTAAATCTGGAAGTGTCTTTGGCTCTGAAATGAGTTTCTTAGAGGCAACATATAGATGGGTTTTGTTTTTTTATCCATTTTGATATCCTGTGTCTTTTGATTGGGGCATTTAGCCCATTAACATTCAGGGTAACTATTGAGAGATATAAATTTAGTGCCATTGTATTCCCTGTAAGGTGACTGTTACTGTATATTTTCTCTGTTCCCTTATGATCTACTATTTTTAGGCTCTCTCTTTGCTTAGGTGACCCCTTTCAATATTTCCTGTAGAGCTGGTTTGGTGTTTGCCAATTCTTTCAGTTTTTGTTTGTCCTGGAAGCTTTTTTTCTCTCCTTCTATTTTCAATGATAGCCTAGCTGGATATAGTATTCTTGGCTGCATGTTTTTCTCATTTAGTGCTCTGAATATATCATGTCATTTCTTTCTGGCCTGCCAGGTCTCTGTGGATAAGTCGGCCGCCAATCTAAAATTTTTACCATTGTATGTTATAGACTTCTTTTCCCAGGCTTCTTTCAGGATTTTCTCTTTGTCATTAAGACTTGTAAATTTTATTATTAGGTGACAGGGTGTGGACCTATTCTTGTTGATTTTGAGGGGGGTTCTCTGCACTTCCTGGATTTTGATGCTTGTTCCCTTTGCAATATTAGGAAAATTCTCTCCAATAATTCTCTCCAATATACCTTCTGCTACTCTCTCTCTTTCTTCTTTTTCTGGAATCCCAATTATTTTAATATTGTTTTGTCTTATGGTGTCACTTATCTCTCGAATTCTCCCCTTGTGGTCCAGTAGCTGTTTGTCCCTCTTTTGTTCAGCTTCTTTATTCTCTGTCATTTGGTCTTCTATATCACTAATTCTTTCTTCTGCCTCATTTATCCTAGCATTGAGAGACTCCATTTTTTATTGCACCTCATTACTAGCTTTTTTTTATTTCAACTTGGTTAGATTTTAGTTCTCTTATTTCTCCAGAAAGGGCTTTTATATCTCCCGAGAGGGTTTCTCTAATATCTTCCATGCCTTTTTCAAGCCTGTCTAGAACCTTGAGAATCGTCATTCTGAACTCTATATCTGACATATTACTAATGTCTGTATTGATTAGGTTCCTAGCCTTTGGTATTGCCTCTTGTTCTTTTTTTTGTGGTGATTTTTCTGCGTTGTCATTTTGTCCAGATAAGAGTATATGAAGGAGCAAGTAAAATACTAAAAGTGTGGCAAAGACCCCAGGAAAATATGCTTTAACCAAATCAGAAGAGACCCCAAATCATGGGGAGACAGAAAGGGGCTAAAAAAATGTTCAGAAAAAAAAAAGAAAGAAATAATTAAAAAAAGAAAACGAGTAAAGAAAAATATAAAAAAGAAAAAAATATATGTATTAGATAAACTCGTTTAAAAACGTTAAAAAACAAAAGGGTAAAAGTTAAAAAAAAGTAGCAGAAGAAAAAAAATTGAAAAACAAAAACAAAAAAACAAATTAAATTAACTACAAGACTAATGAATCAAGGGGAGAAAGCCATGAGTTCAGTGCTTTGCTTTCTCCTCCTCTATAATTCCACTGCTCTCCTTGGTATTGAACCTGCACTCTTTGGTAGGTGAACTTGATCCTGGCTGGATTTCTTGTTGATCTTCTGGGGAGGGGCCTGTTGCAGTGATTCTCAAGTGTCTTTGCCTCAGGCAGAATTGCACCACCCTTACCAGGGGCCGGGCTGAGTAATCCACTGGGGTTGGCTTTCGGGAGCTTTTGTACTGAATGCTTTCTGTAGAATTCCGGAGGACGGGAATGAAAATGGCGGCCTCCCAGTCTCTGGCCCAAAGGAGCTGAGAGCTCGGGGCCCCACTTAAAAAAAAGCGCCCAATAACTCCCATCCCTGGCCTCTGGCCACGCTCTGAGCTCACCCAGGCTGCCACCCGTTCAAGGTAACCCCGAACTGAGAGCTCACTCCTTGGTTCTGTCTCTGTAGCCAGCTTCCCCGTTCTAATACCTGCAAGCTCTGTGACACTCAGACACCCCCAATTTTTCTGTGACCCTGCAGGACCTGGGGCCACGCTGGCCCTCTATGGGCTTCACCCTGGTTTAGCCTCTGGAGCAATGCCCCTCAGCAGAACAGACTTATAAAAGTCCCAATTCTGTGCTCTGTTGCTCCGCTGTTCGCTGCTCTCTAGCCCCTTCCCCTGCAGTCTATCTTCCTGTCACTTTGGATTGACTTCTCCACCACCAGTCTTACCTTTTAGAAAGTGGCCGATTTTCTGTTTCTAGAATTGCTGTTTTTCCTCTCTTTGATCTCCCATTGGATTTGTAGGTGTTTGTAATGTTTAGATAAGCTATCTAGCTGATCTCCTGCTACCTGATGTAGCCTCAGCCTGCTACTTCTCTGCCATCTTGACTCCTCCCTCTTTAACAGTAAGTTTTAAGAACCTATTTTTTATTTTTAATTTAGAAGCAGGGTGAGAGACAGACAGAGAAGGGGTTGGGAGAGGCAGAGGGAGAAGAAGAGAGAGAATCTCAAGCAGGTTTCATGTCCACACAAAGCCTGATGTGGGCTTTGATTCCACAAACCAGAGGTCCTGACCTGAGTCGAAATAAAAAATTTGGACTCTTGACCAACTAAACCACCCAGGCATCCCCAGATATTGTATGAATATTGTACAAAACAATACAAAATGCAGGGAAAGCACAAAAGGATAACCACTGCATTCATATCAAAAAAATTTGTGGTACTATTTATTTTTAAATGTAAAGCTATTTTGTTAAAGTATTTGGACATAACTTCTACATAGTAGCATCAAAATATAATTAAATTGAAATGGGAATTGTTTCCATCACAAATGTAAAATTACAATATTTAAGATAGGCTAAAACTATAAATGGAAACATAAAATCTTGCAAAGTTACATAAAGAGGAGCAATTAATAGAGGAATATCACATATTCCTAAAGTGGAACAAAGAATACTATAAGATGTCAGAAATTCACACATTAATGTATAGATTCCATACAGTTTCCAAGAAATTTACAATTACATTTACTTACTTTAATAAAAAGATTTTAACATTATTCTGGGAGCGTAGAGAGGTGGACTATAGAAGTAAATTATGACCAAAAACAAGTAACTATGGGTTTTCTTTCTTAAATAAATATGTTATACAATTTTAATAGTTAAAATACATGATATTTTTATTGCAAGAGACAGTTAATTGAAATAGCCCAGAAATAAACTTTATTTTATTCAGGATGCCTTATTCATCAATAGATAAAAGCTGCAAATGGTTAGAAATTAGAACAAAAAAAACCTAGTTGATATTCTTTATTCCAACAAGACAAATAAATTCCAGAGGGATTAACAAGTCTAACATAAGAAAATGATGGACAGCAAGAAGGTATTAGGAAAGAATATTGAATAAATCTCTTATATGAATAACCTTTATCTGTTGACAAGCAAAAGAAGAAATCGTAGGATATGATCAAAAAGATTTAAAGCATGATTTTTATTTATTTATTTATTTATTTTATTAAATTGATTTATTTATTTTCAGAAAAACAGTAGTCATTATTTTTTTCACCACACCCAGTGTTCCATGCAATCCGTGCCCTCTATAATACCCACCACCTGGTACCCTAACCTCCCACCCCTCCGCCACTTCAAACCTCTCAGATTGCTTTTCATAGTCCATAGTCTCTCATGATTCACCTCCCCTTCCAATTTACCCCAACTCCCTTCTCCTCTCTAACACCCCTTGTCCTCCATGATATTTGTTATGCTCCACAAATAAGTGAAACCATATGATAATTGACTCTCTCTGCTTGACTTATTTCACTTAGCATAATCTCTTCCAATCCCGTCCATGTTGCTACAAAAGTTGGGTATTCATCCTTTCTGATGGAGGCATAATACTCCATAGTGTATATGGACCACATGAAAAAATGTTCATCATCACTAGCCCTCAGGGAGATTCAAATTAAAACCAAATTGAGGTATCACCTTACACCAGTTAGAATGGCCAAAATTAACAAAACAGGAAACAACATGTTTGGAGAGGATGTGGAGAAAGCAGAACCCTCTTACACTGTTGGTGGGAATGCAATTTGGTGCAGCCTTTTTGGAGAACAGTGTGGAGATTCCTCAAGAAATTAAAAATAGAACTTCCCTATGAACCTGCAATTGCACTACTGGGTATTTACCCCAAAGATACAGATGTAGTGGAAAGAAGGGCCATCTGTACCCCAATGTTTATAGCAGCAATGGCCATGGTCGCCAAACTGTGGAAAGAACCAAGATGCCCTTCAACGGACGAATGGATAAGGAAGATGTGGTCCATATACACTATGGAGTATTAAAGCATGATTTAAAGTTAAAAATGTAAGCAACAGGGGCACCTGGGTGGCAGATTTGGTTAAACATCTGACTCTTTATGTTGGCTCAGGTCTTGATTTCAGTGTTGTGAGATCACGCCTTGTGGCTGGCTCCATAGTCTTCACACTGGGTGTGGAGCCTGCTTAAGATTCTCCCTCTGGTCTTCCCCCTCTTCTTAAAAATATATAAGCAAGAGACTTGGAAATTCTATGTAATAATAAACTATATGGTAAATATATCTTATATATTAAGAAGTAGAACTAAATAAGAAATATAAATGTATACACAAAGGATAAGAATGTAACATTAACAAACTAGGATACAAATATAGTTGAAGTATTATAAAAATTAAACAAATTTAAGTATATTTAATATACTTATATTTTTATATATAATATATAATATATTGTTAATATATTGTTAATATATTATATATTTAAGTATATATATATTTAAGTATTATATAAATTATACATATACTTAATTATATAAATGTAAGCAAAAACTGTGTAAGCTGTAAGGGTACTGTTTAAAATAATTGTACTATTTTAATTTTGATGTTTATATACATTAAAATGCACAGATATTTAATTATATAGTTTTATTATATTGACAAATTTTTATATGATTATGATTACATATGTGATATCTCCATTATAACCAACACATAGAACATTATTATTGTCCTAGAAAGTCCCCTCATGTCCCTTACTAATCAGTACCTCCCTTTCTCAGAGATAACATTTTTGTCTTCCTACCATAGTTGAGATGGAACTCTTACAAATGTAATAATACTGTAAGCACACCCCCTCCCACATTCTTTTACTCAAAATAATGCATCGATAGTTTATTCCTTTTCATTGCTGAATATTATTCCCATTTTATGGACATAGCTAAATTTCTTATTTTTTTTAAATCAATTTAGCTTTTAATAGCCATTATGGTTATTTTCTTTACAATTATGAATAAACTTGTCATGTATTTTCATTTTTCTTGGGTAAATAGCTAGCAGTGGAATTTCTGGGTTATTATTTGTTTGTATTTGACTCTCTAAGACACTGACAAATAAGCTATCAAGAGTTTTTGTTGTTTCACATCTTCATCAATATTTACTATTTTCACCCTTTATATTCTGGTCAGTTTTGATTACATCTCAGTTTGGATTCAGTTTGCCTTTTCCCAATGGCTAAAACTAGGGAACATATTTTCATGTAGTCGATAGCCAGTTTTTTTTTTTAATTAATTAATTTATTTATTTGACAGACAGAGATCACAAGTAGGCAGAGAGGCAGGCAGGGAGAGAGAGAGAGGAGGAAGCAGGCTCCCTGCTGAGCAGAGAGACTGATGCGGGGCTCGATCCCAGGTCCCTGGGATCATGACCTGAGCCAAAGGCAGAGGCTTCAACCCACTAAGCCACCCAGGCACCCCCCTTAGCCAATTTTGTATGATCTTTTGTAACATGTCTGTTGGAGATTTTTGCCGATTTTGTAAAAACATTTTTAAAAATTTATTTTATTTTAGACAGAGAGAGAGCATGTGAGTAGGACATAGGACAGAGGAAAAGGAGAGAATCTCAAATAAATTCATTAATTGAGCCCGACATGGGTCTCAATCTCATGACCCTGAAATTATGACCTAAGTGGAAACTGAAAGTCATTTGCTTAACTGACTGAACCACCCAGGTGACCCTTTGCCCAGTATTTTTTATTGTTGTATGGCATTTTATTAATGACTTGTAAGAGTTCTTATATAATCTAAATACCATTTTTTTGCCAGGCAGGTATTGTAGCTATTCAATACCACTTTACAGATGACTTTTTTCTTTCATCTAGGTGTTCTTTTGGGGAAAACAAAAACAAAAACAAAAACAACAGAGGGCTTAGATTTTCCTTTTAAATTTAGTGCTTTTTGAACCATAAGAGACTATGGACTCTGAAAAACAACCTAAGTGTTTTGAAGAGACAGGGGGTGGGAGGATGGGGGAGCCTGGTGGTGGGTATTAAGGAGGGCACATATTGCATGGAGCACTGGGTGTGGTGCATAAACAATGAATTCTGTTACACTGAAAAGATATTAAAAAAAAAAGCTTCAAAAAAAATTCAGTGTTTTTTGAATTCCAAGAAATGTATTCCTACCCTAGGTTCATGAAGAGGTTCTCTTCTGTTTACTTCTGGAAGGTTTATAGTTGAAGTTTATACATTTAGGTCAATAATCTATACTGAATTAATAACTCTAAATGTTATGAGGTAGGGGTTGAGATAATGACTTTTTTTTCCCTATGTCAGTAACAGGTTTTTTCAGTACTATTATTTCACTCATTTAATTACCTTGGCACTGTTGTCAAAAATCAATTGACTGGGTTTCTGTGCATATATTCCTGTACTCTCTACTTGTCTTATTGATATATTATCTATCCTTCTGCCAATACCACCCTGATATGATTAATGTAGCTTTATACTAAACCCTGAAATCCCAGCATTTGTTCTTTGAAGATTATTATGACTATTCTTGAAAGATATACTTTTTGAATTTTCAAATAGTTTTAGATTTCCAGAAAAGTTGCAAAGAGTAAAGGAAAGGTTTCCCATATACTCCATTCACAAATTTTCTAATTATTAACATCTTACATTAGTATGGTACATCTATCACAACAAATGAGCTAATATTGATAAATGATTATTTTAAATATTTATTTATTTATTTTAGAGAGAGAAAGTGTGCAAGGGGATGAGCAGAGGGAGAAAGAGAGAGAAAATCTTGAACAGACTCTACTCTGAGTGTGGAGACTGACACTGGGCTCAATCTCAGGACTCTGAGATCATGACCTGAGCTAAAATCAAGAGTCAGATGCTTAACTGACTGAACCACTCAGGTGCCCCTTGATACATTATTGAGTAGATTTTATACTTTATTCAGATTTCCTTAAATTTACCTATTGTCCTTTTTATGTTCCAGGATAATATCTAAAATTTTACATTATACTTAATTGTCATGTTTCCTTTGGCTTCTGGAGACTGACTTTTCCTGAACTTCCTTGTCCTTGTTTCAGATGTTTAGTTTTTAGGAGTACGAGTAGACATATTGTAGTAAGTCCCTCATTTGGGTTGTCTGATGCTTTGCCCATGATTAGAACAGAGTTACACTTACTTATTTCTTGAGACCATTCTTATCACATTATATCAAGAGCTCATGCCATCAATATAACTTGCCATTGTTAATAGTAACATTGATTACCTGGATGAGGGAATAACTGTCAGATTTCTCCACTGTAAAGTTATTCTTCCCTCCCTCTTTCCATATGGTGCTCTTTGGAAGGATGTTGGTAAGTGTAGGCCACATTTAAGGGTTGGAAAGTTTTGCTCCACCTCCTTTAGAGCTGATATTCTAAGACTTTGCACTTTCATATAAATATGAGAATAAAGTTGAAAATTTCTACCAAAAAACTTCCAGAACACTATGACTTCAACTGTGATTCCTTTGAATTTACAGGTAAATTTGGAGAATTGACCTCTTAGCTATATTGAGTTTTCAACTCAATGGCAACTGCATCTTTCCATTGGCTCTGGTCCTTTAAAATTCCTGTGATCAGGATTTATGGTTTTAAATAGAGAGAACTTATATTTTCTTTAAATTTACTAGTAAGTATCTTCATTTCTATGTTGCCTTTAGTGTATTTTTCTGGTCTTTTCCATTTTTTAGAATCTACAGTGAAACCCTAGGAAGATGTGTTAAAAATGGGTATTCTCACCTTTTTCCTGATACTAGGAGATAGTTAGTCATTATACCAAGATTTAATATATTTCCAGTAGGATGATTTCTTCAGTTGGAGGAGGAAGTTCTTTCTATGCATAGAAATTCTTACTGAATGGGTGTGGACCTTTGACAGATGCCAATTCTGTAATTATTGAGGTGACCATATGATGTTTCTTTTTTGTTCTCTTGATATCAAAATTACATTTATTTTTAAATGTTGAACCAAACTGTCATTCCTGAATAACACCTACTGGTACTTAATATATTTATATTTTAATTTTTAATATATTATCCTATTTGATTTGGTAATAGTTTAAAGGTTTTTATTTTTATGTCTATGTTTATGAATTATATTTGTTTATAATATTCTCTTCTTATAATATCTGGAAACAGTATTATGATGGCCTCAAAAATATCAACTGAGGAGTATTCCCTTTCTCCATAAGATAATTGATGTTAACCCCTTTCTTTTTTCTAATATAAGCATTTAAAACTATTAATTTTCCTTTACTACTGTTACAGCAGCATCTCACAAGTTGTGCATGATTTTGTTTTCATTACCATTTCATTTAAATGATTTTTAAATTTTCCCTTGCAGTTTCTTTCTTTTTTTTTTTTTTATGTTCTGGAGTGTTGTCTATCATGAGCAGTCCATGAACTTGAAAAGAATGTGTGGTCTTTAGTTATTGGATAGAATATTTTATAACAAAGTTGGTTTATAGTGTTATTTAAATCTTCTAAATATTTACTGAATTAAGGATACTTGTTCTATCAATTCCTGAGAATGGGGTGCTAACAATTTTTGCATATGATTATGTATTTGCTATTTTTTTATTTTTGTTGCCTTTTGTTTCATATGTTCTGAGGCTTTATTAATAGGTGCTTAAAAATATAAAATTGTTAGATCTTGATGAATTTCCCCTTTTTTCATTATGGAATGATCTTTAGCTTGGGTAAAAAACCGTCTTGAGGTCTACCTTCCTGATACTAATATAGTCATATCAGGTTGCTTACACCAGTTGTTTCCATCATAACTTTCCTCTCTTTTATACCTGGGCTCTGTAAGATAATTTTTTTCACTTCAGCCTGAACAATAACCTCTAGCATTTTTATGTGGGCAACATGTATTCTCTGTTTTCATTGATCAGAAAATTGTTTCGTGATTCTTTTGTTTTTGAAAAAAGATAGTTATATAGATCTAGAATTCCAGATTTTTAGCTTTCTTTCCTTTTCCTTTTTCCTTTTTCCTTTAAAGCTGTTTCATATTTTCAAGTTCTACTATTTTAGGTTGTTTTCTGTATGCTATGTGTCTTCTTTTTCCCTCTGACTACTTTTAATACTTTCTGTCTTTATGTTTTAGCAGTTTAGCTTTACTGTTCTTCTACGCATGGTTTTCTCTGTTTTAATATCACTTGCAAGATGGATCTGTCAGTGCTATTTGTCTACATTTTGGAAAAATTTTGACTAATGTATGGTCTTTTGTCTGCCCTTTCTTGCTGTTATTTCCTTCCAAGACTCTGGAAATCAGATTGCTTAACATAGTCTTACAGGCCATTTGGTAAAAGGCGAAAGATTTATGCGATCTGAAGAGAAACCAGAGTATGCCATTTGGATCTCCTTACTGTTTTTCAATATTTTTGTTTTATTTTACTTTTGTTTGGATATCTGTTGACTAACATTCAAATGTGCTGATATTTTGTTTTATTGCATCCAATCTACTTTCAATTATGCCTAATAAATTTTGATTCTAAAAATTAGTTTTTTCAGTTCTAGGATTATTACCATAGCTCTCCTGAAGTTCTAATCTTTTTTCTCATTATATAAATGTCCCTCTGGATTTAAAAAAAAAATCTTTCATATTTATTTTAAAATTCTCATTTTCCATGCCCAACATTTGCGTATCTCTGAATCTATTTCATTTTTTTTCTTTTTTCTTTTCTTTCTTTCTTTGTTAGAGGGGGGTCTGGGGCAGATGGAGAGGGAGAGAGAAAGAATCTTAAACGGACTTTCTCTGCTGAGCTTTATGTGGAGCTCAATCCTATAATCCTGAGATCATGACCTGAGCCAAAATGAAGAGTTAGACGCTTAGCCAACTGAGCCACCCAGGTGCCCCAGTGATTCTTTTATTGTATATGAACATCTAAAAGTACTGGGTTTTGTTACTTTCCTCTGAAAAATGGTGAGTTTTATTGTAATAGAAAATTAATATAAGAACTAATCACATTGATCTTGTGGATGCTTAGTGTTAAGCTTTGTTAGTATTGTCCTAAATATTAATACCACATCCCAAAACTAATTTCGTAATTTTGGGATGTGGTATTAATCTTTCTAGCTTTTCATACTTCTGGCAAGAATCAAAGTATGTACAAACCTTGTCTCCTTTGCAGTGGTCAGCTGGTGAAATCTCTACTAAGCATTTTTATACTTCCAGCTCTTGTTTTCCTTCAGGGCTCCTTGGAGACTTGCCCAATAAAATGTATATCTCAGTGTTAGGATTTGAGGAGAGCTCTTATGCACATTGTGCACTTTTCTCTGTGACTTTCTTTTTATTGGGAATTGCACCCTTAAATATAGCTGCTCTGGTAGTTGTCAGTTCCAGATTCTAACTTCTCAAGCCAGCAAATTCATGGTATTTTGCTTCACATGGTTCTAGGAAATAGTCTCAGGGGAAAAAAAAATTTATTTAAATGTTGACCTTACCTATTACAGTTCCTCTTTTAAAAGTTATTTGCTTGTTTATTTTAAAGTTCCCATCTTTTAAAGAGTCAAATTCCTATTAGTTTCTACCTTCTTTTGGTAACTCTCCAGTGGTGTAAACAGCCCTCCTCTTCCTAATACCCTTTTTCAAAGTTTAGAATTATTATTGGTGAGACAGTCTGAGAGAGGCCATTCCGTCACTTCTAGTAGCTACAATTTCCAGAATGCTGTATTTGTCAATTATTATTTCCTAGTCATTTACTCATTCCCTAAAAATATTAGTGCCCAATGTTGTTCTAGTAGAAATAATAATACAAATTATTACTTGTGAGTCCCTTTTGAAAAATAAGTGTTCAGATATTTTGATGTAGTATTTCATTTCTGGGTATCTGTTTTTAAGGAAATTAACCCCAAAGCAGAAAAACAGTATTTTTCAGTGTAATATAAATCAGCATTATTAACAGTGTAAAATTTAGGAAAAAACTAAAACCCATCAATAAAGATATATTTAAGTAAAATATTATTCACCCACTCAATAAAATATGATGTAACCATTAACATCATATTTTATTGAGTGGGTGAAATAAGATAAAATTATTGAAAGCTAGTGAAATAAGATAAAAATCATTATATTAAAAATTAAGAAGGATTTCTAATTTTGTATGTGAGTGCATGTGTGTAGGTGTTTGTTTGTGTCATGATTCTTAATTACAAAATGCCTATAAAGTCTTGTGGATATAATATATAAACCTTATGATAGAAAAATGTCTCTGATAGAAATGACCAACATCCTGTCACAGACAGTTCTTCAACTAATATTATTTAGCTCCTTGCACTTTTCCCTTTATTTTCCAAATTATTTGTATCATGGTTATATTATTACTCTTAGCAAAATTTAAAATTTAAAATAACTATAATGACAATCTAGACTTATGCTAATTTTTGTAAGTTCTGCACTTCTGCTTATACCCAGAATATATTTCATTCCTATACTTGATTTTTGAAAGTATGTGTTTTCCTCTGAACATTCTGTTAATGGCTTCACTTGAGTAGACAATGGGTTATACCTAAATTTGAGCTAGTGAAGAGGGAGCCCATCAATACTGGTTACATGGTTTTGCTCTAGACCTTCAATTTTGACAATTCTATCTTGACTTATTTTTTATTTGAATATGGGTATTTTAACTTTGAATATGGGTTTTTTATTGTTGTACAGCAAATTCCAACCATTTTAGTGGTTTCAAACAGTACATTCATTTTCTTAGTTCTATAGGTCAGAAGTTTTGGCATGATATGGCTAGTTCTCAACTCAGTGTCTCGGAAAGCTAAAATCGAGATATCAGCCAGATGTGTTCTCATCAGTAGCTCAGAGTCTTTTGCCAAGCTCATGGGGTTGTGAGATTCAGTTCTTCATGGCTGACATCCAAAGTTACTTTCAGCTCCTAGAGGCCACCTGCATTCCTTTCCATGTGGCTCCATTTCAAAGCCAACAACATAGAATTTATTTTGCATCAAATCCCTGTCATACTTTGAGTCTCTGACTTCATTTCTGACTTCTAGACTCAGATTTAGAGAGTTCATGTGACTAAATTCAGTTGTGCATGTAAAAAAGACTAATCATGGGAACAAAATCCATCACATGGAGGGTGTGTACATCAGATAATGGGAATTGGAAAGGCCATCTTAAAATTTTTGCCAACCTCAATAGGGTTAACAATGAAAATAATTTAACCAGTAAGAGGTCAAAATATATATCAAAGAACCTATGTCATTATGTTATAATCCCTGTCCTGAGCATGAAGAAATCTATGTTCTTCACCCATCTTTGATCAGTCAGTAATCCCTGTCCATTCTAATGTTAGAATACTTCTCAAATCTGAGGCTTTTACCAATTTTATCTGCTATCAACTTAATTTATCTTTTAAATGAAAAGATTGCAATAGTCTAGTTATTTTATCTGAGGTCAATCTTACCCTCTCAACCCTTTTAAATCATTCTTCAAATGGTTGATAAATCTTTAAAAAAATTCCCTTCCTAACTTTAAAGATTCCACATACATTTTTAAAAAGTTTTTCTTCTTAACTTTTAAGTCAATATCTCTTGCACATTTATTCTACTAAAATTCCCAACATGTAATAAGTCCTCAGTGAACACAAGCTGCTAAAGCACTTTAATGCTCACTCACTGTTTGAATAGATGCCCCTCCATCAACTGGCCACCTCTCATGCCTTATCTCCCCCCTCCATTTCTCATATTCTTTGATCCAGGACTACTTATAATTTCCCACACATAATATAATAAATCTTAGGAATATTTCCAAGTATTGCATTTACCACTATGAATAATAGTAACATTAGTTTAAACACACTTTGGACTGCTTATGTTAAATACAACTTAAATTGGTTCATTAAATCATTTTAGCTACTTAATTGGAAAAATACTTTATTAAAAGAAAACAATTGTGTAATGTGATTAATAGATTTTTAATAAATAGATGAAAAATTTGTAATTCTTATAGTTTAACTCTTTTCATTTCAATCAGAATGTCAATTGAAAAATGTCAAATTTGTTTGACAAATTTTAGTTATTAAATTTCAAATTTTAGTTATCTACCTTCATGTCACTTTTCAAAGTTTCAAATTGTTCTAGTAGATATTTAGGCCTTGAGATAAAGAAAATAATATGTGGTTTGATTTTCTGATTTACATTTGTACTGTTTATCAACAATGTTTATTGGGTATTTATTGAATGTATTTGCAATACCAGACATCATAAGTTAACAGAAAAGACACTAAAAGTATTTTTTTCTCTACAAAGAGAAGTTAAAATCAAAGTAGGGAAAAGACACTGATGTGTAGGGACTGTCTGAGAAGGCATACATAAAAAATAGTTAACACTTTGGCATAGTCATTTAAGCAACCCACTCTTGGTTTGGCTCAGCTCATGATCTCAGGGTTTTGAGATCAAGCCCTACGCTGGGTTCTACACTCAACTTAGGACTCTGCAACTGCCTATCCACATCACTTTCTCTTGCTGTCTCTCTCTCTAAATTAGATAAATTAGTTAAAAAATAGTTACACTTCATTATGAAAAAGAGTAGGTTTAAAAATAAATCAGATAAAAACTTACTTGAGTGAAGTGAGTTTTGAATGTTTGTGATGGATGATAGGCCTCTAATTGGTGAAGAAAGGAAAATGTCGATCCTTTTCTCAGGGTGTCATTTTGTACTGTGGAGCTTAGTGTAAGATACATCTCATATGGACTCAGTCTGACCAGTTATCAATAACTTGAAAATAATTCTAAACAGTTAGTTTACAGCAGCCAAAGCATATCCTCTCATCAAATGGAATCAGATGGAAACAGGATGAGTTCTGAGCTATGAACAGGGTCCCATCTGTCTGTTTTTCAGTCATGCCCCACATCAGATTGAACTAATGTGTACTGATTTAAGTTTTCTTAGGCAATAAGGCTTCTTTTTTAACACCTAATTTAGAGTCTATGGCTCCCTGAGGCAGCCTGGGAAGCTTTCTTAGCTTAGATTTTTTTGTGTGTGAAATCACCACCAACTGCCTTCCAAGATAATACAAAAGTTTTACTTATTTGCATATATTCTCACAACCTCTAGCCTTTTTACCTCAGTCTATGGTGGTAACTTGTACTTCACTGAATTGTTTCTGTTGCATTTTGATTTTATGATTTTTATTTTATAGGAGTAAAGAGGTAGAAATATGGACACAAACAGCTGGGAGAATAACCTATATATACATATCTTCACTAAAATAAAGAGCTATCTTAATTCTTAAGAGACTTTCCTGGCTATTTCAATTTAAATGGATACTCTAGAATCAAACATCACTTTTAACTCTTAGGACTATACTCTGAGGTATGACAGACACAGCTGTCAGCCAAAAATCAGGAGGATAAAAAAGAGTTTCAAGTCACATTTTCATTATAAAGAAATACTAGCCAACATCTTTCAATATGACAGATTAGATAGCCTTAATGATTCTGCTAACCAAAATAAATAAGTATTGAGTAAAACGTAAAAAGATATCGCTGAGCTAATATGGTAGTAGAGAATCTTCAGAGAACCGTTGGACAGGGAAGTAGGTAAAGTGAATGAAAATGAGGAAAGCTGAGTTTCAAACCTGCTTCTGTCCTGAAGGTTTCTTACGCTTTCTGAGATTTTATTTCTGTACTTGGAGGTCTCCCTCTGTTCCTGAGATCCACTCTGATGGCTGCTTGGAGAAGAGGTAATAAAGCCCAGGACTTCCCCAAAGGAAAGTATCATAAAGCTGTGGCCTTCATCAGTTATATTTTGCTGTAATGCAGAAGGTACTGAGTAGGTGAAATTTATCACTCATGATCATTTAAAACCATAACTTGGCCCATCTAGAGACTTCTGTTCTGAATTCATACTATCTATAGGGTTTAAAAAAATCCCACTGAGGAACTTATTTTTAAAAATAAATTTAAATGAAGAATTTTTTTCATTCACTTTGGAAGAGAACAAAGACGGTTGAAAATATCTCTGGATGACCTACTGAAGCAAACAAAAGTCTTGTCTGGGAGTATTCACCTTTAATGCTTGTCTCCTACAATTTTCATAGCCAAAGATCCAAGGACCCATAGTCAAAAAAATACAGATTACACCAAAGGGAGAAAATAAAAACCAGAAGAAATGATAGAAAATGGATGCAAATTTTGGAATTATTAGACAAGGATATAAGATAATTTAAGGATGTAATACAGACATTGTTTGAAGAAATGAAAAAGAAAGATTGACGTTTAATGAGTAAACAAAAGATTGTAAGTGATGATGAAGTAAATTTTCAAAATAATTGAATAGAAATTCTAGGACTAAAAACAAAATAATTAAAATTTGAAACTAAATTAGATTGAGTAGCAGATTGTGTATAGTGACACAGAAAAATAGCGATCTGAATAGCTATATATAAAGAATATTTGAATAATGCATCAGACTAGGAAGAAAGAGAAAATATGAAATTAAGGGATGATCTACCAAACTTTCTAGTGGGAGAAAATAAAAAGACTTGGAAAGATTTAGGATTTGAAGAGAAAATGGCTGTTGATTTTCTAAAATTAAAGAAAGTTATCAATCCCTAGACCTTGGGAACTCAATGATTCCAAACAGAGTAAAGAAATATAATCCACAATGAGCTATATGGTATTGAAACTTCAAAATATCAAGAAAAACAAAAGGACCAACAAAAGAAAAAGAAAACGTATGTATGTGAGAGACAGAAAGAAAAGATATCCAAAGAATAGCAATTAGATTGACAAATTTTTTTTTTAAAAAGATTTTATTCATTTGACAGAGATCACAAGTAGGCAGAGATGCAGTCAGAGAGAGAGGGGAAGCAGGCTCCCTGATGAGCAGAGAGCCCCATGCAGGGCTGGATCCCAGGTCCCTGAGATCATGGCCTGACCCAAAGAGTGGGCTTTAACCCACTGAGCCACACAGGCACCCCTAGATTGACAAACTTTTTAATAGCAAAAGTTGAAGCTCTGAGATCTGAGAATAATATCATTCATGTTTTCAGGGAATATAAAATGTAATTGTGTATGCAAAAGCATGGCATATAAAGAGGGAAGGCAAATGACATTTTTAGCAAACAAAAACAGTTTACTCCTAATGTGCTCTATCTAAAGATCTAAAAGTCTGAAGGAAAATTATCCCAAATTGAAGATCAGAGATGCAAGAAGATAGCATGTGGAGGATATTAAAAAAAAGAAAAAAAAGGTTAACTGAAAAAATCAGTGACTATAAAATGCAGTAATAATATTGAATTTACATATCTAACACTTCTGTGGCAATATTCCAGGCATGGTTTGAGCACTTTATAAATATTAGTAAAATTGAATCATTCTATCAGTCTTTTGAAGAATATACTGTTATTATTGCTCATGGTACAAAAACAAAATGGAGAAATAGAGACGTTAATGAATGGCACAGTGTCCCACAGCAAATATGCAGGAGGGCTAGGGTTTGAATATAGCCATCTGTCTCTAGCATATGCACTCTTGAGCACTATACTTGGGGTTTCTCTAATTTGTGGAGGCAAAAAAAAAAAAACCCAAAATAATTTTTAACTCTAAACAACAGTAACCACAATTGTGATAATATCCTTATATTCAGATCTATGTGTCCCATTGGAATTCTTTAAAAGAGCAAAGACATTAAAGTTTAATTTACATAATGTCTGTAAATTAAAAACCACCATACCATAACCATAACATGACCATAATGCAATGTCTTGTCAAATATTACCATCAGTGATTCTCAAGTCTTTCTAGAAACTTACTCAAGATGAGAAACAATAAAGGATGGTCACTTAAAATTAAAAAAAAAATCTTTTATAATATTCCACTTAAAATCAAGCCAGACATTTGTAAGAGATGCCTTAAATGATGATAAATCCAGTTTCTAAATAGATTCCCTATTTACTGAGTCCCTGATTATGTACAGATATTATGCTTTCTCATAAAATTAAAAGGAATGACCATCATTCTTTTTTCACAGGCAAAGAGATAGAACCTGCTATAGTTGATTTATTTGGCTTGACAGCACATGGTTTACAGTGGGAGGAGAAAACTTTGATCTGAGCTCTTTAGAAACCAAGACCAAACAGTTCTGTGAATTTGCGTTTATACACTTGAGCTGAATTGGTGTCTATCTAGCTTATTTCAAGATAAATTTTAGGGCAAAGGATCCTGTGCCTAGAGGGTTATTCTACTTTTCTTTTTCTTTTCTTTTTTTATTTTCAGCATAACAGTATTCATTATTTTTGCATCACACCCAGTGCTCTATTCAATCTGTGCCCTCTATAGTACCCACCACCTGGTACCCCAACCTCCCACCCACCCCCGCCACTTCAAACCCCTCAGATTGTTTTTCAGAGTCCATAGTCTCTAATGGTTCACCTCCTCTTCCAATTTCCCCCAACTCCCTTCTCCTCTCTAACTCCCCATGTCCTCCATGCTATTTGTTATGCTCCACAAATAAGTGAAGCTATATGATAATTGACTCTCTCTGCTTGACTTATTTCAGTCAGCATAATCTCTTCCAGTCCCGTCCATGTTGCTACAAAAGATGGGTATTCATCCTTTCTGGTGGAGGCATAATACTCCATAGTGTATATGGACCACATCTTCCTTATCCATTCGTCCGTTGAAGGGCATCTTGCTTCTTTCCATAGTTTGGAGACCGTGGCCATTGCTGCTATAAACATTGGGGTACAGAAGGCCCTTCTTTTCACTACATCTGTATCTTTGGAGTTGAAACCTCTTGTGGCACTTAAAAAACAAAGTGGGTATCCATTAATCACACAAAGAATAGAAATGAAAAATCCAAAGACTAATGAAACTTGGGTATACTTTTTGTGAAAATGTTCCTTAATTTTCTTTGCTTTGTGCCTAGGTGAAGACAGTTTTCTGACAACCCTTTCACTTGTCTTAAAACAGATTTCCATGGGTATGCTGGAGTTTTTACAAGCAAATAACGGGCATAAATGACCTAGAATTTTTTTTTCTTCATTTACTAGGATCTTCCTATATTTTAAACTATTGAAAGATGTTAACAGTTTGTCATCAATTCTCTCCGAACTCTATTACCATAAAAACAGAGATTTCTGAGTTGCTTTCTTTTCTCTTCTCTTTTCTTCTTCTCTTTTCTTTCTTTTTTTCCTTCTTTTTTTTTTTTTTTTTTTTTGGTCGTGTGTGTGTATTTGGTTCACAGTTTGAACTACAGGAATTTTAGGCCTTCATGTTTTAGAATATTCTTCATTTAGTCCACCTAGTATACAGTTTCCTTGGTGATTGGAAGAGCTTTAGGCTTCATAAAGCTACCAGTTATGTGGAACAAAAAGAGGGATATGAAAACTTTTTCAGAGACCAAAGACTATACTTAGAGTAGATGGTAACATAAGAAAGATAAATAAGGTTAGATCATAGTTGAGATGATCTGAGACATCCTGATGCCAGGTTGAGAGCTGGGGCAACTGTCACATGCAGAGAGGATGTTAAGAGAGCCATGTTAATGAAAGGAAGATTTCAGGTAGGAGGGACAGAGAAAAATATTCCTGAATCCCAGAGATCGTTGGGATAATAAGACTTTGAATTCCAGTATACTGAATTCTTATTCTGGATTCCCTTGGTATTCAAGATGTTTCTTCCTGGGGAGGGGTGGATTTTCCACAGGAGGAAATACTTTTATGTATTAGTGACATGTAGTTACAAAATTAAAAGTCCAAAGTGACAGATAGGAGCATTATTTTGGTGCTGAGGATACTTTTGGTTACAGGACAGAGCAAATATGTGGGAATGTGTCAAGGAAAGAAATCAAGCATAAAGACTCAGAAATACCTACTAACACATTTCCTTGTGGAATTTGTGAGTTTGTGACTCTGTAATTATTTTTTCACTAACTTCACTAAGTTGAATTGACCTTAAGGTGTCATGCTTACTCTCAAACAGAACGACTACTGTCTCCATATACCTAGAATCTGCACTATTATTTAATATCTATGCACATTATTTCAGAAGATATCAATACTATACTATAAAGTACTATAAAGACTTGAAAAATTAAATCAGAATTTGAAGTGACCTAACATTTATCAATGGATTACATAAAGAAGCTGATATTTGAGAGACTAGGGGAAAGGACACACTGTCTTTTCATTTTCCTAGATTCAAATTCTATCATCATATCAAGTTGGATCATCACAAAGCAAAGTAAATGGACTGTGTTATCTCTGCCCCCCCACAGATATGCCTTTGCTGAATTATGATTTAATGTTATGCCCTTAGCTTGGATAACTCCGCTGAAGCCGCCTGAGTCTGATTAGATTGTGCTCTCCCACTGGTATTAAAATAGCAGGTGGGGCATGAGGCTTATTCTCATGGAGGGAAAGTGCTGAGGGTGGGTGCTTGGTGGATTTTTTTTTTTTTTTTTTTGCATTCTCAGGGATGCAACAGAAATCTGATCTGGATTCTATAAAATGTTCCAGTTAGAACATTGTGAATGTCAGCTTTGCAGAGTGTGTGTGTGTGTGTGTGTGTGTGTGTGTATGTGTGAATGTGAAAATACATAGTTAAAAATATTGTCTCTTACTTTAGCCCATGATATTTAATTATTAATACTAATGCTAAAGGCAATAATAATGAAATATTATGTTAGTGGCAGTATGCATTATTAGTGTTTACTTATTTTTTAAGTAGGGCCAATAATCACAATAATAAGGATGATGACTATGGCTCTGTGACATAAAATCCATTCTAGACTAAATCAGTAGCTAAATGAGAAAAAATCATTTGTGACTGGCACTCGTTGCACTCATTTCAGAGGAAAAGAGAGAAGAAATAAATGAATATTTCAGAGATCAGCATAAATATACTGGAGGAAGAATTTTAGCTGACCTGTTTGTTCACTAACTTTAAAAAGGAGAAAAGAAGAAGGGAAGACTAGAAGGAGAAAAATAAAAAGAGGAACAGACATTACACTCATAATAGCAAGAAACAGACAAATCATCATAAAATCAAAGCCAAAATTTTGATAACATGATAAAGTCTGATAAGGGATTGGAATATACCAACATTGAGATAAAGAGCTTGAGAAAACTGTGTGACAACACATGGGTTTTGTTGAATTTTATAGAAAAGACACATGACAATGGCACTTCTTTCAGGCTGTTAGACTGTCATTTACAGTGTGTCTCAAAAGCTGACACTCAACAGTCATATGGAGAAACATTTTTGGAAGTATATACACTCTACCCCTCCTCTTCCCCACTCCACCCGCACCTAAGAATTAGAGAAAGAGATTTAGTACCTCTGGAGAAGAGCCTCTCAGTGCCTGCATATTATTATTATTATTATTATTATTATTATTATTATTATTTTTAGATTGTATTTATTCATTTGACAGACAGAGATGACAAGTAGGCGGAGAGGCAGGCAGAGAGAGAGGGGAAAGCAGGATCCCTGCTGAGCAGAGAGCCTGATGTGGGGCTCGATCCCAGGACCCTGGGATCATGACCTGAGCCGAAGGCAGAGGCTTAACCCACTGAGCCATCCAGGCACCCCAGTGCCTGCGCTTTAAACACCACTCTCAGATCATTGTGTTGTAGATGGCTTGAGAAATGTTAATTTTCATCTTGTATTAGGTATATAGATGTATTTAAACATTTCCAATGATTCCAAAAGAAAACACGAATGCTATATTTTATGTAAAGAAATTAGAAACAATTTTTAGACTTTTTTTTTTTTTTTTTTCCTGAGGTGGCCTAATGCTGTTTCCAGGGGCAAAGATTAGAACTAAAGTGACCTATATGGGGGCCTTGCTTGTAGAATATTCTGGTCATATGATCCTAAGTACATCACTTACAGTCCTTGAGCCATGGTTTCCATTTTCTAAAATGGGAAGACTAATGCTTGATGTATAATATAGTTGTGAGAATTAAAGGAGAAAAGAAATGGAAATCACTAAGCATAGACCTTGGCACAGTTTTAGCATTATCTGCTTCAGTGTATTTATCCTCATTATTCTATTTGGCATTATCTCAACATTGTAAGTCACTTCAAATAATTCCCAGTAGGTAATAAATTATTAAAAGTGTGTTAGATAGTTATGGAATTTTTTAATGATAATTATTCAATGAGGACATAGGCAAATTCAATTTTAAATATTAAAAAAATCCATAAGCTGTTAAAATTATTCAAAACATAAGATAATGTAGGAAATGCTTTATAGAATCTCTTTGAAAATCATATATCACAAATTTATGAAAATTAAAGTAGCTGTAAAATAATTGTACTTTGAAAAATATTTTTGGGAGGATAAGTATTTTGAAGCAGTTGAATTTTCCTGGAAGCAAACAGAACGAAATGCAAAACATGGTCCTGGTGGAACTAAGCCATTGACAGGAAAAAATAAAATGAATGTTCATGGACAAAGATCAACATGGTCATGAAGTTGTGTCATGTCTTTAGAAATTATGTTCCAATGTCAGTATAATTACCACTTTGAAAAACACAAGAAAAAGAACTCACAAAGTTGTTGCTACATTTGGACATCACTAATACTTTAACCCACATTGACAGGATTCCATCAAGAAATTTCTTTATATTGAAATAGATTATAAATGTTTTGCCATGCAAGATGATTGCTCTAAAGTAACATTAAGAGTCTTGTTAGTTTGGCATTATGTGTGCTGTTTCATCAGGATTCTGACAACTTTTTCCACTCTTTATTAGATTAATGGACCCATGGGTATTAGAGTATGAGTAGAAACTTCAGAGTGTTGTTGCACAGAATGGAAAATTTGAGGAAAAAACTTAGAATTCTATTACTGATTTTAGCACAAATTTAATACAAGTTTGTTTCTAAAATCCAAGCAAAGTTTAGCTCCCCACTCTCACCTCTTCAATAAGGATGCCATGAAAAAGAGGAAGATTGTCTTCCACTCATCTGGCCAACTTGAAGAGACTTAAGAGGGTGCCTTTCTCCACTAGGAGTCATCATTAGTCCCCATGGTACCTTTGTGAGGCTTAGAAAAAGGTGACTCTTCTTCCAAACAGATAGCTGCCTCAAGTGCCAGCATTCAAGGTTTAGCAAACAGGGTTTAGGCTAGAATTCAGTTTGTCTTTTCCCTTGTTGAGGTACTTTTGCACAGAGAATAATCTGGACCTGCCCAGTCTAGGAGGCCCTATGGCAAGTGTCATTGATCTGATTTTCCTGCTATAGAGTGACTATAATGGGTCTGGGCACTGGTATTTCCTCAGGGTGTAGGGTAACCCAGGTGCTTGCTGGGCAGAGCAAAGTCCCTGTTGGACCTATCTACAGTCTTCCCACTGCACAGCTGCCAGCACCCACAGCTGCCTTGGCTGTGCATCTGGCACAGTTCTGTGTTGGGAGATCAAAGCTATGGATCTATGCCAGCTGGAGAGCCATTTTTCAAGGACAAATATGGCCAAAGCTCATGAATATAGGCAACTTTTAAGCAGGCAAAGAGCATAGGTTTATCGCTAGAGACTTTGGGTTCAGTTTTCTCCGAACTATAACTACTAATGGAGATAACTTAAATTTTTGTTCTGTCTACATGTAGTATTAACTTGCTAGTTAATGCCAATGAAAAATGCTAGATAAGAGGGATTTCGGTTAGTTCTATATGTTTCAGTATTAAATATTAAGTATTAAGATTGAACTACATAAAAATTTTCCATTTGTGCAGGCCAAGGACGGAAGAGGGTGGCCTGTGCAGTACAGGTGACTCAGTAAATCAAGGCTATGTGGCTCCGCATATTCCAAAGAAAGGACTCGCCTATGGTCAGCTCCTAACAGAGGATCTCTAAACTTTTGGAATATGTTTGATTAGGGTGTATTTCTAATCCTGGGATCTTTGGACCACTTCAGATAGTTGGTGCTAACAATGTGATTTTTGAGGAGTCCTTGGTCCACTTTATCAATTTGGGTTTTGGAGGAGCTAGAGTCAAAAAGTCAATCCTCCATGCCTACATGTTTAAACCCCTCCCCCCACTGAAAATGCTGGAGATCAAGACTCCCCTGAGCTTTCCTGGGCTGTAATGCTCTTTAGGTTGCATGTCTTTGATAACAGAATTAAGTGCTGTCCGTATAATTCCTCTAGGAGAGGATGCCTGGAAACTTGTGCCCATTTTCTCTTGGACTCTTCTCTGTATACCTTTTACATTTGCTGATTTTGAACTGTTTGCATTTTCTCTGACAAACCATAATCATGAGTATAACAGCTTTTCTGAATTCTTGTGAGTCCTTCCAGCAAATCACTGAAACTAAGGATGGTCTTAGGGGCACCACCCAGTAATAAGGAATTTTCCATCTAACTTCTATTTGAATAAATACAAATTCAAAATGAAATGCCATGTTTTCTTGCCTAAAATAGAAATAATGAGGGGTTCCTGGGTGGCTCAGACATTAAGCATCTGCCTTTGACTCAGGTCATGATCCCCAAGTTCTGGAATCGAGCCCCAAGTTGGGCTACCTGCTCAGCGGGGAGCCTGCTTCTCCTTCTCCCATTCCCTCTGCCTGTGTTCTCTCTTTCTCTCTCTCTCTCTCTCTGTCAAATAAATAAATAAAACTTAAAAAAAGTAGAAATCATGATTTTAGTCCATGTTGTGAAGTATATAGACAAATACACAATCTGATAATTCTTGGTAGGAATATAAATATATTTTTCCTTAAAGTAGAATTTATCATTTTTTATACATGTATTTTAAGATTTTAAATTTTAAGATTTAGAGCACTTTTACTTTTACAGAAGAATCATATGTAAGCTACACAGTTCTCATATATCTGTGTATCCACACATGTATAACTTCCCCCATTATCAATATCCCCCACCAGAATGATACATTTGGTACAATTGATCAACATATAACCACGCATAGTCTGTAGTTTCCATTAGGATTCACTTTTGGTGTTGCATAGTCTATGAGGCAAATATATAATGATATGTGTCTGTCATTATGGCATCATACAGAATATCATCATTGCTGTAAAAATTATTCATTTTTCCCCTCTCCCAGACCTCGGCAACCACTGATTTTACCCTATCCATAGTTTTGCCTTTTTCATAATGTCATATATTTGGAGTCATGTAATATATAGCCTTTTAAGATTGCCTTTTTTCACTTCATAATATGCATTAAGATTCCTCCATATATTTTTATGTCTTGATAGCTCATTTCTTTTTAGTGCTGAGATTGGATTAGAGGATCTTACATAAACCTTCTAACTTTAATTTTCTGAGATTCTGCAATCTCCATTACTGGAAGAATATATTACTTTTGCACTGGAACTAAGTACGTGAGCAACTAGCTGACTGAAGTTGGACTCCACTTTCAAGAGGAAGCCTAATTCTCCCCCAACAGTTAGGCCTTGGGACAGAGGCAGGGTCATGTAGTCTTTCTGGATGCTGAAGTTGTATAAGCTGTTTATGTAAGATGTAGCACTACGTTTTCTCTGCTGTTAGCTTTTCTGCCATGTGGACTGCATGACAGGTCTTCAAAGAGAGAATAATAAAGCGCATAGCTGAAGTATAGCAGAGATGGAAGATGGCAAAATAGTTTTGTCACTGAATCCCTTGTCTGAGTTCTTCCCAAGCCTTAATTATGCTGTTCTCCTGATGGTCTGTGAGATACTCCATTACCTTATAATTCCTTTCACTTTTTGCTCAGATTACTTCTATTTTGATTTTTGTCACATGTGATGAAAAGAATTTATCTAACACATATCTTCTCTTTCCTTCCCATTTCCTCTTTTCTGTCTGGACTCTAGGCAGCTTCATGTTGCTCCAAGTTACATGTCTAAGAGAGCAAAATAATATGTTAATTTATGGCAAACTGTTGGTGATAGTATAGTGTATCCAGGAAATACACATATTCAGGAAATACATAAATTTTAGGAGCACCTGTCATTTGTATAAGAGGATTTTTCTGCTTTCAAAAGAATGCATCCCTAATGGTATAATTTTAGGCACTGTGACACTTTACCACTGGTTGGGAGAGGTTTAGGCTCTCACTGAAACTGTGTAGATACTTGATTTTGTGACCATGTACAAGGCTAAATTTCAAGGGTTGGTCAAATGAGACTGTAGGTGCTCATTCTCCCGAAAAGTTATTTGGTTTGATGTCTCTTATCATTGCTCCAGTAATTTTCCTTTGTCTACAGGGAAAGAAACAAGAATTTTAGATGAATGCTTTTATACTGGGAAGCACAGTTGATTGAAATCTTACTAGCTTTAAGAAGATGATAGCTGTATTTCTTTAAATTGAGATCATTAAAATAAAATTACACTGCTAGACTTTATATTCCATTTCAGTTTCTATAATTAAAATAATGTTCTCCTTTAAAACATAGACTCATAATTCACAAGGAGACATTATTGCCAATCCAAATATTGCAAAATGTAAACAAATTTCCACTAGAATGCCCACACAATAAAAAATAAATTGCTGTTATTATTTTGTGTACTGATAAGTAGTTAATAATATGATTTAATTAGATAATTTAAAGCTGTTAACATATTAGATGACACAAATACTCTAGATCAAATAAAAGAGTACTTTTACATATTATAAAGTATTTCAGGTCTATTGAATGTAGTTCAATATAATGTATATTATAAAATTGATATCACTAGATGTATATATATGTACATATATATATTTGCATTCATTAAAAATACTAAGTAATGGATCTTATCTAATGTTTGTCTCTGGGCATATGTCTATATATCTATAATCTATATCTGTGTATATCTGGTGTATATGTTGTTTACATGAAGTGACAACATACACATGTGAGGTAAATAAACATATATAGTGATATGAGCAAGTATCATTTTTATACACATGCACAGAGTCATACTTTGGCTCTGGTAGCCAGAGACTAGGCTTGCTATAAAAGAAAACTTATCTGGGCCTCAATTTCCTCATTTCTTTTTTTTTTTCTAAGATTTTATTTATTTATTTGACAGAGAGAGATCACAAGTAGGCAGAGAAGCAGCAGAGAGAGAGGGGAAGGCAGGTTTCCTGCTGAGCAGAGAGCCCGATGTGGGGCTTGATCCCAGGACCCTGAGATCATGACCAGAGCTGAAGGCAGAGGCTTTAACCCACTGAGCCACCCAGGTGCCCCAATTTCCTCATTTCTATATTGGGATAATAGTAATTTCCTCAAGCTATTTGTGATGAAGGTTAAACTGAATCAGGAATATAGTGGCTGAGGCTATTATATCAAAATACATTATTTCTCTTTGTTCTATAATGTTAATTCTGCAAAGCTACTTTATAATGTTTTCTCTTATTTTTCACACTGAAATTATGCTTGGACTATCTAAAATAGAGAACTGAAGTTACTACTTTGGCAATCAAGGTAAGATGTGTGATTTATGTCCTAAGTGGTATGTGTAGTATGGGCAGTGTAGTGCTATCTTGTATAATCTCAGAGCTCCTGAACCACGTGTTCTGGGAGAAGGTTTTTGCTAGAACACTTGATGATAGAAAAGTAGAGAGAATAATCGGAAACCGTCACAAGAACGTGACCATGGATAAGCGTAGTAGAGAGTCTAGTTATTCTTGGGTTTTAGCAGTTGCTGGAGCCTAGGAAAAAAGTCCTTGCCTTGTTAAGCTGATCTTTTGGAAACTAGAAATGGATTTCGCCTTCTAGCCTGACTTGATCCCAGGAAATATCTATCAACCATTTTATACATTATATGAATTTAGTTGGATATGAATATTTAGTTTATCTATACACAGGGGATTTGCATATGAGTTTTTCTTGCTAATTGTGCAATAAAGTAGCATTTTCCCACTGAGTAAATTTCAAGCATCAGTGAGCCGTTGGTGAAATATTTGAGAGAATATTTTCTTCATAGTGCTTATCAAATCAATTTTTATAAGTTATCACTTTACAAAGTCATACTGCTAATACTTGAAGATACACTTTTTCAGAACACTTTTTTCTAAAGAGGTGATTAAAAAAATTATTTCCTCATGATATAGGTGAGAACTATTTACTACTTTGTCACCTGTGTTAAAACATTATCTCCAAAGAATATAGGAATCTGTCCCTCCCATTTCAAGTTCTTCAGTGTATAACCACTGGGCTTGATATATATCTTGCCCTTCAGCCAGGCCCACATCCCATGATTTAAAATGAATTTCTTGGAAATTGAGTCCCTTGGTTATGCATATGTAAATATAAATATCTAGACCAAAATACAGTCCGTATAATCAATTGGCTTACAGTTAACTAATGATAATAATATGCCCCTGGCTTTAGAACCTAAAAGATAGCGTCATCTGGAATATATTTACAAAGTCAGAAACAAGTGTAAAAAGGCCTGGTAGTATTAAGAACTGGTGTATTTTACTTTGTTTTGTGGGAAGTTTGGAAATACACTTAGAGTCTCAAGTGCCGTTTGGGAATTAATATCCATCCATCCATATGCATATTTATTTATTTGAAAGATTTATTTATTCATCTGGCAGAGAGATAGCACAAGTAGGCAGAGAGGCAGGCAGAGGGAGAGGGATAGGCAGGCTCTACACTGAGCAGGGACCCCAATGCAATGCTTGATCCCAGGACCCTGGGATCATGACCTGAGCCAAAGGCAGCCACTTAACAGGCTGAGCCACCCAGGCGCCCGGGTAATTAACACTGAGATGTAGAAGAATTAGTAGTTAATAAGCTTCCTTAAAAATTTGAAACATAAGGTAATACTGCTAACCATAGACATACTGACATAAAAGGAAGAGGCTGAAAAGTTTTATAGAGTCAAGTAAACTAAATGCTTAGCTGTTTGAACATTTTAATTTAGAAAATAATTAAATTTTTAGCTGGAAATCAATTTTTCATTGTTAAACCAATGTTCCCAAGGCTCATGATTTTGGCTTATAGACATCTAGGTCTGGATTTTACTAGCTGGATACCTACCCCGCCCCCCATACACACATGCATAGACAAGTGTATAGACATGCACAGACAAGGCCCTTCTCATCCAATTTCATCCGTTTCCTTCATTTAGAGTCTCTCTGGGGACTCTACATGAGGTGACTCATCGGGTTTAATGTTCCTCTTAGGCCACTCACTGCTCAAATGGCTGGTCTGCTCCCTCTGAGACCCCATTTGCTGCTCCCCTTCAGTTCCGTAGCACCACGTTCTGTAACGGACCACTTCTCATGCTCATCTTAGCCTGCTGCTCACAGGGCTGCTCCTCCGGAGACCACAGCCTGATCCCTCATCTCAGCCACAGTTTCTGCCACCATGTGTACTCTGTGGACTGCCGCACCACAGGCCACTGGCTTTTGACTTCCCATTGCCTTCCCTTTTCCCCAGACACTGCTGCTCATCTCTATTCTCAAAGGTAAAGGAAACACCCTTGTCCATGGCCTCTTGTAGGAGCTCTTAGCAATGTCATTGGGGTTCTGAGCTATGTCAGTGATCACTCTTAGATTTGACCTATTACTTTCCTCCCCAGAGTTTACTGAAATCTCTGGTAAGTGGAAACTGATCTACCCCCCTCCGGCCTCAGTCTTATTACTTTCTCTGACTTATCATGTGTGTCTGACTCTCAGTTTGATCATTGCTTCCCTCTTGGGCATAGAGAATATAAACAACCACTTCATGTTGCAATTTGTTTTCTGTTTTTGCCCTCATTGTCCCCACCCAGCTGAAGTTTACTAAGCACTCTTGTGTATTACAGTCTTGTGTATTGCATTGATAAATTATGAGGCAGTCTCTACTCAAATAGTTTCTATATCCAAATAAAATCAAATATTTATTGTGTTTGGTGTTTAGAGCGAGGGAGGAAGTGTATATGGACTAGTATTCCTTAAATTCAAATCTTAATTCTGGGCCTAATGAAAGCCCTCACTGATTATTTCGTAGAATGTATGCCTTGGAATATTCAATCTACAGAAATTTAAAAGTTAATAATAAGAAAATAAAGTTGTTGGATTTGATGTTAAAAAGTCATCTAGTCCATGGCAATTTTTAGGACTTTTAAGGTGCCAATGTGCATGTTGATTCTCTAGAGGTGGTTGTTAATATGCTAGGTTTCTCAGACTTCAACATTTGAATATTATTTGGTTGTTTTGCTTTTATTACATTGATTTCTTTATTAAACTTTTAATTTTAGAAAATGTTTAGATTTGTAAACCTATTATAAACATAATACAGTGTTCCCATATTCCCTGGGCCCAGTGTCTCCTATTTTTTTTATTGGAGAATGCTATTAAAATCAAGATCAGAGCATTAGGTGTGCTTGTTGCTGCTGTGGTACAGTTGACAGAGCATGAAGATACATGCATGTACACATACACACACACACTATATTATATATGTAATCATGTATACCTATTGTAAACAGATGTATTCATACCGATGTCTCTTACCCTAATCCATTACCACTGCACAATTTTGGCCTCTGTAACTATCAGCTTCCACTCTAACATGATAAATCTGGATCCCTATTTGCCATTCATTTGCTCAATTATTGACTTCTGGTACTCAAGTATAGCAGTATCAGAATTAACTTATTCGACTGTGGAGAGATAAGTTCCTCCTATCTTTAGTCATGCAGACTCAACTTATTTTCAGTGTTACTTAGGTCAGTCCCTACCCCTTTAAGTGAGATTGTTTCATACATTTGCAATATTTTTAGATTCTCTTGTCATGTTTTGTGTTCCATCTTGAGATCGGCAACCTCCTAAATGACTTTATAAAAAATGTACATACCGTAGGTTTACTCATTGCTGTAAAGTTGTCTGGGCTTGGACAAATGCTGAACATCTTGTGTTCACTATTAGAGTATCCTCCAGAATACTTTCACTGCTCTAAAAATCCTCTGGGCATCACTTAGTCAGTTCTCTGTTTCTTCCCCTTCCTGAGCCCTGACAGTCATTGATCTGATTATTATTTCTGGTTTTGTCTTTTCCAGAATGTTGTATTAGCATTACACAGTTGGTAGGTTTTTAAGATTTTTTTTTTCCATATAGCAGTGTATTTTTAAGGTTTATCCATGTCTTTTCAAAACTTGAGAGCTCATTACTTTACTGTTGAACAATCTTCCACTGTACAGATGTACCACAGTTTATTCACCTATCAAAGGACATTTTAGTTGCTTCTAGTTTTTAGTGACTATACAAAAAGTCATTATAACCAACATGTAGGTTTTTATGGAGTCATACAATTTCAGTTCAGTTGGGTAAATACTTAGTAGTGTGTCTGCTGGATTGTATGGTAAGACTGTATTTTTTAAAAAGATTTCTATGCATTTATTTGAGAGAGAGAAAGAATGAGCAGTGGGAAGGGACAGAGAGAGAGAAAGAGAGAGAAGTAGACTCCCTGGTGAGCAGGAAGCCTGATTCAGGGCTAGATCTCAGGACCAGGAGATCATGACCTGAGCCTAAGGCAAATGCTTAACCAACTGAGCCACCCAGCCACCCCAAGAAAGATTGTATTTTAATATGAAATTGACAAATCGTTTTTCAAGGTCGCTGTGCCATTTTACATTCCTCCCAGCATGAATGAGAATCTCTGTTGTTCTGCATATTTGCCAGCAATTGGAATTGTCAGTTTGGGGATGTTATCCATTCTAATGAGTGTGTAGGGGTATATTGTTGTTTTAATTTGCAATTCCCTAATGACATATGATGTGAAACATCCTTTTGTATGCTTATTTTTTATCTCTACATCATGAACTCATTTTTTGAAAAAAGAACATTTGGAGAAACTGGTATTTTCTGGAACACTCTTTAAAATGCTGCCCTAGCTCATTATGAAAATTTAGAAATATTCTTAGTATAACTTGTTTCTGAAGTAGGAGATCATATAATGCTTTAAAAATAGTTGTACAGCATATTGAAAATAAAAAAATATTTCAGTGACTAAGTTATTTTATAAGATTTAATTTTGTTGATATTTTGTAGTATATCTTTAAAAATAATATGTTTAGAATCAATAACTTATAATGTCATATATATAAGACATTATGACTTAGATAACATATAAGATGAGTATATATTTTTATTTTTGTGTTCTTAAAATAAAACTCTGTTTTTAAGATTTTTATTGGCTTTTAGAAATATTCTCATTTCCTATCATAGTCTTCATGTTTATACATGCTTAGATATATAATACAAAATAACATGTGCCATATGAATAAATGTAAAATAATAATCGCATATGTTAGAGACCCAAAATATTTTTATTTGTTATAATGATTTTAAATTTTTAAAAAATATTTTTGGATAAATGAGTGTTTGAACTCATTCAACAATGAATCATAATGCTTATGAGATGCACTGAAGAAGGCAGAATGCTAACAGATATTATAATACAATGTAGTAAGTGTTATGAGAGTTTTTTTAATTTTTAAAGGCAGAAGGATCTGTGTATTGAGTAAGACAAAGGAAAAGGGTTGAAACAGGCCTAGGGAGTTTCATACTGTGTTTGGTTTTCATTCTATAAAAATGAAGAATGAGACGAGTCCCCTGCTAAGAAATGTAAAACTGCATTTCTCAAAAATTGGTGAAATGTTAGAGCACCATAACTTACAGATAGTCATTAATGACTCTAATAAATAGGAGACCTTAGTTCAAACAAACACATTATTTCAAATGACCGAAGCATAAGCATGACTAATTAATGAATTTGCTAATATTTGTTCCCCATTTATGAATATGTAACTACCTGTACATACACCCAGAAAATATACCCATATCTCTAAAGCCAGGTATTTCATGTCATAGTTAATATAATTGTAGTTTTTCTGTTTACTTTAAAGCTCTAATACACAAATACTAGTTCAGAATAATAGAATAAATCACAAACATAATAATTAAAAAATTACATTGCAAGGCAGGTTTCTTCTTTCCAATTTGAAATCAGGATGTGAAGAACTCTCCTAATTTATGTACTTGCCACAGTCTGCTAGAGAATAAAGTACAATATGAAAAATAGATGACTTAGCACTTAAAATCTTTACACAAAACTTAAGCCCAGGCCCAGGCATTCTATTATTCTGGCTGTCCTTAAAGTGGTGAGCTTTTTGTTCCATGACACTTCATTCTTTGAATTTGTTTGAAAAGAAAAATTGGAAATGACCAAATTATTTCAGATCATAACTTTAAATTGATATTCAGGGGGGCATCTGGGTGTCAGTGGGTTAAGCCTCTGCCTTTGGCTCAGGTCATGATCTCAGGGTCCTTGGATCAAGCCCCGCATCAGGCTCTCTGCTCAGCAAGGATCATGCTTCCCCCCTCTCTCTGCCTGCTGCTCTGCCTGCTTGTGATCTCTCTCTTTGTCAAATAATAAAATAAAAATCTTTAAAAATTTTGATATTTGGTGTGGGACGCCTGGGCGGCTCAGTCAGTTAAGCTTCAGTCTTTGGGTTTTGGCTTAGGTCATGATGGTTTTGGCTTGTGGGTCATGAGATTAAGCCCCATGTTGGCCTCTAGGCTCAGCAATAAGTCTGTTTGAAGATTCTCTCCCTCTGCCCTTCCCCGACATGCACATGCTCTCTCTCAAATAAATAAATGTTTTCAAAAAATAATTTGTTATTAGAAAATAAATTGACATCAGCAGCAGCAAAAACAAAATAAAAGGTATCAGACAGTGAAGACATAGATCATACTGAACTTCAGTATGGTTTCAATTAACAATAATCGTGCCTCGGATAAACCTCATTGGTTACGATACTGCCACTGTGCAAAGCTTGAACTTCAGTATGGTATTACAAATAAAAATTAGTCAACTTCTTTTATATCTTTTTTCCTATTCTCTTTTTCTTAGAAAAATCACTTACACTGCCATCATCATCATCATCATCATCATCATCACAGCCCCCTATACTGAATGCCTACTATGTACCAGTCACAGCTTTAGGTACTCCCTCTGCATTATCTCTATTCCTCCCAACGGTCTGCTACAAAGGTGGTATTATTTCCATTCACAAATGGAGAAGCTCTGGCTTAGTGAATAGAAGTTAAGTAATTTGCCCAAATTTATACAGCTGGTAAGGAAAAGAGTCAGAATTTCAACCTAGATGTTGACATCATAGCATCTGCTCTTTCCTGCTGTCAGCTATTTTACCACAGTGCAAAATATGCCATTGAATCATATGATAATGTTATAAAAGAGTTTCCGTATTCTCTATTTAATCCTTTGCCTATTTCATAGACCTGCAAACTGAGATCCACAGAAGTTCAGCTCTCTCCTGTTTCTACAGCTGATTTATGAGAATCTTTGCTTGGGAGCTAGCACTTATGAATACAAAATAGTCAGATTCCTTCCCCCTTAAAAACCAATGAAGGTGCAATTATAGGGACAGGCTATGAAGCATAAAAATATCTCTACCAGAGTATGATACCTTTATAACTTTCGACTTTAACCTGTACTTGGCTCAGCTTTCTCTTTAACCTTTGGAGGATTTGGTGAATTTTTGAAATATCTATTTTTAGCTTATTTTTCTTCTTCTCATTTTTAGAAAGATTAAAAGATAATTTTACTTTTTATCCCCTCAATAACTTACTACTCCCCAAAATGATAGAAAATTGAAAGGATGTTTGCTTTTTTTATATTAAAAATTTGGCTAAAATGCAATGTAATTTTTGCATCCTCAATGACATTCTTCATCTCTGTTGTGGAATTGCTTAGAATGGTCTTTGTATGTATTTACAAACAAGTGCATTTATTTATAATCCCAAGCTACCTGTTGAGGATGTGAATAGTTTGAACAACTTAATAAGAAAATTGATATATGCAAATAGAGTTGATGGGTGTTTTATTCTGTGTCATGACAAATGTAGAAAACGTAACAGCACTCTCATTATTCAAAACTTAAGTAAAAAGCAAGTAATATCTAAAAAAAGTAGGGGCACCTGGATGGCTCAGTGGGTTAAGCCTCTGCCTTCAGCTCAGGTCATGATCTCAGGGTCCTGGGATCAAGCCCTGCATGGGGCTCTCTGCTCAGCAGGGAGCCTGCTTCCCCTTTTCTCTCTGCCTGCCTCTCTGCCTACTTGTGATCTCTCTCTGTGCCAAATAAATAAATAAATAGAAATCTCTTAAAAAAGTAATGTCTGTCAAAATTCAGGAATCCTAATGAAGCCTAAAACAGTAGAGTAATGCTCTAGTCTGGACTTTTTTAGAAATCCAGGAAAAATAGCACATGTAAATATGTAATTCATATTTAACAAAAAGTAATTTATTCACATTCTTTTAATGATCTCCCTCTGTTCTTCCTTTTCCCTAAACACATACATATAAACCTTTCTAGAAGACAGTCTAGTGACTGAAGAGTGCCTGAAAAATAAGGGAAGTGATTGGCCTGCTCCAGTTGCCACTTAGAGTAACAAGAAGAGCAAGTTTCAAAGTGAAATTGGATAGGGTTGGTTAATGTTGGGCAGTGGCTGAATTACACAATTGTCATTATAGGTTGTTTTCAGAGGTCTTTAAATTTTATGTGCTTTTTAAAAATCCCATATAATCTAACCTTAACCCCACAGTGCCTCTGTTACGTGTGTAATATTATTGTTCCTTATGTCGTGCTCCAAGGTCTACTGGCAAGATCTTGATCCTAGAGTTCACACTGCGGATGTTTAGAGAGATACTTGTCTGATGTTACAGAATCTGTGATGAAATGTGGACTCACATTTCTTTAGGGGGTAAAATCAAACACATATTAAACCAAAAGTCTTAAGCTTGGTGCATCAAAATCACCTGCAGGGTTTGTAAAAACAGATTGTTAAACTCTGTTCTCTAGGATTTTTGATTCAGTAGATTTGGGGAGGGAGCAGACTATCGGTAATTCTAAGAATTTCCCAGATGATGTTGCTGGACTGGTTTTGGGATTATACTTTGAGAAGACCTGCATTAAGCATTTTAGGGCTGCTCAATCAATACTAGAGTAGGAGTTTCTAGTTTATTTTATTTAAACAATGGGAATACTTCTTTTACTTCTAGGTATATGATAGCTATATTTTCCCCCCATGCTTTCTATTCCTCAGTGAGGTTCTTATACTTTTTTTTGGTTTTGGTTTGTTCTTTGAAGCAAAGTCTTAATTTTCCCTTTGAGATGTATACAGTCTGTTCAATATTTATCTCTTCTTGAATAGCAGAAAGATAAAGTGACATTTTT
Organism: Mustela erminea; assembly: GCF_009829155.1. Classification (NCBI taxonomy): domain Eukaryota; kingdom Metazoa; phylum Chordata; class Mammalia; order Carnivora; family Mustelidae; genus Mustela; species Mustela erminea. The sequence continues at coordinate 129,366,829 of NC_045614.1, forward strand.
TATTCACTGTTGGAATTTTGACCTACATGTCTTGAATCAAGTAAGTTGCACTTATTTTGCTACATGTGAAATAAAAAAGTGAGAATATTTTTAGCATTTTTTAAATCAATAGACTATTGTTTAGGGAAGTTTAAGGTTTGCAGAAAAATTGATCAGAAAGTATACAGTCCCCATTATTATGTCTCTCCTTCCCCCCACAGGTTTCCCATTATTAATGCCTTGCATTAGTGTGGTACATTTGTCAAAATTGGTGAACCAATATTGATACATTAAGGAATATGGATTCTAGAGTAGCACAGAGCCAAAGATAAGTGCTAGTTCTGAAACTTACTACTTGGTCCAGTTATTTATCCTATATAAAATAGGTATAAATGGACATAGTAACAATGGGCTCACATGGCTGTTAAGAATGTAAAATGTAATATATATATAATTAACTCATGCATATATTTACAACTTAACAATTAATAGTTGCCTTGCTTTGCAAGCCTGCGGTGAGAATCAAATGAGACAGTAATTGGGAAAGCACTTTGAAAATTGAAAATAAATATATGGTATTATTCTAATGTATCACTGACCTACAAAAACACTGCTCCAACATTTCATTTAGGAGAAGACACACCAGACCATTATTCAATAAGATAACATCACATGTGATCCTTTTATCATTCAAAGAATGTTTACGAAACCAAAGCCATTAGGAAGGTTTTGTTTTCTGGTTAAGTTGTTAACAACTTAACTATTACATGTTAAAACCCAGAATTGTACACACAAATTACATCTACTTGAGACAACTTGTAGGATTTTTAATGGTAATTTTGTTCATGTATAACATTAGAACTTATGGAAGAATTTAGCCTATAATGTATTAAGTATTTTAAAGTAATTTTTCAGTTAATATTTTTATCACATTTGTAGGTTTCCAGTTTTAAGGAAAATTTTACCAAAATCCAGATAAATGTTTATCTTCTTTCCAGACCACAAATTATTTAATAGATTAATTCTATGCCAATAATTTAAATGTATAGAATTTTAATGGGATGGCATCAATCAAAGAAAATAATCTACAAAGTTTTTCAATTTTTCTAAACATAATATTTTTCAAGAAATATTACCTATAGTAATTTCTCAGGTCTTTAGTGGTGAAGGCTCTATCTTTGAATCATTTCAAAGTCTCAGCAAATCCTCAGACTTCTCTGTCTTAAAGGTGGCAGACAGTATTGTCCATCAATCCAGTTTCATGGATAAAAACTCGTCAATGTTTCTTGCCCTTAGATTGAACTGCCTCCTTTTTTGTATCCAAAATGATTGTCAGTGAAGAAATCATAATTTTCCCTTTTCCATCTGGAGTGCTGAAAAACAGAACTTCTGTTCTTTAACATGCATATTACAGAACAATGGGCAAAAGAAATTCTTTTGATACAGACAAAGTATAAAGACCAAAGAATATTTTATATTTGTTTATTTCTTTGTAATAAATCATCTTATGGGAATGGAATAGTTTAAGCCTGTCATTTTGCCCTTCTAATGAGAGTAACCAAACCCATATGTTCACAGATTAAAGAAACATCAATACATGATAAATGGCCAGAAAGGTCCCTTGGCTTCCATCAACAGAGTGTTGAAGGAACCCTGGAAGAGCACATAAGGTTAATGACTGGTCAGCATCCTAGAGCTAATAAATAGCACAGAAATTATCCTAAACTGACCATGTAGCTACAAACAAGTTTCTTGTTACTCTTCTTGTGTTTCCTCCAGCTTATTTTTTCTAGAGATAGAATTGCAAAATTGCCCATTGGTAAAGATCCCAACAGAGGGTAACTCAGAATGGAAATGGTTAATTCTAAATGGTGTGATACTGTGATGGTGTAGACATAAACTACAGTTTTTGTAAATTTTAACAGCATTTGTTTTTTATTTTAATTTAGTAATGTAATTACTAAACATGAAATGAAATTTATTCTATCTTAAGAATTAAGACATTGAATATAAAAATAACTTAAAATACCTACAAAGCAATATTTGTGTAAATTTTTGGGGTAGAGATACAAATCATGAAGCTCCCAATGATGACTTTTTAAACAGGTATATATGCTGTGCCAGGCAATGTTTAAGATCCTATACATTCTATATCACTTTAAGGTACCACAGTATTTCCATGAATTAGATACTTGTTTCTATTTTTCAGATTGGAGATTAAAGAGCAGAGAGGTTAAGGAATTTGTCTAAAGTCATTCAGCAAGGAAATTTAAAGCTGAATTTTAAATCCTGTTCTAGAAAACTATAAAGTCATTACTCTTCTCACTATAGAATGAAGTATAATATTTAAGATACAAAATGAAATGAAGATATTTCATCTTAAATGCTCAAGATTTTCTTACAGTGAAAGGATTTGTATCACTAGCATTTTTCAATGCAAATTCAAATATCAGATTTGTTCAGAATACCAACGTTGTTCAAAATAGTCAAAACATGCAAACTTTCTGCCTAGGTAAATGTCACCTAAGTGCATATACCTTTGTCTTTAATCCACTGCATTTTAGTTAGGACTGAAAAAGAATGGCAATGTTAGTATTTTACTTGACAGTTTACAAAAGAATCCCATATGTGTATCTGTTTGGTGATCCATGGACCTTGGCATATGTTAAGCCATATGTGCTATGCTCACTTGTGGCCCATTGTCTAATCTCTAGGCCCACCTCATCACTCCCATGAAGGAGTTTTTGCATTTCATTCAGGATTTGAGTTAAAGAAAAATATTAATAGAATGTTAGAATTTCTAGCTAAATTTGAATATTGCTTGAGCAATATCCTCAAAGTGGCCATAGAAAATTGAAGTTAGAGGCATGTCACAAAAGCGTAAACATATCTAATGCATAAAACCAAAGTTTTCACGGGCGCCTGGGTGGCTCAGTGGGTTAAGCCGCTGCCTTCGGCTCAGGTCATGATCTCAGGGTCCTGGGATCGAGTCCCGCATCGGGTTCTCTGCTCCGTGGGGAGCCTGCTTCCTCCTCTCTCTCTCTCTGCCTGCCTCTCTGCCTACTTGTGATCTATCTGTGTCAAATGAATAAATAAAATCTTTAAAAAAAAAAAAACAAAGTTTCAGTAGTGAAATGAGCTTAATCTCACAAATATTTATTAATAGTTTTCAGATATAATTAATAAAACTGTAAGTAAACTAGAAAGTATTGCAGAAATTCTTCCTGACTTCAAATAGTTGCCCTGGAACAAAGAGAAATATACTTTTTAAAACTAAAATTCACTCATTTCCATCAGGTCCTGCAAACTGAAATTAACATTCAATTGAGAAAGTTGTTGGGTTTCTTTTTCTCTTACATCCTTGTTCTACTTCTCTCCTGCTCAAACTTCCATTTTCTTTTCTTTCTTTATTTATTTCTTTTCAGCATAACAGAATTCATTGTTTATGCACCACATGCAGTGCTCCATGCAATACGTGCCCCCCATAATACCCACCACCTGGCTCCCCCAACCTCCCACCCCCTGCCCCTTCAAAATCCTCAGATTGTTTTTCAGAGTCCAAAGTCTCTCATGGTTCATATCTCCTTCCAGTTTCCCTCAACTCCCTTCTCGTCTCCATCTCCCTATGTCCTCCATGCTATTTGTTATGCTCCACAAATAAGTGAGACCATATGATAATTGACTCTCTCTGCTTGACTTATTTTACTCAGCATAATCTCTTCCAGTCCTGTCCATGTTGCTACAAAAGTTGGGTATTCATCCTTTCTGATGGAGGCATAATACTCCATAGTGTATAAGGACCACATCTCCCTTATCCATTCGTCCATTGAAGGGCATCTTGGTTCTTTCCAGTTTGGCGACCGTGGCATTTTCTTATTGTTCTTTTCCTTCTGAGTTCTGCTAAAGAAACTGTTCACACTAGCAAGGTGAAGAAAGAATATCTGCCTTCCCATGTACTTGTTCTGTTTCAGTTCCACTGTCCTGGGTTGAGGAAGTGTCATTTTTCCAAGTTTTTCCGTTTGGGAGGGAAACTACACTAATTTCCCAGCATGTTGGAAGAAGCAAAAATTATTGGAAAACTTACTATCTATAGAATAAGCATATTGTTTTCATAGGACTCTTTACATTGTTTAGAAATAATCAGTTTGCATATGTGTATTCCACAGTAAACTATGAACAACTTAGGACGGACCACATAGTCATATATATATACACATTCCCAATATTTTATGCAGGGTTTAGCATGTGTTAGATTTTTAGAAAAAAAAATGCATGGGAAAAAAATCTTGTTCCTTCCTGTATTTCTGAAGGGGGTCGATTGGGGCTTAGCACCTACAAATAGAGTAACTTGGATAGAGCAATCTGAAATAACCATCTCTGTGGTGTAACTGTCCCCTAAATTGCAAACACCACAACAGCATTAATCAAAAAGTAAGGTGAAGAAAGCTAATATACAGTCTTCTAAGTTATATCAGCATAGAGGAGATTAGGGACTATTTTTGAAAGACTAAATTAGAAAAAATGCATTTAAGGCAATGCTTCTATTTCAGTATAAATTTAGAACATTTATATGTTACTAAATGGAGTAGCAGTTCCTCGAGTCTTTGTGAAAATTTAATTCAACAATTCAAGTAATATTTGGTGCTTCACAAATGGTAAAATATTTTGGTTTTGGTCAATATAGAACATTGTAGTTTATGAATTACTTTTCTGTGTTTTAACCATTTTATTCTTTACAAAAATACTGAACAATATATATGGGGTTATTTTTTCTTTTCTGATGAAGGAAATCAGAGAAATTACCTTGTACTTAGATGGTGCTGATCCTCCCACACTCAGACACTTAAAAATATGTCTCTGTTCTCTAAGCTGTGCAAAGGCAGGGTACCTCTGTCTTGCTCATTGCTCTATTTGTTATCACATTGCACAATCATCAGACCATAGTAGGTGCAAAAAAATTAATAACCCAAAATAAATTGGTGATTGCTGTTTCTGTTGCATACCAAGAGATTGCAATTTGTATTAGGGATATACAAAATGAAGACAAATTTTTGCACTCAAGTTCCTCACAGTATATTAAAAAGTTGCAATGGAAAAATAACAAAGACAAGAGAGGGAGAGAGGAAGGGAGGGGGAAAGAAGGCTAACAGAAAGTAAGAAATTATAGCCTTCCCTGGTAGGCAGGATAATGACTCCCTAAAGATGTTTACTCCCTGGGACCTGTGAATCTGTTACTATCCATGACCCACTGGACTTTGCAAAAGTGATTGACATCCTGGATCTTGACAGGATATTATTTGGGATTCTTACAGTGACTTCTATATAGTCATATGAAGTCTTAAAATTAGAGAAATATTCCCAGCCGTGGAAAGAGAAGATGAGAAGATTCACAGAGGGTCAGAATGATGTGAGGTGAAAATGAGTCAACCTGCAATTGCAGTCTTTAAGGATAAAGCAAAAGGGTCAGAAGCCAGGAAATGAGGGGAAACTAGTAGCTGGGGAAAAAAAAAAAGCTCAAAACAGATTCTCCCTTAAAAAGGAACACAGCTCTGAGGCCACTTTGATTTTAGCCAGTGAGATTTGTGTTAGATTTCTGAACCACAGAATGGTAAAATAATAAAGTTGTATCACTTAAGCATCTAAATTTGTAGTAATTTGTTACAGGAGCAATAGAAAATTAATGCACTTTCCACATGAATGGCACAAGAAATGTAAAACAGAAAATACTCTGCATGAGAATTGAAAGAGAGAAAAGTGCCATCTTAATTCCAAATTCTACTACACATAGCACAAACAGATTGAAATTACAGAAGAACCTGGCAGTCTACATGTCAGATCTCTCATTTGAAAGAAGAGATTCTGTATCACATGTAATAAAGCATATGAACCAGAAGAGAGTTGGTATCACACGAATTCCTCAAGGCTTGACAGGAAAATGGCTAAGAGTGTAGGCTGTGAGATCCCAAAGAACTATTTCAACAAACAGTTGAACAACTGTTCAAATAGTTGAACAACAAATAGCGCCTTTTTTTTTTCTTTCTTTCTTTTTTTTGCCAAAGGTCAGCAGGTGTTATGGTCCAAGAGCTCCTAATAGATAGCCTGCTGGCACTTGTGGTCTGGCAGGGAGCAGTTTTTAAGATTCTTCTCTGATGCACAATATGTTTAATGATCAAAATTGGACCTGAAAACTCAGGTGACTGTCAAGTCATACTTAAGATGGAGAGCTCTTTGTGCAGGCTGTAACAAACTAAGAGACACTGTTCTCATTTAGTAGTAAAGTTGTTTGTTGTCTCAGTGACTATTTAGGAGATAAAATGGTCTTAAGAATCAAATCTCTTCCTACTCTGGAAAAGACACGGTAACACTGGGTTTAAAAGTTAATTTAATACCTTTGTCCCAAAGAGCATAATCTATGAGAAGGTGAATTTCTATTGAAATCACCCTGGTGCTAGATCATACAAACTCTCCTATGCCAGTTACTTATTGATTATGTCTCTCCGCTCCTATCCTGCTAGTCTGTGCTCTCTTTTGTATTGCTAAGGGACTGAAATGATACCAGTATTTTCGTAATTCCCAGAATTTACAAATTACAAATTAACAAATTATAAAATTTCTTATTTATGTAAAGTCCCACTGACTTTAAGTTCAGGGTCCTAGGGTACAGGGTACAGTTCCTATCAAGGGAACACTGGCAAGGGAAAGGGAAAGGCCATTTTCTCTGCTTCTTTTATTGTCTGTATAGCGTCTGTAACAGTGTGGTGGTGATGTCAGTATTACTAGCATGAGAGAGGTCACCTGAGTTTCCATGAAGCAGCAATGGTAAGAGAGTAAAAGGTAGTGGCAACACCCTCAGGAGGCTGAAGCACATGTGAAATTATAGGCTAAGACATGGGAATGTGATACCCTTTGACTGCTGCTTACCACCCTTCTTCCTCTTCAGTCTCCTTCCCCTGTCTTTTAGCATTCTGTCCTTCCTGTCTGTCATCATCCATTCCTTGCTTTATATTCCTGTCAGCTTGATATCTCTAGAAAGGTTCCTATTTCCTAACTATACCTAAACTCATTTGGTGTTTGTAAAAGAAATGAACTCAGAAATAGGCTTTCAAGGTTTGGAATCCAGGTGTGTTAACTGGTTGTCATCTGAAAGGTAGGACTTTGTTGCCAGTGAATAATAGGCTACTTCAATGTTAATAAAGGAAAACTGTATGTAAATTGGATGAAATTAAAGGCAGGGTATAGAGGCAGAAAATAGTTATTTTACTTGGTTTTATGATGGGTTGATTACTATGTGGACTGTGGGATGGATGTGTTCTTTGATTATGGTAGAGAGCACCATAAGTGACCAGTCAGGAAAAATGAAACCACCTGAGATATGTTGATTTCCTGCTTCCCTGTCCAGAGGCACCATGTACACAGAAAAACAGATCTTTCTGACTTCCACCTTCCAACCCCTCATTCTTATTTTTCTCTGGCAGAGCCTAAACAATTAAGATGGCAGGGGATTCATGGAAACTAAGTTTGCAAGCTTCCAACTCCCAGCAATATAGGGGATATCACAAAAGACTGAAACAGATAACCAGCTCAGTGATTAAATTATTAATGTGTTTTATAGTTGGTTCTAAAGATGATATATAAACATATCCCAGTTCAAAAATGAAGGAATTTTTTAAAAAAAGATCTTATTTCTGAGTGAAATATCAGACCCAAAGAGATCTCTCATTTTTTAAGGATGAAAAGCAAAATATAAGAGCAAAAAGTAAAAAGAATGAAAGGACCCAGGAACTTTTATAGCATGTAGAGAGGAAAATATACATGTAAGAGGTGACAAATATATGTCTAACAGTTCTATATACTATAGAAAATACAAGAAATTCCACATAGTATCTATGAAAGTCAGAAAGAAGCACATTTCAAATAATGTCTATAAAAGTCAAGGAAACATGCCTCCAATATAAAAGCAAAATAGTAAGATTTTAGATTAGATGAAAAGGCAAGAGAAGGAGATTATAAGGTAGCAGTCTAGAAGTCAGTTTAAAAGGAAAGTGGAGCTTGGAGGATTTACTAGAAATTGTTTAAATACAACATAGATGATAAAACAATTTTTAAATGTTTAAACAGCAGATAACGGGAGCTATCATGTGAAACCCTAAAGTAATATTGTGATGTACAGATTTGAAAAAAAATAACAGGAAACAGGAAAAGCACAAAGGGATTAAGAGGATTAAAACAGAAAAAGTGAGTGCTGCATAATTGAAGTGTCAGGATTAAGTGAAAATAATAATTTGTGGTTAAGAAATACTACGCAAAATAGTTCTTAAAAAACACTCAAATAAAAAGTGTCAGGACATAAGATGACTTTTCCTCTGTCTTCATTTCATTTTTACGTAAGGCAAACACATACATTAATATTTTGTAGGCATGAGTAAAGATGGAAAGTACATTACAGATACAGATGTCTGTTCTATATTTATTTATTTAAAATTTTATTTATTTATTAGAGAGAGAGCGCTCAGGTGAGCTGGGGGAGGAAGAAAGGGAGAAGGAAAAGCAGACTTCCTGCTAAGCATGGAGCCCTGAGAAGGCTCTATCTCATGACCCTGAGATCATGACCTGAGCCAAAACCAAGTGGATATTTAACCAACTGTGCCACACAGACATCCTCTTTCTATATTTAAAATGAAAACGTCATTAAAATATATTATGGAACAGGGCGCCTGGGTGGCTTAGTGGGTTAAAGCCTCTGCCTTCGGCTCAGGCCATGGTCCCGGGGTCCTGGGATCGAGCCCCGCATCGGGCTCTCTGCTCAGCAGGGAGCCTGCTTCTCCCCCTCTCTCTGCCTGCCTCTCTGCCTACTTGTGATTCCTGTCTGTCAAATAAATAAATAAAATCTTAAAATATCTATATATATAGATATATAGATATAGATTAGATATAGATATAGATATAGATATAGATATAATGGCAGCAGTGCCTGGATGGCTCAGTGGGTTAAGCCTCTGCCTTCAGTTCAGGTCATGATCTCAGGGTCCTGGGACTGAGCCCCGCATCGGACTCTCTGCTGGTTGGGAAGCCTGCTTCCTTCTCTCTCTCTCTGCCTGCCTCTCTGCCTACATGTGATCTCTCTCTCTCTTTCTGTCAAATAAATAAGTAAAATCTTTAAATAAATAAATATATATACAAAATGGAAAATTTTACAGTTTTTCATATTTTTAAGAAGAAAAATTTTGTAACATTTTGTAATGCATTACATTAAACTTTCCTGAAGAATGGTATGAAAAACATAAATTTACTTGAATCTGTAATATTTATTGTTAGGAAGAATATATTTCTGATGATAAAGTATCAGAAAATATAATAATAGTAATAAAGAAAATTTAAATGGAGCTCCTTATGTGCTAGTGCCATCTATTATTTTACATAGACTTAGTATGTGCTTGCAATAATGCTCTAAAAGTTCTTCTTATCTTCCTTTTTACAGAGGAGGAAACTAAGCCACAGAAAGGCTAAGTAACTTTATCATAGACCCAGCACAATCAGTTGAGTTGGAATTTAATTGCCGACAACCTATATTAAGAGTCTGTGTAGGGACGCCTGGGTGGCTCAGTGGGTTAAGCCACTGTCTTCGGCTCAGGTCATGATCCCAGGGTCCTGGAATCGAGCCCCAAATCAGGCTCTCTGCTCAGCAGGGAGCCTGCTTCCTCCTCTCTCTCTGCCTGCCTCTCTGCCTGCTTGTCATCTCTCTCTGTCAAATAAATAAATAAAATCTTTAAAAAAAAAAAAAAAAGTCTGTGTACTCAACTAATGTGGAGGACTGTGTGCCACATTTTGACCCTGTGTAATGCCTGCGATTTCTTAAGTTATCTATACCATATTTATTACTCAAGATATTTGAAGTATTCCATAACGTAGTCATTTATTTCAGTTCAAAATTTAATAGGTTAAGTTTTCTGATTGCCATTGGAAGCAAACAAATTGAACAGACATTTGTTGGATGATTACTCTGTTTTAAACTCAGTGACAAAAGTTTATAATTAAAAAAATATAAAAAGAAAAAAACCCAACTGTTTTATACCTCTATAGGTTTCTAGTCTTAAAGTGGTAATTTGGCAAATGAACAAATGTTGGTTTACAGTTGCAGGTGCTGAAACAAAATTATTGTAGATGGAGTACAGAGGAAGAAATTAAGCAGGACCTCCTTCACTAAGGTACTAGCAATGAGTATTAAGAGATGACTAATATGAGAGGTTTTAAAGATAAAAAATAGTAAAAATAGTAACTGACATTTATTGAATATTTTTAATGTACCAGTTACTTTCATAAGTGTCTCACATGGATGTTATTACTTAATTCTGATGGTAAAAACTGCTAGCAGGCTACATTAACTTTATAGATAAGGGGAACTTAGTGGCAGAAAGCTCCATAAGTAACCAATGGAATATGACAAAAGTGACATTGTGTGATTTAAGATAAATGGCTACTTCTGCTTCTGTCTTCTTGGAGTGTTGAATTGAAACTGCCAGAGAAGGAAGTCAGGTTACTCTCTGAAGCATGAGAGGTCATGTGAATCTAAACCAAAATACCTCAGCCAGGAGCCAGCACCAACTGGCAGAAATCAAAGGAAGTCTTCTTGAATCCAGTCAGCCAACTCTCTAATGGGTGATATGCTGGTAAATGTTTAACAACCAGCTCTAGGGGAACAAAAAAGCCTGATTTGTAGCATTTGGCACTTTCTGTGTAAACGCACCACAAGAAAGTTTATCTCATATGGTACCCGTAACATTTGGTACCTGCCAGATAAATATTGGTGTTTCCTTTTAATAAGTGAAATAGCAGGCATAGATATATATGTAGTTTTCTTATTTGGGTATGTAAATGGGGAAAAGGAAATTCAGACTTTATTGTGACCCCTCATGCCATTGTAGGCATTGTAAAATGCTACTACTAATCAATGTTTTTTAAAAATTTTAACCAGACACATAAATATGTTTAATACAAAAATTTTATTTTGACTAAGAACTTAATTATTTTAACTACTAACATGAGGTGTCCTCTATATTTTTGTTCATATGAAGTGTTGTGAAATCAGTCCATAGGAGTTACTGATAATTTTTTTATTACTCTATTATTAATGAGAAGATGTATACTGCACAATTCACAATTGGTTACAGCCTGTGGGAGTTTACCAGGCAATTTCATCTATCAGCTATCCATTTCAGAAAGCTCTTTGGTAATGACTGCCATAGGCATTTTTTAGAAGTAGAGGATATAGCTCAGGTGATAATGATAGCTAATAGGAATATTCCTCAATAAAGAAGATGGAATATAGTGATTTTTCTCTACTGGTGCTGCTGTTGTGATTAAATCTCTCTGGCAACATGAGAAGTCTGTTTGGATAGCCTTAACTACTCCTTTAGTATGAACTTCTTTCCCTAATGAAGATGAGGAGTTTTTAAAGACAATAAGAAACTCTTAATTATAGGAAACAGAGGGTTGCTGGAGGGAGGTAGGTGGGGGGATGGGGTAATTGGGTGAGGGGCATTAAGGAGGGCACTTGATGTAATGAGTGCTGGGTGTTATCTGCAACTGAAGAATCACTAAATTCTGTCCCTGAAACTAATAATACACTATATGGTAACTGAATTGAATTTATACAAAAAATTAAAAAAAAAGAAAAAACCTGAACACTCAAAAAAGAAATAATCCAATTAAAATTGGGTAGAAAACATAAGCAAACATTTTTCTAAAGAAGACATACAGATGTCCAACATACAAATGAAAAAATTAATAAAAATGTAAAAAATATATAGTATCAGTGTGAACTTAAAAATGAACTTGCTTGTCGTGTCAAATTAACTATATTAACTACCTAATAACTATGGGTGTTCATGTAGGATTTGGGAAACTATTTGATAGAGATGTGGTAGGAAAAAACCCTAAATTGTCTTTCATATCTTTTCCAATCTTTGGAAATATCCAAGGATATTCTTTGCTTCTTTGATTCAGTGATATGACATGGAGTTTGTATATATTGCCTTGGAAAAATTATTCCTAATGGCATTTTTGGTCTCTGGAGTTTGAGTTCATAGGCTAGGAGCTTGGTGTGAAAGGTAAATAACAATTTAAAGTCTGTCTGGACCTTAGAGGAGGAAAGAGCTAACTGTGCAGGCAGTGTTGACAGTGGTGGGAGCTCTTGTCAGAAAAGAAGTGACACTTCAGCAAGATCTCTGGTAGACATACAGAGAGAAGGAGGTTTATGGACGGGAAGGATCAGGCTTGGCAAGAGAATGTGGAAGAGAATTGAAGAATGAAAAAACATACTGCGGTCCTCAGAAATTTTTAGAACACAGTGGAAATGAGTATGTGTCATGGATGCTAAGTGTTAAGGCGGCAACTAGCAGAGGCACTTCTGGGACAGATCCTTCTTTTTGTGGATGAAACTAGAAGTCATATATATGGCAAAATTCTTGTAGGGACCTTGAAATTTTGAAGAAAAAATAACATTCTCAACTATTAAAATACAGGTTTTTAAAAAAATTATGTAAGAAAGACAAACCAAAGTTGGAGTTCTTTCATTAAAAATAAAGTACTATAAACTTTGATGAGGTCATTCTATAATTTCTACAACCTTGTACAAAATTATATTGACTGTGTTTATTAATAAAACTACTAAGGGAAAAGCTAAGAAGTGAATTGTGGCTAGACAGTAAGATAATCAATGTTCAGAGAGCTGGGGCACCTGGGTGGCTTAGTTGTTTAAGGTTATGATTCCAGAGTCCTAGGATCGAGCCCAAGTTGGGTTCCATGCTCAATGGGAGTCTGCTTTTTCCTCTCCTTCTGTCCCTCCCCTTACTCTTTTTCTCTCTCTCTTTCTCACGGTCTCAAATAAATAGATAAAAATCTTTAAAATAGAAGGGCAGAGAGCTAATCTTTCTGAATGCACTGTCATGCAGAGATGCTTAGAGGTTTAATCTAAAGTTTAATAAAACATACATATGCATTCTATATATTATTTATTACATACTATCTAAATAGTATTGTGCATATAATACGGTATGTAATAAGTAAAAAACAAAATTAGCAGAAAAATTCCCAAAGAAGATACACCAATAGTCTAAAAGCACATGAAAAAATTCTCATCAGTAGTCATTAGAGAAATTGAAGTCAAAACCATAGTGAGATACCATTTATTTCCTACTAGAATGGCTATAGTTTAAAAAATGGAAGACATAAATATTGGTGAGGGAGTAGAGAAATTGGAACCTTTATACATTGCTAATGGGAATGTAAAATGGTAAGTAACTGTGGAAAAGTTTGGTGCTTCCTCACAAAGTTAAACATAGAATAGAGTTAGTAAATGATGCTGGAATTCCACTTCTGATTATATAGTCAAAAGATTGAAAACAGGTACTCAAAGAAGTGCATGCATATGGATATCCATAGCAGTACTATTAACAACAGTCAAAAAGTAGAAACAGGCTAATGTCCCTCAAAAGATGGATAAATACACTGTGGCATATACATACCATAGAATATTATACAGCCATAAAAGGAATATTATTCACCTATAAAAAATAATAAAGTTCTGATACATGCTATCATATAATATGAAATATTTAGTCTTTGTTGCCTCTTCCTCACCTAGAGCTAAAATGGTTGAAATTTCTTGAGTGCTAGGAGTGTTTTTATTCATAATGAGTCCTTTTTAGTCATACATGAGTTTATGCTAATGACGTGACTTAAGATGGGTCCTGTAGATAGCTTTAGGATGAGGCTGGTTAACAAAAATCAAGTGATTAGAGACTGAGGACTTTCTTTCTATCTATGGGCCAGGATGGGGGTGGCGGGTTGGAGATTGACCTGCAGAAAAGGCTTATCAATACTGAGATTTGGAGAACCTGTGATTGGAAGAACAGGTTAAATAGGACATCCCCTCTCATTTTGCCCTACGCATCTCTTTCATTTGACTGTTTCTGAGTTATATCCTTTGTAATAAACTCTTAAAGTGGTTCGTGTGTTCTGTAAGCTGTCTTAGCAAATTATCCCACCTAAGGAGGGGTTTGCAGGAGCCCTGATTTATATCTGGTCAGTCACAAGTATGGGTGGCTCAGGACTTGCAACTGGTATCTAAAGTGGGGGCAGTCTTGTGGGAGTTGGTTCTTATGTGGGATCTGATGCTAAATTCAGTTAGATAGCCTCAGAATTTAAATTGAATTGTTGCACACACTGTTGATGTCGGAAAATTGAATTGGCTATTGGTATTGGAAAACACATGCCACAACATGGATGGACCTCCAAAACATTTAATGATAGAAGCCAGGGACAAAAGCTTGAGTATTATATATTCTGTTTATATCCAGAATAGATAAGGCAATGAGACGGAACACTGGTGGCCGAGAAAGAATTGGGGAGCCGGGGAAATGAGAGTGAATGCTTAATGTGTAAGGGATTTCACTGTGTGATGATAGGAATATTTTGGAATTTGGTAGAAGTAGTGGTTGTACAATATTATGACTGCATTAAAATGCCACTGAATTATTTACTTTAAAATACTTTTTTAGCTTAAATGCATTTAGTGCCATTAATTATCTTTTAAAAAATGATGGTGGTTGTATTTGGTCAAACAAGCATGAATGTAGCCCACAAAATGTGTTCATACTGAAATAATTTTATTTTTATTTATTTATTTTTTAAAATATTATTTATTTATTTATTTATTTGACAGAGATCACAAGTAGGCAGAGAGACAGGCAGAGAGGGGAGGGGTAAGCAGGCTCTCTTTTGAGCAGAGAGCCCGATGCGGGGCTCAATCCCAGGACCCTGGGATCATGATCAGAACCAAAGGCAGAGGCTTTAATCCACTGAGCCACCCAGGCGCCCCAAACTGAAATAATTTTAGAAGGAAAAAAATATAGTCCTTGTATTTATTGGTCATAATTTGGATAGTTTTTATTTATTTAAAGAGGATATGGTGTAAACAAATAGATTTCTTTTGAGCTGAGACCCAGTTTCTTTAACTGATAACTAGAAAATTTCCAACTGTCATTAAATAAAGCATTACCGTTCTAAATAACCCATGAGTTAAAGAGGATATCATGGAAAACATTAGAAATAAATTTTGGAATAAATTATAAGGAAGAAATAACATGCCCAAATTTGGAGAAGTAGATAAAGTGGTGTCTAGCCAGAGCTGAAAATGAATGTAGCCCACAAAATGTGTTCATACTGAAATAATTTTATTTATTTAAAAAGAGTTTATTTTGTAATAAACTCTTAAAGTGGTTCCTGTGTTCTGTAAGCTGTCTTAGCAAATTATCCCACCTAAGGAGGGGTTTGCAGGAGCCCTGATTTATTAAAATAAAATAAAAATATTAAATTAAAATATTAAAAAAATAAAAGTTATAAAATCAGTGCCATAATCTTTTATCTTATGATGGTAGGAAAACTAAAATGAACAATAGGAGAAAAATTAAATTACAAATATAGAAGCAGAAAACAATAATATATAATAAAAATTTATTTAAAAAAAGTCCAAACATCCAAAAGTGGTTTCTTCAAAATTTTAAACGACAAACAAGTAGAAAGACTGAAAAAGAAATAGGAGAGGAACTATACAACCACCGATATCAGAAAGGAAAAACAAATAGATATTGCTATATGTTTTACAAATAATAAAGCAATAAGAGGATTTCATGAACATCATCATACCAAATTTTTGAAAATGTAGAAGAAATAAGCAAATCCCTTAAGGAAAATATCTTAGAAAATAGAGAAGAAGAAATAGAGCATGAAACTATACTAAATTTAGTTAAGCAATTAATTTTGTTCTTAAAAACTTTTTAACAAAAACTAAAAATAAACAAAATTAGAAATGACTGATTTCAAGAGCGAATTCATTAGAATAATTAAAGAAAAAAAACACACATCAAACTATATAATCCCTTTCAGAGAGAAGTAAAAGATAAAACAAATCTCAACTCATTCATGACTATAGTACAGCAGAATTATATCAAAGAGCAATTATAAACCAAAGGCAATTAAAATATAATAAATATAATCATGTGGTATGTGGAGAATGGTAATATATAATGAATAAATGGTATATATTCCAGGAATCAAAAGATGGTTTAACATTCAAAAATCAAGCTATGCAGGAAAAGCATTGGGTAAATTTAAGAAATATTCATAATAACAACTTCAGGAAGCAAACCAGGAAGATAACTTATTCTATTAAATGTAAAGAGCAGAAAATCTAAAGTCATACTTAATGTTTAAATTTAAACTTTTCTCCTGCAACTGAGAATATAGAATATATGAATTTAATAAAGTTACTGGATATAAATTACATATATAAAATTATCTTTTCATATTAGCAATAAATATATAGAAAATTAAAAATTTAATTAATATTATAAAAATCAAATATCTAAGAGGTATATGAACTTTATGCTGAAAACAACAAAAAATAAGAGACATTAAAATACTTAAATAGAAAAATATAAAAAGTTTATGGATTGGGACTCATATTAAGCCTATGGACATCATTATAATGATGTCAGTTGCCCCTCAATTATTCTATAGACTCATGCAATTACAAAAAAAATCAGCAAGGTTTCATAAAAAGTTGGCAACTTTATTTATACTTTTTAGGAAGGAGATGCAAAGGGCTAATCTTGAAGAACAACAAACCTCTAGGACTTTCGTAACTAGTATCAAGACCTATTATAAATATATGATAATTAAGATGATGTGTTATAAGGACAGTGAAAGATGAATTGACCAGTGAAAGAGAATAGAGAACTCAAAATAAATCAGCATGTATAAAGCCATGTAGTTTATTAAAAAGATGAACAATAGGGAAAAGATGGTCTTCTAAATGCATTGTGCAGGCTCTAGTTTTCATCAATTCGTTAAAAGGACAAAAGACCTTTGACCCCTAGGTTACCACAGTCAATATATCTATTTGAAGATTTTTTTTTGAGCAAATATAAAAGGTAAATAATGTTTTAAAAGAAAATTAAAGAGAAAAAAAATAATCTTAATGGCTGTAGGATAAGCAGAAGTTACTTAAACTGAACAGTAAAGGTACTGACCATAAAGGAGATAAAAGCATAAATTTGATTATATATAACATATATCATTAAGAGACTGAAAAACAAGTCATGATGTGAGAGAAGATACTTGTAATACATATATCCAGAATATATAATGAGATCCTCCTAGTAAATATTTGAAAGATGACTCCATAGAAATTTTGGTATTTCACTAAACCGGATATCCAAATGATTAGTAAACATATAAAATTACTTAGCTTCATTAGTCATTAGAAAATATATTTTTTAAGTTTTTATTTAATTTCCATTTAGTTAACATTCTGTGTAATATTAGTTTCAGGTGATGAACACTTTCATACAATACCTGTTGTTCATTACAGGTGCACAGCTTAATCCTCATCACCTATCTAACCCCTCTTCCAACTCCTCCTCTCTAGAAACCATAAAAAGAGAACTAATTTGTTCTCCATAGTTGAGTGTTTTTCGGTTTGTCTATTTTTCCCTTTGTTCATTTTTTTTTCTTAAATTCTACATACGAGTGAAATCATACGGTATTTGTCTTTCTCTAACTGACTTATTTTGCTTAGCATGATAGTCTCTAGCTTCATCCACATCATTGCAAATGGCTAGATTTCATTCTTTTTTATGGATGGTAATATTCCATTGTCATTAGAAAATCTAAATTAAATCCATAGTCTGAAATCTCCAAACACCCAAAATAATAGTAAAAAAATCTTTATAAAGACAAATATCTAGTTTTGGTAAACATGTAGGATACCTAGAATTCTTATGCTGTAGTGGTTGGAATGCAAGTTGACATTGACACTTTGGTAAATTATTTGATAGTATCTCATAAAGCTAAAAATATTTATTTATAACCCTGCAGTTCTATTCTTAAGTATATATCTAGCATATACTTATATATTTACATCACAAAACGTGTACAAAAACATTTATAGCAACCCTATTCAAACAAACTCCTCTCCTGACACAAAACAAATGTCTTGGTCCTCAGCTTAAAAAAATGTAAGTCGTAGCAAACATTGAATAGAATGCCAATGTGCAATGAGAATGAACAAGGTATGACTAGCCAATATGGAAAACCCAAATATACTGTTTAGCGAAAGAAGCCAAACAATAGGTGCATAATGTAGTATTTGATTTATATCAAGTTCAAAACCAGAAGAATCCAATCTGTGTTTTTAGAAATTATTATAGTGGTTAAACTTAGATGGGGTTTAGAGACTAAAGGATACCATAGCAGAGATTTCTCAGATGCTAGCAATGTTCTATTTTAGAATGTGTCCAGGGTACATCTATTATTTAGTTGGTGAAATTGTGTCACACTGTTTAAGATTTATAAACTCTTCTCTGTGTGTGTGTGTGTGTGTGTGTGTGTGTGTGAGTGTGTGTATACATATATATATGTATACATATATATTTAAATAAAAGACATATATTATACTTCGATAAAAATTGTAACAAACAAGAAAAATCAAACCAAATCAAAAAAGTGATAAAGGACTTGGTGACAGATGAGAAGGTGCTAGAGGGGCGCCTGGGTGGCTCAGTGGGTTAAAGCCTCTGCCTTTGGCTCCGGTCATGATTCCAGGGTCCTGGGATCGAGCCCCGCATCAGGCTCTCTGGGGAGAGTGGGGAGATGGCTTCCCCCCCACCCGCCTGCCTCTCTGTCTACTTGTGATCTCTGTCTCTCAAATAAATAAATAAAATCTTAAAAAAAAAAAAAGAAGGTGCTAGAGAGTGAGAAGGAAGCTATGAATGACTCCCAGAATTCTCATTGGAATGGCTGGATGATTGATACTATCATTTACTGTGATAGAAAAATTAGGAATTGAAACAAATGTAAAGGAAAAGGTTTTTTTAAAATTTTGGTATATATAATCTTAAGGAGACTGTGAGACAGCTGAGGGGGGAAAAAACCAAAACCAAAACCAAAACCAAAAAAACCCAGAAGTCTGAATAGCAAGAGAAAGCCTTGTGTAAACTTAAGAAAATAGAAGAATATTAAAAAGAACATATTAAAAGTAATGGGAAGGTTGGAAAGAGTATGTGCTAGCAGAGCATATAATTTATGTGGTTTTCAAATTTTACATCTCAGATGTCAGTAAGATTCAAGTAGAGATATTTTAGACAACATAAAAGAATGTGGAAAATCAGTGTTAGGATGGCAAGTACGGTTGTCCTTTGCTTGTGTTACATTAAATAACTGGTTTTTGAGGGGTGATAATACAACACAGAAATGGTTCAGTAGGTTAAAAACATTTTTGTTTTGGGGGAGGTAATATGATTAATGAGACAGGAAAAAAGAAGACACAGAGAAAAGTGGTGAACCATGAGGAAAAATGTATAAAGATTTTAAGGGGTAAGAAATAATCATCATGGGGCACCTGGGTGGCTCAGTAGGTTAAGCCTCTGCCTTTGGCTCAGGTCATGATCTCAGGGTCCTGGGATCGAGCCCCACATTGGGCGCTCTGCTCAGCGGGGAGCCTGCTTCCCTCTGTCTCTGCTTGAGTCTCTGCCTACTTATGATCTCGGTCTGTCAAATAAATAAATAAAATCTTAAAAAAAAAATCATGATTTCATACATTGTACAGTCATTAAGTACAAAAATTGAGGGAAGACTGCAGGGATTGGTAAAGAATCAAATGTTACATTAACGTCCTTGTCTTTTAAATAAATATAATAAAACCAAAGAAAATAACAATATACTTAATAATTCAAGAATATTAATAAGCTAAGATTCAAATTAAATAATTTTAATTAACACAAGTAATAAAATATTGAATTTAAGGAAATAAGAATAGCAAGGCAATGATATGAAAAAGGAAAAAGCATTGTATTTATTAGGGAGCTCTAACATGGAACACTTAACACCTTAAATTATTAATAAAAAGACATAAGAAACAAGTTATACTGTGTCCACTAGATGGGGTATGACACAACCATTTTAAAATTGGTAATGAATGCATATGAAGAATGCTTATTGTATAATATTAGCTGAATAAATTTGTATAAATTTAGGTTAAAAATTCACATATGAAAGGAATGAAATGTGCCAAAATTCTAGTGTTAAAATTATGGATAAATGTTTTAGTCCTCTGAATTTTTATTTATTTTTCCAATATATTTTTAATGTGAAAATTTATATTACAAGTATGATTTTATATATATATATATATATATATATATATATATACCAATCTATTTTTCCCCCAAAAAATCTGTTCATAAAAAAAATGATTCTGAAACTAGACATTAGCTGAAGAAAGGTCAAAGATTGCATTAACAGCATTATCCTTGGCATATTAATTAGTATAGACTTACCTAGAACTCAAAATGTGTAATGAGTAAATACACTTGAGGTTTATTTCTTGATCAAGTATCTGCATTTGCTTGGTGAGTATGTCAACAGCCAGTTTTTCAGAGGGGCTTTACCATCTTCAGTGTATTGCTTCTAACATCTTATTGGGACTTAACCTCTACTCCAGTTACTGAGACAAGAAAAGCAGCATGGAGGAATGCTCATAAGAGGGTTTTTTTAATGGGTTAGGTCTAAAAATGATAAAATCACTTTTGTGAATATGATTTTTTTTGTATTTGTTATCTATTTTTGTGTAAAAAATCACCCCCAAACTCCATGTCCCAAATGACACAGTTCTATGGGCTGATTAAGCATGTCTTCTGTTGGTCTTATTTTGGCTTACTCAAATGGCTATTTTCAGCTGGAAGCTGGGGTGAACTAGATCAGCTGGACCTCTTGTCTCCAGATAGTCTTTTGTTCTGGTCTTCTTCAAACCATGGGCAGATCAGGGTAGTGTTTCAAAAAGTATGAAAACAGAAGTTTTAAGATCCCTAACCTTTATCTTAGAGGTCATATGACATTACTTCTGCCACATTCTAGGGTGAAAACAAGCCACAAGGCCAGCCCAAATTTAAAGAAGTCAGGAATGAACTTCATCTCTTGATCAGAAGAATAGCAAATTCACATTGCAAAAGAATAGAAATAAAGGAAGGTATGATTCAGTAGAGGCATTATTAGAACAATTAGTTATAACTTAGATATGTGGCTACAGCCATAGAGAAATAAGAATGAGAAAAGTCTTATACTGTGCCCAAGAAGAGAAGAAATTATTTATTCTAATGAGCTAGAGACAGACATTTTCTGCCATAGGAGGTAGCTTTTTTTTTTTTTTTTTTTTGCTTGTGAACTGTGTTATGACTTTGATGGAAATTGATAAATAACATTAAAGATTACCATTAAGTTCTTTTTTTTATTAACATATAATGTATTATTAGCCCCAGGGGTACAGGTCTGTGAATTGCCAGGTTTACACACTTCATAGCACTCACCATAGCACATACCCTCCCCAATGTCCATAACCCAACCACCCTCTCCCTATACCCCACCCCCGGCAAACCTCAGTTTGTTTTGTGAGATTAAGAGTCTCTTATGGTTTGTCTACCATTAAGTTCTACTATTGCATTCAAAGTGTCTTGATATAATTCTATCCAGAAGACTATACTGTATTGGCCATTTTGTTTGCCAATGCAGTTCTGAGCTTTAAGCTTCTGGTTTCCAGTTACACCTGGGATGCCATGGCAGTGGACAGAAATTCTAAAACACCAATAAGAGAGGAGGTTCCAAAAACTGACTGATAGCAATGGCATACTGTGGATGAAAAAATAGAAACCAAAGAGAGTGCAGTCAGCCCAAAGTTCACTTTGGGTGGTACTTTTAAACCTTTTCCATGCCATGCTAAGTGTTTCACAGCTTACTGTCCACACAAGAGTGTGGACTCTTGGCACATTTTTAAGGAGAAGAAAAATGAGTTACATTTCAGAAAGGTAAATATGGTTGCAATAAAGAAAATACTTTTCTTGGATAAGTGGTTGAGGTAAGGTGGCTGATTAGATTCTAGGTGATTAATGTCTGAGAACATAAAGCTAGAGAGAGGAAATAATATATGTAATATATTATTATATATAATTTTATGTGAATTATAATATATAATATAATAATTTCATATATATATGATATCTGAATTAGAGTTGACATGTCTTCATAGCTAATGGTGAGCAGGAAGGTAGAGAAATCACTTTATGCTGTTTGTGCCATTTAAAGGCAACTGGCTGCAGAGAGAGTGGGAGTGGGAAGTGTAACTCCTACCTAATTTACCAATCCTTGAGTTTTGTTAGAACTATATATTCCTACAGAAGGCCCATTGTCTCCTAAAATATCTGTCTAAGTGGGGCAGCTATTCTAATTCATCCGCCCATGGGCTGCCTTTTTTAAGTTTCAATATCTAGAGAGAGTAACCTTTTTTTTTTTTTTTTTTTTCCTGTGCACAAAAAGTGCTGCTTAGGCTGCAAGCCTTCTTTGGTAGAGAAGTTGAGAATAATATCTAGGTTTGTGACTTGAGTCACTGGATCAAGTTTTAGAGCTTTACTTCTTAAAATGTGGTCCTCAGGATGAAAGCATCAGCATTGCTAGGGAGATTATTAGAAATGTGGAATATTCATTCTGATTATTTAATCAGAAAACACATTTAATAAGATCACCAGGGCATTCCAACATGAGTTTGCGAAGAACTGCTTCTGAGTAAAGACATTGAATAGATACTTCAGACTGGTTTTTAGGACGTTTTCTCCATGTGCCTAGCCAGAAAGTTCTTTGGTCATAAGTAAAGCAATGGATCACTTCATACAATAACTTCTTGTGCATCTGAGAAACAGGACTCAGGAAAGTAAGCACATCTCCAAAACTGTGAATCAGGTAAGGTAAGAGGAGAAAGCAGAAGATCAGAAGATGATGGGGAGAAGATATTTTTAAATTTGCGTTTTTCTATTTTTATGGTAGCATAACTCAGTGAGGAGGAGAGAAAATGCAAGACACGTAAAAAGTTGTGTTAGTTTCCGAGGGATACTGTAACAAAGCACCAAGAACCGGGTGGCTTAAAACAACAGAAATTTATTCTCTCACATTTCTGGAAGCTAGAAGTCCAAAATCAAAGTGTTGGCAGGGCTGTGCTTTCTCTAACACCTCTGAGGACAGTATTTCCTTGACTTTTCTAGCTTCTGATGATTACCAGCAATCCTTAACACACCTTGGCTCATATATGCATCACTCTGGTCACATGGCTGTCTTCTCTCTTTGTGTCTTCGCATTGTCTTTCCACTGTGTGTCTGTCTTTGTATCCTGCATTTACCCTTTTAATAAAGACAGCAGTCACGTAGAATTAGGGCCTACCCTAAGGACCTCTTCTGAACTATTACATTAACCATAGCCCTATTTCTAAATAAGGTCCTAATGGTTTCTTTGTGAAGGACACAATTTAACCCATAACAGATGGCAGAAATAATTACCACGTGTTATAGTGGCATATGACCAGAGAGTTTCCATAATCAATTTTATAGTAAGTTTCTGTAACTGAAAAAGAAATATAAATATGTTAATTATTTTACAGTTTTTTACTAAGTTCTAGAATCCAGCTTGTGCTTTCCATATACAGTACAATCTCAACCTGTAAGTGAAATTTTATCAGCTATCCATTGCCTATATTTAGATTTTATAAGATTCACTGCTGTAAAATAAGATTAACATATCTGAGTTTTTCCGAATATGCTTTAAGTTTTTCACTTAAAGATCAAATCTGATGAATAACCAACACTTCCCGCTGGGTTTAGTAACAAAAGAGCCATTGTGACCTTACCAAGGAACTCCCATGGAATGGGGAGGGCAGATGGAAATGTAGGGTACTGAGGAAGTGGTTGGAGGTGAGGTCACAGACACAGATGATGTTGATGACTTTTTCTCAGTAGTTCACAGCTAAGGGGAAGAAGTAGAAGGAGCAGTGGTTAAGGAGGGTTCCCAGAAAGATTAGGAATAGCAGTTCTGTGTAGTTAGGAGAGATTTGCAGATATTTAAATGCTGAGGGATGGATTCAGTATAAAAGGAGAAGATAAAGGTACTGGGGCAATTGTGACTCTCGGGGGTGTGGGGTTAATAAGATGGGATGAGGGGGCACCTGGGTGGCTCAGTGGGTTAAGGCCTCTGCCTTCAACTCAGGTCATGATCCCAGGGACCTGGGATCAAGCCCCGCATCGGGCTCTCTGCTCCATGGAAAGCCTGCTTCCTCCTCTCTCTCAGCCTGCCTCTCTGCTTACTTGTGATCTCTTTCTGTCAAATAAATAAATAAAATCTTAAAAAAAAATGGGATGAGGTCAAGATTACCATTGGAGGATAAAAGAAATATCTTCAAATATAATTAGAGGAAATTTGGAAAACAGTGGAAGCTTATCAGAGGTATTTGAAGATTTGGCAACTGAACCAGTAAAATTTCAGTCTCATAATTAGGGCTTCTCTGTGAAATACTGGACAAAGTTAAGATATTATATATTTAAGAGGGAAAAAGAAAAGTGGTGACAATTTGAAACAAGTTTTGGGAAAGCCAAGGAGTAATATGCCAATGTATTAAAAAAAGTAAAAAGTCCAGGCAACATGGATGTTGCCCAGATGATGCAGATGATTTGGGGTTTATAGTGGTACCAAAATTTCAGGATGTGTGCTTTTTCTTTAGCATTATCATAAGAGCAGTAATAGCTCTGGCATGGCAGATAATCAGGATCTTCTGGGTTTGAAGTTTTCCAAGGCAGATATGATGAGTGATAAGGAATTTTGGAATATTCCAAGATAATTATTGATAACATAATCTATGGAATCCAGAGTTGATAGGTATAAAAGAGAAAATAGGGTGAGGGTATGATTTGGCAGCACTTCCAGTTTTTCTTTTCTTTTTTTTTTTTTTTCAGTACTTACAATCTTGAGGAACAGGTACATATAATATAGGCTTTTATTTTGTTTTGTTTTGTGAGTTATAATTGACTTATAACATGATGTTAGGTTTAAATATACAATATAATGATTCAATTTATTTGATCACCAAAACAGGTCTAGTTAACATCTGTCACCATACATAGCTACACATTTTCTTTTTGGTATGAGAACTTTTAAGATCCATTCTCTTAGTAGCTTCAAATATGTAATATGGTATTATTAACTACAGCCACAATATTATACATTACACTTCCATGACTTATTTAGTTTGTAACTAGAAATTTGAATCTTTTGAATTTCTTCATCCATTTTACCCATTTATGTGGGTGTTTAAATGATAGTATTAGAAATCATAAGTAAGTGTTGTTTGAATACATTTTCCGGATTATTTTTGTTAGTATTTTTCTATTGAATTATAATTAATATATAGTGCAATACTCTACATTAGTCAGTGTACACCATGATAAATAGTTATCATCTATGACCAAACTTTGTTATTACAGTATTATTGACTATATTTCCTATGTTTTACTTTTGAACTTTGTGACTTACTTATTTTATATCGGGAAGTCTATAGCTTTTAATCCACTTTATCAATTTTACCCATTCACCCTACCCACCTCCCCTTCCTTAATCACCGGTATTTTCTCTGTATTTAAGAGCTGGCGTTTTTTATTTTGCTTGTCTCTTTGTTTTGTTTTTTAGATATCACATAAAAGTGAAATCATATAGTATTTGTCTTTCTCTGTCTGGCTTATTTCCTTTAGTATTATACCCCCCCTAGATTATATATAGTATATATACCTATATATAATCTATGTATCTTTCTGTATATATGACAATATTCTATTGTATTATATGGAATAGATGGAATGGTTGGAATCTGTGGATGAAAAGGGTGAAAAACAATATTTTACTATTGTGTGTGTGTATATATATATATATATAATACATATTATACATAGTATATTTGTATTATATATATTTAGTGTTTGTATTATACATATATTAGTATATATATAATAAATGGAATATTACTTTATATAGTATTTTCATTATCCGTTCATTTATGGATGGACACTTGGATTGGTTCCATATCTTACCTTTTGTAAATAATACTGCACTGAGCATGGGGTACATACATTTTTTCAAATTAGTGTTTTAATTAATTTAGACAAATAGTAGTAGAATTACTGGATCATATGGTATTTCTATTTTTAATTTTCTGAGGAACTACCATACTGTTTTTTACAGTGCTGCATTGGTTACATTCCTGCCCAGGGAATGAAGATTCCTTTTTCCCTATATCCTTGCCAACACTTACTATTTCTTGTCTTGCTAATTCTAGCCATTCTAATGGGTATAAGGTGATATCTCATTGCTGCTTTGATTCACATTTCCCTGATGTTTAGTAATGTTGAGCATCTTTTCATTTTTCTGTTGGTCATCTGCATGTCTTCTTTGGAAAAAACCAATTTTCTGATTAGATTGTTCTTTTGGTGTTGAATTGTATAAGTTCTTTATGTATTTTGGATATTAACCACTTAATGGATTTTTCATTTGCAAATATCTTCTCCTTTTTAGTAGGTCACCTTTTGTTTTGTTGATGGTTCCATTCGTTGTGAAAGACCTTTTTATTTTGAGATAGTCCCAATCATTTATTTTTGCTTTTGTTTCCCTTGCCTGAGGAGACCTATCTAGAAAAATGCTGCTTTGGCCAGTGCCAAAGAAATTACTATATATGTTTTCTTCTAGGTATTTTATGATTTCAGGTCTCATGTTTAGGTCTTCAATCCATTTTGAGTTTATTTTTGTGTATGGTGTAATAAAGTGGTCCAGTTTCATTCTTTTGCATGTTGTTGTGCAGTTCCAGCCCCATTTGTTAAGGAAACAGTATTTCCCCCATTGTATATTCTTTCCTGCTTTGTCAAAGATTAGTCGACCTTATAAGTGGGGCTTTATGTCTGAGCTTTTTTTCAATATGGTAGTAATTTAAAATAATATAAAGGTAGAAAAATATGAAAGCTCTTAAGAGAGGGTCAATTAAACCAGAAAGTCAAATAAGGTTAAGACTACCAAGATGATAAATTTTATGATCTGGGCACCAATAAACATGCTTTGAAAGTAGAGGAGAGTAAAAATGTTGAGTTCGTATGGATTTAGACTCTGAGTTTGTAGGCCCTCACCAGTTGTTTATTTATGTGGTTCATGACCTATGTCTTCCAAGTCTCTGCCCAAGTTTTGATCTATGACTGAGGTTTTTCTTACCCATCTGGTGTAAAGGAGTAAACTTCTGCTTTCCAGATTTCTTTATTATACTTACTATGCTTTTTTTCTTAGTACAACTTAGTACAACTCAGTTACCTATTTATTTCTTTATGTATCTCTACTTACTATAATATAAAATTTTTGCATACTAAGATACTTTCTCTGCTTTCCACCATGGTATCCAATATTACTCTTTTACCCCTTGGTGAAAAATAAGCATTCAATAAATGTTTGTTTGGCTGGCACATACCTCTCTTAAATATGTAGTTTACAACATAATAGCCAAATTATTCTCATTTAATATGGCACCAGATAAACTATTTTTTTTAATCCATTCTGAGCACAAAAAAGAGAAATATTTGCAATTGGTCTAAAGACATGAAAAAAAAGAACTTCTTTCAAAATCTAGAAATTTAATTAAGTTGTATTGAAAAGTACAGCCTGCATGTATGAGATCTGTCCTTTTCCACTGGCAGTGTATGACATAAAAAGAGAGGCAGTGACAAAATAGCCAATGAGAATGGTATTGCTTTGAAAGGGAACCAGTCTTAGCAATCAGAAAAATATACCTTCTTTAGGAAAAATGGCTGGATCTACAAACATATTATCAGAACAAAGAGAAGTCAAATAATAAACAGTATTTAGAAAGGTTTTGCTAACTCTTTGGAAAAGAAAAAAAAATGCCAAGAAGAAAATGGAAACTAAAACCAAATATTTTTTCATACATTAAAAAAAAATGAATAGCATAATTGTAGCTGAGAAACAATTCAATGATGTTTAAGTGCATGAAGTCAGAAAAGAGGATGAAAGGGGAAGATGTGGTACCTAGGTGGCTCAGTCAGTTAAGTGTCTGCCTTCAGCTCAGGTCATGATCCCAGCGTCCTTGAATTGAGCCCCACATTGGGCTCCTTACTTAATGGGGAGCCTATTTCCTCCTTTTCTTCTCCCCCTGGCTTGTGCTCTCTCTCACTCACTCACTCACTCTCTCTGTCTCTCCAGTAAATAAATGAAATATTTAAAAAAAATACTTCGGGAGATACTAAAATCAGAGGTAGGAGACCACAGAAAAATGTTTAAGAAATTAAATCATCACAGAATTAGGCAAATTGTAAATAATGCAAGAGAAGAATGTTTTAAGTATCATACAAATATTAATTAAGAAGCTTATTGGAACCATCTGAGAACAGAAAAGTTAACAGAGAAGAGAACCTGGGCTCCAGTTATTGGATGAATTCCAGGTGCCCCAAGCAACATCTGTAGATTTGGGAGTAACTAGGCCTCATGAACATTGAAAAGTAAACTGACAACCCAGTAAATAACTCACACTAAGGAGAAACTGCTGGGATTATTGTCCTAATTAAACAGGATGGATACAACAGCAGCAAACAAAATTCATATAAAAGTGGTGATAGGAAACAGAGCCAGGAGATACAAGGGATTAGGAAACCACATTTCTGATCACTTCACAAAAAGAACAGAAGAGGGTTTCTAGAGAAGTGAAAGAGTTCAGGAAGACAAATCTAACCTAGCAAAAAAACAATAAAAAGTGATTATGATCACAAATTTCATTCAGACATACTTGAAGAAAAAGAGAGAGTAAGAAGCACAATAACAATCTTACAGATAATGAAGAGGTACCAAAAAGCCTGGTCGCAGAGTAGATTAAAATTATATTCAAACAAGTTGCATCACCACTTCCTCATATCAGGGAGATCATATGATAGTTGTCTTTCTCCGCTTGACCTATTTCGCTAAGCATGATACGCTCTAGTTCCATCCACGTTGTCGCAGATGGGACTGGGAGGGAGACAAACCATAAGTGACTCTTAATCTCACAAAACAAACTTAGGGTTGCTGGGGGGATGGGGGTTGGGAGAAGGGGGGTGGGGTTATGGACAGACATTGGGGAGGGTATGTGCTTTGGAGAGTGCTGTGAAGTGTGTAAACCTGGAGATTCACAGACCTGTACCCCTGGGGATAAAAATATATTATATGTTTATAAAAAATAAAAACTTAAAAAAATTATATTCGAACAAAAGTAAAATAGGAAGTACAAAAACACAACAAAATTGGAAACATAAAATCAGAAAATAGAAAACTCAATAAATATTTTGAAAAAATAAAAAATCAGGAGAGAAAAGATGAGAAAAAAAGGATTTTAAGTAAAAAATGACTAGAAAGACTATAAAGTGGGAAGGGAAAATTTTAAGATGAGAAAATTAAAAAGATTTGAAAGTACTATAAAAAATGTGACAGAGGTTAGGTAAGGAAGATCCAGTACTTGTATACTAAGAGTCCTGAATGAGAAAATAACAGATAGCTCAAAGACTAAAAACTGTATTTTCAGGACAAATTCTTAATTTTTTAAAAAAGAATTCGATAACAATATTTGAAAATTTGTGTTGAAAGAGCATCCTACATACTGGGAGGGTCAAATTGGATCAAATGAAACCGAGATTTATTCTAGTAAAAATGCTACAAATTTTTATTTTTTTTAATGAGCAAGTGGACAACAAAGGCCAAGTCATTCATAAGGAAAACAACAGTCGATTATCATCAGTCTTTTTGACAATGCTTTATTTAGGAGTTAGTTGAATAGCATATTTAAAAATGCAAGGAAAGAAAAGTGAGCTAACAATTTTATGTCCAGTTTTTAATAAAAAAATGTTCAGTCTCATTCAGAGTAATAAAAATATAAATCAAAATCAAAATATAAATCAAAACCATGCTAAACTATTACATTTCACATATTATATTTTCAAAGTCCCAAAAGTTTGGCAACTGTGTGTGTGTGTGTGTGTGTGCATGCATATGCACATGTCTGGGATAGTGTGAGATTACAGGAATTCTCATAAATTTCTGGAAAAGTATAAATTAGTATCATTCCATATGGAAGAATATTTGGCAAGATCTATCTATAAAATGAGTGCTAAAGCCCTTTAACGCAGTGATTTCTCTTTATGCAGATATACTTCAAAGTAGACAATAGCATACATAAAAGCTATCCAGTATAACAAATTTTTAGTAGCAAAATACTGGAAATCAAATTTATCTTTTATAAAATGGATAAATTTTGATGTATTTGTATGCAATTTAAAAGTCATTGGTAAAGCTGTTGCTGTTATGAAAGGTTACTTCTGGAACCCATTCCCAGTGTCTGTGTTGGGGGATTACCTGTACCACCAAACAATGCCCTAATAATTCTCTGGACACCAAGTGAATGTCCTACAATTCAACTCAATTCTGACATTATTTACTGGGAGATACCCTTAGGTCCCATAGGTTAAGGACTCAGTCGTACATGACTACCCCCTCTCCAGCTTGAGAGGCTCTAATGTCACAAGGCCAGTTGACTATAAAGCAAAGGCGATAGTCAAGCTTCAGCTCTTCCTCTTCCCTGGAGATGAGGGATGGGACTGAAAATTCCACTTCTATTCATGGCTAGTTTCCCTGGCAACAAGCCCTATCCTTAGTTGCTATCTGAAAGTTACCTCATTCATATAACTTACGTGTGGTGGAAAGGGGCTTGTTGATAACATGATATACACTTTACTTTATGGCTCTGAAGTATTTTCAGAAATTGAGGGCAAGAGACCAAATATTAGGACAAAGATGCTCCCATTGCTTATATCACTCGGGAAGTTCCAAGGGTTTTGGGAACTCTGAGTCAGGAACTATGGACAAAGACTAAATATATATTTCTTACAAATCATAATAACACAACAGTATAATAAAAAATAATGCGTAACAGTTTACATAGTATTTTGTCATTTATGAAAAAAAGATGAAAAGAACTGGATGTGTATACACAGGTGTTTTTTTTCTTGTATATGCAACAAATATGCCTGAAGATATTTAAAAATTGATAAGTTTTTGTCTGTGTAACTGTATTAAAGGACCAGAAATTAGAGTGTAAAGAAGAATTTCACTATATACTATATTAGTCTGACTGGACTACCCCAGAATAAAATACCACAGACTGGGTGGCTTAAAAAACAGAGATTTATTTTCTCACAGTTCTGGAGGCTGACATCCAAGTAAGATGCCAACAGGGTTGGGTTCTGTTGAGACTTGTCTCCAGGCTGCAGATGGCTCCCTTTTCACTGTCCTTGGGTGGCCTATCCGTGTGTGTGTGTGTGTGTGTGTGTGTGTATCTATGTGCGTATGTGTGTGCGGTAGAGAGTAAGAATGAGAGAGATTTGGTATCTTCTTCTTACAAGGACATTAGTCCTATTGGATTAGGGCTTCACCATATGACCTCATTTATCTCAAATACCTCCTTAAAAGCCATATCTCTAAATACAATCAGTGAAATAATAGAGATTAAAAATGCTGAAGAAAATTGTTAGTTATAAAGTAGAGAAAAAGAGACTCAAAATAAGAGAACTGTAGTTCCTGAAAAATACATACAAATCTATAAGAAAGTAATGAACACTTCAGTCAGGTAACTAAAAATTAGCCAAAAGTAGTATGAATCATTGATGGGGAAAGTGTAATGCATGGAGTTGCTCTCGTCCTATACTGCTGGGGTTACATTTGTATAGACCTAAAGCCTATCTATAAAGACATTTGACAATTTATTCTTGAATCTTAATATAGTCATAAATTTCACATTTTCAGGATTTCGGTCCAGAAGAAATAATGTACAGTATGGGAAAAAACATTATAAATCATGGCATTATAAGCAGTGATGCATATATATGCATAAACATTAATAGCTACATTTATATATGTGTATATACATATATAATATAAAACAATGGTGTAATTTATAATAGTAGGGCTTGGAAATGAGGTAAATATTAATAGAATAACTTATAATACACATGTATTTATAGTGTATATGCATTCATTAATATTAATAATGGAAATTTTAACTATATGTTATTTTATAAAATGTGCATTTTACAGAATTATATCTATTACCTTCACTGAAGTGTGTCTATTTACATAACTAGAGAATTGCCTCCATTCTGCTTAAGTTAACTACTCTGATGGATCTGTTTTGAATTTACCATCATCTGAAATTTATCAACTTTGGAAATCTCTTTAAAAAAATTTACTCTTTCTCACTTATTCCAACAATTGAGTCATAATATCTTATATTGTTATTTCATCCATTCCCCTTATTTCTTAAATCTTAAATTTCCAAATTTAAGATAAAATTTCCTGTGTCACTGCCCTTTAATTGTTAGATGATAGAATCCCACTCTTTTAAAATCAAAATATTTTCTATTTTCAGACCCTAAAATAGTTTCTCCCTCTCTCTGTCTGTTTCTGTCTCTACACACATGAATAATCTGAAGTATATACATACATATATATGGCAATATATTTATGAATTAGTAAATAAATCATTGTCAAAATTTCCTTTTATTGAAGAAAACTTGAGCCCTCATTTTATGGAAACAAAACTAAGATTAATTAACTTGCTTAACAGAACACGCTCATGAGTAAAATAGAGTAAAAGTTAGCATGAACCTAAAGATTAGGCTCTTTCAAAGATATATTCTCTATGCCTCCATTACTTATGCATTATCAACTGCCACCCAGTGCAGTTGTTAATATGGAGAAAAGTAAAGATATGATGTTATCATGGAAATGCACTGGAAGAGCATCTAACCTACAGTGTCACAGGGAAAAGAACGCTATTTCAGAAATGATGATGCCTGAGATAAGTTTTGAAGGATGACTAGAAGTCAGCCAAATATAGATGCTTTCAAATGCTTTCCAGGAAGATGAAGAAAGTCACAGAAGTAAGAGAAAACATGACCTTTGCGGACCAGACATGCTGGAGTAGCCCATGTTTAGGGTTTCTGTATGGGAATAGTCAGAGGCAAGTTTAGAAAATTGGACCAGTAACTTAATCATGAAGACTCATAAATGATACTCTAAGAATTGTTCATTTCATCCTCAAGATCAGTCATCCGCAAGACCTCTTAACATTCTTGGTGCAAGCAATGGTTGTAGTGAAAGAGAAAGATTAATCTAAACATTGTCTGCTGCAATTTCTTCAAGTCCAGAATATCCCAACCAAGACCTCAAAAGGAGTTTCCATCTTCTCCTGCCCTGAGCTCCTGAGAGGTAGGGAAGGGAGTAGGAAAGGTTGCTGAAGGAGGACTAGATCAGACAAGGTGGATATGTGCCTTTGTGTTGATTAATGACACTGTTTTAATCAGATGCCACTGCAGGAGTAACATGAGTGAGCACTCTAAACCTCTTACCTTCTGTCTGGTGATATAAAATTTGGATCTATTTATTCAGTGCTGGGCTAACAGTCTGCAAGGATTTATGCAGAGCCTTTATTACTACGAGGATTGTCGTCTTTCCTGAAATATCTCTGTGAAGCTTAATACTCAAACTACCTAAATATAAGGACTACTTAAAGAATAGTTACTTCTGTTTTGGCTGACCTGCTGCATTACATGGTTTTGATCTAAAAGAAGTGGCAGTCATAACACTCTAAATATCTATTTAATGCCAATTTTTTGCAATGCAACAATAAAGCTTGAGTCAAAATCTGAAATTTCAATTGAATTGTTAGTATATCTAAGTCAAAGTAAATAAAAATTGTGAATGAGCTTCTGACTCATCGTGAAAACTCTGTATTTCTTTAGGAAATAAAAGCCTGACAGGAAAAATCGGTTTCACAATAGACACTGTGTCATTTCAAATCTATTCTCAGTGTCATCTGTCACCACTTTATCCATTATTTTCACTCTAGATTATATTTTCTCATTGAAGATCTGAGTGTAGGAATTCTCTTAAAGGGGTCACATGAAGGTTAACTAAATCTTCAGTGATAGAAACTCTATAAAGGAATTTGTTCTCACAAATTGTCAATTGGTGATTTTTAACTGGCACTAATTTGACAGGCTGAAAATTAAAAGAAAATGTGAGAGGATTAAAACTTTTAACTACAAATATAATTTTGAATAGTGACTTGCTACAAATAAAAGATTACTCTTTAGTTTCAAATACTAAGAGGGGGAAAATAAAATATTTTGCTATTTACATATTTATAACAATAATAACTTATATGTAATATAGATATTATTATATTATATTTAAGTAAATATAATATTTCATATTATATATTAATAATATATATTCTATTATATATTAATTATATATTAATAATAATATATTATATTTAAGTAAAAATATTTTTCAGAAAAGAATTTATTTTCAGCATATATTGTGAATAATTGAAGCCTTTGGACTTCAATAACTTGAATAAGAAGGAGTCCTCTGAGGAGGCATTAATTTTATCCAGTTGAAAAACTTGATTTACTAAACTTGATGTCATTTTGCCCTTTTTTTATTGGTAATCAATCACATATGTAATCATTTACATTTAAGAATCAAACAGAATGTCTACTGTTTAGAATCTGCTCCTTGGAGTAGAATTCTTAGGATGTTACTGAGGACTCTTCAGGACTTGCTCCCATTTTACCCACTGATCCACTGTGTTACTTTCTACTCTCATTCTATAGTTTACTTTTTTTTTTCCTTTAGCATTTATCATGTTTTTTTTTTAAATATGCATTTTGCTCTATCTTGTTCATTGTCTCACCTAAGAGTATATGTTCTGTGCAAGCAGATTTCTGTCATTTCTTCGAACCTGAGAACCTAAAAAAATATTTGGAACATAATGGGTATTTAATACATATTTACTGAATCAATATGTACTGTCATTTACCTTTTGTTGGAAGAAACTGTGATCCAGAGGAATTGTCCAAGGTTAAACAGTCTGTGGACGTTTAAGAAACAACCATGTTTTCTAATACCTAGAACAGTACATTTTCTATATTGTAAATTCTTCCATATGTAATCCTTGGACAGTACATATATACATGCACACACATATGCACATATACAATATATATTATACACATGAAAAAATTTTGAACAAAAATTTCTCTCCTGAATTTACTGCAAGTATTTTTCAAAAAATATTTTCTAATGGCACCACAAAGAGTAATAAAATGGATTTGATATAACAAAAATAAAATTCATTTGTTTAAAAAACTTACGATGAATCCAAGTTACTACCATATATTATGGATATGTTAGAAGTTTAGGAGATTATTGGATCAAAATAGCTATAATAATCAGTGACTTTTGTATCTACATTTAGATGTATTATACATATGCACTATATATTTATATATATGCCTACACACTACACATACAATATGTATACATATATATACTATTTATACATATATAGAACCACACATAATATGTAGGCATACACTATACTTATACACAAAGTTACTTTGTTAATTTGCGTAGTGAATAAGTTTTTTAAATATAAAAGAATTTATTTTTAAGTAACTTTTTGGTATATATTTTTCATTTCTGATTAGCATTTGTTGTCACTGAGAAAAAGTAAAACTGCTATACAGATAAAAACCCTCAATATCTAAGTGGAATGTCCATTAAATTTCTGGTTTTTGCCATGAATGTGCTTTTTTGTGTGTGCTTTTCCTTATTTCAAACTTAATCAAGATGAGAGGAAAAAACAATTCTCTTTGGAGGTAAACTGCGTAGCAAGTCGCTGTCCTTTGCCTGTGTAGTCCAGGCCACAAAGTACCCATTTACTGCTTAACATTGTTCTTCTTGCCTCCAGCAGAAGATTGGAGATTCTCACATAGTCTCAGCTTAAGTTGTGCTATTGAATTTCCATCCCCATGACCACAAGGGTTGCATCACATCTTCCAGGTCATTGTTTTCTTTACAATTGGCAACTCATCTAGGTTTCTCACCAGAAAATATATTGGACCATTGAAGTGTCTGGAAAAGAAGTTTCTTTTATGTTTGCTGGAAATGTGGAAAGAAAAATCTCTAGGATCATCTGGCAGCCATCATTCAACCATGAGGATAGAAGACCATCAGGAGAAATGAGCTAAGTGGAACAAGGGGATGCAACACATCTGGATCCTGCTAATATCTTTTGTATCCCTGTATTTACACTCCAGATCTATTCTTGAATCTGTCAATAAACTGAATAATTCCATTTTGTTAACCTTAACTTTGATGGGATTTTCTGTCACATACAATTAAAAATATATTTAGAATCCATTATTATTATTTTTTTAAAGATTTTATTTATTTGAGAGAGATAGAGTGAGAGAGCACAAACAGGAGGAGAAACAAAAGGAAAGGGAGAAAAGGACTCCCTGCTGAGCAAGGAACCCAATGGGGGACTCAACCCAGGACTGTGGGATCATGACTTGAGCTGAAGGCAGATGCCTAATTAACTGAATAAGCCACCCAGGCACCCTAGAATTTAGTATTCTTGATATTAAGTTATATTCACAGAGTTACAGAACAAGTACTACATGTACTTTTAGAATAACAATAATGGAGTACATTTTTTCAGATAATGTGCTCTTGCTCTAACTTAGGGTGGCTATTATTTTCAAACTAGTGTTCTTTATGAGTAGATTTGTAAATTCTCCTTTGTAACACTAAACTTGTGTCTAAGAAGTTGGTGAATGTGGTGGTAGCATTGTTATCTACCTGTGCCACTTGGTACTTAAACCATTATTTCTTATTGACATATAATGTATTATTTGACCCAGGGGTACAGGTCTGTGAGTCATCAGGCTTACACATTTCACAGCGCTCACGATAGCACATACCCTCCCCAATGTCCATAACCCAGCCACCCTATCCCTACCTCCCCACCCCCCAGAAACCGTCAGTTTGTTTCATGAGATGAAGAGTCTCTTATGGTTTATCTTCCTCCAGATCCCATCTTGTTTCATTTTTTCCTTCCCTATCCCCCACAATCCACCTGCCCTGCCTCTCATATTTCTCATATCAGAAAGATCATATGATAATTGTCTTTCTCTGACTAATTTTGCTCAACATAATACCCTCTAGTTCCATCCACATGGTTGCAAATGGCAAGATTTTATTTCTTTTGACAGCTGCATAGTATTCCATTGTGTATGTACATACACAATACAATATATATATATATATATGTATATATATATATATATATATTCCAGTGTGTGTGGGTGAGTGTGTGTGTGTGTGTGTGTGTATATATATATATATATATATGTGTGTGTATATATATATATGTATACCATATAAATATATATACTACTTCTTTATCCATTAATCTGTTGTTGGACATCTATGTTCTTTCCATAGTTTGGCTATTGTGGACATTGCTGCTATAAACATTAGGGTGCACATGCCCCTTCGGATCACTACGTTTGTATGTTAGGGTAAATAACCAGGAGTGCAATGGCTAGGTTGTAGGGTAGCTCTATTTCCAAATTTTTGAGGAAGCTCCATACTGTTTTCCAGAGTGCCAGCACCGGTTTGCATTCCCATCAACAGTGTAGGAGGGTTCCCCTTTCTCTGCATCCTCGCCAGCATCTGTCATTCCCTGACTTGTTAATTTTAGCCATTCTGACTGGTGTGAGGTATCTCATTGTGGTTTTGATTTGTATTTCCCTGATGCTGAGTGGAGCACTTTTTCATGTGTCTGTTGGCCATCTGGATGTCTTCTTTGCAGAAATGTCTGTTCATGTCTTCTGCCCATTTCTTGATTGGATTATTTGTTCTTTGGCTGGTGAGTTTGGTAAGTTCTTTATAGATTTTAGATACTAGCCCTTTATCTGATATGTCGTTTGCAAATATCTTCTCCCATTCTGTCAGTTGTCTTTTGGTTTTGTTGACTGTTTCCTTTGGTGTGCAAAAGCTTTTGATCTTGATGAAGACCCAATAGTTCATTTTTGCTCTTGCTTCC
This sequence comes from Mustela erminea, assembly GCF_009829155.1. NCBI lineage: Eukaryota > Metazoa > Chordata > Mammalia > Carnivora > Mustelidae > Mustela > Mustela erminea. The sequence continues at coordinate 129,404,759 of NC_045614.1, forward strand.
CTTGCCTTTGGCGATGTTCCTAGGAAGAAATTGCTGCAGCGGAGGTTGAAGAGGTTGCTGTCTGTGTTCTCCTCAAGGATTTTGATGGATTCCTGTATCACATTGAGGTTGTTCATCCATTCTGAGTCTATTGTTGTGTGTGGTGTAAGGAAATGGTCCAGTTTTGTTCTTCTGGATGTGGCTGTCCAATTTTCCCAACACCATTTGTTGAAGAGACTGCTTTTTTCCACTGGATATTCTTTCCTGCTTTGTCAAACATTAGTTGACCATAGAGTTGAGGGTCCATTTCTGGGTTTTCTGTTCTGTTTCATTGATCTAGGTGTCTGTTTTTGTGCCAGTACCATACTGTCTTGAGGATTATAGCTTTGTAATAGAGCTTGAAGTCTGGAATTGTGATGCTGCCACCAACTTTGGCTTTCTTTTTCAACATTCTTCTGGGTATTCTGGGTCTTTTCTGGTTCCATATAAATTTTAGGATTATTTGTTCCATTTCTTTGAAAAAATTGATGATATTTTGATAAGGATTGCCTTAAATGTGTAGATTGCTTTAGGTATCATAAACATTTTCATAATATTTGTTCTTCCAATCCATGAGCATGGAACGCTTCCATTTCTTTGTGCCTTCCTCAATTTCTTTCATTTTTATAGTTTTCTGAGTACAGATCATAGTTTTCTGAGTACAAATTCTTTGCCTCTTTGGTTAGGTTTATTCCTAGATATCTTATGGTTTGGCGTCCAATGATAAATGAGATCAACTCCTTAATTTCTCTTTCTTCTGTCTTGCTGTTGGTATATAGAAATGCAGATAATTTCTTTGCACTGATTTTATATCCTGACACTTTACTGAATTCCTTTATGAGTACTAGCAGTTTTGGAGTGGAGCTTTCTGGGTTTTCTACATAAAGTATCCTATCATCTGCAAATAGTGAGAGTTTGACGTCTTTACCTATTCAGATTTGACCACACTTTCTTAGAGTATACTAACAAAACACTGAATTTGTACCTTCTTTATTCTAAGAAATGATACTGAGAAAAAACTGAGAGGAATTATCCAATATTAGTAAATTGTTATAGTCATATAATTAAAGAAATTTGAGCTTTGAAACATACAGTTTTGAAAAAAAAAGTGACAACTAAAAAATTCTTTTAAATTTTGTGAACAGAGAGAAAATAAATAGGAAAATTAGCAAATGCTCTCCATAATTAAGACTAAATATCTCTTAGGTGGCTAAATATTGATGGTTTAATATGATCTGAAATGTAGTGAATTTCAAAATATTCTGTGGTTAGAGAACTTCGGGTTCATTAACAAAGAAATCAAACAAAACCAAATAGAATTGAGAAGCTATACTGAAATTCCCCATTAGCATCCCTAGTCAATGTTGCCTAGATGTTTCTTGGTAGTTCTTATGGAGACTCTATTCTTATAAAACGTTAATTCATATAAGATTTGTATGTTAAAATGTCCATTTTTTGCTAGCCTTCAAGTACAGCCTTCTGGTGTGACTCTGTTACTCAAGAGCATCTCTGGAGTCTAGACTGAGGGAAGTTACCATAAAGTTCTGCAGACAATTCTATGTAATAACCACTCCCCAACCACACAGTTTTCCCTATTATTAACATCTTGCATTTGTAGGGTACATTTGTTAAAAATCATAAACCAGTATTAAATTATTATTAACTAAAGTCCATAGTTTATGTGATATTATATTACATTAGAATTCACTCTTTATGTTATACAGTTCTGTGGCCTTTGACAAATATATAATGTCACATATGTGTCAGTACAGTAACATATAGAATAGTTTTACTCCCCTAAAATGCTGTATGCTTCACCTATTCATTTCTCCCTCTGAAACTCCTTACCCCATCTCAAAGATCAGTCACTGATCTTTTTCCTGTTCCTATAGTTTTCCCTTTTCCAGAATATCATATAGTTCAAAAGATACAATTTGTAGCCTTTCCAGACTGGCTTCCTTCACTTACTAATATCGGATTGTCTTGATAGCTTATATCTTTTTCTTGTGAAATACTAATTTATTGTATGACTATACCATAGTTTGCCTATTTACCTATTGAAGGTGATCTTGGTTTCTTCCATGTTTTGGGGATTATGAATAAAGTCGTTATAAACATGCAAAGGACAGTTTTTGTGTCAATTTTCACTTCATTTTGGTAAATATTTAAGACCATAATTACTGGATCATATGGTAAGCTTTATAAGAAACTGTCAAAAGAAAACAAACAAACAAACAAAAAGGAATAATATGATAGTCCTCAAAGATGAGAAAGGTATAATTATAGTTTTTTTGTGTGTGTGTGTCTGGCTCTATCGTTATGTCTAATACCATCCAAATCTATCTCTCTTTTCTGGAAGGCAGCTTACTGAAGATAATCAATTTAAAAATCAATACCTATAATTTGTTTTGATTCAAGGGGCATTATTTCCCATGTCTGAAAGATTTTCTCTTTGCTTACTAGAAAGCCAGGGCTCATCTATCAGTGATGTAAATCACTGTTTTCTTTCTGCTTTGTCAAAATTTGCAATTCCTCACACTTGGCTAAATATGCCTATTTCCATTATCATATCTGTGATGATCACTAAGGTGCTTAAGATTTCCTGGTCCCAACATTAACATTAAGAAAATTCACAGTGAAAAAAAAGAAAAGAAGAAAAAGAAAATTCTCAGTGAGAGGTGCCTGGATGGCTCAGTAAAGTGTCTGCCTTTGGCTCAGGCCATGACCTCCAGCATCTGCATTCTTTGCTCAGCAGGGTTTCTGCTTCTCCTTCCCCCTGCCCTCCCTCACCTGCTCATGCTTGCTCTCTCTGTCTCTGTCTGTATCTCTCTATCTCTGTCTGTATCTCTCTCTTTCTCAAATAAATAAATAAAATCTTAAAAAAAATTCATTGTGAACTGGCAAAGCTAGTTTTATATTGGTAGTTTCTGCCTCCTCAGACTTAATCAAATTCCTTGAATTTCTTTAAAAAAGTTAAATAGATAATGGAAGTATAGATGGGCTATTTTTTTTTCTCATAAATTTATCAGAATCTATCTAGGTTTTGAATAACAAATTTATTCATAGAAAATTAATAATCAGTGAAACACAAAAATACCAACTGTGACGTATAGTTGTTAGCTACACCTTGACCTACGAACATGTTCTGTTTAATATTTCGTAGAATTTTATTTCAATCTTAATTGACTATGGTTTGAACTTTTTGATATGGATATTTTCAAAGTTTTACATCCATAAAGCAAATTTCCCCTAGAATAAATATTGTACTCTGATGTACACCTAAGAAACCCAATTTGAGAAACTTCATTGGCTGTCATATTAATGCAGATGTTCTTTGAGGATTTTAACAGGATTTTAACTCAAAGAGGGGAAAAACAAAGTGTAGGTATGAACATGTTGTACTTGAAAAGTATTAAAAGGTCTAGCTTCCTTAGAATGGAAGGGAGTTCTATTTTTAACTTCAGTGAAAAAAAAGATGATTTACACCATCAGAGCCAGATAATGGTAAACTTGACATGACAAGCTAAGATGTTTTGAGCTTCACCCACTAAGCAATAATATTTGTTATCATGATCATGTTTTATGAAATTGATCTGGATATAGAATGTGTCATATATTAGAGGGGAGAGAACCTCTAGGAAAAGAAGTAAAAAATGAAGTGAAGAGAGTCTAAGGGGGGATCATAGAAGGAGAAATTGAAATTAATCTGAGTCAATGGGATTTTGAAAGAGGATGGACTAAGGAATGATGGTGGTCAAAAAAACCCACAATGCTTGTGTTGCAGAAGAATAAAATGATAAAAGTAATTAAACATTACATAAATATTAGGCATACTACTTTATGACCACCGTCATTCCTTAGTCCATCCTCTTTTAAAATCATATATATATATATAATTGTTAATAAACTCTTTTGCTTTTTTTTTTTTTTTTTAAGATTATTTATTTATTTATTTGATAGGCAGAGATCACAAGTAGGCAGAAAGGCAGGCAGAGAGAGAGAAAGGGAAGCAGGCTCTCTGCTAAGCAGAGAGCCTGATGCGGGGCTTGATCCCAGGACCCTGGGATCATGACCTGAGCTGAAGGCAGAAGCTTTAACCCACTGAGCCACCCAGGCGCCCCTCACTTTTCAGTTAAACCTCATAATAAACTTATATACTTACAAACTTATATACTTACAAAACTTATATACTTACAAAAGCTTTCATTATCTACATTTTCTTAGATATGTAACTGAGCATTGCAATAGTCAAAAGATATTTTCAGAGAGGATGTATGAACCTGGACATTTTCACTCTAAATCCAGAAAGTTTTTCTCAATGTAAGACAGCTCTTTTTATATTAAAATGAAATAAAAAAGTGATCAAACCAGGCTTAATATTTCTGAACTTGGTAAGATGTGAAATTTTAAGATTAAAAATAAATGCATTATTTGTTTTTTTCTTCAATTTATATTTCTTCTGTTACTAGACAAACCAAACATGGTTTTGATCCATTTTTAATTTTTTTTAATCTTTTGCATTTGAGTGTCTATATCTGTATGTGCATAATTAATATATCTATTTCTTTTACTTATTTTGTTATTTTTACTTATTTGTAAAAGAGAATTTAAAAATATAAATTCTGAATATCTAATTTATTGTAAATATTTCTTGTTCTTAATTTACTTTCAGTTTATAGTATTTGGGATGATACACATTTTTCTTTGTTTTCAAAATATTGTTTCTTGGTGAATTCTTCATACTTTTTGTCTTCAAATAAATAGTACAGTGCAGTTTTTCTTAATTTTAGTCAGTCATGTATACCTTATAAAATGAGAGATGTTGCTTGTACACATAAACTCTTTTGAATATGAGTTTTGAATATAGCTTGCTCACTTTGTTATCCCTCCTCATTTTGAATCCTCTTTTTCCCAGGATGAAGCTCAAAGCTACATTTTCCAGCATCCCTTGCTACTGGGGTTATAGACAAATTTAAACAATTATACTTTGTCAGAATTAAGAAAGATGATGTGAAACTTGAGTGAAGCTGAATGGCTCTTCTGGCAAGGATAGTCATGTAATCATATGTTTTTCTCTGTAGCGGCTTGGCAAAGGTTCTAGTATCTGTAACTCTAAGGGTGTCAAGAGGGATATCTACTTGAACAGTCAGTAAGGTGATTGGACATTTCTCCTGACCACATCTCTTCTGATTGATTATGTGTTTTGCTATGCATTAAGAAATTATAGTTGGCTAACTAATACTTGAACTGAATTTGTTTTTGTTTTAACTGTCTAAATCTATCCACAAATAAATTTGAACCAATACAAAAAGATCTTATTAAATGTGATTCTCTTTTCAAAAAAGATACAAATGTGTGTTTTGTCACAGAGACTACTGCTTTTCTCCTAATATTCATTCCCTATGTTTTCTTAAGTAATAAAAGCTTGAGTTTTTAACTATCTAAAGTTCTTTCTAGAGTAAAAAATTCTGCAGTTCCCTTGCAGTTAGAAATGGCTATTTTTACTTAAGTGAATGTCCCATTAGAAATTTTAGTAACAACTGGATTCTGGATGGCTCAGTTTGGTTAAGCATGTGAGTCTTGATTTCAGCTCCGGTCATGATTTCAGGGTCCCAAGTTTGAGCCCTGGGTCATGCTTGCCTAAGACTCTCTCTCTCTCTCTCTGCACTTCCCCTGCTCATACTCTCTCTCCTTAAAAAAAGAAGAGAGAAGAAAAGAAATTTTAGTAACTAATTAAAGGGATTGTACACACTCGTCCTTATCCTTTGTTCATCCAGCTGACCTTCTTGAACCACAAGAAGGAAACCATGTGTTGAGGATGAGGGAGCAGGAAAATAGAAGGAATCTTGGTCTCTGATAACTGTAGATTTACCTTATTGGCCATAAATTGCTTCCTTCTGGATATCACAAATGTTGAAGAGAAATAAACATCAATTAGGAAAGACTAAAAGTCATTTCCATTCTTTAAAACTTTTCCCATTGAAAGGGAAGGTTACCTTCCTTTTCCTTGAGGAGAACATAGGCAGCAACCGTTTTGACCTCAGCTACAGCAACTTCTTCCTAGGCATATCTCCAAAGGCAAAAACGAACTATTGGGACTTCATCAAAATAAAAAGCTTTTGCACAGTGAAGGAAACAGTCAACAAAACCAGAAACTGACATAATGGGAGAATATATTTGCAAATGACAAATCAGATAAAGGGCTAGTATTAAAAACCTGTAAAGAACTTATCAAACTCAATACCCAAAGAACAAACAATCCAATCAAGAAATGGGAAGAAGACATGAACAGACATTTCTGCAATGAAGACATCTAGATGGCCAATAGACACATGAAAATGTGCTCAATATCACTCAGCATCAGGGAAATACAAACCAAAACCTCAGTGAGATACCACCTCACACCAGTCAGAATGGCTAAAATTAACAAGTCAGGAAGCGACGGAAATTGGCAAGGATGCAGAGAAAGGAGAACCCTGCTACACTGTTGGTGGGAATGCAAGCTGGTACAGCCACTCTGGAAAACAGTATGGAGGTTCTTCCAAAAGTTGAAAATAGAGTTACCCTATGACCCAGCGATTGCTGGGTATTTACCCCAAAGATATAAATGTAATCTGAAGGGTCACGTGCACCCCGAAGTTTATAGCAGCAATGTCCACAATAGCCAAACTGTGGAAAAAGCCCAGATGTTCATTGACAGATGAATGGATAAAGAAGATGTAGGAAAAAAAAAAAAATATATATATATATATTAGACAGCCATCAAAAAATGAAATCTTGCCATTTTCAATGGCATGGATGGAACTAGAGGGTATTATGCTAACCAAAATAAGTCAATCAGAGAAAGACAATTATCATATGATTTCACTGAGATGCAGAAATTAAGAAGCAAGAAGAGGATTATAGGGACAGAGAGGAAAAAAAATGAAACAAGATGAAACCAGAGAGAGAGAGACAAATCGTAAGAGACTCTTAATCTTAGGAAACAAACTGAGAGTTGCTGGAAGGGAGGGTGGTAGTGGGATGGAGTGATTGGGTGAGGGGCATTGATGTGGTGTGGAGCACTGGGTGTTGTGTAAGGCTGATGAATCACAGACCTGTACCCCTGAAAGAAATAATGTATTGTATGTTGATTTAAAAAGGTTATATGTTGATTTAAAAAGAAAAGAAAGCTTCATGATTGATTTGGCTAACAGAATATGATGGAAATGATTGTGTTCTGGTTAGCAGAACTAGGTCTAAGGGACAGGTAGCATATACTTTTTGTCTTTTGGTAAAATTTATTCTTGAAACACAGCTTCCATGATATGAGGAAGCCCAAACAACTCCATGAATGATCATACTGCAAGGACCCAAGACTCCTGAAAGACTTAGCTGAGTTTCCAATTTACAGTCATTTTCAGAATATTTGTTGAAGAAAAAAATCTTGGAAGTAGATAACCGTAGCTCCAGTGAGTTGCCTCAGATAACCCCGCTGGTAGCCTAAACATTATATCCCAGCTGTTCCTGGTGCAAATTGAGAAGAAAGTATATGTAGCAACCAGAGGAAAATATCACCTTGTTTAGGCAAAATGTCAATAAGCTATCCACATTAACCTTGTCTAACAATCCCATAAAAGTGCCCAACATCTTGTCGCAAGTATTATGCCACCATGTAAGGACTCAAGTTATAAAATTTCTGTAAGCATAGCTTCTCTTACCTTCTCCATTTTTTTTTTTTTTTTTTTGCTAGAGCGCGGATGAAATATCAAAATGTGTTAGGAAACTTAGAAGTACTTCTGGAGAGGAATGAAGGTCACCCTTTTCTATTTCCCCAAATATAAGTTTCCTTTCTAACTAAGGAAAAAGAGAAACATGAGTATTAAAACGTAGTCAAAACTTTTAGTATTACTTTTATTTAGAATCCATCAATATATTGACATTTATATATATATATATATATGTATATATATATATACATATATATATATATATATAAAATTCTTAGGGTAAAACTCATTTTGCCAAGATAACTATTTTTCAAATTTTAACATAGATGTAGAATAACTGTTCTAAAAATGATCTCATTTACTTAATGAAGTATGCTAATTGGCTGTTTATTTTATTTTTTATTTTATTTTTATTTCTATTTCTTGCTAATATCTGTTTAAATAGATATTTCAATAAACAACTTAAGGAAATTTGAAGCATGAAAAAATTTTCAAAAAACTTTTAAAGTACTTACTTTTTCTAATTTAATATATGTTAAATAGTGTATTATTTGATTTAGCTTTTTGTTCTTTGCCTGAGTTCATAAGCCAGAAAACAATTTAATCTCTGTTGAAATTCAAAAAAAAGAAAAAAAAATTGAGTCATTGAGTTTTTCTCTGATGATAAATTTGAATAAATCCTTTAAGTTATATCTTTCAAGTGACTATTACCATTTTCCACACAGTTGGAAAACATTTAATTTTCTGTTTCTTCTAATGGTGATTAAAGCAACAGCTCATTTTCATTCCAAACTATTGTTGGGTTTAGCATAAAATATGTTACTGTTCCATTATACTGCACCTACATGATTACTACTTTATGGAGGGTTTTTTTTTTTTTTTAAGATTTTATTTATTTATTTGACAGACAGAGATCACAAGTAGGCCGAGAGGCAGGCAGAGAGAGAAAGGGGGAAGGAGGCTCCCTGCCAAGCAGGAAGCCCGATGTGGGGCTCAATCCCAGGACCCTGAGATCATGACCTGAGCTGAAGGCAGAGGCCTTAAACTTGAGCCACCCAGGTGCCCCTGGAGGTTCTTTTGTTTGCTTTTTGTTTTATGCTTTTTTCCCCCATTTTCCACTTGCAGTCACATTTTGTGACTGCCCCAGTATTTATTTGGGATACTCGATTTTTTTCTTATTGATTTAGGGATACCAATGAGCATAGGCCCCTCTTAGTCTCATTAGCTTGGATCATGGGTGGTCACCAATAAGACAGTCAATTTAGGGATGATCCCCCCTTAGTCATTATAAAGAGAAGGCAATGGATTTAAGGCCCTTTACTTTTATAGACCTCTTCTGTGCCCCTATTTACATGGGCCATTGTTTTTGTAAAATTTTCAAAAAGAAAAAAATAAATTATTTCCAGAAACAAGAAATTACAGAATCCTTGTTTGGGGACTTTTCTTTTCTTTTTTCTTTCTTTCTTTCTTTCTTTCTTTAAATTAACATACAATGTATCATTTGTTTCAGGGGTACAGGTCTATAATTCATCAGTCTTACAGAATTCATAGCACTCACCATAGTACATACCCTTCCCAGTGTCCATCAGCCAGCCACCACATTCCTCCAACCCCCCTTCACTCCAGCAACCCTCAGTTTGTTTCCTGAGATTAAGAGTCTCTTATGGTTTGTCTCCCTCTCTGGTTTCATCTTGAAGGTCTTATATTTTCCAATATTTAAGTTTATTTGATAAATAACTGAAAGAAATCCAGCTATAAAATTGACATAATATTAAACAAGGTGGCAAAGACAAATTAATAAAAACAGTTTGTTACTGCAAAGAATATACCGGAAAAAGAAGAAAATCAGAAATTCATAAAAAGGAAGAAATTTTAAAGAGCAAATTCATTAAAAAATATAATGCATTGACTAGATAATTAAAAGTATAATTTTTAAAAAATTAATTAAAAGAGGAACATTTTGAGTAGATAATTGTTTTAAAAATTTTATTAATGGAAAGGAATAACCTATATGAATACTATGGACAAATGTATTTCTTATTAATTTGACACAAAGTACATCAACATGGATAACATAAAATATATAGTAATAAGCCAAGGCAGTCAGGACTACACCAACAAATTGGTTGATGATTATTGTCAACTCAGAGTATTTCAGATTATTCACTGTACCAGTAAACTTGAGACACTGCACAATCTAATAGCAGACACAGAAAATAACCTAGTTGTAGTTTAAATTTGATACTAAAACTTTACAGAACATTACTTATACCAAGTTATTAAGCCAACCTGAACATTTTAAATTAGCAGTGATATAAAAAAATTGATCAAGAATAGCAGAAGTTTAAATTATCTTTTTTCTCAGTGTGTAAAAAATTAATACTATCAAACATGAAATAGTTATAAGAAATTATGGCCAAAATGTAGAAGGAGGAGGTGGTTTTTTTTGTTTGTTTTAATTCCAGTATAATTGAGGTACATTGTTATATTAGTTTTAGGTCTACAATAGAGTGATTCAATTCTATACATTACTTAGTGCTAATCATGGTTAGTGTACTCTTAATCCCCTTCACCTACCTCACCCATCCTCCTTACTCACCCATCTTACTCTCCCTTCTGGTAACCACCAGTTTGTTCTCTGTAGTTAATCATGTAGAGGGAAGGATTTCAATAGCTGTGCCACTAATTAATTAATAAAATAATTATGTTATTTGTCTGTATAATGAGGTATTTGTGGTATTTGTAAACATTTTAAAATTAGAAATTTGTATTTTTTCTAATTCTAAATGGTAGTAAATAATTTTAATCTAATTTTTTCTTTTTAAATTCCATATTATTTTCTTAAAAATGGCTCTGGAATTAGCTATTATTGCAAAATAGATTGTAACTGTGTCAGTTTAAAATGCTCACATTTATTATTTCATAGTTTGTCAGAATTCAGGGCATGGCTTAGTTAGGTCTTCCGGTCTTCTGGTGGGGTGTTAACTGGACCACATTCTCATCTAGTGGCTAGGATGGTGAAGAATCTCCCCTTCCAAGTTCACTCAAATTCTATCTCATTGAATTTGGTCTAAGAAGCAGGAAAAAATAATAACTACTGTCAACCTGAAGGTAAACAGACATAGTTTAGCATCATAGGGGATTGCCTTCATCCTTTTATTGCTTTTAAGATTTTTATTTATTTGAGAGAGACAGCACAAGTGGTGTGAAGGGCGGAGGGAGAAGCAGGCTCCCCACTGAGCAGTGAGTGCAGTGTAGGGTGGGATCATGACCTGAGCTGAAGGGAGACGCTTAACCTACAGAGTAGGTGCCCTGACTTCATTCTTGATACCTGCCAGCTAAGGTTTTGGCAAATATCTTTTTTGTAATTATTCTGTATGGCAGATCATTGTACAGAGTGTCATTCTTTTTCATCACTGAGAAGATCTTTATGTCATCTCTTCTACTCCCTCAATCTGTTTTTCAAATCTCTGAGAGGATGTAGTATATAAAGATTACTTTTAGAGCATGTATTCTTTCTAGCATTCTTTCCAGTCTACTGCAACTTGTTTAAGGTTGATTTTGAGCATTACAGTGTCAGTAAGCAATATCATCTCCTATCACCCCTTGGTAGTTTTTCTGGTATAACTAGGAAATGTCTAAATGGATTTAGGTAATAGGTGCTGAGAGCAAATCAGGTATAATGCTTATTATGCAGGGGTAGGGTTTGTAAGAAGCTGGTGGGCACTGGGTAATAAAGAAATTGTCCATGGCCATGATTGTTCAAGCCAGTGATAGCCAACAAGGGTGGGAAAGATTCATTTTTCTAGTGTCTTACTGGCCTCATAGTATGCTCTATTCCTGGGATTACAGTACTTCAGGCCAGTAGTAGATTTTCTTGACAGTTTTGTTAGCTTTATGGGTAATGGAAATGTCACTCACATAAATATCCGAATAGACCCATACTTTTGGCTTGACCTTTTTTTAAAAAAGATTTTATTTATTTATTTGACAGACTGAGATCACAAGTAGACAGAGAGGCAGGGAGAGAGAGAGAGGTGGAAGCACACTACCTGCTGAACAGAGAGCCAAATGTGGGGCTCGATCCCAAGACCGTGGGATCATGACCTGAGCCACAGGCAGAGGCTTTAACCCACTAAGCCACCCAGGTGCCCCGGCTTGAACTTTTGAATAGTTTGGTTTAATTTAAAGCAAGATGTAAGTAAGACTACTTCACAACTATACAACCAGTTCCAGAACAATGTTGGAATCTTTCTGATTACATACGTACAATATATACAATTGTATATATATACATTATGTACTGTATATATACATTATATGATTATGTATATATACATTATATGCATATATATGCATATATATTTATATATATAATTGATTTAAGTTGGAATAACTTTGGAATTTAAGTTTGGAATAACTCTGTCATCTGACAGAGGCTAAGAATATTAGTCATTGTCTGGGAAAACAATGAAATTACTTGGTGGAATCAACTTGATTCCAAAGGATTAGAGAGAAGTTGGAGAAAAAAAACTGGTTGGATAGTGAAATAGTGAACAAATATTCTTACAAAAATTGTAGGAAGAGTATTTTTACTATCTAGAAAACACAAAATAATCAAAAGTTTAGAAGTTATTCCATTTATAATTCCTGGGCTCTGTATCTAGGTGAATCACAGATACACATCTAAACTTTTTTTGCTTTTTCACTCCAATTCAGTCATGGCACCAAGTCTTCAGTATTTTTATCTGTAGAGGTGGAATAAAGATCATGTTTGTCATATTTGACCCATTAATATCCTCTGATACAGAATTCTGAATACAGAATTAGCATAATCTCATATTCAGTAAAATATACCTATTTAACTATCATTAAGAACAAAGCTGTGCTTTAGAGTTGTCACTTAATTGCTGCTCTTTTCTTTTTTCAACACTCTTTCTCCTGCATACTCCAAAAGACATCTTTAACTATAACAGATTCTTAAAAAATAGCAACTGGTCATTATTTAAAGACATATTCTTCATCCCCCAAATAATTAGAAATATTTGAAAGACACTGGAAAATACACTTAAATATAAAAAACAATATACACAATTTGAGCAAACTCAGAAATCATAAATACATAATATTGTTTGCAAGGTTCTTTCTGAAAACATAAAGTCTAACTTGCAAAACCAGTGTACATAAAATCTATAACTTAATTTGGAAAAAGTCATAAAGATCAATGAAATAATATTTTAAATATAATCTATGCAAATGATTAATCTCAACATAGTTTTTTTTTTTTCGCTTTGATAGTTCTTTTTTTTTTAATTTTTTTTTTATTTCCAGCATAACAGTATTCATTATTTTTGCACCACACCCCGTGCTCCATGCAATCCGTGCCCTCTATAATACCCACCACCTGGTACCCCAACCTCCCACCCCCCGTCCCTTCAAAACCCTCAGATTGTTTTTCAGAGTCCATAGTCTCTCATGGTTCACCTCCCCTTCCAATTTCCCCCAACTCCCTTCTCCACTCTAAGTCCCCATGTCCTCCATGCTATTTGTTATGCTCCACAAATAAGTGAAACCATATGATAATTGACTCTCTCTGCTTGACTTATTTCACTCAGCATAATCTCTTCCAGTCCCGTCCATGTTGCTACAAAAGTTGGGTATTCATCCTTTCTGATGGAGGCATAATACTCTATCCCCAGGGGTACAGGTCTGTGAATCACCAGGTTTACACACTTCACAGCACTCACCAAAGCACATACCCTCCCCAATGTCCATAATCCCACCCCCTTCTCCCAAACCCCCTCCCCCCAGCAACCCTCAGTTTGTTTTGTGAGATTAAAAGTCACTTATGGTTTGTCTCCCTCCCAATCCCATCTTGTTTCATTTATTCTTCTCCTACCCACTTAAGCCCCCATGTTGCATCACCACTTCCTCATATCAAGGAGATCATATGATAGTTGTCTTTCTCTGCTTGACTTATTTCGTTAAGCATGATACGCTCTAGTTCCATCCATGTTGTCGCAAATGGCAAGATTTCATTTCTTTTGATGGCTGCATAGTATTCCATTGTGTATATATACCACCTCTTCTTGATCCATTCATCTGTTGATGGACATCTAGGTTCTTTCCATAGTTTGGCTATTGTGCACATTGCTGCTATAAACATTCGGGTGCATGTGCCCCTTTGGATCACTACGTTTGTATCCTTAGGGTAAATACCCAATAGTGCAATTGCTGGGTCATAGGGCAGTTCTATTTTCAACATTTTGAGGAACCTCCATGCTGTTTTCCAGAGTGGCTGCACCAGCTTGCATTCCCACCAACAGTGTAGGAGGGTTCCCCTTTCTCCGCATCCTCGCCAGCATCTGTCATTTCCTGACTTGTTTATTTTAGCCATTCTGACTGGTGTGAGGTGATATCTCATTGTGGTTTTGATTTGTATTTCCCTGATGCCGAGTGATATGGAGCACTTTTTCATGTGTCTGTTGGCCATCTGGATGTCTTCTTTGCAGAAATGTCTGTTCATGTCCTCTGCCCATTTCTTGATTGGATTATTTGTTCTTTGGGTGTTGAGTTTGCTAAGTTCTTTATAGATTCTGGACACGAGTCCTTTATCTGATATGTCATTTGCAAATATCTTCTCCCATTCTGTCAGTTGTCTTTTGATTTTGTTAACTGTTTCCTTTGCTGTGCAAAAGCTTTTGATCTTGATGAAATCCCAATAGTTCATTTTTGCCCTTGCTTCCCTTGCCTTTTGCGTTGTTCCTAGGAAGATGTTGCTGCGGTTGAGGTCAAAGAGGTTGCTGCCTGTGTTCTCCTCAAGGATTTTGATGGATTCCTTTCGCACATTGAGGTCCTTCATCCATTTTGAGTCTATTTTTGTGTGTGGTGTAAGGAAATGGTCCAATTTCATTTTTCTGCATGTGGCTGTCCAATTTTCCCAGCACCATTTATTGAAGAGGCTGTCTTTTTGCCATTGGACATTCTTTCCTGCTTTGTCGAAGATTAGTTGACCATAGAGTTGAGGGTCTATTTCTGGGCTCTCTATTCTGTTCCATTGATCTATGTGTCTGTTTTTGTGCCAGTACCATGCTGTCTTGATGATGACAGCTTTGTAATAGAGCTTGAAGTCCGGAATTGTGATGCCACCAACGTTGGCTTTCTTTTTCAATATCCCCTTGGCTATTCGAGGTCTTTTCTGGTTCCATATAAATTTTAGAATTATTTGTTCCATTTCTTTGAAAAAGATGGATGGTACTTTGATAGGAATTGCATTAAATGTGTAGATTGCTTTAGGTAGCATAGACATTTTCACAATATTTATTCTGCCAATCCAGGAGCATGGAACATTTTTCCATTTCTTTGTGTCTTCCTCAATTTCTTTCATGAGTACTTTATAGTTTTCTGAGTATAGATTCTGTGCCTCTTTGGTTAGGTTTATTCCTAAGTATCTTATGGTTTTGGGTGCAATTGTAAATGGGATGGACTCCTTAATTTCTCTTTCTTCTGTCTTGCTGTTGGTGTAGAGAAATGCAACTGATTTCTGTGCATTGATTTTATATCCTGACACTTTACTGAATTCCTGTATAAGTTCTAGCAGTTTTGGAGTGGAGTCTTTTGGGTTTTCCACATATAGTATCATATCATCTGCGAAGAGTGATAATTTGACTTCTTCTTTGCCGATTTGGATGCCTTTAATTTCCTTTTGTTGTCTGATTGCTGAGGCTAGGACTTCTAGTACTATGTTGAATAGCAGTGGTGATAATGGACATCCCTGCCGTGTTCCTGACCTTAGCGGAAAAGCTTTCAGTTTTTCTCCATTGAGAATGATATTTGCGGTGGGTTTTTCATAGATGGCTTTGATGATATTGAGGTATGTGCCCTCTATCCCTACACTTTGAAGAGTTTTGATCAGGAAGGGATGCTGTACTTTGTCAAATGCTTTTTCAGCATCTATTGAGAGTATCATATGGTTCTTGTTCTTTCTTTTATTGATGTGTTGTATCACATTGACTGATTTGCGGATGTTGAACCAACCTTGCAGCCCTGGAATAAATCCCACTTGGTCGTGGTGAATAATCTTTTTAATGTACTGTTGAATCCTATTGGCTAGTATTTGTTGAGTATTTTCGCATCTGTGTTCATCAAGGATATCGGTCTATAGCTCTCTTTTTTGGTGGGATCCTTGTCTGGTTTTAGGATCAAGGTGATGCTGGCCTCATAAAATGAGTTTGGAAGTTTTCCTTCCATTTCTATTTTTTGGAACAGTTTCAGGAGAATAGGAATTAGTTCTTCTTTAAATGTTTGGTAGAATTCCCCCGGGAAGCCGTCTGGCCCTGGGCTTTTGTTTGTTTGGAGATTTTTAATGACTCTTTCAATCTCCTTACTGGTTATGGGTCTGTTCAGGCTTTCTATTTCTTCCTGGTTCAGTTGTGGTAGTTTATATGTTTCTAGGAATGCATCCATTTCTTCCAGATTGTCAAATTTATTGGCGTACAGTTGCTCATAGTATGTTCTTATAATAGTTTGTATTTCTTTGGTGTTAGTTGTGATCTCTCCTCTTTCATTCATGATTTTATTTATTTTGGTCCTTTCTCTTTTCTTTTTGATAAGTCGGGCCAGGGGTTTATCAATTTTATTAATTCTTTCAAAGAACCAGCTCCTAGTTTCGTTGATTTGTTCTATTGTTTTTTTGGTTTCTATTTCATTGATTTCTGCTCTGATCTTTATGATTTCTCTTCTCCTGCTGGGCTTAGGGTTTCTTTCTTGTTCTTTCTCCAGCTCCTTTATGTGTAGGGTTAGGTTGTGTGCCTGAGACCTTTCTTGTTTCTTGAGAAAGGCTTGTACCGCTATATATTTTCCTCTCAGGACTGCCTTTGTTGTGTCCCACAGATTTTGAACCGTTGTATTTTCATTATCATTTGTTTCCATGATTTTTTTCAATTCTTCTTTAATTTCCCGGTTGACCCATTCATTCTTTAGAAGGATGCTGTTTAGTCTCCATGTATTTGGGTTCTTTCCAAACTTCCTTTTGTGGTTGAGTTCTAGCTTTAGAGCATTGTGGTCTGAAAATATGCAGGGAATGATCCCAATCTTTTGATACCGGTTGAGTCCTGATTTAGGACCGAGGATGTGATCTATTCTGGAGAATGTTCCATGGCACTAGAGAAGAATGTGTATTCTGTTGCTTTGGGATGAAATATTCTGAATATATCTGTGATGTCCATCTGGTCCAGTGTGTCGTTTAAGGCCTTTATTTCCTTGCTGATCTTTTGCTTGGATGATCTGTCCATTTCAGTGAGGGGAGTGTTAAAGTCCCCTACTATTATTGTATTATTGTTGATGTGTTTCTTTGATTTTGTTATTAATTGGTTTATATAGTTGGCTGCTCCCACGTTGGGGGCATAGATATTTAAAATTGTTAAATCTTCTTGTTGGACAGACCCTTTGAGTATGATATAGTGTCCTTCCTCATCTCTTATTATAGTCTTTGGCTTAAAATCTAATTGATCTGATATAAGGATTGCCACTCCTGCTTTCTTCTGATGTCCATTAGCATGGTAAATTCTTTCCCACCCCCTCACTTTAAATCTGGAGGTGTCTTCGGGCTTAAAATGAGTTTCTTGGAGGCAACATATAGATGGGTTTTGTTTTTTTATCCATTCTGATACCCTGTGTCTTTTGACAGGGGCATTTAGCCCATTAACATTCAGGGTAACTATTGAGAGATATGAATTTAGTGCCATTGTATTGCCTGTAAGTTGACTGTTACTGTATATGGTCTCTGTTCCTTTTTGATCTACCACTTGTAGGCTCTCTCTTTGCTTAGAGGACCCCTTTCAATATTTCCTGTAGAGCTGGTTTGGTATTTGCAAATTCTTTCAGTTTTTGTTTGTCCTGGAAGCTCTTAATCTCTCCTTCTATTTTCAATGATAGCCTAGCTGGATATAGTATTCTTGGCTGCATGTTTTTCTCGTTTAGTGCTCTGAAAATATCATGCCAGCTCTTTCTGGCCTGCCAGGTCTCTGTGGATAAGTCAGCTGCCAATCTAATATTTTTACCATTGTATGTTACAGACTTCTTTTCCCAGGCTGCTTTCAGGATTTTCTCTTTGTCACTGAGACTTGTAAATTTTACTACTAGGTGACGGGGTGTGGGCCTATTCCTATTGATTTTGAGGGGCGTTCTCTGAACCTCCTGAATTTTGATGCTCGTTCCCTTTGCCATATTGGGGAAATTCTCCCCAATAATTCTCTCCAGTATACCTTCTGCTCCCCTCTCTCTTTCTTCTTCTTCTGGAATCCCAATTATTCTAATGTTGTTTCGTCTTATGGTGTCACTTATCTCTCGAATTCTCCCCTCGTGGTCCAGTAGCTGTTTGTCCCTCTTTTGCTCAGCTTCTTTATTCTCTGTCATTTGGTCTTCTAGATCACTAATTCTTTCCTGCCTCATTTATCCTAGCAGTGAGAGCCTCCATTTTTGATTGCACTTCATTAATAGCTTTTTTTATTTCAACTTGGTTAGATTTTAGTTCTTTTATTTCTCCAGAAAGGGCTTTTATATCTCTCGAGAGGGTTTCTCTCATATCTTCCATGCCTTTTTCGAGCCCGGCTAGAACCTTGAGAATTGTCATTCTGAACTCTAGATCTGACACATTACCAATGTCTGTATTGATTAGGTCCCTAGCCTTCGGTACTGCCTCTTGTTCTTTTTTTTGTGTTGAATTTTTCCGTCTTGTCATTTTGTCCAGATAAGAGTATATGAAGGGGCAAGTAAAATACTAAAAGGGTGGCAACAACCCCAGGAAAAAATGCTTTAACCAAATTAGAAGAGATCCAAAATGGTGAGGGGGGAGAAAGGGGATAAAAAGAGGTTCAAAAAGGAAGAAAGAAAAAAAAAGAAAAAAGAAAGAAAAAAAAAAGAAAAAAGAAAAGAAAAGAATTAAAAAAAAAAAGGAAAACACCTAAGAAAAATGTAAAAAAGAAAAAATATATATATTAGATAAAAAAGAAAAAGGTAACAGTTAAAAAAAAAAAAATTTTACCCGAAGGCGAGAAAAAAAACAAAAAACAAAAAACAAAAAATGAAAAAGAAAAAAATTAAATTAACTGCAAGACTAAAAAAAAATCACAGGGATACAGGTTTACACACTTCACAGCACTCACCAAAGCACATACCCTAACCCTGGGGATAGAGTATTACGCCTCCATCAGAAAGGATGAATACCCAACTTTTGTAGCAACATGGACGGGACTGGAAGAGATTATGCTGAGTGAAATAAGTCAAGCAGAGAGAGTCAACTATCATATGGTTTCACTTATTTGTGGAGCATAACAAATAGCATGGAGGACATGGGGACTTAGAGTGGAGAAGGGAGTTGGGGGAAATAGGAAGGGGAGGTGAACCATGAGAGACTATGGACTCTGAAAAACAATCTGAGGGTTTTGAAGGGACGGGGGGTGGGAGGTTGGGGTACCAGGTGGTGGGTATTATAGAGGGCACGGATTGCATGGAGCACGGGGTGTGGTGCAAAAATAATGAATACTGTTATGCTGGAAATAAAAATAAAAAAAAAAAAATTAAAAAAAAATATAGCAGAAGAAAAAAAAAAAAAAAAAAATCACAGGGAAAAAGCCATGAGTTCCGTGCTTGGCTTTCTCCTCCTCTGGAATTCTGCTGCTCTCCTTGGTATTGAAACCGCACTCCTTGGTAGGTGAACTTGGTCTCCGCTGGATTTCTTGTTGATCTTCTGGGGGAGGGGCCTGTTGTAGTTATTCTCAAGTGTCTTTGCCCCAGGCGGAATTACACCGCCCTTACCTGGGGCCGGGGTGAGTAATCCGCTCGGGTTTGCTTATAGGAGCTTTTGTTCCCTGAGCGCTTTCCGTAGAGTTCTGGAGGACGGGAATACAAATGGCGGCCTCCTGGTCTCCGGCCCGGAGGAGCCGAGAGCCCAGGGCCGCACTCCTCAGTGCGCCCTCAGATAACAGCACCCAGTTACTCCCGTCTGCCCGACCTCCGGCCGCGCTCCGAGCTCACTGAGCCTGCGACCAGTTCAAGGTAACACCGAGCTGTGAGCTTACTGTCGGCTCTGTCTCTGTAGCCGGCTTTCCCGTTCCAATACCCGCAAGCTCTGCGACACTCAGACACCCCTGATCCTTCTGTGACCCTGCGGGACCTGAGGCCACGCTGAACCCGCGTGGGCTTCGCCCCGGTTTAGCCTCTGGAGCGATGTCCCTCAGCGGAACAGACTTTTAAAAGTCCTGATTTTGTGCACCGTTGCTCCGCCGCTTGCCGGGAGCCGGCCCCTCCCCCCGGGGTCTATCTTCCCGTCGCTTTGGATTCACTTCTCCGCCGGTCCTACCTTTCAGAAAGTGGTTGTTTTTCTGTTTCCAGAATTGCTGTTCTTCTTCTCTTTGATCTGCCGATGGATTTTCAGGTGTTTGCAATCTTTAGATAAGCTATCTAGCTGATCTCCGGCTAGCTGAAGCAGTCTCAGCCTGCTACTTCTCCGCCATCTTGACTCCTCCTCCTAATCTCAACATAGTTTTATTATGCTTTCCAATTTTGAGAAATACCAGCCATTTATACTTCAGCTTATTTTAAAATTTATACATAAAAGTGTTGATACATTAACTCTATAGATGTTGGGAATTAAATGTTAACCTAGGACAATAACATATTATTTTTATTTCAGTAAGAGTGAGAATTATGGAGTAATTGCTCTGTGGACTTCTCACTATAATTAACATTGCCAGATTGCATCCATTACACCACTAAAGTACACTTAAGAAATTAATACTTCAGAAATCAAAACAAAGATAAAACATTCCTAGAACTCTTGGAGGAATTTGTGTATGTGCCAGCCTTCCTCCTCTCTTACTTATTTCTTCATAGTTAAAAATACTGTTTTACACAGTGCATCTCAGTGTAGATACCTGGGCTCTGTATCCAGGTGAATCACAGATACACATCTAAACTTTTTTTGCTTTTTCACTCTAATTCAGTCATGGCACCAAGTCTTCAGTATTTTTATCTGTAGAGGTGGAATAAAGATATCTAACTCATATGTTACTGTAAGTGTTAAATCGTGACAGGTAATTACTACAGAGGGTTTAGTGGACAGTAAAAGACAAAAAGGACCTTAATAGTAATTGTTGATGTTCATTTTATTTCTTCTGCTCCTCCCCTCTCTCCCCCTCCTTCTTCCTCTTCTTTTATTTAAAAAAATTTTTTTTAAATTTATTATATAAATATATATATATACACACATATATATGTGTATATATATATATATATCCAGTCCATGTTATTTCACTGTATCCATTTCTTACAAATTCAGAGGGGTCTTTCCAAAGTGAAATGTTACAAAATAGAGGGAAAATTTATTTGACCATCAGGAAAAAGATTTAATATATCCAATTGGATCATAAACTAATTAAGACATGAAGCCACATGTGATTCATATCCATACACACACACACACACACACACACACACACACACAGTAGATACTCTTGTATGAATTTGTTCTATAATCTATAACCATTAACAAAACTAAGTAATTCACAAAAGTACTGTGAGAGTGAGTGAGTGAATGAAACAATGAGAGAGATGAATAAAAATGATGGCAAAAAATGATGTTGAGACATTAAGAAAAAAGCAAAAACTATAAAAAGGATCAGAAGAATAATATAGGTGCATCTGGGAGGAAATACTAAGAATAACTGCTTTCCAGTAATACGTGTTTCAGTGGCTATCACAGACTTCTTTGTGGTCTTAGGATGCAAAAGTATAATTTTTTTAGTGGCAAAAATAATTCTGGACTTTGAAGTCAAAGAATATTGGTATAGTTTAAAATGTCACTAATTAATATGAATACATGATTACACCTGGTATTGATCTTTTGTTTCTTTGTGCTTGGTATCAGTGCTACTACTGAATAATTCTGGCCATATCCTTTCATTAAATATATGTGTATTTATCTTTATGAAAACTATTCAATTTAATTGCAATGAAAATACTTTTTATACTATGCCTTCCACTACATGTACAGATTTATTCTGAAGTAATTAATACTATTGCCCTCTTTCTTTTCTTCCTGTCTGAATCTTTTAAGAGACAATTCTATGTCAGTGAAAATAACCTTGACCTTGAAATATAGTAGTAATTAAAGTAATGAAGAAAAAAATAATAACTGATAGAGAACTCTCTACTATTTATTGAGCTCTTATTGTAGGACAGATACCATGCTAAGCATCATTCTCATATTTCATGAATTAGATATAATTTTCTTTTAGTAAGGAGAAAATTTTATAAAATAATAGCTGTGAAAGAATAGTTCAATATAATATAAAAATAATGTTTACTCATCTGTTCTACAAAACCTCAGGCGGGTTTAGTTCTTGCTGTTTCTTCTGTCTGAGAATTTTCTTGGTCCGTTTTTCAAAGTCTTGCCATATATCTTTCAAGCACCATCTTGAATTTCGATATCTTTATGTCACTAAATATTGCCTCACATGATATTACTTCTTTATTTTTTAGTTTGTCCAGTGGTTTTTCCCTCAATAGAGTGTAGTTTCAGTGAGAGAAGGCATGTGGTGTGTTGTGTTTGCCACTATGTCTCCAGCATGCAAGAGTGCCAGGGTTATTGTTGGCATTCAATACATAACTGTTGAATGAAAAGGCTGTCTGTTCTATAATTCATGTAAGGGTGTAATATAAAATTAGATATATTGGCTAGTTATTTTGTGTTGCATTTGCAGATCTACCTTCTACCCTTCTCTGTGCCTCAGGAGGCTACTTAAAATAAGTTCCTTATCATTTTCAGTTTCTTTATGGGTCCTAAGATGAGAAATACTTCCAGGAAATCAGCAAACTGGTGGAGAAGGATGGTGGACTATTTATTGTTCTTGTTCACTGTACCATGCCACAGGTTGCCAGTGAGGTAATTATGTTCCTCTGAAAAGAACCTCTGCTCTTTCTAGCAGCCTCCTCTCAGTGCTCCTGCTCTCCTCAGACAGTTTTCATAAATACTTTATCCCCTTTAAGTCTAGGGTGATAGCTGATTCCAGCATTTTTTAGCCTCTACCTACTTCAGTATGCCTCAGTGGCTCATACTTTTAAAATTGATGAAGCAGTGAGTGAGAGATGAGGCTTGATAGATGGACAACTGGTCACACTCTTAGGTGCGTAAATTTGTAGGAATCTTAATGTTTTGAAAGTAGAGTATATCAAACTTGTTAATGGATTAGAGGTGGGGTATAAAGTAAAGAGAAGCATAAAAGGCAATTTAAAAAAATTTCAGTCTGAAAAATAGAGGGACCAGAGGTGTTATTTATTATTTTGGGGAAACTTGTGGTTGGTCAGGTTACTGGGAGGAAAATGAAGAATTCTAAGACAGACTGATTTTTAAAAGCCTATAAAATACATAAGCCTATAAAATTCATTTTGGCCATGCAAGGGATTTTTAAAATATTTTATTTATTTATTTGACAGAAAGAGAGAGAGAGAGTACAAGCAGAGGAATTGGCAGAGGGAGATGGAGAGAAGCACACTCCCTGCTGAGCAGGGATTCCCAATGCGGGGCTCGATTTCAGGACCCCAGGTTCATGACCTGAGCTGAAGGCAGATGCCTAACCTTACAGAGCCATCCAGGCATCCCAAGCAATGGGAGTTTTTAACTTTTTTTTTTTCTAAGAGAAGGTGGTGGGAGGAGGGAGAGAGAGATAATCTTAAGCAGACCCCAAACCTTGCACAAAGCCAAACACGGGGCTTGATTTAATGACCCTGATACCTGACCTGACCTGAAATCAAGAGTTGCACTCTGAGCTGACTGAGCTACCCAGGCACCCCAATGCATTTTGATTTTTATATGTGAAGCTTAAAATAGGAAATATGAACTGGACAGACGCAGAATTCGTATACCTTGCTCTGGATGAGAGTGAATATAGGAGAGAAGCTGACTAAGGGTGGAATCATTTCCTCCAAGATTACTAAAAATGTGGCTTATTCTCACAATATGAACAAATAGATGACCAGAAAACCCTCTGTAGAGACTACTTATAATTTTTAGTTTATAAATTATTTTAAAATGTATAGCTGATTGGGCAACCAATGATCTTTGTATTGCCTCCATATTTTTGTCCTTTTCCAGAATGTTACATAGTTGGAATCATATATGTAGACTTTTTAGGCTGGCTTCCTTAACTTAGTGGTATGTATTTAAGGACTTCTATGTCCTTTTCTGGCTTGATAACTCATTTTTTTTCATTGCTGAATAATATTTCATCATCTGGATATAGCACAGTTTTTCCATCCATTCATTTCCTGAAGGACATTTTAGATGCTTCCAAGTTTTGGCAATTATGAATAAAGCTGCTATAAACATCTCTGTGGAGGTGTTTGTGTAGACATAATTTTTCAGCTCATTTGAATGAATACCAAGTGCTGGATTGTATGGGAAGAGTACATTTAATTTTTTTGAAACTTTCAAACTGCTTTCCAAAGTGGCTGCATCATTTGCATTCCTACCAGCCATGAATCAGAGCTTCTGTTGTTCCATATCCTTGCCAACACTTGGTGTTGTCAGTGTTCCGGATTTTGACTATTCTAAGATATATATAATGGTATTTCTTTACTGTTTTAATTTGCATTTCCTTAATGCCATATGATATGCTTCATCTTTCCATATGTGTATTTGCTATCTATATTTCTTCTTTGGTGAGATGTCTGTTCAGGTTGTTTGCACATTTTTTACCAAGTTCTTTTTTAATTGTTGAATCTCAAGTTATTTGTGTATTTTGAATAACAGTTCTTTATTAGATATGTCTTTTGCAAATATATTTTCCCCTCCTGTGGCTTGTTTTCTCATTTCTTAACAATATCTTTCACAGAATAGAAATTTTTAATTTTAATGAGTCCACTTATCAGTTACTTTTTTCATGAATGGTAACTTGGTGTTGTACCTAAAGAGTCAACCATAGCCAGTGTCATCTAGATTTTATTCTATCTCATCTTCTAGGAGTCTTATAGTTTTATATTTTACATCTATATCCAAGATCCATTTTAAGTTAATTTTTGTGAAAAGTTTAAGATCTGTGTCTAAATTCACTTATTTTTTTGCATGTGGATTTCCAGTGTATCCAGCACTATTTGTTGAAAAAACCATCTTTTTTCTGTTGTGTAGTCCTTGCTTCATTGTCAAAGATGAGTTGACTATATTTATGTATGTCTCTTTCTGGCAAAATGCATTTTTCTTGGAATTTATTAATTTCATTTAAAGTGTCAAATTCATTGTCATAAAGCTTTAGATAATATTTTATAATTATTTTTTCTAATATCTAAAGCATATATTGTCATATATTTTAGTGGTTCCTCCCTAATTTCCTTGATTGGTCTTATTAGAGATTTAACAACTTGATTAATCTTTCAAAGAGCCAACTTTTGAATTTTTTGATTTTCCATACTGAAGGATGGCTTTCTACATAGTTTGGCTTCTGTTCTACTCATTTCTTTATTTCAGCTTGCATTATTCTTCTTTTCATGTCTTATATAGATTGATCTTTGTTATCTAAATGATTGTGGTTATTCCATTTTTTCCCCCACTACTAGGTGATTAATAGCATCTATTTTTTTTCCTTCTAGTGGCTACATGAGACTGCATGCTTTATCTTTGACTTTTCATAGTCCAACTACCTTTAAACGTTTTCAGTTTCTGAACAATGAAATAACATTACACCATTTAGACCTCTCCTGCATTTTGTGCTATATTTGCCATTTATTATGTCTCTCTATATATTTTCATCTTCTCAAAATATTTATTTATTGTTTCAATATGCAGATATTAATTTATGTTTACCATACATTTAGTTGGAATTCTTCATATCTTTCTGCATTTTGTTTCCATTTAGGTAATATTCTTTTTGCCAGAAAAAAAAAAATCACCAGTATTTTTAAGTGGTAAAACAAGTGGTAAAAAAGTGAAAAAAAATGAAAACTATCAGTAATTGCTTGTGGGTGTACTGTTTGACAAAACATTTTGGAAAAATTTGGTATAATCAAAGTTAAAGAAATGCATATCTTACAGTCTAACAATTCACTTTCAGGTACATAATTAAGGAAATATTCTCACTTGTATGCACTAAGAGACATGTACAATAATGTTTACAAAAGCATTAATTGTAATAACAAAGCCTGGAGACAACTTCCATGTACTTTTTTTTTTTTTAAAGAATATTGATTACCTTGGGATAATGACTACTTTTTTTTTTAAGATTTTATTTATTTATTTGACAGAGATCACAAGCAGGCAGAGGGGCAGGCGGGTGGGCGGGGAGGCAGGCTCCCTGCTGAGCAGAGACTCTGATGTGGGGCTCGATCCCAGGACCCTGAGATCACGACCTGAGCTGAAGGCAGAGGCTTTTTAACCCACTGAGCCACACAGGCACCCCAACTTCCTTGTCCTTTATTGGGTAAGTGAATGAACAGATTTTCATATACTTGTACTAAGGAATACTATATAAAATTAAAATAAGTAAAGTGTAACTACAAATATCTACACCGATCAACAACTAAACCAAACATGTTGTTGAGAAAAAAAGTCACAGAAGAGTACCAAATAAAAGTGACAAAGCCAGGCAAACATAAACTACGAATTATTGAAGAATATATGGTAAAACAGGATTTTGCTTGGAAATACACAGATATAAAAATGAAAGAAATATTAATATTAGGTTTAGGAGGACATATATTTCTTGGGAGGGGATAAGAGGTATGATAAGGGCATAAAAAGACTTCAAAGTTCATAGTAATATATATTTGAGCTGATTAAAGTAACACATTAAAATTTTATATGTTTTTTAATAAGTTTGACATATTTTAGAGTGAAATTGTCTTTAAAAATTATACCACAAACATCTTCTATGTTGCTATCCTGACCTAATAGTTACCTGGCAAATAATTGTCCAGAATTGATTGTACAATAACTTCTTTCACCTAGTTATTCAGTCATTTAGATGGCTTCCTATTTTCCAATAGTAAGAAAAATAATGAGAAGAGATTCTTCATTCATACAGCATGTAGTTATTTAGGATGTAATCAATATGGATATAATACTGTTGAATCAAATTCCATTAAGTATAACATTTGACTTTAACTTGGATTCATGGGGTTGCCTATAATTTTCTTCAAATTGACAAAGTATGTCATTGGTTTGTGTGTTCTCAATGGCAGAAGGTTCACAGTGAAAATAACTAGAAAAATTGAAAGCATTAGCCTCTGCAGGTATGTGAGACCTCAGGCAATTTTTTTTTTTCAGGGCCCCATCTATATAGATAATTTGATTTAAAAATTTGTTTCAAATTCATGGTTACATGTTGGGTGTAGTGATTTTTATATAAGGATAGAATAAATGGTAGGGAAGAACTACTTGCACACTATTTACTGTGCAGTCAGACATGGTCTATTTCTCTGCCAGTCCATGAACTAGTTCTCTCTTTAGGGACCATCAAATGTGCCATTCCTAACTAATTCTATATTTTCCACTATAAAAAATAAAAAGGTTATTAATGACATTATTATGATAATGTCATGGCTCTTTGGACTCTGCTTGTATAGGAACAATGCAGAATGTCTTGCCTCTGAAGTTTCCTAATACCATTTATTGAAAGCATCATTATTCTTGATACTGACTTATTCTTGGTATTACCTGTGAATATTGGCCTCCAGTTACTCTCTTCACAGTTACAGCTGTACTTTGTGATGATGATGACACTAAATGCAACTTACTCAGCATCTGCAGGATGCTATGAAAAAAATTCATTTTCTGGTCATGGTAAATGTATCAGTTAGGACTTTACAACATACACCATGTCTTATTTTGAACACTTCAGAGCTAAATATTGCATTCCTAGAATGTAATCTTTCAGTATCCATCCGCCTTTTAAATGGTAACACCAGTGGGAGGATAATGAGGTACACAGAATTGAGTGTAAAAGAGTGGCCCCACTTGGGCAAAAAGTGTCTCTCTTCCAGCATAGCTTTAGACATGGATTCATGATATAAGCATGCTATCAAAGCAAGAGAAGACGTTGATCAGAAGGACCTACTGGGCTTGAGGAGCAACTATCCTAAAAACCCTCAGAGGAAGTAATCATGACCACAAGGATTGCTGCCACATCATGTGGAGGAAACAAAAGTGGTGGAGTGACTGCTCTTGCGGCAGTTGCAAGGACTACAAGACAAAGAATACTTGGTACTACCTTCACCATCCCTGGGTGCTGTAGACTGGATGTAGCAACACTGTTTCTATATGGATGGGCAAGTATCAAAGATGAGCCCAGACACAGCTTAAGAGTAATATAGGGTGCTGAAACATTGATTACTGAGAGCTCTGAACTTTTCCTGTGAATGATGTGAGAGAAAGCCACCCAAAATCACATTGTCTGCACCATTCTGGTGACCCAACCTCAAATAGTCCTGTAAAAGCAATACCAATCTGCCTGATGGAAGCAATCTGCTTACCAGACGACTCACCTAAAACTTGTGCCAGACCAAGTTTAGGACAACCCAATAGCTACGATTACCAGAGATTGGGGTATCTGGTCAACTTAATGCATAGTCAAAAGTGTCCCAAAGAAATAAATTGGGACAGGGCCATGCCAATTCC
Source organism: Mustela erminea (assembly GCF_009829155.1). NCBI lineage: Eukaryota > Metazoa > Chordata > Mammalia > Carnivora > Mustelidae > Mustela > Mustela erminea. The sequence goes on from NC_045614.1 coordinate 129,433,151, forward strand.
AGTTTTTGTACAGGGTAACCTGCCCAGATGACTCACAGCACAGCTAGCCCTGGGCAGGTGAAGTGATTAAGAAAATTTTAATAGGCAATTCTTGGCCACTAGGATCTATGTGGGACCAAGTTTGGTCTTGAACTGCCCTGCATGGGCGGCTCTACTGGCCTTTTTCAGTCCTAGACACTAGAAATGAACTAGAAAAAATTGAAGAGGGTACTTCAAAACAATGATACCCCAGAAATGTAGATTTCAGGGCATATTTGACCAAATATAAAATCAATCCAACCACTCTGGAAAACAGCATGGAGGTTCCTCGGAATGTTGAAAATAGAACTGCCCTATGACCCAGCAATTGCACTACTGGGTATTTACCCTAAAGATACAAACGTAGTGATCCAAAGGGGCATGTGCAACCGAATGTTTACAGTTTGAGCCAATGGGACTCAGATACCTTTTGCATTGAAAAATCTAAAATATCAATTAATGTTAATATGAAATATTCATTAGCATGTGTCAACAGAAAAAAATTTAGATAGCATTCACTCTTTGATAGATTACTTATACATTCATTATATGTTTACCATATGGCAGATATTGTCCTAGGGATGCAACAAGTTTTATGGTGTGTTTTCTATACCTGCTATAATATTAAGAGTCATAAGATACTAAAAGTCATAAAAATGTTTACGATCTTTCATTGATTAATGCAATTTTAGAATCTAATATTAGGAAATAAGGTAGACTATAAAAGCTATAAAGAAGGAAGATATATACTTAAGTGTCACTCAATGTATTGAATATTACTTATAGCCAGAATATCTATCAATAGTAGAAAGCCTTATACAACTATTGCATATTACACATCTATTTGTATTGAAAATATAAAAGTATCTAAATTATATCTTAGATTTAATATATTTTAAGCTATAAAATAATGCAAAGCTATATATTTATCCTTTTAATGACTATGATCACAACTATATAAATTTATTTTCATAAAGATGAAAATCAACAGTGAACATGAAATATGATATGAGGAGCTGATATAGTGACTTTTCTTACTATTTTGATATGTATATAGGATTTTAGAGTTAAGAAAAAATTAAATAAAATTAATGATTGCCTGAATGACTAAATGTCAAATGATTCTTTGACTAAGTTGTATTTACCTGTACAATAGTAAAACCTATATGCTGAGAGTTGCCTTTCATTTATTCATTTAATCATTTGTTCAATAATTTTTTTCCGAAATAGGACACCTCTGTTCCAGACACTTTTTTTCTAAACACTAAGTATGTGTGGAAAATAGAAAGCAGAATGTATCAGGGGTTCTATTTTGCATATATTAAAATAAAAAAACCTATTTTCCATCCTAGTGAGATTTAAATTCATGGCACTAAGTAAGTGAAGGGTAAATAGTAGATAGCTAACCAATGAGCCAAAGTAATATGCTCATTAATGTCCCAAGTACCATGAATAATAAATTAGAGCAGATGATAATTATACAGAAAACTAAGATCATGTCAGATTCAGAAAAGTCTTATGAAAATAAAAATAAAACAAGATAATAGAATAGAAAGTCATAGCACAAGATGGAGATTAAGGCAAAAGGACCTTCTTTTTGAGAAAGTTAACAGGCCTGATTCCAGAATGATGAATAAACAAGCCATGAGAAGATCTCAAGGACGAAACATCCAGATAGAAGGAAAATATCTTAAAAATTTCCTGAGATAGGTTTAGTCAGATAATACTATAATTGGGGATGGTAATAACTTTAGCATTATCTAAATGTGATAGGTAGCCATTGGGTATTTTAAGCAAGGGGAGTATTTCAAATGACCTTTGACTGCTTTGGGTATATGTTTGTGGAATGGCTGGGAATTAAAAGTAGAAACAAGAAGATAAGATTGTTGGCTGTTAGAACCTCAAGGTTGTATGTGGTGGTGGCTTGAACTAAGTGTCAGGTAGAGAGAATGAAAAGAAATTTAAGGAGACATTTTTAGAAGTAGAACCAATTAGAGATAATATGAATCTGATGAATCTGATTGTTTCTTCTGAATAAATGAAATCAGTGACAATTCCCATGTTTGTTAGCAATTTATGAGTCGAGAAAAACTGAGAAGGGGGAGGCAGGGTTTCTGACATTTCCAGGTTAATTTCAAGGAACCTACTAAATATCCGATGGAAGATTTGATATCGGATATCACTTAAGTGTGCAATAGTAGTTGGTAGCTGCTAAGCTAAAACAACCATATTCACTAGTATGCCACATATTGTAAAGCATAGAGAAGAGGTATAAGTTTCTTATGAGTTTCCAGGGCATTGTATTCATATCTCTTATGTATCATTTATTCCTCTGTATCACATTTTATCTATTTACTTGAATTCTTCTACCATTAGACTATATTACTTTGAGGTTTGGTGATCTTCATATCAATAGCAACTAGTTCAAAGCCTGACCTACAGTAAAAGTTCAGTAAATGTTTACAAATGAATAAGTCTAGTTTGGGGTGAAAAATTAAATGGTAAAATAACTCCACATAAAATATAAGAAAATGTGTCATTATTATTAGTTAGTTTTGTGATTTAGTCCCTAAACTGTGTAGAATAAACTTGGTGTATTTAGAAACAGGGAAGGACTAGAAGTTACTACGGAGGCATGGGAGCATGCTTTCGGAGTTTATTTGAATGTAATTAAAATCCACCATAACATATAGCAAGTCACAGAGGACAAAAAGTATTCACAGTTGAAACTAACATTGGAAGATCCTTTTTTCTGAATATCAAATCAAGACCTTTTGCTCTGATCTTGTTTTTATTGGTCCATGTAGTTTACAGAGATGTGTAAAGTCTGGTATAAGATCACACATTTAGTCATAAAATGCAAAAGTGATTTAAGTGCGAAAGGGAAGAAACTACTGATATCTAAAACATAGCATAAATATTTAGTGTTGCATATTGGATACAATGTTCTTTAATAAACCTCTGATACTAGCAATTAGGATTCTTTAATGGAACGGTCTAAGAGCTCCCTGATAAGGATGATACATATTGTTATTCTTTAATGACTTTGGTCAAATTAGGAAAGTGTTATTCTATTCCTGGGTTGCTTTTTTTTTTTTTTTTTTACATAATTCCTTTTTTTTTTTTGTGGATTATATATAGAGTTAAATTTCTTTTTTTTTTAATTTCTTTTCAGTGTACCAGAATTCATTGTTTATGTACCACATCCAGTGTTCCATGCAATATGTGCCCTCCATAATACCCACCACTAGGTTTACCCAACCTCCCACCCCACCCCTTCAAAACCTCAGATTGTTTTTCAGAGTCCATAGTCTCTCATGATTCATCTCCCCCTCCAATTTCCCTCAACTCCCTTCTCCTCTCCATCTCCCCATGTCCTCCATGTTATTCCTTATGCTCCACAAATAAGTGAAACCATATGTTTTACTTAATTTATATCACTGGGCAAATATTGTCAGCACACAGTATTTCTTCATTATTCCTTCATGTATCTTTTAAGGGAGTTTTTCTTAGTCTTTATATTGTCTAATTTCCTTAGTCACCATGAGGAGTTCTTTTATTTTCTATACTGTTTTTGAGCTATTTTGGTTTTGAATTTATATAGATTGAATTATATAGATAGTGTTAAAAAGGACAAGACATCAAGGATGGATTAGAAATAATAGATTAGAAAGAGTGATATATAGAAAGAAAAGGAAAGAAAAGAAAAGAAAAGAAAAGAAACCTACCACCACCACCAACAACAACAACACAATCTGAAATGATTCTCACAAGTTGTCATAGCACAGTGTAGTCCACATACTCCATACCCTGTAAAAGATAAGGTAAAAAGAAAGGGAAAAAAGGCTGAGGGAGGGTGCCTGGGTGGCTCAGTGGGTTTAGCTGCTGCCTTCGGCTCAGGTCATGGTCTCAGGGTCCTGGGATCGAGTCCCGCATCGGGCTCTCTGCTCAGCAGGGAGCCTGCTTCCCTCTCTCTCTCTCTGCCTGCCTCTCCATCTACTTGTGATTTCTCTCTGTCAAATAAATAAATAAAATCTTTGAAAAAAAAAAGGCTGAAGGAGTGGACACTATATGTTAATAAGAGAAAATTTCATAAGAGAATTCCACCTTTTTCTGTCTCCTCTTCCATTTATATATATATATATATATATATATATATATATATATATATTTATATATATTTAGAGAGTTCATTATTTTTTTTCAAGTTATTTGCTCATTTTTTTTCAGTGCATTGGTATTAGTGATTTGTATTTGTATTTTTTTTTCCTGGATATAATTCTTTGATTTATATATGTATTTCAGATATTGCCCAGTCTCTACCCAATCTGTTAATTTTCTTAATGGTGTTTTTGGTGAGATGTTTTGTTTTATCTTTTAATGAAATCCATTACATTCTTGAAATTTCAAAATTTCAAAAGAACATGTCAAATTATGATTCCCTGTTTTTAAAAATATTAACATCATTTGACATTGTCTTTAAAATTGAAGACTTCTCTCTATGTTTACTTTTGGCAAGATTGTTAAGGTTCCTTTAGAAATTTTATTCAATTTTTTCCATTAATCTTTCTAGGCATTTTTTTGATGGCATGTAGAAACATTAAGTATTCTTTATCTCTTATACTTTCTTCTATAATTTCCTGATTATTGGACTATGCTCTGCATTTCTTTTGCTTTCTTTTATAATTCCTTCATTGTTTTTAATTTATATAAGATTATGCAATACACAGAGTCACCTGGGTGGCTCAGGGGCAGGATCTCAGGGTACAGAGATACAGCCCTGCATGGAGCTCCCTGCTCATTGGAGAATCTGATTCTTACTCTCCTTAAACCTTTCCCCACTCTTACCCTCATGCTGTCTCTCTCTCTCTCTGTCAAATAAATAAATAAAATCTTTAAAAAGAATATACAATACACATACAAAGTACAGTAAATACTCAAAAATATTTCATCTCTTAAAATTTTATTCAATAATTTCATTTTTATACTTTTTTCTTATTTTATATGTATATATATTCTCTGCATTGTATCTGAATACATTAGAGATTTTTAAAAGTTATTTTTCATTCTATTTTTAATTTCTCTGCTGTCACATTTTCTTTTAGTTCATCTTGGTCTTTCTCTGCCAAGAGACTGGCATTTCTCATATGTCGAAGACCTGGGTTATCTATTCATATTTTTAAAAAAGAGACTAGGTAATTAGTTTCAGTTCCTTTACAGATGTGCAAATACTGTTTCTTGCTTATCTTCTTGTTTGAATAAGAAACCTGATTAGAAACATAATTACAGCTACCAGAAGCCATTTGCACGCTTTATTTTATGGTGAGCAGGAAGAATGCAGGTATGCAGGAAAAATGTTGGCTACCAGACTGTATTCTCTGTCAGAATTAGCAGATACCATAGATTTTCTATATGTAATTGTTTTATGTCTACGTGTGTTACAGAATTCTCAGTCTTGCAACAATTTTTTAGAAACTGAAATTACAGTATTATAGTTTGTATAACTGTTATGCAGACCAGAATGATCCTGTTGACTGAGCAAAATTCTCTGTTGGACAACTAGTTGCTTAATGATTACATTATTAGTGCAAGAAGACTTATTAGATTATATATCAATTACTGGGGCTTCCTGCTATGATTGCCTGAGGCTTCCATACCTATTATAGGATTGTACTTGACAGAAATTTAAATGCTCATATCCCTGAGATGACTGTTCTCTGCACCCAAGAGTGCCAGAGAAACAATTTCCTGGAAAAATGTTTAATAGGATCATTTCATGTGTGTGTGTGCAGACAAGTTAATTAGCATAAATTTGCATTCCTGAGTCCCTAGTACTTGAGGAACTATAAGATCTAGATCAGTGCTGTGCAATAAAAGTTTCTGTGATAAGCAGAATTACTATATCTGTACTGATCAATATGGCAGCCACCAGCCACAGGTGGCAGCTGGATGCTTGAAATGTGGCTAGTGAGATGCAATAATTGACATTTTAATTGTTTCTAATTTAGTTAATTAACATATAAATTCATGTAGCCACATTTAACTAGTAGTCCCCCTGCTGGACAGCTTCTCTCTAGAAACTTAATATCAGCTCATCTTTCACAAATGGAACCTATAGAACCATGAGGGTAGCATGATAAAATATTCAGGATATAATAAGCACTCCACAAATTTTTGTGAAATTATCCAAGTTAATTTTTTTAGTATACATACCCAAGCTTAAAGAAACATCTACTGAGAACAGGTAATGTCAATTTTTAGTCAAAATGAATTATCAGTTGACCTATGGTTCTTGTTTTTTCTATATTTTGACACCTTATGTGGAAAGTAAAGTTTATCTCTTTATTTTCCATCTGAAAAACAATCTTGTTTTTGCAGAATTGCACACTTTGGTAACTTACACTCTAAATTCAGCAATTTGATTCAATTCAATTTAGTTAAAATCAGTAAATTTTTCAGTAAAGTATACCACATACTCATTTCTTGGTGTTCTTTCTCTCTTATAATTGACTTAAGTGTTGCTATTTATTTATTTATTCTGAAATAAATAGGAATTTTTGTAAAATAACAAGAGCCTCTTTATCTACTTACACATTTATACACCTCTATTTATATGTATATAGAGTAAATAAAAGGTACTTTCACATTAAGTTAAAATTATGCATAGCCTATAGCATATTTACTATGTGTATACATTCAATATAAGGAGGGACTTACTGATAATTACATTCATTCCCTACCAAAATGCAATAGAGTACAGGAAACAGTGAGAAGACCTGAATTTTAGTAGTGACTCTCTAACCTTGGCATTATAACCTTGGAGCTATTCATGTAATCTAAGCACCAGGGTTTACATCTATAAAATAGGAATGGCAGATCTAAAGTTTAATTTAAATTTTTTTTGTGTTATTAATAAAAACAAGAAAACTTAATAAGCAGTTAAAATTAAGAATGTGTTCATTCTTAAAAATCCCAACTGGGGATTACAAAGTTCAGTAGAAATTTAAGAATTAATAGTATTGAATTTTTTTAACACAATAGAAAATAATTCTGGATTTTAGAACTGCCTTGGACACTTAAAAAGCCATTGAACTTGAACAAGTATGTGAACTATTCTCTTGTCCTCACAATGGATAACAATACTTAATTTCTCTAAACATGGAGTTTTGCAAAGGTTCTTGTAAAGATCCAGGTGCATTCATGTGAAATAATTGTGTGAACTAATATGATTTTATTATTAAAACATCATAATGCAAACAAAAAATACTGAATGATTAAGAATGAATAAAAAAGACATCAAGTGATTTAGGAGGTCAGAGGACTGACAAGTCTCCAGCCTGGGCCAAGGAAGGCTTTATAAAGGCAAGATTGAAAGCAAATAGGAATGCATTATATTCAGCCCCATATTTCAACATCTTTTTTATTTGCATTCCTTTCATTTCAAAATCTAAAGCAAATTAAGATAAACTTGAAGGTCAGGGAAAGGCCAGTAGAAGATAATAGTTCAGTTTAATGAAATAGTATTGTGTCAACACAGAGGGGCAGAGTGCTCAAATAAATTGTTAGTGTTTCATTTTATATTCTGTGAAGCCTATATCAGGAGAATTTAAGAATCAGTGAAGACAGCAAATTCATAATGTGTCAGAATTATTCTATTTTATTTTAGATATTATTTAATATCAATAAAAGTAAAAATAAAGATATGACAAAATATAACGATTTCCTTGCAACTTACCCTTGTCCCTTCAGTTCAATTTAATAATTTCAGTGGAACTGACATTTCTTTTTTTTTTTTTTTTTTTTTTTAGATCATTGATCTATTACCAGGTGGAACTGACATTTCTACTCTTGATGATTGTCAGTTATTTAAAGTATATATTCTCCAAATAAGCTATTACTTTATGTATTTAACAAATTAATGAAATTTTTTGAAATGGCTTTTGAAATAATTTTTCTTTACTTTGTGTCACATTCAAATTTTGCAAAATGATTTTTGCTACTAAAATGCTACAAACAAAATACTTTTAAAGAGGATCATTCCATTTGGATTATTAAAGTAGTTTGTTATATAGTATTGTGATCATATTTTTTAAAAAAAATTCTTTCTTTGGTGTTTCTTGTTTCTAAGAAAATCCAATTTTTAATTTTACAGTTTTTGTTAAACTTCTTCTTGTGTTGGAAAAATATTCTGATGCTTTTCAAAGGTGTTTTATTTCAGATTAATCCAGTAAAGAACTATCCTTACAACAGTGATCACTTGCAAATATTCTACTAAGATTGGGGAGACTTTAGACAAAAGTCTAATGTGACAAACAATTATATGTCCAAAAGAAAAAACAGTGTGTGGAAATGTTGCACTTATTTGGAAACAGTTTTAGTTCATGAGAGTAATTTGTATGACACTTGGAAAAATGTTTCCAAAAATTATGTTATAATTTGAATAATGTAGTTGTACATTAAATACTATACAACTGATATACTATTAAGTGCTGACGACTATGATCTCTATGAAAAAATGTACTTGTGTTCTCATCAAGCACATTACAGTTAATAATTCCTGTCCTTCAATAGAAACAAATTGGGATAATTCTCCAAATATTACTTTGTAAATGTTTGACTTTACATGTTTTGAATGTTTACATGGTCACTTTTAAATATAAATATTTTCTTCTACATAAACTTATGGTTAATCATTAAAGTATTTGGAAAAGTTATCCATTCAAAGAAGAGATTTAATGTTTATTGAAAATGAATGCATTTTATAAAGGGCTCAGTTCCATCTCATAGCATAGTAGGCTAAAAAATTTGAAAGTGAAAAGAAACTTTTTGTTATTATCACTCATCCTTTTTTATGATTTCTAATTGAGAAATGAATGTTTCTCAGGTAGTTATCTAGTTATTAAATGTATTGCAGTGAAGGAAATAGTCAACATCCATGTCATGTGCAATTGATATTATAATGTGAAGGAGACATGGCAGAAACACAAGAAAAATAGTAAATAACATGTCAGATGGAGATAAGTCCTACAAAAATACTAACAGAGAGGAGAAGAGAGGACAAAGTACGAATGTATTTTTGGGTATTATTTGATTTAGTAGAGTCAGGGAAGTCTTGCTGTCTGGGAAGCCATGTGGAGAAGAGTACAATGTAGTATGTGAAGTTGGAAGGTCATACTCCACATAAAAAACCTGCCAGTGCAATGCCCTCAGTTTGGAATATTATTCCTGTTTCCTTAGTACAGAAGTGAGACTTGTGTGGCTAAAGAGGAGGAAGCAAGTACAGAGGAGTAAGAGATGAAGCCAGCAAGAATACAGAGGTAGATCACTGAGGACCTTGCAGGTATGTTATTGCCTATTTCTCTGAGTAAAATGGGAAGCCACTAGGGGGACTCTTGTTTTGTTTTCTTTTGTTTTGATTTGTAAGGCAAAATGAAATGGCCAAATTTGGAATGAAAAATGAAAGTGTTAGATTAACAGGAAACCCATCCAGTGTGGCTGAGAGTGCTAATGGGTTCAGTCACATTTAGATCTTTAGTCACTATAGATCAAACATGCCACTATACTTTGAAGCTGGACATTTGCATACAGTATAACTCACCACTTCTGTTCATAGGTATGCACCTCAAAAACTCTTGCTTGTATGTATCAGGACACACGTAACCACGTTTTCTTATCACCACTGTTCATAACGGCAAAGATCTATAAAAAATTGAAATGTTCATTAACAGGAAAAAAGAAAAATTATAGTGCATTGATTATTATATAGAAGTGAAAGTAAGTGAGCTAGGTGAACATACAGCATAGATGGATCTTAGAATCAATGTAGAAAAAAAACAGCAAGTCCAGGATCATGTACGATCTGACATGATTTGAATAAGTATCTAGAAAAATAAGAAGCAAATCATGTATTAATAGGGACAACTATATATGTAACCAAGATAAATGAGAATATTAAATATAATGATGAACAAAACACAAAATTAAGAGGGCAAGATTAGAGAGGAATACATAGATGCAATGGTATCAAAAATTTTCCACTTCATAAAATTAAGGGTGTTTTACAGGTGTTTATTTTTATATATATGTTCAAATATATGTAAAATATCTACATTAAATATTTCATAACATTTAAAATAATCCTATAATATCACCTTTGAAATGTTAATAGAAAAATAATTAACTGATAAAGATAACTTTAGTAAAATAAAAATTAGGACTAGAGAGTGACATCAGCAGAGTGGCATAACAGAAATTTCTACCACTGGTTCTTTCCACTGAAAAACATCAATTTGAAAAATGATGCACTTGTAAGTTACCTTCAGAGCAGTCAGGGATTCCAGCTGAAGGTCTGTGGCACCTGAGTGAAGCAGAAAAACAAAGAACAAATGGTTATGGTAAGAGAGTTATATTCACACTTCTCCCATCACTATTCCCCCAAGCACATGAGCCCAGCTAGCAGAAAGGAGACACCTCGAAGGTGGGAGGAGAGTATTTTGAGAGCTGGACTTCACCATGGATTTTGAATTGGCTCATCCCTGTATGAGGCTGACTTTCACAGCCCTAGATGGCTCTTGCTAGCACCTGTAGCCCCAGAACCTCCCAGAGACCCAGATGCATCGCTGGAAATCTCCCAGTGGGCTCCCACAACCCAAGCCCCATTTACCAAGTGACTGCTACTCAAGCAACACAGGCAGATCTCTAGGCTCCAGGTGGATTGCAAGCCAGGATTCTTAGCAGGCTCCTGGCTATAAAAGCCCCCTTCTCATTCCTCCACCTGCTGGCTCTAGCTGCCTCAGGAGTCTCCGGTGACATCAACCCCACAGTGATTTCTTATGAATCAAGAAGCCAGCTCATTCTGGTGCCTTTTTTTCCAACTGTCCTAGGGACCCCAAGTAAGAGTGAAATGATATATTAAAAAAGTTAAAAGAAAAAAACCCTGCCAACTAACAATATTTTACCCCCCAAAATTGTCTTTGAAGAATGAAAGGTCAGTACTCTCCTAAGGGAATTTATTAATACTAAACCTGCTGAGAGAATTTATCAACATTAATTATGTAAGGGATGGAATTATTTTTTTTTTTTTAAAGATTTTATTTATTTATTTGACAGAGAGAAATCACAAGTAGATGGAGAGGCAGGCAGAGAGAGAGAGAGGGAAGCAGGCTCTCTGTCGAGCAGAGAGCCCGATGCGGGACCCGATCCCAGGACCCTGAGATCATGACCTGAGCCGAAGGCAGCGGCTTAAACCACTGAGCCACCCAGGCGCCCCTGTAAGGGATGGAATTATTAAGTAACCTTATTGTAGTAATCATTTTTGCAAAACACATGTTTCAAATCATCACATAATATACCTTACCTTACAAATGTTTATTCCAAATCTCAGTAAAACTGGGAAAAAAATATAGCAATAAAAATAATTTAGCTGAACAAGAGAGAAAAAAATTAATAATAGTTAACAAACAGGGAACATAGTGGCACCATCAAGTGTAGTATTTTCATAATATGGATCCCAGAAGGAGAAGAGAGAGAAAAGGGGCAGAAAACTTATTTGGAGAAATAGTAGCTAAAAACTGCCCAATGCTGAGGAAAGAAACAGAAATCCAGATCCAAGAGGCACAGAGAACTCCTCACAAAATCAACCCAAGAAGGTCCACACTAAGACACATTGTAACTAAAATGGCAAAAAGTAGTGATAAAGAGAATTTTAAGAGCAGCAAAAGAAAAGACAGTTAGATAGAGGAAACACCGCAAGGCTGTCAGCTGATGTTTCCACAGAAACTTTGTAGGCTCGAAGAAAATGGCATGATGTATTCAAAGTGATGAAAGAAAAAATCCTGTAACCAAGAATGTTTTTCCAGCAAGGCTATTATTCAGAATAGAAGGAGGGATAAATAGTTTTCAAACAAACAAAAGTTAAAGGAATTCATGACCACTAAACCACTCCTACAAGAAATGTTAAAGGAAACTTTTTGAGTGGAAAGAAAAGACCATACACAGGAGTAAAAAGAGTAGGAAAGCAAAACAAAAAACAAAAAACAAAACAAAACAACCCCCCAACACACACACAAAAAAAAACCCAGGAAAAAAAAAGGTATATCTGCAAAAATCAGTCAAGGGACTTATATGACAAAAGGATGTAAATTATGACACCATATATCCAAAACATGGGGGCAAGAAAGGAGTAAAGAATGGGTTCATGGGGTTATGGACATTGGGGAGGGTATGTGCTTTGGTGAGTGCTGTGAAGTGTGTAAACCTGGCGATTCACAGACCTGTACCCCTGGGGATAAAAATATATGTTTATAAAAAATAAAAAATTTAAAATTAAAAAAAAAAAAAAAAAGAATGGGTTCAAACTTAAGTGACCATCAACTTAATATAGACTGCAATATGCAGGTGCTATATACAAATGTAATGGTAACTACAAGTCAAAAACCAGTAATAGATATGCAAAAAATAAAAGGAAAAGAATCCAAGTATATCACTAAAGAAAGCCAGCAAACTATGAGAGAAGACAGCAAGAGAAGAAAGGAACAGAGAAGAACTACAAAACCATCCACAAAACAAGTAACAAAATGGCAATAAATACATGACTATCAAAAATTACCTTGAACATAAATGGACTGAATACTTCCACCAAAATGCATCGAGTGACAGAATGAATAAAAAAAAACATGTCCCAGGGTGTCTGAATGGCTCAGTGGGTTAAGCCTCTGCCTTCAGCTCAGGTCATGATCTTGAGTCCTGGGACTGAGTCCTGCATCAGGCTCTCTGCTCAGCAGGGAGCCCGCTTCCCACTCTCTTCCTGCCTCCCTGCCTATTTGTGATCTCTCTCTCTTTCTGTCAAATAAATAAAAATATAAAATCTTTAAAAAAAAAAAAAAGCATGACCCAACTTTCCAACTATATACTGCCTACAGGAGACTCATTTCAGACCTAAAGACATCTGTAGATTAAAAATGAGATAGAGAAGCATTTATCATGCAAATGGAAGTGAAAAGAAAGCTGGAGTGGTGATACATACATTAGAAAACAGACTTTAATACAAAGACCATAGGGGTGTCTGGATAGCTCAGTCAATTGAGTGTCTGACTCTTGATATTGGCTCAGATCATGATCTCAGGGTTGTGAGACTGAACCCCACATCAGGCCTCACACTGGGTGAGGAGCTTGCTTGAGATTCTCTCTCTCCCTCTTCCTTTCCCCCTCTCTACAAAGATAAAATAATAAAACAAAGCCTGTAATAATATCTGAAGAGGGACACTATATAATCATACAGGGAACAATCCAACAAGAAGATATAACAACTGTAAATGTTTATGCACTCAACGTGGAGCACCCAAGTACAGAAAGCAGCTAATAGCAAACTTAGAGGATGTGATCCATAGTAATAAAATAATAGTAGGGGACTTTAACCACTTACATCAATGGATGAATCATTGAAACAGGAAATCAACAAGGGAACAGTAGCTTTGAATGACATTGGATTAGATGAATCTAACAAATACATTCTAAACATTCCATTCTAAAATGGCAGAATACACATTCTTTTCAAGTAAACATGGAACATTCTTCAAAATAAATTACCTACTGGGCAACAAAACAAGTCTCAACAAATTCAAAAAGATAAAGATCATACCATGCACTATGAAACTAGATGCAACCATAGGGAAAATATGGAAAGATCACAAATACATGAAGGTTAAATAACATACTACCAAAAACGAATGGGTCAACCAAGAAATCAAAGAGGATATCTAAGAATACATGTATACAAATGAAAATGAAAACACAATGGTCCAAAATCTTTGGGAATACAGTAAAAGCTGTTCTAGAGGGAAGGTTATAACAATGCAGACTTACCTCAAGAAGCAAGAAAAATCTCAAGTAAACAACCTAAACTTACATCTAAACAAGCTAGCAACAGAAGAACAAATAGAACCCAAAACAGTAGAAGAAAGAAAATAATAAAGAGGAGAGCAGAAATTAATGAAATAGAAACTAAAAAACAACAACACAAAATGCCAATAGAACAGAGCAAGGAAACCAGGATCTGGTTTTTTGTTGTTGTTGTTTTGTTTTGTTTTTGTTTTTTTAAAGATCAACAAAATTTATAAAGCCAGACTCAAAAAAGAGAAAGAGACAGAAAGAAGTTGAGAGAGGACTCAAATACACAAAAGCAGAAGTGGAAAAGGAGGAATAACAAACAATACCACAGAAATACAAAAGTTTAAGGAGAATATTATAAAAAATTATGTACCAACAAATTGGACAACCTATAAGAAATGAATAAATTCCTAGAAACCTATAACCTCCCAGAACTGAATCAGGAAAAAATAGAAAATTGGAACAGACTGATGGCCAGCTATGAAATTGAACCAGTAATCAAAAAACTCTGAACAGTTCAGAACAAGAGAGCTTTACAAATGAACTTTATCAAACATCTAAAAATGTTCTTCTCAAGATATTTCAAAAAAATGGGAGGGGAAACTTCCAAATATTTTCTAAGAGGCCAATATTACCATGATACCAAAACCAGATCAAGACACAGGAAGAAAGAAAAAAAAGAAAGAAAGAAAAAGAAAGAAAGAAAGAAAGAAAGAAAGAAAGAAAGAAGAAAAACTACAGGTTGGTATCTCTGATGAACGTAGATATGAAAATCCTCAAAAAATATTAGAAAACCAAATCCAACCATACTTTTAAAAAAATCATCCACCATGACCAAGTGGGATTTATTCCTAGGATGCAAGTGTGGTTCAACATTTGCAAATCAATCAATGTGATACATTACATCAACAAGAAAAGGAATAAAAATCATATCATTTCTGGGACGCCTGGGTGGCTCAGTTGGTTAAGCAGCTGCCTTCAGCTCAGGTCATGATCCCAGCGTCCTGGGATCGAGTCCCGCATCGGGCTCCTTGCTTGGCAGGGAGCCTGCTTCTCCCTCTGACCCTGCCTGCCACTCTGTCTGCCTGTGTTCGCTCTCATTCTCTCTCTCTCTGACAAATAAATAAAATAAATAAAATCTTAAAAAAAAAATCATATCATTTCAATAGATGTAGTAAAAGCATTTAACAAAGTACAGCATCCATTCATGATAAAAACCCTCAGCAAAGTAGGTTTAGAGGGAACATAACTCAATATATTAAAGGCCATCTATGAAAAACCCACAGCTAACATCATATTCAATGGTGAAAAACTGAGAGTTTTACTCCTAAGGTTAAGGACAAGACAAAGATAACCATTCTCATCACTTTTAGTGAACACTATGGAAGTCCGAGTAATAGCAATTAGAAAACATAAAGAAATAAAATGAATCCAAATTGGAAAGGAAGAAGTAAAACTTTCACTAATGTAAATGACATGATACTATATATAGAAAACCCTAAAAGCTTCACCAAAAATCTAATAGAACTGATAAATATATTCTGTCAGTTTGCAGGATAAAAAAAAAATCAATGTACAGAAGTCCATTGCATTTCTATACACTAATAATGAAGTAAAGAAGCAGAAATTAAGAAAACAATACCTTTTACAATTGCACCTAAAATAATAAAATACCTAGGAATAAATTTCACCAATGTGGTGAAAAACCTATACTCTGAAAACTATGAAACAATGATGAAAGAAATTGAAGATCTCCCTGATATGAGGAAGTGGTGATGCAACATGGGGGCTTAAGTGGGTAGGAGAAGAATCAATGAAACAAGATGGGATTGGGAGGGAGACAAACCATAAGTGACTCTTAATCTCACAAAACAAACTGAGGGTTGCTGGGGGGAGGGGGTTTGGGAGAAGGGGGTGGGATTATGGACATTGGGGAGCGTATGTGCTTTGGTGAGTGCTGTGAAGTGTGTAAACCTGGTGATTCACAGACCTGTACCCCTGGGGATAAAAATATATGTTTATAAAAAATAAAAAATTAATTAAAAAAAAAAAAGAAGATGACAGAAACAAATTGAAACATATACCATACTCATGGATTGAAAGGAAATTACTATTAAAATGTTCATATTGTTCAAAGCAACCCACAGATTTAATGCAATCCCTATCAAAATACCAATAACCATTTTCATACAACTAGAAAAGATAATCCTAAAATTTTTATGGAACCACAAAAGACCCTGAAGAGCAAAAGTAACCTTGAAAAAGAAAACAAACAAACAAAAAAACCCAACAACAATAACAAAAAACAAACAACCAAAAACTGAAGATCTCCTAATCCCAGATTTCAAGATATACTACAAAGCTGTAGTAAACACAAAAGTATGATCCTGGTACAAAAATAGGCACATAGATCAATAGAATACAATAGAGACCCCAGAAATAAACATGTTATATCATTAATTAATCTTCAGAAGCAAGAATTTGCAATGGGAAAGTCTTTTCAACAGATGGTGTTGGGAAAATGAGATAGCTACCTGTAAAAGAAGGAAACTGGACTGCTTTCTTGCCCCATATATGAAAATAAGGTCAAAATGGTTTAAGGACCTAAATTTGAGACCTGAAACCATAAAATTCCTAGCGAGCACAAGCAGTAATTTCTCTGACATAAGTCATAGTGACATTTTTCTAGATATGTGTCTGGAGGCAAAGGACACAAAAGATAAACTTTTGGATTACATCAAAATTAAGAAAAAAATCTGCACAATCAACAAACATAAAGACAACCTACTGAATAGAAGATACTTGCAAATGATATCCAAGAAAGAGTTAGTATCCAAGATATATAAAGAACTTGTACAACTAAACATCAAAAGACAATTCAATAAAAATGGGCAGAAGACACGAACAGACATTTCTCTAAAGAATACATACATATGGCCAACAGACACATGAGAAGATGCTCAACATCATCATTTATGAAATGCAAATCAAAGCTACAATGACATATCACCTCATGTCTGTCATCATAGCTAAAATGAGAAACACAAGTAACAATAACCATTCATGAGGATGTGGAGAAAAAGGAATCCTGATGCAATGTTGGTGGAAATGCAAACTGGTGCAGATTCAGTGGAAAACAGTATGAGGTTATTTAAAAAAGTAAATAGAATTACCATATGATCCAGTAATTCTACTACTGGGTATTTACTCAAAAGATACTAAAACACTAATTCAAAAATATTTATGCACCCATATTTTATTGTAACATTATTTACAATAGCAAAATTATGGAAGCAGGAAGCAGCTCAAGTGTTCATGATAGATGAATGGACAAAGAGGTCATGGTACAGAGAACAAGCAGATGGTTACCAGAGGGGAGGTGGGGGAGGGTGGCTGAAATAGGTGAAAGGGATTAAGAGTGTACTTATTATGATGAGCGAGCACTGAGTAATACAGAATTATTAAATCACTGTATTGTACACATGAACATAATATAACACTGTACAATAACTATGCTGGAATTAAAATACAAAATAAAATTTAAAAAGTAAAATAAAGTATTTTCAATAAAGAAAATGTAAAAATATGCTAACAGTATTATAGAGAAAAATGCATGTTTTTGCTCTGGAAAATAATTCAATATGGAAGTGCACAAAAGTCACTATGTAATTCTGAGCAAAGTAAATTGGTCAGAGTTTCCTTTCAATGTAATGTATTTGCTGTGTGAAAAATTGACCATAGGTAGGCAGAGATGGATGCCGGGAAACCAATTAGGAAACCATTTCAGTTAAGGAGTGATCCTAGCTATCTTGGACTTAGTGGTGAGTGTGGTGAGAAGTGTTTGAGTTCTCAATATATTTCACAGTTATATCTATTAACGTAAAATGTAAGAGAAATAGAGACTTCAACATATGAACTGTAAATTGGAGTAGAATAGAGTTTTCATTTGTTGAAGTAGAGAGGACTAGTGGAAGCACATGTTTAAGGAAGAGAACACAGCGTTGTGTTTAGACCTGTGATACCCATTACACATACATAGGAAGATAAGGGACATGTCTGAATTTCAAAGGAGGAATCAGAGCTGCAGCCATAAATGTGGACATCATTAGTGCAAGTCAGCTATTTACAGTCCAGTGACTAGAGTTGAAATGACAGAGAGTGACTTAGAGATTGGACTTCTGAGGCCAGAGTTAGAACATTGAGAGAAAGCAGTCCTGATGTCCAGCAAGGACAATATTTGAACAAAGAAAGAATGAATAATTAGTCGTGTCAGACATGGCTGACTTACTATGTAGGTGGAAGCTGAGAAATGATACTTGATTTGGCTCCATAAGAGTACTGGTAATTGTGACAGTGGAGGCCCATACCCTATTCCTGTTAGGAGTCACAAATTAAGGGAGCAAGTTCACAAATCATCTCTACACTTCTGGCTTGAATCCCCCCACTTAAAAAAGAAAAAAACCTTCATAGCATTAAAAAAGAAAAAAATACATGACTCAGTTTTGTCAGATTATCAAAGATGAGCCACAACAACTTAGATGATACAGGGAAAAAAAAAAAAAAGCAGAAATGACATATTGCGCTGCTAGCAACAATACATTTTTTTTCTGCAGGATTCTGCTGTATTCATCCTGAGAGGAAGGATTTGTGTAGTGAATTACCTTTTGTACTATTTAGATACTCAAATCCACCATTCAGTTCTGATTTAGATGATAGCAGATTCAGAAGCCATAGACTTACAGCATCGGATGCAGGCAATGCTTTCTTTGAGAAGAAAATCCAGGGGATGTGGAGATGAATTCCCAGGGCCAGAACAGTGTTAAATATGGGGGCAAATGTTTTATTCACAATGTGCTAAAGATTAGATCCCAACTGATGGAGGCATCCAAGTATTCTTTAAAGGCATTTCTTGAGTTTTGGGAGGAAGGATAGGACTTCATGATGTGGACATGCTCCCAAATCTAAGTATATATGATTATTTATCTACACCTTAAACCATACTCTAAGGTTGGCATGGCTAAAGGTAGAAGTAAGCAGGACTGGAGACTGTGCTTCCTTAGGATTCCCTTTGGTCACTCTAATGTCACTGTTTTAGAATGGGGAACACAGCAATCCTGAGCTTAAACAGACTCCACATGTTATCACTCACACTGTTTTTTTTTTTTATGTTTTTGTTTTTCATATTAAAAGATGTAGAGGGGTGCCTGGGTAGTTCAGTTGGTTAAGCAACTGCCTTCAGCTGAGGTCATGATCCTGGATTTCTGGAATGGAGTCCTATATCAGGCTCCATGCTCAGCCAAGAGTCTGCTTCTCCTCTGACCTCTCCCCTCTCATGCTCCCTCTTTTTCATTCTCTCTCAAATAAATAAATAAAATCTTTTAAAAAAAGATGTAGATACTTGAGACAAAATATCAGGGCTTGGAAGTGAGTTAGTTAATTGCTTCTTTATGTCATGCAACTTTCTGCTGCCTAGAACTAAGCACATGATCCAGCATCATTTTTATGCATTCCTGATACCCAGAGCAGGATCAAAGCCTACTTTCTGAGGGCTGAATATAGCACTACTGCATATTTTGTTTAAGGCTACTTCTCAGATACTTATATTTTTTGTGACAAGTCAAAGAAATTAAAATTAGAATGAGGAGATTTAATGAGAAGGAAAATAATTTTCTTTGCTCAATGGAATTCATAAAGGTGGCTTTTAGAATTCAGGTATCTCAGATACTTATTTTTCCATGCATTTGAAGTTGAATATTACACTGCATATGAAAGTCAAGAAATTATCTTATGAAATGAATTTAATCATTTTAGTTTGATTGCATAAAAATCTGTTATCAGAAGCTATGGCAAATTGATTTTTGGGTGAAGAGGGATTTCCAAGGCATTAAGCGATTTGCTTTTGCTTGTCAGCAAGACAGAAGCAAGAAATATTTTATCTCATTTGGGCCTGTGGTTCTTGTTTGGTTCATTAGTTTTCATTCAAGTTCATCTACATGCCACAGTTAATACACTAATGCTTTAATGAGTGTGTATAAATAAGAGGAAAGAGAATCTGGTCTATAAATTCCCAAGATATAATTGCTTCTATAAGGTATATAGTTTTCTTTCTTTTAATTATTTTTAATTTACATAGAATATAAGCCAAACTAGTACTTTTCATGTACAAATGTATGTGTTGTCACTGCATTATCTGGAACTCTAGAAATTTGTATCATTAGAATTTATATAAATGATGGTTTAATGATCACAAAGTCTAAGTGTAATAAAACTTGTAAACTTTCATGCAGATTTATTTAAATATCAATTCCCTTCTATAATTGTTTAGCTTCTCCACCTCTCATTACAGGTATAAACAGCTTCTTTGTTCTGTGGAAACTTTATTGATTTTTCTCTTTTAACATACATTATGTTTATTTTAATTTTAATGTAATTTTAAAACCGAAAGCAGGAGCTCCTTGAGGGCAAGAGAAAATAAAGCATTCATGGGTGTTTTCAGTGAAAAGTATGATGAATAAGGCCAAGTAAGCTTATCAAATATTTGTTGACTGTCACTATGATCCTCTTCCCTCCTAGTACATCCTTTCCCTCCCCTTCTGGTATTTCTTTTCCCAGTAGCTAGTGCTGTGAGTTTATAGCCTTATATATGTTTATTATATTCTTTCAGAATTCATCTGGTTTATAGCTACAGCTGCTACTTCCAAAGTGTACAGTCATATATTTAGACTTGTCCTCTCTATTGCACTCCATCCCATATGTAAAATTGTTACATAAGTTTTAGTATCTTTCCCATATATTTCCCCTGCTTTTCTAATTTGCTCTTACTTCTTACAATCTGGCCTATTGCTATACTTACTTAATTTGACTCCTTGAATTTATTATCTTTTGTTTCACACATTTATTCTAATACCAATTTTCCCCCCTAAAATACAGATTTAATCTTATCACTCTTCTGTTTTAAAATCTGTACTACATACAGTCCTCTACTATCTTATAGTCATTGTGCAACTTAACCTCTGTTTCCAACTGCAGTTCTCACAGCATCACACACTGTCCTGGGCCTCCAAATGTGCTCCTAGGTTTATCTGACTTGGTGCCGTTTATTATGGTATCTCTTTATCTCAAGGAAATATTCTCTCATCTATTCTTTTGTTAATCTTCAAAGCTAGTTCAAATGTGAAGAATTTTCTGCAGTTGCAATGAATCTAATTCTTTCAAAAATCACATTTTATTTAAATTTTCTATTATACCTGAGAACTAGTAATTTCTGTAAATATTTATCTCTCCTACTTTATTTTAATTTCCTAAAGACAAATAAGACACAGTTCTCCCCTTGGCGGAACTCATGTTCTAGCATGCGTGATGGTAAAGTTCTCTAACCTCATCCTTTCCTGACTCACTCTCTGTTTCCATACCTTATTGACAAGACACCAGAAAAGCTTGTTTCTCTCTAATGAACTCTCTGGGCTTATGACATTGTAAAAAATGAACTCAGCTCATAGTTCTATTGTTATACCAATTCTTGGCAAGCAGTCGGGGTCAGTAATGGAATTTATAAAATTGTACTCAAAGATTAACATTTAATTTTATCTTTAACAATTTGTTTTCTCTTTTTTTGTTGTTGTGTTACATTTGTTTGTACAATTAACCACAAAGCTCCTAAATAATAGCAACCATTTTCTTACTACTTTTGTCTCTCCCTTCCCATAATACCTAACAGAGGTTTGTAAACAGCAAAATCCAACAGGCATTTAGGTTTTTGGTGTCATTATTTTTTCATTTCTATAATTCTTGTCATGAATCTGTTAATATACATCAGTTATAATTGCATAATACAGACATTATAAGCTCCATAATTATTCTCTCTATATATATGTTCCACCACAATTAAATATATAGATGTTTAGGTGAATATATTCTTCTCCATTGTTTATATAATAATTTAAATTTTTGACCTGTATTTTAGAAACTATTTTTCTATTCATACCTTTTCCTTTTTGGCCCAAATTTGGTCAAAACCTTTGAAAAATACAACACATTCCAAAATAGGATGAGAGCAAACAAATAGAAATAACTATAATGTGGGTACTAAGTTTCTTAAAAGACACGTGTTTGAAAATAAAAAGTTCTCTCCCCTGTAGAAAAAGAAAAATTATTCTATTAACATAGTAGCAAGTAGCCAGATCATGTAAGCTTTCATTTCTGTGGTATTAAAGCCCAGAAGTGTGATGCCCAGGCTATGTGATGGTTACATATTTAGGTCTATAAAAAACTGCCAAACTGTTTCCCAGAGTATCTGTCATTTTATATTCCCAGAAGCAAAGTATGAGAGAGTCCGTTTTGCTGCATCCTTGCCAGCATTTTGTGTTATCATTACTTTAAAAAATTTATTCATTCCAACAGGTGTGTAGAGATGGTCCATCATGGTCTTACTGTATGTTTCTCTTATGGCTAGTGATGCTGGGCATCTTTTTCTATGCATATTTGCCATCTGTATATTCTTTTCAATGATTTTTTTCTGGATATAAATAACTATGTCAGATACATGGTTTTTAAATATTTTGCAGTCTATAGCTCATCTTTCCATTTTCTTAACAAAGTCTTTGGCAGAGAAAAGATTTTTAATTTTAATGAAGTCCAATTTATCCATTTTTTTTCTTGTATAAATTGTGCTCTTGGCCTTATACCTAAGAATTCTTTACCAAACCCTAGGTCTGAAAGATTTTCTTCTATTTTTACTTCTAAATGCTTTATACATTTATATTTAGTACTCAAACATTTTTTCCATATTGAGTTAACTTTTGTATAAGGTGTAAGATTTAAGCTGAGGTTCATTATGGATAAATTATGATATAAAATTTCATCAAAATAATAACATCTATACTATAGAAATAAGACAATTTACCTAAAATACCATTAAATTAAAAGTGGGATTTTTAAAATAAAAAGTAGGAGTCACCAAGTTATATTTGCCTCAAAAACAATTATGTAATTAATTTAATTTAATAATAAATTTATTCACTAACCTACTCTGTTCGAAAAAGATCTTAGACAGCTTAATTTTAACTATTTTATAATAAATCCCTGGAATTCATAGTAAGTGAAAGATCAGAAGTCTTCAGAAGACTTCAGAAGACTGCTTGTAAGCAGGATGTATTTTGTCAGGACAGTTTATTTCCTGTCGTTAAGCTGCTCTAGTTTTTCTTTCTGCAGACATTTGTCTAAAATATACTATATAATTATGTTAATTATGAATCAGAAAGAAAATACCAACTTAGAAAATAGAAGTAAAAACTCTGTATTTTACATTTAAAAATATTTTAGTTAATTAATTAATTAACTTACTTTTGAGAAGGGCGTAGGGAGGGACAGAGGGAAAGGGAGAGAGAGAATCTTAAGTAGGCTCTATGCCCAGTGTAGAGCCCAACACAGGGCTTCATCTCAGAACCCTGAGATCACAATCTGAGCCAAATTAAGAGTCAGATGCTTAACCAACAGAGCCACCCACGTACCCTAAAAAGTATTTTGATAGTAACCAGTTACATCCAAGAAATTGCTTGTAATGGTTACAATTTTTTGTGACCCTGTTCATTGCTAATGGTCAGTCATTCCTGCAAATAAGATGAATATTAATAAATGTGCAGATAGAGGTACATGGGTGAGTCAGTCACTTAAGCATCTGCCTTTGCTCAGTTCATAATCCTAGCATCTTGGGATTGAGCCCTATGTTGGCTCTCTGCTCCGTAGGAAGTCTGCTTCTCCCTCTGCCCCTCCCCCTGTTCATGCTGTCTCTCTCTCTCTGAACTCTTTCCTTTTCCAATACATAAAATCTTTGAATAAATAAATAAACAAATGTGCAAATAATGTATACTTTATACAAATCCTATGAGTGTTATTTCAAAAATAACAACTTTTGGATGCAAAATTGTCCTTAAGGCAGTCCTGCTAAGCTTGCTAAGATATCCAATGTGATATTGTTTCAATATCAATATTAATCCATCATTTATCAGTGTCTAATAATTTCCTAGTACTCAGTTCCATATAAATGCTACTAAACAATATTTTTAATTATGAGAAATGTAAATAAAGTGTGATGAAAATAAAGAATAATTAATGATTTGGAAATTTCTGAGAATTCTGATTTTCATTTCCAAATATGGATAATTAATAGCTGTTTTGAATTTGGAAAGGACAAGGTACAAATTATTCAGTTTAAGATAGAACAAGTTAAAAAGTAAGATTTAACTAAGAAAATAAGTTTACTACAATTTAAAAGGTATAAATCCAAAGGAAATCATTGGGAGAAAACTATAAACATCCTCACTTGACAAACACAGATTAAAAAAAATAAAACAAATACATTTTACACAAGAAATATAATAATTATAAGATGGTTTAGCAGAATTGAGACCAAATATAATATAAAATATATCAACATATGATATATATATTATATATATCAATATAATATATATATCAATATATGATATAATATATATCAATACATGTGGGTGGGTAGGCTTAATTCACCTATTAAATTAAATAAAAATTGAGGGAATAAGGACCAAAGTTTAATACTAAAATGAAGTTTATACATGCCCCTTCACCTTACCACTCTCCATACCACCTTAGCAAGCTTTGAGTACCAATAAATAGCAGTCTACCATAGCGAGTGGAGCACGAGTTTGGAAAGAGGCACTCTCTGAGGTTTTAGCTAGTAGGGAAAGTCTAAATATGGGGACAAAACAGGAACATTACGAAAATTCCTCCAGTAACCTAATCCTTTTCATAGGCACAAAATGATGCTGGAAAAATTTGGAGTCACTTGTGCACTAAGGATAACCTTAGCAAGAACAAAATCTGAAAACAGCTTGAATCTCAATTGATTAACTTAATTCTAACCAAATACTCAACAAAATCCTAGCAGCAGAAGAATGCATATTTCCTGACACAGATAGATTTAGGCATGGATATAGATTTTTTTTAACATGAATATTCACTATTCTACATACAATGTCCAGCTTTCAATCAAAAAAAAAAAAAAAAGAAAAGAAAAGAAAAGAAAAGAAAAGAAAAGAAAGAAAGAAAGAAAGAAAGAAATGGAAATAAACAGGACCAGACTTCTAGATCACCCAGAGCTGAAGCTATCAGACAGAGAATATAAAACAATGAATTAGTATTTTTAAAGTCTCTAAAGGAAAAAGCAGACAGTATGCATTAACAGATACTCTCCGCAGAGATATGGAAACCACAGAATCCTAAAACTAAGGAGATACATTTCTTACCAGATTAATGAAATGTCAGATAGATGAGAATTGAAAGTATGAGAACACATTCTCTCAGTGTATGTGTGAGGCAACAGTCATTTATACACTAGTGTGGTGGGAATGCATACTGGTACCATTCATTTGAAAGAGAATTTAAAATATGTAACAAAGCTCCTAAACAACCTAGTAATCCCACTTCTCGGAGTAAACCTGAACAAAACAAAAACATATTGACACATGTATTTATTGCAGCACTGTTTATAATTGCAAAAATTAGAAACCACCTATATATCTAAACGAAGGGGAATGGTTGAAATTACCCACCAAACTGCCTACAAGGGGAAAAATGTATCAAATGATGTAGAATGATTTTTAGAGTATACATTGCTAAGTGATAAAAGCAAAGTGCAAAAGATTATTTATTATACATTCCTTTTCATGAAGAAAGAAAGAACGAACATATGTACCCCATTGCACAAAATTAAAAAAAAAAAAAAAGAAATTTAAGCCAGAAACAAGTGGAAATGATTATCTACAGGATATGGGTGGGAGAATAGCACAAAGATGTAAGGATGGAAACAGGAAGAAAACGCACTGGGGATGACACTTCACTAAGTAGACTTAAAAAAACCCAGTTGGGACTTTTAAGTCTACATTAATATTTCATACACTTAATAAATAAAGTAAATGAAGGTGAAAATTTAAGTCTAACCAAAAACTTTTAAATAAAAAGGGTATAGAAATCTCTTCTCTTTCTCTTCCCCCTCCCCACTCACCCCCCAATCTCTCTGTCTTAAAATTTTGGTTGAAAAAGTAAGAAAATATTGACAGTTGCTATATTGCTAACCTTTATTCTTTTTCATTTTCTGACCAGCCCTGGGGAAATATACTTGAGTGGAATAAGGACTGTACTCTGAATTGGGATTCTTAAGTTCAGTTTTAAGAAAGTCATAACCTTTATGATCTTCAAAGCCCACATTTATGTGATAAGGATACTAATTCTTCTTTCTGGAAAGTATAGTTGAAGAATTTGTAAGATAATAAATTAACAAAATAATCTCTAAGAGAATAAGTCTATATGAAATAAATTCTACATTTGTTTGCTGATTCACTTTGGCAGAGAGGTGGGTGAATTATTAAATAAATTATTGTATAGCTAATCAGATCTATTGATGAAGATATCCGAAATCAAAGATTAACAAATTAACTGCTGACTTTTTCATTTGTTTTAATGTATTTAGTTAACTTTAGGTTTGATTGCTTTGTAGTCAAACAAAAGTGTCTTAAAGAGTTGGATGGTAAAGTTGCATAGAATAGGTAGATTTTGAATCAAGAGGCATTCAGTATTTGAAAGTTGAAGATGTTCAAATACTACCTATATTATATTTTAACCATATATCGTAGCATTTTTTTTAAGATTTTTATTTATTTATTTGATAGAGAGATCACAATTAGGCAGAGAGGCAGGTAGAGAGAGAGGGGGAAGCAGGCTCCCCACTGAGCAGAGAGCCCGATGTGGGGCTCCATCCCAGGACCCTGAGATCATGACCTGAGCCGAAGGCAGAGGCTTAAACCACTGAGCCACCCAGGAGCCCCTATTGTAGCATATTTTTAAGTTTCCTAATCTTACCTGTGCTTACCATGAAACTGATTTAGGAATACCTACATAGCAGAATAATAGGACTGTATTTGACTGACAGTCAACACCCAGTGAATTTTGACTATTGTTGTGTTATTATTTCATAATGATTTAAATCAATGAATTTGAAAATAGAAAAAAAATTGTAAGCCTTTTAAGATTTTCATGGTAACTGCAAAATAAATCAACCTACTAAATCAAAGAAAAAAGTAGAGAAAGAACAAATTCACAAAAAAAAAGATAATGGAGAAATTATCTATCAAAGAGTTATCTCAAAGAATCTTGAATCCTTTGCACATAATTTTGATAATATGGATATCATGTGTGATTTTTCTAGAATAAATATACATAACAAGAAATGATTCTATCAGGGTAGAAATCTAAGCAGAAAATTGCCATAGAAGAAATAAAGTTGTCAAAACTACACTCCTTACTTAAGGAACACAGGACTTGAATAAGCAGTTTTGGATAATAGTACAGCTCCTTTAGGTAACAGATAATTCTAATGACCTTTTAACTGTTTCTGAGAACAAAGGGGAATTGCAAATTATTTTTATGAGATTAGCCTGGCATTTATTTGTTCTTATTGTTAGTTGTATTGGAGCTTTTATTTCTTTTCTTTATTTTGGATCCTTAATTCCTTTATGATGATATTTCTTTATTTTGGATGCTTAATTCCTTTATGATGATATTTCTTCTTTTTTTCCATCTTCATTGAGATGAATATCTCCATCCAATATGATGATATTCCTTCTTTTTTTTCCCATCTTCATTGAGATATAATTGACATATAACATTGTGTAAGTTTAAGGTGTATACTGTGTTGATTTGATACACTTACATGTTGGATACGATTCACACCCTAGTGTTCCCTAACACCTCCCTCGCATACCATGATTACTATCTCCTTTTTTCTGTGACGAGAACATTTAAGTTATACTCTCTTAGCAACTTTCAAGTGTATAAGATAGTTTTATCAGCTATCATCATAATGCTGTTCATTAGATTGCCAGAGCTTCCTCACCTTCTACCTGGAAGTTTGTATTCTTTAACCAGTGTCACCCCATTCCTCCTACCTGCCAACAACTGGTAACAACCATTCTTATCTCTGTTTATATGACTTTGGCTTTTTTATATTCCACATAGAGGTGATATGCAGTATCTGTCTTTCATTTAGCATAATGGCCTCATGATCCACCCATGTTGTCACAAATGACAGGGTTAAACCTCCTTCTTTCTTGTGGCTTTGTTCCTGTTTTCTTATAGGGCTTTTGTGTTTTCAGTTTTAGTTTAAGCCTTTAATCCATTTCAAGTTAATTTTTGTGCAAGGTGTAAGATATGGGTCCAAGTTAATTTTTCTATACGTGGTTGCCCAGTTTTCCTATCACCATTTATTGCAGATTGTCCTTTTCTCATTGAGTAGTCTTGGCTCCCTTGTCAAATATTATTAAGGATTTCAGGGTATACATTTTCCTTTCTTTATTTCTTTACTGTATCTCTTAGTTTCTAACAAATAATATCTTACAGTTTTTGGACATGTCACATTGAGATCCTCTTTGAATAGAGTTAAGGAAATTCATTGTTTTATTTACTTGTTTATTTGTATTTTTTTACTCTATGGCTGCTGTATATTTTGTGCTCATTTGACTTTCCAATTTTATTATAAATTTTGGGGGGTTCCTGTTATCACTCAATCATTTGAATTTTAAAATATAAATAAAACTTAATTGGGTTTTATTTATATTTTAAAATTCAAATGATTGAGTGATAACAGGAACCCCCCAAAATAGAGGGCACGGATTGCATGGAGCACGGGGTGTGGTGCAAAAATAATGAATACTGTTATGCTGGAAATAAAAATAAATAAATAAATTAATTAATTAAAAAAAAAATAAAAATAAAAAAAACTTAATTGGGTTTTATAAATAATTATCTTTTTGGACAGTTCACAATTTATTTTTTAAGGGTTTTATTTATTGATTTGAGAGAGAGAGAGCACTGAGTGGGATGAGGGGCAGTGGGAGAAGCAGACTCCCCACTGAGCTGGGAACCCAATGTAGGACTCGATTCCAGGACCCTAGAATCATGACCTGAGCTGAAGGCAGATGCTTAATGGAAAGAGCCACCAGGTGCCCCAAAATTCACAAATTTAAACAGTGACTATAAACTTTTTTCCAATTTAAATATTATTCTGGTTCATTTAAAAATTACATGGATTACAATATTAACATTAGCTTATTTTATGGAATGCTGATATTTGAGCAAGATTTTTATACTTCTGTGAGGTAGAATATACTGGAATTTGAGGTATTTAATAGTAAATACCATATATACCACTTATTATGTTAAATCATGTGCATTTTTTAATTTTAATTTTTAGTATTTTAGAGAGAGAGAGAGGGCAAGCATGAGCAGGGGTCTTGGGGGGCGGGGCAAAGGGAGAGGAAGAGAGGGAATCCCAAGCAGGCTCCACAACCAGGGTGGCATGGAGCCCTATGCAGGGCTGGATCTCACATTCTTGAATCAAAATCAAGAGTTAGACACTCAACTAATTGAGCCACCCAGGCACCCCTGTCTTTTTTATTTTTGAACTCAATCTATTGTCATAGAAATTTGGAATCCATTTTTATTAAAATTATATGCAAATATCCATCTGCTCTCTTTCATTAGTGATTTAATTTTATAGAGATTTAATTTTAATAGAGAAATTATTTGAATTCTATTTCAAAGCTTTTACTAAATAGTTTGAAACTCTGGATAATCTTGGATAGTGAAAAACAAAATATGCCTACTTTCACTAATTATAGGCAATTCATAAATGCACATTCCTTTGTATAACTCCATGTAGGCACATATTACAAATCTCTAGATTTTTCATTTCTTATATAGTTATTTTAATGAAGCAAAATTGAAATACCATGCAAAAAATTTAATCTATGCAAAATACATTATAATGTTAAAAAGTAAAAGGTAAAGTAGATTTGTTAGCTCAAAGTCAAGCTGGCTCAGTGTGATCCAATTCCTTTGACAGTTTCTGTAAAGAAAAGAGGGGACAAATTGTGTGTTAAATTGACTTGAATTCTCCAGTTGGGTAAAGGGTTTGATAAGAACAAAAAATTAAAGAAGGTCTAAATAAGGCATATTAGAAGACAATAAACTTACTAAAATAATTAAATTCATGATACTGAAAACTTGAGCATATGATACATTCCTGGATTTCACTGTAGTCTCAAATTGAAATTATGGAGAGAACATTTTTTTAGACCCTAAACTCTACTTTATGAATGTAAATGGGCACACTTTGATAGATTTAACCTATATTTTGTTAGATAAAATAATAATAGGAAGTTTAAGAACAGAGAAGACTTGAAAGAAAGATAAAAGATAACACATAAGTAACAGAGCACTCCAGAGAATGTACACACTAATCAAGGTAGATAAATGAGAGGATTTTTACCAAAGAACAGTAGTTATTATTTTTATTAATTCAAATTATACTATTTTATATCTAATTGTGACACATTATGATCTGTTGAATCTGATAGTAGTTGGATTCCATCAAAGAGATGTACTTCATGATTTATTATTTTTCTGATAAAATTTGAATTTATAAGCTTATAGAAGAAAAGTGAAGTGTAAACCTTGGCAATGAGGATCTTTGCCAGTTTGAGTTTAGCTGTGTGACACTGTGCTTTCTTTTTTATCTTTATAGGAGACCTTAAATCTCTTCCTGAATATCAGAGACAGGCAGATGTGAATTTGAATCTTTTGTTTGGCACTAAATGTGGTATTGGAGAAAATGGTATCTCTGAATCCAAATTTTTCATAAGTAAAGTGTAGCTAAAAATAGACATCGAGGAGGATTGGGAGATTAGGGATAATATTAGGTAAATTTGGGTGATTTGCTTTCTCTCTCTCCTCAGGTTCCTTTTCTATATTACTTTTATGGAAATTGTTTACACTCAGAAAAAGAACCCTAGAAGAAGAAAGCTCAATATTTATTACCTCCCCTACAGTATTTATAATGTACACAACAGCCACTCCTAAGTAGTATTATTTTTCTAGCAAGCTTTTTGGTAAGAATTAAGCCTTCATGTAGAGCATTACATTAATGAATTAGCTTCTTTCCAGTGCATCTAGAATGGTACTGGTTGTGTAACAGTCTTAAGGGGACTGAAAAAAAATATCATTTGATTATTTTCTGGTTTTCTTCAGAAGAGAAACAACAGTAAGGAAAGGCATTGAAATATGTTATTTTGCTCAACTCAGCATTTCCCTAAAATGCCACAAATACATTTTTTAAGATCACCAGATTAGAGATATCTCCAGACTTTGCTGCAGATTTGTGATCCTAACTGAACTACTCACGTAGGTCAGGGAGAATCTGTAATTATGACCAAGGATTATATAATTTATTTTACTGAAAAATGAAAGTAATTTGAAATATATATTTTACAAAAAAAATGAGGATATTATTAATAGGATCATGAGTATCCCATGGTGTGCACAGTGTTCAAGTACAATATCACCATAATGCAATGTTTTAGAAATCTTTTCTTCTAGGAAATTGGTTATATAATTTATGGTACATCCATACACTGCAATGCTATTTAGCTTTTGAAAAATGAAGCAGGCCTGCAAATACTAATATGGAAATATTTCCATCATGTACTGAAAAAAATGATAGAGTGGAGTGTGTTTCAATTGCTAGTTACATCTTGTAATCAAACAAACAAAATAGAAACTGGTAACTAGGTGTCATGATCCTAGGAAACAGAGTTGGGGCGAGGAATATCTTTTTATTATACATTCTTTTGTGCTATTTATTGTTTAATATATGCATATATTTTTTAATTAACAAAATTTACACAAAATTCACAAAATTTAAAATAAAGTGAAAAAATCCAATGTGAAGAGAAATAATAAAGTGTTTTGTGTGAATCATCAAACTAAGGTATAATAATATAATTGATATTTTTTTGGTGGCCTTATTAAAAATGAATCCAAGTTTTCAATGTATTGTTGCTTTGAGTATAGTCAAAATTCTGGAAGCAAAAACATAATACATATTCTTCTGAAACTTTCTTTTTTTAAAAAAAGATTTTATTTATTTATTTGACAGAGATGACAAGTAGGCAGAGAGGCAAGCGGATAGAGAGAAGGGGAAGCAGGCTCCCCACTGAGCAGAGAGCCCAACGCGGGGCTTGATCCCAGGACCCTGGAATCATGACCTGAGGCAAAGGCAGAGGCTTAACCCACTGAGCCACCTAGGTGCTCCTAAAACTTTCCAAAAAATGGAAGAGGGAGGAAAACTTCCAAACTTATTCTATGAGTCCAGTATTACCTTGATCCCCAAAACAGATAAACACCCCATCAAAGAGGAGAATTATAAACCAATATCCCTGATGAATACAGATGCACAAATTCTCACTAAGATACTGCCTGAAAGGATCCAACAGTACATGAAAAGGATTATTCACCATGACCAAGTGGGATTTATTCTTGCACTGCAAGGGTGGTTAAACATCTGCAAATCAATCAGTGTGATACACTACATTAAAAAAAGAAAGGACAAGAGCCATATGATCATCTCAATACATGCAGAAAAAACATTTGATAAAATACAGCATCCTTTCTTGATTAAAACTCTGCACAGAGTAGAGATAGGAATATACCTCAATATTCTAAAAGCCATATAGGAAAACCCACACCAAATATCATCCACAATGGGGAAAAACTGAAAGCTTTTCTCATAAGGTCAGGAACACAGCAGGGATGTCCACTCTCACCACTGTTGTTCAACATAGCCCTGAAAGTCCTAGCCTGAGCAATGATACAACAAAAGAAATGAAAGTTATCCAATCAGCAAAGAAGTCAAACTCTCACTTTTCACAGACAACATGATAGTCTGTACAGAAAACCCAAAAGACTCCACACAAAAATTTCTAGAACTCCTTTGGGAATTCAGCAAAGCCATAGAATATAAAAGCAATGCACAGAGGTCAGTTGCATTTATACCCCAACAATGAGGCAGAAGAAAGAGAAGTCAAGGAATTGATTCCGTTCGCAATTGTACTAAAAACTGTAAGATACCTGGGAATAAACCGAACCAAAGAAGTAAAGGATCTATACTCTGAAAACTATAGAACACTTATGAAAGAAATTGAGGAAGACACAAATAAATGAAAAAATATTTCATGCTCACAGTTGGACAAACAAATATTGTTAAAATGTCTATGCTACCCAAAGCAATCTACACATTCAATACAATCCCTACCAAAACATCATCGGTCTTTTTCATAGAGCTGGAAGAAACAATCCTAAAACTTGCATGGAACAAGAAAAGACCCCAAATGGCCAAAATGAAAACCAAAGCTGGAGACATCATAATTCCAGATTTCAAGCTGTATTACAAAGTTGTAATCATCAAGACAGTATGGTAATGGCACAAAAACAGATAGATCAAGGGAACAGAATAGAGAAGACAGAAAGGTACCCTCAACTCTATGATCAACTAATCTTTGACAAAACAGAAAAGAATATTCAAAGAGAAAAAGTCTCTTTAATAAATGGTGAAAAATGAAATTGGACCACTTTCTTACACCATACATAAAAATAAACTCAAGATGGATGAAAGACCTAAATGTGAGATAGGAATCCTGGAGAACATAGGCACAACCTCTTTGTCCTCAGCTGCAACAATTTCTGGCTAGACACATCTGCAAACGCAAGAGAAAGAAAAGCAAAAATGAACTATTAGGACTTCATCAAGATAAAAAGCTTTTGCACAGCAAAGGAAACAGTCAACAAATCTAAAAGTCAACCTTTGGAATGGGAGAAGATATTTCCAAATGTCTTATTAGATAAAGGGCTAGTGTTCAAAATCTATAAAGAATTTATCAAACTCAACACCCAAAAACTAAAAGTCTAGTCAAGAAATAGGCAGAAGACATGAACAAAACATTTCTCCAAAGACAATATACAAATGAACAACAGACACATGAAAAAAATGTTCAGCATTACTTGGCAACAGGAAAATAAAAATCAAAACCAAAATGAGATACCACCTCACACCAGTCAGAATGCCTAAAATGAACAACTCAGGAAATAACAGATTTTGACTAGGATGCAGAGAAAGGGGAGCCCTCTTACACTGTTGGTGGGAATGCAAACTTGTGTAGCCACAATGGAAAACAGTATGGAAGTTCCTCAAAAAGTTAAAAATAGAGCTACCATATGGCCCAGCAATTGTACTAAGAGGTACTTCTCCAAAGGATACATAGTGATTTGATGGGGTACTTGCACCCCAACGTTTATAGTAGCAATGTTCACAATATACCAGCAATAGCCAAAATATGGGAAGAGCACAAATGTCCATCGACATTGAATTGATGAAGAAGAGATGAATACACACAAACACACACAGGAATATTACTCAGCCATAAAAAAGAATTTAATCTTGCCATTTGCAACAACATGGATGGAACTATTTCACTTATGCTAAGTGAAATAAGCCAGTCAGAGAGAGACAAATACTATATGATTTCACTCATATTTAGAATGTAAAAAATGAAACAGATAAATATGGGAAGGGAAGGAAAAGTAAAGTAAGATGAATAAGAGACTCTTAAGTATTAGAAACAACTTGAGGGATGCTGGAGGTGAGGTGGGTGAGGTGATGGGGAAATTATGTGATGTGCATCAAGGAGGGCACTTGAAGTAATGATCACTGGGTATTACATGCAACTGATGAATCATTAAATTCTAACTCTGAAACTAATATTGCACTATATGTTAATTAAATTGAATTTAAATAAAAAAGTTAAAATTATGTATAAAGAACCTTATATTTATTGGTTGAGAACTCTTACTATTTTAATTTTTTTAGTCATAAAATACTCAGAAGAAAGCTGTATTACAGAAGGAAGTATGTCCAAAAGATAAAAAATCAAATGTCAATATGTTAATATCATAGCAATCTAATTAGCCTGTCATCATTTTTTAAATAACTTTTTTTAACAGCAAAAGCTTTGTTTCATTGAGAGAAAAATATACATAGATATGTATTTACTGACACAATCCTTATGACAAATCTTTATTGAATAAATGAATGAACTGATTCCATATGCTTAATTCTTTAAATCTCCCTCCCACCTCTGTCTCTGTCTCTCTCTAACACACACACAAACTCTCTCTCTCTCTCTCTTTCTCTTTCTTACTCTTTTATTCTTGAATTTGAGGACATGGAATTTTCCCTGTGCCCTCATATGGGTTCTGTTACCTCTATTTGTAGTTATCACTCCAAATTTCTCTATGAGTACAGCTGACTTTGCATGTTCCTCTGTAAGAGTGAAATTAGGTGGTGCTAAGATTTGATTCCTAACATCGGAAATACCGAAATAGCATTGGAACAGAGTATTTAAAGAGTGTATGATTGTCCAAATAATTTTTAAAAGTTTTATTACATAGTTATTATTTTTACTGCAGTATAATTAGCATACAGTGTTACATTAGTTTCAGGTGTACAATATAATGACTAAGCAATTCCATATACTTCTAGTGTTCGTCTGGATAAGTGTACTCTTAATCCCCTTTATTCAAACAAATAAATAAATAAATAATAAATAAAAAATTTAAGCCTAAAAATAGTGTATTCATGGAAAAATTAGCTACTATTATAGTGTCTTAATATATGAGTTATCAGCTTAGTGAAAAATATTAGTGAGTAATTAAAAAGGTTCTTAATTCTTAATCACATAATTTTCCATTTAAGACAACCTGCTGTTATCTCCAGTAGAGTAGACACCTCTCTGCAGCATACCTGATATTTATCAGTAAGTGGTTTCAATTACATCAACAGCAACCAGGTTGTATTTACTTTATGCCTCATACAACTTTTGAATACTAAATTACACGTTTGTGAAATTAATCCCTAAATTTATTTAGCCCCAAATAAAGAAAACAAGATTTATTCAGAGGCTTAAATTTGATTTTTAAACTCCAAATCAGTAAAAGATCTCTTGATCACTACTAATTTAACTCTAAAACTTAATATTTTCCTTTTTAAATCAAAAGCTCTTCAGTGTGATTAGTTATACTAACATCAGAATCATAAATTCCTTAGGCAAGATAATATTTTAGAAAATAGGTCTTCAAGCTCATAAAATTACTTTTTTTTCTTGAAGAAGCCACATTATACAGGGCATTATTCCTGTAAAATTCTTTCCATCTTCCATCACACTTAGAATTTTAGTCTTTGAACTCATTTCAGTATTTTTTAAATGTGCCATCTGATTTGTTTTCATCTAAAATTCAATTATATGACTTACTATTTTTAATTTACTTAGAATCCCTGGCTTTTCTTCATTATATATTTTTTGCATTTTCATACTACTTTCTCTTTCCTGATTCCTTCCATCCCCCATATATATTCTGTATATGAAGTAGTACCTTTTGTTCTAGGTCTACTGAAATAAGTTCTGCCTCTAGTCCTTGCCTGGTCCCTTTAAGTTATATGTGAACATCCTGATCCTGACACCTTCTTTGTTTATGCTTTCTTAATGGCTATCAACACAATCTATGTTGTCTTCTCCACTTATGATTTTCTTCTTGTAGAAGATTTTCTGAAAGTGAAAATATTCAGTAGATCACATTTTTCTCTCTTCTTCTATACCATGATATATATATATATATATATATATATATCTTATATATATATATATCTTATATATATATATACTATATATAGTATATAGTATATATATATATATTTTTTTTTTCAGAATATAAATTCAGATGGGTTCTCACTGGACTCCAGCAGTGAGGGAATGTATTGAGGAGAGGATTGGAGTTGAAATGAAGTCTGATATTGTGTCACTTTTAGGAAAATATTGAATGCTGTGTATTTTTGTATTTTGTGTGTGTGTGTGTGTGTGTGAGTGTGTGTGTGTGTCTGATTTCATTGATAAATATTTTTAAAGAAGAGCTCAGGTGTTTTATTTGTTTTCCAAATTTTATTTAAATTCTAGTTAGTTAACATAGAGTATAATACTGGTTTCAGGAGTAGAATTTAGTGATTCATCACTTACATATAACACTCCATGCTTGTCATAACAAGTGTTCAGTGCTTTTATTTTTAATTCTTATGTTTTATAATATATGCTCACCACCTTTAAAAATAAACAAAAATTGGTGTGTATAATTTTCTCAGCTCAACTTTATTTCCTGATAATTTTGTCAACATTGCTACATTTTGTTCTGATTTTTAATGTTGATGAAAATTAGTTTTCTTAATTAACTATAGATGTTTTATTTCTGGATGACTAAAATAATAACTTTATTAATAAAATAAAAAAAGGGCCTTAGTGTGTATTGCTCTATATTCATTTTACTTGGAACATATGTATCTTTTCAAACTATTTCTAGAACTTTTAAAATTATATTTTGTGTATTTTTCAATCTGCTTATTTTCAGTTACAGGGACACTTACTATTCACACTTTGGAAAATCTTTATTTTCTTTATCTACTATTATCTTCCTAAATGTTTTAATCTTTTTTTTTCACTCAGTATAATCATCTGAGCACTTTTTTCCATGTCAATAATTCAATTCTCATTCTCTGATATTTCATTTGCTTTATAATGTCTGTTATAATGCTTTAACCTAGTAATATATTTCTTCAAGTTATCATTTTTTCAGCTTATCTTTGAGTCATATAGCTTCCCTAGCATTATCAATATCCCTCACCAGAGTGCTACATTTGTTACAGTTGATTAACCTACACTGACATATCCTTATCATCCAAAGGCCATAGTTTACTTTAGGGTTGAATCTTGTTGTTGTATATTTTGTGGGTTTTGACAAATTCATGTGTATCCACCACTATAATATCATACAGAATTGTTTCACTGCCTTAAAAATACTCTGTGGTCTACTTATTCATTCCTCCCTACCTGCTAACCCCTGATAAGCACTGATCTTCTTACTGTTCCATAGTTTTGCCTTTCTGAGAACATCATATACTTGAAACTGTGCAGTTTATAATCTTTTCAAATTGTCTTTCATTTGGTAATATGCATTTTAGTTTCTTCGATGTCTTTTTATGACTCAATAGCTCATTTATTTTTGGTAGTACTGTAGTACTGTATTTCAGTACTGTAGTACTGAATAGTACTACATAGTCCTGATGTAATGTTTTATCTGTTCCTATGAAGGACATCTTGGTTGTTTCCATGTTTGGGCAATTATGAATAAAGCTGGTGTAAACATCTGTGTGCAGGTTTTGATGTGAAAATGAATTTCCAATTCCTCTGGATAAATAACAAGTTGTGCAATGACTGGATTGTATGTTAAGAGCCTGTCTAGTTTTATTTATTTTTTATTTTTTTAAATTAAATTAATTTATTTATTTTCAGAAAAAACAACATTCATTATTTTTTCACCACACCCAGTGCTCCATGCAATCCATGCCCTCTATAATACCCACCACCTGGTACCTCAATCTCCCACCACCTGCCACTTCAAACCCCTCAGATTGTTTTTCAGTGTCCATTGTCTCTCATGATTCACCTCCCCTTCCAGTTTACCCCAACTCCCTTCTCCTCTCTAACACCCCTTGTCCTCCATGATATTTGTTATGCTCCACAAGTAAGTGAAACCATATGATAATTGACTCTCTCTGCTTGACTTATTTCACTGAGCATAATGTCTTCCAGTCCTGTCCATGTTGCTACAAAAGTTGGGTATTCATCCTTTCTGATGGAGGCATAATACTCCATAGTGTATATGGACCACATCTTCTTTATCCATTTGTCCGTTGAAGGGCATCTTGGTTCTTTCCATAGTTTGGCGACCATGGCCATTGCTGCTATAAACATTGGGGTACAGATGGGCCTTCTTTTCACGACATCTATATCTTTGGGGTAAATACCCAGGAGTACAATTGCTTTAGTTTTATAAGAATCTGTCAGTGTGTCTTCTAAAACACCTGTACCATTTTGCATTCTCACCCACAGTTAATGTGATTTTCTGCTCCTTCACATCCTCTCAAGCTTTGGTGTTGTCAGCATATATGATATGACTATAGGTGCATAGTCATATCTTATTGCTGTTTTAATTTACATTTTTCCAATGATAAACAGAACATCACTTCTTTTACCCATTTGCCATCTATATATCTAATATCCTGTCCATTTTTTAAAGTGGGTTGTGTGTTTTCTTATTGTTGAATTTTGAGAGTTCTTATATATTTTGGATGAAGTTTTTCTTTTTTTATACAAATGAAAATCATTTTCAAGTTACATTAAATCTCATGTTCACTATGAGGCATAACAAGTATTATTTTATCAGTATCTGGCTATACAGATATCAGAAAAATAAGTATCAGTTAAATTTGTCAAATTATTAACAAACTCAGTTTGCATGTCTAAGTAAGAAATTTGGAAACAATGAAAGCACGTGAAACAGATAAATTTGAGGTAATATGTGAAAAAATACGACTAGTGTTGTTAAATTTTATGATAATTATTAAGAATATATAAAACCAACTGATATAGAATCAGTTTCAGCTTATACAGGGCATTTAAAAAATAATGTTTATTTGTATTGTTCGTTAAAATTGCATATAAAGTATGCTAAAATTTATTTTATTTATTTATAACTAAAACATTACTCTCAGTGTTTGTGTCAAGATTTATCCACAGGTTCATGTATTTTGTGCTGTAGTCAGAACTTTGACCTTCTCATTATCACTTTCAGAATATTAATTAAGAAATGTATTTGCTATACCCACAGGAAGTATTGGAAATTTTCTTAAAACAAGAATATAATCATTTTTCTTTATAAAAATGACAGCATTTACCTTGTCTTTAGTTAACCAGACTTGTCAATATTTAACTAGACTTGATTTTTTGTGTCCTCTATTGCCATATATTTCTTGGGTCAGGAGGACACATTCTAGCTAATGATAAATAATTACCTAACATTCCAGTGGTATTTTTAACTTTATCTATAATGTCTGGATCTAAATTTATACCATCTGAAATATGATTGCATAGGAAATGGATTGCATTAATTTTATGTTAGTAATCCAAATGCCTAATATTCTATTTTTAAGCATCTAATCAAGGCAAATGAGAATATCACTGTACACAAAGACGTGTGTGGTTGTTAATAATAGTTATACATATAATAGATGAAAATTGTAAACAACCCACATGACCACCAGTAGGTGAATGAATAAACAAATTGTGACACAGTCATGAAACTGACTGAAATACTATACAGCAGTACAAGAAATGAACTACTAAATTTATCCAAACTGTATGGATGCATATCAAGACATTAATGAAAAAATTTACACACTAAGATTGAATTATCCCATTACATTTCTAGACTGAATTATTGCATTGTATAAAACTCTGTTTAAGACAAACTTATTCCTAACTAATAGAGATAGGTCAGTTATTTCCTGTGGTCTGGGTGTGGCAGCACGAGGTACAAGGGAAACTTTCATGGTGATAGAAATGTTCAATATCTTGAAAATGCTGGTGGCTATGTGTATGTACAGATATGTTAAAAATATCAAAGTGTATGCTTAAAGTGAGTGCATTTAATTTATTTTTTACTTCAATAATTTGATTTTAAAACATATGATGATTTTTTAAATGATTCTTCTAATTACTAGTTGTTAGCATTTTATAATTTTCCTCTTATTTTCTGTTAATTCTTCACATTGTGAGTGTTTTGTTTTCTCTTTATGGTACATGGTTACCATTAAATTAAGTTTTATATTCCATTGACAGTAACTGCTTGGATTGAATTATAAGTGTTAAGGGTTTCACTAATTTTTTAACCATATTTTTCCTTTATTCATTAAGATATAATTGACACAAAACCATATACTTCTCAGCCTCACAATCTTAATTTATTTGTTTGTTGGTTAAAATAATCCAATATTTGTCTTTCAAGAAATTAATAATAATAACAGTAATAATAATAGCAAGAAGAACTTAGTTATTTTTATTTTTATTTTATTTATTTTAAGTATAGTTGAAATATAATATCACATTAGTTTCAGGTCTACAATGTAGTGATTGGACAAATTTATACATTATGTTATGTTTACAAGTATAGCTACCATCTGTTCCATTATATCACTATCACAATATCATTGACTGTATTCCTATGCTCTGCTTTTTATTCCTGTAGTTTACTCATTCCATAACTGGAGGCCTATATCTCCCTCTCTCCTTTAACCATTATACCAAATCCCCTACCACCCTCCCCTCTGACATCCATCAGTTCTCTGTATTTGTAGTTCTGATTCTGCTTTTTATTTATTAATTTTTTTAGATTCTATTTATGGCGGTATCATATTGCATTTTTCTTCCTCAGTCTGACTTACTTCAGTGAGCGTAAGATCCTCTACATTTATCCATGTTGTCAAAATGGTAGTTATCTCATCCACTTTTATGGCTGCATAATATTCCATTGTGTGTGTGTATGTCTATCACCTTTTCCTTACACATTAATATAGTGAATGATACTTAAGTTGTTTCCCTATTTCCATGTCTTAGGTATTGCAAATAATCTTCATATTACTGTTTTCATTATCCTTGTGTAAACACACAGTCATAGAATTATTGTATCATATGGTATTTCTTCCTTTAAAGTTTTGAAGAAACTCCATTCTGTTTTCATGGTGGCTGCACCAATTTATATACACAACAGTACACATAGGTTCCTTTTTCTCCATATCCTCACCAACACTTGTTTTTTTGTCCTGATTTTAGCCATTCTTAGCCATGAGGTAACATCTCATTTTGTTTTTTAATCAAGATTTTATTTATTTATATGACAGAGATACTGAACATCAGGCAGAGGGAGAAGCAGACTCCCCACTGAGCAAGGAGCCTGATATAGGCTCATTGTGCTTTTGATTTGCATTTCTCTGATATTTAGTGATAAAGTTGAGCATCTTTTCATATGTCTATTGGCCATCTGTATATCCTCTTTGGAAAAATGTCTATTTGGGTCCTCTGGTCATTTTTTAATTGGATTCTTTTTTTTTTTTTTTTTTTTGGTGTTGACTTGTATGTGTTCTTTATATATATAGAATACTAATTCCTCTTCAGATATATCATTTGCAAATATCTTCTTTCATTCAATATGTTGTCCTTTTGTTTTGTTATGGTTTCCTTTGCTGTGCAAAAGCTTTTTATTTTGGTATAGTCCCAATAGCTTATTTTTTTTTGTTGTTTGCTTCCCTTAGAAGACATATCTAGAAAAATGTTGCCACAGCTGATTCAGAAAACTTGCTGCCTATATTCTTTTCAGGATTTTTATGGTTTCAGGTCTCATATCAGATCTCTAATCCATTTTGAGTTTATTTCTTTCATCAGTGTTTTGTGGTTTTCAGAGTACAGGTCTTTAATTTTGGTTAAGTTTATTCCTAAATATTTTATCCTTTCTGTTGCGATTGTAAATGATGTCATTTTGTAAATTTCTCTTTCTGTGATTTTCTTATTAGTGTATAGAAATGCTACCAATTCCTGGGTATTAATTTTGTATCCTGCCACTTCATTGAGTTTATTTATTACTTATAATACTTTTTTGGTGGAATCTTTAAGATTTTCTATGTATAATATCATATAGCCTGCAAATAGTGACCTTTAACCTTTTCTTCACTAATATGGAGGCCTCCTATTTTTTTTCTTATCTGATTGCTGGGGCTGGGATTTCCATTACTATGTTAAGTAAAGTGATGAGAGTAGAAGGAAGGCTTTCAGGTTTTCACCATTAAGTAGATTTAGTTATGGGTCTTTTATATATGGCCTTGAATATGTTGAAGCATATTCCCTCTAACCCCATTTTGTTGAGTTTTTATTATGAATGGGTGTTGAATCATGTCTACTCCTTTTTCTGCATCTGTTGAGACGGTCATATAACTCTTCTTTAAATGTCAGGTAGAATTCACCTGTGAATCCATCTGGTCCTAGACTTTTATTTTTTGGTAGATTTTTGATTACTAATTCAATTTTGTTATTTGTAATCAATCTACTCAGACTTTGTATTTCTTTCTGGTTTAGTTTTGGAAGATTGTATGTTTCTAGGGATTTATCCATTTCTTCTATATTGTCCAATTGGTTGACATATACTTTTTTTGTATAATTCTTTTATAATCTTTTGCATTTCTGTAGTATCAGTTGTTATTTCTCTCTCATTTTTTATTATTTTTTTATTTGAGTTCTTTCTATTTTTTTTCCTTGATGAGACTGGTTAAGGGTTTGTCAATTTTGTTCATCTTTCAAAGAAGAAGTTCTTGGCTTCATTGACTTTTTTCTATTGTTCTTTTAGTCTTT
This sequence comes from Mustela erminea, assembly GCF_009829155.1. NCBI lineage: Eukaryota > Metazoa > Chordata > Mammalia > Carnivora > Mustelidae > Mustela > Mustela erminea. Next base: position 129,476,320 of record NC_045614.1, read on the forward strand.
ATGTCATTTATTCCTCCTTTGGTGTTTATATATCCTTTCTCTTACTCACCTTAGACTTTTTTTTTTCTTCTATTTCTTGTGTCTTTAGGCACAAAGTCAGATTGTTTGTTTATTGTTTTCTTGTTTCTTGAGATAAACCTTTTAGAAGAGATATCAAGTTGTTCAAATATTAGCTTGTGGAGCATATATATTTTACACTGTAATAAAAGGGACTGTATCAAATTACTCAGGTGCTATAGGAGAAGAACCATTTCCCACAGCCAATCAACACTACTACTCTCATAATTTTTTTAAAAGATTTTATTTATTTATTAGAGAGAGAGAGTGAACGAGAAAGAGAAAGCAGAAGTGCGGGGAGAGTCAGGGAGAGGGAGAAGCAGATTCCCCACTGAGCAGGGAGGCCAAACCATGGCCTGAACTGAAGGCAGATGCTAACTGACTGAGCTACCAAAGAACCTTTGTTTTTCATTTTTAAGATGAAAAACTTTATTGACTTGTGGATTAAGTGGTTTCTATGCTCTAGTCATTCATTTAGCTCATTTTCAAGGCAATTCATAGAAGAAAAACACAGGAACTTAAAAATGTCAATAAGGTATATTCATTTTATATGTATTTGTATTTAGAATTAAAACTAGTGTTTTTAAATTGAGATATAATTGACATGTAGCATTATGTTAGCTTTAGATATGCAACATCATAATTTGATATTTATATATACTGTGAGGTGATCACCACAATAAATTGTGTTAACATCTGCCACCCCATATAGTTAAAATTTTTTTTAAGATCTACTCTCTTTACAAATTTCAAATATACAGTATTATTAATGGTAGTGACCATGGTTTACATTATATCTCCATGACTTAATTATTTTATAGCTGGAGATTCATATCTTTTAGATTTCTTTCACTCATTTCACCTCTCTGTGACTAAAAAGAGTTCAGTGTTTATTGCTGTTTTGTTTTGTTTTTATATTCTTCATATAAGTGAGGTGATACAGCATTTGTCTTTCTCTGTCCATCATAAATGGTATAGCCAAATAATATTTCATTGTGTATATATGTGTTTATGTGTATTTTTGTGTGTGTGTGATATCTCACATTTTATTTATCCACCCATCCATCAGTGAACACTTAGGTTGGTTTTCATATCTTGGTTATTGTAAATAATGATGCAGTGAATATGGGGGTGCAGATATTTTTTCTAGCTTTTAACAGTCAGACTTATTTAGTTGTTTGCCTTTTTCCAAATTCTTTTAAATGTTTTGTTCTCTTTTCATAAATGTCATGGATTTTGTATATTGCTTTCATATTTTACTATCTTACTAGAGAGAGTTTTCAACACTATAACAATAATAAATGCCTTAATGATATGGGCAAAGACATCAAGAAGATATTTAATACTGTCCTTTGACCTCTATAAAGTATAATTAATAAAAGGTAATACTTCCCTCAAACTAGACTATCCAGTTTCAATGGTGTTACTAAAACTTTAGAAATGCAGAAGCTAGGTAGAAGCATTTAACTGTCAGGAAAAACAGATAATTATATTAATAGATTGCAAAACCTGAAGGCTATCAAGGGCACAGAGAGATGTGTTGTTTCTAGGGACAAAGTGGGTAGAATGCTAAATGGGAGCTGTTTATACAGCTTTAAAAAAAAAATCCTAGGTCTGGAGAGCAGATGTCTTACTTAAGATGAAATGAAAAATCATAATTCTTTACCTTTTTTCTTGATATAACTCATTTTGTAGACTCAGAGCCCACTAACTTAAGAGAACACTGGGCTACCTTAAGGAAATAGGGTGTAATGTCACCACAAGAATATATAGTCATTATTCCCCTTACCCTTTTTTTGAACAAAGGGACCTGTGGCCACATATAAGTTCACAAAGAGTTTAAGCCAGGTATTTTCAGGGCTGAAAAATAAGATATCTAAACTGACACTGATTCATGGACTCTGGCACACCACCATATCCTCTGCTGGACTTAAATATGTGTGGAGATGAAGGGATAAAGTAAACCTGGCCTGAAGTCATCTGTAATGCTTCCAGTAGGTTCACAAATCTACTCAGTGCTATGTCCTTGATTCATGAGTCCATCATTTGGATAATATACGTATCAGCTGGCAGAACCCTGAGATGGATTACCTTACTTATGGAATAGGAGCATTTAGTTGGGAGACTCAAATGTTTACTATCATTAGGTCCCACTTTTAAAGACATAAATATTCTGTATAGCAAAACTAGTTACTTAGTAGGAATCTTTATTTGACTTTAAAATTGTACATGGGTTTTGTGCTGAGATAACTATTATCATATTTGACTAAATATTGTACTGGGGCCATCAAAAGTTGTATAAGAGATTGATATATCTTCTGGAAGAGAGAAATAATTCCATGGACATATGGACTCAATAATTAGTCATCAGAATGAAGAAGTAATTATGACTGCACCATGATTTTCTCAGGTTTGGCTCTGTCTTTGAAGATTAATTGTGGATGCTAAGGAAAGAAAAGAATGTGAATAAAAGCATTTAATTGCAAATTCCTGTAAGAATATTGTAAATAACACATTATTTCATTAATAAACCACAATGTCAGAAATACAATAAAATAAAGGATGAGATTCTCTTCATTTACTACCAAAAGGCTTTAGAAAATTGAGGGCCCTAGTGCATCAGTGACACCACCCAAAAAAGCAGTCAGTGGGGAAGTTCATGGGCAAAAAATATTTTTTTTAATTTATTTGACAAAGAGAGAGAGATTACAAGTAGGCAGAGAAGCAGGCAGAGAGGGTAGAAGCACGCTTCCTGTTGAGCAGAGAGCCTGTCATGGGGCTTGATCTCAGGATCCCAAGATCATGACCTGGGCTGAAGGCAGAGGCTTACCTCTCTGAGCCACCCAGGTGCCCCCATGGGCAAAAAATATTAATAAAGGGTGGTTGTCAGCAGAATAAGTAGTGGTCTCTACAGGTGCAGGGATGTTCACAAGTACCCAGCAGATGTGGCAGTACTGAGAAGAGCCTACAGTAATGGTGGGCAATGACTATTTAGATGTGGCAGAGATAGTGGACCCCTGAAAAGAGGAAATGGTGTAAGTTATTGGTTTTACCTCATTAACTGCAGTTTAAAGAAAATAGAAATTTTCTTTACATAAATGTCTGATATCTGGGGTACTTTAGTGGAACAGTTACATTGCTTTAAGTGAATATCCAAGGACTTAGTATTTTTCTGTCCTGTTGCTCTATTCATTCTTAGAAGATGTAACATAGCTTATGTTGCTATCTTTTAGGATATCTGAGAGTGTTCCTGATAGTATAAAAGAGAAAGAAACACATCAAGAAGCATCTTTTTAAGGTATTTCTTAGAAGTTGTATTTATTGCTTTCCTCACATCTCTTTGGTCAAAAACTAACTATACAACCACTTCTGGTTGCCAGAGAGCCCAGTAAAATGGGATTGCTGCTACTGAAAGGCTGGTAGCAGACAGTATTCTCAACTCAGACACTAATAGATGTAATGGTGCTTAGTACAAGTAGAAGGGCATAGTAATGGAGGGGTGGCAAAATGGAACAAGATGAGAAGATAAGGAAAACAAATGCCATGATGTTGGGTTTATTTCATGGGTGTATTGAAGTCATCTAAGAATGTACTTGGCAAGATTTGCAACAGGTTCTGGTAGAAGGTGAGATTGCACATTGAAAAATAGGAACAAGTCAATAAAATATGAGTTACATAAGCACTTACAAAGTATCCAGAAGAGGCTGAAACTTTATGTTTGAGTATTAGGTATAACAGAAGTATAGGCCTTCTTGCAAGCATAATATAAATGTAGTACCCAGGAGCATCTGGATGGTTCAGTCAGTTGAATGTCTGACTATTGATTTCAGGCTCAGGTCATGATCTCAGGGATGTGAGAGCGAATTCCACCTTGGGCTCAGTGCTCAATGGGGAGTCTGCTAGAGATTCTCTTCCTCTCCCTTTATTCCAACCCCTACTCACTCTCTCTGTCTCTCAAACAAACAAACAAACAAATAAATCTTTAAAAAAGAAGAAATTGAGTACAAAATAGTAAATTTCATGATAAAATTCAAATGCTGTGTCTTCTATTGTTTTAAAAAACTATACATTTTAAAGTGTAGAGCAAATTGTATATATCTGCTCTAATGATTTATTTTTTCAGCTCCCTTCTTAAAATCAACTTTGCACTGATAATTTCTCAGATTGTATGAAAATGGAAAATTTCTCCTTCTAAACTTTTGTATCTGTAAGTGTTCTTCATGTACTCCACTGTATTGATTTTTTTTCTTAAAAATAAGAGAAATGGAAATTGAAACAATGTAAAATTGAAAATATTCAAAAGTTAAATAATGAATATTTAATTCTTTATTCTGAGTTATTTCACTGTGCAACTTTTGAAAAGTTATGTGAGTTCCTTTGGTTTATTTTTCTCAACATTAACATTTTCAGTAAGGAATTTTCTCTTTTTAAAATGTTTTAAAGTTTATTGTAGCTTTATTATTTTTATTGAAGCTTTAAGTTTTTTAGCTGATTTGTCAAATAATCCATAATCCTTAAGGAGAAATAATCCATTTAAATGGAAATGAAGACTGTTTTTTACAATAGCTAGTCTGCTCATCTCAACTGAGATAAGAATATTGATAAATACTGATATCATGTTGCTTTTGAATGTAAAACTTCTAAAGGGCAGAAGTAACATCTATAGATCAGCACTTAGTACATCATGATTGCTTTTGTTCAACAATGTTATATATCATTTGTTATGAATCACTTTCTTCTGTAGTAAGACCAGGAGAGAACCCTTAGCTAATAAAACAGTAAGAAACTTGTCTACAAAATTAATAGAAGGTTCTTCCAACAGTATTTCATACAAGTATTCATGTATGACAGTTATACACATTTTGAGAATTATACAGTGCTCTTTCAATTTGAAAGGTACCAGTAATAATACTGGTAATAACAATAACAGGTATGATAATATTCTTACTGGCTTATGTATATAGATTGTTTCATTTTATACTCATTTATAACAATCTTATAAGTATTATATTATCCCACTAGTAGGTTAAAGAACTGGAGCTTAGAAAGGATAATTATCTTGCATGGAATTACACAGATAGTGGGGACAATCCCAGATTAAAAAATACTATCTCTGGGCCTCAGAGTTTTTGCCTCAGTGTTATTGCACAGCAATATGGTGAAAACAAAATGCTGTATTGTACTGCATTCTCCAATAGTATAGTGAGCATATGTCAAAATGAACTACGCATCTTCTCCCTCAAAGAAATAAGTCCCCTGATTTCAGTTTTTCTGTATGGAGACACAGGTCTTGAAATATTAACTGCCATGTCTTAATTCTGTTTTCAGTTTTCCTAATTGTTCTTAGCCTTCTACCAATGGATTCAATTTCAGTCTTTGCTTCAGAGAGCAGGATCAGTTTGGGTTTCAAATTCACCTCTGATAAGTACATAATTGAAGCAATTTTTCTTAAAAGCATTTGAGTGAGAGTGAAAAATTTCTTGTTTGTTTTGTTTTGTTACTTTTAATTTCAAAAAGCTATCTTTATTAATCAAGAGCCAGAATCTGGGTAATTTAGATCATAGATGTTAAAAAAAAAAAAAACAAGCAAAAAATAAAAATAAAACAAACAAACTAGGTAAAAGGAAGATGTAAGAGAATGATGAAGTAGCATATTTCCAACCTGCTAGGCAGCTCCATACCATTCTGGGCAGATATAAAAGAACTGAAGTTATTCTATCTTTAGCACACATACCTGCAGTAGCACATTTCTCCACCACTTCTTTTTTTTTTTTAATATTTTTATTTATTTGACAGACAGAGATCACAAGTAGGCAGAGAGGCAGGCAGAGAGAGAGAGAGAGGAGGAAGCAGGCTCCCCGCATAGCAGAAAGCCCGATGCGGGGCTGGATCCCAGGACCCTGGGATCATGACCCGAGCCAAAGGCAGAGGCTTTAACCCACTGAGCCACCCAGGTGCCCCCTCTCCACCACTTCTTTAATGGGGTGGGATGGTCTGAAAATTTCCTTACCCTCAGGTTTCATCTGTGGAATTCCAAGGAAAAATTGGGGAAGATGAAAAATTGGGGAAGATGAAACAGTGTGCTAATCTGAGAGAAACTGTGGAATGGGATGAAAAATGGTTATAAAAGCTGTGGGATAGATCCTCAAAACCAGAAACTAGTTAAAAAAAAGATGGAGCCTAGTGATGAGGTGTGCCGATTCTGAGCTCCTCTCTTGGTCCTGCACACTGAGAATGGACCACACATCACACTGCCTGGTAAATTACTGCAGATTCTGTAAAGATGAGTACAATATTTCAGGCTAGCCATATTTACTTCAAGTTCAGAAACCACTCCCTTGATGACAAGATGATTAATATCTACCTTCTCTTCCCATGGGCACCCAGAGAAAGGAGAAAATAAGAGGCAAGGAAGATCCATGAACTTGTCTCAGCCTAAGTCTCAACTTGACTGAAAGTGATTTTCTTTTACTATGTTTGACTTTTTCCCCCTCTGCCTTCAATGTAAATGAGAGATTGTGAGCTAAGTTGAATTCTGTTACAGAGAAATAAAGCTGCAATTTTGTATATCAAGTACTAACTTTAAAGTTTAAATGTGAACTTTAAAACTTCTAAAATTATCACTTACTCTCAATCAATTATTGAGATTATTGAGAGCCATTCAATCAATTATTGTCTGTTTATTTGAAATCTTTTTAAATATTCATAACTACCTATTTCTACAATAGAATGTGATATATATATATAGATATATATCTATATAGATATATAGATATATATCTATATTTATTTATGACTTCCTGGAACTTAACTTAAATGTGCAACTATAAAGACATAGGTAGTTCTTAACACATGTCCATAGAGTTAGATAACCTCTTTCCTAGTGCCTAATACTAAAATACATTGCCTCAGGGATACCTATCTAATCCATATATCTATAGATATCTATATATACCTATAGATTTAGATATGTAATATTAGTATAAGGTTTTTGCTATAGAAAAAAATTACCACAGATGTAATGGCTTAAAACAACATAAATTTATTTTTTGCAGTTCTGGAGGTCAGAAATTCAGTATGGGTCTTCTTGTGCTAAAAATGAAAGTGTTGGGCGCCTGGGTGGCTCAGTGGGTTAAGCCGCTGCCTTCGGCTCAGGTCATGATCTCGGGGTCCTGGGATCGGGTCCCGCATCGGGCTCTCTGCTCAGCAGGGAGCCTGCTTCTTCCTCTCTCTCTCTGCCTGCCTCTCTGCCTGCTTGTGATCTCTCTCTGTCAAATAAATAAATAAATAAATAAATAAATAAATAAATAAATAAATAAAAAATAAATAGATAAAAAAAATAAAAATAAAAATGAAAGTGTTAGCAGGATGTATTCCTTCTGGAGTTTCTAAAAGAATTTTCCTTGCCCTTTCCAGCTTCTGTAAGCAACCTATATTCCTTGGCTTGAGACCCCTTCTTCATCTTGAATGCCAGCCATTGCTTCACTTTGACTTTGGTTTTCATCGCCACTTTTCCTCCTCTTACTCTGTCTCCCTCCCTTCTCTTCCAAGGATACTTGTCATTATGTTGGGCTGAGTGGAAGGAAGAATACTCCAGGATAATCTCCCAGTATCAGGATCCTTAAGTTAATCATCTCTGCAAAGTCTCTTTCTGTATGTAAGACAGCATATTCATCAGTTCCATGAATTAGGAGGTCAGCATCTTGGGAGGGGACATTATGCTGTCTACCACACAAATAAATGATTGCAGAATATGGTAAAACATTTCAAATTTATCTATGTTATATTAATGCAGTATTGCAGTAAGAAACTTGAGGAAAACATTTTATAGTATATTTCTTTGAAGACATGTATAAATAGATGATTACACTTATGTAGCTAAAGTATATGATTATTGGTAATGAAGCTTAATGCAGGTTTCACTTGCATTCAAAGGCCTAAATGTAAGCATTAAAAAGTATTGAATTGAAATTAGCTTTAGTTATAGGAATATATAAAATGACATTGCCATATTATTATGAAAATAATTGAATCCTTATTGGTATGTGAGAAAGAATAGTCTTACACAGTAACTGGAAAATGACCTTTTTTTTTTTCTTTTCATTCTCTTCCCTTTTCTTACTTCCTGTCTTGCTTTCTGTCTTTTCTTTCTCTGCCATCCACTTTTTTCTTGCCTTTATTGGTTTTACTGAGCACATCATATAATTCCTTCTTTTCTCCTCAGCATATTGAGTATAATTTTTAAACTTTTTTTTAGTGAGTGATCTTGAGTTTTCAATATACATTTATAACAAATCCAAGTCCTCTTTCAAATACTACACCACTTCACAGGTAATGCAAACACTACATATAGAGAATCTAGAGAATCTCCAGTTCCTCCCTCCCATTCTTCATAAGAATTTTTGCCATTCATTTCCCTTATCCATGAGCTATAGTCACTGAATGCATTGTTGTTGTTACTTTTGTAAACAAACTGTTATCTGTTAGATCAGCTGAGAATAAGAAAAAAGAAAATATTTTATTTTACCTTAATTTATTTCTTCTCTAACTCTTTTCCTTTTATCAGGTAGTTCCAGATTTCTGTCTATTTTATTTTTCTTCTTTTCGAAGAATTTCTTTTAATGTTTCTGGCCAGTGTGCTTGCAAACAAAATTTTCCTCAATTTTTGTTTGTCTGAGAGTTTGTCTTCTTCACTTTTGAAGACTAATTTTGCAGATACAGAATTCTGTGCTGGTGATTTGGTTCTTTCAGTATTTTAAATATTTCATTCCACTTTTTTTTTTTTTTGATTGCATGGTTTCTGAAGAGAGGTTCAACATAAGTCTAATTGTTGTTCCTCTATTGTCAAAGTGTTTATTTCTCCTTTGTTCTCTTTCAAAATTATTTCTTTGTCTTTGAATTTTTGCAATTTGAATATGATATTTCTAGGTATGATTGTTTGGTATTTTGCCTGCTTGGTATTCTCTGATTTTGGGGGATCTGTGGCTTGGTGTCTATTGTTAATTTTTGGAAGTTATTATTATTGCTTCAAATATTTCTTGTGTTTCTTTCTTATCCTTTTGGTATTCCCATTGTACATATGTTGTACCTCTTATATTATTTCAGAGTTCTTGGGCATTGTGTTCTTTATTTTTCATTCTTTTTCTTTGCATTTTAGTTTTAGAAGTTTCTATTAACATTTCTTCAAACTCACTGATTCTTTTCCTGGCTGTGCCTTAATTTTAGTTGTAAGGCATAGCTAGAAAGGAAATGTTAGCCAAATTCCTGTCAGTTAGGCTCTAGTAAAACAGCTTCTTTTGAAAGTAGGCCTTGTTATGAGGAGCACAGTGATTTGGGCATTGTAACCATCCCTCAGAACAACATGCTGCTTAAAATAGAACCCATGAGAAATTATACTAGTTATTAAGCATGCTTATATATCCTTAATAAAAATATGTACTGGCAATAGGGCTCTGGGGGAGAGGACAATATACTTCCTTGAAGCCTAGCAGCTGGGGAAACCTGGCTCGTTCAGGGCGGAATATGGCCTGCTTTATTTTTCCATTATATCTCCTTCCTCAGAGAACAGCAGCAGTTAGTCAGACAATCCTCTCATTTGGGCTGGCTCTCTATAGGTCATGTACTATGTTACCAGACATATTTTTCCTGTCTTCTTATGTATCTCTAAGACTCATGGTCAATGTGTAATCTACTCCAGCTTCTTTGTTGGTTGTTACTCACTTTCTAATAAATATGAGACTGTTTGGGGCAACAGTGTTTTCTACTGTCATTCCCTGCTTCCATTCTATTGTGGCTGACTTGTTTGTGCCTTATTCTTCTCATGTGTGCCATCAGGGGACAGCAGAGCATATTTCTTAATAGCTACTTTCTGCCTCCTTCTGCAAATAATGAGAGTTGTTTTTTTTTTTTCTCTGATTTTCACTATGGGAACCCAGTAGAGCTCCTGTAAGTAAAAATAAATATAACTATAAAGATAACTATTTTGAGACTCCAGAAATTCAGTTACAGTTTCCGTTTTCCTGCTCTGATGTTAGTTACCACAGAAGTTTCTATTGCTGGGCTTTTGCTCTGGTAAGCTATGATTCTCTGTACCTGCCTTTCCAATTTTGGGGGCAGCGATTTTCCCCATGGCCTCAATTCTCTGATCAGTCTCAGAGTTGTTAATCTTCAGTCTATTTAGCTTTTTCTTATTACTAAAATAGCAGTGACTACTCCTAATCTTCTTACATTCTGAACTGGAAATCAAAAGACTATTTATTTTTATTTCTGAATTTTAACATTGCATTGTGTGGATATCACCCTGGAGATTTCTAAGTCTTAACAATCATCTCTTCTCATTAAATAAGACCCTTAGCCTGCTTTGGAAAAATATTTGATACTAAGTATCATTATTTCTTGCTTGATACATCAGAGTGAATTAACTGTAAAATCAACTGATCTAGTGAGTTTTCCATCATTCCCTCCTCCAGACTAAAAATTCTGAAAAACATGATTGACCAATATTGGCTCAGGGAGTGGAAGAAAAGTTCTGTCTAGTCTTGGTGGATTCTATATCCCACCAAAGCTCATTTTGTAAGGTATTTTCCAAATATATCAAAGGGTTTTAGATATTACCTAGTCCAAAATAAAAATAAAATGTAATTAGCAAGTATCCACACACTCTTCTTCCCCATAGATTTTGTAATATAGTTTGGGCATAGCTTTATATCTGGTTGGTAGGATATAGTAAGAACTAATGTACACTACTTCCAGGCCTGCTCACAAAATAACAGTCAGTAATGTTTGCTCTCTTTTTCCTATCTGCAGCAAGTTTACAAGCCATGTAAGATTATAGTGACACAAAGGTGGGAGAATGTTGGATCTCTGAGATAATGCTTGAAGGAAAGCCACTAAGGAGAGTCAAAACCCTGACTAGAATTATGAAATAAACAAGAAATAAACTTGAATGAGACAAGCTAAAATATTTTGGGGTATGTTATGTAAGAATAGTCTGGCCTTCTTGAATACTTAAACTGTGGCAACCTGCTAGCAATCACTAATTTAAAAAAAAAAAAAAAAAAAAAAGGTAGTCAGACAAACAAAATGTAGTAAGCCGGGAAAGAAAACTTAAATTCTCAATGATCTTGGTAAGGAAATTTCACTGTATCCTCCGTAGTGGAATTTATATATTCATTCACTTGATGCCCTCTTGGATAGTATAGTACCAGCTTTAGGACAGATGATTTATCATTGCTGATGAAATTTGGACACTTATTAGGAACACTAACATGGTTGGGAACAAACTATGTATATTTTCCAATACCTCTTTGTTCATATGTTCATTGAGTAAATGGCTGGGTGGCTAGGCAAAAGGCTAACTGAATTCTACAGAGTAGGCAATTTTGTAGGTATTATAAACTGCCTCTTCCCAGTAAGAGCTTTTAGGGGATATTAACTTGTGGAGTTAATATTCTCTTAATTAGGGCCACATGCTTTTAGGTGTGTCTACATTTATGCCTAGGCATAAATCATTTAACACTGATTTTGTATTGAGTTGTTCAAATAACATAGTCTCCTAGTATCCCATGGTTCATAGCCTCTATCAGGGCCTAGTGGAAAGTCCGCAGCTGTTTCTCAAAAGGAGTATATTCACTTGCTAAAGAGAGAATGGCTTTGCTCCAAAACCACATGGACCTTCTGCAGTGATTGTGATTCTCCTTTTGGGGTTTGCCACAAGATCAATACAGTATCTTGATCTTTCACAGATATTCTGCATTTCCTGTTCTGTCTCCTGCTGTCAGCACTTTCCAACTCCTGAAACCTGTCTGTTGGGTCCTCTGGGATTCACTGTTCATTATCAGTAAAACCCTTTAGATTCTCAATCAATTCTCCAAACACTTATTTTACTTTCTTCCTCTAGTGAAAACCTGGCTTTCCCTGAGGACACTGCTTACTCTGCAACCTTCTAAAGCAATTTACTTCCTGCACTTACTCATATCCCTAGGTCTGGAGTAGAAATCGAAGGAGGGGTAAATATCCTTATTGATCCTCTTGCCAATCTGAGAAACTTTCTTTCCCTGCTCCCTAACAGCTCCCCAATCAGAAATTCTCTGATCTCTGTCTATCAGATGCCTATCAACCCTAATCATTTTGGTCATCTCCCACCCTTAGAACATTCCCCCTCATTTCTTTGCAATATTACTTTTGGCTCAGAGTCATTCTTGCCAACACATTTCTATCTTAATACTCCATTAATTTTGTTCTTTACTGTATCTTTTTTTTTTTTTTTTTACTGTATCTTAAACACTAATTTTATCTCACTCTACCTCCTGTCTGTCCAAACCACTCCCCTTAATGCCTTAACTTTAATACTTTCTGGCTACACCAGGACATATGATCATTTTATCTTGCCACATTTTGACTATCTCTCAAATATTTGATTTTCTAATTCCCCTCTTTAGACATGTTAATTTTGTGGCTAATATTTAACCATTTCCTTGACAAATCCTTGACTCTTAAACATTTTTCCTCCTTCTTATCCTAAGCAAAATTACAACTTTACAAAATCTACCTCGCCTATTTTATAACTGTGTTTGTGCAACTAAACTTGGTTGGAGAAAAAGATCCAAGCCCAATGAGGGAGTCTCACTTCAAATTCATCTCACTTCAAATTCATAATCTTCAAATTGATCCTTAATGCTGAAAAAATCATTATTTTTCCATTTTTCTTAATGTTAGTTATTTCTCTCTTTTCACTTCCCCATTCCCAACCCCAGGGGACAGCGATCCCTGAGAAACAGGAAACAAACATGATGAGAACTATGGTTTTCCCAGCTTACTCCCTTTAGAGAATTTGTGGGCTGTGGCACAGGGAAGAGAACCCTAGATAGAACTTGGAAGATTCCTCAAGATAAGAAAATGGAGATGAAAGTCTGAGAAGACCATAGGGTTGAAGGACAGAGTACTGGAGAAAAGACAGCTGTGCAGAGATAGAACTCCAGAGGTCTGAAGAGTATCCCCCTTGAGCAGTCATCTGAGTACCAAATGAGACATAAATTTAAGAAAAATACCCAAGGTTGGGAAGTAAAATGCGCATTGCTCAACACATACACAGGACTATTAATTGTGCTTTTAAAATTGGCCAGATTGGAAAACCTCATAATTCACAAGACAATGGATTGAATACAGAAAAGAGTTTTGCTTCAGTAATGGAAAATAATTATTATCCCTAAAGACTGCTTGGTCCCATTCAACAGACCTTAAAGGTAAGACCCACAAGTATTAAACTGTTTTTAAGTAACTTAATCATATCACAGAACGTAGTTATTCAAGAAGCCAAAACCACAATGTTGGCTTTTCGTTCAGTCAAAAATTACCAGACTTATTTAAAAAAACAGGAAAATAAAATTTACTATGTGAAGAAAAATCAACCAATCAAAACTGACTCAGAAATATGTAGATATTAGTAATAATAGATATGAGTATATTAAAACTGTTACTATTATTGAAGTTTACATATTCAAAAAACTAAACAGATATCTGAGGCATAAACAAGACTCAAACTTCTAAAGAAGAAATCAGTACTGTCTAAGATGAAAAACGCACTCTATAGAATTAGAAGCAGATTAGATATTGTGATGAAAAATTGGTCAATTTGAAGATATAGCCATGGAACAAACCTAAAATGAAGCACACAAAACAAATAATTAAAGCAAATGGAAAGTGCATCATTGAATTTCTGGACAACTTCAGTTAGCTAAATATATGTGAAATTTGAGTCCCTGATGTATATGAGAGAGAAGATGTAGCAAAAAAATTGAAAAAAATAATGACTGGAAAATTTCCAGATTGATAAAAAATAATTACAAATGGATAAGGTTCAACATACCCAGACACATGAAACATGTATAAAAATATGTCAAGACACATAATAATTAAATTGTTAAAAAACACTGATAAGGATAAAATTATAAAAGCAGTCAGAGAAAGAAACTTACTTTGCATAGAAGAACACACATAAGAATAATACCATATTTCTCATCAGAAACAATGTAAGACAGAAGAAAATGTAACATTTTAAAGTACCAAAATAAACAAATTTGCCCATCTGTGATTTTATATTCACTAGAAATAAAATTCAAAATTAAAGAGAAGATGGTTCAGGATATGATATCATAGATTCAATTTTACTTGCTATTCTTCTTGAAATTCCACTAAATTCCTGGAAATAATTGAACAGAATTTTCATATATCATTCTGAAAGTTGGAAAGAATAAGGTAGAAGACCGGTTAGGAACCTCAGAATTTGAAGGAAGACACCATGATGAATTCCCTGGGTTTTATTTTATTTTGTTTTTTGTCTTTCCTATATAATACACAACCATGAATAGGCATTAATTAATCACAATTAATTAATAGGAAAGTCCACTCTTTTTTGACAAAAGACAGGGGAAAGGGAAACCCTGAAGGGATTTCCCTAGTGGAAAATTCCTACCCATGTCACAAAGGTGCCAGTAGGGATTTGTGAATGTGTCTATGCTCTACTCACACTGATGCGTGATAGCTAAGCCAATCTACCTTCAGCAGTGGAACAAACATTGAGACCTAGACAGGCCAACACATTACCTACCTGACATTAGGTATTAGCAGGCAGACCTATTCTCCTTTACCAGTTATGTTAGCAGGCATCTTTTCTCCTTCATTTTCTGGACCAGGTAATCAAGGCTAACATAAGATTAGCATCAGTTTAGGGACTTTCTACAAAATACTTGACTGGTTTTTCACTTCAAAACTGTCAAGGTCACCAAAGATAAGGAAAGTCTGAGAAACTATCAACACCAAGATAAAGGTACCTAAGGGACATGGTAACTAAGTATAACATATCCTGGAAAGAATTTTAGAATAGAAATAGGTCATTAAATAAAAAGTAAGGAAACATAAAGAGGATATGGACTTTACTTAGTGATAATGTATCAATATTGGTTCATTAATTGTAATATACCATACTAATGTGTAATGTTAAAAATAGGAGAAACTGGGTGAAAGGTATTACAAGAACTCTCAATACTATCTTTGTGAGTTTTCTATAAATGCAAACACTAAAATAAATAAATATTACTAAAAATATAATTTGGAGCAAGAAAACAAATATTGCTATTTGTAAGGCACTAAGGAGATGAAAAGATAAACCCAGACTGGGAGAAAATATCTGCAAAACATATTTCTAATAAAGAACTTTTATCTACAATACATAAGGAATTTTCTAAACTCAATTATAGGAACACAAAACAAGATAAAACTTCTCTCACAAATGGGCAGAATGTTTGAATATATATTTGACCCCCCAAAAAATGCCAATGACAAATAAGAACATAAAAAGGTACTTAAATATCATTAGTTATTATGAAAGTACAAATTAAATAAAATTTAAAAAAGTACAAATTAAAGCCACAATAATTTGCCCATAGACAACTATTAAAATCATGGAAATTAAAAAGCCTAACCCCCACCAAGTGTTAGTGAGAATTTAGAGAAACTGGAACTCTCATACATTTCCTGTAGGAATATAAAGTGTTAAAACGACTTTGGAAAATAGTATGGTGGTTTCTTAAAAAGACAAACATAAAATAACACATGACCTATCTTTCTATTTTTAATTACTCAAAAAAAAGAGAAAGCTATTTGCCCAAAGAGGTTCATGGCAGCTGTATTTGTAATGGTCAAAAATTGGAAATGATGTAAAAGGCTAACAACAAATGAATGTAAAAAGAAATTATGAGTGTAGAGAATAAAAAGTAATGAACTATGTATGCATACAACAACATGGATGAATCTCATAATAATCATTCTGAGTAAAATAATCCAAACAATAGAATACACATAGTATACAATTCCACTTATATACAACTATAGAATATTAAACAGGCATAAGGAAACATTTGGAAGCGTTTAAAATGTCCATTACTTTGATTTATGTTACGGTTTGTTATGTATATATGTACACTTTAAATCTACATACTTATGTCAGTTATATCTCAAGAGACCCATTAAAATAAAATTTTCCCTTCAGTGGCTCTATTTTCTTCTATTTTAATCATTTTTTTCTCATAGAACATTAGGAACTGTAAATCACATAAACTTGTGTTTTCTAAATTAAGAGAGAAAGAGACAAGGATAGAGAAATCAGAGAGAGAGACAAAGAAAATAAAAGACATAATATTTTCATGCTAATACTAATAATATTATGCTAAAGAAAGAATGTATGGTGTCAGCATTAAATCTTTAACAAATATACTGGTATTTTATTTTATTTTTATTTTATTTCTCTTCAGTGTTCCAAGATTCAGTTTATGAACCACACCCAGTTCTCCACGCAATATGTGCCCTCCCTAATACCCACCACCAGTATGCTGGTATTTTCGTAATGGAAATTATGTGTGTAAAAAATAAAAAGACTAAAACTTATTGTTTTATACTATTGTATAAAATTGTGCATGGCTTTAGATAACTATTTACAAAGTTGATTTATATTTTTATACCAACCTGAATTCATTAAAATATTTGACAAAGTAGTCATGTATAGTTTTTAGAGATACACTTTTTTTTTGCCATTTTAGTCTTTATTTGCTTACTCACAACATACACACATGTGTTTATACAAAATAAAACTATATATAGCTATAAATAAGCACTTTGTATAAATAAATATATATGTACTTATATGTTTTTTTTAAGTGAAAAAACATCAATTATTTGGGTAAAACAGGAGAACAATCCTTAGGTTACCTTGTTATTATCTTACTAAACCAGATTTATGTAAATCTTCAACCTAGAAAGTGACAGATATTCAGAGAAAAGGCTAAAATATTTTTGTGAATGCTCTGCAATTTTAAATCACTATCTGCTTGTTTGGAAAACCCACATTAATAGCATGGTATAAAGATAATACCAGGAGGATTTATTGTACTTATTTGGGTGGAAAAATTATATTAGATGTTCTTGACATTGGTTTCACTCACATGGTTAAGTAATAATAATAATGATGATGATATTATTTAATCTGTTTTTACTTTTTTATTTTCTGTATTTAGCAAATTACACAATATAATAGCAATATTCTGAACAGATCCCATTGAATATCAGGCCTCTTTCAATATCAGAAAATTCAGAGGTTACTACGGCTGATGGAGATCCCTTGGCTTATTGAGGAGCAGTGTCTGCTCTGATATGCAAGAATTCTTTAAGGCTTCACCAGAAACCCTTAAAACTATATGATTATTAATGGTATACTTTGAGGAAATCATTTTTCTATTAAATTAATATATGCCAAGAGCTGTCTTTGTCACAAAGGTCTTTAAGAAGTTTTCATTGTAGTATTGGAAACTTAAAATAAACTAATAATTATAGTCAATGTACAAATAAACACAGGGGGAACTAAGAGGAGTACAAAAATTAAGAACATTAGATTAGAATGTCAAGGTAGTTGAGTTGTAGAAATTTTTCCCATTGGGAATAATGCTTGGTCTAAATTCTATTTTTATTTTCAATTTTTAAATTATTTTTATTTATTTATTTTTCAATTAATTTTTATTTGTTTCTTTAATTTTTTTTTTTTTTTTTTTTTAGAGAAAGAGACAGTTGGTCATGGGGGTGGGGAGAGGCAGAGGGAAAGAGAGGGAATTTTAAGAGGCTTCATGCCCAGTGTAGTGACTTGAGCTAAATTTTAAAATACAAATACGAATTATTCAGATATAGGAGGGAAAGTAAGGTATTCAAACCAAAAGAGTCAGCATGTGAGAATGTTCTGAGATGAGAAATAGCATGTTACTTGTTGTTTTTTAGTCATTATTACATCTTAGTAGTTTAAAAACCACTAGGGAAATCGATAAATTCCTAAAGAGGAAATTCAAACACCTGAGCAGAATAACACTGTAGCAACTGAGATAGTAGAGATTGCCTGGAAAATCACATGGAAACATGCTGAGTGTAATGCTGTACCACATTGGCTTGGCCATCTGGCAGTACTTCTGAACTGTGATGCCAGAACAAGACAAGATTTGGCAGGGAATATAAATTCTGCCTTTCAAAAACTAATGTATATACCTCCTAGAAGCAATAGAAAGATTCAAATTAATGGGCCAGAGTTCCCACTTCACAGAATGAACTGTTAATTCAGCCCCATTTAATTATGTCATCTTTTTTTTTTCTGCACCATACTACTTTCTGAAGGCAAAATTTTTAATTTTAGATATGTGTATACTATAAATTTAGTTAATGTCAAGTTTTATTCTCATCTACAAGTTATTTTATTTCTTTAAGGAGACAGTTAATGGGTATGTGTTCATTTTCCATAAGTCAATTTTATATTTCAAATTTCAGAATACATCATTCTTTCCAAGGTTTTGAAGAGAGAGACATGGAGAATTATTATCATTAAATATTTTCCACAATGATTATATATTTTATGCAACATTAGTGTGAGAGATTTATAAAAAAGATGGCCCTGAGTCTTTATCTCTCTGTATCCACAGTCTTGCAATGTGAACTGTTGTATAGTGTCATCAATAAAGAGATTCTATATCCTCATTCACAGATAGTGGAGGGGCTCTGTGCCTTGCTTAACAACAACAAAAATCACAGCAAATTGTTGTGTACTAATTCTGAACCCAGCCTTCAAGGGGCACTGAGTGTAACAACTCTTTCTCTTAGATTATTATGAGAGCAAGCTTAGGCAAACCTGTTGGAAGTTGAGATATCATGTATACCAGGTCCAATTCAACCTTCCTGAAGCCAGCAGATAGCATCCATACCTCAACTTATCTGTTGTATCTCTGAAGAAGTGGGAACTAGAGCAGGAACAATTAGCTAAAACTGGCAAAAGCTAAACTTCAAAGACAGTTACTGTTTCATGTTATTTAATTTACTTGTGGTGTAGTGCACAGCATTATAAAGGCAACAGATAAGAGATCCAACACATTTTATTAATGAACATGAATAGTATTACTGCAGTATGATTTTGTGCCTTCTTTCTCTTTATTCTTGCTAAAGTATACTTGCCTACTTTTCTACTTGGTCCCCCAAATTTACTTAATTACAAAATGGAGAGTAGACTTAATTTAACTAAGTGCAAGTGCATTGAAATGTTTGGCTGAAAAATAAAATGGCTCTAATTCACTGCTGTAAGTGTAAGAAATACCTATATTTGCTTTTTAAATTGAGTTTCAACATCCTTTCTTAATATAAAGTAATTCTAGATAAAAGTAGAAATATGGCTTTTCTGCAGAGGCAGGATATATGCCCCAACTATATCTGAGTTGGATGTTGAGACTGATGATGACACACACATATTGAGAGGGTGTGAACAGGCTTATGGCTCATATAATGAGGCTTTCTAGGGAGATCAGGACATATCCCATGCAAATGTAGATATGTCTTGAGAGTACAAGTAAAGGAAATTAGTTGGGTATTTTTATTTTTTTTTAAATTAATTTATTTATTTTCAGCATAACAGTATTCATTATTTTTTCACCACACCCAGTGCTCCATGCAATCCATGCCCTCTATAATACCCACCACCTGGTACCCCAATCTCCCCCCCCCCCCCATCAAAACCTCAGCTTGTTTGTTGGCTCAGGTCATGATCCCAGCATCTTGGGATTGAGTCCTGCATTGGGCTCCCTGCTCAGTGGGGAACCTGCTTCTCCCTCTCCTGCTCCCCTTGCTTGTGCATGCTCTCTCTCTGACAAGCAAATAATTTTTTTAATTTATTTTTTATTTATTTTCAGCCTAAAAGTATTCATTATTTTTGCACCACACCCACTGCTCCATGCAATCCGTGCCCTCTCCAATACCCACCGCCTGGTACCCCAACCTCCCACCCCCTGCCCCTTCAACACCCTCAGATTGTTTTTCAGAGTCCATAGTCTCTCATGGTTCACCTCCCCTTCCAATTTCCCCCAACTTCCTTCTTCTCTCTAACTCCCCTTTTCCTCCATGCTATTTGTTATGCTCCACAAATAAGTGAAACCATATGATAATTGACTCTCTCTGCTTGACTTATTTCACTCAGCATAATCTCTTCCAGTCCCGTCCATGTTGCTACAAAAGTTGGGTATTCATCCTTTCTGATGGAGGCATAATACCCCATAGTGTATATGGACCACATCTTCCTTATCCATCCATCTGTTGAAGGGCATCTTGGTTCTTTCCATAGTTTGGTGACCATGGCCATTACTGCTATAAACATTGGGGTACAGATGGCCCTGCTTTTTACGACATCTGTATCTTTGGGGTAAATACCTAGGAGTGCAATTGCAGGGTCATAGGGAAGTTCTATTTTTAATTTCTTGAGGAATCTCCACACTGTTCTCCAAAAAGGCTACACCAACTTGCATTCCCACCAACAGTGTAAGAGGGTTCCCCTTTCTCCACATCTCCTCCAACACATGCTGTTTCCTATCTTGTTAATTTTGGCTATTCTAACTGGTGTAAGGTGATATCTCAATGTGGTTTTAATTTGAATCTCCCTGAGGGCTAGTGATGATGAACATTTTTTCATGTGTCTGATAGCCATTTGTATGTCTTCATTGGAGAAGTGTCTGTTCATATCTTCTGCCCATTTTTTTATATGATTGCCTGTTTTGTGTGTGTTGAGTTTGAGGAGTTCATTATAGATCCTGGATAGCAACCTTTTTTCTGTACTGTCATTTGCAAATATCATCTCCCATTCCGTGGGTTGCCTCTTTATTTTTTTGACTGTTCCCTTTTCTGTGCAGAAGCTTTTGATTTTGATGAATTCCCAAAAGTTTATTTTCGCTTTTGTTTCCTTTGCCTTTGGAGACATATCTTAAAAGAAGTTGCTGTGGCTGATATCGAAGAGATTACTGCCTATGTTCTCCTCTAGGATTTTGATGGATTCCTGTCTCACGTTGAGGTCTTTTATCCATTTTGAGTTTATCTTTGCGTACGGTGTAAGAGAATGGTTGAGTTTCATTCTTCTACATATAGCTGTCCAGTTTTCCCAGCACCATTTATTGAAGAGACTGTCTTTTTCCCACTGTATATTTTTTCCTGTTTTGTCGAAGATTAATTGACCATAGAGTTGAGGGTCCATATCTGGGCTCTCTACTCTGTTCCACTGGTCTATGTGTCTGTTTTTATGCCAGTACCATGCTGTCTTGGTGACCACAGCTTTGTAATAAAGCTTGAAATCAGGTAACGTGATGCCCCCAGTTTTATTTTTGTTTTTCAACATTTCCTTAGCGATTCAGGGTCTCTTCTGATTCCATACAAATTTTTGGATTATTTACTCCAACTCTTTGAAGAATACTGGTGGAATTTTGATTGGAATGGCATTAAAAGTATAGATGGCTCTAGGCAGTATAGACATATTATCAAAGTTTATTATTCCAATCCAAGATCAGGCAATGGTCTTCCATATTTTTCAGACCAATATCACTGATGAATATGGATGCTACGATTCTCAAGATCCTAGCAAACAGGATCAAACAGCACGTTAAAAAGATTATCCACCATGACCAGGTGGGATTCATCCCTGGGCTACAAGGATGGTTCAACATTTGCAAATCAATTAATGTGATAGAACAAATTAATATGAGAAGAGAGAAGAACCACATGGTCCTCTCAATTGATTCAGAAAAAGCATTTGACAAAATCCAGCAAAATCCAGTGGATTAAAACACTTCAAAGTATAGGGATAGAGGGAACATTCCTGAACTTCATAAAATCTATCTATGAAAGACCCACAGCAAATATCATCCTCAATGGGTAAAAGCTTGCAGCCTTGTCGTTGAGATCAGGAACAAGACAAGGATGCCCACTTTCACCACTCTTGTTCAACATAGTATTAGAAGTCCTAGCAACAGCAATCAGACAATAAAGAGAAATAAAAGGTATCCAAATTGGCAATGAAGAAGTCAAACTCTCTCTCTTCGCAGATGACATGATTCTTTATATGGAAAACTCAAAAGACTCCACCCCCAAACTACTAGAACTCATACAGCAATTCAGCAACGTGGCAGGATACAAAGTCAATGTGCAGAAATCAGTGGCTTTCTTATACACTAACAATGGAAATACAGAAAGGAAAATTAGAGAATCGATTCCATTTACTATAGCACCAAGAACCATAAGATACCTGGGAATAAACCTAACCAAAGAGGTAAAGGATCTGTACTTGAGGAACTAGTTGGGTATTTTTAAAGGTATTAAGGTATTTAAAGGTATTAAGAAATAGAACTTCTCATATAAAAGAACTTCTCATATACTATTTAGTTAAATAGTATGTTTATGTTTTGGGTATTTTTAAAGGGGATCCCAGATGAGTGTTCCTGTGCATAGTTTGCACTTCCCACTAACACGGAAAGAAGAAACACCCAGGATTTCTTATGAGCTTCTTTATATGTGAAACAGAAGCGCAGGACTGAGGTATGAATTGTAAAAGTGGTCAGCAGTCAAATATCAAAAATGAATTAAGAGTCTTTATTACAGTTCACCCCTGATGTTTGCTTGCTAATATGCTATGTTGCATTTAACTGATTTGAATTTTGTCAAGTAAACTATTATGGAGATCTATGACACCTACAATCTGAGGTTATTAAAGAGGTGAAAGTTCTATTAAATGTTTCGCTCAAGAGCCTAGCATTATGTATTCTGAGAACTGAATCGAGTGCCTAGTTCACTGTCAATTATGTTTGGGTAGATGACTATCTCGACAAGTGTTTGTAATGTGGGTTGTATCATAGGTGTGAAGACATGTATAATCTTTATTTTATTCGTATTTTATATCTATGAAGCAAGAGGTTCTTAGAATTTTTTACCCCAAAGTTGGCAACCTTGGTAAGGAATTGTTGCCACTGCTTGATATTCAGATGGATTAGAGGGAGGTGATGTTTAAGGGCTTTTAGTATTTTAACATAAAAAGTATAGTCAGTTTGTTTCAAAAGAGAAAGTTAATAAAATTTAATTTGTGAAAGACCATATTGATGAAAAAATTACAAATGGAGAATGCAGATTTATGTTAAATTATATAATCCTTACTTCTAATAATGGCTAGCTATATACCTATAAATTGCTAGAGTAAAATGTAGAGAAATAAAGGTCAGAAAAACCAGGAAGGACATATGGGACAAAAGACAGACTGACAATTATGGAAAGACAAAAAGCATAAACATAGAATTTGGGAAAGGAGTGAAGAAAGTAGGAATCAGTGATATGAAATTTGCTTTCCACATTTTCTTTTGGAAATAGGCATAACATTTATTATGTATAAGCTAGTCTTTAGTTAAATAGTATGTTTGTTGGAGAAATAAATGAAGCATCACAAATCATAACCCTTCATCTATTTTAAAAAATAATTCATAGAGATTATACAAAGAATAATTTAACAATGGTGTGAAGAAATTATTTTACAATTTTTTTTGAAGATTTTATTTATTTATTTAACAGACAGAGGTCACAAGTAGGCAGAGAGGCAGGCAGAGAGAGAAGGGGAAGCAGGCTCCTTGCTGAGCAGAGAGCCGGACGCGGGGCTTAATCACAGGACCCTGGGACCATGACCTGAGCCGAAGGCAGAGGCCTCAACCCACTGAGCCACCCAGACGCCCCTATTTTACAAATTTTTAAACGTTGTTTTACTTTCTTTTAACAAGACTGGAACAAGACTGGTTTTATAATTGAGGGGAATTTTATGTTCATTGAAATACTAGATCATGAGTGTAATAAGATATGAAACAAGAAATAGAACTTCTCATATAAATATAAATATGTACAATAAATAGAACAAAAATGGAATTATATAGCCTATATTCTTTTACTTTTTTTTAAAAAAAAGATTTTATATATTTATTTGAGAAAAAGGGACAGAGCACATGTGAGAGTATGAGCGGGGGTGGGGCAGAGAGGGAGAGAGAGAAGTAGACTCCCTGCTAACCAGGGAGCTTGATGTGGGGCTCAATCCCAGGACCTGGGATCATGACCTGACCAGAAGGCAGACACTTAATGGGCTGAGCCACCCAGGTGTCCCAAGCCTGTATTCTTTTTAAACAGATCTATGAAGATATAATTAACATAAGATATAATTCAACCACTTACAGTGTACAATTCAATTCAATGTTTTTAGTATATTTATAGACTTTTTCAAATATCACCATAGTCTAATTTTGGAACATTATTTATCCCAGAATGAAACCCATTTCTATTAGAGTGTATGGTTTTTTCCTCTCTCTTTTTTTTTTCAACTTAGCATAATGCTTTGAAATCCATGCATTATTGGACCTATTAATTGTTTATTTTTATTTATGTTGTTAGTAGTGTTCTAAGGTATGAAAATACCATAAACTACTTACCCATTCTTTTGTTAATAGATGTTCTAGTTGTTTCTACTTAGCTGCTGCAATAAACCTTAAGGCACATGTATATTTGTATGTGTGTGTCTGCATATGTGTGTACACACATGTGTGAAGATATACTTTTTTTTTTTTTAAGATTTTACTTATTTGAAGGAGAGAGAGAGCCAGAGAGAGAGAGCATGAGCAGAGGGGAGGAGCAGGAGGAGACAAAGCTTTCCCATTGAGCAGGGAGCCTAATGTGGGGTTTAATCCCAGGACTCTAAAATTATGAACTGAGCTGAAGGTAAACACTTAACTGACTGAGTGACCCAGGCACCCCACTTTTATTTTTCTCTGTTAAATATTTAGTCATGAAGTTTTTGGGTTATAAGATAAATAGAAGCTTAGAAGTAGTTAAATTTTGAAAGATTGGCAAAGGAAAGGGTATAAGCTAGAGCCAATGTCTTTCTTGCCTGACACTCCTGTTGCAAATCCCAATACTGTAGCTCAGTGTGGCAAAGAACAAAGTTCAGGGGTTTAAGTTGAGAATTAAGAAAGAAAGCTCTAGATGTAGGAATACCTTAAAACAACTGAAAGAATAAGACTCTAATTTGTATATATACCTCCAGCGTGTGTCCTTGATCCTTAACATATGAATACCTAGCAGAGACCCTAGGGTTTTTCTTCCCACAGAAGTTACAGAAGTAAGAGAGTAATCTTCCCTTGAAAGAAATAACTGCACTGAATAAGCTTTGCAAGTTTGCTGCTTTGTTGGCTGTGTATTTGTGAACCTATGGGCAACTTCAGGAGCAGAAAGCTGAAGTTGTATTGCCTACAGGTGTCAGAGGTTAGCACATAGATGGTAAAGAGTTGTTAATTTAGAGGAGAAAACCCAGAATAAAGACAATCACAGATATATGAGTCCCAGATTTTGAGGATAAACTCTGCCCAGATCATCTGTCTAGACACAGAAAAGAACTTTGGGAGCCAGGCTTACAGAAACAACTAGAATCTGAAAGGACTGAGATGAGAGATCACATTACAGTGTGAACAGAATTTTCTTTTTGAGTTCAGGCAAGTTCATTATTTACAAGACTAAAAATCTAATGGATTTTACAGGAATATAACAGAATTTAAGTTGGTACAAAGTATTATCTCTAATGTCTACTTTTTAACCAAAGATTACTAGACAAAGAAAAAGGGAAAATGTGAGCCATTCACAGGGGAGTTTAAAAAAAGTTACTAGAAATGGATTTTGAAGCTTTATTGTTATGAATTTACTTAAGAGTTCAAATAATCTATTATAAGTATGTTAAAACAATCAATGGAAATATGAATAAGCAGTTAAAGGAAAGTATTATCCCAATGAATGAAAAGAAAAATGGAAACAAAAGACAAAAAGAAAAGCTCTAAAGATGAAAAGTGAAATAAGTAAATGAATATTCACCAGACAGATGTAAAAGATTGAAGATGGCAAAAAAAGAGAGTAAATTTGACCATAAATCTATAGAAATTATATACATCGAACAACAGAAAGCACAACTATTTAAAAACAACAACAAAAATTGTGTATCAGAGGTAAATCAAGTGGTTCAATCTATATTGAATTGTACTCTATACAATCTATATTGAATTGTACATAATTGTACTCCAATGATAAGAGGGAAAAGAAATTAATAAAATATTTGATGAAATAATGGACACAAATTTCACAAATTTAGCAAAAACCATTGGATTTTAGCTCCAGGAACCTAAATGAATCTCAAGTTGTATAAATTACAAGAAAAATATGTCTAGACATTTCATTTTCAAATTGCTGAAAACCCAGGCTGGAGAGAAAAATCTTGACAGCTGCCAGGTGAAAGTGACTTATTAGATAAAAAATGAGTAATGAGATGATTAAAAACTAACTTCTTATTAGAGATGTGGAGTCCACAAGATGTTTAAATTATATACATGAAGGGATAGAAAAAAATTGTCAGTAGTCCATGATTTATGGGAATCATTTTGTCCTACCTCATTCTACGCATCAAGCCAAATTACTTCATAGACACATTAAGACTTTTAATTAAACAAAAATACACACAACAACTCCTTTTTCCTGGAAAAAAATATGTGCAACTTTCATTTGGAAAGAAATCATCTGTCTTAATACTAGAAGAAAAATTTTTAAGGTGAAAAACACAGTTATTAGTTAATAATTTTATTAACTAATTAATATTTTATTAATTAAAATCTAATTATTCAAATATTCAAATTATCCAAATATTTAATTTTTATTATATTACTATGTCAATATTTTGATAGAGCTTTCATAAAATAATGTTAGTTTGGCCAACATATTGAGTCTTAGCTATGAAAATGGGATTGAGAAATACTGTTTTGGGGCTTGGGTTGTTATTATTGTAGTGATTAATATGTTACAACCTAGGAAAGAACTGTGGAACATTAAATCTCATTGTTTCCTCATGGCATGTATAACTTCCTTTGAATGAAGGTAGTTTGGTGTTACCCCTGTAAAACAAATGATCACCTTGAGTTATTTTTCTACTTATAAGATAACGTCTTATAAAGTGAATTAAACAGCATTTTAATCTGACCTGGCTGTTAGTGTGAGCTGAAATAATCTAATCTTTTAGGGTATTTTGCTCCTTTAAAACATTTTTTAATGTCATACATTTGGAGTGATGCTTTTTATTAAAATTCTTATCTCCTTGAAGGTATCAATATATATTTATTCTTAAAAAATTACAACTGACAGAGATTCCATGCATATTAACTTTAGCATCCTCTCTTTTTCTCATATGGGATGACAGAATTTAAAGAATCAGAGAAAAAAATAATCATGGGTTTCTTGACATGTGATGAACCTTAAATTTAAGTTTTTAAGTTTTAAATTTTTAATAACTTTGAATAGATTAAAGGGAATGGTTGGTTTAAAGTCATGTACTTGGGAAATTTATTCATAAGTAGAAATTACATGATAATACAGTTAGAGAAGTTATGTAGTTCAATCTTCTTTGGAAATGATAAAACTGTACCAAAATGACTTATCCTTAGATAATTAGTGCCAGTCATGATTTATTGTCATGGTCTTCTTATTCCTAGACATATACATACATGTACACACACAGTACTGAAGTGTAAATTTTATAAGGAAAGTCATAATTACAGCAGCAGTCTTTGATAAATGCCATAACATTCAAATGTTTAACAAATGATAATTGCCTAAACAATTAA
Source organism: Mustela erminea (assembly GCF_009829155.1). Taxonomy (NCBI): domain Eukaryota; kingdom Metazoa; phylum Chordata; class Mammalia; order Carnivora; family Mustelidae; genus Mustela; species Mustela erminea. The sequence goes on from NC_045614.1 coordinate 129,503,943, forward strand.
ATTGTATATAATGAGCCAATACTCCATCATTTTAATTATATATGGAAAATTATGTGTTAACTTTTTTCAATAAATGTGCATGTTCTCTTGTTTGTTAATGAAAATTAAAGATGAGTCCTGTGATTTACCTACACTGTGGCAGGTCATAGCACCCTTCTGATCTCTTAATGTCACAAATTCTGTCTCAATTTTATATTTAAAAGGATCAAGTCCAAAATTAGCCAGTGTTTCAGTGTAAGACTTATTCTGCCTTTCCCTCATGATGATTGGCTTCTTCTCTTTTCTCAACTCACTTCTGTTTCTACTTGCTAGGTCTTAGTGTGTAAGATTGAAGTGGAGGGGTCTGCGTAGTAGGTAGAAGTAGTGAAATGAAACTCTTCTGTTTGAACTTGGAGGCTTCAGGCTTACTGGGCCTGGATATGGCAGAAATTCATGAGCTTTTAGAGGTGCCTGTGAGATGCCAGTTGGAACCTTCAATTCTAAGACATGTGAAGGGGCAATTTATTTTATGCTTTAGCTCATCCCTCCAGATCCATCCTCATCTTCTATTCTTCTTCTTTCTATCTCATGTGGACTTGTGTTGTAGCATTCTCCTTGTCTTCTAGCAGTTACTCTCTTGAGGAGTGTGCTTTAGAGCTCGAGGTCCACTTTCATCTCACTAGTCCACTTCGGGCTAAGAGAAATTTCATGAATATTCCTTGCCCTGATTATTTTTGAAAGTTTCCTTCTGTCATGACATACCACTTTTATTTTGCCAGGTTGGCAAATTTGGAAGAAAGTCAGGCAATAACTCATCTCTCCTTCCAATATGGGGGCCTTTTGATCTCTCTGAATACCTTATGGAAAAATATCCTGACTAAGCTTGAGAAGGAGGTAGAATTTATTTATCTAACCTTTTGAGATTCTGTGAGGTAAAGGGTATGATGGGGATATAGCTTTTTAAGAGCTTTCTGATTCTCTCTCAAAAATATGTACATATATGTACATCTTCTCCTTCTGCTTTCATTTTAAGTCTGTGATGTGACTGAGGGATTTAAGAAACATGGAACTATTTTCTGGAAGTGTCCTTTGTAAATGTGACTATATTTGGAATTTCATATGTTCTTTATATTTGTGTCCTGATTTAAATTTTAATTTTAACATCATTTAGCAATATTATAATGCTCAAGTGAGCATCTTTAAGTGTATTGTCATACAATTTCAATTTTTTATTTGTCCAGATTGCTAAAAGTGGAATACATAAACCAAAGATTTTAAAGACTTTAAAAATCTCCATATATATTTTGGAATTTCCACACATGTTATATGAACTTTGACTTCTACCACCAGTGTATGAGAATACTTATAGGCAAAATATAGCTTTTTATTATAATTAAGCTTGTTCATTCACTGATGATAGGATATAAAATTTATAGGACAATTGTTTTTAATGTACATACATATATGTGTGCATATACTCATTTATATAAATGTATGTGTGTACATGTATATGGGTATATGCATGCTTTAGATCATTAATGTTATGAGTTATTAACACATAGTTCCTAAAAAATTCCTCAGTCAGTATGGCCATGACTCTCTTTACCTGGTTAAGTGAAACTGTCCCTTCATTACACAACTTAACTGGATTTAAATAGTGAAGAACTAGGAAATTCTGAGGGTATTACAAATCCACAAAGTCCCATCCAGTGTTTTAAGAAAATTCTCTAAAATTTTCAGAATTGCAACTTTGCAAGAACATTTCTTAAAGGTGTTTCTTAAAGGTGTTTCTATTTAATACTTACTGTAAGCTCTAGAGAATATTTATTCATATTTTATAAAATGTAAATTGGCTCAATAATGCAGAGTTTATGTTTTGTTTGTTTGTTTGTTTAGATTTTATGTTTTTTTGACAGACAGAGATCATAAGTAGGCAGAGAGGCAGGCAGGGTGGGGGGCGGAGCAGAGGAGCAGGCTCTCTGTTGAGCAGAGAACCTGATGCAGGGCTCTATGCAGGGCTCCATGCAATGATCCATCCCAGGACCCTGAGATCATAACCTGAGCTGAGGGCAGAGGTTTAACCTACTGAGCCACCCAGGAGCCCCAATGAAGAGTTAGTTTTAAAACAGACTGTTTTTTCCGGCTTATCCATGTTTATGGCCAATATTTGTATGAGACATTTACTGATAGTAATGCTTAGGAGTATCTTCTTCAGTGACATTCCAATGTTGTGAAGTTAAAACTTTCTCTCCTTTGAAGAAGATCTGCTTAAGTTTCAGAGTAAAAATAAGGTCTGTCTCTCCAAAAGGGTGGGTAGGTAGGTACATCACTAAATAAGAGTTTTCTAATTTTAGAGTTCCTCTCCTGGAATGCGACATACTGATTATGCCCTCATTGAGTCACCTTGTGGGTATTGGGCTCTCAGTGAACATTTTGGATATATTTCTCTGACTTCAGCTTTTGCTCTGAGTAAAACATTGTCTTTGTCTACCTAGAATTTTTGTGTTTTAGTCACTGTGTGCGCACACACACACACACACACACACACAGGTAACTATAACACACAAATTATTTCAAATACAAAAAAATACCTTGAGAAGCTTATTAGTAGAATAATGCAGCTGAAGATATAGCCTGAACATAGGCAGTAGAAGTTTCCCAATTTCCCAAACTGGAATGCATCCTAGCTATTCTAATAGGGGAAAAGAAAAAAGAAACCAACAAATAAACAAAACTCTGTCATACAGATTGCAAAAAAATAAAAAAAAAAAAAGAGGCAAACTAGGTATAAATGAAAATGCACCTGATTACATTAAAAATACCAAAGATTATACAAAAAAACCTACTAAAACTAATAATTCAGTTTAGCATGTTATTAAGGACAAATTCCATTTACCAAAAGCCCACTGTATTTCTATATACAGAAATAAGAAAATGGATTTTTAAAAAAGTTTTTATTTGAATTCCAGTTAGTTAACATACAATGTAATATTAGTTTCAGGTGTACAATATAGTGATTCAACACCTCCATATACACCCAGTGCTAATCACACGTGCACTTCTTAATCCCCATCACCTATTTAACCCATCCTTCCGCAGACCTCACCTCTGGTGATCAGCAGTTGTTCTCTATAGTTAAGAGTCTATATCTTGGTTTGCCTTTCTCTTTTTCCCTCTTTGCTCATTTATTTTGTTTCTTAAATTACACATTTGAAGAAAATCATATGGTATTTGTCTTTCTCTGTCTTATTTCACTTAGCATTAGACTCACTAGTTCCATTCCTGTCATTGCAAATGGCAAGATTTTGTTTCTTTTATGGTTGGGTAATAGTCCAGTGTGTGTGTGTGTGTGTGTGTCACATTTTCTTTATGGGTTCATCAGTCGATGGACATGGGCTGTTTTCACAATTTGGCTATTGTAGATAATATTTCTGTAAACATAGAGGTGCATATATCCCTTTAAATTAATATTTTTATATTCTATGGGTAAATACCTAGTAGTACAATTACTGGATCTTAGAATATTCAATTTTTTTAAAAAATTTATTTTTTTAAAATTTCTTTTCAGTGTACCAGAACTCATTGTTTATGAACCACATCCAGTGCTCCATGCAATATGTGCCCTCCATAATACCCACCACTAGGCTCACCCAACCTCCCATCTACCGCCCCTTCAAAACCCTCAGATTGTTTTTCAGAGTCCATAGTCTCTCATGGTTCGTCTCCCCCTCCAATTTCTCCCAATTTCCTTCTCCTCTCCATATCCCTATGTCCTCCATGTTATTTCTTATGCTCCACAAATAAGTGAAACCATATGATAATTGACTCTTTCTGCTTGACGTACTTTACTCAGCATAATCTCTTCCAGTCCCATCCATGTTGATACAAAACTTGGGTATTCATCCTTTCTGATGGAGGCATAATACTCCATAATGTATATGGACCACATCTTCCTTATCCATTCATCTGTTGAAGGGCATCTTGGTTCTTTCCACAGTTTGGTGGCCATGGTCATTGCTGCTATGAACATTAGGATACAGATGGCCCTTCTTTTCACTACATCTCTATCTTTGGGGTAAAATGATAATGCAATTGCGGGGTCATAGGGAAGCTCTATTTTTAATTTCTTAAGGAATCTCCAAACTGTTCTCCAAAGTGGCTGCACCAACTTGCATTCCCACCAACAGTGCAAGAGGGTTCCCCTTTCTCCCTATCCTCTCCAACACACGTTGTTTCCTGTCTTGCTAATTTTGGCCATTCTAACTGATGTAAGATGGTAGCTCAAGGTGGTTTTGATTTGAATCTCCCTGATGGCTAGTGATGATGAACATTTTTTAGGTTACTGCCTATTTTCTCCTCTATGATTCTGATGGATTCCTGCCTCACTTTGATGTATTTTATCCATTTCGAGTTTGTCTTTGTGTATGGTGTAAGAGAATGGTTAAGTTTCATTCTTCTACATATAGCTGTCCAATATTCCCAGCACCATTTATTGAAGACACTGTCTTTTTTCCACTGGATATTTTTTCCTGCTTTGTTAAAGATTATTTGACCATAGAGTTGAGGGTCCATGTCTGGGCTCTCTACTCTGTTCCACTGGTCTATGTGTCTGTTTTTATGCCAGTACCATGCTGTCTTGGTGATCACAGCTGTGTAGTAAAGCTTGAAATTAGGCAATGTGATGCCCCCAGTTTTTTTTTTTCCCAACATTTCTTTAGCAATTCGGGGTCTCTTCTGATTCCATACAAATTTTAGGATAGTTTACTCCAGCTCTTTGAAAAATGCTGGTGGAATTTTGATTGGAATGGCATTGAAAGCATAGATTGCTCTAGGCTGTATAGACATTTTAACAATGTTTATTTTTCTAATCCATGAGCATGGAATGGTCTTCCATCTTTTTGTGTCTTCTTTGATTTCTTTCATGAGTTTTCTGTAGTTCCTTGAGTACAGATCCTTTACCTCTCTGGAAAACTATAAACTTCCAAAATTGAACCAGGAAAAAATTGACAACCTGAATAGACCAATATCTAGTAATGAGATTGAAGCAGTGATCAAAAACCTCCCAAAAAACAAGTACCCAGGACCTGATGGATTCCGTGGGTAATTCTACCAAACTTTTAAAGAAGAAATAACACCTATTCTCCTGAAGCTGTTTCAAAAAACTGAAGCATGCTTTCTGATGGAGGCATAATACTCTATCCCCAGGGGTACAGGTCTGAGGTTGGGGTACCAGGTGGTGGGTATTATAGAGGGCACGGATTGCATGGAACACGGGGTGTGGTGCAAAAATAATGAATACTGTTATGCTGGAAATAAAAAAAAAATTAAAAAAAAAATAAATAAAACAGACTTGGATTTAAAAAAAAAAACAAAACTGAAGCATGGGGCACCTGGGTTAAAGCCTCTGCCTTCAGCTCAGGTCATGATCCCAGGGTCCTGGGATTGAGCCCTGCATGGGACTCTTTGCTCAGCAGGGAGCCTGCTTCCTCCTTTCTCTCTGCCTGCTTCTCTGTCTGCTTGTGATATCTGTCTGTCAAATAAATAAAATCTTTTAAAATAAATAAATAAATAAATAAACAAAAAACTGAAGCAGAAGGAAAACTTCCAGACTCTTTTTATGAAGCCAGCATTACCCTGATCCCCAAACCAGGCAAAGACCCCACCAAAAGGGAGAATTTCAGACCAATATCCCTGATGAATATGGATGCTAAGATTCTGAACAAGATCCTAGCAAACAGGATCCAACAGCACATTAAAAAGATTATCCACCTTGACCAGGCAGGATTCATCCCTGGTTTCCAAGGTTGGTTCAACATTCACAAATCAATCAAGGTGATACAACAAATCAATAAGAGAAGAGAGAAGAACTACATGGTCCATGAGGTCAAATGCAGAAAAAGCATTTGACAAAATCCAGCATCCATTCCTGATTGAAATGCTTCAAAGTATAGGGATAGAATGAACATTCCTCAACTTCATAAAATCTATCTTTGAAAAACCCACAGCAAAATCATCCTCAATGGGATAAAGCTCACAGCCTTCTCATTGAGACCAGGAACACAACAAGGATGCCTACTCTCACCACTCTTCTTCAACATAGTATTAGAAGTCCTAGAAACAGCAATCAGACAACAAAGAGAAATAAAATGTATTCAAATTGGCAATGAAGAAGTCAAACTCTCTCTTGGCAGATGACATGATACTTTATATGGGAAACCCAAAAGACTCCACCCCCGAACTACTAGAACTCATACCGCAATTCAGTAATGTGGCAGGATACAAAGTCAAAGTACAGAAATCAGTTGCTTTCTTATACACTAACAATGAAAATACAGAAAAGGAAATTAGAGAATCAATTCCATTTACTATAGCACCAAGAACCATAAGATACCTGGGAATAAACCTAACCAAAGAAGTAAAGGGTAGTTCAATTTTTAACATTCTGGGGAATTTCCATACTGTTTTCCAGAGTGACTGTACCAGTTCGCATTCCCACCAATAGTGCAAGAGGATTTCCCTTTCTCTATATTCTCACCAGTACATGCTGTTTCTTGTATTGTTGATTTTAGCCATTCTCACAAGTGTGAAGTTATACCTCATTGTTGTTTGGATTCCTATTTCCCTCGTAATGAGTGATGTGTCTACTAAGAAGTTGCTATAGCCATTGTCAAAAAGCTTGGTGCCTGTGTTCTCCTTTGGTGTTTTGATGGTTTCCAGTCTCACATTTAGGTGTTTAACCCATTTTGCATTTATTTTTGTGTATGATGTAAGTAAGTGTTCTGGTTTCATTCCTTTGCATGTTGCTGTCTAGTTTTTCCAACAACATTCATTAAAGAGATCAACTTTTTCCCCATTGGATATTCTTTCCTGCTTTGTCAAAGATTATATGACCATGGAGTTGTGGATACATTTCTGGATTTTCTATTCTGTTCTGTGGATCTATGTATTTTTTGTGCTACTACCCTACAGTTTTGATCACTACAGCTTTATAATTTAAGTTGAAGCCTAAAATTATAATGCTTCCAGCTTTCTCTTCTTTTTCAAGTTTGATACGGCTATTCAGAGTCTTTTGTGGTTCCATCCAAATTTTAGGATTATTCGTTTGAGCTTTGTGAAAAATGCTGTTGGTGAATATAAAATTTGAATTAAAACAATGCATATGTCATTATAATGTCATTATAATGCCAAATACCCTGAAACTACCTGCAAGTATATGCAAATATATGAAATGTTTGCATGCAGAATACTATAAAACATTGTTGAAGTGAATCAAAGAGAACATAAATGGAGAAGTACATGGTGTCCATAAATTAAAAGACACAAAATTGTTAAGATATCAGTTTTCCTAAAACTGACATATAGATACAATGGTATCAAAATCCCAACAGGGTAGGAAAAGAATAAATGAAACAAGATGGGATCGGGAGGGAGATAAACCATAAGTGACTCTTAATCTCACAAAACAAACTGAGGGTTGCTGGGGGGAGGGGGTTTGGGAGAAGGGGGATGGGGTTATGGACATTGGGGAAGGTATGTGCTATGGTGAGTGTTGTGAAATGTATAAACCTGGCGATTCACAGACCTGTACCCCTGGGGATAAAAATATATTATATGTTTATAAAAAATTAAAAATTAAAAAGTATTATAAAACAAGGATGTCTATTTCATAAGTCATGAAATCTGCTTAAAAGAAATATATATTAAACATGTCTGGTTAAAAAAAAAATCCCAGCAGGGCATTTTTTAGAGGTCAACAAGCTTGATCTGAAATTTACATGGAAAAACATTAATTAGAATGGCCAAATTATTCCAGTTGTTGAATCCCTTACCTTATTTAAACACTTATTAAGGTAATATGTTCAAGGCAGTGTAGGATTGGTTATATTATAGATACATAAATGAAACAGAGTAGGGGAGTCCTGATACTATGACCAATTTATTTATTTTTTATTAACATATAATGCATTATTTGTTTCAGTGGTACAGGTCTGTGATACATCAGTATTACACAATTCATAGTGCTTATTACAACACATACCCTCCCCAATTTCCATTATATAACCAACCTAGTCCTCCCACTCCCCTCCACTCCAGCAACCCTCAGTTTATTTCCTGATATTAAGAGTCTCTTGTGGTTTGACTCCCTCTTTGGTTTCATCTTGTTTCATTTTCTCTCCCTTCCTCTATGATCCTCTGTCTTGTTTCTCAAATTCCTATCAGTTAGATCATATGACAACTGTCTTTTTCTGTTGACTTATTTCACTTAGCATAATAGGGCTAGTTCCATCCACGTTATTATAAATGGCAAGATTTCAAATTTTTGATGATTGCATAATATTCCATTGTATATATCTACCACACTTCTTTATCCATTCATCTGTCAATGGACATCTAGGTTCTTTCCATAGTTCAGCTATTGTGGACATTGCTGCTATAAACATTGGGGTGCACATGACCCTTTGGATCACTACATTTGTATCTTTGGGGTAAATATCCAAGTAGCATAATTCCCAGGTCAAAGGGTAGCTCTATTTTCAACTCTTTGAGTAACCTCCATACTGTTTCCAAGAGCAGCAGCACCAGCTAGCATTTCCTCCAGCAGTGTGGGAGGGTTCCCTTTCCCTGCATCCTTGCAACATCTGTCACTTCCTGACTTGTTAATTTTAGCCATTCTGACTGGTGTGAGGTGGTATCTCATTGTGGTTTTGATTTGTATTTTCCTGATGCTGAGTGATACTGAGCATTTTTTCATATGTCTGTTGGTCATTTGGATGTCTTTCTTGCAGAAATATCTGTTCACGTCTTCTGCCCATTTCTTGATTGGATTGTTTTTTCTTTGTGTTGAGTTTGAGAAGCTCTATAGATTTTGGATACTAGCCTGTTATCTGATAAGACATTTGCAAATATCTTCTCCCATTCTATGTGATTTGCTGTGCAAAATCTTTTTAATCTTGATGAAATCCCAATAGTTCATTTTTGCCTTTGTTTCCCTTGCCTTTAGCAATATTTCTAGGAAGAATTTGCTGCTGCTGAGGTCAAAAAGGTTGCTGCCTGTGTTCTCTTCAAGGGTTTTGATGGATTCCTTTCTCACATTTAGGTCTTTCAGCCATTTTGAGTCTATTTTTGTGTGTAGTGTAAGGAAATGGTTCAGTTTCATTCTTCTGCATGTGGCTATCCAATTTCCCAACACTATTTGTTGAAGAGACCGTCTTTTTTCCATTGAAAATTCTTTCCTGCTTTATCAAAGATTAGTTAACCATGATTGGTTTATTTTTGACAAAGTTGAAAAGGAAAGTCAGTGGGAAAGGAAATTCTTTTGAATCAGTGGTGCTGAAATGATTGGATGTCTGTATGTTTTAAAAAAATGTTTCTTGACGCACACTTTATATCATATATAATTCTTAATTATTTTTATCTGTTTATATTTGTATGCATGCATTTTCTTCCTATGAATTCAATGGTTATATTAATTGTGAAACAATATTTTGTATTAATAAAGCATATGGGTTTTGGATTGGACCAAACAGGGTTTAAATAATAATCTTCACTTGAACTCTGTGTGGTTTGACAAATACAACTGATCTCTTAGAGGTTCAGTTTCATTATTTATAAAATTTTTACACTTGTACTTACTTTTTAGAGTTATGGTGATACTTAAATGAGTTTACTGATAATGATGATCACTTAAAAAATATTTACTTATAATCCCTTTGTTTTGCATATCAGCCTAAGAGTTTTAGATGTACTGATTCTTTAACTCCACATAAAATCTATATGATGTTATTTTTTATTTTTATTTTTTAAGACTTACCTATTTTTTTTAGAGAGATAGTTGGGGAGAGGGGGAGAAGGAAAAAGAGAAAGAATCTCAGGCAGACTCTCACTGAACATGCAACTCAACACAGGGTTCTGTCTCACAATCCTGAGATCACAACCTGAGCCAAAATCAAGAGTTGGATGCTTGACTATCTGCTCCACTCAAGTACTCCTATATGATGTTACTCTTAATCCACACTGTATGTATGAGAAAAAGAAACATATATAAGGTAAGCAATATACTTAAATTTAGAGACCAAAAAAGTTTGAGTGCCAGATTTTTAACTGAGACTGGCAGAGACTTTATAGTATTAATCACTCTGTTCTAGTGATGCATTTGAATGGGATCCATTTACGATGCTTTAAATATATGTTTTATATTATACATATATATACACACACATATCTATGTATACACACATATACATTTTGCCTTATGAATACAATATATAGAAAATGCATGAATAATTTCTTAGTAAGTTAGTGTTAATATCATTGTTTCAGTTATTGTTCTGTGTTTATTTTTCCTTTTATCACTTGTGCTGTGATTTTTGTTACTTTCAGTTTTGTGCTGGGAAGTATTTTTTATTTTTTAGGAGTCAGGTTTAGTGATCATTTTCCTGTTACATTTAATAAAATTCTTTTTTCTCTTACAAGGCTTTTTCTCATCTAGATAACCAAACTTAAAATTTAAGCTATATGAAACTATGTGAAAACCATATGAAAAAGAAGAACTAACAACCTGATACATTCTCCAAAATATATATATTTTCATATGTGGATTTACATTCCAGTTTGTTGTTGTTGTTGTTTTCTCTTCAGAGGCTTTAGAAAAATCACGTTTTCATTTTTAGTTTTGCTGTCAAATGTTCAGTGGAGTTATTTATTTACTTATTTATTTATTTCATAATATTATCTTGCTTTTGGTAGATTCATGTAGTTTCATATTATTGACTTATGAAGGCTATCAATGTGATAGAGATGTAAGATAAAAAGTAGAAAATAAATGGTTTGAAAACAAGTATTCTAAATCATAAAGTACTTTACATTATACTACTCATGTTCTAATGACAATGTCCCATGGGCTTTAAATATCTTGTAATAGCTCTTCTTCCTTCAGATGGTAGCATGAAGTATATGCAGAATCAGACAGGCTTCAATTACCTTACCCATATCTAAAATCTTAGGAGGGAATTATATATGTATGAATTGACCTAAAGAAGCTGTAATTTCTTTACAGTGCCTGGGTGGCTCAGTTACTTAAGAATCTGCCTTTGGTTCAGGTAATGATTCTGGGGTCCTGGGATCTAGTCCTGTGTCAGTCTTCTTTGCTTAGCTGGGAGCCTGCTTATTCCGTTCCTTTTGCCCTTCCTCCTGTTTGTGCTGTCTCACTCCTTCTCTCTCTGTCAAATAAATATAACCTTAAAAAACAACATAATTTTTGGAAGGAGAGTAGGATGGGAGGAAAGAAGGACAATTGGCAGAGTGTAGGCTTTCAGCAGCATTTTTATGATCTCTATGTGATTATAAAAAACATTTTTCAAATTCTTAAATCCATAGTCATAATGGGAAAGGATTCCATGGTTATTCTAACTTCAAAGAGGCCAAAATTGTGTATTAATATTTCAACCAATTTTTAGGTTTATTATTTTACATTGAAAAGACAATAGACACTATATTTAAGGCTTACGGTGAAAAAAATCTTCAATGACAATTCCTTTAATATAATATTTTTTAAAAATACAATATTTCTGAAGTTCAGAATCTTTGTTTTGTAGAAAGCTGTATCATAAAATAGAATACAGTTTAGAGCAACCTGAATAATATGATCGGTAGGCTATTTGGTTCTCATCTTTAAATGACTGGAAATGGCTCCATGCTATATACTACCAAATGTAAAAGTGTAAATGTTTGAGGCCATTTTATCTATTATAAAGACATGAATCTAGGAAGTTACAAAATGAATTCCTATTAAAATAAATCTCTTTAAATTTAACTTTAATTATTTTTTTCTTAAAGATTTTTAAAATCTTCTTGGAAGTTACCTTTATTTTGATCACAAATCTGTTTTGTCATTAAATATACTTCTGAATCACCTGGCTAATTCATTGACTGGCATACTTAAGACAGCAATATAAAATAAATATACATTTGAGGAGAAGAAACAACATCTCTTCAAATATGAATTTTGTTGAGGAAACAATCCAAGGATTTATCATTTAATCATGAAGGTAGAGGTAATTAAGAATAATTAAGGTATTAATCAACTTAGTAACAGAACTAGTTTTACTGGTTTTTAGTGTATCCACCTAATTAAGAAACATGAGGAAATAATGATTGTTTTTACTTATATCCCTGGTCCTGAATGCAAATGAAATCACTCATCCATTACTTCTATGGCTGAATTGCACAGCTGAACACTAAACAGAAATTGAATTAAAAACTCACAACTGCTCTTAAAATGTCCTAATCAAAGACTAAAACAAAAATCATTTTTGATTTTGTTAACTGTTTCCTTTGCTGTGCAAAAGCTTTTGATCTTGATGAAATCCCAATAGTTCATTTTTGCCCTTGCTTCCCTTGCCTTTGGCGATGTTCCTAGGAAGATGTTGCTGCGGCTGAGGTCGAAGAGGTTGCTTCCTGTGTTTTCCTCAAGGATTTTGATGGATTCCTTTCTCACATTGAGGTCCTTCATCCATTTTGAGTCTATTTTTGTGTGTGGTGTAAGGAAATGGTCCAATTTCATTTTTCTGCCTGTGGCTGTCCAATTTTCCCAACACCATTTATTGAAGAGGCTGTCTTTTTTCCATTGGACATTCTTTCCTGCTTTGTCGAAGATTAGTTGACCATAGAGTTGAGGGTCTATTTCTGGGCTCTCTATTCTGTTCCATTGATTTATGTGTCTGTTTTTGTGCCAGTACCATGCTGTCTTGATGATGACAGCTTTGTGATAGAGCTTGAAGTCCAGAATTGTGATGCCACCAACTTTGGCTTTCTTTTTCAATATCCCTTTGGCTATTCGAGGTCTTTTCTGGTTCCATATAAATTTTAGAATTATTTGTGCCCTATGACCCAGCAATTGCACTAATTACCCTAAAGATACAAATGTAGTGATCCGAAGGGGCACGTGCACCCGAATGTTTATAGCAGCAATGTCCACAATAGCTAAACTATGGAAAGAACCTAGATGTCCATCAACAGATGAATGGATCAAGAAGATGTGGTATATATACACAATGGAATACTATGCAGCCATCAAAAGAAATGAAATCTTGCCATTTGAGACAACATGCATGGAACTAGAGTGTATCATGCTTAGTGAAATAAGTCAAGCAGAGAAAGACAACTATCATATGATCTCCCTGATATGAGGAAGTGGTGATGCAACATGGGGGCTTAAGTGGGTAGGAGAAGAATAAATGAAACAAGATGGGAATGGGAGGGAGACAAACCATAAGTGACTCTTAATCTCACAAAACAAACTGAGGGTTGCTGGGGGGAGGGGGATTGGGAGAAAGGGGGTGGGGTTATAGACATTGGGGAGGGTATGTGCTTTGGTGAGTGCTGTGAAGTGTGTAAACCTGGCGATTCACAGACCTGTACCCCTGGGGATAAAAATACATGTTTATAAAAAATAAAAAAAATTTAAAAAATCATTTTTGTCTGACTTCACCCACTATGAAGCAGGAAAAAATTAAGAGCTGTCCTGTAATCCATTCTCTTCCTTTAGATGCCCTGACAAAGAGAGAGAGATGGTCCAGTTAAAATTCCATGCAAACGTAATGAAGGACCTCTTGCCAAAGATACTGGTGGGGTATCTTCATACGTGGAATGCTTTAGCAGTAGAAACCTGGTTTGTTGTTGAAGACGTTTGGAAACCATTAATTTATGGGACATAGGACCATAAGAAATGTCATATAACTTGTAACTAATAGGATGTAAAAATAAGTTTTGTGATCAGGCAGTATCCTTATATGCAGATAATAAGTGTATACATCTTCTAGAGCCATTGTTTGTGAAATCTTGACCAGAGACTATACTAAGGAAAAGGACTTAGAAGGCTGCAGGTTTAATGCACCCAGATTCTCCTTCGTTCTCCTATGCTGCTCAGTTACATGTGCACTTAAGATTATTAGCTAAGCTTGATACTAAATAAAACATTTGGCTTGTGTGAGTCTAATTTGATAATCTAATCATGGTGTTAACTCAGATTGTTGCTAAGAGAATTACCTTTGAATCATGACTAAGAAAAAGAATAAAACCAAAAATATAATGAGAATCTGATGTCCTTTGTGTTTTCTCAGTCATGTACATGTACAAGTAAATATGTACAATGTATATATAGTTCTGTAGTTGCTCACATAATTAGCTTTTCTGCTTAATTTTTGGCCTCTGAGAATACATGTTTACCGTAGTGTGATCCAAGATAAATTTTTTGATCTTGTTCTTTTAAAATTGTTTAGCAAATACATGTTTTGGAAAGTCACATGGGTATAAGAAGCCAAACCTGAAGTATAAAAGAGGCAAGCTGTAATCCATAAAAAAATTGTAGCAATTCTAGTTAATAAAAAACTCACTGAATAGTTATAAATAAAGTGAATATCATTTTCATGGGCAAAATCTAAATTGATATTATTTGATACTAAAATAAGGATAATACTCAAGTTTGTATTTTATAAAAATCACAATAGAATGTCATGTTGAATTCTAGAAATATCTCTTTGAGGGGGACATAGATATTTGTTACTCTGGGTCAGCCCTGATTTGTACACATTTAATAAAATAATTGTTACAGTGGCCTTTTCAGTTCTTAAAAGTGCTCTTCTTTGGAAGAATGATAGGGTCACCCTAGATATAGATTAGATATAGATATAGATATAGGGGAGGCTCTTTAAGAGAAAGCAATCTGCATCAAAAAGACTAGTTATATCTAACCTGGAGATTATAGATATAAGAGATTTGTTGCAATTTTATTTGAATTTTTAAAGATTTTTAATTTTCTAACAACCACAGATGGCCAAAAGTAGATAATTTTCCTTAGCAGATTTTGAGTTTTTCCTATTGTCAGCTCCATGGTTTCCAAGATCACTAAGAGTCAAGATGGCTTTGAATGATATTTCATGATTTGTTCTAAAAAATAATTGAGTAGTCGATGAAAATGTGCTCTTGTCTATTCTGTGTTCAAGTCACTATGTAGGATATGGAAGAAAAAGGTAATCCACAAATATGGGGACCCACTACAATAAGGCTTGTTATGTAAATGAGTAAGAATCAACTCATGTGTGTTGAAAGGACATTTTACTAGGGGTGCCTGGGCGCCCGAGTGGCTCAGTGGTTTAAAGCCTCTGCCTTCGGCTCAGGTCATGATCCCAGGGTCCTGGGATCGAGCCCCACATAAGGCTCTCTGCTTAGCGGGGAGCCTGCTTCCCTTCCTCTCTCTGCCTGCCTCTCTGTCAGCTTGTAATCTCTGTCTGTCAAATAAATAAATAAAATCTTAAAAAAAAAAAAAAAGAAAGTATCAGTGTAGAAGCAACCACAAACACCTTTGTGTGTTTATTAACAATGTACCATGGATCATTGCCACAGTCTGTTGTTGTTTGAGACCTCTTATCCTTGTATTATTCCTAAAGGTAACACTTAGAAACAGCTATTTGGCTCCTCAGTGCCACCCACCAGGCTGATTTGTCTGAGTTCTTGTTTCCCAGCAGGTCCCAACTAGCTATGTTGTTTGAAGTTGTGCTTCAGTGAATCCTTAATATGTTACTCATGCCCTCTCTACTTTCCAAACAATAGCTATAGGAAACAAATGTCTTTATTTTTGGTGGTATGCCAAGCTTGAGTATTGTAGAAATCCTCTTTGAAGAAATTATTAAAAATTCAAAACCATTACTTTAACATCTGAATCTTATTCTAGAATTTAATTTGTCAGTAGGGATATATCCTCAGAATTCTATTTATGTTAGTCAGAGTTAATCCTCAAATGGATATTTAAAAAAATTTTTTTAAAGAATACAGTTGGATAAACTTACTAAAAATTCAACCAAAATGGAAAAGAATAGCCAGGATTATTGGAAAAAAATACCGCTTTTGAAAGCAATATTTCTCAATAGTCCTGAGTCCACGATATGAGTTTATTGTCAATGGACCACTGCCCCATTCAACTCTTTACTTCTCAAGTTGGTTCCCTACTCACACACAAAATTATAGAGGTAGTGAATGTGAGAGTGGTCCACACCTTCAGGTGTCTCAAGCTCTATGATTCCAGATATAGAAGCCCAAACTAGGAGAGAAGAGTCTAACTGATAACCAAAATATGAAACTGTTTATAGAAAATGCCAATATACTGGCTATTATTTGCTTGTCTTAGACTCTGGTAGAACCAGTATAGGAGCCCCCAACAGAAAACCATTCTGAATCAGGATGGAGTTCTTAAACTTTGCCTCTGGATCCCAGCAATAGTTTTAGGGGCAAATCTGTCAAAAATATTATAATCTAAAAATTGTAACCCTTTAAAAGATCTTGACAATCATCAAGGATTCAAGAATAAATAGATGGATGAATTGTTAGTTATGAATCTGATTTGAAAATAGAAAGAAAGCAAGCAAAAGCTATATAGCTTTGCCTAACATTGTCATCTCCTGGACCTCAGAAACAGTTTTGAAACTTCTACAAGGGTAGATTTGTTAAATAGAGGGTTAGAGAAATGCTACTATGAGTCTGTGAATCTCTTAAACATAGTTAATTTTGGAGAATAGGTATATTTGCTCATTTATTTTGAGGGAAATTCCATAGTTTTTATCAAGTCTCAAAGACTCTTTTCTGAGTATTAAAGAACATTCTGTCTCTCTTTCTCTCTTTCACTCACATACACACCACTGTTTTAAATATATATATACACATATGCAAACACATGTGTAAAATATGCATAATTATATAAATGCATATGTATATAAGTATCAGTAATTATAACCCATCTGTTTTACACCATCATGTGCCTGGGCTAGAATTTTACATTTCTTCTCCAAGTGAATTGCCCAAATAACCCTGAACTGTCGTTTTCATACTACAGTTTTATAGACATGGAAACTGAAATTAAGATGGTATAATTACTTGTTCAATATCACACAACTAGGAATGCTAAATATCTATCTACAAAGCTGTGCTTATCTACTTTCAAAGCAATGTATAAGAATCCATGTTCTTAGCTATTACCATAGTTATAAAATGGTCAGCAGAGAAAAGTTCACTGATAACACATATGGCTACTCAATGAATTAACTTTTTAACATGTGGTCATTACTGCCATTATTGTTATTATATTGTCATTATTATTTTTTTCTAATATTCTATCTCAATTTGTGGTAAAACAAACTAACAATTAGAAAAATTACCTACAAACAGATTTAGCATTATGAAGGGTAAGGGAGTATCTTAGTCATTTTCAATTGCTACAACAAAATATCATAAACTGGGTGGTTTACCAACAACAGAAATTTATTTCTCACAGTTTTGGTGACTGGAAATCTGAGACTATTGTACCAGCATGATTGAATTCTGGTGAATTCCAGGTTGTAGACTGCTGGCTTCATGTATCTTCAAAGGGTGGAAAGAAAGCTAGCTAGCTCTCTGACATCCTTTAAAGGCACTAATTTCATTCATGAGGGCTAGACCCACATGACCTGATTACCCCCTTTAAGTCCCATCTCCAAATATCATCCTACTGGGATTAGGGTTTCGACATATGAATGGGGTGGGGACAGAAACATGCAGTCCATTGCAAGAAACAATTAATCTGGACATTTTCCAGGTTCTGAGCTTTGAGCTGGAGTGGCCGCAGCTATGACTCATGCCATTTGAAGTTTAGTCTCATGTAGAGAGGCAGCTAGTTGAGGGAGGATTGATATTACAGGTAAAAAGAAAAAGAAATTAACTTTTTCAGTTTCTGAACAGATTTCAAAATTGAAGAAAAATGGAATAGACAAATGTATTACAGAAAATGTCCTTTGAGAATTCCTAAGGCAAGATCTTGACATAATTAACAGGGGTAGCAGAGTATAAGTCAGAATTAAGTGTTTTTCTTGAGATTTTTCTCTACTTTGGTCCACTATGGAGTATTTGACAGAAAAAGTGAATTCTTGCCCTGCCTGAGTAGAGGCAGTGGGAAAGGGAGCAGTAGACAAATAAATGGAAATAGCTTGTGTTTCAGAGATTGAGAGAAGATTCTCTCCCTATGTTATAGAAAATGTTCTGATGATGGTATCTGAAAGAAGGCTTAGTTTGAGTTGCTTTGTGATAAAAGTATATGCATACCCTTGGCTTTGGAAGACTAGCAATAATCAAAGCTGCACTCAGGATTCAACATGGTTCCTTGGTCTTCTAGGAGTAATGGACTATGTGAGACGTCTGGTGAATGGGTCAAAAACCAATCTTATCTAAATGATATACCTAGAGTTATGTACAGAAACCAGGGCTTGAGTCTTTGAAGGGGCTTAAATTTTGGTAAGGAGATGTCATGTGCTCAAAACAGTTTTATGGCTGTGATAAGGAGACCCCCCAAACCAGAAGCCAAATGGATACAAGTTTGCCAAAGCTTTAGACAAGAAAGAATTGGAACTGCTTCAGCTGCCATAACAGGACTAGGACATCAGACGATCAGAGGTTGACCTGGAAAACTGTAAACCAAAGGGCTGCAGATTTCAGGGGATGCCAGTCAGGATAACTGTGGGTCAGGTACCTCTTCCTAATCCATGGTGCCTTACATACTAAATCTGTTCTAGGGAAGAGAAGGGAATAAACAGAACCTATATGTGAGAGAGTTTAACCCTGAATGTATAGAGAAATCATGGTACAATCACTTCGTCCTTGAACATGGAACTTATATCTGTGAAACACAAAGTACATAAAAGGAATTCAAATTTACCAAGCTTTCATGTATTCCAGGAGGAAGATCCTATTTGTTTTTAAATAATTGCTAAACTTCTACCAACATAGGATTCACTATCGAAAACTCAAAGTTTAAGGTCAAAACAAAAAGATCACTAGAAAATCTTGAAAGAAGCCATAAACCATAAAATTTCAGCCTTCAGCTGTTTTTTGGTCTTACAGTATAATAAAGCATTGCATCATTACTATTTAATCATCTTCTAGAACTTCTGCAAGCCTAAGATGGATTGATTAAAGGTTATTTTTATCAGAGAAAAAATGCACCTATAGCATATGGTATATACTCACAGAAAAATTCATTAAACTTTTTTCATTATGTGAGCTGTAGGAACTAACCTCTGTATTTGATCAGTAAATCTATGTTATTTAAAAATTTAAATTAAGGATTGTCTCTTTTACTTTGTTCTACAAAATATCATTCTCATTAATAATTAGAACTGCATATCTCCTTCTCCAGTATCACTTGTTATTTGCCACTTCCATTAGCTAATCCTGTATGTAATTATGTTTATAGCCACTTACTCCCAGTGGATTCTCCTAAGCCATTTTTTAATTATTATTAAGAATGTTTCTTATATGGGGTACCTGGGTGGCCCAGTGTGTTAAAACCTCTGCCTTTGGCTCAGGTCAGGGTCTCAGGGTCCTGGGATCAAGCCCCTCATTGGGCTCTCTGCTCAGCGGGGAGCCTGCTTCCCTCTCTCTCTGCCTGCCTCCCTGCCTACTTGTGATCTCTGTCAAATAAATAAATAAAATATTTAAAAAAAAAGAATCTTTCTTATAGAGACACAGAAGTGGATAACTAACATATATTCCTAGATAAAGTTACTTGCCCCAAATTTGATTATTATGTGAAAATATTTCAGCCTTTATTATTTGATGACCATGACTACATATATATAATTACTAAATTTAGATACATAGAGGATATAAATCATATACAAATAATGCTATGTATTTATTAACATCTCTTTATCAAATTATATGACATAGTTCTAAATCATCCATACTAAGTAGGAGGAAATAAGTGCTGTTAGTTTGATTTGGGGAAAAAGGAGAACCTCAAGAAAAGTATGGCTTCAATTTGACAAATACAGAAGAGGATAAAGGTTGTATTACTGGGGGGAAAAAAAAAACTGTATGACTAAAGCATGGAGATGAACAGTTAACAAATGAACAATCGTGAGTTATTTGTTTATTCAGAACACAGTGTGAGAGAAAAAGGACTGAGAGATGATACACAAAATACAAGTTCAAGCCAGGTTATAAAATAACTTTCTAAAGAATTTGGATGTTTCTCTGTAGATCAAAGTTCCCACTAATTGAGCACCCCTGGAGCCTGCTAGTGTGATAGCATATTCCATATATTAAATAATGTCCTCTAATCTCACAGATCTTCTGCCTATTGATCTGAGACCTTTGTAATTAATGCTTTAATTCCCTCAGAATAAAACAAAAAGAATATTCTTTGAGTGAAAAATAAATCCTTTTCCCATTCTGAATCAGCCGAGCATTCTGATTTTGTGGTATATCAAAATTATCCAACATTTTGTATGTACATACACATGAACACTCACACATAAATTTTAAAAAAGACCCATTTTTATTATCAAAATTAATTATAGTACTAGCTAGATGAGGACCCAAAGAGATCAATTAGTTTATGAAAGGTCAAGTACCTAGTTAGTACCAGTGCTCAGATTAGAGCTAAACCTTTTGACACCAATTCTACATTATATTTTTCATGTTACTTCTTTAAGCATGTTCACGAAAACTGCTAATTCAGACTACCTGGATGAAGATCAATTTTCATTTTTAACTGGAAGAGATTATGCTGAGTGAAATAAGTCAAGCAGAGAGAGTCAACTATCATATGGTCTCACTTATTTGTGGAGCATAACAAATAGCATGGAGGACATGGGGACTTAGAGTGGAGAAGGGAGTTGGGGGAAATTGGAAGGGGAGGTGAACCATGAGAGACTATGGACTCTGAAAAACAATCTGAGGGTTTTGAAAGGACGGGGGGTGGGAGGTTGGGGTACCAGGTGGTGGGTATTATAGAGGGCATGGATTGCATGGAGCACTGGGTGTGGTGCAAAAATAATGAATACTGTTATGCTGGAAAAAAAAAAAAAAAAAAAAGACAGCACTATTTTGCTAATGTATTTTATTACCATGAAGAGTAACTCTAACCACATTGATGAAGTCTGCGAAGTAGAGTTAATTGCCAAAATAAAAATTAGTGCTAAATTAATGGTGTACATATAAATCAATCTTTGAAAGATTTTTGATGTCAACTAAAATAAGTATTACTTGCATAACCTTGTTTACATTGTTAATTTAAACTGAAACGTCCTTATTCATTTGTTGCATACATTTTCATAGTTTTTGCCCATATCATCAATATTTCTCAGTTAATGAGCTTTACAAAAAAAAGAGGTTTTCTCTTCAGAAACTTTGAAAAATACAAAATTTAATTAATTCCATTAGAGTTTTATGATATTCTTGAGAGTAATAAGCTATGTTATAAAGACTCTTCACCTGTGTTAAATATGCTACTGTCCACTCAGAAGCTAAGATGAAGTAGATCAATTTAAATGAAATCTATCATATCAGTGATAGTCATACATAGGGGTATATTTCATGGAACACCTAAATTAATAATAATGATAATAGTAACAATAAATATATATGACAGAAAGTTATTCCCACATTTCTAGGAAAAGATGAGTTTTTGTGTAGCCATTGGAACAATACAGAACCAGTTTGAACATGCCTAATTAATAAATGAAAGGTCTATATTTATGGTAACAGCCACTAGGACCATTTAAAGCAGTTTAATCAATAAATAACAATACCTCACCTCAGTGAACACGCTTTTTGCCTACCAATCAATGAGGCCTCCTTGCTTCTAAAAGTCAAGCAATTAAAAACAGACTTTCATATGAATGCCAGCCACTCAACAGCAGTCTCCTTCTAGACAAATTATGTCAACCCACTTGTCTGTAAAATTCTACCAGTCCTTGGATTCCATGCTTTCAAAATATTTTATAGAAAATCATCAATTGCCTCTCCTTGGAGTGACTATGCTTGACCAGCAAGCTTTCTCTATTATAGTAAAAATCCATTTAAGTTTGTGTTCTTTCTTTTAGATATTAAATAAGAATTTCATTCTCTGACAATTGTGAGATTACCTGAAAACCATGTTGAAGATCTTTGCTTGTCAGCATTTTGGGGGGCCCTTGAACCAATAGGCCCTCACTCTGACATTTTTGTGTCCAAATTCTGTTTGTCTTTAAGATTTGCTTTTGAAGGAATCAGTCTCAATAGAAATTTGAGCTCTGTCTTCTTATTCTAGAATTTTCTAGATCAGTATGTGTTCACATAATGTTATTAGACCTAGATCTTTTATAAAGCAGTTAGAGCTTTTCATCATGTATTCTTGAATGCATTGACAAGAAACAATCTAAATGCCTCTCTTTTATGTTTGTATCACCATATTTAAAATTATTTAGTTGGAATTATAGCATGGTAAATTATCAGTGGAATGACCCTTGGCATGTCTTTGAAGTTTTCTGAAACTTATGTGACAAGAGGATAATAATTCCTACTTTGCAAGTAGCTTATGACATGTAAGTTAGATAACACATAAGAAAACATGTAAAATATTACTGACCAATAACTTTATAGAATCTAAACTATAGTCTCATTTTTCATATCAACAAATTTTAGTCACATGCATCTCCCAAATGCTGCTGTATCCCTGTCCCTAATCTCCATATATAACTCTAAGCAAGGTTAAGAGAGCATTAGTAGTTACATAAAGAAAAACAAAAAGCCTACATTTGAAGTAACAGTGATTTGGGGCATAGAAAATAAGTCTATTATCTAAAAATGAAGAACATAAAACAGATGGTGGAAATTACATTATCCAAAGTCTTCTAACAGGTTTGCCTCATGATGGAAAATATTGGTATTCAGAAGCAAATGAAGAATTTTTTACTTTTGAAGAGCATTTTTATTGCTGCCTATGATGGCAAAACAGGAGAATAAAAATAAATAAGTGTAATTTAAGTCAAATCCATTTGTATTTATCTTAAACTGTAACTTAATTAGTAACATTTTCTTTAAAAGAGTTCTAATTTGTTTTAGGTTTCCTGTGTTTTGTTTTGTTTTGTTTTTTCTCAATAAAGCACGAAGGAATGAGCCTATAAAAACATTGGTGCATAGTACTGAATTTGAATATTTGAGTCTAACAGTATCCTTAAGCAAAACACTCAAATATTATGGAATGAAATTTTATAAACTGCAAAGCACTTGTGTTGTCAGAAGATAAGAACTGACATAATGAATTTTCAAAAATTTATGTCAGCATTGGAAATACTATATTCATAAAAATTTCAAGGAGAAAGAAATACTAAAGAATATAAATGATTATTTTTTATTTAATGTATTATCCTATTACATAATAGTTAAGCTAATTGCACATTTATCATCTATTATTACTTTCAAGACAAAGTTTCACCAAGTCATTTTCCACAGTAACAAGTAGATGGCATTATATTACTGTTCTTAACATAGTCTTAATGGCAAAATTCAAGTAGAAATAATTCTACAAAACTTTTTAGTTTTAAAACTCATAAGTTGAGTAAATAAATCTGTTCCTATTCAATAATCTGGTCACTTGAGTCTACTCAAATCTAAAATTATTATAATTCTAGTGATTTCCTTGAAATAATTGATTTCTTAAATTAAACTAATTACTTAAAGAAAATTACTTAACATGGCAAGTAAAACCTTTAACATGAAATCAAATTCCCTTTTTAATGACATTTAAGACTCTATAAAGTATTATAGTTTATGATGAAATATTAAACTATACCACAATGTACTCTGCTAGCCTCAAACCCAAGTAAGTGAACAAAATAATTAAAACAAGAAAAGCAAATAGCAGTACTCACCTCAAAGTAAAGAAACTTTGAAACCATGAGTATATTATTCGAAAAGCAGTCACAAAGGAAAAAAGATAATAAAAGATTCTAAGAATCCATTTATAGTTCTTACCCAGACACACAGGAAAAGAAGCAGAAACCGTGTTAATATACACCCACTTTTGAGTGCACTACAGAACTTCCTCTGCTTACAATGGGGTTGCATTCCAGTAACCCCTTGTAAGTTGAAAACATCATAAGTCAAATATGTATTTAATACACCTAAACAACTAAGCATTATAGCTTAGCCTAGCATACCTAAAATATGCCCAGGACAGTTGGGCAAAACCACCTAACACAGAGCATATTATAAAGTAAAGTGTTGAATAGTTCTTTTAACTTACTGAAAAAAAAAAAAAAAGAATGGTTTATGGGTACAAAATGGTTGTGAATGAATTGTTTTCTTTATGTTCATTGTTGTGCAGCTGACTGGGAGCTGTGGCTCACTGCTGATGCCCAGGCTCATAAGAGAGCATTGTAACCACATATCTTGCTAGCTTTGGAAAAGATCAAAATCAAAATTCCAAGTACAGTTTCTACTGAATGCATTTCACTTTTGTACCACTGTAAATCCAAAAGCATAAATTTAACATAATTCAAGGATCACCTGTATATGTTATACTTGCCTTCTAAGAAAAGTCCCAGAATATTCCTAAGGATAATCACCACAGAAGGGAAAATCTACCAGGATTTGGCATTTTCCTAACGCTAAGTTGAAGTCTGAAAAAAATATATATAGATAGATAGATGATAGACATATAGGTAGAAAGATAGATGATAGATTCTATCATGATTACCAAGAGGTATTTCCAACAATAAAATAAAATCTAAAAAAAAAAAGAAAAAAGAAAAAAGAAATGAGATTTAAAAAACAATGTGAACACTGAAATTATTGATAGCCTAAAGGGGAGGGCCACTGAAAATCTAAACTTATATCTTCCTTTCTTGCTGAAAACTTACATGACTCAACATTTAGAAGCCTTCCTTAATTAATTTCCTATTTCAGATAGGAAATCAGTGGTGAATGTTGTGAAGATTTGGATAAAGTAGGAAAGAAAAAAAAATATTTGGCTTTTTTTTTAAATCAAATATAAAGGATCCAAAGCATAGCCTGAGTTAGAAAAATAATCCCATCAAATATTAACAAAATTAGTGTGTGTGTGTGTGTGTGTGTGTGTGTGTATATAAAAATATCTAGATCTAGATATTTATATGCATGTATGTATATATCCATCTTTACTTACATAAAAGATTATTTAAAAGTCAGAGGGAAAATCCAATGAGATTAAAAAATTATACATAAGATAATATATATGAAAGGAAGAATACACAAAAAGTGATGATGGGAAAGCTTAGAGTAAATGACATTTTCTTGGATGAAAGCAAAAAAGAATCTATTAAGATCAAAGGTCACTCTGCATCCATTGAAAATTGTATATATAGTTATTTCTGACAAGTATTCTGTTAATTTTTCTGATTTTCAAGGAAGAAATATAATCCTTAAGCACTCAAGTGTGAGAAATTAATTGTCTATAGTGTGTGTGTGTGTGTGTGTGTGTGTGTGTGTGCAGGCATATGGGTTTGTGCATATATGTGTTCATGAAAATTTATGTGTGTGGTGACCATTGAAATGCACCAGTTGGAACTAGCTACTGCTGTCTTTGAATGCCCACACAGCAGAGCATCTTACCAGAGTACAGAAGTGTAAGCGTGGCTTCATAAAACAGAATTTACTGGTTATAACATATATCATACTATCAAGGAGTAGCTGGCCTTATAGAAGCCTGGAATAGTTTTCAAAAAACACCAGCTTTGAATCAACAGCCCATAAAGATGGATGTTATTCTTCCAGCTACAATATGTGTGTTTCTATGAATATAAAAATATATATATATATGTATATAATCAGAAACCTATGATGTGATGTTCTATCCCAATTTGAAGATATGTGTGGGTACAGGAGCCAAAGGGCAAGATGAGGAATAGGCTCAATTTGTATCCCTCCCATGAGCCATCAGGCACGGTGTGCCACCCACCCACCCACCCTTTCTTTCTTTCCTTTTTCTCTTTTTTTTCTTTTTAGTTTTATTTATTTGAGAAAGAGAAAGAGAGAGAGAGTGTGCCACACACGGGGGGAGGGGCAGAAAGAGAGGAGGAGAGGGTCTTAAGCAGACTCTGCACTGAGCTTGGAGCCTGACCCAGGGCTTAATCTCAGGACCCTGGGATCACTGCCTGAGCCAAAACCCAGACTCCGGTGCTTAACTGATTGCTTCACACAGGTGCCCCTGTGTGGTTCTCATTCTTTTTTTTTTTTTTTTTTTTTTTAAGGTTTTATTTATTTATTTGACAGACAGAGATCACAAGTAGGCAGAGAGGCAGAGAGAGAGAGGAGGAAGCAGGCTCCCTGCTGAGCAGAGAGCCTGATGGGGGACTCGATCCCGGGACCCCGAGAGATCATGACCTGAGCCGAAGGCAGCAGCTTAACCCACTGAGCCACCCAGGCGCCCCGGTTCTCATTCTTAACTTTGAGGCATTATAGGCTTAGGTTTTGTTTTGCTTATGTTAGCCAGTAAGGCATTAAAGCCATGTCATGTTAATGGCCTCCTTGTTTAATTAACAGGAAGAAGATGATTAGGGCCATTGTAGCCCAGAGATCAACTACATTAGTGGGAATATAGAGTGTGCCACCAAACTCTTTTTCTAAATTTCTCTTAGCAAGGGAAGCCTACTACTGGAGCTGTTTCTCAACATGGGACAGAGAAGTAGGGCGGATTATGGTTGTGTCTCAGACCTTATACTGCAGGGCCCATAACTAATAGCCTCGGGTGCTGCAGAATCCTTTAGCTCATTAGCTCTGAAGCTCTTTTCACCACTGCTTAAGACAAACAAAACAAAATAAACTGTGGTGTGGATAGAAGGCAGGCCATTCCTGTGAGCCTGGAGTTCCTCTAAATGATGACATAGGTTTGAGCAAATCCCAATAGTGTGAGAGCTGGGCAAACTTTCTTTGAACTGCTCTATAGTGTGAAATTCTCCTTTCCCTCTCTTTGTCACCGAATTCAGTCCTGATCACCCCTCATTTTCTAGCTTTCTCCTTGTTTTTCCTCACAATAAATCTCTCAATATATTTTTTTCTCTCAATACCTCTCTTGCATTCCTAACAATATCTTGGTGTTTGCGTCTCAGAGACCATGATCAATGTGTTTATAACTTTTAGAGAATAAGAAAATTAAGCTAAAAATTTGATAGTGAGTATACAATGAATATAAATGTAGAACTGAACTTCTGAAAACTCTGAAGTATCTATGGTTATCTATCTATCTATAGATCTATACATATATGAGATATATATATATCTCAACTTACTGTATAAGTAATATAAGTAAAAAACTAATAAAAAAAGGATAACTCATGATTTCATAGAGCCAAATATTTCATGGAGCTAAGTGTATAAAATTATTAAAGACATTTTCAAAGAAGTGTATTAGAGACTAGCTCTCAAAATATTGGCTGATTAAATAGAGATCCTAAATCATTAATATGTTTAGTAATAGGTGATAATCATCATAACTATAGTTCTTAGAATATATGTCTAATGATATTTTGATACTTTAAAACAAACTATTGCTAGACTTCTGAAATGAATACTTACATTAGAATAATAACTCACAAAATAACATCCACAGTTTCCTAAGATTCAGTCAATGGCAAAGATCCATTTTAGAATTCTCATAATCATTATCTGGGCTGGTCAAAGCTTGTCCATTGTATCATCTTTATCAACTTGATGATATACTCAGAGAAATCTAGACTTGGTCTTTTTGATAGTGAGTGTGTACAGGAAGGACACTGATTTAACATAAACTTTTGGCCAGGATAGGTCACTTTTCTACAATAGAGCATGAAGTCCCTTTTTAAAAACTAAGAACCATCAATAAGATAAGAGTTTGCTATAAAGTGATAGTCTTAAAATTTTAGATATTTTTACCTTCAATTTATTGATTCAATAACAAATATTCAACATTTGTAAAGTAGTTTACAGCTTATGTTCTATTCAAGCATCTGTAAAGCTCAGAAACTAAAAAGATATGCAGCAATCCATTTCACTTCTTAAGGCAGGCACCAAAATCAAATGAAACTTTGATATTATGAACTTAAATTTGCACAATTTTAATTGAAACAAGGGATGCCAATAAAGTAGTTGAAAAATTTGAGGAAAAAATTCATTAATGCTTTAATTACCTGATTTATTTATGATTTTTAAATTTGCTACTCATTTTTTTAACTTTTATTTAACATCGCTGACATAATTACCAAATTTTACTTTGAGTGTATGCATCTTGTACGTGTGTATGTTTGGTTTATGTGTATATTTATATTTTAAATTATTTTATGGGACATGTTTCATCTTGAAAAACCTGATATCAGGATTCCTAGTTGATAACATTAAGATGCATGACTTTATTGGATACATTCAACACTTTTCTATTTGGATGTCATATTCTTGCTTTTGGAAATAATCGATTATGATGACTTGATTTTTGATATAATAATGAAATAAGGTAATTTTTAAATAGTCTGAAGAATTGTGCTTGCATTGATTAAAATGATACCAGGATGTGATACAATAAAAATAAATGTTTAGTTATGTAATTTGGCTGTAAGATTATATGACTATAAAGCCATAAATTCATGTAAAGTAGGACCCATCTGATATTAGGTATTTTGAATTCCAATTCCTTGAAAGTCATTTTCTCAAATGATTATTATCAGTGCTGTACTAATCACAGCTCCTTCCATTATGGATGTAAAAGGTTAATTTTCACATTTGTTATTTTGGAAAGAAGCCTTTCATTCATGGCCCAGTGAAAAATCCAAAAGTTACAAATAAAAATCTATTTTTCTGTAAACTCAGTATAGATTGTTTGAGCAGTGTCTATTAAAAAAGACAATTTTTTTTCACATTTATGCATGATAGATAATAATTTTTTTTTTTTTTTTTAGACTCAGGGAAGCTAATGGAGACTCAATTCTTCATTGTTACAATAAAAAGCAGAATTTGATTAAATTGCAGCTCAATCTGATTTATCCTTTCAGTTAATAGGCAAACATGAATATATGCCCAAACAAAATGTATGCCTTAAAACGTATTATTGGGGTATTGCTCTTCCAATAGCAATAATGATTATCCAGAATAGTAAAGTCCAAGGAAAGGAACCACTTTATCTTGAGATGAAGAGTTAAAAAACAGCTCTTAAATATATCTTAATGACACCAATATGTGAGCTTTATATCTTCATCTTTATTTTAAATATTTTGTTCCAAGATTCAAAGAATAAAATTACTAGCATTATTTTTCTATCATTTTGTTGAGCAATAATGTGTATATGATACATATATATTATAGCATTTATGATAGATTAATGAAATTGGTAGATTTTAATTTACGTTTCTGTTTGTAGACTAAAGGTTAATTTAAAATATCAGAATAGAATTTGATGAATCTAGTAAAAGCATTGGTTTTCTTCTTCAGTTCCCACTGATAGATGGGACACTCTTGTGGAAAGCCAGAGTTGTTAAAACTGATTTAGTCATGTTAGATGGCAGCCATTCCACAGAAAACAATGAGGACGGGAAACCAGACATGATTTTTTAATTCTATAGTGATGGAAACCAGAAACTCATCTAATGTACATTACACTGATAAAAGCTTTGTTTCACAAAGTTGTAATTTATTACCATTTTTTATATGAAGGATCTAATAATTTCTCATTTTTATAAGGAGACAAATGTAGATGAGTGTGTTAAAGTTTCTGGAAGTACATGATGTACATTTCTGTACTATATAGATCTGTGATATCTGGATGTTCACTGCTAAAGGGATGTGCTAAGAGTCTGAAATCTAGGGAAGAAGTGAGTAGGAAGTGAATAAAGGAACTCTATGATCGAAAATAGTTGTCAGATTTTATTACTTTACGTTCTAAAGCAGAGTTATCTTAGGTGTATTCCAAGATAATGTTTTTTTAATTTATGAGTAAACCAAGATATAGGAATGTGTATATACTTCTTAGGTTGTCTCCAGTTTATAAAACTAGTAGAGGTAACTCACAAAAAAAAGTTGAGAGAGACTGACTTGATTAGGGTATTCCATAAAATAGAGGGACCAAGGGAAACCTCTTTGTATTTACATGCTTTGACATTTGAGCTAAGACTTAAACAATTAGTAGTTATCCACGAAAATCTTGTATATTGATTTCTAAGAAAATGCTCTTTTCAATTTACGATAATTCTGTGGGTCCCTTCACTTAAAACTTAGCATATATTGGTTAAATAATCATAGCATATCCATAGTATGGAATAGTAGTCAGTCATTGAAAAGAGCAAACTCTTGACATACCCAGCCTTCCTGATGAATCTTCAGAGAATTATGTGAGTAAACAAAACAAATCTCAAAAGGATTACATGAGTCTATGTATATAACATTCTTGAAATGACAAAACTATAGAGATAAGAAAGAAGTGGATTCCAGGCTTTAAGGAGGTGCCACATAGAGAAGGGAAGGGGATGGCAATAAAAGGGATAACATGAGGGAATCCCGTGGTGATGGATGTGTTCTATATTTTGACTGTATCAGTGTCAGTATCCAAGTTGTGATATTATACTATAGATTTGCAAGATGTTATCATTGGGGGGGAATTGGTTAAGGTCTATGGGACCTCTTTGTATTGTTTCTTACAACTGTGTGTCAATCTACAAAATTATCTCAAAATATGTTTCAAAATAAAAAGTTTAGTTACTAAAAATAAGGCCAAATTAGCATACATTTACATATGTGTAGATTTATTTATTAATTATAACCCACATTTAATGATACCACAAAGATAGAAATTAGAATAATTAAGTAAAAATTAATTATTTAAAAAAATGTGCAAATACGAAATTTTAAAATATCTTTTACTAGTATTTCAAGGCACAGCGTTAAGTTTATTGTTCATTGTTAATAGCAGTGGCTATAAACTCATTAAGCTAGTTTTCACAGGAATTTCTAGTATCATTATGGGCTTATCACATCTAAATACATTAGTACTTTTTAAGCCTCATTGTGTACCAGAAGAAGTTGTACTAGAATTGTGCCTGGTGTCAGACCACCCTTTTTTTTGTTGTTCACTTATGTTTGTATTTTCAGAGATATATTTAACTTATGCTTTCTCTGAAGGAATCTTTTCTTACCCATTTGCCTATTTTGTGAGAGTTTAGTTAAAACTTAACAGTATATTTTCTAAACCCATTTAACCAGGCATAAGTAACCCTCAATAAATGACAAGTGAAGGAATTGAAACAGGGAGGTTGCTACACTCAAACCTTCCTACCCCTAAAGCTTCTACCTTTCCTTCTTGATACTTCACATGACCCACATGACATGTGATATCTGAGTCATCCCAAGAGAAGTACACAGGAACACCTGTTTACTAAATAACAGTAAAAGCTTTAAAAAAAAAAAAAACTCTTAGATAAAAAATGGAAGTATAAATTCTGTGGGTTTATTTATTTACGTCAGTGGATTGTTTTGGACACTCCCTGAGGAGTGCTCTCAGTGAAAAGCTCTGGTCTCTTCACATCTGAACAAGAAGGAGGAGCTCAGGCATCTCAGGGACTATTAAGTATTTTATATAAGAAAATGTCTTGTCCCAAAGTAGTTATATTCTGAAATATCCAAACTACAAGTGCTCTAACAGCTTCTTCGTAAACAAAAATATGGATAATAATGATTAAGGAGCTTCTGAGGTGGTGGGGAGGGTAGATAATTGAAGTGTGAGTTAGGGAAATGTAGCATTAATTCTGATAAATATCAGTTAAACTTTAGCTTTTATCTACTAAACATAGTGGTTAATTAGTCTGAAACATTCAGCAATTTCTTTTTCTAGAAGTAGACTTTCTTTCTTTCTTTTTTTTTTAAGATTTTATTTATTTATTTGAGAGAAGAGAGAGAGAGAGCCAGTACAAGAAGGGGGGGGGCAGGGAAGAGCAGAGGTAGAAGCCAAATCCTCGCCAAGCCGTGAGCAGACCTGGGGCTTGTTGCCATAATCCTGGGATCATGACCTCAGTCAACAGAAGATGCTTAACTGACTGAGTTAACCAGGTACCCTTCTAGAAATTGACTTTCAAGAGCTAAAATTACAATATCGAAAGTATTTCATATTAGCTGTATTAGGGTTCTCCAGAGAAATGAATAGAATCTATGTTTAGATACACACATGCATACACACACACACACACACACACACACGAAAGGAAGTTTATTTTAACAGATTGCCTCATGCAAATATGCAGACTGCCAATGCGCAAGGTACTGAGGAAGTTAGCAAGCTGGGGACCCAGGAGAGCCCACGATCCAAATCCGAAGCCCAATAATCAGGAGAGCTGATGGTATGGTTGTGTTCTGAAGACTGGTAGAGTCAAGATATAGGAAGAGCAGATGTTCCCGTCTGAAGGCAGTCAGGTAGGAGGAATTCGGGGTCACTCTTGGGAATGTCAGCCTTTTTATTCAATTCAGTCTTTCAGCTGATTGAATAAAGCCACCAGCATTAGGGAGAACTATAACTTTACTTAGTCTGTTCATTTAAATGTTAATCTCATCCAAAAACATCCTCACAGGAACACTCAGAATAATATTTAACTTAATATCATGGCATTCTGCTGCCCCGTCAAGTTGACACATAAAATTAACCATCATATTATACTTAGAGTAAACAAGGATTAATTTTTAAAAACCCATTAGAGATTTAAAGATCATAGTCATCCACATTTCTGTTAAATACTCCTTTAAGAGAAATATCTTTCCTTAGGCAATATTGCCATTTGTGACAGTGACATTTCATTAAATCTATATAGCTGTGTCTTTCATCTGTAGTACCCGTCTTTGTAATTGAAAACAGAGCAAGGAGAAAGAAAACCGCTTGATCAAGGTGTTTGTTCTTTGGTAGTTACATTATTGTAATACCAAGGAATCATTCAGAACTTTGAAAGCCATTAACAAAGAGTCAAGTTTTAATTATCAGCTGCTAATTCTTGAGTAAATACAGTGTGTCCTATAGCTGTTCCCTGTCTTCATTCTCCAAAATGTTTGGATGGATAACATTTTTCCTAATTTAATGTTAAATCCTATTGTGTCCTTGGGTTTTGTTTTGATTTTGTTTTATGGGAGCTGTGGTGGGGTAGAGACTGCCAAAACCCATCAGGGAAGAATTTTCTTGCTGTGAAAAAATAATGCATCACAAAATATACAGTAGAATGGTCAATAAATCATAGTGTGAAATTTATCCACATACTAATAAAATAAATAGAAATAAGACCAAAAATACAAAGAAATATGAAATAGAAATAATAAAATACAGATGAGCAAAATATATGACTATATAAGAAATTCACGTGTATACAATACATATTTTTTCAAAAATTTGCATCTAATACTTATAAAATATAAGTAATGTATTGGTCTCAGAATTGAGTAATTACCAAGTTTTGTACCATTGTTTTGCTGATTCAATGAAAATTATTAATTTTTACCCCTTCTTTCTCACCTGCATAGCCCATCATTCTTGCTTATTTTGATCACAATGCAAGTCAAAGTTGTAATCCATGTTGATTAAGACAAAGCTCTGTATTTTCATTCTGGGATTTTGTTATAAGTGTATTCTCCTTGCATTGCATGGAAACCTCCAGACATTTCACTGATGACATCTATTTTCAACTTCCTACATATGAAAAATCAGGTCAATTTGGAAAGACCAGTTTGCTATTCCTATCCAGCTTAGTTTTATATGAATAAATTATCATTTTTAAGGAATTATTTATTTACTACTTGTGTTTTCTTAATAATGATTTTTGCCAATATTAGAATTTCATCAAAATACAAATTTTATAAAATTAATATGTTTATTAATTAAATTAAAAACTGGCCATTTACCTGTCCTAGCAATACTTTTCCCACATGTCAAAGAAAAAGATGGTTGATGGATTTTTTACTTTATTTCAATCCATCACTAATTTAAATAAGTCCTACATTTCCTTGCATGATGATGGGCACAGAGAATATGACAAAGTCCCCATATTTGAATTAATTAGTATTTTAGATGTTCACTATGTTTGAATTAATTAATATTATAGATGGTGACACATATATAAAGACAACATTTATACAGGTCCCAATTTTATATATATATATGAATATATATTTGTATATATACTTATATCTATATATATTTTATATATCATATATTTATATGAATATATTCATTTATATGTATACATATATTTATTTATAACTAGTTATACGTGTGTGTGTGTATATATATATTCATCTGTTTCATTAGGAAAAAATGAGTTTGGAGTTAATCAGCTTACTGAAACTAACCTTTTTTGAAGGTTAAAATCATTTTAAATATTTAAATAATCTAATTTAATTATTTTCATTGCAACTTGGGTTTAAACAATGGTCTACCAAAAGGCCAAATATTGTACTGGGATGAACTTTTAAGTATAGTCAGAGTAGATAAGTTATGTTCTTTTAAAAGGATTTTCTTCCCTCTTAATAAGATCTCTTCCCTTCTCTACACATGAGAGTGGAACATTTCTTTACCTGAGCCAGAGTCTTGATTAGATAATAATGCAATAGCCATAAAGTGCAAACATTCTTAGGGAAAATAAAATATTGATTGGTATTCACAATGTCTTGACCATTAAGGCTGCTCTAACAAAATTACCACAAGCAGGGTGGCTTGTAGACAACAAATAGTCATTTCTCACAATTCTAGAGGCTGGGAAGTCTCTGATCATGGCACGAAGAAGGAGTTTCACTGTCTGGTGAGAGCCCACTGCCTCACTGGCAGCAATCTCCCTGTAACCTCCCATGGCACAAGGGATGAGAAAGTATTCTGGGATTTCTTTTATGAGGGCATTAATCCCATTCCTCAGGGTTCTGCTCTCATGACCTAAAAACTCCTAAAGGCCCCACCTCAAAGTACCATTACACTGTGAATTAAATTTTCAACATATGAATTTTGAGAGGGACACATTCAATCTAGAGCGTGTTATGTATTAATAATCAGACATATATATTTTTGTGATTCAGAAATACTGATGCCATGAAGGGAATTGAACTGGAGCTATGGGAAATGATACGGACACAGAGTCAAGATCATTTTAAGCTAACCATACTCCTTTATGAGAGATTTAAACAATTAGTCAACTCAGTATAAAAAGAAAAATCAGATGCCTCTGTGCAGTTAGAAAGGGATAGTTACCAATGTAAAAACTGCTGATTCTTTTGGTATCCTATAGGAATAGTCCACTCTTGGATATATATTTTTTTCTTTTTGTCTCACAGATTTCTGTAGTCATTACTTGAAAGGTAAATCTCTTTTATTTATAATAATTGGCAAGATCAGTGTAATATTTATTTTTGTTTTATGCACTGAATTTTATGTAATTGACAGATTTTGTAGATAACACTAGCTTCTATTCTCCAGAGCTCTCTGTGTGTTTCTGTATATTTATGTGTAATACATCTGTTGCAGTGTGCAGCTCCTCTCAGAGTTATTTTCTGGTTTCTGTTCAGCAAAAGGGTGAAAGAAAAACAACTCAGAAGACAAAAATGAACTTGCTGCCAGGCTGTGGCTCTGAATGAGACTTGGAGGCGCCTTCGCTTCTTTGAAGCAGCATGTGTCAAACTTGTTGTGAATCAGATTTTTATATACAGAATCAGAATCCTCTCAGCTGACACAGCTGAAATCAAAGCCTTGAGGGTATAGTGCAAGATACCTGTTTTGCTTTGAAAAACTGAACACTTCCATTGGAAATGCTTTTGCCTAAAATAATTGGCTCAGTTTCAACTGAATGCTGGGGTGCTGATGCCCAGGAAACCAGTATTCTTTTTTATAAACAAAGACAATAAAAAAACGTGATGTGACCTTTCTTCCTTTCTACAAATTGCCTCTGAGAGCATATCTACCTGTCAGTATGCCTACCCACCTTCCTCTGCTACCAACCCCAACTGCTTAATAACTGAAAAAGTGCAAAACAAGGCTCCATATATAACTATTTTATTAGATATAACAACCCTTGAAATAGAGCACTGGGTTGAACTCTGATGCTTTGCCTGAGAGGAATGAGTGGGATATGTATAGATATATGGTTAAAGGAAATTCTATCACATTTGGAAGTTTCAGTGATGAAATTGACATAACAGTGTCATAAGTATGGTTATGTCATGGTTCAAACATCTTCTTCTTTGGTCTTTTTAGTGGAATTTTTTCAAGTATACCATGGGATTTTGCATGTGGATTATGGAAAGGTGTACATATAAGAATCATTTTTAAAAATAGTTTTATTATCATGCTTTTATACTACCCTAAAATTCACAAGTGATTTTCATTTGGAATTTGTTTTTAACAGATAAAGCTCTCTGATTTAGAGAAACAGACTCTTGCCTATACATTTAAAAATACAACTTGATCTTGAAGTGAATTTTTATTGCAGATGAAAATTATACTTAACCCTAATACAGATATACATGGTAAATACTATTATTCAATAATAAGTAATAAAATATATAAGTATACAATAAAGAGCTGGATAAATACACACAGAGATCTTGATCTTCTCATCCGTTAGTTGCAAAAAATTAGGTGATAATAATTTAAACTCATTTCTTTGTGACATTTTATTTTTTTAATGATTTAATCTTTTATATTTTACTTATTCATCCAAACAGTTGTAGGGAAAGAAGACATTGCATTAATACCTGTTTTAGGGATGCAGAAACTGAAGCTCATGGAAGCTTACCTAACCTGTATAGAGGTTACAATAGACTAAGTACCTTGGCCCCTTATTTTCTCTGTTCACAAAGTTTAATGGACTATCTTGAAATGGAATGATCTCCCCTTGCTACGGGTATTTAAGGAAGTAACACTAGAGTTTTAATAGATATTTTAACGTTGGTTCCTTCTAACTATAAAAATTTATCATTGTACATAACAAAAAGCATAACCCTAAGTTTTAGTAGTTGGCCTACTATAATGGACTGAATATTTGTGTCCCCAACACATTCATATATTGAAGTCCTAAGCCCTTGTGTGATTACCTTCGGAAGGTAATTTGGTTGAGATGAGGTCATGAGGGTGCAGTCTCTATGACAGATGAGTGCCTTTGTAAAAAGAGGAAGAGAGAACAGAGATCTCTCTCTCTTTCTTCCACCTGTGAGAACACAGTGAGAGGGTGCCCATCTGCCAGCCAGGAATAGCTCTCGCACCAGGAGCCAAATATTCTGGCACTTTGATCTTGGACTACTTCTCCAGAACGATGAGAGATAAATGTCTATTATTTAAACCATCCAGTGTCTGGTATTTTTTTTTGTAGTAGCCCTAGCGACTAGCAGACACCTACCCAAATAAGCAAATAAATAGATAAACAAATGAATGAATGAATATATTTTGAAAATAAGCCAAATTAACAAGTGGCTTAATTTGAACATAACTAAAAAATTTCATGAGGACTTCTAAGAGAATTTATTAAAATGCCCATAAAACTTGGGATTATTACGGCAAAGTTTTCAGGCAACAAGTTTAAAATAAAATTATATCTAAAGACACAATATTACTAACATTTACCTTGATCGAAGTAAATAAGTAGAATTGTGTTTACACTTTAGTTACCCCTTATCAGATTACTGTTAAAAAGGGTGGTGCAGTCAGTTCAGCTTCTGAGTCTTGATTTCAGCTTAGGTCATGATCTCAGGGTCAGGATCTTGAGATTAAGCCCTGTGTCTGGCTCCTCCCTGGGCATGGAGCCTCTTTAAGATTCTCTTTGCCTCTTCTTCTGACCCTCCCGCACTCCTCTCCCTGCCCCTTGCACATGATCTGTCTCACCACCACCACCACCAACAAAAACCCCACAAAACACAAAAAACAAAAAAATAAAGCAATAAAACCCCAATGTGTATATGTCCATATATCTAAATGTATAGCCTATACTTTTTTAAACAAATATTTTTCCATGTATATGTAGGGGATCCCTCTATATAAAAATAATCACTCCTTACTTTTACCATCTTATGGGATGTATATTTTCTAAATAAATAATAATCATTCTATGACTATTTTAATCATTCTATGGCTAATTTACACAAAAGTTAAAATAGTCTAGTTTTATACTCAATCCCTAGTAGTTCCCATATTACATATATGCTTTATTTTTATAATAAAACAATCACATTAAAGGTAAATTTGTCTAAAAATTGCTAAGGAAAAAAGCCTGTGAGGAACAATGTATTTATTTAATAAGAAAAATATTTTAATAAGACTATTTTCCTTTAAACATTAACATTTACAGTTAAGTAGTAGAAGTGTGAAAATGATCATAGGCTAACTGTGAAGTGTTAAAAATTTGTTCTTTTAAATGTGTAATAGTCTCATTAGATGATATTTTAGCAAAAGATCAATTAATGTGGGGATTTTTAAACAGAAAAAAATGAAATAAAGTCTGTCACATGTTAAAACATACAAATTCTATGTTGACTCAAATATAAATTTTCAGAAAAATCCTTACTTCATCTCATAGAAATACTAACATCCTTAAAACAGTGAAAACATTATGTCACTGAGTTTTTGTTTATATTCTATTTCTCTTGTCGAATACTAGGCATTGTTATAGACTGTCATTTCTTTAGGAGTAAGTTTAAGAGTGAAA
Organism: Mustela erminea; assembly: GCF_009829155.1. Taxonomy (NCBI): domain Eukaryota; kingdom Metazoa; phylum Chordata; class Mammalia; order Carnivora; family Mustelidae; genus Mustela; species Mustela erminea. Next base: position 129,542,414 of record NC_045614.1, read on the forward strand.
GCAGTGACCACTAACTTTGTTCTCCATATCTTGGGATTTATATCATCCATTTATTTCAAGATTACCTCTGTTGGCTATGTTGAAAGATTCCTCTTATTTTACTACCTAGTAATGACAGGATTACAGCCAAACCATGACAGGAAGGATAAATTATATGGAGCATAATAAAAATGACTCAGGGAGTGGCCACTAAAAAACAACAAACAAAGCAAAAGTGATAAACACACCAAAAAACCCACAAAGCAATAAAAACTCTCCATACGAAAATATCAATTTCTACTTCTTTTGTTTAGTAATTACCATTGTTTAGAATACTTTAAATAATAATATATCAGTTATTTCCATTAATAATTGAAAGTGGAGTAAAAATAAACTTTAGAAATAAAACAATTACATAAAGAGCAAGCTGGAACTTGACCACAAACAACTTTTAATCCAATAAAAATTAAAATATTGACTATGGGTAGCCTAATATTAAATTATTCTTATTTAAAATATCTTCCCAAGTTATACTTTATCACACTACCCAGTTTATTTAAATCAAATAATTTACTATAATCTGAGATTGTTATTTTTGTTTTTTAAAGTTGTTATTTTGTTATTATTTATCTTTACATCAGAAATAAATTGTATCATACAGATGCCTTTCTTTTTTACACAGTTTTGAATTCTTAGCACCTAGTCCAGGGCCAGACAAATAACAAGTGGTTAGAATTTTTAACTTAAATAATCAACGATTAAGTTCATTATCTGGAAGTTCCTGAGCATACTCTAGCTGAAAAATATAGAAAGATAGTTTGACCCTGTGTTTAGTGTAAGACAGGAGGTTTACCAGAACTTAATTTTCTTCTTTCAATACAATGTGGATTAGGAACTTAAATATGGCATATGACTCTGGGGATATGATTTATGTTTTCTTTGTACATATCCTTCATTCTCTTCTCATGTTCAAGCAACTAATAATTCCTGTGCTTCTTGCTTTGAGGTGGTTTGTGGCAATGTTTTCTGGCTTTTTATTCCTAAAAGCAAAATCCAAACGAGGAAGGGACAAATTTTGAAGAAAAAAAGAAGAGGAGGGAGAGAAAATATTAAAGATAAAATAGTATGGCAGATGTTATGATTTTCATAGATCTCCTGTAGGAATGGAGGATTTGTTGCCCAGCCTCTACTGTAATTGCCTTCAGGAATTGCTTCAAGTGAAGAGAGGCACCTGGCCCAAGGCTACCGCTCTTCCATCTTGAGAATTCCTCATAGCGTTTTGTGGGGTTTCCACTGAGACTCCTTAATTTGTCTATTTGCACATTCATTCTTTCTTCCCTTTCCTTTCAGAGGAAAATCCAAGAATGTTCTCTAATAGACCTCCTATATGGTAATATACATTTTAGATTCTATTTCCTGGGGAATCCAACCTAGAAATGGTTCAGAATTGTTACCAAAGGAAGACACTTACATGGAATTTTGGAGCTGGATTGTTCACCTCCCAACAGGAAATAAAAACAAACAAAAAAAAATAAACAACAAAAAGTTGTATGGGTAGCATTTAACCATCAGAAGGCCAGAAGTCAGGTCAATGTAATTATTGTAACGAGCAGACAGGTCACAGTAAAGCCATGGGAACCAGTTTGCCAAGAGTTATGAAATGTGTTAACAGAACAGAGTTTCCCTGAGAGCAAGACAGATGAGCTGCTGACAAGGTTATTACTCAAACTCTATGTTCAAAAGAAATCAACAAGTGAAGAAAGAGTAGGGAGAAGAGAAGGACAGAGAAAGAGAGAGAGAGAGAAGGGAGGGAAGAAGGGAGAGAGGAGAAATGGATGGAAGGAGGGAAGTGGGAAGGAAACACAAGAGGAAGGTAAGGGAGGAAAGAAAAAAGGAAAGAAGAAAGGAGGGAAGACAGGAAGGAAGAGAAGAGGGGGTGATCAGGGCAGACAACTCAAAAGACAAGCAGAATTCCTTGCACCACTTTCTTTACTGAACCAATTTTTGGACCAAAAACCCAAGACTAAAAGAATAGAACTCCAGAAGAAACAAACCTGCAGCTCCATAGCAATTATATATGGAAATTATTCCTTCAGTCCTTCCCCATTGGAAACTATGATCATTTTTACTGAGGGAATTTTACACTGAGACAAAAAGAGAATACTTTCAAAACTATTGGATTCAGTGCCAACACTGATCAAGTTACCAATGACATCCATAGACTCGATATGTTATTATGACCTCCCAGTTAGAAGGGACAATATTTGGACTCTTAATAAATAGAGTCTGCTCTTTGTCCAGCTTATAGTGGGTTTATAGGATCTAAGGACTCACCTAGTAGTCATTTCCCCAGTTGCTTAAAGTATAACTGACATAGCTGATACTTGGCAAAATTCCAACACTTTTTAGTGCATCCATTTGAGAACTATCATTGTGTGGAAGAGCAAGTGGAAGTTCCTAAAACTGTCCTCTTCACAGGTATAATAATGTAAAACATACCACATCCTTAAAGGGGTGGAAGAAATACATGTTATTACTAAAGACGTAAGGAATTCAGGTGGGGTTTCCTGAACTGGTAGATGAGAGCAGACCCCTGAAATCTAAAACAGAAAGTAGTCCCAGTTGTAGCTACTATGCCAGATGATGGATCATTGCTACAGCAGACGGCAGATAACACAGCCCCACATGCTGTGTGATAGGATATTGGGTCATTGATATGGTGAGCATGTTTTTATCTCTACCCCAAAATAGGATTATGAACAGTGGACAGTCACTTGGAAAGTCCAGTGGTATATATTTACAGCTTTCCCTCAGAGCTATGGTAACTCTTCTGCCCTCTGTCATAATATAAAGAGATCTGGACCAACTGTACATTCTGAAGAATATCACACTGGGCTTCTTTATCAATGGCATTAAGCTAAAATGCCAGAGGAAAGCTAGTGCAATAGACGACTTAGTTGACACATGTCCTCCAAAAGGTGTAAATAAATCATAATCTCATCTAAAGTAAAGAATATACCATTTTATCTTGTTCCCCAGGCACAAAAAAGGTACCACAGTGACTAATAAGACTTTTGGGGTTCTGGAGACAGCATATTTCACACCAAGAATTCTACTCAGATCCAGAGACTGGAGGACTGACAGTTCTGAGTGGAGTCTAGAATAAGGACAGGCTCTACAGTATATCAAGGCTATGGTACAAAAGACCTTGCTACTTTGAGCAATATTATCCAATATGATCATATGATATTAGAGTATCCTTGAAGAAATTGTAGTTTAGGCTACCAGAATTCTGTTATATATATATGAGAAATTTATATAACTTTCACAAAAGCTTCTGACATCCTGCTGGACCCTCACACTGACAGCAAGCCTAACCATGGTATATCAAGTGTGGCCAGAACTGCCTATCATAAGCTGGTTATTGTCACATCTGCCAAATCATAGGTCATGTAGGCCCAGAAGCAACTGAATAGTCCACTATGAGATGAAGTGGTATACATTGGATATCACCTGAGCAGTATCAGGGGATATAAGAATGCTTCATGTGGGGCACCTGGGTGGCTCAGTGGGTTAAGTGTCCAACCCTTGATCTTAGTTCAGGTCATGATCTTGGGTCATGAGATTGAACCCCAAATGGGACTGCATGTTCAGTGCAAAATCTGCTTGAAATTCTCTCTGTCCTCTCCCTCTCCCCCTCCCTGTGTGCACTTTAAATTCATACCTACATTAAAAAAAAAAGGCTGTTGCATGTGTTGATGGCACTGAACTTTCATATCAGCTACCCCTGTTGCACAAACACCTCATAAGTTAATGTCTAAGAGTGCTCACATTTATACTGTGAAGATTCCCTAATGATCTGCTAGTGTAGGAAGATGAATTCAGAGCTTGGTTCATGAATGGATTGATTTGGTGTATGGAATGGCCTCAACACATTGTGAGAAGAGCTCTTCCCAATGGAGAGAACCATGAGTATTGACTGGTTATCCATTTTGAATGGAAAGAAAACATGTTATAGATACTGAATCATAGGCAGTGGAGAACACTTTGGACAGCTGGCCAAGTCTGAAGGAGAGCTTGCAAGATGGAGGACAAGATCTGCAGTAGAAGTATGCAGATAGATATTTATTGCTCTGGCTAGCTCAGAATTTAAGAGTGATTGATGGTAGAAGAGACTATATTTGAATTTCTATGAGTTAAAATTGAGTAAAATTGGGGCGCCTGGGTGGCTCAGTGGGTTAAGCTGCTGCCTTCGGCTCAGGTCATGATCTCAGAGTCCTGGGATTGAGCCCTGCATCGGGCTCTCTGCTCAACAGGGTGCCTGCTTCCTCCTCTCTCTCTGCCTGCCTCTCTGCCTGCTTGTGACTTCTCTCTGTCAAATAAATAAATGAAATCTTTAAAAAAAAATTGAGTAAAATTATTAAAAGGAAGAAGTATTGTAAAATGGGAGAAGAATAGTTATTTAGGAGAATGGAGACAAAGACAATGGAAACCTTTACAACTGTTTTTAGCTGCTGTATCATTAGCATCTAGATTATGCCCAGCATTTAATGGGCACTTTGTATATACTTGTTTAAATATTTCTTGAGTAGTGTAAATATACAAAACATACCACCAAGGAGAAGTGTTTAGATCTAAAGTGTCTAGATTTAGATTTATGTAAATATATGAAAAAAAATGTGTGGCACATATTCAGTTAGTGATTACAATGATGGCCACCTGAGTTTATACTTGAGTAAACTCAGTAGTGTTAAAGTTATTTAATATATTCAAAATTTAATTTCCTTTATACAACATGGTCAGTGATAGTATTCACATCAGATTTTTGATATAATTAAATGTGTGATTGCATCTAAATACATCTAAGTTTGCTGGCAGTCATTTAATAAATGCTCAGGAAAATTTAGCCATTCAATGCATTTATTAATGAAATTGTTACAAGTAATTGTAATCTCTACAGAAAAAAAGATCAGTGTCAGTGTTTATTTTCTGTATTTGCCAATATATAGCAGTGTGTTTTCTCTCAGCAGGAACAGATATATCAAATGACTGTCTCTATTTAAAGATTAAGTTAAAATTGTGAGGGTAAAGAGCTGATTCTACTAAGTCATTTGATTGTATTTTTTTTTCACTTTTAAATATGCTTATTGCTTATTGCCTCTGGCACACTGGAGCATTTAAATCTGTTCATTATATTTATACACTGACTCAAGAGCTAAAAGACAGATGACAAAGATTTAAACAAAATGAGAGAGAAACCAAACACTTCCTGCTTGTGCTGATATATGCTTTTTCTTATCTAAATGCCTAAATGCGTTGGCTGGAGTGAGACTGGAAAGATCTTCATTAATACTTAGTTCTGTTGTTGCAGATGTAGATAAAATATGTACTTTTTTATTATTTTAGAAAGGTAGTGATAAATGACATACTTGAAAGATCTTCAGTTTGAAATACTTTTTTTTTTAAATTTATTTGACAGAGAGAGATCACAAGTAGGCAGAGAGGCAAGCAGAGAGAGAGGAAGGGAAGCAGGCTCCCTGCTGAGCAGAGAGCCCGATGTGGGGCTCGATCCCAGGACCCTGAGATCATGACCTGAGCCTAAGGCAGCGGCTTAACCCACTGAGCCACCCAGGTGCTCAATTTGAAAAACTTTTCTACATAGTCTACATTTTTATCTTCACTGTTAAAGCACACACACACACACACACACACACACACACACACATATATATATATACACATACACATACATACATATGCATACATATACATGAAACATGTTAGGCAGATTTGTAGTTAAAATGAGAAAAAAAAAGAAATCAATGAAAAACAGTTTAAAACATATTCATATTAATCTGAGGAACTCAAAGTTTTTGAAAAGACTCTACTCCTCTTAGTTAAAACAAAGACTTCATTTTCAGACCATCACTTCTGCAACCTCTCCTTCATTGAAAAGTCCTACAAAATTAAAAAAAAAAAGGAATGTCCATATGTGAAAATCATGAGTCTTAAGATTGCACAACCATCTGTAACAATATCTAGGTCACTTTAAAAATTCTTGTTAAATTATTATAAGCTAGTAAGTCCTAAAAATATTTTGAATGTTGATAGTGATCAAATTCCCAAGACACACACTTACACAAAAATTCATAAATAATTAACCAATTCTATATAAAAAAAACTTTTCTGGACATTTCAAATGCAACCTATGAGGAAGAGAGAAAGAAATAATTTTTGCACAAGAAGATTAGGCTACTTCTCTTAGAGTAGCCAGTATGTGTCATTTTATTTTTACTGTAGGTGATCTTTATCAATAATCTTTATTTGACATCATTTCTAACAAGTCAGCTCCATCCAGTGCTGTGTTATTGGTAGCCAAACTCAGAGGCCAGGATTTTGATGACGATTCCTTAGCATGACTTTACCTCCAATGAGAATGTGTTTATTTTACTTTTAAATTAGTATAAATTACTCATTTTGAAAAGTTATTTAGAGGGGCACCTGGGTGGCTCAGTGGGTTGAAGCCTCTGCCTTCCACTCGGGTCATGGTCCTGGGGTCTTGGGATCGAGCCCCGCATCGGGCTCTCTGCTCGGCAGGGAGCCTGCTTCCTCCTCTCTCTCTCTCTCTCTCTCTCTGCCTACCTGTGATCTCTATCTGTCAAACAAATAAATTTTAAAAATCTTTAAAAAAAAAAAGAAAAGTTATTTAGAATGTTTGACAATTAAGTGGGGTTGAATCAGATTTGAAAAGATAGTGACCATTGTGTGGTTGTCTCATATGTAAAACATCTTTGTTCCGGAAGATAAAACATGAAGGGAAACTTCAGTTTTTGTCTGACCTTGAAAAATCCAGGGGTAAAAGTCAAACATCTGGAAATTCACAGGTAAGAAACCCGACATGGGGGTTCAGGGTGGAGCTGTGCACGGGGATATAGCAGGACTCTTTGGAGAGGAATCTTTGGTCCAAGTGTCACATTTTCTTCTCCCTGAGTAGTCCAGGATTAGAAAGGACCTTTGATGTCAAGTCAGGGAAATAGAGAAACAAAGCTTGATGCTGGAGGAGATGGTGACCATATCTAAGAACATATCAAAAAAGGCTCTCCAAGAAACAGAATCTTACCAGTGGAATCAACATTTTCCATCCGAAACCATCTTATGTTAGTTGCCTAGGTAGGTGAATCTTGCTTTAAAAATAGGCATCTGTGGAGGAAAGCAATATAAACTATATTTAATAATACAGATAGTATACAGCTCAAAGTAAATAATCTTAATTTCATCAATACATAATTTACATATTTATTTTATCCTTAGTGTGTACTGGATAGCCTGGCAACTGCTGGAGACCTAGTGGTGAGCAAGAGATATTGGCTTTTCCTCTGACAGCTTATATTCTAATGAGGGACAAAATTAAATATATAAACAAGAAAGTTTTACAATGTTCTAAGTTCTGTAAATAGAGTAAATAGAGTTAATAGTGACATTTGAAAATAAACCCGCCAAGGGGCAACACTGAATGGAAAACATTCAAAGAAGGCAAAAAGAACAAGTGCCAAAGTCTCAAGTATGGAAGTACTTAGTTATGGAGATTCCTGGTGGAGTCATTGTGACTAGAGTATAGCAATACTAGATACCATCATTAACTACAACTGGAGATATTAGTAAGGACCACCCAGAGTAAGGAGGATCTTAAAGGCCCCAGTAATAGGCCTATTTGACGGTTTCCTTTGCTGTGCAGAAGCTTTTGGTTTTGATGAATTCCCAAAAGTTTATTTTCGCTTTTGTTTCCTTTGCCTTTGGAGACATATCTTGAAAGAAGTTGCTGTGGCTGATATTGAAGAGATTACTGCCTATGTTCTCCTCTAGGATTCTGATGGATTCCTGTCTCACATTGAGGTCTTATATCCATTTCGAGTTTATCTTTGTGTACGGTGTAAGAGAATGGTCGAGTTTCATTCTTCTACATATAACTGTCCAGTTTTCCCAGCACCATTTATTGAAGAGACTGTCTTTTTTCCACTGTATATTTTTTCCTGTTTTGTCGAAGATTAATTGAGCATAGAGTTGAGGGTCCATATCTGGGCTCTCTACTCTGTTCCACTGGTCTATGTGTCTGTTTTTATGCCAGTACCATGCTGTCTTGGTGACCACAGCTTTGTAATAAAGCTTGAAATCAGGTAACATGATGCCCCAGTTTTATTTTTGTTTTTCAACATTTCCTTAGCGATTCAAGGTCTCTTCTGATTCCATACAAATTTTTGGATTATTTGCTCCGGCTCTTTGAAGAATATGGTGGAATTTTGATCAGAATGGCATTAAAAGTATAGATTGCTCTAGGCAGTATAGACATTTTAACAATGTTTATTCTTCTGATCCAAGAGCATGGAATGCTCTTACATCTTTTTGTGTCTTCTTCAATTTCTTTCATGAGTGTTCTGTAGTTCCTCAAGTACAGATCCTTTACCTCTTTGGTTAGGTTGATTCCTAGGTATCTTATAGTTCTTGGTGCTATAGTAAATGGAATCAATTCTCTAATTTCCCTTTCTGTATTTTCATTGTTAGTGTATAAGAAAGCCACTGATTTCTGCACATTGACTTTAGATTTAATTTGAAGAGCAATGGAGGAACCTCAGAATGTTTCCCTTCCTTCCTTCCTTTTTACCCTTCCTCCCTTCCTTTCTCCCTTCCTCTCTCCTTCCTTCCTTCTTTCCTACCTACCTTCCTTTCTTCCTTCCTTCTTTTTTTTTTTTGTGGGGGATGGGGGACTTGTCCTAATTTATATAAATATTTTTTTAAATCTTTAATTCCTGTTTGAAGACTGGATTTTAGGGAATGGTAAATGAAAGTTAAACCAGTGAGACCAATTAGGCTATTGTGAAAATCTGTATGACATCTAAGGGAAGGGCCATGGAAGTAGGGAGAATTAAAGGGAATTTGAAAAATGCTTTGGTGGAAGAACTGGTATACTTGTCAATGAATTGCATATAGATTCCAGAAAATAGAGAATCAAGGATGATTCCTAGATTTTTTACTTAAAAAGGGAAAGCTTTTTTTTTTTTAAGGGAAAGTTTGCTTTGGAAATTTCTGCTTTGTAAATTTGATTTCTGCTTTGTAAATTTGTAGTTTAAAATTTTTATTAAACAATCAAGTAGGATTATTACATAGTTACATATACCAATGTAATGAATTATTATTTACTGTTTGTGCTTTAGCTTTATTTTGTCTTTCCTTAGTTTCTAAGTAAAGTTCATTTTGAAAACCATATTCTATCATTCCTTAAGGGGAAATAAAGGCAGTCAGAAGCAAGATTTTTTGATATTTAGACCTTCAGAACCAAGAATGTTAGAGCACCTCTAGAGAGCAATGATTACAGTTTCAGCCACATTATCTTGAAACATATTAGAAAAAAAAAAAACATAATTTATCTTACAATGAATTTCCTAAAGTGGTGTAGTTATAGCTCCATTGTTACAGATTAGATGCCATAATGGGGCTCCTATGTTTGCTTATTTACCTCCTTTGTAAACAATCATCAAACTGTCATTGCTATTAATATTAATTCACAATTACAATCAACAAGTAGAGATGATTACTCTCTCCCACTCTCCCATGTGCCCTCATATACCTCACACAGACTTCTAACATGGTATCCAATGAATTTTTTTTTTTTTTCTTATTTGAGTAGATTGTAATTTCTTTTTTTTTTTTATTTTATTTTTTTTATTTTGTAACTTTATTTATTTATTTTTTTTTTATTTCCAGCATAACAGTATTCATTATTTTTGCACCACACCCCGTGCTCCATGCAATCCGTGCCCTCTATAATACCCACCACCTGGTACCCCAACCTCCCACCCCCCGTCCTTTCAAAACCCTCAGATTGTTTTTCAGAGTCCATAGTCTCTCATGGTTCACCTCCCCTTCCAATTTCCCCCAACTCCCTTCTCCACTCTAAGTCCCCATGTCCTCCATGCTATTTGTTATGCTCCACAAATAAGTGAAACCATATGATAATTGACTCTCTCTGCTTGACTTATTTCACTCAGCATAATCTCTTCCAGTCCCGTCCATGTTGCTACAAAAGTTGGGTATTCATCCTTTCTGATGGAGGCATAATACTCTATCCCCAGGGGTACAGGTCTGTGAATCACCAGGTTTACACACTTCACAGCACTCACCAAAGCACATACCCTCCCCAATGTCCATAATCCCACCCCCTTCTCCCAAACCCCCTCCCCCCAGCAACCCTCAGTTTGTTTTGTGAGATTAAAAGTCACTTATGGTTTGTCTCCCTCCCATTCCCATCTTGTTTCATTTATTCTTCTCCTACCCACTTAAGCCCCCATGTTGCATCACCACGTCCTCATATCAAGGAGATCATATGATAGTTGTCTTTCTCTGCTTGACTTATTTCGCTAAGCATGATACGCTCTAGTTCCATCCATGTTGTCGCAAATGGCAAGATTTCATTTCTTTTGATGGCTGCATAGTATTCCATTGTGTATATATACCACATCTTCTTGATCCATTCATCTGTTGATGGACATCTAGGTTCTTTCCATAGTTTGGCTATTGTGGACATTGCTGCTATAAACATTCGGGTGCACGTGCCCCTTTGGATCACTACGTTTGTATCCTTAGGGTAAATACCCAATAGTGCAATTGCTGGGTCATAGGGCAGTTCTATTTTCAACATTTTGAGGAACCTCCATGCTGTTTTCCAGAGTGGCTGCACCAGCTTGCATTCCCACCAACAGTGTAGGAGGGTTCCCCTTTCTCCGCATCCTCGCCAGCATCTGTCATTTCCTGACTTGTTTATTTTAGCCATTCTGACTGGTGTGAGGTGATATCTCATTGTGGTTTTGATTTGTATTTCCCTGATGCCGAGTGATATGGAGCACTTTTTCATGTGTCTGTTGGCCATCTGGATGTCTTCTTTGCAGAAATGTCTGTTCATGTCCTCTGCCCATTTCTTGATTGGATTATTTGTTCTTTGGGTGTTGAGTTTGCTAAGTTCTTTATAGATTCTGGACACTAGTCCTTTATCTGATATGTCATTTGCAAATATCTTCTCCCATTCTGTCAGTTGTCTTTTGATTTTGTTAACTGTTTCCTTTGCTATGCAAAAGCTTTTGATCTTGATGAAATCCCAATAGTTCATTTTTGCCCTTGCTTCCCTTGCCTTTTGCGTTGTTCCTAGGAAGATGTTGCTGCGGTTGAGGTCAAAGAGGTTGCTGCCTGTGTTCTCCTCAAGGATTTTGATGGATTCCTTTCGCACATTGAGGTCCTTCATCCATTTTGAGTCTATTTTTGTGTGTGGTGTAAGGAAATGGTCCAATTTCATTTTTCTACATGTGGCTGTCCAATTTTCCCAGCACCATTTATTGAAGAGGCTGTCTTTTTGCCATTGGACATTCTTTCCTGCTTTGTCGAAGATTAGTTGACCATAGAGTTGAGGGTCTATTTCTGGGCTCTCTATTCTGTTCCATTGATCTATGTGTCTGTTTTTGTGCCAGTACCATGCTGTCTTGATGACGACAGCTTTGTAATAGAGCTTGAAGTCCGGAATTGTGATGCCACCAACGTTGGCTTTCTTTTTCAATATCCCTTTGGCTATTCGAGGTCTTTTCTGGTTCCATATAAATTTTAGCATTATTTGTTCCATTTCTTTGAAAAAGATGGATGGTACTTTGATAGGAATTGCATTAAATGTGTAGATTGCTTTAGGTAGCATAGACATTTTCACAATATTTATTCTTCCAATCCAGGAGCATGGAACATTTTTCCATTTCTTTGTGTCTTCCTCAATTTCTTTCATGAGTACTTTATAGTTTTCTGAGTATAGATTCTGTGTCTCTTTGGTTAGGTTTATTCCTAGGTATCTTATGGTTTTGGGTGCAATTGTAAATGGGATTGACTCCTTAATTTCTCTTTCTTCTGTCTTGCTGTTGGTGTAGAGAAATGCAACTGATTTCTGTGCATTGATTTTATATCCTGACACTTTACTGAATTCCTGTATAAGTTCTAGCAGTTTTGGAGTGGAGTCTTTTGGGTTTTCCACATATAGTATCATATCATCTGCGAAGAGTGATAATTTGACTTCTTCTTTGCCGATTTGGATGCCTTTAATTTCCTTTTGTTGTCTGATTGCTGAGGCTAGGACCTCTAGTACTATGTTGAATAGCAGTGGTGATAATGGACATCCCTGCCGTGTTCCTGACCTTAGCGGAAAAGCTTTCAGTTTTTCTCCATTGAGAATGATATTTGCGGTGGGTTTTTCATAGATGGCTTTGATGATATTGAGGTATGTGTCCTCTATCCCTACACTTTGAAGAGTTTTGATCAGGAAGGGATGCTGTACTTTGTCAAATGCTTTTTCAGCATCTATTGAGAGTATCATATGGTTCTTGTTCTTTCTTTTATTGATGTGTTGTATCACATTGACTGATTTGCGGATGTTGAACCAACCTTGCAGCCCTGGAATAAATCCCACTTGGTCGTGGTGAATAATCTTTTTAATGTACTGTTGAATCCTATTGGCTAGTATTTTGTTGAGTATTTTCGCATCTGTGTTCATCAAGGATATCGGTCTATAGCTCTCTTTTTTGGTGGGATCCTTGTCTGGTTTTAGGATCAAGGTGATGCTGGCCTCATAAAATGAGTTTGGAAGTTTTCCTTCCATTTCTATTTTTTGGAACAGTTTCAGGAGAATAGGAATTAGTTCTTCTTTAAATATTTGGTAGAATTCCCCCGGGAAGCCGTCTGGCCCTGGGCTTTTGTTTGTTTGGAGATTTTTAATGACTGTTTCAATCTCCTTACTGGTTATGGGTCTGTTCAGGCTTTCTATTTCTTCCTGGTTCAGTTGTGGTAGTTTATATGTTTCTAGGAATGCATCCATTTCTTCCAGATTGTCAAATTTATTGGCGTAGAGTTGCTCATAGTATGTTCTTATAATAGTTTGTATTTCTTTGGTGTTAGTTGTGATCTCTCCTCTTTCATTCATGATTTTATTTATTTGGGTCCTTTCTCTTTTCTTTTTGATAAGTCGGGCCAGGGGTTTATCAATTTTATTAATTCTTTCAAAGAACCAGCTCCTAGTTTCGTTGATTTGTTCTATTGTTTTTTTGGTTTCTATTTCATTGATTTCTGCTCTGATCTTTATGATTTCTCTTCTCCTGCTGGGCTTAGGGTTTCTTTCTTGTTCTTTCTCCAGCTCCTTTAGGTGCAGGGTTAGGTTGTGTACCTGAGACCTTTCTTGTTTCTTGAGAAAGGCTTGTACCGCTATATATTTTCCTCTCAGGACTGCCTTTGTTGTGTCCCACAGATTTTGAACCGTTGTATTTTCATTATCATTTGTTTCCATGATTTTTTCAATTCTTCTTTAATTTCCCGGTTGACCCATTCATTCTTTAGAAGGATGCTGTTTAGTCTCCATGTATTTGGGTTCTTTCCAAACTTCCTTTTGTGGTTGAGTTCTAGCTTTAGAGCATTGTGGTCTGAAAATATGCAAAGAATGATCCCAATCTTTTGATACCGGTTGAGTCCTGATTTAGGACCGAGGATGTGATCTATTCTGGAGAATGTTCCATGTGCACTAGAGAAGAATGTGTATTCTGTTGCTTTGGGATGAAATATTCTGAATATATCTGTGATGTCCATCTGGTCCAGTGTGTCGTTTAAGGCCTTTATTTCCTTGCTGATCTTTTGCTTGGATGATCTGTCCATTTCAGTGAGGGGAGTGTTAAAGTCCCCTACTATTATTGTATTATTGTTGATGTGTTTCTTTGATTTTGTTATTAATTGGTTTATATAGTTGGCTGCTCCCACGTTGGGGGCATAGATATTTAAAATTGTTAAATCTTCTTGTTGGACAGACCCTTTGAGTATGATATAGTGTCCTTCCTCATCTCTTATTATAGTCTTTGGCTTAAAATCTAATTGATCTGATATAAGGATTGCCACTCCTGCTTTCTTCTGATGTCCATTAGCATGGTAAATTCTTTTCCACCCCCTCACTTTAAATCTGGAGGTGTCTTCGGGCTTAAAATGAGTTTCTTGGAGGCAACATATAGATGGGTTTTGTTGTTTTATCCATTCTGATACCCTGTGTCTTTTGACAGGGGCATTTAGCCCATTAACATTCAGGGTAACTATTGAGAGATATGAATTTAGTGCCATTGTATTGCCTGTAAGGTGACTGTTACTGTATATGGTCTCTGTTCCTTTCTGATCTACCACTTGTAGGCTCTCTCTTTGCTTAGAGGACCCCTTTCAATATTTCCTGTAGAGCTGGTTTGGTATTTGCAAATTCTTTCAGTTTTTGTTTGTCCTGGAAGCTTTTAATCTCTCCTTCTATTTTCAATGATAGCCTAGCTGGATATAGTATTCTTGGCTGCATGTTTTTCTCGTTTAGTGCTCTGAAAATATCATGCCAGCTCTTTCTGGCCTGCCAGGTCTCTGTGGATAAGTCAGCTGCCAATCTAATATTTTTACCATTGTATGTTACAGACTTCTTTTCCCGGGCTGCTTTCAGGATTTTCTCTTTGTCACTGAGACTTGTAAATTTTACTATTAGGTGACGGGGTGTGGGCCTATTCCTATTGATTTTGAGGGGCGTTCTCTGAACCTCCTGAATTTTGATGCTCGTTCCCTTTGCCATATTGGGGAAATTCTCCCCAATAATTCTCTCCAGTATACCTTCTGCTCCCCTCTCTCTTTCTTCTTCTTCTGGAATCCCAATTATTCTAATGTTGTTTCGTCTTATGGTGTCACTTATCTCTCGAATTCTCCCCTCGTGGTCCAGTAGCTGTTTGTCCCTCTTTTGCTCAGCTTCTTTATTCTCTGTCATTTGGTCTTCTATATCACTAATTCTTTCTTCTGCCTCATTGATCCTAGCAGTGAGAGCCTCCATTTTTGATTGCACTTCATTAATAGCTTTTTTTATTTCAACTTGGTTAGATTTTAGTTCTTTTATTTCTCCAGAAAGGGCTTTTATATCTCTCGAGAGGGTTTCTCTAATATCTTCCATGCCTTTTTCGAGCCCGGCTAGAACCTTGAGAATTGTCATTCTGAACTCTAGATCTGACATATTACCAATGTCTGTATTGATTAGGTCCCTAGCCTTCGGTACTGCCTCTTGTTCTTTTTTTTGTGTTGAATTTTTCCGTCTTGTCATTTTGTCCAGATAAGAATATATGAAGGGGCAAGTAAAATACTAAAAGGGTGGCAACAACCCCAGGAAAAAATGCTTTAACCAAATTAGAAGAGATCCAAAATCGTGAGGGGGGAGAAAGGGGATAAAAAGAGGTTCAAAAAGGAAGAAAGAATAAAAAAGAAAAAAGAAAAAAAAAAAAAAGAAAAAAGAAAAGAATTAAAAAAAAAAAGGAAAACACCTAAGAAAAATGTAAAAAAGAAAAAAATATATATATTAGATAAACTAGTAAAAAATCGTTAAAAAAGAAAAAGGTAACAGTTAAAAAAAAAAAATTTTACCTGAAGGCGAGGAAAAAAAAAAAAAAATGAAAAAGAAAAAAATTAAATTAACTGCAAGACTAAAAAAAAATCACAGGGAAAAAGCCATGAGTTCCGTGCTTGGCTTTCTCCTCCTCTGGAATTCTGCTGCTCTCCTTGGTATTGAAACCGCACTCCTTGGTAGGTGAACTTGGTCTCGGCTGGATTTCTTGTTGATCTTCTGGGGGAGGGGCCTGTTGTAGTGATTCTCAAGTGTCTTTGCCCCAGGCGGAATGACACCGCCCTTACCCGGGGCCGGGGTGAGTAATCCGCTCGGGTTTGCTTTCAGGAGCTTTTGTTCCCTGAGTGCTTTCCGTAGAGTTCCGGAGGACGGGAATACAAATGGCGGCCTCCTGGTCTCCGGCCCGGAGGAGCCGAGAGCCCAGGGCCGCACTCCTCAGTGCGCCCTCAGAGAACAGCGCCCAGTTACTCCCGTCTGCCTGACCTCCGGCCGCGCTCCAAGCTCTCCGAGCCTGCGACCAGTTCAAGGTAACACCGAGATGTGAGCTTACTGTCGGCTCTGTCTCTGTAGCCGGCTTTCCCGTTCCAATACCCGCAAGCTCTGCGACACTCAGACACCCCTGATCCTTCTGTGACCCTGTGGGACCTGAGGCCACGCTGACCCCGCATGGGCTTCGCCCCGGTTTAGCCTCTGGAGCGATGTCCCTCAGCGGAACAGACTTTTAAAAGTCCTGATTTTGTGCGCCGCTTGCCGGGAGCCGGCCCCTCCTCCTGGGGTCTATCTTCCCGTCGCTTTGGATTCACTTCTCCGCCGGTCCTACCTTTCAGAAAGTGGTTGTTTTTCTGTTTCCAGAATTGCTGCTGTTCTTCTCTTCGATCTGCCGATGGATTTTCAGGTGTTTGCAATCTTTAGATAAGCTATCTAGCTGATCTCCGGCTAGCTGAAGCAGTCTCAGCCTGCTACTTCTCTGCCATCTTGACTCCTCCCCCTGAGTAGATTGTAATTTCTTGACATGGTGATGATATATTTGTCTTTGAATCTCTTCTATTAGCACTGGCACATCCCAGTAAATAATTGGTTAGTGGATAGAGGAATGAATGAATAAATGAGTAAATGAATGAATGGGGCACCTCTAGAGTACAGCTAAGTGAGATTACTCTCCAAAACCATTGTTTTTCTGGGCCCCGCTCTGCTGACAATTTGGCATTAACCTTGGGTAAGAGCTAGGGGTGCATGTTTTCTGTGCACGCCACAAAAGCAAGAATTTTGTATTTCATTTATTAAAAAAAACAATACACACAGATTAGTTTATTGTAAAATCTTTAACTGTTAATAGAACTAGATTCAGCTTGTCAGGCTAGCATATATTTTTCATTACGGGCAAAAGACATGAGAAGCCAAGCTGGAATCAATAGGATGCCTTGTAAGCATGAAATTAGAAGGAAAATGAGTTCTGTGACTCAACAACTGAAAAGTGTAAATCTAGGCTAGAATTATATATCATAATAAAGATAGATCTACATTCTCAACTGATATTCACAAAAGTCTAGTCAATGACTTAGAGAAGCCTCTCATCTAAACAGTGCTTGGAGTCAGACTTCTAGTATTTTACTTTTATTCTTTATACTCTGTTCTTTGTACTTTGTACTCTCCAATCCCCCAAATATAAAACTTCTTGTAATTTTCCCTCAGAGGAGTGCTTCCCAGATTACTGAAAGAAAACAGGCTGATACACAGTCATGAATATTGAGAGGAAGAAATGCTAAAACACAGTTAACTTCTCCTCATACAAGAAATCCATACTATTATACAGGTTGAATGTACATTTTTTTTGTTTTGTTTTTTGTTGTTTTTGTTTTTTGTTTTTAAGAATTTATTTACTACTATGGAGTATTATGCCTCCATCAGAAAGGATGAATACCCAACTTTTGTTGCAACATGGACGGGACTGGAAGAGATTATGCTGAGTGAAATAGGTCAAGCAGAGAGAGTCAATTATCATATGGTTTCACTTATTTGTGGAGCATAACAAATAGCATGGAGGACATGGGGAGTTAGAGAGGAGAAGGGAGTTGGGGGAAATTGGAAGGGGAGGTGAACCATGAGAGACTATGGACTCTGAAAAACAATCTGAGGGGTTTGAAGTGGCAGGGGCAGGGTGGGAGGTCGGGGTACAAGGTGGTGGGTATTATAGAGGGGTTGCATGGAGCACTGGGTGTGGTGCAAAAACAATGAATACTGTTATGCTGAAAATTTTTAAAAAATTAAAAAAAAAGAATTTATTTATTTAGGAGAGAGAGAGAGAATGAGAGAGAGGAGAAGGAGTAGAGGGAAAGGGACAAGGGGACTCTGCTGAGTGGGGAGCCAGATGCAGGACTCAATATCATGATCCAGAGACCATGACCTGAGCTGAAATCAGGAGTCAGACGTTCAACCAACTGAGCCACCCAGGCACCCTTACAGTTTTGAATATACTTTGAATTAGACTGTTCATATTGATTCCCTTTTTGGTGCACCTATTACATGTAACAATAATGTGCCAGCTGATAGGAATAAAAACACAAAACAAGTTGAGGTAGATATGTAAGCAAATTAAGCAGAATGTAAGTGTAAGAAAAAAACATGAAATATGATAAATATTCAGAGTCAATATTATGAAGGCAGTGATTAACATTGAAAGAAGTAAAAGCTCAAGTCCTTTCTTGGTTTTCCAAATGAGGTTTTCTTCAAACGGGACTTGAAAGGTAGGGGTTTAGCTGATGGATAGATAGTGAAAGCCTTCCACAAGATGGAACAGCGCATATCTAAAAATACTAAAGATTCATGAATAAGCTTGTTGTTTTCAGGAATAGTACATAATTAAGCATTGAATAAAATTCCATGTATTTACTATAAAGATATTGTTTCCAAAGGCCAACATTAGGAAAGAAATATTGTATTTATTTCTTTTTAATTTAAATTATAATATGATATATTCTATTTTTCCAATAAAATAGTAATATTATTTTAGAATATTGTTTTTAAAATCTTTATATATTTATGAAGCTACCATAACATCAAAATTTCATCATTAACTAGTCAACTATAAACTGAACAATGAAGGTACTTGATTCAAGATTATGATGTTGATTGTGCTGGTGATTCAGAAAGCTGAGCTCCTTCAATGTTCCATAATAGCATATATTTTAATAAATACTTAAATCGAAGGTCACTTTTTTCATTACTCTTTCAGAATATATGCCGTATTACATCTTAGCTATAGCATGACTTTACAAGATAAAATAGCAAGTAGATGTGACATAAGTCTGAAAAGACGGGTATAAAAAATTGACATTAATAGAAAAGTATTATTCTACCCCCCACAAGAGTGTCATTGTCCAACATTTCAGCTACTTTGAAAGAGTAACATTTTAAACAAATGGAAATATTAGTGAAAATTGAAATTGAAATACAAATAGCTTAGTCTTTCATTGCTACATTAAACGAAGTTTGGTATCTGATCAGGGTTAGGGGGAACAGAAAAGAAAATGGAAGTGTTAGCTTCAAAGCAGAGTTCATAAAGCATAAAGCTTTTAAAGTTGGAGGTAAAATGATAGTATTAATTTATTGTAATGGATTATTCTATGAAAAGATGAACCTAATATGCATCATCAAAGAGGAGGACCCTGTAGTGTAAAAAGTTTAAGATGACAAAATGGGATAAAATTTGAAGGCCATAGTCAATTGCTTAGAAGCTCAATAAGAATAAATTTACTCTTTGAGATAAGAGAGCTTAGAGAATACTTAAATTACTCTATTAAAAATGATAAATTGCTTGTCCTTTTGTCTTAGAAATTTGAATGTCTAATTCATATATTTTCTAACAATGTAACTTAATAAAATATCATGCTTCTACTGATCAGCAACTATGGTGGTATTGTATGGAATAAATGGATAGGAACAAGTCAAATATTTTCTTTCTTTAAGTTCCTATTAAAAAGACAAAATAGAGGATGGTTTGGATGGATGAATAGTCAGAGTACAGAGAATTTTTAGGGTGGTGAAAATAGTCTCTATGATACCATAATGATGGATACATGTTATTAGCATTTGTCCAACACCATAGAATGTGAAACCAAGAGTGAACCACAATGTGAACTACGGACTTTGGGTAATTATGACGTGTCTATGTAGATTCGTTAAGCATCACAAATGTACCATGATGGTGGGGAAGGCTGATAATGCATGTATGGGGACAAGAAATACAGGAGAAATTTCCATACCTTCCCTTCAATTTTGCTGTGATTTTAAACTGTTCCAAAAAAATCTAAAAAAATTCTTAAAAAACAAGAACCAAAATAATCTGTGAAAATAATACAGTGTTTCATAGATTCAGTCTTTACATTGTGTGGTTTGGTTAAAATTTGTACAAATATCAAGTAAACTAGACACTGTGTTTAAAAAAAAAATTCAAAAGCAAACTTTAAAATTTCTATTCTGTCCGTAATATCCTTAATCTAGGCTTGGGGAAACAAAGATACTGCAATCAGGAAGCTCATGGTTATCAGTATTGTTGTTCTGGTCATTTTGATGTTTACTGGGCCATAGCAAAGACAATACTAGCAAAGAAAATAACAAAACAAAATAAAAACAACAAAAAAATAAAAGCTAGAAGAGTTAGTCATGTGTGAATTTTTCCAACTGGAATGTGGCACTTCCATAATCCTAATTTTTCCCTGTGTGTTCCAAGGTTTTCTTTCCCTTAAGATCAGCCTCCCAGGTTAGTAATAGAGATCAGCATTTCTTATAAATTGCTCAATAGAAACCTAATTTTATGAAATATTACTTAGAAAACAAAAAATAAATCTCAGGTTAAATAACTTTGAGAACTTTGAGAAAGGCTATGTTAACTTAAGCAGAATTCCCTACCACAGGTTTAGAGGATTTATGATGCTGATGTGCATTGTACATCTCCAAAGGGGGATAATGTGTATATGAGGTTTTCCAAATTTATTTGATGACTAATAGATTCATCTGAACACCTAAGCACTTTAAACCAGAGATGTGGCAAGGTGAGAACTCCAGAGATGTGAAAGTAGGCTTTCTGAATAGTCATACAGGGACAGCTAAAATTGTGTTGATGTATGCTTAAATGATGGCAAGTGTATGAGAAGGGGATACCTAGTTCCATTTGGTGTATCATTTAAAGCAGGGTGGGCAGTGGCTACTCTAATGTCAATAACTGAACCCCAAGCTTACCCAAGCAGAATTAGGTACAAACACTACTGATTCTCACCACTCGACCACCAAAATCTTACAGTTATTAAGATAGGAAAAAGTAGAGTAAGAGGACACTGTTGTTCACCTTTATAAATGAAGAAAACATAATACTGAAAGGATGATATCCCTGCCATGTAGGGTGAATGGGGTCATACCAAGATATTTAATGTCCTGACTTCTAGGTATGGACTTTGGGAGCCTTCAGTAATATAACCTTCTTCAGGCTCCTTAAAAGGGAGCTGCTGAAGCAAGAGGAATCCTGTGTTATACCTTAAGGTGCCATTGACATGATGAGGCTAGGCACCTACAGAAAATCTTTTTTGAGTATAGGAGAGTGTTCAGACTCATAAGGAAAATGAAAGGGACATTGCTTAATTGGGGAAGGTAAAGCAATTCATAAGATACAACTGAGATAAAACCAAACTACTCTCTTTTCCCATTAGGGTGGCTAGAAAAAGGGAATGTCATCCTTTCTGATGGAGACATAATACTCCATAGCGTATATGGACCTCATCTTCCTTATCCATTCATCCGTTGAAGGGCATCTTGCGTGAAGCACTGGGTGTGGCACAAAAACAATGAATACTGTTATGCTGAAAATAAATAAAAAATAAATTTAAAAAAAAGAAAAGGGGTATTTCAGAAGACATTACTTAAGGAGAAATCCCACAGTATCTGTTCAAAAATTCAGACTTGCAAATTGGATGTTGGAAAGGTTCAGAGAACAGAGAAACCCCAGTGCTGCATCTGATTAGACTTACCTGCACCTGCTTGCCCTTGCAAAATATAAATAGGACAGAGAAAGAAAGAGGGACAGAGTCTGAAAAAGTAGTAAAAATAAGTTGCCACAAATAAGTAGAAACATGTAAGTTCATAATGGAACCACCACTATTGTCTGCCGCCTAACATGGCAGACTATATATTTAACTATACATTTAACACCTAAACTCTAACACCATGCGTTCATTTATAGAGACAAAGGAAAAGCAAGTAAATAGATAACGGAAATATAATCAGAGAGCCTGATCCAGTTTATGAACCCATTTGTGAGGTTAATATTTATTTAATTCCTAAAATTCTAAAAAGGATTTTGTGAACTTTAGCTTCCATAAAATGTGCACATTTCAGTCTGAAATATTGATCTACTTTTAAATCAAGGTAAAATTTCAAGCTATAATAAACATCCAAAGCCACACCTTCCAAAAAGTAGCTACTATTTTCACATATTAATCAATGATATTTAAAAGATTGATTTTGGATTGCTTCACAATTGAAACATATAAAATTAATTAATTTTGTGTTTCATATTGTAATAATTTTTACACAGCTTTTATAGTCTCACTGACATAGCTTTCTAATATTAGAAAGGTATCACAGATACAGACTTCCTCCAAATTAAGGGTAATCATGTTGTAACATACGTTACTTTTGCTTACCAAATACTATTTAAGTTGTTTGACTCTCTAAGCAGATGTGCTCCTCCCTCACAGCTCCAGGCATGCCTTTTCTGAATTGTAAGAGATTTTTGTTTTAACTAAATTTTAAAATTAGACCTACAGCCTTTTTTTTTCTAATTTTATATCCTTCCTTAGACATTGTTGAATATTTATGATGCAGACATTGAGGGAATGGATAGAATAAAACTATCTGACTTTATAGTCTAGCAAAGGAGAGTCACAAATAAATCAAGTACCATGTAAGTTGAAATAAAAAAAAATAAAAATGAATGAAAACACCAATGTGCCTATTAACTACTTAAAATACCAACTAATCATAACTGAGTCTTTCGTGAAGGCTAAGAAACTCCCTGAATGACTTCCAGAGGCCAATTTATATTGTAACAGCTGGGAAAATGGAGGGAAAATCTAGCATTGCAAGTGATGGTAAAAGCCCAAGGAAGGGAAGGGAAGTCTAAAAGGAAAAAAATGTAGATGGATTCATAGGGAATGGATTATTCCTATAAAACAGGGGTGTAAGTTGTCTAGATAAAATTTTTTTTTTAAAGATTTTATTTATTTATTTGACAGAGAGAAATCACAAGTAGATGGAGAGGCAGGCAGAGAGAGAGAGAGGGAAGCAGGCTCTCCGCTGAGCAGAGAGCCCGATGCGGGACTTGATCCCAGGACTCTGAGATCATGACCTGAGCCGAAGGCAGTGGCTTAACCCACTGAGCCACCCAGGCGCCCCTAGATAAAATTTTGCACATGAGACTGGAAAGATATTGTCATAAAAGATATCTGTCGTCTCACCAAGGAGTTTTACTTGGAGATTCTAATGCATTCTAAGCAGTGTAATCTCAAACTTTTTCTGAAGAGTAGCGTGATAGATTGGAAGCAGAGAAACCACTGCAAAGCTATCAGATGAGAAGGATTGTGAAAGGGAAATGCTGAAAATTACAGATTTCTATTTAGGGAAATTAAAAAGGATAATAAGACCTTTAAACATGAAAGACAACCCAAGGAGATCACTTTTTGGTAGCTTTTTTGATTTTGAATATATTGAATATGTGCTATTGTCTGAACACTTATGATATATGCTCAGCCCAGTCTGAAATAAAGGTTTGAACCTCAGTAAATCAGAGCGGGCATTCAGTGATGATGCATAATCGTGCTGTCTGAACTTCTAGGAGTAGATTAATCCTAGACAGGAGTTCAGAGAGAAAATTGGAAAAGACTTAGAGCATGTTAAGGAATAGATCTTAAGGTTGAAAGGTAAAAACAGTTTGGTGTGGGGTTTGAGAAGGTGCAGTTCTGTAGAAGATCAAGGGGAAAAACAAAAAGAAAAAGAAGAAAGAAAACAGTTAAGGAAGCAAAAAACAGAGAGGCTTGGAAAGGAAGGCAAAGGTGTAAGAACTAAAACTGTGTGAGCAAGCATGGAAAATAGACCCTTAGTGAATTCTGTGAGATGATAGGATCAAGGCACAAATTTAAAGGTCAAGACACAGATCTAAAGGGGTAAGGAGTGAGAAGAAGGAAAGAAAGTGGAGGCAGGTAAATCTTACGAATATTTCAATAATTAAAAGAAAAAAAAAGACAGCTCATGAGGAGATCATAGACTACAGAAAATGTCTTCAGAAAGAAAAAGACATGAACATGCTTAAACAACAAAATTAAGAAGCTAGTTGAGAGAAAAAAGATAATTAAGATAGTCCCAGTTGTTTGAGACCCTTCTTTGCCAGATAATCTTAGATATTTACACATGGAAATCTATCCTCACAACAATGTGTCCTGTGAATAACATTATCCCTATGATAAAAGACAAAGAATGGAGGCTCAGAAAGATTGTATAGCTTGCTCAAGGTCCGTATGATGAGACAGAACCAGGAATCATCTCAGTCTCTCTCTGAATCCAGAGCCAATCTTCTTTCCATTCGTCTGTCTTGATTCATCAGATTCTACAGAATCAGATCGAGAGAGAAAAATGCTGTATGGTTTGTGTGATATGTGCAATGTAAAAACAATCACAACAACAAAAAAACCTGAACTCATAGATACAGAAAACAGATAGGTGGTGCCAGGCACAGGGGATGGTGAGTGGGGAAAACAACTAAAAATGGTCAAAAGGTGCAAACTTTCAGTTATGAGATACATAAGTTCCGGAGATATAATGTAGAGCATGGTGAAAGTTGCTAATAGAGTAGATTTTAACAGTTGTAACCACAAGGAAGAGTGCATGCGACAAATATTAGTTAAGCTTATTATGATTATTTTGCAACATATACTTATATACAATAATGTTTTACACTTAAAATTAATACAATGCTTTATGCCTATTATATCTCAAAACTAGGGGGGGAGGGAAATGCTGATTCTACAAAGTGGTGGGTAAAGAATATTTGAAGGGGCAAGTTTCCCAGGTAAGGTAAACTTGTTCTTTCCTTCAGTAATTAGTTGAAAACTTTTCTTGCTGTAATTCTAAAAAAATTTTTTTTTCAGCCCCCTTCTCTAGCTGTTAATGCTATGTCCTTTTTGTGCCAGTTCAAAAGTAATTATCTGGCAATTTAGTCTGGGTTATATAAAGAGGTTGTGAGGGAATTTCTAAAATGGTAGCTGATGTTTCATCTGAGGCAGCTCTTGTAGAGAAAACGTATCCTTTTGAAATTCTACAGCTATAGAATTCAATCCTTGCTTTTCCCTCCCTGGCCACTCTGACACCATCTCTATCAGATAAAGTAGGATTTCCTAAAAAATAATAAAAATGCTCTGATAGCACAAACAATAGCAATCTTATCACATTGTTGTCCTGCCTGGTGTGTGTAGAGCATA
Source organism: Mustela erminea (assembly GCF_009829155.1). Lineage (NCBI taxonomy): Eukaryota > Metazoa > Chordata > Mammalia > Carnivora > Mustelidae > Mustela > Mustela erminea. The sequence continues at coordinate 129,567,386 of NC_045614.1, forward strand.
TTAATATATCACTTATCACATTATTGTGTCAGTCATAACAAGGGAGTCATGGCAAAAGAGGTAATAAGGAGATAATTTTCTTTTTAATGTGAAATGGATAAAAATATAAGCTAGCTGCTAAGTGTTCAAATATGTTTTTAAAATGACTCCCACGATGAAATGGTAGGCGATAAGTACCTATCCATTACCAAAGTGGTTTCTTCAAAATAGAACAGGAGGATGAGTAAAATTCTGTGAATAGGATATTTATTCATAGTCATTATTCAACAACTGACATTTTGTGACCTCATGAAAATGCTAACACCCACTTTCTATTTATATGTAACCCCAGAAAAAATTTAACTGGCCCCAATCATAATTTATATGGTTGTGTACTACCTTACTTATACCTTAACACTATTTTATCAAAGTATCATCCTATTTGTCACTAAATGATATATTGAAATTCACAACAGTCCTATATTGAAATTTTACTTTTTATTTTTAATATTACAGTTATTTGATATATCTGACCCACAAAAAATAAGATACACAAATAGGATTTCCCAAATAATGTGACATGTTAATTATTCACTAAGAATATTGTGTTACCTAGAGTTTGTTCAAAATAAGTTAAATTTGAACAAAAGCTTTTTCTTTCTTTTTTTTTAAATCAGATAATGCAAACCAAATGTTCTGATAAATGACTTTTCTCTGCTGAATGTTTCAGGGTGGCAAATAATTTCATAATTCTAAGTTTGATGTAGTAAACAGAATACTTCAATCTAGTCTGTCCATTTTGATGGTCAATTTGTTTGTAATCCTTAGGCTTTTCCAGCCACCAAGTTGCCTTGCAAATGTCATCGTCAATTTTTTTTTTTTTTTTTTTTTTTGGATATACATTCAGGCAGTTGCTCCTGGAGGCTAGAGCAGTTGTGATGCCAAATTCCCTAGTGGTGCCCCTCAGGTAAACAACTCTGATCTTCCTGGGTCAAACTTGGGCAAACTGGTGGAAGTGACTGATGTCAGAGGAACCCAGATACATAATGACTGAAGAAAGTTGTGCCTTGGCCTTCTCTGAATGGAAAACCTTCTATAGAGTTTTAATATTTAGAAATACTTCCTTGATGTATATTGTCCGTATTTCCAGTTATTTGTGGAAATAAAGTAAGTTGATAGCCTGTTATACCATCGAGACTGGAACCAAAGGTCTGGAAGATTTTTATAAATTTAATATACCTCTGCCCTATGATTTAGCCATTCTGCTCCTAATTATTGACCCAAGAGCAATGGAAACATATTTCCATTAGAATATATGCACAGTATGGAGATTCCTCAAGAAATCAAAAATAGAACTTCCCTATGACCCTGCCATTGCACTACTGGGTATTTACCCTAAAGATACAGATGTAGTGAAAAGAAGGGCCATCTGTACCCCAATGTTTATAGCAGCAATGGCCATGGTCGCCAAACTGTGGAAAGAACCAAGATGCCCTTCAACGGATGAATGGATAAGGAAGATGTGGTCCATATACACTATGGAGTATTACGCCTCCATCAGAAAGGACAAATACCCAACTTTTGTAGCAACATGGATGGGACTGGAAGAGTGAAATAAGTGAAATAAGTCAAGCAGAGAGAGTCAATTATCATATGGTTTCACTTATTTGTGGAGCATAACAAATAGCATGGAGGACAGGGGATGTTAGAGAGGAGAATGGAGTTGGGAGAAATTGGAAGGACAGGTGAACCATGAGAGACTATGGACTCTGAAAAACAATCTGAGGGTTTTGAAGGGCCGGGGGGTGGGAGGACCGGGACAAGGTGGTGGGTATTATAGAGGGCACGGATTGCATGGAGCACTGGGTGTGGTGCAAAAATAATGAATACTGTTATGCTGAAAATAAAAACACAAATAAAGAAAAAAAAAGAATACATGCACAAGAATTTTCATAGATGTTTCATTCAGTATGACCCAAAACAATAAATAACAACTTTCATAAGTGAGGAGATATGCAGATTTTTAAAATTGTCACTATAATAAAAATGAACTAACTGCTGATACCTGGATGAGTCTCATAAACATTAAGTAGAGCAGAGGCAACCACAGAAATTTTCATACTATAATATCCTATCTTTATGAAGTCAAAATCAGACATAATTTATGATGCTAGAGATCACAACTGCTTTGGGAATGTTGGGATTGTCTTGAAAAGGGTATAAACTTTTTAGAGTAACCAAGATTTTACCTATCTTGACTGATATGCAGTTAGTTTGAAGGCATAAATTTGTCTAAACTCTTCATACTTTGTGTTTAAGATGTGTAGATTTATTTTATATAAATTTGACATCCAAAAAATGTATATACATTTGTATGTATGCTTAATAAATAATGCACTTTTATATAACTCATCTTTGTTTACCCCTACAGAGCTTATGAAATGTGGAAGTTCTGTGAAACTAATTATAAGAGCAAGGCTATGGGAAACCTTTGGTTTTAGAATGAAAGACACATATAGATGGCATTATAAACAGGTACAACGCGGTGTTGAGAGGTTCCATTTTGTGATCTGGTCAACTGCCTTAACCCAGAACGAAGCATTCTGCTTAATATGGATAGATGAACTATTTGTTTCTAGAACCCAAGTGTATTCTTTTGTATATTTTTAACCAATAGTGGTCCTTCACTAGAACAAACTTTTTCAGACTTCTAGGAGATATATGTAGCTCATTTGGTACTTGATTCAAGAAATTGATAAGGACTTCTTTAGAAAGAGCTATATGGACTTTTATCATCTGAATTTCTAAATAATCACCTGTCTGTGCAAAAGCTTCTTATTTTGATGAAGTCACAATAGTTCAGTTTTGCCTTTGTTCACTTTGCCTTTGGTGATGTGTCTCAGAATAAGTTGCTGTGGCAACGGTTGAAGAGGTTGCTGCCTGTGTTCTCTCCTCAAAGATTTTGATGGATTCCTTTCTCACATTTTGGTCTTTCATCCATTTGGAGTATATTTTTGTGTGTGGTGTAAGGAAATGGTCCAGTTTCTTTCTTCTGAATGTGGCTATCCAATTTTCCCAATACCATTTGTTGAAGAGACTGTCTTTTTTCCATTGGTTATTCTTTCCTGCTTTGTCCAAGATTAGTTGACCACAGAGTCAAGGGTCCATTTCTGAGTTCTCTATTCTGTTCCATTGATCTATGTGTCCATGTTTGTGCTCGTACTGTATTGTCTTGATGATTATAGTTTTGTAACAGATCTTGAAGTCAGGAATTGTGATGCCTCCAGCTTTGGTTTTCTCTTTCAACATTCCTCTGGCTATTTGGGGTCTTTTCTGGTTCCATACAAATTTTAGGATTATTTGTTCCATTCCTGTGAGAAAAACTGATAGTATTTTGATAGAGCTTGTATTGAATGTGTACATAACTCTAGGGAGCATAGATATCTTAACAATATGTGTTCTTCCAATCCATAAGCAATGAACATTTTTCCATTTCTTTGTGTCTTCCTCAATTACTTTCATGAGTATTCTACAGTTTTCTGAGTACAGATCCTTTGCCTCATGGTTAGATTTATCCCTAAGTATCTTGTAGTTTTGGGTGCAATTTTAAATGGAACTGACTCCTTAATTTCTCTTTCTTCTGTCTTGTTATTGGTGTATAGAAATGCAACTGATTTCTGTGCATCAATTTTCTATCTTGCCACCTTACTGAATTCCTATATGCAAAGGAAACCATCAACAAAAACAAAAGACAACAGACAGAATGGGAGAAGATATTTGCAAATGACATATCAGAAAAAGGGCTAGTATCCAAAATCTGTTAAGAACTTATCAAACTCAACACCCAAAGAACAAATATTCTAATCAATAAATGACCAGAAAACATGAACAGACATTTCTGTAAAGAAGACATCCAAATGACCAACAGACACATGAAAAAATGCTCAGCAAAACTAGCATCAGGAAAATACAAATCAAAACCACAGATACCAACTCACACCATTCAGAATGGCTAAAATGAACACAGGAAACAACAGATGTTGGCGAGGATGTGGAGAAAGGGAAACTCTTCTACACTGTTGGTGGGAAAGCAAGCTTGTGCAGCCACTCTGAAAAACAGTATGGAGGTTCCTCAAAATGTTGAAATAGAGCTACCCTGTGACCCAGTAATTGCACTATTGGGTATTTACCCTAAAGATACAAATGTAGTCATCTGAAGGGGCACCTGCACCCCGATGTTTATAGCAGCAATGTCCACAATAGCCAAACTGTGGAAATGGTCCAGATGTCCATCAAAAGATGAACAGATAAAGAAGATATGGTTTATATATACAATGGGATACTATGCAGCCATCAAAAACCATGAAATCTTGCCATTTTCAATGACATGGATGGAACTAGAGGGTATTATGCTGAGCAAAATAAGTCAATCAGAGAAAGACAATTATCAGATGATCTTACTGCTATGTAAAATTTGAGAAACAAGGCAGAGGATCATAGGGGATGAGAGGGAAAAATAAAAGAAGACGAAACCAGAGAGGGAGACAAAGCATAAGAGGCCCTTAATCTCAGGAAACAAACTGAGGGTTGCTGGAGCAGAGGAGGTTGGGGGGATGGGGCAGCTGGCTGATAAACATTGGGGAGGGTATGTGCTAAAGTAAGTGTTGTGAATTGTGTAAGACTAAAGAATCACAGACCTGTAACCCTGAAATAAATAATAAATTATATTTTAACACTAAAACAAACAAACAAAACCCTATAAATAAATAAATAAATAAATAACTGTCTGAGTAACAAGATTAAGGTGAACTGTATTAGTCATGGGGTGTACTGAATGTTCTAAGCTATTTAAGCCTAGCCTGGGTTGACTTCTGGTTATACTGAATTTCCTGCTTTTTGTTAATTGAACTTAGTTTCATATAGACATACCATGGTTTAATGACAATGTTCAATAGCATTTTTCATCATTACTTATACCTTATTGTCATCTCTCCTGAAATATTCTCTTCTGCTTTAGCTCCATTTTAAATGAATTATTAGGTGCTTGAACGTTTCGAGGATATGAATTTTTAATTGATTTAGATATAAAGGACTATAGCTTTTTTAATGCCATTTGGAAAATCAGAGAGTAAAGCTTGGGAAAGGGAAAACAGAATGCATAGCAAATATGTATAAGTAGAATGTTTTGTTGGAAACAACACATTAAAAGCAAAATAACAAATACCCATTGTGTGAAGCTGCCAGTCATAGAAAAGCTACTTTTCAAAGTCTAAAGAAATAAAGATATCTGAAGCATTTAAAATAATAACTTCATCTCTTATGATTTACTGACTTCTCCTAGATCTACATAATTGATTTGCCACATTCTGATTGTGGCACTTATTATAATATTCTTTTTCTTTTAAACTACACAAGTGCTACGTGTGGTTATGATTTATTTTTCCCATAGCATTGTAAATCCTGAAGTCAAGACCTGCATCATATTTAGCTTTATGTTCCCATTATCACCCAACAAAATGTTTTGAATACTGCAAGATATCATTTAACATGTTTAATTACAATATGGTCCAAAAGACATAGTGCAGTATATGTCCATATGTAAAACACAGAACAGAATTTTTCTCAGCCTTCAAGTATTTTTAAGTTTGACCTTGATCTTCAGAAAAATTTTTGAGCAAGGGCTGAGTAGATGAAGGTTATAATTGCTAAAATTTTTTCTCTTCAAGAATATTAATATATACATTTAATATCTTTAATTTTTATCTTTCCTTTTAAATTCTTTCAGACCTACTCGTTGTTGTTGTTGTTGTTTTTTTCCTACAAGCTAATAATGCCACAGGTTTGATATTTTTTCTCAGTTCTCAACAGTATAGTGAAATTCTGTTCAATTCTTTCACCATCTAAAGAAAGACTCACCTAATTCAAAACAATTTAGCAATACAAACCACACAAAGAAACATATAAATTGATAATTTGGTAGGGAAATTTAGCTATACACATTTCACAATATTTTATAACAAATGAACATCAAGAAATAATTCTATCAATAGTCAAAATAGCTAAATATAATTTTTATATCATCTTCAATTACTGCAATAATCACTAGTTTCTGATAATATGCATTTTCATTTAACTTTGATTACCTATCAAACCCAGTTATTTATTTTTATTTTCAGTCTTTGCATGCTATTGATTATTCTAAATCTGTGCCTATATGATACACTCAAAAATACTTCAGTTAATTTTATGAAGTAAAGTGATTTTAAGAAATCATTTGAAAATATCTGTTTTACCAATGCCTGGATTAATTGGCTTTTATAGACCAATAAAGACAAAACTTTATAAAAATGCACAAAAATGATTTAATGACATAAAATTGGGCTTTTTAAATCAACTTAAGAAATGGTTTCTTAGAACCCAATACAGACACAGAGAAAGAGAGTTCCCAGCCCTTTCTTTGTGGGCTAAAACATATATGCAAGTGCCTATGTACTTTGAATAAGTTCATATTATCTCTTTTTTGATGGTTTTAGTGTTTTCATTTTTTATCAATTTTTTGCCTAAATGATTGGTTGTACGCTCTGTATTCTATAGAAGGAAGCTAATAGCTGTACATACATATCTGATTTTATATATACATTTTTTCACATAAACATTTGAAATATCATTAAATATTCTTTATGATTTACCCTTTAAACTATATAATTGCAATGTTTTTCAATTTTTCTCAAAGTTCTTATATTTTTCACCTTTTAATCATTTGGTAATTTCTACTTGCCTCTAAACTTCTCTATCTTTTGCAGAGCTCCCTATGTAAAAATCGTTCTGGTTCCCCAAATCCCAAAACCTTGAACAGTTAGGGAAAGTAGAATCCATAGCTTGTCAAGAATTCTCACACTGGTAAACATCTCGTGCTTTGTATTGAGACAACAGGAAACTGCAATCTAGCATTAAGGGTGAATAAAAATTAAGTTCTTACACCAGTTTCCCTTAAACATGTGTAGGTGATTCTGAAAATAAATTAATTAATTAAAAAAAATGTGTAGGTGGGCCTAAGAAATTGGGCCCCCAATTTTATTTTATTATTTTTTAGAAAATGTATTGCATGTGTCAGCTAGTGAGTGTCAGTATTGGATGGGAATCAGGGAAAAATTATCAGTATTACATAATGAATCTAGACCTCGATTTATTTCATTCAGATATAGATATAGATATAGATATAAATATAGTAATCAAAGACACTAGGACAATCCTATAATAAAGGAGAAACAATAAAAACATCATTGCTATTATTAGATACAGATTTTAAAATAGGACTTTTATGTTCCAGGTGATAAAAGGAAAGATTTAAAATAATAGCAAAGCACTAGGCACTATAGCAGACTAAAGACAAAAGTCATCAATTATAATGGTAGAAATGAGAAGTGGAAAAATTGAAGTCTATAAATCATTGAAGATGTTTAACTTCAGGTTAAACACAGCTTTGAAAGGAAGAAAAAGAGAAGGAAGGAGGAAAGGAAGGAAGGAAGGAAAGAAGAACGGAAGGAAGGGAGGGAATCAGTGAACGGATAATCAGGTAAAAAAAAAAAAATCCAAAATCTGGACAGGCAAAATGATAGAAAATATATGTGCAAGACTAAGCATATTTGGGAATTAATAAGATTATCTGAAATATTTTTAATTTGATTTTCAGAAAAAGAGAAGGAAATTAGGGAAGATGAAATAAGATATAGAACTGAAAATATTCTAAAAGTGATGTAATACTTCATTTTTTACATTCAAGAGACATAGTAAACCTCAATCATGGTGAACATTAGAAAATTTATATCAAACAGCAGAAGAAACAAAGCTAAATAGAACATTATAAAATAACCCAGAAAAACAGTATTTTCAAAAAGCATTATAGATATATTTTTAAATTAACCTATATATCTGTGTATAACTAGGAAAATGCAAATAATTTGTAAACTTAAAATAGATGGCTATTATAATCAGTTTACTTTGTACAATAAGTTCAGTATGTTTGATTATAATAGCTTTTTTCTGAAGATGTTTTCAAAAATTATTTTGAAGGGCACCTGGATGACTCAGTCCATTAAACATCTGCCTTTGACTCAGGGTTATGGTATCAAGTCCTGCACCAGGCTCCCTGCTAAGAAGCACGTAGTCTGCTTGTCCCTTTCCTTCTGCCTCTCACCCCAGTTTGTCCTCTCTCTCTCTCTTTCTCACTCTGCTTTCTCTCAAATGAATAAAATCTTTAAAAAATTATTTTGAAATAAAATATATTTTTATTAAAATGCCAAAAAGATCATCATTGCAACAACATACTTTTGTTTTCCTTGAATGTTGTATTAGTTTTATGTTGCTGCTGTAAAAGAAAAAAAATACTACAAATTTAGTGGTTTAAAACAACACAAATTTATTATCTCGCATTTTTAAAGACTTTATCAGAGAGAGAGAAAGTGAATGAGAGAGAGCACAAGTGGGGGCAGGGACAGAGGGAGAAGCTCCTTCTGGCTCCCTGCTGAGCAGAAGTCCAGATCAGGGCTTGATCCCAGGACCCCAAGACCATGACCTCAGCTGAAGGCAGACACTTAACTGACTGAGCCACCCAGGCACCCCAAATTTAGTATCTTGCAGATCAGGAGGTCACAAGTCCAGTATAACTTTCACAGGATTAAAACCAAGATGTTTGGAGGGCTGTGTTCACTACTAGAGGCTCTATGTGAGAGTTTGTTTCCACTACTTCTTCAGTTTTTAAAGGCCACACAGTTCCCCTGGCTTCTGCCTCTATTCCTTCACCTTTGAAGTTATCAACAGAAGGTAAAAATACTTCCCACAGCTCATCACTAACTTCCCCTTCTAGCTCACCCTTCCAGTTCTAAACATGCTTGTTATTTCATTGTACCCATCTGGCTAATTCCGTGTTACCTATCTACTTTTTAGTTACCTGATTTGTAACTTTGATTCCATCTGCAAACTTCATTCCAATTTTTGTTGTAACCAAATATACCCACAGTTCCTAATGATGTGGTGATGTACATTTTGAGGAAGTCATTATTCTGCCTACCACAAGTATTTTATTTTTATTTTTATTTTAAATGGACAAGACACTACAGTGTCAGCTACCTATTTTACTAATTCTACTTTCAATCCCAAGATTGTTATAAATGTCTACCTCAGTATCTTCTTTCCTTAAATTATAATTCATCTTTTTGGCTTCTCTAAAATATGTAGATGTGAATGTCAGCATTTCTCATGGAAATCCCAGACCCATAAACTTAAAATTGGTAATCAAATGAGACATTAAGCAGCAGATCAAAAAAAAATTTTTTTTTTTTTTAAGAAATTTTAGTTCACATGTTGTCTATTGACCTCCTTTCTTTCTCTTGGCTTGTCATACCTACTTTCTATACTTCTATACCATTGATCGTCCTGACTGTTCTTTTCTAGGTTTATTTCCATGTTTTTCACATTCATTTTTAAAAGTTTTGAGAGAAGAGAAACTTTTTTATCACAGTAGAAATATTTGATTAGAAGAATATATGACTCCAGCTCTTTGGGAAGCTCAATTTTGTGAGGCAGTAGTCATGAAGGATGATCCTTCTCAGTTTAAACAGAATCTTTTCAAATCTTAGACTGGTTTTTACCAGCTCTGTCACCTCTGAAAAAGTGCTTAACCCTTTAATAATAACAAAAGTTATTTTGTTACTTCAGCCTTCTTTTTTGTGATACAAGGTTAATAATCAAAATTTATTGAGGTATTTGTACGGATTAAATGATACAATGTCTATAAAATGTTTAGCATACTGCCTGTCCTTGAATAAGGGCTGGGATTGTGTTTTAATATGAATATTGTGTTTTTATAGGATAATAGAAGAACAGCACAATGGGACAATGATTCTTAGCAACTGTTAAACTCTGGCACACACTTTGTATAAGCTTCTGAGTAAAATTTCCTTTATTTTATGCTGTCGGATTACATGAAATTTTACATTTTAATGATATTAAAACTCTTTATAACATTCACCTGAGAAACACAACAGTATAGTGTCTTGGTTTAGAAATTTTGTGTAGGGAATATAAAGCTGGCTGAAGCATAAATTCTAATTAACATGGAATACTATAGACATTAAAAAGAATGTTGGGGTATAAAGTAGAAAATACAAACTGGAATATAACAGAGAATTTAGTACATTGTGTAACAGTCACTAAAGAGCACTGTGTATAGAAAAATTAGAATTTAGCATATTATTTGTAGTAATTTAGTAGTAGAAAAAGGGAATGATACAAATATATATGAAAATTGTTGAAAACCTATGTGGTTTAACTTAAAATCCAAATAGGAAAAATTATTAGCAGTTGTTCCATTTAGGTGGAAAAATATTTGTAAAACACAAATACTTTTATAAACTACAAATTTCTCTAATTAGCATGTATTGCTTCTACAAAAAGAATAACATGTTTAGATATCATTGAAAAAGTCATTAGGTAATTTGTAGAATACCAACCTTTTAAATTAAATAATTAATAATAGGAGAGTAAAATGAATTGAACCATTGAAATCATGGAAGCTTGGCATTTGTCTACTCAACAACTGTTCATAGTATGCCTCATACATACTTTATACAGTTTAGTATGAAAAAATAATATAATTGAATACACTCTTGAACTTAAAAGATATAAATTTTAATTATAACAAAATACCAACACTGTATACTTAAAGGTGGTAAATAATATAATAAAGAAAACTTTTGCATGTTTATCCAACCAAACAGAAATAGAAGAATAATATTATTAGTCAATGAATAAATATACTAAAATGCTGTGACATAGAATATTATTTCCATTTATATATCCTCCATTGACTTTTTACAGAAGACTGAGTGGAATTAAAAAAAACAAAAAAAGCACTTATCATTTCAAATAGTCCCAGTTGTTATAAATAGAAAAACTTGTATTCTATCCTAGATTTTCCCACCAGAATTTTTTTCAATGACAAAAACTTTGTAATAATATGCTTTTAAAAGATAGAATGCAATATCTTAACAGATGTGTTTTTATCATTTAATGACTTTATTGGGATGATCACTTGGTAAAAAGATATATTCATGTCACATCTGGACTACATGGTTTTAAACAGATATATGATAAATATAATTTTTATTAAATATGCTGAGTGAAATAAGTCAAGCAGAGAGAGTCAATTATCATATGGTTTCACTTATTTGTGGAGAATAACAAATAGCATGGAGGACATGGGGAGATGGAGAGGAGAAGGGAGTTGAGGGAAATTGGAAGGGGAGGTGAACCATGAGAGACTATGGACTCTGAAAAACAATCTGAGAATTTTGAAGGGTTAGGGGTGGGAGGTTGGTGGAACCAGGTGGTGGGTATTAGAGAGGGCACGGATTGCATGGAGCACTGGGTGTGGTGCAAAAACAATGAATACTGTTACACTGAAAAGAAATTTTAAAAAAAGATGATAGATTTTATAAGATACTTCTGTGACTATAAGTAAAAATCTGAATATTAAATTTCATAGGGAATAAGTAGAAATTGCCAAGGAATAAATCTCTCATCAGATAGGATATGAAAAAAATATTAATTAAAGTTTTTTATATTTCAGAAATCTAAAATTTTGTCAAATTGTTTCCTATTTTTCTATTGTAATTGTTTTTCTTCTATGGAAATGGAAATTCAAAGAATTCTGCTCTTATCGGATGTCTTATATATTTAAAAATTTCAACACTATGATTCTCAATGATAGTTTATTTTCCTCTTTGGTGATAAGAAGTTCTCCATCAAATATCATGAAAAGATAAATGTTGACAGTGACAAAAAGCTTTTATATGCCTCTAGTTGAAATGAGAAGTATGACATACAGATTTTTTTTTCTAATTCTGTCTCTGAATAGTTCCACAATTTTATTACAAGCAATAAAATAGACCTTCAGGGAAATCCAGGTGCTGCACTGAATTATAGAATACATCAACATTTAACTCCAGAAGAGCTACTTTATTAAAAGTAATTTTTGATACTTCATGTTTTAAATAGTATTATATGTTTAAATAAATAGCAACATTTAAAATAATTTTATCAAACATCTAAAATTCATTATTGTTTCGAAACAGCATCTAAGGAGCATTCAAACATGGAAATATTGATTAAATAAACTTGGCTTTCTTAATGACATAATATAATAAGTTAACGAATTTTGTTGACTATGTCGATGGACAATCAAATTTTCATAAAATGTATTTGGATCTTGAAAACCTAGACACAATTTTAAAAATGAAAACATACTTTGAAAGATTTTTAATTTCATACATTATGTTTATTGCTTTTAATCAGACATTTAAAAATTATTAGTCATCAAAACATTTGAAATATAATGCTTAAAAATATTTTATTTATTTATTTATTTGAGAGAGAAAGCCAGATAGTGACAGAGATAGAAAGAGGGAGCATAAGCTGGAAGGACAGGGAGAAAAGCAGGCTCCTGCTGAGCAAGAAGCCCAATGTGGGGCTTGATTCCAGAACCCTGGGTTCATGGCCTGAGCTGAAGGCAGATACTTAACCGACTGAGCCACCAAGGCACCCATAATGTATGTTTGTTTGACTTAAAATATAAACTGACTATGTTGGGTATAGGTCCTAAAGTAGCACATTTTTCTGTGCTTCCTTTTTCTGATGGATTTTTTTTTTTTTTTTTTTTAACAAACCTCAAAGTTAAATGATCACTTCATGGAATAGGTAGCCACATAATTGCTTATATTTCCCCACCATCCCAACTTCAAATGTGCTTGTGATAACTATTGTAGTTTATATGACTTTTTCAATATCTGTACAGGTTGAAAAGTGGATTTAGACTAAAAAATATGGCTGAGTAAAAACCTTTACCTAATGTGGATAAAAAATAAAACGGAATAAGAATAAAAACCAAGTTGGATTTTTAAAACACAGGGAATGGGGTAAAAAGGAAAGAACAGAAGGACATTTAAACATTCATTTAACCAGATGTATTCATTGGGTTGATCACTTGGCAGAACAACGTATAGAGACACTTTGGGAATCTGACTAGAAATATATCTTTCTATTAATTCAGAGTCTAAGTCTAATCAATTTTATTGCATATTACCTGTCTTAATTTATACTTAGGATACATTTGGAGTCAGAACATCCATTTAACTTGTGGAAATTTAATTATATTAGATAATGTATTTGTTTTTCATTATTCTGCTGGTAGTTCTAACCATGCAGACTCAATGGAGCTTGCAAAGGAGACAGGAGGAAAATCTCGGTAAAAAAACCCCACCATATTCTAAAAACAAAACAAAGCAAAACAAAAAAAAACTAATAAAGTGGGGAGGGGCACATGTGGCTGGCTCAGTCAGTTGAGCATATGACTCTTGATCTCCTGGTTTTCCATGTCTGGTGTTGAGATTACTTAAAAATAAGAAAAACAATTTTAAAAATCTTTAAAATAAAAAACCCCACATGTTCTGTTTCTGTCTCTATCTCCTTCCTTCCTTACAAATCTCAGTGATATAGTAATTATTTGATAAGATTCCAAGTGTCATTTATCACTTACCTATATGAATTTATGCTGAAAAACATGAAATTTCATTACAGATGAACATTAAATGATAAACTTTTGCCAAAGATTTTAAGGTAGGGAGCACTAACTTTGAATCCTAATTAAGCAAATGTTATCCACCCCGCCAAAATACTCCCATTCTTCTCATTAGTAGACCTGTATTACAAAAGTTTTACCCAATTATTATTGTTGTTACTATATAGTGAACTGTGTTCCCCCCAAATTTATATATTGAAACTGTAATGCCTGATGCACTTGAAATAGGGCCTTTAAGAGGTAAGGTTAAATATGATTGTAAGTGTGGGATTCTAATTCAATAAGTGTGGTATCCTTAGAAGAAGAGGAGGGGTACACCAGGGATGTGTGGGTACAGAGGAAAGGCCATGTGATACATGACACCTGACATGACACAAGAATGTGGTCATCTGCAAGTCAAGGACAAAGGTCTCAAAACAAACCAAACCTGCCAGCACCTTGATCTTTTACTTCCAGCTTCCAAAATTGTGAGAAGATAAATTTCTGTCTTTTAAGTCAGTCTGTGATATTTGGTAGGGAAGCCTGAAATGACTAATACAATTATGTTTTGAATTTCAACAGTAAAATGTTCATAAAAATTTGCTTTTTTGATTTATATATAAATATATTCATACTAGCCTCAATTTTGCCTCTTAATTCTGAAAGCCTAAACCTTTTACTATGTAGGCCATTAACAAAATAGGTTTACAAAATCCTTCCTTAAAATAACACTTCATTCCTCTACACTTTTTGTAAGGTTGTATATTTCCTTTAAAATGACATTTACTACAATTTATGTTCTGTTTGCTGTCTTCATCTTCATTTTATCATCCCTGTTAAATAGAAAACACCTTTTCCCACTATAGGTGTAAAGCTGTTTGCAGCATTTGCTTAATAACTGATTGTGAATTGGAGCCTGCTGGAGCGAAGCACAATACTTAACTGATAGCCAGCAGGGAACTTTTTTCTGTCAGCCACCTAAGTAAGTTGGGAGCAGACTTTTCTCAGAGCCTTTCTGGAAGAGCTCAGGATGATTGACACCTTTATTTTGGCTTTCCAAAATCTGGAGAGAGAAATCAGTCAAGCTAACCAGGACTTTACACCTACAGGACAGCATGTTAAATTTGCTTAAACTTAATTGTTTTAACTGATTAAATTTAGGTAAAGGGTTGCCAAGTTTGTGGTATTTATTATGGCATAAATAGTAAGCTAATACAATTGGGTGCAGGTATTGTCAGCCTAATCCATTTATAATAAAGTTCCCAATCAGTCTCTCACCTAAAGGTTTCAGCAGCCATTGATGATTGTTGCTTTTATCTACCATTGTCATTGGGGAATAAAAATTTGTGATTTTTCTAATTCTATCCTTCCTTCTGCACCTATTAGCTGTAAATGTTCTCTGAAGAAGAGATTTTATTTACCAATAATTTAGTTATTCTGAAATATATTTTGTTCATGAAAAGCAGGCCAGCTCCCTGATCTTTTCCCCCTTTATTTATTAGTCATTGGGGAATAAAAATTTGTGATTTTTCTAATTCTATCCTTCCTTCTGCACCTATTAGCTGTAAATGTTCTCTGAAGAAGAGATTTTATTTACCAATAATTTAGTTATTCTGAAATATATTTTGTTCATGCAAAGCAGGCCAGCTCCCTGATCTTTTCCCCCTTTATTTATTAGTTTTCAGAATACTGAGCTCATGATTTTGCTACCGGATAAAGCAGAGAGTTAGGGATTTTTTTTATCATTATAAGACCGGGAATTATTGTATATTTGTATGTTTCAACCACGTTGCTGTAATTTCTTCATGGTGATTAAATGGTCTCATGTGTGGCCAGTGGAAACCCTTTCAAGTTGGACCCTGTTTTTGTTTTGTTTGTTTGTTTTTGTCAAAACTTGATTATTCTACAATAGAATACTTTCTAGCACAACAGATTATTCAAAGTTTATCTTGTACATTTTATACTTCTGACATTGCATTGTCCGTTCCCTCAAAAGCCTCTTATTTCTTTGATTTTTTAGAGCCCACACTCTGGGCACCCACAAGTGCTTTTAATTTCTTCAAGGTCATCTCAGTAAATAGAACTAGCTCATGTTTTTGATAAATGAAAAATAATTTGAGTTTATACTACAACTCCAATTCAGAGGTTAAAATACATGATTTATAATTAACTATGTTGATTTTTATACTTGAAGTGTTTTTTAAATGTTGATATCTAAAGACATTACTGTAGAATTGTTATTGGTTTAATTATCTGACATAAACATTTTTCCTTATTATAGGATTAAATTTGGTTTAACATTTATTTTTCAGGCTTTTAAAATATTATTAGAATATCCTTCTAGGGAAGGATATCCTTTCCTAGGATATTATTAGAATATCCTTTTTAGGGAAACACAGTTAAAATACTATACCTTAAAGTATTAAAGTATTAAAATGTTTTTAAACATTTAGTATTAAATGTTAAAGTATTAAAATATTTAGTATTAAATATTAAAGTATTAAAATGTTCTTCCTTAAGTGGCTATGTTACCAATTTTATATAAAGTTAAATTCATTCATTTATTTATTTATTTGCAATTTAAGGAGTTATTTTTTTTGTATCTGTTTTAATTTTGTCTTTAAATGAATGAAAATTTGAATCATTCCAAAGTTAAAAAAGTAATCAACCAAACAAACAAAAAACAAAATGGGGCATTCTGTGAAAAAAAAAATTGTGATTTAATGGTAATTCAGCTGAAAAATCAGTGCTGATATCCCAAAAGTGGATTCGTCACTGGAACTATTTATCATATCCCCAGATGAAAAATTCAACAAGTGCTGTTCAATCTTACTACTTTTAATATTAGACACTCTTCTTTTACATCCCCAGCATCATCACCCCAGGTGCAGATCATCTTGATTTTTCATAGATAACTATAGCTATCAGCTCTCTGGACTCCCTGTCTCCATTTAACTCCCTTCCCATCAGTACTCCAATGACAGGTAGGACTTTTCAAAATATGAATGGACATCCCATGCGCCTCCTTCAGACTTCAAAGTCTTCTCCAGGAACTTAGCTAAAGAGGCATCAGTTCTTCTTTGGGTAGGTGTTAGTGTACAAATCTTGTTGTTTGTAATCTTGGAAAATAGGCTGTAAATCTCATGAAAACTGTGTGCATAAGGCTTTTGCTGTGTTGGGAATGAAATATGATTAAGTCAAAAATTTTCTCTAAAATTCATAATTTTAACAAAGAGCCTTTGGCACCTTGTAGTTGATTTTGTTTGCTAATATTTTTTACTTCTGTGTATAAGTGAATATCTCAGATCTTTAAGTAAGATATAGAAAAAATACTAATAAATTTGTGAAGGCAAAATACTTAACCATCTACTTGTTGCCTTTCACTGTACATTAAATAAACTTGTTATAATTCCCATTCTTCTTTTTTCTTTTTTTAACACATAATGTATTATTTGCTTCAGGTGTACAGGTCTGTGAATCAACAGTTTTACACAATTCACAGCACTCACCATAGTGTGTACTGTCCCCAGTGTCCAAAATCCTGTCCCCCTAACCCCCACCCACCAGCAGCTCTCAGTTGGTTTAGTGAGATTAAGAGTCTTTTATGGTTTTCTCCCTCCCTCCCCACCTTGTTTCATTTTTTCCCTCCCTAACCCCCATGACCTCCCACCCTGCCTCTCAAATTCCTCATATCAGAGAGATCATATAATTGTCTTTCTCTGATTGATATTTCCCTTAGCATAATACCCTCTAGTTCCATCCACATTATTGCAAATGGCAAGATTTCAGGTTTTTGATGGCTGCATAGTATTCCATATATATATATGAAATATATATATATATACACACATACATACACACATACATATATACATACATACACACACACACACATACATACCACAGCTTTTTTATCTATTCATCTGTTGATGGACATCTTGGCTCTTTTCATAGTTTGGCTATTGTAGACATTCCTGTTATAAATATGTGGATGTGCATGTCCCTTCAGATCACTACATTTGTATCTTTAGGGTAAATATCAGTCCCACTCTTTTATCTTTATTCCAGAGTTAAACTGTGGGTAAATTAAAGAGCTTAGTGCTATAACTTACTAATCTAAACCATTTTTAAGATTTAAATATATATTAATAGAAATAATGAATATATAAAGATGAATAGGCAATTTGAGGCTTGTTTGTATTGTGTATTTTTATAGAATTTAAAATAACTACTCAATATACTATTTATGGAAACTCTGACACTTCTCAATGTTGAATGAGATTAAATAGAAACATTAGAAGAAAAATTTGACCTTGCCCATATTTCAGAAACAGATCTTTAGGAAATTTAAAAGGAAAAGAAAGTAAAGGAGAAGGAAGAGGGTAGGAAGGAAAGAAAGAATGGAAGGAATATTAATAAAAAGAGCACATTTTGAATTTGAGTGATTAAATCTAAAAAAGAAAAGGAGATTGAGGATATATATTATATGGTCATATTAGCTAGGGTGAAAAATGAGGCGGGTTAAATTTTTTTAAAAATTGTAACTTGTTAGTTTTCCTGGGAGAATCTTGGCTTGTTTTCATTTTTCCTATAACATGTCTATTTGTGTGTGTGTGTCTTTTTTTGTTGTTATGTTAGTAACCATAGAATGTATCTTTACTTTTTGATGTAGTGTTCCATGATTCATTATTTGTGTATAGCACTCACTGCTCCATGCAATACATGTCTTCCTCAATACCTATCACCAAGCTAACACATCTCCCACCCCCCCAAACCCTCAGTTCATTTTTTGTAATCCATAGTCTCTCATGGTTCCTCCTACCCTCTGATGCCCCCCCCTTCACTTTTCCCTTCTTTCACCTAATGTCCTCCATGCTATTCCTTATGCTCCACAAGTAAGTGAAACCATATAATTGACTTTCTCTGCTTGACTTATTTCACTTACTATAATCTCCTCAAGTCCCATCTATGTTGATGCAAAAGTTGATTATTCATCCTTTCTGGTGGCTGAGTAACTTTCTGTTGTATATATGGATCACGTCTTCTTTATCCATTCATCTGTTGAAGAGCATCTCAGCTCTTTCCACAGTTTGGCTATTGTGGACACTCCTGCTATGAACACTGGGGAGCATGTGACCATTCTTTTCACTACATCTGAATCTTTGGGGTAAATAGTAGTATAATTGCTGGATCATAGGGTAGCTTTATTTTTAATTTTTTTTTTGAGGAATGTCCACATTGTTTTCCAAAGTGGCTGTATCCCCTTTCATTCCCACCAACAGTGTAAGAGGGTTCTCCTTTCTCCACATCCTCTCCAACATTTGTTGCTTCTTGCCTTGCCAATTTTTGCCATTCTAATTGGTGTAAGATAGTATCTCAATGTGATTTTAATTTGAATTTCCCTGATGGTTAATGATGATGAACACTTTCATGTGTCTGTTAGCCATTTGCAAGTCTTCTTTGGAGAAGTGTCTGTTCATGTCTTCTGCCCATGTTTGACGTGATTATTTATTTTTTGGGTGGTGAGTTTGAGAAGTTCTTTATAGATCTTAGATATCAACCCTGTGTCTGTAGTGTCATTTGTGAATATCTTCTCCCATTTCATGGGTTGGCTCTCAGTTTTGTTGACTGTTTCCTTTGCTGTGCAGAAGCTCTTTATCTTGATAAAATCCCAAAGTTCATTTTTGCTTTTGTTTCCCTTGCCTTTGGAGACATGTCTTGAAAGAAGTTGCTGTGGTCAATGTTGAAGATGTTACTGCCTATGTTCTCCTTTAGGATTTTGATAGATTCCTATCTCACATTGAGATCTTCATCCATTTTGACTTTATCTTTGTGTATGGTATAAAAGAATGGTTGAGTTTCATTCTTCTGTATATAGCTATCCAATTTTCCAAGCACCATTCGCTGAAGAGACTTGGCTTTTTCATTGGATATTTTTTCCTGCTTTGTTGAAGATGAGTTGATCTTAGAGTTGACGGTCTATATCTGGCTCTCTATTCTGTTCCATTGATCTATGTGTCTGTTTTTTTTTTTTTTTTTTTTTCCCAGTACTATGCTATCTTGGTGATCACAGCTTTGTAGTATAGCTTGAAATCAGGCAATGTGATGCTCTCAGCATTGTTTTTCTTTTTCAACATTTACTTGGTGATTTGGGGTCTTTTCTTGTTCTCTACAAATTTTAGGATTGTTTGTTCCAGCACTCTGGAAAATGTCTTTGGTATTTTGATCAGGATGGCATTGAAAGCATACATTGCTCTGTGTTGCATAGAAATTTTAACAATGTTTATTCTTCTGATCCATCAGCATATAATGTTTTTTAGTTAGTTTGTTTGTTTGTTTGTTTGAGTCTTCTTCAATTTCTTTCATCAGTATTTTGTAGTTTCTAGAGTATAGATCCTTTACCTCTTTGGTTAGGTTTATTCCCGGGTATCTTATGGTTCTTGGTACTATAATAAATGAAGTCAATTCTCTAATTTTCCTTTCTATATTTTCATTGTTAGTGTATAAGAAAGCAACTGATTTCTGTAAATTGATTTTGTATCCTGCCACATTACTGAATTGCTGTGTGAGTTCTAATAATTTTGGTTCAGTCTTTTGGGTTTTCCACATAAAGCATCATGTCACCTGTGAAGAGAGAGAGTTTGAATTATTATTTGCCAATTTTAATACCTTTTATTTCTTTTCATTGTATGATTGCTGATATTAGCACTTCGATTACAATGTTGAACAATAGTGATAAGAGTGGGCATTCTTGTTGTGTTCCTGATCTTAATGGAGAGGCTTTCAGCTTTTCCCGATTGAGAATGATATTCTCTGTGGGTTTTTCATAGTTGGGTTTTATGAAATTGAGGAATGGTCATTCTATCCCTATGCTCTGAATAGTCTTAATCAGAAAAGGATGTTGTATTTTGTCAAATGATTTTTCCTCATCAATTGAGAGGACCATATGGTTCTTCTTTCTCTTCTTATTGATTTGTTCTAAAACATTGATTGACTTGCAAATGTTGAACCACCCTTGCATCCCAGGGATAAATCCCACTTCATCCTGGTAGATAATTCTTTTAATGTACTGTTAGATCCTATTAGCTAGGATCTTGTTGAGAATTTTGGCATACATATTCATCAGGGATACTGGTCTGAAATCCTTTTTGATGGGGTCTTTGCCTGGTTTGGGGGATCAAGGTAATGCTAGCCTTATAAAATGAGTCTGGAAGTTTCCTTTTGTTTCTGTTTTTTGAAACAGCTTCAGGAGAATAAGTATTATTATATCTTTGAATGTTTAGTGGAATTCCCCAGGGAATTCATCAGGTCCTGGACTCTGGTTTATTTTTGGGGGGGGAGGTTTCTGATCACTGCTTCAATCTTGTTATTGGTTATTGGTCTGTCCAGGTTGTCTGTTTCTTCCTGTTCAAGTCTTGATGGTTTATAGGTTTCCAGGAAGGCATCCATTTCTTCCAGGTTGTTTAATTTATTGGCACATATTGTTGGTAATAATTTCTGATAATTGTTTCTGTTTCCTTGGTGTTAGTCATGATCTCTCCCTTTTTATTCATAATCTTATTAATTTGGGTCCTTGCTCTTTTCTTTTAGATAAGTTTGGCCTGTGGTTTATCAATCTTATTAATTCTTTTAAAGAACCAGCTTCTAGTTTTGTTGATGTGTTCTACTGTATTTCTAGTTTCTAATTCATTGATCTCTGCTCTAATCTTCATTATTTCCCTTCTCATGCATGTTTAGATTAATTTGTTGTTGATTGTCCAGTACTGTAAAGTGTAAAGACAGTTTTATATTCAGGATTTTTCATTTTTTTTGAATGAGACTGAGATGACTATGTATTTACCCCTTTGGACTGTCTTTGCCATATCCCATAGGATTCAAACTGATGTATTTTCATTCTCATTGGTGTCCATGGATTGTTTAAATTCTTCTTTGATTTCCTGGTTGACCCAAACATTCCTGAGCAGGATGATCTTTAGCTTCCAAATATTTGAATTTTTTCCAAAATTTTTCTTGTGATTGAGTTCCAGTTTCAAAACATTGTGGTCAAAGAATAACAGGGAATAATCTCAATCTTTTGGTTTTGGCTTAGATCTGATTTGTGACCTGGTATGTGGTCTATTCTGGAGAAACTTCCATGTGCACTTGCAAAGAATGTATATTCTGTTGTTTCATGGTGGAATGTTCTGTAGATATCTATGAGGTCCATCTGGTCCAGTGTGTCCTTTAAAGCTCTTATTTCTTCATTGGTTTTCTGCTTAGATGATCTGTCTATTGCTGATAGTGGAGTGTTGGTCTTCTACTATTAATGTATTATTATCAATATATCTCTTTATTTTGATTAACAGTTGGCTTATGTAGTTGGTTGCTCCCATGCTGGAGGCATAGATATTTACAATTGTTAGATATTTTTGTTGGATAGACCTTTTAAGCATGATATCATGTCCTCTGTGTCTCTAACTACAGTTTTTAGCATAAAATCTAATTTGTCTGAGATGAAACTGCTACCCCAACTTTCTTTTGAGGTCCATTGGCATGAAAGATGGTTTTCCATCCTTTCAATTTCAGTCTGGAAGTATATTTAGGTTCAAAATGAGTCTCTTATAGACAGCCTATGGATGGGTTCTTTTTATCCAATCTGCAACCCTGTGCTGTTTAATAGGAGCATTTAGGCCATCCAGGTTGAGAGTGATCATTGAAAAATATGATTTTATTGTCATCATGTTACCTGTCAAGTCTTTGTTTCTGTAGATTTTCTCTGTATATTTCTGTTCTATTTCACTCTTGTGGTCTTTCTCCTTTTCTAGAATACCATCCCTTAATGCATCTTGCAGGGCTAACTTAGTGGTCATATTTCTTTCAGTTTCTGCCAGTACTGGAAGCTCCTTATGTCATCCATTTTGAATGAAAGCCTTGCTGGATAAAGAATTCTTAGTTGCATATTCTTCTCATTTAGTATCCTGAATATGTCTTGCAAGCCCTTTCTGGTTTGCCAGGTCTCCGTGGACAGGTCTGACATTATTCTGACATTACTGCCTCTGTGTGTAAGGAATCTCTTCCCTCTAACCACCCTTAAGATGGTTTCCTTGGTTCTAAGAGTTGTGAGTTTTACCATTATGTGCGTGGGCACTGCTCTGTTCTTGATCTTGGGAGGGGTCCTCTCTGCCTCTAGGATATGAATGCTTGTCTCATTCTCCAGATTAGGGAAGTTCTTGGCTATGATTTGCTCAAATATATATTCTAGCCCTCTCTTTCCCTCCAGTCCCCTTTGGGATCCCCAAAATTTTGACATTGGAATGTTTCGTGGTGTCATTTAGTTCTCCAATTCTGTTTTTAGGGATTTTAAGCTGTTTGTTCCAGTCCTCCTCCTGTTTTTTCTTTTCTATCAATCTGTCCTCTAGATCACTAATTCATTCTTCTGCCTTGTTTACCCTAGCTGTTTAGAGTGTCTAGATTAGATTGGATCTCATTGATAGCATTTTTAAATTCTGCCAGAGTAGCTGTCATTTATGTCCTTAGATAAACTATGTTGCCATTAATGGTTTTCTCCATCATAGCTATTGTCATCATAGCTATTACCCTGTAGTCTATTTCTGACATCTTGCTTATATCCATATACATTAGTTCTATGGCAGAGGTCACAGCCTCTGAATCTTTCCTATGCTGGGTATTCCTCCTCTTAATCATTCTGTTGAGGGTGGTTGAGGAATATACAGAGTCCAAATTATTGACCACAACTTCAGCAAGATGAATCTGTTTTATAGGGAGCTTAGGGTTGACTCTGATTCTTCCAGCCTGACTTCTGGAGGAGGAGCCTGCTGCACAGTTACTTAGGCAACTTTGTTTGGGCAGTTTCTTTGCCACTTGTTCTGGGTGATGGGCTCAGTGAAAACCATTTTTGGGAGGCTTTTGTTCTCTAACGACTTTCTCAGGTGCCTTTCCATGTCTCTTCTGAGAGTCAGAGCAGAAGTGACTGTATTCAAACCTCTGTCTCTGAACAGAGAAATTGCAGTTTGTTCTCCACTGAGCACTCCAGGCCACACTATCTTTGTTTCTGTTTGTGTTGCTAAAAACTGTAGCATCCTGTGTTGTGCACCTCACAGTGACACTCCTAACACTTGCTTTCAGGTCCAGGCATGTCTCTGCCCTTTGTGCTTCTAAAACTGCAAGCTGCCCCCAGTTCCCCTCAGTGTCCGTACAGGTCCAGGTTTCAGTGTGGAGAGCTGTCCTAAAGTCCTTTCCCTGCCACTGCCAGTCTGGAACTCTGTGCCTGGTCCCCAGCAGAGAAGGCTTTTGAGATCGGGTGGTACAGAATCCCAGAGGCTTCTACCCCCTTCCATTTATATTTATATCTGCCCGCAGAATCATGCTTCCCACTTCAGACCTTGAGACCAACTGCCAAAGATATTCTGTTTATAGAGATCCAGATATATCTTCTTACATCTCTAGCTGATTTTGTGGTTGTTCAGAATGGTCTGGTAGATATCCAGCTCAGTTCAGGGGACAACTTAAAATAGGGTCCCCTACTCCTCTGCCATCTTTTCTCCTCATGACTGGTTAACATTACTTTTGTCTCAAAAAGTATGTGGCAGGAACAATAAATCACATTGTCACACAAATAACACAATACTTAAAAGGCAGTACAGTAAATTTTAAATATTGCCTGTTTATAACAAGCATAAATGTATTGTCTCATTCTTACTAATCCTTTGTAAAAATTCCTAATACATTGTTTTAAGACTATAATTTTGCATGAAGGAAGTATTTTTTTCCAATGAAGTTGGTGTTTATATTTTGTCTGTGATTATATCTAATTTTATTCAAGTATCCTGAATGTATCTTCAAATTTAAATGATTGCTTATGGTTATCTTTAAAACCTGACAGGTGATAAAATCCATTAATATCTTCATATACCCATTCTAGTTTCTATAACTGCAAGATAGAAGACAAGTAAAGTGGGTTTAAACAAAAGTTTTGTGAAAGGAAGAGATTTTGTACCTTAGCTATTATAACCACTCTGACACCTCTGGATTACAGATACTTTTGAAAATGTGTGGTAAAATGAATCTGTTAGTGTAGAAAAAGATATGTGATTAAAATACATTAATAGGCATAAAGATTACTATAGTATATGATGAATCACAATGTCTGTGAAGAGCAGAAGGGGCTTTAGACATTTGAATTAAGACAAAAAGAATATTAAATATTTGGGGGGATTGTTTCCCTTAGGAGGTAAGTGGATATCTACACTCTCTCTCTCTTTTTTTTTTAATTTGTTTATTTGACAGACAGAGATCACAAGTAGACAGAGAGGCAGACATAGAGAGAGAGAGGGAAGCAGGCTCCCTGCTGAGCAGAGAGCCCGATGCGGGACTTGATCCCAGGACCCTGAGATCATGACCTGAGCCAAAGGCAGCGGCTTAACCCACTGAGCCATCCAGGCGCCCCTCTACACTCTCTCTTGATAATTCCTTGGAAATACAGAATAATGTCGCACAGACAGTATTTTAATTGTAATTTTTTTAAACTTCTGTGTAATTGGTATTCAGTGTTATTAGTATCAGGTTAACAATATATACAATTGTATACATTACTCATTGTTCCCCATGATAAATGAATTTTTAAAAAATATTATTACTTTAATTTTTAATTTTTAAATTTTATTAATATATATTATGTGCCCCAGGGGTACAGGTCTGTGAATTATAAGGCTTACACATTTCACAGCACTCACCATAACACATACCCTCCCCAATGTCCATAACCTAGCCACCCTCCCGATGCCATCTTGTTTCATTTTTCCCTTCCTATCCCTCCATGACCCTCTCCATGCTTCTCAAATTCCTCATATCAGAGAGTTCATATGATAATTCTCTTGCTCTGATTGACCTATTTCACTTAGCATAATACCCTCTAGTTCCATCCATTGCAAATGCAAGATCTCATTTCTTTTGATGGCTGCATAGTATTCCATTGTATATCTATACCACATCTTCTTTATCCATTCCTCTGTTAATGGACATATAAGCTCTTTCCGTAGCTTGGCTATTGTGGACATTGCTGCTATAAACATTTGGGTACGTGTGCCCTTTCAGATTACTACATTTGTATTCTTAAGGTAAATACCCAAGAGTGTGATTGCTAGGTCGCAGGGTAGCTCTATTTTCAACTTTTTGAGGAATCTCCATGCTGTTTTCAAGTGGCTCTACTAGCTTACATCCCACTAACAGTGTAGGAGGTTCCCCCTTTCTCTGCATCTTTGTCAACATTGGTCATTTCCTGACTTATTAATTTTAGCCATTCTGTCTGGTGTGATGTGGTATCTCATTGTAGTTTTGATTTGTATTTCCATGATGCCCAGTGATGTTGAGATCTTTATCATGTGTCTGTTGGACATTTAGATGTCTTCTTTGCAGAAAAGTCTGTTCATGTCTTCTTCCCATTTCCTGATTGGATTATTTATTCTTTGGGTATTGAGGTACATAAGTTATTCATAGATTTTGATACTAGCCCTTTATCTGATATGTCATTTGAAAATATCTTCTCCCATTCAGTAGGTTTTCTTTTGGTTTTGTTGACTGTTTCCTGTGCAAAACTTGATCTTGAAGTTCCAATAGTTCATTTATACCCTTGCTTCCCTTGCCTTTGGTGATGTGCCACAGAAGGAGTTGATATGGCTGAGGTGGAAGAGGTTGCTGCCTGTGATCTCCTCAAAGATTATGATGGATTCCCTCTTTCACATTAAGGTCTTTTATCCATTTTGAGTCTACTATTGTGTGTGGTGTAAAGAAATGGTCCAATTTCATTCTTCTACTTGTGGCTCTCCAATTTTCACAATACTATTTGTTGAGGAGACTCTCTTTACTGTCTTTTTTCCATTGGACATTTCTTCCTGCTTTGTCAAAGATTAGTTGACCACAGAGGGTCCATTTCTGGGCTCTCTATTTGGTTCCATTGATCTATGTGTCTATTTTTGTGCCTGTTACTGTACTGTCTTGATGGTTATGGCTTTGTAATAGAACTTGAAGCTGTAATTGTGATGCCACCAACTTTGGTTTTCTTTTTCAACATTCCTTTGGCTATTTGGTGTCTTTTCTGGTTCCATATAAATTTAGGGATTATTTGTTCCATTTATTTGGAAAAAAAAGGAATGGTATTTTGATATGATTGCATTAAATGCGTAGATTGCTTTAGGTAGCATAGACATTTTCACAATATTCATTCAATATTCATTCTTCCAATCCATAAGCATGGAATGGTTTTCCATTTCTTTGTATCTTCCTCAATTTTTTTCATGAGTACTTTATAGTTTTCTGAGTACAGATTCTTTGCCTCTTTGGTTAGGTTTATTCCTAGGTATCTTATGGTTTTGGGTAAAATTGTAAATGGGATCGATTCCTTATTCTTTCTTCTGTTTTGCTGTTGGTGTATAGAAATGCAGCTGATTTCTATGCATTAATTTTATATCCTGATACTTTACTGAATTCCTGCATGAGTTTGAGCAGTTTTGGAGTGTACTCTTCCACATTTTTCACATAAAGTATTCTATCATCTGCAAAGAGTGAGAGTTTGACTTCTTTGCCTATTCAGATGTCTTTTATTTCTTTTTGTTGTCTGATTGCTGAGGCTAAGACTCCTAGTAATATATTGAATAGCAGTGGCAATAGTGGACATCCTTGCCATGTTCCTGACCTTAGGGGAATAGCTTTCAGTTTTTCCCCAATGAGGATGATATGTGCTGTGGGTTTTTCATAAATGGCTTTGATGATATTGAGGTATGTACCCTCTATGCCTACACTGTGAGAAGTATTGTTCAAGAAAAGATGCTGTACATTGTCAAATGCTTTTCCAGCATCTATTGAGAGTATTATACAGTTCTTATTCTTTCTTTCATTAATGTATTGTATCACATTGATTTGTGGATGTTGAACCAACCTTGCAGCCCAGGAATAAATCCCACTTGATTGTGGTGAATAATCCTTTTAATGTACTGTTGGATCCTACTGGCTAGTATTTTGGTGAGAATTTTTGCACCCATGTTCATCAGGGATATTGGTCTGTAATTCCCCTTTTTGATGGAGTCTTTGACTGGTTTTGGGATCTAGGTAATGCTGGCCTCATAAAATGAGTTTGGAAGTTTTCCTTCTGTTTCTATTTTTTTGGAACATTTTCAAGAGAATAGGTATTAATTCTTTAAATGTTTGGTAGAATTCCACTGGGAAGCCAGTTGGCCCTGCACTCATGTTATTTTGGAAGATTTTTGATGACTGCTTCAATCTTCTTACAGGTTATGGGTTTGTTTCGTTTTTCTATTTCTTCCTGATTCAGTTTTGGTAGTTTATACATCTCTAGGAATGCATCCATTTCTTCCAGATTGTCAAATTAGCTGGTGTATAGTTACTCATAATAGTTCTTATAATTGTTTATATTTCTTTGCTGTTGGTTGTGATCTCTCCTCCTTCATTCATGATTTTATTTATTTTGGGTCCTTTCTCTTTTCTTTTTGATAAGTTTGGCCAGGGGTTTATCAATCTTATTAATTCTTTCAAAGAACCAGTTCCTAGTTTCTTTGCTTTGTTCTACTGTTCTTTTGGTTTCTATTTCATTGATTTCTATTCTGATCTTTATTAATTCTCTTCTCCTGCTGGCTATAGGCTTTCTTTGCTCTTTTTTTCTCCAGCTTCTTTAGGTGTAGAGTTAGGCTGTATACTTGAGACCTTTCCTGTTTCTTGAGAAAGACTTGTATTGCTATATACATTCCTCTCAGGACTGCCTTTGCTGTGTCCCAAAGATTTTGAACAGTTGTGTTTTCATTTTCATTTGTTTCAATGGTTTTTTAAAATTTTTCTTTAGTTTCCTCATTGACCCATTCATTCCTTAGTAGGATGCTCTTTAGCCTCCATGTATGTGAGTTTTTTCCAACTTTTCTCTTGTGGATTGAGTCCTACTTTTCAGAGTATTGTGGTCTGAAAATAGGCAGGCAATGATCCCAAACTTTTGATACCAGTTGAGATCTGATTTGCGACCCAGAATGTGATCTATTCTGGAGATTGTTCCATGTGTACTAGAGAAGAATGTGTATTCTGTTGCTTTGAGATAGAATGTTCTAAATATATCTGTGATGTCTATTTTGTCATTTAAAGCCTTTATTTCATTGTTTATCTTTTGCTTAGGTGATCTGTCCATTTCAGTGATGGGGTGTTAAATTCCCTTACTATTATTGTATCATTGTCAATGTGTTTTTTTGATTATGTCATTAGTTGGTTCATGTAATTGGTTGTGCCCATTTAGGGACATAGATATTTAAAATTGTTAGATCTTTTTGGATGGACCCTTTAAGTATGCTATAGTGTCCTTCCTCACCTCTTATTATAGTCTTTGGATTAAAATCTAATTTATCTGATATAAGGATTGTCACTCCAGCTTTCTTTTGATGTCCATTAACAAGGTAAATTATTTTCCACCCCCTTACTTTAAATTTAGAGGTTTCTTTGGGTCTAAAATGAGTCTTTTGTAGACAGCATACTGATCTTTTGTTTTGTTTTATTTTATTTGTTTGTTTGTTTAAATCCAGTCTGATACCTTGTGTCTTTTGATCAGGGCATTTAGCCCATTTACATTCAGGGTAACTATCAAAAGATATGAATTCAGTGCCATTGTATTGCCGTACTGTGACTGTTACAATATATTTTCTTTGTTCCTTTCTGGTCTGTTACTTTTAGGCTCTCCCTTTGCTTGGAGGACCCCTTTCAATATTTCCTGTAGAACTGGTTTGGGATTTGAAAACTTTTAGATTTTGTTTGTCTTGGAGGAAGCTTTATCTCTCCTTCTATTTTCAATGATAGCCTAACTGGATATAGTATTCTTGGCTGCATATTTTTCTTGTTAATGCTTGAACATATCATGCCAGTCCTTTCTGGCTTGCCGGGTCTCTGTGGACACGTCTGCTGCCAATCTAATATTTCTACCGTTGTTATAGACCTCTTGTCCTGAGCTGCTTTCAGGATTTTCTCTTTGTCACTGAGACTTATAAGTTTTACTACTAGATGATGAGGTGTGGACCTATTTTTATTGATTTTTGAGGGGGATTCTCTGTGCCTCCTGGGTTTTTATGCTTGTTCCCTTTGCCAAATTAGGGAAATTCTCTGCTATAATATGCTCCAACATACATTCTGCCCCTTTTTCTCTTTCCTCTTCTTCTGGAATTCCAATTATTCTAATATCTTATGGTTTCATCTTATGGTATCACTTATCTATCAAATTTTCCCTTGGTGGTCCAGTAGTTGTTTGTGTCTCTTTTGTTCAATTTCATTATTCTCCATCATTTGGTCTCCCATATTGCCAAATCTCTCTTCTGCCTCATTTGTCCTAGGAGTAAGAGCCTCTATTTTTGTTGCACCTCATTGATAGCTTCTTTATTCCAACTTGGTTAGATTGTAGTTCTTTTATTTCTCCATAAAGAGATTTTATTTCTCTCGAAAGGAATTCTCTAGTATCTTCCATGCTTTTTTTGAGCCCAGCTGGCACCTTGATAATCATCTGTCTGAACTCTAGTTCTGACATTATTAATGTCTATGTTGATTAGATCCCTAACCATTGAATTTGCCTCTTATACTTTTTTATTTTTAGGTGAGTTTTTCTACCCTGTCATTTTATTCAGATTAGAATAGATGAATGAGAGAATGAAATACTAAAAGGTTAGCAATGACCCCAGAAAACTATACACTAACCAAATCAGAAGGAACCCCCTAAACCCCTAAACCTGGGAGGATATATGTATGTATGTAAGATTGTGAAAAAGGAATTAATAAGAAATTGGTTGAAAAAAAGAAAAAAAAAAAGGGAGAATGTGATCAGGGTGGAGATTAGAACAAAACCATATGCTAGATTTAGGGTGTATTTTGATCTGTTAGAAGAAACTGTTATCCCAAAGTTTAAAGAAAGAAAAACTTAGATGTATACAAAAAATAAGGCTAAAGACAATGAAGAGATAGAATATGAGTGTAAGAATGAAAATTTAAGAGGGTTTTTAAAAAGACATTGATAAAATAGTTTAAAAAGAGGTTAAAATAAGAAAGATGAAATACTTAAAAAATAGAATAAGAAAAAAGTAAACTTTAAAAAATTGAATATGAAAGATTAAAGAATCATAGGGGAAAAGAGCCATGATTTTGATGTGCTACATTCTCCTAGCTCTGGAGTTCTTCAATTCTCACCAATGGGTGAACTTGGTCTTGGTTGGATGATCTAGCTGATCTTCTGGGGGAGAGGCCTGTTGCAGTGATTCTCAAATGTCTTTACCTGAAGTGGAATTGCACCACCCTTGCCAGGAGCTAGCCTAAATAATCTGCTTGGTTTTGCTCTCAATAGCTTTTATTTTTTTTTCCCTGAGCACTTTCCATATAGCTTTGGAGGAGGAGAATGAAGATGGCAGCTTCCCAATCTCCAGCCCAGAGAAGCTGAAAGCTCGGGCCCCACCCCTCAGTGTGCCCTCAAAGAAAAGCAGTCAATCATTCCTGTCTCCCTGGTATGTGGCTATGCTCTGTGCTCATCAGGCTTGTGATGGAGAACTTCCATCTCTGACACATGGCCCCATTTGGAGACTCTAAATCCAGCAAATTCCTGCAGCACAGTCCCATACCACTCCTCCTAGTGGAGGAAGGGGAGGTATCCCCAGATCTGCCACTGTGGGATCCCTGCTCAAAAGCAGTGGCCTGATTGTGCTGGGAATAATGCTTTATGGTAATCTGAGCTGAAAGCCCACTTCTTGGTTCTGTCTTCACAGCTGGCTTCCCCACTCCAATACCTGGGAGCTCTGCTACACTCAGACACTCCAGTCTTTCTGTGATTCCAAGGCACCTGAGACCACAGTGTCTCAGTGAGGGCTCCATCCCCTGCTTAGTCTCTGGAGCAATATCTCTCAGTGGAGCAGACTTCTAAAAGTTCCAATTTTGTGCTCTTCTGCTCTACCACTTACCAGGAGCTGGCCCATCCCCCCACAGTCTCTTGTCCCATGTGTTGCTTCAGATTCACTTCTCTACACATCCTACCATCCAGAAAGTTTTGTTTGATCAGAATGGTTTGATAACTACCTAGCTAAATTCCTGAGACCTGATGAAATTTAGGTTTCCTACTCCTCTGCTATCTTGCTCCTTGAAATTCATAGATTCTGACAACTATGGGTCTGCAATAATTTCTAGAACTAATTAGAAAACTGCATTCAGACAAACATGGAATTGATTGGATTGACAAAGAAATGTTGTAAGTCTCAGATGCTTTTGATTCCTTGTGTGCATTGAAGAAAATTCTTTTAGCAATAGTGAAAGATAGAAAACTAATGCTTCCAAAGATGCATGTGGGTATGAAGTACTTTGTACCATTGAAGAGACTGAAGAAAACCACTTTAGACTCATTGTCAATTCACTGTATCATTTTTTATCATGAATTTGTTAGGGCATGTTTGACATTAACACTCTTTGAAGAAAGCCAAAAACATGCAGGTGACACCCCAAATAAGGATCATTACCACTTACACTCTGAACATGCGATTGCAATAAAAGCTGGAAAGCAAAGTTAGCAGTGCTATGGTAGCTGGTCAAGATTCCAATACTTCAGAAACCTTTATCAGAAAGATTAAAAGTGGTTCCTGGAGAAAGAGTAAATCTAATTTTCCACAAACCATTGAGAAAGTACACTATTATACTGAATAATATGTCTATCTAAGGCTATCCACAGAAGTTGATCAAATTCCTCAAGATTTTGAGGCTGGAAACAGAGCCAATAACTAAATAGCTTACCAATCATTGCTAGGGAGCTGGAATCTCTGATTTGTCTAACAGAGGCAGGAGTAAGGTTAGAATTGAACAGAAACAACCACAGAAGATGCTAAGGATTTCAATTTTATCAATTTTGGCAAGCTTCCATGGAGCTAAACATTCAGGTTGTTGATGTAAAAGGATTATCAAGCCAGTACCTCCAAGGATTATTAAAGAATATGAAAAAAAATACTATGAATGTCATTGAAAACACTGCTGTTTGTCTGTTTGCTCTTCCAGATTTAAGGAACTTGTTTTTCATAAGCTATCTATGACTTAAAGAAATTTGGTAACAAATACTTTTTTCCCCTCCAGAACTCAGAAAGTTTCAGTGAGTATTACATTTTCATGGCAATGCATTTATTTGCATAAGTTCTATTAAGAATCTGTTCTCCTCATGGCAAGACACCATTGGAAATGTTGGTCATATTACCAAAGCTTTGACTGAAATGTCATATTGAAGGAGATATGCCTACACTCCAATATGACCAGACTGCTTTAAGGAATTAAGGTTGATATATGGAACCATTGAAGCCCCTTGTGAAAATCAGTATGGTACCTTGTTTACATGGTTTCCAGCAGCTTTACCTAGTGGGTAAACAGGGTAACTTCCTGGCAGGTGTCAGGATATTATGGGGACCTTAAGAAAAGAGGAATTTATCCAAATCTACATATATTGCAAGCAAAAATCTGATGACAGGTATTTGGCTTGGCTTCTTAGTCTCAAGAAGCTCTTAAAAGTTCAATTTGAAATTCATTATGGAAAGTTTTAACTTTGTCAGATTTTTAAAAAGCAGATTTAAAAAAAGAAAGACAGACAGAAAGAAAGACTATGTGGCCAATCCTTATTCTTGTTGTGCTTATGTAAATAGGCTGAGTTTGTTAAAGTTGGACTTATTTTACAAACAATTTAGTTTTAATTTGAATATCTTTGGTGGAAATGAGGGTGATTTTAGAGAACTCTATTTCAATAACATACCCTTGTGTATATTAGGTCCTGGTTTTGATTAACTGTCTTTGAGTATTTGTTGTTTTCCTGTAAACCTGGGCTGAATCCTAAATCCTAATATCCTATAGTGTCTGGCTATGACTCTTCAAATTAAAGTTTCCAATTTTCTCCCATTATCTTTACTTAGAATCATTGAGAACTAAAAGTGTTCTTTTTCCTGAAGCCCTGCCACTTGAAGCTAGAGAACTTGAGGTAATTTTCAGAGAAAAAAATGGCCCCAATGGCCCATCTTGAGACCATCTTCATGCCTATAGCTATGTGGGCTATTCAGAAAGATCACCAGATACCCACAGATAATTGAAAAAATTATTCCAGTTGTCTTGATTTGATGGATCTGCAATTGTAAAATCCTGAATTTGGGATGTTCATGGTTGAGGACAGTTTTATGAATCAAGTACAGTGAAGAATGGGATACAGTGGTGACTCATCAGATCTTGTCTGCTGCTAAGGACACCAGAAAAAATGGGCCAATCAAGCTGCCAAGATGGTAGTCTGTACAAGACTCCAAAACTCTATAATAGCTTTGGTACCAGATGTACACACTTAACTAATACCAACTCCAGTATTCTCCTGAAGACCTAAGAAGAGCTAAGGAATGGGGCTTGGACACCATGCTGGCACTAGAGATGGGTAAAAATATAAAAGATCCTTATCCCAGAACTTCTTATGGAAGAAATAATTAACCATATTCATCAAAGTATCCATTACGGGTGAGATGCTATTCTTTTTTTTTTTTTTTTTTTTTTTTTTTAAAGATTTTTATTTATTTATTTGACAGAGATCACAGGTAAGCAGAGAGGCAGGCAGAGAGAGAGGAGGAAGCAGGCTCCCTGCTGAGCAGAGAGCCCAGTGTGGGACTCGATCCCAGGACCTTGGGATCATGATGACCTGAGCCGAAGGCAGAGGCCTCAACCCACTGAGCCACCCAGGTGCCCCGAGATGCTATTCTTTAGGGCATCCAGAAATATATTACAGGTCCATCTTCAGAGAACTGTTTTAAAAATATGATATTTGTGAAAAAAATTATAAAACTGAATTCTGAAAATTATACAACTTAGAGGCATCACACCCAGAGAAGATGGGCAGACTTTACCATGGTGCCAAAAACAGGTAGTTTTCAATATTTGCCAATATGTTTTTAACCTTTTAATCTGAGTATAGTTGACATATAATGTTACAAGAGTTTCAGATGTATAACATAGTAACTCAACATCTCTATACCATATGCTATTCTCACCACTAGCATAGCTACCATCTGTCACCATACAATGCTATTGCAGTATTATTGACTATATTTCCTATGCCTTTCCTTTTATTACCATAACTTATTTCACATCTGGAAGCCTATATTTTCTACTCTCCTTTATCCATTTTGTCCATCCTCCCACCACCTGCTCCCCCTGGCAACAATCAATTCTCTATATATGTCTGATTCTGCTCTTTTGGTCTGTTTAGTCATTTGCTCACCATTTAAAAAAAAAATGATGTTGCTATTTGCAACAACATGAATAGACCTAGATGGTATTATAAGTGAAATAAGTCAGACTTAGAAAGACTAATACCATATGATTTCACTCAGATATTTGCTGGTATTTTTAGACACCTTACAAGTTGAGCCAAAGATTTCTCATACTATTCAAAGAAAGCCTTGCAAGTTGTCATAACTTTTTTTTAAAGCTTTTATTTATTTATTTGACAGAGAGAGACAAATCACAAGTAAGCAGAGCAGCAGGCAGAGAGAGAGAGAGAGGGGAAAGCAGGCTCCCCACTGAGCAGAGAGCCTCATGCGGGGCTTGATCTCAGGACCTTGAGATCATGACCAGAGCCGAAGGCAGAGGCTTAACGCATTGAGCAACCCAGCAAGTTGTCATAAATTTTAAGTAAAATCATTACTAGGCTTGAATTGCATTTACTCATTCAGAGGGCCAATGGAGCAACATTTATGGCAAAATCATACAAGCAGACTCCAATGCCTTGCCCTTTCAGTGGAATTTACCTTTCCTGGGACCCTCAACAACCTAGAAAAAATGGAACAAAATGAGTTTTGGAAAAGATATGCCAAGAAAGCAAATTAACTTGGGGGAAAAAAATATTGCTTATCCTGCTTCAGGTAAGAGTGGCCCATATAAGTAAACTTGCTTTAAGCCCCTAAGAAATGTTATATGGAAGACTTCTTTGACACTCTTTTCATGACTTAGGAATTTCTGATGGGGCTTATATTTAGAAAAAGATACTATCAGGTGCATTCAGTAAATAATATGCTTCAGTAGGTTGGTGCACCCATAGATATGCCCTTATGCTACCTGAATCCTGGAGACTTCTTAAAGACTTGGGAGAGCAAGCACCCAGGGAATTAACTCCAACTTTGTTGGATAATACCTTTATGAGGTGCTATTAACCACCATTCTTCAGTAAAACTATAAGGGCATTAAGTGGTGGATATATCACACTCTAGTTATAAGAATCCACAGGTTCCCTATACTCTGTAAGCAAAGGCAACATCGAAAAGAACCCTGCTTGGATGAGTGAAACATTGATGGACCTCAAATTATGTAGGAGAGCTGGTCCAAAGAAGTTAATTGGTAAGTACAAAAACCTACTTGGTTTCAACAAATCTCCCCTAAGCCTCTAGATTAAATCATACTATAAGAACTAGAGCATATCATGCTTAGTGAAATAAGTCAAGCAGAGAAAGACAACTATCATATGATCTCCCTGATATGAGGAAGTGGTGATGCAACATGGGGGCTTAAGTGGGTAGGAGAAGAATCAATGAAACAAGATGGGATTGGGAGGGAGACAAACCATAAGTGACTCTTAATCTCACAAAACAAACTGAGGGTTGCTGGGGGGAGGGGGTTTGGGAGAAGGGGGTGGGATTATGGACATTGGGGAGGGTTTGTGCTTTGGTGAGTGCTGTGAAGTGTGTAAACCTGGTGATTCACAGACCTGTACCCCTGGGGATAAAAATATATGTTTATAAAAAATAAAAAATTAAAAAAAAAAATCTTGGTAATTTACAATGTTGGGTTTCAACCTAGAACTAAAGAATATGTATATATTGTTACATATCAGTGTAGAAGGGTTCCACTCCTCTAACCCTGATCTTCTTCCCATTTTAGCAGAAAATAACTCAAGGGGTTATCATCCCAATTGCCTCAAGAATGAGGAATGATGAAAATACAGTGATGATTGGAACCCTTAACCAAAGGTTTATTTGGAGTAAGAAGGGCAACTGCAACTTTTTACCCAGTGCTTTTTTTGCTTGCCTGTGAACTTCCCTGACTCTCCTCCTTTCTGGGAGGTGGATTTGAACCTTGCCCTCTCCTCCCCTTGTTTGGCTGCCTTTCTAATAAACTCTTTCCTTACTGCATACTCCATGACTCAGTAAATGGTTTGCTGGGCATTGGGCAAATGAACTTGGGTTCAGTTACATGACTACATTGAACCTGGTATAAAATGGACTGTTTTTTATTATTATTATTAATGTTAGTATTGATACTATTAGTATATTTTTGAGTAACACCTCAAGATTTATTCGGTTGAAAAGTCTTTTTTAGTGTAATAATGCTTAAAGATAACTCACAGTCATGGTTTTGAAACCCGTCATTTCTATTTCAGTAATTAGAATAAGTTTTTTGAAAAATTCGATAAACTACTGAAGCTTTTTACTGAAAAATGCATATTGTCAACTGTATCTACTATTCTAAGCTCTTGCATTACTGCAACAAACAGAGCAGACATGTCCTTGCTTTTATAAAATCTACAATATACTTCATGGAAAGACAACAAGAATCAATAGATAATTTCAGAGTATTGTGATCAGGAAAACATTAAGAC
This sequence comes from Mustela erminea, assembly GCF_009829155.1. NCBI lineage: Eukaryota > Metazoa > Chordata > Mammalia > Carnivora > Mustelidae > Mustela > Mustela erminea. The sequence goes on from NC_045614.1 coordinate 129,604,642, forward strand.
AAAGTTTTAGAACTGGTAAAGTGAAGTTACTTTACAGTGATACAATATAAAAACATCACAGAGGGTAATTTAGAACTGTTTTAATATCACAAAAGAAATCTAAAATTTGAAAATATTAATAACTTCAATAATAGTTTTAAATAAATGAGCCTTGTCAAACTGCTTGCTCACAGATGAAGTAACTTATACTCTTACTTTAAAACTCTGGATTGGACTAAAAATCCCATGGCATTCTTTTGGAGAGCTTTACTAAGGTTTGTGGTCCTTTAGATCTCAGCATTTAGGTAATCAGCAGATCTGGTTTCCAGTCCCAGCCCCATACTAATGCACTGTCTTTGGAAAAATCATACCATTCAGTTGTAGGAATTTAGTTCCTCTGAATTCACGTTTTCACATCTGCTAAACTGAAGGACTAAGCCAAATGATCTTTAATGCACTTTAATTTAGTGATTTATCACAAGTGGCTTTCCCAATATGTGTCACCTATTTTACCCAACCCCTACCTTCCCTGCAGTAATCCTAGCTTGTTCTTTATGGTTAAGAATCTGCTCTATGGTTTGCTTTTCTTTTTCTTTCCCTATGTTAATCTGTTTAGTTTCTTAAATTTCATATATGAGTAAATTTGTATGGTATATGTCTTTCTCTCACTGACTTATTTTGCATAGCATAATACACTCTAGCTCCAAACACATCATGGAAAATGGCAAGATTTCATTCTTTCTGATGGCTGAGTAATATTCTTATATATGTAAGACTATTACTTATAATATATTATAAGTTATATAATAATGATGTTTGTCATACATATACTATATATAGTATATATAATACACTATAATATAATATATAATATATTATACACACACACACACACACACCACGTCTTCTTTATGCATTCTTCTGTTGATGCACATTTGGACTCTGTCCGTAATTTGGCCATTGTTGATACTGCTACTATAAACATCAGGGTACACATATTCCTTTGAATCAGTATTTTTGTATACTTTGGGTAAATATCTAGTAGTATAATTGTTGGGTCATAGGGTAGTCCTATTTTTAACTTTTTGAAGAGCCTTGATACATACTGTTTTCCAGAGTACACCAGTTCTTAAACCCACCAACAGTGAAAGAGTGTTCCCCTTTCTCTGCATCGTTGACAATACCTGTTGTGTCCTGTGTTAATTTTAGCTGTTCTGATAGGCATGAGGTGGTATCTCATTGTAATTTTGATTTTTATTTCCCTAATAATGAGTGTTGTTCAGCATCTTTTCAATTGACTAAGAGTCATCTGGATGTCTTCTTTGGAAAAATCTCTATTCGTGTCTTCAGCCCATTCATTAACTGGATTATGTTTTTAGGGTGTTGAGTTTTATAAGTTCTTCATATATTTTAGATACTAACCCTTTATCAGATATGTCATTTGAAAATATTTTCTCCCATTCGGTAGGTTCCCTTTTCGTTTTGTTAACTAGTTTTTTTGCTATGCAAAAGATTTTTATTTTGATAAAGTCTCAGTGGTTCATTTTTGCTTTTACTTCCCTTTCCTCAGCAGAGATGTCCACTAAGATGTTGCTACAGCCAATGTCACAATGGTGCTTGTGTTTTCCTCTAGGGTTTTGATGGTTTTCTGTTTCACATTTGGGTCTTTAATTCATTTTGAATTTATGTATGCTGTAAGAAAGTGGTCCAGTTTCATTCTTTCACATGTTGCTGTCCAGTTTTCCCAGCATCATTTGTTGAATTTTTTTTTTCCATTGGATATTCTTTCTTGTTTGTTGAAGATGGCCATATTTTGAGGCCATTTCTGGGTTTTCTGTTCTGGTCCCTTGGTCTGTGTGTCTGTTTTTGTGCCACTACCATACTATATTGATGCCTACAGCTTTATAATATAGCTTGAAATCAGGAATCTTGATGTCTCCAAGTTTGTTCTTTTTCAGGATTGCTTTGGCTCTTCAGGGTCTTTTGTGGTTCTGTACAAATTTTAGGGCTTTTCTTGTTCTATCTTTGTGAAAAATGCTGGTGACATTTTGAGATGGATTACACTAAATGTGTAGATTGCTTTGGGTAGTATAGACATTTTAATAATTTTTTTCTTCCAATCCATTGGTATGGAATGTTTTTCTATTTTTTTTTTTTGGTCATCTGCAATTTCTTTCATAAGTATTCTACAGTTTGCAAGGATTGAATAATTCACCATCCATATTTAGAGGATATATTTACATGTAATATATATTTTTAAAAAGTTACATTTTATTTATTTAAGAAAATGTTTTGATATTTCAATTGCCTTTCCTGTATCCTTTTCTATTACAAAATTGAGAACAATTTATCTTTACAATATCACCTGGAAATGGTTTGGGAACTTTATGACTACTACTGAGGAATCAATCACTGAAAAATGAAAGGTTTGTTTTTGTATTTTGTTAAATTATTTCTGCTAGTCAGTACTCAAATATACATCTAGCCACTTGTGCCAGGAAACATTTTGATTCTTGTAGAAGTATTTAGGTTGGCTTTCATCTTTGCAGTTAAGAAAATGCAAGTAACATTTTAAATTTGGACCAAAGTGCTTGAGGGTTTTTTCGTTTGTTTGTTTGTTTGTTTGTTTTTAAACATGTACCAAGAATGTCTTACCTACCATGTAAAGTTAACCTTAGATAATTATTGGAGAGGTTTTAGACTGAATATACATAATTGTTCCAAGGTAGAAACTTCAGTAATTTGCAAATCACCTCAAACTATCTCTTCCTCTCCATGACTGACCAAAAATTCCTGTTGGCTATACCTCAGAAGTGTATTTCAAATATAACTCATTCTTAATAGGCCTGCTGTCTTGGACTTGGTTCAGATCTTCACTGTCCTTTAGATGAGGGATTATAGTACCTCCTATTTTGCTTCCCTTGACCAAATCTTACTCATCAACTTCATCTATGCAGTCTACATACATATATTAATTTTCTCACATTATAATTTGTATGAGAATAGGGACAGGTCACTTCTATTTAAAGCACATGAGAATGTCTGACTCCTAACAGATATAGTAGATAATTTACACATAGTAAACAATCAAACACATCTGCTGAATATTAGAAAATAAATGAATAAATCAGATTTTGAAACTGCAGTATTTAAAACTTAGCATTGACCCATGTTGCTTTCAGTATAAACTCAATATTTCTTGGCTTAGCATACATTCACCATCTACATCTAATAATCATCAGCACCATTTCATCAACCTTGGGGTTAAGTTGCAATAAATTTCTACTTATATCTGTATCATGGCAGCCCATTTTATCATTAAGTATTTTTTATAGACTTCTGTATGCTCAGCTTAGAATCAACTTTTTTTTTTATCTATCAGATATATTTTTGTACAAATCCATTTACCAAGCTCAGTATGCCTTCTCCAGAAGACTTTGAATTTTCATAAGTCAAATACAATTATATATTTCTGTCATGGAACACTAATATTCTCAAGACAGGGTTTCATATGCAATTCTTCATGGTCAATTAACAAATTTAATGTATAGCAGTTGTTCAGCCCACTCTGTATGTGTATGATTTGAAAAGGTTATACATTATGCTAGTCTCGACACAAGCATAGCTACCATTTACTACCATACAATACTAACAAAATATGAAAGATGATATTCCTTATGCTAGGCATTTATTCCCATGACTTATTCATTCAATAAGTGGCATTCTATATTTCCCACTCCTATACAAATTTTTCCATCCCCCAATTCCCTTGTCCCCTGGTAACAACCAGTTTTTTATATATACAGGTCTAATTCTGCTTTTTGTTTATGAATATTTTGTTGTTTTAGATTCCATGTACATGAAATTATACAGTATTTTCTCAGCAAGACATATTTCATTTAACGTAATATCCTCCATGTTGTCTCAAATGACACAATTTCACCAGTTGTTATGGCTGCATAATATTCCATTGTATATACATATACCAATTTTTTTCTTAATAATTCATCTATTAATGGGCACTTATTTTGTTGCATGCACGTCTTGGCTATTATAAATAATGCCACAATAAACAAAAGGGTGTATATATCTTTTCAAATTAGTGTTTTCCTACTCTGTATAAATACCCAGTAGTGGAATTACTGGGTCATGTGGTATGCCTATCTTTAAATTTTTTTTTTTAAAGATTTTATGTATTTATTTGACAGAGAGAAATCACAAGTAGATGGAGAGGCAGGCAGAGAGAGAGAGAGAGAGGGAAGCAGGCTCCCTGCTGAGCAGAGAGCCCAATGCGGGACTTGATCCCAGGACCCTGAGATCATGACCTGAGCCGAAGGCAGCGGCTTAACCCACTGAGCCACCCAGGTGCTCTGCCTATCTTAAATTTTGAAGAAACTCCATACTGTTTTTAGTGGCTGCACCAATATTTCAATTCCCAAAATTCATGCACAAGGGCCCTTTTTCTCAAGATACTCACCAACACTTGTAATTCCCTGTCTTTTTTTTTTTTTTTTTTATTTTTTTACTGTAGCCATTCTAATTGGTGTAGGGTGATAGCTCATTGTGGTTTTGGTTTGTATTTCCCTGATTAGTAATGCTGCACAACTTTTCATGTGTCCGTGGCCAACTGTGTGTTTTCTTTATTTATTCCTGCCCACTTTTAGATTGAATTTTTTCTTTTTCTTTCTTTCTTTCTTTCTTTTTTTTTTTTTGGTGTTAAGTGGAACAAGTTCTTTATATATTTTGGATATTAATCTCATCTTTTGCAAATGTTGTCTCCTATTCAGTGAGTTCCCTTTTTGTTTTGTTAGTGGTTTCCTTTGCTGTGCAAAGTTTTTGGTTTTTGTTTTTAATATTTTGATGTTGTCCCAAAACTTTATTCTTTTTTTATTTCCCTTGCCTTAGGAGGCCTATCTAGAGTAATGTTGCTACCCCACTGTCAGAAAAAATACCGCCTGTGTTCTCTTCTAGGATTTTTCTGGTTTTGAGTTTCACACTTAGGTCATCCTTCTAAGCTTATTTGTGTGTGTTGTGTCATAAAGTGGTCTAGTCTTTGGATGCCTGAGTGGCTCAGTCAGTTAAGCATCTGCCTTTGGCTCAGGGTCCTGGGATGGAGTCCCACATCAGGCTCCTTGCTCAGTGAGGAGACTGCTTCTCCCTCTGCCTCTGTCTGCCACTCCCCCTGCTTGCGCTCTCTCTGTCCAGTCTCATTCTTTTATATATTGCTATGTAGTTTTCTCAGCACCATTTATTGAAGAGAAGGTCATTTCCCTATTGTATATTCTCACCTACAAGTGTGGGTTTATTTCTGGGATCTCTATTCTGTTCCTTGGTCAATGTGTCTAACTTTGTGCCAGTACCACATTGTTTTATTTACTACAGTTTTGTGGTATATGAAATCTGGGATTGTGATACCTCCAGTTTCTTTCTTTCTTTCTTTTATTTTTTCCAAGACTGCTTTGGCTATTTGGGGTCTTCTGTGGTTCCATACAAATTTTAATATTACTTGTCCTAGTTTTGTGAAAAATGCTTTTGGTATTTTGATAGGGATTGCATGTAATCTATAGATTTCTTTGGGTAATGTGTACATCTTAAAATTTGTTCTCCCAATCCATGAGCTTGGAATATCTTTCTATTTTTGTCGTTGTCAGTTTCTTCCATCAGTGTTTTACAGTTGTCCAAATACTGGTCTTTCATCTATTTGGTTGTTTATTCCCAGGTTATTTGCTCTTTCTAGTACAATTATAAATTGTGTTGGTAATGGTGGTGGTGGGGTTTTTAATGATGCTTCCACTCTTCATTATTAGTGCAGAGAAATGTTCCTAGTGTTTGGTTATAATTTTGTATCCTGCCACTTTACTGACTTCTATTTATTACTTCCTATTATAACTTCTATTTATTACTTCTAGTTAGTAGTTTTCTGGTGGAGTCTCTAGTGTTTTCTATGTATATCATTATGTTATCTGCAACTAGTAATGTTCAAATTATTTTCCAATTATTTTCCAATATGGATACTTTTTTTTTTTTTTTTGTCTGATTGCTGTGGCTGGGACTTCTAACACTATGTTAGATTAAAGTGGCAAGAGTGGACACACTTGTTTTATTCCTGATCTTAGAAGAAAAGCCCTTTCTTTTATTTCATTTTTTATCCATTGAGTGAGACTTAGCTGCAGGTTTTTCATATATTACATTTATTATGTTGGGATATGTTCCCTCTAAACCTGCTTTGTAAGAGTCTTTACCATTAATAGATGCTGAATTTTCTCAAATGCTTTTCTGCATCTATTGAGATAGAGTTTTTATCCATCATTTCATTGATGTGGTATAGGATTCTTAGTGATTTGTGAATACTGAACCATCCTTGCATCCCCAGAATAAACACATCTGATGGTAGAGAAGGACCCTGCTAATAGTGCTCATTGTTGCCTGATAATTTTTTTTGAGATTTTTTCATTTGTGTTCATCAGTTGTATTGGACTGTGGTTTCCTTTTTACGTAGTGTCTGTCAGGTTTGGTATCAGGGTAATACTGGTCTTCTAGAATGTACTTTGAAGCTTTCCTTTCTCTTCTTGTGTTACTATTATTTACTTATTTATTTTTTTCTGGAGGGGGAGACAAGGAGGACAGTGTGAGAAGAGGTATTAGATCATCCTTAAGAAATGTCTGTTAGTAGGGTACCTGGGTGACTCAGTCAGGCATCTGGCTCTTCATTTCAGATCATGTCATGATTCCAGGGTTATGAGATCAATCCCCATGTTGGGCACCACTCTTGGCATTGAGTCTGCTGGACAGTCTCTATCTCTCTCCTGCTATATGCCACCTTGCCTTTTCTCTCTAAAATAAATAAATAAATAAAAATTAAAAAAAAAAAAGAGAGAAATAAAATGTTTGGTAGAATTCCCCTGGGAATCTGTCTGGTCCAGGACTTAATTTTTTTTGGTGATTTTTTTTTTTTTTTAACCACTGATTCAGTATCACCCTATTACTCCCTCTCCCACCCTCTCTCCTCTAGCAACTCTCAGTTTCCTATGTAAGAGTCTCTTATGGTATGTCTCCCTCTCTGATTACATCTTTTTTTTTTTATTTCTCCATCCCTTCTTCTATTCGCCTGTATTTTTTTTCTTAAATTCCACCTATGAGTGAAATTATATAATTGTCTTTTTCTGACTTATTTCACTTAGCATAATACCGTCTACTTCTATTCATTTTGTGGCAAATGGCAAGATTTCATTCTTTTTGATGACTAATATTTCATTGTACATATATAGCACATCTTCTTTTCTATTCATTTGCTGATGGAAATCTGGGTTCTTTCCATAGTTTGACTATTGTGGGCATTGCTGTAAGTAACCTTTCATATCACTACATTTGTAACTTTGTGGTAAAATCCTAGTAGTGTAATTGTTGGGTCATAGGGTAGCTCTATTTTTACATTTTTGAGAAACCTTAATACTGTTTTTCAGAGTGGCTGTACCAGCTTGCATTCCCACCAGCAGTGTAAGAGTGTTCCCCTTTCTTCATACCCTTGCCAACATTTGTTGGTTTCTGACTTGTTAATTTTAGCCATTCTGACTGGTATGAGGTGGTATCTCATTGTGATTTTTGATTTGTATTTCCCTGATGAGTGATGTTGAACATTTTTTCAATGTTCATCAAGATTTTTCAATGTCTTTTGGCCATTTGTAGGTCTTCTTTGGAGAAATGTCTGTTCATGTTTTCTCTCCCATTTGACTGGATTATTTGTTCCTTGAGTGTTGAGTTTGATAAATTCTTTATAGATTCTGGATACTAGCCTTTTATCCGATAATACACTTGCAAAAATATTTTCCCATTCTGTAGGTTATCTTGGTTTTGTTGACTGTGTCTTTTACTGTATAGAAAACTGTTATCTTGATGACGTCTGGATAGCTCATTTTTGCCTTTGTTTCCCTTACCTTTGGAGGCATGTCTAGCCAGAAGTTGCTGCAGTTGAGGTCAAAGAGGTCGCTGCTTACGTTTTCTTCTAGGATTTTGATAGATTCCTGTCTTACATTTACATATTTCACCCATTTTGGATTTATTTTTGTGTATAGTGTAAGAAAATAGTCCAGTTTCATTTTTTTCTGCATGTGACTGTCCAATTTTCCAAACACTATTTGTTAAAAGACTTTTTTCCCCATTAGATATTCTTTCCTGCTTTGTCAAAGATTAGGTGACCATATGGGTGAGGGCTCATTTCTGGGTTTTCTCTTCTGTTCCATTGATCTATGTGTCTTTTTTTGTACCAGTACCATACTATCTTGATAATGACAGCTTTGTAATAAAGCTTAATGTCCAGAATTGTAATGCCAGCAGCTTTAGTTTTTCTTTTTCAACTTTCCTTTGGCTATTTGGGGCCTTTTCTGGTTCCAAGGATTATTTGTTCCAGCTCTGCAAAAAATGTTTATGGTACTTTGATAGGGATTACATTGAATGTATAGATTGCTCTAGATAGCCTAGACATTTTAACAGTATTTATTCTTCCAATCCATGAGCATGGAACATTTTTTTATTTCTTTGTGTCTTCCTCATTTTATTTCAAGAGTTTTATAGTCTTCAGGGTACAGATCTTTTAGTACTTTGGTTAGGTTTATTCCTAGGTGTCTTATAGTTTTTGGTCCAGATGCAAATGGGATTTCTTAATTTCCCTTTCTTCTATCTCATTGTTAATGTATAGAAATGCAAGTGATTTCTGTGTATATATTTTATATCCTGACACTTTAATGAATTCTTGTATGAGCTCTAGGAATTTGGGGGTGGAGTTCTTTGGGTTTTGCACATAGAGTATCATGACATTGTGAAGGGTGAGACTTTACTACTCTGATAATTTAAATACGTTTTTGTTGTTTTGTTGTCTGATTGCTGAGGTTAAGACTTCTAGTGCTATGTTGAACAACAGTGGTGAGAGTGGACATCCTGTTGTATTCCTTATCTTAGGGGAAGAGCTCTCATGTTTTCCTCATTGAAGATGATATTTGCTGTGGGTTTTCATATATGGCTTTTATGATATTGAGGTATGTTCTTTCCATCTCTACACTGTGAGGCGATTTAATGAAGAAAGAACGTTGTACTATGTCAAATGTTTTTTCAGCATCTATTGAGAGTATTATATGGTTCTTGTTCTTTATTAATGTACCACATTGATTGATTTGCAGATGTAGAACCAGCCTTGTAGCCCAGGAATAAATCCCACTTGGTCGTGGTGAATGAAGTATTTAATGTACTGCTGGATCCTATTGGCTAGTAAGAATTTTTGCATCCATGTTCATCAGGGATATTGGTCTGTAATTTCTTTTGATGGAGTCTTTGACTGGTTTTGGGGTCAACATAATGCTGGCCTCATAGAAAGAGTTTGGAAGTTTTCCTTCCATTTCTATTTTTTGAAACATCTTCAGAGGAATAGGTATTAACTTTTGTTTAAATGTTTAGTAGAATTCCCCTGGGAAGACATCTGACCCTGCACTCTTGTTTGTTACGGGATTTTTGATTATTGCTTTAACTTTCTTGCAGTTATGAGTCTGTTCAGGTTTTCTGGTTTTTTTTTTTTTCTGCTTCAGTTTGATAGTTTATATGTTTCTAGGAACGCATCCATTATTTGTTGGCATATAGTTGTTCATAATATGTTGTCATAATTGTATTTCTTTGGTTTGGTTGTGATCTCTCCTCTTTCATTTATTGTTTCATTAATTTGGATGTTTTCTTTTCTTTTTGACAAGTCTGGCTAGACTTATTAATTCTTTCAAAGAACCAGGTCCTAGTTTCATTGATCTATTCTACAGTTCTTTTGATTTCTATTTCATTGATTTCTACACTATCTTTATTAATTCTCTTCTGCTGGGCTTAGGCTTTATTTGCTGTTTTTTCTCCAGCTTTTTAGGTGTAAGGTTAGGTTGTGTATATGAGACTTCTTATTTCTTGAAAAAAGGCTTATATTGCTATATATTTCCTTCTTTGGATCAATTTGCTGCATCTCAAAGGTTTTGAACAGTTGTGTTTTTATTTTGATTTGTTTCCATGATTTTTTAAGATTCTCCTTTAATTTCCTGGTTGACCCATTAATTCTTTAGTAAGCTGCTCTTTAACCTCTAAGTATTTGAGTTACTTCAAAATTTCCTTTTGTAGTTGACTTCAAGTTTCAAAGCATCTGAAAATATTCAGGGAATGAACCCAGTCTTTTGGTACTGGATGAAACCTGATGTGTGACCCAGTATGTGATCTATTTTGGAGAATGTTCGAGGTACACTTGAGAAGAACTATATGCTATAATTTGTTCCAATCTACCTCCTGGCCTCCTCTCTTTTTCTTCTTCCTCTGGGACTCTGTTTATTCTGATATTGTTCTTCTATATGGTATCATTGATCGCTTGAATCCTCCCCCTGTGATCCAGTCATTGTTTCTCTCTTTTCCTCAGTTTCTTAATTCTCCATCATTTTAACTTTTATGTCACTGGTTTTCTCTTCTGCCTCATCCTAGCAGTTAGAAGCCTCATTTTTTATTGCATCTCAATAAAACCCTTTTTGATTTTGACCTGATTAGATTTTATTTCTTTTATTTCTCCAGAAAGTGATTGTCTGGTGTCTTCTATGCTTTTTTCAAGCCCAGCTAGTATCTTTGTAATTGCTGTTCTGAATTCTAGCCCTGACATTTTACTAATACCCATAGTTGTTAAGTCTCTGGCAGTTAATAGTGCCTCCTGTTCTTTTTTCTGATGTGATTTTTTCCATCTTACCATTTTGTCCATTTATACATGAATAAGAAAGCAGAATACAAATATATCAACCAGACCCCAGAAGGTATAGACTAAACAAATTAGAACAGGGTAACAAACTAGGTCCTGGGTATATTTCGATCTGTTGGAAGAAACTAGAACCCAAAATTGTAAAGAAAGAAAAAAAAATACACACACACACACACACACACACATATATGTGTTGTATGTATGATGTATATATATATATTATACATATTATGTATATAAACACACACATATATATATTATATATACACATATATATAATAGATATACATACATATGTGTATATATACACATATATACTTTATGTATGTATATATATATATATATATATATATATAGTCAAAACAAAACTGAATACAATGAAAGGAGGCCAAAAATGAAGGGGAAAAAAATATATATATATATAATGTAAATGGAAAAAATAGGGGAAAAAGGCATAGTTTGTCAACTTAATTTTTTTTTTTTCCTTTTCAACTTAAAGGCTCAAGAAACTTGAGGGGAAAAAAAAAAACCAACCTTTAAATTCTATATACTATTTTCTTCTAACACTGGAGTGTTTCAGTTCTGTGTAATTGGTAAACTTGGTATTTACCAGATGTTCCTGCTGGTCTTCTGGGGAGGGAACTGCTGTCCTTTTTCTCAGGTGTCTTTGCCCAAGGTGGAGTTACATGGCCCTTCCCTGGAGCTTTGACTCAGTGTAAGTGACTCCAGTTCTGGATTGCTTTATAAGGCTTTTGTTCCCTGAAGGCTTTCCATGCAGCTTTAGAGGATGAAAATAAAAGTGGTGGCACTGAATTATCCAGCCCCAGAGCTGAAATATCATGGCCCTGACTCTTCAGTGTGCCCTCAGGGAAAAACAGTCAATAATTTTTTTTCTCCCTGGTTTCCATCTACACTCTGTGTACACCTAGCCTGTCACCAAGCATTTTTTTCTTGGGCATGTGACCCCATTTCAAGTCTCCAAACTTTTCAGACTCCTGTGGTGCACAACCCAGCAGCTTGAGTCTCTAAACCCTGCAGGTTCCTGTAGCATCTACCCATATCTATTCTCCCAGGGAAAAGAGGGGGTGTCTCACCCAGTGTTGACTGATTGCTGGGCCCTTGCTAGGAGAGTGGTTGCCTGACAGTGCCATTGTTCAGGGTTTATGGTGACACTGAGCTGAAAGCCTGCTTCTCAAGTCACTGGCTTCTCCACTCCAATGCTTAGGAACACAGCTGTACTCTGGCACCCCCATTCTTTCTGTGACCCCAGGGATCTTGAAACCACAGTGTCCCACCTAGGATTCTACCCCACTTTGCCACCAGATGCCTTTCAGGCAGGAATGTCCCTCACTGAAGCAGACTTCTCAAATAATTCCAATTTTGCACTCTGCTATTATATCACTTTCCAGTAGCTGGCTTATGAAGGCTCCTTCCCCCCCGTGCTTTTCTTCCCATACATTGCCTTGGATTCACTTCTCCACTCCTCCTACCTTGCAAAAAGTGGTCACATTTCTATTTGTATAATTGCAGCAATTCTTTTCTTAGATCTTTGTTTTAGTTCACAGTGTTCAGAATTATTTTATAGCTATCCACCCGAATTCCAGGGACTCAATAAAGTTAGGGTCGCTACTCCTCTGCCATCTTCCTCCAACTCCAGTTCAAACACATTTTAGAAGAAAACTTTACTCCCTCCTCCACATCTTATATATATGCTCTCATTTTTTTGCATCTTTATATTCAAAATTTTGTTATGTCTAATTATGGTCATTATTTTGTTTGACTGGAAGGAGTCCTTTTAACATTTCTTCTCAGGCTTGTTTAGTGATGATAAACTCCTTTAGCTTTTGTTTCTCTTGGAAATGTTTTTATTTCTTCCTCATCTGTGAAGTATAACCTTGCCAAGTAGAAAAATCTTTATTTTTCCTTTCCACACTTTGCAAGCCACAAGGGAATGGCATAATTCATTCAAAGTTTCTGCTGAAAAATCAGATGATATCCTTATACATTTTCCCATGTAGGGCACTTTTTGCTTCTCTCTTGCTGCTTTTACTATTCTTTTTGTCTTTGATGTGATATGGTGTGGACCTCCTTGGATTCATCTTGTTTAGAACTCTCTGTGCTTCTTGGACCTGAAGGCATTTCTTCAAATAAATTTTCTACCCCTTTCTCTCTCTCTTCTTATGCTGGGACCCCTACAATGTGAGTGTTTATTCACTTGATGTTGTCCAGGAGATCCCTGGCTTACCCCCATTTTTTAGAATTCCTTTTGCTGTTCAGCTTGTGTACCTCCCATTATCCTGTCTTTAGATTGTTATCACATTCTTCTGAATCTGCTAATCTCCTGTTTATTATCTCTAGTGTGTTTTTCATTTCAATTATTATATTCTTCAAATCTGGTTCTTCCTTAGAGTTTCTCTTTATTGGAGGTATCACTAAGTTCTTCTGCTCTCCTTTCCAGCATCTTGATAATCATTACTTTCACTTCTTTATTGGCATATTGCTTATTTCTGTTCCATTTCCTTTTTTCCTGAGGGTTTTTTTTTTTTTCCTGGTCCTTTTTTTGGAGCACATTCCTTGGTCTCTCCATTTTTCTTGACTTTCTGTGTTTGTTCCTGTGGATTAGTTAGAAGGACTCCTCTTAAATAGGCTGGAATATCCTTGTGTGTCACTATATGTAGACATCCTTTCTTACCTTTAGTGGCTGGCAAGAACTGTGTCTTTATGTTACTCTTTTAAACTGTGGCTTATTTCCTATAAGAAGAAAATAATAAGAAAAAAGGTGACAAGAAAAGTACAAAAAAGAATGAAAAACAAGTACATTAATGGAAGCAAAGACAAATTAGAAAAACAAAATTTTAAAAATTTTAGACATAATACAAAAGAAAAAAACTCATTTTCTCTGCTCCAGCACAACAAAGGATGGTATGGACTTGAGGACTCTGGGCTTATAATGGCTGCCGGCTCACAGTGAGGACAAGATCTGCTGGTATTGGTGTCTGGACCCTACTCTAGTCTAGTCTAGGGGTGGAACATAAATTGACTTCTTTTCCACTCTTTGTTACCTGGAGAGTGTTCTTATAGCTCTTTGCATTTCTTGGTATAGTTCTAGTTTTTTTCTTTTTTCTGTTTCCAAAAACAGGGGAATCTATGGTGGGTTCCTCAATACTTTTCCTCTCTACTGCCATTCCATAGCACTAGAGTTCCTTTTGTTATCATGTCTCTTGAATTATTTTTTGTTATTCCCGCTTTAGTTGTGCAGAAGCTGTTTAGTTGTCCCTCTGTTCTACTTCAGAAGGTATTATTATATAAATAGCTATAATGTGGTATAGTCCTTTGAAAAGTTGAATTCATGGTCTTCCTGTGTTGCCATCTTAGGCTGGAAACTGTTAAACTCCATGAATGCATGCTCACTGAAAAATTCAAATATCTGAATGGCTTCAGAACATGCAAATTACTGGTCCCACTGAGTGTAGTTGTCCTATTATGACAAAAACTGTACATATAATAGAATTTCTCTTAATACAGAATTGTACTTTTAGAAAATATTTAACATCAATATGTTTCAATGATATAATTAGCCAATAACCTCTGTTACTGAAAATACAAGTGATTTTTTGTATGCCAAAAGAAGACTGTTTTTCTTTTGGAGACTTAATGGAGAAATGTGTTGTCATTTAAAACTATTCTGATAGGCAAACACCTACAGGAATACAATTCTTCAAAAGTTTATGGGCACCTGGGTGGCTCAGTGGGTTAAGCCTCTGCCTTTGGCTTGGGTCATGGTCCCAGGATCCTGGGATTGAGCCCCGCGTCAGGCTCTCTGGGAGCCTGCTTCCTGCTCTCTCTCTGCCTGCCACTCTGCCTACTTGTGATCTCTCTTTGTCAAATAAATAAATAAAATCTTTAAAAAAATTACCAGTAACATGTAAGAGAAAAGCACAACTTTCAAGTTATTTAATATCATATATTCCTATTTTTAATATAAATTTTATACTTAAATATCATGAATGCCTTGAAGGAGTAACAATTCCAGCTGTTTGTATTTAAGTATCTCACATTCTGGAATATGTACAAATTATTATAATGTGCAAAATAATATATTGAAAATTAAAGTCAGAAATGGTAAAATATTGGCCAATGGATATAAACTTCAAATTATAAGATGAGTAAGTTCTGATAATGTAATGTGTAGCATGGTGACTAGATTAACATGTTTCAAGTATATAATACAATGTTGTCAAGAAAGTAAATCTTTTCTTTAAAGCTTTTATTTCAGAGAGAATTGAGGGAGAA
Source organism: Mustela erminea (assembly GCF_009829155.1). Classification (NCBI taxonomy): domain Eukaryota; kingdom Metazoa; phylum Chordata; class Mammalia; order Carnivora; family Mustelidae; genus Mustela; species Mustela erminea. Next base: position 129,619,670 of record NC_045614.1, read on the forward strand.
GGGAATGTAGACTCTGCATTGAGCACAGAGCCGGATGTGAGGCTTGATGCCATGACCAGAGCCAAAATCAAGAGCCAGATGCTCAACTGACTGAGCCACCCCAAGAAGGTAAATCTTAAATATTCTCACTGTGTATGCAAAATAGGAAATTATGTGAGTTGATGAAAGTGTTACTTAACTATCCTAGTGATCAAATATGCTTTATCAAGTCCTCACACTATATATCTTAAAACTAATGCAATGTTATATATCATATCTCAAGGAAGTGAGTAAAGAAAAATTATGCTATCTGAAACCAAACCAATCCCAAAATACCACATATTGTATTATTCCATTTAAATGAAAGGCCCAAATTTGTAACCATAGAGAATAAAAATAAGTTGTTGGTTGTCTGGAACTGGGAGGAAGGAGGGATATGGGGAATAATTGTTCATGTATACAAGGTTTCCTTTTGGGGTGTTATAGTAGCACAACACTGAATAAACTAAAGTAAGAGTACACTTTAAATGGTTGATTATATTGCATGTGTGTCTTAATAGAGTTTTTTCTTTAAAAAGGAAATTCAATGTTTAAGGATAATTTCTTTTATAAATGCATTAAAAATTCAAGTAACCATTGAGTTTCCTTTTAAAAAATAACCTGACAAAAAGAAAATATTTAGGAAAAAGAGAATGAGGTTTTTTTGTAATTCAAATAATTATCAATAATGGATTTCTTAAAGAAGAGATTAATAAATACCAAATGTGTATCTAGTAAGAGCATTTAGCTAAATATGGCATGAGAACACACATTTATTCATACTCTTAAAATCCCACTAAGAGGAAGGTATTTTAATGCATATAGTTCAAAGGAAAGTGTTTGAAATCAAAATCATCATTGATTCTGAGACCAAAAATGGATTGGTAAAAGGGATCAGATACATGAAATTAAATAAGAAGGTTTAAGTTGAATGGAGAGTATCAGTGTGTCAAAAGGTATAAATATAGGGGGTTATAAGAGTGTTTGGCACCCCAATTCTTCTTATCCAAGTCATTTGATCCCAAAATATTCTCCTAATCAGAAATTTATGGTATCTATTTGAAAAACTGGACTATCCCAGACCCAAGATCTTGCAATCACCCAATAAAAATGTCAGGTCTCCTGTTCAGTCACCCTAGAGTAAAGACCAATAATAAACAAATCTTCTAATTAAAATAAGCTTTCAAAGTTTTTTCTTAATGACTCTGTTACCTTTTGAAGGGACAGCATGGATTTTATTTTACTTAAGGAAATTTCTAGTGGAAACATAAAAAAAAGTAGACAAATAAAGGTGTCTGGAGAAACACTGGAAATTCAGAGCATATGTGAAAATTAAATCAGCAAAAACACTGTAAAGAATATCTTTAGATAAAAATATTGTATATATTATGACCATGCAGAAAAGAACAGTATTCTCTAAATAGAATATAGTCAAAGAACAAAATACTCTAGGACAAAGGCCCAGACAGCAAGTAATGAAAGATTAAAGGAAACTTGAAATAGATAAAATCTGTGGAAGATGAAGTGAAAATGGACAGTAGATGGAGGGAATTATCAAAGAAGTCATGAAAAAATTTCCCAGAACAGAAGGATAGGAACATTCAGCTTGTAGGCATAAGCCAAATATTGAGAAGAGTAAAACTTAGGAAAAGACATAGACCTTAGGAATACCAAGAAATACAAATCATAGTATCAGTTGTCTTCCAAATAATACTAGTTGCTAGAATATACAGAATGATGAGGAAGCATTTGTCCAACAGATATATATAAAGCTAGTCAATAGATCAGACATGAAATTATAATAAAGGTATTTTCTTGTAAATGATTAAAAGCTTAATATTCCTTTTAATTTTGTTGATTCTTTTCTTTTATTTTGATGAAGTCCCAATAGTTCTTGTTTGCTTTTGTTTTCCTTGCCTCAGGAGACATATCTAGCAAGAAGTTACCATGGTTGGTGTCGAAGAAGTTACTGCCTATATTCTCCCTCAGGTCCCACAGGGTCACAGAAGGATCGGGGGTGTCTGAGTGTCGCAGAGCTTGTGGGTATTGGATCAGGAAAACCGGCTACAGAGACAGAGCCGACAGTAAGCTCACAGCTCGGTGTTACCTTGAACCAGCCACAGGCTCAGTGAGCTAGGAGCACTGCCAGAGGTCAGGCAGACGGGAGTTACTGGGCGCTGTTCTCCGGGGGCGCACTGAGGAGTGGGGCCCTGGGCTCTTGGCTCCTCCAGGCCGGAGACCAGGAGGCCGCCATTTATATTCCTGTCCTCTGGAACTCTACAGAAAGCGCTCAGGGAACAAAAGCTTCTGAAAGCAAACCCTAGCGAATTACTCAGCCCGGCCCCTGGTAAGGGCGGTGCAATTCCGCCTGGGGCAAAGACACTTGAGAATCAGTACACCAGGCCCCTCCCCTAGAAGATCCAACAAGAAATCCAAACAAGACCAAGTTCACCTACCAAGAAGTGCAGTTTCAATACCAAGGAGAGCAGCAGAATACCAGAGGAGGAGAAACCAAAGCACGGAACTCATGGCTTTCTCCCTGTGGTTTTTTAGTCTTGCAGTTAATATAATATTTTTCTTTTTCATTTTTTGCCTCTTCTTCTGCTAAATTTTTTTAAACTTTTACCCTTTTCTTTTTTAACGTTTTTTAACTAGTTTATCTAATATATATATTTTTTCTTTTTTATACTTTTCTTTATTCGTTTTCTTTTTTAACTTTTTTTCTTTTTCTTTCTTTCTTTTTGAACCTCTTTTTATCCCCTTTCTCCCCCCTCAAGATTTGGATCTCTTCTGATTTGGTTAAAGCATATTTTCCTGGGGTTGTTGCCACCCTTTTAGTATTTTACTTGCTCCTTCATATACTCTTAGATGGACAAAATGACAAGGCGGAAAAATTCATCACAAAAAAAAAAGAACAAGAGGCAGTACCAAAGGCTAGGAACTTAATCAATACAGACATTGGTAATATGTCAGATCTAGAGTTCAGAATGACAATTCTCAAGGTTCTAGCCGGGCTTGAAAAAGGCATGGAAGATATTAGAGAAGCACTCTCCGGAGATATAAAAGCCCTTTCTGGAGAAAGTAAAAGAATTAAAACCTAACCAAGTTGAAATCAAAAAAGCTATTAATGAGGTGCAATAAAAAATGAAGGCTCGCACTGCTAGGATAAATGAGGCAGAAGAAAGAATTAGCAATATAGAAGACCAAATAACAGAGAATAAAGAAGCTGAGCAAAAGAGGGACAAACAGCTACAGGACCATGAGGGAAGAATTCGAGAGATAAGTGACACCATAAGACAAAACAACATTAGTTATTGGGATTCCAGAAGAAGAAGAAAGAGAGAGGGGAGCAGAAGACATACTGGAGAGAATTATTGGGGAGAATTTCCCCAATATGGTAAAGGGAATGAGCATCAAAATTCAGGAGGTTTAGAGAACGCCCCTCAAAATCAATAAGAATAGGCCCACACCCCATCACTTAACAGTAAAATTTACAAGTCTTAGTGACAAAGAGAAAATCCTGAAAGCAGCCTGGGAAAAGAAGTCTGTAACATACAATGGTAAAAATATTAGATTGGCAGCTGACTTATCCACAGAGACCTGGCAGGCCAGAAAGAGCTGGCATGATATATTCAGAGCACTAAACGAGAAAAACATGCAGCCAAGAATACTATATCTGGCTAGGCTATCATTGAAAATGGAGAGATTAAAAGCTTCCAAGACAAACAAAAACTGAAAGAATTTGCAAACACCAAACCAGCTCTACAGGAAATATTGAAAGGGGTCCTCTAAGCAAAGAGAGAGCCTACAAGTGGTAGATCAGAAAGGAACAGAGACAATATACAGTAACAGTCACCTTACAGGCAATACAATGGCACTAAATTCATATCTCTCAATAGTTACCCTGAATGTTAATGGGCTAAATGCCCCAATCAAAAGACACAGGGTATCAGAACAGATAAAAAAACAAAACCCATCTATAGGTTGCCTCCAAGAAACTCATTTTAAGCCCGAAGACACCTCCAGATTTAAAGTGAGGGGGTGGAAAAGAATTTACCATGCTAATGGACATCAGAAGAAAGCAGGAGTGGCAATCCTTATATCAGATCAATTAGATTTTAAGCCAAAGACTATAATAAGAGATGAGGAAGGACACTATATCCTACTCAAAGGGTCTGTCCAACAAGAAGATTTAACAATTTTAAATATCTATGCCCCCAACGTGGGAGCAGCCAACTATATAAACCAATTAATAACAAAATCAAAGAAACACATCAACAATAATACAATAATAGTAGGGGACTTTAACACTCCCCTCACTGAATTAGACAGATCATCCAAGCAAAAGATCAACAAGGAAATAAAGGCCTTAAACGACACACTGGACCAGATGGACATCACAGATATATTCAGAACATTTCATCCCAAAGCAACAGAATCCACATTCTTCTCTAGTGCACATGGAACATGCTCCAGAATAGATCACATCCTCTGTCCTAAATCAGGACTCAACCAGTATCAAAAGATTGGGATCATTCCCTGCATATTTTCAGACCACAATGCTCTGAAGCTAGAACTCAACCACAAGAGGAAGTTTGGAAAGAACCCAAATACATGGAGACTAAACAGCATCCTTCTAAAGAATGAATGGGTCAACCGGGAAATTAAAGAAGAATTGAAAAAAATCATGGAAACAAATGATAATGAAAACACAATGGTTCAATATCTGTGGGACACAACAAAGGCAGTCCTGAGAGGAAAATATATAGCGGTACAAGCCTTTCTCAAGAAACAAGAAAGGTCTCAGGTACACAATCTAACCCTACACCTAAAGGAGCTGGAGAAAGAACAAGAAAGAAACCCTAAGCCCAGCAGGAGAAGAGAAATCGTAAAGATCAGAGCAGAAATCAATGAAATAGAAACCAAAAAAACAATAGAACAAATCAACGAAACTAGGATCTGGTTCTTTGAAAGAATTAATAAAATTGATAAACCCCTGGCCAGACTTATCAAAAAGAAAAGAGAAAGGACTCAAATAAATAAAATCATGAATGAAAGAGGAGAGATCACAACTACACCAAAGAAATACAAACTATTATAAGAACATACTATGAGCAACTCTACGCCAACAAATTTGACAATCTGGAAGAAATGGATGCATTCCTAGAGACATATAAACTACCACAACTGAACCAGGAAGAAATAGAAAGCCTGAACTGACCCATAACCAGTAAGGAGATTGAAACAGTCATTAAAAATCTCCAAACAAACAAAAGCCCAGGGCCAGACGGCATGACGGGGAAATTCTACCAAACACTTAAAGAAGAACTAATACCTATTCTCCTGAAACTGTTCCAAAAAGTAGAAATGGAAGGAAAACTTCCAAACTTATTTTATGAGGCCAGCATCACCTTGATCCCAAAACCAGACAAGGATCCCATCAAAAAGGGGAGCTATAGACCAATATCCTTGATGAACACAGATGCGAAAATTCTCACCAAAATACTAGCCAATAGGATTCAACAGTACATTAAAAGCATCATTCACCACGACCAAGTGGGATTTATTCCAGGGCTGCAAGGTTGGTTCAACATCCGCAAATTAGTCAATGTGATACAACACATCAATAAAAGAAAGAACAAGAACCATATAATACTCTCAATAGATGCTGAAAAAGCATTTGACAAAGTACAGCATCCCTTCCTGATCAAAACTCTTCAAAGTGTAGGGATAGAGGTAACATACCTCAATATCATCAAAGCCATCTATGAAAAACCCACCACAAATATCATTCTCAATGGAGAAAAACTGAAAGATTTTCCGCAAAGGTTAGGAACACGGTAGGGATGTCCATTATCACCACTGCTATTCAACATAGTACTAGAAGTCCTAGCCTCAGCAATCAGACAACAAAAGGAAACTATAGGCATCCAAATCAGCAAAGAAGTAGTCAAATTATCACTCTTCACAGATGATATGATACTATATGTGGAAAACCCAAAAGACTCCACTCCAAAACCGCTAGAACTTGTACAGGAATTCAGTAAAGTGTCAGGATATAAAATCAATGCACAGAAATCAGTTGCATTTCTCTACACCAACAACAAAACAGAAGAAAGAGAAATTAAGGAGTCAATCCCATTTACAATTGCACCCCAAACTATAAGATACCTAGGAATAAACCTAAGCAAAGAAGCACAGAATCTATACTCAGAAAACTATAAAGTACTCATGAAAGAAATTGAGGAAGACACAAAGAAATGGAAAAATTTCCGATGCTCCTAGATTGGAAGAATAAATATTGTGAAAATGTCTATGCTACCGAAAGCTATCTACACATTTAATGCAATTCCTATCAAAGTACCATCCATCTTTTTCAAAGAAATGGAACAAATAATTCTAAAATTTATATGGAACCAGAAAAGACATCGAATAGCCAAAGGGATATTGAAAAAGAAAGCCAAAGTTGGTGGTATCATAATTCCAGACTTCAAGCTCTATTACAAAGCTGTCATCATCAAGACAGCATGGTACTGGCACAAAAACAGACACATAGATCAATGGAACAGAATAGAGAGCCCAGAAATAGACCCTCAACTCTATGGTCAACTCATCTTCGACAAAGCAGGAAAGAATGTCCAATGGAAAAAAGACAGCCTCTTCAATAAATGGTGTTGGGAAAACTGGACAGCCACATGTAGAAAAATGAAATTGGACCATTTCCTTACACCACACACGAAAAAAGACTCAAAATGGATGAAGGACCTCAATGTGCGAAAGGAATCCATCAAAATCCTTGAGGAGAACACAGGCAGTAACCTCTTCGACCTCAGCCGCAGCAACATCTTCCTAGGAACATCGCCAAAGGCAAGGGAAGCAAGGGCAAAAATGAACTATTGGGATTTCATCAAGATCAAAAGCTTTTGCACAGCAAAGGAAACAGTTAACAAAATCAAAAGACAACTGACAGAATGGGAGAAGGTATTTGCAAACGACATATCAGATATAGGACTAGTGTCCAAAATCTATAAAGAACTTAGCAAACTCAACACCCAAAGAACAAATAATCCAATCAAGAAATGGGCAGAAGGAGCTAATGGGGACGTATTGGCTTCAGGGCATTGAGAGAAACTGCCAGCCACCCACCCAGGCTCTCCTGAGAAGCCATGAGCACAGCTGAGCCCAGGCCACCTTCTCTGCCTCTGCAGTCCTGCTGCTCCTGGGGGATGTGGGGGGGTGGGGAGAGGTGGAATGTTTTTCTTCCGGAAGTGGGGACCCGTGTTGATTTACACCACACATGAGCTCCTACGTTACTTTAGCTGAATAATGAGTTGTTCCTGGAGCAACAGAGACAGCCTGTCTCCCCTTGTCAACCCCCAAGACTATGGCTGGGGCATCAGGGTCATGTGGCTGGAAGTGGCACGTGCACTTGCTTCTTTTACCCTGTGGAAGCATCACTGCTCCTCCACATGCCAACCTGGTTCACGTCCAAGGCTGCTCGGCAGCCAGGGGGTCAAGGAGCTCCTGCCCTGTGCGTGAGACTTGAGGGAATTCAGACTCGAAGTTGAGTCCAGATTTGTGGGTAACGGGAGCCCACGATGCTGCCGGCACAGTGTCTTCATCTTCCCATTCCTGGCGGCTCGGGGCTGTGACTCTGTGAGCCTCGTCTCTAATCTCCTTTCATTTTTATGAAACGTGCTCAGTAGCTTTGTTGAGAAAATGGGTTCTTTATCCTAAAGATGATTACCATTCTAAAGTGCTCTTCTGATTTCATGAATTTTTATTTTGTCTCTGAGGTTTTGTGCTCTGTATTCTAGGGCGATCTGTAATTTGGTTCCTCACCGATAATATTAAAATCTTATTAAAATCTAAAAAAAAAAAAAGAAAGAAATGGGCAGAGGACATGAACAGACATTTCTGCAAAGAAGACATCCAGACGGCCAACAGACACATGAAAAAGTGCTCCATACCACTCGGCATCAGGGAAATACAAATCAAAACCACAATGAGATATCACCTCACACCAATCAGAATGGCTAAAATCAACAAGTCAGGAAATGACAGATGCTGGCGAGGATGCAGAGAAAGGGAACCCTCCTACACTGTTGGTAGGAATGCAAGCTGGTGCAGCCACTCTGGAAAACAGCATGGAGGTTCCTCAAAATGTTGAAAATAGAACTGCCCTATGACCCAGCAATTGCACTATTGGGTATTTACCCTAAAGATACAAACGTAGTGATCCAAAGGGGCACGTGCACCCGAATGTTTATAGCAGCAATGTCCACAATAGCCAAACTATGGAAAGAACCTAGATGTCCATCAACAGATGAATGGATCAAGAAGATGTGGTATATATACACAATGGAATACTATGCAGCCATCAAAAGAAATGAAATCTTGCCATTTGAGACAACATGGATGGAACTAGAGTGTATCATGCTTAGCGAAATAAGTCAAGCAGAGAAAGACAACTATCATATGATCTCCCTGATATGAGGAAGTGGTGATGCAACATGGGGGCTTAAGTGGGTAGGAGAAGAATCAATGAAACAAGATGGGATTGGGAGGGAGACAAACCATAAGTGACTCTTAATCTCACAAAACAGAGGGTTGCTGGGGGGAGAGGGGGTTAGGAGAAGGGGGTTGGGGTTATGGACATTGGGAAGGGTATGTGCTATGGTGAGTGCTGTGAAGTGTGTAAACCTGGTGATTCACAGACCTGTACCCCTGGGGATAAAAATACACGTTATAAAAAATAAAAAATAAAAAAAAAGTGACATCAGAATTTTTAAATAAGCATATGTTGTTTAAATACTATTACATTTTATCTCATAATTAATTATGCTAGGAAAATATCATCAATAGTACATATAGCTTCACATCAGGAATATTCCATTCATACTAAAGAGCACAAATATAAATCCATCTAGATTCATGAAATACAAATAGAAATCAGTCTACATTAAGGAATTAAGGATTATGATTTCAATGTGGTTTTGGGTTTTTTCTTTGTTTTGCTGATTTAGAATTTAAATTATTTTGGCAAATAACAAGAACTCTTGAAGTTGTAATATAACTGGACTTGGTATGCACAATTCAAAATCAAGAACAATTTGATAATTACTGCTAAATAAAATGAAAAAGACTCAATTGATTTTACTCCTAATCATTACCAAAATCTTAATAGTAGAGCAAGGGATAAGTATTTATTTGTATTTGCTGAATAGAGAGGAAAATTGATCCCTTATAGCTAAAGAAAACAATGAAGGAAAAATATCTCAAAAGAAATACAGAGAATATATTCTATTTTGCTTGTGCTTATAAAATTTGCCATATTGAGTAAACTTAGCCACTGATAAAACACAAGTGATATGATGCATTCAAGTAATGCACTTAGATACCTCAGTGCTGGCCTCCTGAGATTGCTTTTAATTGGTATTTTCAAATAAGTAGTTCACCATTTTCCCCACAGACCAAAGTGCTAACTTCTTTGGTATTAAAAAATATATATATATGTTTTAATTGTGTCAAAACATAAGAGGAACATATATAAAGATCCTTTGGCCTTCTATAAGGAGATGATCACTAAATTTTAAACTTTTACAGGCTTTCCACAGAATGAACCCTAAGATATTGAACACATTGTAACATAAATATTTTAGTTTGAGAATATTGTGTACATATACATGTTTAAGTTCAATACTTACATATAATTATTGTCATATATATTCACTTTATTTTCCAAAATAAAATTATATTTAAGAGAAACCAAATATTTTCAAAAGTTTAGAAATACTTTTAAAAAGAGAACAGGCAATTTTGGTGATGAAGAAGATCAAAATTTTGGCATTGTAACTGAAGACTTATCCATATTAGAATCCAAAATGAAACATTCTGTCAACTACCTCAGTAAAGAAATCCTACAAATGTAAATATGCACTGAAAGAAATAAGGGCTACAAGCCCCCATACTTTAGCTACCACAGACACAAGGATATTATAGCCATATAATCTGTTCAAAGAGAAAGTCTGCCAAGCATTTCTTTACCCTAAAGGTAATGAGTATCTCAAACATATGAATTTCCATTTAAAAGACTTCATTGGGAAACTTCTTATAGATAGAGAGGATGATGTTAAAATATGTTAAAGTTTTTATCTGTGAACTGGTAAATTGTCCTTTAGAGAAAATTGAAACCACTCACTGTTTGAAAGGACCCAAAGGTTGGCAATATCTGTAACTATGCCTTTGAATGACTGAAGACTTTTCCTGGCCTCTAGAAGATTTGGAAATTGTCAAGAATTTCTGAGAACAGGAATCCACACCTGCAAAGACACAAGAAGATTTGAGCTTATCTGAATAAATAGACTGGGTGTATGTGAAGAAGAAATATGGGTCTAGATTAGGGTTTTCCAACATTCACCTATACCTTTATATAAAGGTATAAAGAAATTGGAGAGTAGAAATTCAGGAGTGTTATGAAGCAACTACATGTAAGAGAAAAATCTGTACATTGGGAAATTTTAGAAATCTTGTTTTGTTGTAGATTTTATACATATTTTACTATTGCTTCCTTTGTGTAGCTGAGTTTATAAGACTTAACTTTATAAATCTGAACTAATATAGTCTAACAAAACCACAATTGTGTGTGTGCATCTCTGTTATTTTTGTACAGAGAGGACAATATAAATGACAGATATTATGCAGTGATATAAAATATTGTAATCTGCAGAACCTATAATTATTTTTCAATTTTTCAAACATCTGTACTTTAGAAAACATCTAAATATGATTTATGCCTTTTTCCATGTTAAACATTTTATGGTTATTTGTAAAGAAAAATGTGCCAGTTTATACATAAAAGGATACCTGCCAAAACCACCTCAAACACTCTCTACCTGGCTTGCTAACTTCATGTTCCATCCCCATCCTCTTCTGTGGTCCCAATCTTTCCAAACAACTCTCAGCAGTTCTTCAAAGATGTTATAGTATTCTCCAAGCAGACCAGTGCAAACTTATTAAGACTAATGACCTGCTCCCACCTTCAATATGCCCTTGGCAGTTCATCAGAAGCCACACCACAAGTGTAACAGTCTATAAGCAGCCCAAACAGAGACAAGCATGACTTCAAAGTGACTCCTTCCCTGGAAAGAGGGGAAGATAGCAATATATACCACTTTTATTGTGGACTCAGCACTGGACAGGGAATAGATCTCTGGTCTGCTACAAACAAAAGTTCTCAGAAACAACACAGGATTTATGTCCTACAGTTGCATATAGTGGTAGCTTTGGCAAATGCCTAATCTGATTCAAGCCCAAGGCTCCCCCAGATGACTAAAATCTTCCCCAAATCAGGCATAGAACACACTTATGTATGACTGGACTGAAGGAAAACAAAGCTCAGCCACAAAGTGCAGCACACATAACACATATAAGAGATACTCCTGAAGTGCCAGGTTCTGGTGAATAGAAGGAGTTTTACTACAGGGCACTTTAAGACATCATATTCAAAATGCCACTAACAAGAACAGGAGACTTGGGAGATTTAGCTGACATTCCTAACACACAGACACAGGCAAAATGAGGAGACAGAGGAATATGTCCCAAATTAAAGAACAGGACAAAATCTTAGCAAGAGAGCTAAACAAAAAAAGATATGTAATATAAGTGATAGAGAATTTAAAGTAATTATCATAAAGATACTAGCTTGAAAGAACAGTGGTGGATCTTAGTAAGAACCATAACAAAGGGAAAATAAAAAATAACCAGAGATGAATAACTCAATAAATAAATTTAAAAATACACTAAAGGGAATAAATAGTTTATTAGAGGGAGCAGAAGAACAGACCAGTGACCTGGAGGACAGAATAATGAAAAGGAAGCAACCTGAAGAAGAGAAAGAAAAAAAAGGTTTAAAAAATGAGAATAGACTGAGGGAACACTGCAATACTATCAACCAAATAACATTTGCATGAGAGGAATTGCATATGGAGAAGAGAGAAAAAAGTGGGCAGAAATTATATTTGAAGGAATAATAGCCAAAAACTTCCTATATGTGGGAAAGGAAACAAAAATCCAGATACAGAAGTCACAGAGAGCCCACAACAAAATAAACCTAAGGAGGTCAACACCAGCAAGTAGCAATTAAAATGGCAAAAAGACAGATAAAGAGATAATTTTAAAAGCATCAAGATAAAACTGTTACATAGAAGGGAAACTCCATAAGGCTATCAGCAGATTTTTCATCAGGAACTTTGCAGGCCAGAAGGGAGTGACTTGATGTATTCAAAATGATGAAAAAAAAAAAAAAAGCTTGCAATCAAGAATATTCTATCCAGCAAAGTTATCATTCAGAATAGAAGGAGACATAAAGTTTCCTTAAATAAAGGTTAAAGGAATCATCACCAATAAACCAGCTTTAGAAGAAATGTTAAATTGAATGGAAAGGAAAGACCATAAGCAGGAGTAAGAAAAGAAGGAAGCACCAAAGCAGTAAAATTAAGTATATCCATAAAAGTCAAGGGATTCATAAAATAAAAGGGTGCAAAGTACAAAACCATAAACCTAAAATATGATCAGGGAGGAGTAAAAATTTAGTGCTCTTATAATGGGTTAAAGCTTAAGTGGTCATCAACTTAATATATACATGGACATAGACATAATATAGACATAGACAACATAATATAGTAATATGCCTAAGATGTTCTATACAACATAATGTTAACCACAAATAAAAAAACCACTAATAAATATGCAAAAAGTAATGAGAAAGTAATCTATCACTAAAGAAAACCAACAAATCGTGAGAAAAAAAGAGCAAGAGAAGAAAGGAACACAGAAAACTACAAAAAGAACCACAAAACAAGGAATACAACGGCATTAAGTACATACCTATCAATAATTACTTTGATTGTAAATGGACTAAATGCTCCAATCAAAAGACATAGGGTGATAAAATGGATATAAATGCAAGATCCATCTATGTACTGCCCACAGGAGATTCATTTCAGAATTAAAGACACAAGCAGATTAAAAATAAAGTGATACAAAATCATTTATCAAACAAATGGAAATGAAAAAGCCAGGGTAGCAATAGTTACATTGAATAATATAGACTTTAAAGCAAAGAACTGTAACAAAGGACAAACTACACTACATAATCATAAAAGGAACAATCCAAAAGAATATTTGACATTTTAAGTATTTATGCACCCAGCATGGGAGCATCCAAATACATAAAGCAGCTACGAGTAAACATAAATGAAGTAATCAGTAGTAACACAATAATAGTAGGGGACTTTAACACCCCACTTACATCAATGGATAGATCATCCAAACAGAAAATAAAGGAAACAGTGCCTTTGAATGACAATTGAAACAGATGGATCCCACACATATACTCATAACATTCAGTGCTGAAACAGCAGAATACACATTCTTTTAAAGTGCACATGGAATATTCTCCAGAACAGATCACACGTTAGGCACCAAAACAAATCTCAACAAATTAAAAAAACTGAAGTCATGCTTATGCATCATTTCCGACCATAGTGCTATAAAACTAGAATCCAACCACAATGAAATATCTGGAAAGAACACAAATACATAGAGGTTAAATATATTATATATAATATATATTTATATTATTTATTTAACCTCTATGTATTTGTGTTCTTATATTATATATAATTTATGTATATTATAATATATAATATATAAATTATATATAATATATATAAATAAATATAATTTATTATAATATAATTTATTATAATTATATATAAATTATAAATTATATATAAATATATATAAGTAAATATAATTTATTATAATTTATATAAAAAATATAAATATAATTTATTACAATATATAGAGGTTAAATAAATAATAATAATAAATAAATAATAAACAATGAATAAATCAACCAAGATATCAAAGAGGAATTAAAAACATACAAAGAGACAAATGAAAATGGAAATAAGTGCTCCAAAATCTTTCATAGCGATAAAGACCTATCTCAAGTAGCAAGAAAGATCTCAAAAAAACAATTGATCTTTACATTTAAAGGAGCTAATAATGGAAGAACAAATAAAACTCCAAACCAGTAGAAGGAAGAATAAGGATTTAGAGCAAAAATTAAAAAAAAAAAAAGACTAGATCAGTGAAAGCAGGAACTAGTTCTTCAAAAAGATCAAGGCTTAATAAGCCTTTATCAGACTCCTCAAGAGAAAAAAAAAAGGTGCAAACAAATAAAATCAGAAAAGGAAAAGGAGGATTAAAAACAACACAACAGAAATATGAGGAATTATAAGTGAATATTATGAAAAATTATATGTCAACAAATTGGAAACCAAAAGAAATGGGTAAATTCCTAGAAACATATTACCTCCCAAAAAAGAATCAGGGAAAAATAGATAATGTGAACAGATGGGTTACCAACAAGCAAATTAAATCAGTAATTAAAACGTTCCCAACAAACAGAAGTCCAGTACTAGATAGCTTCACAGGTTAAGTCTATGAAACATTGTAGAAAGACTTAATATCCAGAGAAAGACAAACACCATATGATTTCATTTATATGTGGAATTTAAGAAACAAAACAGGTGGACATGGGGAAAGAAAAAAAAAAATGAGATGGAAGCAAACCATAAGAGACTCCTGACTATAGAGGACAAATTAAGGGTTGCTGTGGCGGGTGATGAGTAAGGGATGGGCTAAATGGGTGATGGGCAGTAAGAAGGGCACTTATGACAAGCACTGGATATTATAATTTTATCTTATGGCTTCTTTGATCGATTAAAAGAACAAGGAAAATTATCACAGATGTGGAAGTAAGATGAAATATAGTGAATCATGATATGTTTAAATATAAATTATATTTCGCTAAGCATGATACGCTCTAGTTCCATCCATGTTGTCGCAAATGGCAAGATTTCATTTCTTTTGATGGCTGCATAGTATTCCATTGTGTATATATACCACATCTTCTTGATCCATTCATCTGTTGATGGACATCTAGGTTCTTTCCATAGTTTGGCTATTGTGGACATTGCTGCTATAAACATTCGGGTGCACGTGCCCCTTTGGATCACTACGTTTGTATCTTTAGGGTAAATACCCAATAGTGCAATTGCTGGGTCATAGGGCAGTTCTATTTTCAACATTTTGAGGAACCTCCATGCTGTTTTCCAGAGTGGCTGCACCAGCTTGCATTCGCACCAACAGTGTAGGAGGGTTCCCCTTTCTCCGCATCCTCGCCAGCATCTGTCATTTCCTGACTTGTTGATTTTAGCCATTCTGACTGGTGTGAGGTGATATCTCATTGTGGTTTTGATTTGTATTTCCCTGATGCCGAGTGATATGGAGCACTTTTTCATGTGTCTGTTGGCCATCTGGATGTCTCTTTGCAGAAATGTCTGTTCATGTCCTCTGCCCATTTCTTGATTGGATTATTTGTTCTTTGGGTGTTGAGTTTGCTAAGTTCTTTATAGATTCTGGACACGAGTCCTTTATCTGATATGTCGTTTGCAAATATCTTCTCCCATTCTGTCAGTTGTCTTTTGATTTTGTTAACTGTTTCCTTTGCTGTGCAAAAGCTTTTGATCTTGATAAATATAAATTATAATACATAAAAAAAGACTTAATGCCCCTTCTCAAACTATTCCAAAAAACTAGAAGAGGAAGGAAGCCTTCCAAATTCATTCTATGAGGTCAGCATTACCCTGATACCAATATCAGATAAATATACTACCAACAAAACAAAACAAAACAAAAACTACAGGCCAATATCTCTGATGAACACAGATATGAAAATCTCCAACAAAGTATTGGGAAAATGAATCCAACAATACATTAAAAAAAATTCATCATGACCAAGTGGGATTTATTATGGGGGAGCAAGCATCATTCAATATTAACAAATCAATCAATGTGACACATTGCATCTACAAAAAGAAAGAATAAAAACCACATGATCATTTCAATCATTCAGAAAAAGCATTAGACAAAGTATAGCACCTATTCATGGTAAAAGCCCTAAACAAAGTAGGTTTAGAGGGAACTTACATCAACATAATGAAAGCCATGTATGCAAAACTTACAGCTAGCATCATACATACTCAATGGTGAAAAATCTGAGAGCTTTTCCTGTAAGGTCAGGCACAAGGCAAGGATGTCGGCTCTCACCGCTTTAATTCAACATAGTATTGGATGTCCCAGTCACAGCAGTCAGAGAAGAAAAAGAAATAAAAGGCATCCAAATTGGTAAGAACTAATTTAAACTTTCACTATTTGAAAATAATATGATAGTATACACAGAAAACCCTAAAGACTCCACTAAAAGTCTACTAGAACCAATACATGAATTCAGTATGGTTGAAAGAATCAAAATCAATACACAGAAATTAATTAAATTAAATAAATTAATTTTGTTAATTTTAATTATTATAATTAATAATTTATTAATATATTATATTTATTTTTATATTTATATATAATATATTTTTATATTTATATTAATATATAATTAATACTTTATTATAATTATTAAAATATAATTTTATTATTTTATTATTAAAAATAATAAATTAATTAAATTGAATTAAAATAAATTAAATTAAATATCTTAAATAAATAAATTAAGAAAAAAAATCTTAAATACAGAGAACAAACTGATGGCTGCCAGAGGGGAGGTATGTAAGGGAAATGGGTGAAATAAAGGGTATTCAAAGGACCCTTATCTTAAAAAATATAAAAGTAACCTTATCTTGATGAGCATTGAGAAACATGTAGAATTGTTAAATCATTACATTGTACACCTGAATCTCATATAACACTGTATGTTAATTATACTGAATTTTTAAAAATTCTAAAAATAAAATAAAAAGACCACCTATACTGTAACATAAGCCAATATACATTGTAAACCAATCTGGAAACAAGTTTGGAAATTCACTACTATGAAAAATAAAAACGTGTTTAAGAGAATTGTACATGCACATATGAGAAATTATTTATAATAACCAAACATCATCAATAAAAGAATGGACAAACAAGTTATAGTATATCTATACAATGAAATAGTATTCATCAGTAATAGGGACAAACTATTGCTATATACAACATGGAAAAATCTCAAAACCATGTTATACAGTTAAAAAATAAAATATTGCATATGATATCTTTTTATAAAAACATAGAGTATGTCATCAATTCAAAGGTGGCACAAATACGATCAGTTTTTGCTTGAGAAGGGGATGGGAAGGGGGCGCATATTAATAGGGCCAGAAGAACATATAGGGTTTAATAGAAATGTTTAGTACCTCAAATACAGTGATAGCTTAATATGTTACATCAAAAATGCAGAGTTTAAATATATGCAGTTTATTGTAAATAAGCTAAAACTCATTAGACCTTTAAAAGTGTTAAAGAACTTAGGTTAACATGAAATCTGACATCTGTGATCTATATTACAGGCCTGAAATTTTCTATTTTCTTGAAACTTTTCACTTAACAAAACAAGAGGTGATGGAGGACACTGTGCATCTCATTGTGACTCTCATTGTTATTGTAGCGAAATAACTAGGTCTTTGACCCAACAAAGATTCAATTTAAGTGTTTAATTATAAGTGCTATATTTTCCCAACAAAAGGATTGTACAAATCCACTGGCAACTCATCTTGCTGCAGCAATACATATAATATGGAAACTTGACTCACCATAAAGATTTGTGATGTTCCTCTGCAACGTAGTTAAGAGCCCAGGTTGCTTATGCAAGGTATTATGTAACCTGACAATAGATGAATATAGACAGTGAGTAAGTGTCAGCTTATTCAAGGGAAAGCAGAGTGAAAGCAATGTTTGCAATCAAATGCAAATGTTATGCCTGGAATGAGAAATGAGAATTAGTTCTAAGGGGTAAGAAGTAAGATTAGTTACTTCTGTGGAATTAGCAGCAAGGAATAATCACAAAATAAATAAGATAATCTAAGTCAATGACTGCATGTCATTGGACCCAGCAAAAACAACAAAAAAAATTTGATTACACACACACACACACACACACACACACACAATCATCCTGAGTTACTTCTGGAGTGAACATTTTACTCTAGGATTCTGTAGGATATATAGGGGAAAGTCACATTACAGGCAGGTGGGAAAAAAAAAAAAAGTACAGACCTGAAGGCTAAACACATTATACTATGTTATAG
The DNA here is from genome assembly GCF_009829155.1 of Mustela erminea. Lineage (NCBI taxonomy): Eukaryota > Metazoa > Chordata > Mammalia > Carnivora > Mustelidae > Mustela > Mustela erminea. The sequence goes on from NC_045614.1 coordinate 129,637,897, forward strand.
TATGTTCAGGAGTAGAGATAGCTGATTACTACACATTTGATCCTTGAAAAATGCAGGCATTAGGGACATGACCTCTCTTGCATTTGAAATTCTGCAGCTAAGTTTGACTTCCCCAAAATTTGCTGATAGCCTACCATCCTCCAGAGCCTTACCAATAACAAACAGGAAATTAACATGTACGTTTTCTGTTATATTATATGCTGTATTCTTACAATAAAGCTAGAAAAAAAGAAAGTGTTAAGAAAATCATGAGGAGAAAATACATTTATACTACCCTATGTTTATTCCTTTTAAAAACCCCACATATAAATAGACCCAGGCAGTTCAAATCCATTTTAAGGGACAACTCTAAGAAGTTAGGGGGGAAAAAAACCCACAATGGAGTAAAGATTGCAATGGGAAGAAGGAATACATCATAAAAATCTTTCCATCCAGTTTTAGAAGTAAACATTTTGTACATAATAGAGAATATGGAATGATTTTAAGCAGAAAAATAACTTAATTGTCCTTTTAGTAGGAGCACCTCATTTGCAGTTGGGAAGGGACATTTGGTGGGGTCCTCCAGGCCATGCGACTTTATAATGCTAGATATTGATACTAGATAATATCCAAGACAGTATGAAACCAAGCACTGCAGAAGTGGAGATAGTCATATTAAGTCGAATATACTGAATCTAAGGACAGCTCCAAAAGAAGGAATAAAATGTGCAAAAGTAGTCTAAATTGCTTCCATAATTTCTGGTTTTAGCCACTTGTTAGTTCACAATGTCATAAATTAATATAGGAAATAGTGAGAACAAGCATGTTTCACATTTGACTTGGTTAGTATACATATCTATGGGAGGGCTAGGAGAAGATGTAAAGTGCCTATATATATATTTGTCTGGAACCTAGGATAGTGCCCTGAACAAAAGATACAGATTGATCACCTTCAGAGTATGACTAGTCAACCAGGGAATGGATGAAACAAACAATCCAGGGAGGCATTTTAGATTGGAGGGTTGGGACGAAAGGACAGGAAAGAGAAAGACAACATATGTGTGGATTGAGAAGGAATATTCATAAGTAAACAATAAAACTGGTTTTTATAGAACAAACTAGGAAAAAGAAAAAGGTTTCAAGAAAAAGGTTATGAATAGTTTCAAATGAGCAAAACCCAAGTGAAAAAGACTGAGATAATTCATTATAATAGACAATTTTCAGTGGTGAAAGATGACAGATAATGGTAGGCTGATGCTAATTAGAAAGTATAGGATCAAGATTTTTAGTTTGACTTAATTCTGCTTAATACTGAGATAAAAAGAAACAAAGAAGGGAGGGGGAAATAAATCATAGTCAGAAACTGATACAGAGGAGAAACCAGAAATTTCACTTATCTGATAGCTTAATTTTATGTTCATAAACATCCAATATTTATTCTGCACTAGTTATTTATCCTCACTGAGTACACAAATCAAATGACCACATTTTTCATTCTATTCAGTAGGAACTGCTTGGATGGAATCTGAGTTAGTTTATCCAGTTTCAGGATCAGAAGTTCTCTGCTCAGGGAGGTAATGAAGGATGACAAAACAACAAAAAACAAGAACTGAATTGGAAATAAGCAGGTAGGTTAAAAACAGACCCAGAAAATAGGTTTCATACTATTATCCTTGTGGAAAAGAGAATCAAAAATATTCTAACACATTATAATATCCTATCCTTTACTTTTTATCTACTCTATAATTCCAGACACAAAAATATATCATGAAGAGTGAGAAAGAGACCTGTATACAGATCCTTAACATTTTGTAAGAATCTATTATGTGATTCACATGGAGCTACTGTTTTTATATTTAAATATATGTTTTCTTCATTTTATATATATTTTCTTATGTATCATTTGATTTGATCCTACTGATAACTAAGTAATTAGAATAATACCTTTCGGTTTTAGGTAAAGAAATTAAGGTTTCAGAAGCCCAGGGAGTTAAGATTATGTTTTCTAGAGTATGATGCTTGAAGATTATATAAGAACCATAAGGCTACAGACATTACTAATATAGGCTCCCAATGTATTCAAATTTAGGGAAAAAAGTAAGCAAAAGATGTATTAGTATTCAGTTTATCATGAATTTCCCTGTACACATTTCTATTAGTTTAATGATTCTTTTAAAATGGGCATTTAAAGCAGGAAACAAAAGATACCCAGGACAGAAGACTATGGAGAAGTTATATATGGAGGTGGGCATGGATGATGAATCATGCTCACCAGGTATAAAAGTGCTTGCTGAGTCTTTGAAATTTTCTGTGCAATTAGTTTATTAGAGACATTTGCAAAGTCATTCTTTGCCATGCTGCTGTGTCTGTATTTCTGCTTGTGCCCTTGAGTTATGATTTAATATTAAACATACTTTGATATATATTTAATTTTAGGAAAAAATGAATTTAAGTTTAGAATCATTCCTCAGTATAGCCCACTTTTCTTCAGATGTATTCAGCCTTTTAATTTAGGATGATGTAGTTGAAAGAGGACTGGAAATATATTTAGATTTTCCCTTTCCAGATGCCACTTTTACCTCTTATTACATAAGCTTGGGCAAGACACTTGATTTATTTTTATCTGTAATTTTAAGCTTGATTATTTTTATCCATAATTTTGAGAATACAATAGCTATTTTGACTATTTCACTAGGCTATACTAAAATTCAGATGAGATAATGGATGCGTCATTAATAGAAGATATATTGGGAACAACATGGTATAAAGGTAAAGAGTGAAGGCTGAAGAACCAAATTCTGGGTATAAATACTGATTTTGCCACTTTCCAACTATGTATTCTTAGCAAGTAACTTGGTCTCTTTGTGCCTCAGTTTTCTTCTCTGTAAAATAAGTATAATACTGGTTCTGATAGTACGTGACTTTGAGGTAAGAAGAAATACTCTACTTAATGCTCTTAGAACTGTGCCTAGACTATAGTAAGAATTATTCAAATGATTGATGATGATAATGATGTGTGAAACACTGATACAGTGATGAGGAACTCACAATCATTTATTTCAGTAGGAAACTTGAAGAGATCAAAAAGCTCAAAAGTATAATGCTGAAACTCTGTTCATAAAACCTATGATATTCCTGAAATTTAATTCATGAAGACTACAAGTCAGTTTAAGCCTCCTTAAGTGACTTGGAGGCTAAACCAAAGTGTAAGCAAGTTGAGCCACTTTAGTGAAACTTTGATTTTACAGAATCTGCCTATCTCCAGACTTAAATCCCTGGAGGCAATGGGATGTCCTGAGGAAATCCAGGGTCTGCCTCAAGTGATGTTGTATTGAGATCTTATCTGTAAACAAACTCACTGAGTAACCTGTTTAGGTCTATATAGCATGAAATTTTATGCTTCAGTGATTCTTTCATGTGTAATGTTACAATTAAAAGTGCAATCTTTGTGACTTTAAAGTTATGATCAAATGTATTAGGTGTAGGTGTGAATCAATAATTTCACATTTGAAATACTGAACACTTTCTAAACAATAACCTGTATTTTTCTTTTGTTTCCATAAAAATGCCTCTTATTAATTATCTAATTGCTTACAAAACAAAACAGAGTCTATGTATGTAATGGCTAACACCACCTGCTACACAATTAAGGCCTTAAATGACTCTTAAAATGGGATTAGATATTTTAACTGCTACACAATGTGAACCATGTGCTAGCATAAAAACAGAATGTTGTGTGTATATTCCAGATATCACAAAAAAAGTAACAGCATTGCTAAAAGATTTAGATACTCAAATAGGCATTTTAAGCAATTTCTCTCTTTCCTTTAGTGACTGGTTAAACTCCTAGACTGGAGAAAGATTTTGATCAACTTTTAAGGGTCTTCTTTGTTAGACTTCCATTCTCATAGCCATATTAATTGATGTAGGGAAATGTTGGGGTTCAGAGCCAATGGCCAGGAAAGAATTCATAAGACATGTTCAGTACAAAAAGGTGGTTTTATTAAAGCATGGTAACAGGACAGTTGGGCAGAAAGAGCTGATCTGGGATTGTGACAGGTGATGGATTATATACTTTCAAGTTGGGAGGGAGTTAGAGGTAGAGTCAGACTCTAAGGAATTTTGGAAGCAAGTTTCTAGGACCTTGATGGGGTTAGCTATTGTTAAGAAAAGGTCATTTATTATTGTCTAGTAAAACCCTAGTCATGAGACCCTTCAGATGTCTATCAGTGGGCCATATGCTTTAAGGATGATTGCCAACATGTATCTTGGGGAATAAAGATAAAGGAAGATTCCAAAGGAATTTTTATATGTGAAAGTAGACTTACAGGATCCTAGGGAGTCAGAATAATATTAAGCTATGACTGTCCTTTGCCTTTAGAAAAGTATTAACATTGAGGTAGCTGAATTCCTAGAGGAATGTCACTATGCCTGCTTCAAGGAATTGTCAATGGGCTGTAAGTAGCAAGGAAATTAATTTTTCTTTTGCCTTTGTTTCCTACCTCCTTAATCCTAGTAGGTTGCCGTTTTCAATGTTTTTCTTCTCGGTGCTGAGATTCTACCACTACAATGACCTCACTTTAACAGATGATCCTTACCACCTAAAAAAATACTTCTTTATTGTCCCATGTTGGATTCAGCTGCCTCTGTCTTTGTAACTTCATTTGAAATTTCCCAGCAGACCAATATTGATCAATAAGTAGGTGTTAGAAGTTAGTTGAACAGTTAGGCTGTCAGGGCCAGGGTCCCCAAGAAGAAAATACGGAGTCAGAACAACTAAAATGAAACAGTACTGACATCCTGTTTTGCAGGTTAGACAGGACCATGCTGACATTCTGCTTTGCAGCCATTGCAAAAATGACTGTGCAAAAACTTCCTAGAACTAGAAAAATTAACCACAAAAGCATTTGTCAATATCAGAGGCAAGGGACAGTTAGGCCTAAACTCCCAGATGTCTGTGGTGGAGGGGAAGACCATCAGCCTGTGTACATTAACTTAGTAGGTAGACAGATATGTGACCAAAGCCCTGATTGGCAGGACTCAGACCACCCTGACTGCCTAAGAAATTCCTGCCAAAGAGCTCATGAAACCCCCTATACTTAGAAACTCCAGGGGCTGGCAATTCACAGACCTATACCCATGGGGCTAATAATACATTATATGTTAATAAAAAAAAATTAAAACAAAACAAAAAAAATTAAAACAAAACAAAACAAAACAAAACTCCAGGGACAACCCACTCAAGTTTCCCTCCCTCTCTGGGAACTTTATATGCTTGCTCAATAAACTTTGCGTTTCTGGCCACAACTCTTCATCTGGCCTACCTCTTCATTCTTTGAAGTGGGGCAACCAAGAACCCAGGCACTAAGGGGACACAAATCCTGTAATATTTGGACCTCTCTATACCCTATCCAGAAGGAAGAAGTTACAAAGATAAGACTGTTTACTCTCAGCAACCTAAGGATTTAAGGATCAAAATTGTTCAGGGGGGAATGATGTGGAGAACAAAGGCAAAAGAAATGTATATAAAATTAAATTTCCTTATTTCCTGCAGGAAAATTAAATTTCCTGCAGCCCACTGACAAATACTTGAGGTAGGCTGAGCTTGACATTCCTCTGAGACCTCCCAAATGTCTTAATGTTAATGCTTTTTATGTTAATGTTTTTAATGTTAATGTTTTTTCCTTATTAGGAAAAAACAACTTTAGCTTGGTAATAACCAGGCCTCTAGGATATGAAAATCATTTGGAAACTTCCTGTTTCTTTACCTTCCCCAACTCCAAAGTATATAATCAATTGCTTCCCACAATACCAGTGCAGTTTTTTCTGCCCATGCGTTCTGTCCTTGTGCTATAATAAAAACACCTTTTTGCACAGAAAAAGAGAGAGAGAGAGAGAGTAAAATACTGAACACTGGCATATATTTTTTTCAAAAAATAATCCTACAAAAAATTTAAAAAGATGTTCACTTAGCCTAATTATTTGCTACTACTGAGAACTCTAATTTATTCATTATGAGTGGGTTGACTTGTTTGCTGGGAGAGTCCCATGTTATTCCACTTGTACTGGCACTTTTTTTCCCCTGTCCATTTCATTCTCAAAAGTGTTTCAGTTCACATGCAAAATATGCAATCACCTAACTTATAATTTTAATATAAGTTTTAAAGAAATCCAAATTAAGTCAAAGAAAGCACCTATGTTTGATATGGTACATTTTTAGACCAAAAAATCAAATTTATCAAAACTGGATTAGAGTGCAGTCTTCCCTTCCACCCTCTTCCCTGGGCTCACATGAGCTCTTTTTCTCTCTAAAATAAATAAACTAAACCTTAAAAAAAGTAGAAAGATATACAACATGTATAAGGAGAATACTAACTATTCTAATTAGATATGTCACATTATAATAATTCAACAAGACCCTACATCTTGTAGTGGTACATGTTCTTGCAAGCAGACATTTTGTTTGAATCCTGGCTCATGGTTGAGACCTTATTCTATCTATTTCCCATTTTTATTATTTATTTATTATCTGTTTCTTATCTTTTTCTTATTTTACTATCTTGGAAAATTAACTAACATCTTGAGACCTCAATTTGATAACCTTTAAACAGATAATAATGCAACCCTTGGGATGGTTTTGAAGATGAAATAGAATAAAACATAATACTAACTGACATATTACAAGGGTTCAGAAATTATTAGCTATTGTGACTACTAATTCTATGATGATGAGAATTAAGATGCTTTGCAAACTACTAGTTTTATTGCAAAATTATTTATAATAAATATAGGATAACCAAGGGAAGTAACTTCTAAAAAATTATGTTCAATCAAAACTAGTGTTTATTTCTTTTTAAAAGGCGAAAGATTTATGCGATCTGAAGAGAAACCAGAGTATTGTTTATTTCTTTTTAAATAGTTATTTTTGAAGAAGTTAGTAACAGGTTTTATAATCCCAATAAAATCTTAGCATTATCTCTACATACAAATTCCAAGAGGCAAGCAAATTCTCAAAGACCATTACTGAATGTTTATGTGTATTTTTTAAAGGAATATAAGCAAAACAACATATAGGAAATAGTATTATAAAAAAGAGAAATCGTGTGGATTATGATATTACAAAAAAGGAAAATTGAAAAAATTAATTGCATTTCTCCTTGGATATGTGACTCCCAAACTGAGTTCTTAAAAGTTCTACAGAATACTCTAATTTTGTAAAAAAACAAAACAAACAAAACAAAACATCACAACCCTACACAATAGTATTCCAGTTACATATACTCTCACAGTTCAAAACCTTTTCCACAAACGTTTCCTTGGACCCTCACAAAAGCTGTAATTTTGGCAACATTGGTCACTCAATCTCTGGAGCAAATTTCTATCCGTAGTCCTACCTCTTCTCTAAATAGATAATGTGATAATTAGTATCACTGTAAGATAAGAAAAATAAAGATATGGGGCTACTTTGTGTCAATCTTAAAGAATGGCTTAATTATAAAATTGTGGGCCAAAGACTGACTTGTTCCCTTGTCCACAGAAAGCAGTGTTGGCTCTGCCAGATATTTATAGAGTACAATTCAGTGTAGGCATCTGTAAAATATGAATAAAAATAATTATTTCAAGATTGCTGTAAAAATTCAATCACATGCTTAAAAGTTTTCACATGATAATCTGCAGATAATGAATTCTTCCACATCCTAGTGCTTTGTGTCTCATCCAAAACCCACTAAGATTTCAGTTGTACATTAAGAATGGCTTCTTTATTAGGAAGTTGAAATTTATATTTTACTGAAGACTATCAGAAGAGGCTGTTGAGTTTTTATTGCAGAGAAAATTCAAATGATAGTACCTTCAGTACCTTCACTAACACTAGCAGTAGTGGTAGTATGGTATTATCAGCACAGTTGATAATAATAATTATACTAATAATCATGGCTAAATTTTATATAGTGTTTTTTTGTGTCTGATAGTAATCAATTTTATTTTCACAATAATCTTATTGATGAAGAAGCTAAGGGACATGACTTACCCAAAAATCAAATTTCTGGTTACTAGTGGGGACAGGATTTGAAATCAGAAATTATCACCTTTAGGGCTCATGTTCTTTATAATTATTTTATAGATTACTTATAATTTATAGATGCTCTGTAACAGAATTACCATGGTATTATTGGAAAACTCAACTGTGATATTTTTGCTTGACTAAACAGACGAAATTAGTTACTTATTTAAGCATCTTCCAGATAGGCACAATGTGGAGTAAACACATGATAAATGACATGCATCTTAATGCCTTTTTTGTTGTTGTTAATTTGTTTCCCCTTCCCACTGTAGTGAAAGGTAAGGATTTCACCTCTTGAAAGACAAAATGTTAAAATTGACAAATAATTTGCAATAAATAATAAGGTGCCTCTTTGAGGGCCTTAATTGTATAGTGAACATTTGCTGTTTGCTAGTATTCTACTTTACCATTCAGTAAAAACATGTAAATAGATACAAATAATTTAATAATTGTGAGGAGCTTTGCAATTCTGGAAAATAAATTAAAATTGAAATTATCAGTATAGTAATTCAAAATTTTGTGAAGTACACTTCACATGCTTTCCAAATTCTATAACAGAGCTATTTCCCATGTATTTCAGACAAGGAGAGTCAATTTTTCTTAAAGACATTAATAAGCTAGGCAACCATAAAGAAAATTAAGGCTTGTCTTTCCCAGTCATTCTTGCACTGATGGTTCTAGCTTGAAACAGAAGGTAATATCTTTTGAATTATTAAACCATACATTCATGCCTAACATTGATGAAAACTTCAAAGACATGTCTTACTAAATAACAACTGTGAGAAAAATAAGTCTTTTTTGATATGTACTTCATATTTTTATATTGTAATAAATGAAGCATTAATATCAAGTATGACATTATAGATATTAGAATTTTTATTTGGGCTTTGGCAATAATCCATATTTTTATTATAAAAGATACGTGTTTTTGATAAAAATAACATGAAGCAAAACATTACAAAATATTCTAGGGGTGACTGGTTGGCTCAGTCACTAAGCATCTGCCTTTGGCTCAGGTCATGATCCCAGGGTCCTAGGATCAAGCCCCGCATCGGGCTCCCTGATTAGCAGGAAGCCTGCTTCTCCCTCTCCCACTCCCCCTGCTTGTATTCCCTCTCTCATTGTCTCTCTCTGTCAAATAAATAAATAAAATCTCTAAAGGAAATATTCCAACCGTGGTGGCTACTATCCTGAAACACATGAGATAAAATAGTCCTCTTTAATGACTTTTTTTTGTTCCTAATTGTTCAACATTTTCTACAATATTTATATTAATTTTATATGTTGAATACCAACATTTATATCTCTATTTATGGAAATATATTTTGTTATAAAATTAATGAGTTTAATGTAATTTGCATTTTTCATTTTATAATATTCCACATAAGAAATTATTCCTAAAAATGAAACTGATAGACCATCTTATTTATAGTTTTTTCCCCAAGTTTTAGTGGCATGTTACCATTGTCCTCTAGATATTTTAACTGATTTTCACTCCCAGATGCTGTTTTTATAGTATACCTTTCTTTACCCTCGTTAACAATTTAAAATTTTAAATTTTGAATTAAAATGTAATGTATTTGCCCCATTTTATAATCCTTTCTGAATCATCATACAAAGTATAAATTATATCATAATGGTAATTATATTTTAGATATAACTTTTTAATGAATGTTTGAGTTATACTGCCTCCATTAATAATTATTATAAATATTATAACTAATTTTAATACCACGGAGATCATACAAAATCATGTGTGTGTATATATGTGTGTGTGTGTGTGTATGTGCATATACATTTGTTTATATGTATAGAAAATAAAAGCTATGTTTATTCTTAATTGCATTTGATGTGAACTCTTCTTGAATTTCATTAAAACATGATAATACAGTCTTTGTGTGTATTTCTTTTTATTGGGATTTAACTTTGGTAAACTATTAAAAAAATCAAATAACTTAGGCAGAAATCTTGTTTTTTTTTTGTGGTGGAAATGGTCTTCATCAAATATCATTTTATCAACAAGACAATTCTGTTATATCAAATAGAAGTTTCCCTTCTGCATGTGGTATGTTGAAGATCAGAAAGATAAGTGTCTCGTGTCTCATCTAAATTCCCACCTAATATGCACTGGAACTTTCACTGGATTCTAAAAATTTCAAACCAACATTTCATTTGCCCTGTTACATTATGGTGAGGGTAGAAACATGGTTTTGTTCACCATTTTATCCCAGTCCACTAGAAGAGTAAATGAGCTCTTAAAGCTTTTATATATGTAGATATATAGATATCTAGTATATGTTTAGTATAGTATGTACATAGAGACACAGATAGTATATAGTGTATCTATAGCTAAGTATATTTCTATTCTTTTTCATTACCTAGAACATTTCTGTAAAAAAATTAATTTGCTATATATCTTAGATCTTTATCCATAAACACATCATTTTTGCTTTTTTAAATATTGTTCTTGCCTTTTTATTCACTTTTATTTTTTAAATCCCATATTATGTATTTGATTGTATCTATTCTCTGTTGGAGACTTTGTAATTAGTTTTCATCTCAGAAACTATTGTCTTTTATTCTAATTTCTTTAGTCCATATTTTATATCCTTTCATTTGTCCATTTACAGTCAGACTCTGCATTTCTGATTTGTGGTGTTATTTAAAATCTGTGAATGTTTGTTTAATTACATTTAATTCATATCAGAATGGTGTCATACTTTTTTTTTGGTTAATAAATAGAAGGCTCATGCTTTCTTTTATGGTTATGGTAATGTTAGTGGTTTCAAGGTTGACATTTTGCTCTTTTAATTACAGTGTTGAATTTTCTGGGATGAACAGTATAAAAAGTCTATAAGGTGAGGTTTGGTGGCTTCCCTTACTCTTAGCTCAAGAGCAAGCTTTCTTGTTGCTACAGTGATTTTTTTCAACAAATGGAAATTTAATGGAATTTCTTCTGGGCTAACATTTTAAAATTTGTTGCTATTTTCTAATTCTAATAACGCTTTAATTTTCAGGCACTTTTTTATTTCTCTTCTCCATCAAGCTTCCAAGGAGCCCCTTTCCAAGGATTTTCCATTGCCTACAAAGTTGATGCCTGTATGACCCTACAATCTTTGGTATCACATTTTAAAGAAAAAAAGAGAGAGAGAGAGAGAGAAAGGGAGGGAAATAGAGCACACACAGAGATGAGGTAGGGGAGAGGCAGAGGGAGAGAAAGAATCTTAGGTTCCACAGTCAGCGTGGAGCCCAACACAGGGCTAGTAGACCTCACAATTCTGAGATCATGATCTGAGCCAAAATCAAGAGTTGGACACTTAATCGACTGAGCCAGCCAGGTGCCCCTGAAACTATTTTTAAACTCAAGAAAACACATTCACTACTTCCTCAGTTTTTGACAGTGAAGATTGTACTGACAATTTACCATAGTAAAATAGGTTTAACTTCCATTCCAACCTGTTATCTACCAATATTAATGCAAAGGCATGTATTTAATTAGGAAAAGTTAAATATAATTAAGTTAATCATATTTACTTAATGCCATTTGCTTTTCTTGTTGAGCATGAAGTAAATTTTACAAAAGTGGTTAACTAATCTTAAAGTTATATTTTGGACAATTTCTACTTACGTATATTCCTGTTATTATTACCTAGATCAAGATATACAACAAATTCTAGCTCCTCAGAAATCTTAGCATTTCCCTCAACCTAGTTGGCACTCCTCCTATTACCATAGATAGATTTTGCCTACATGATATGAATGAAACTATATCATGTATATATATATATACTTTAGTGCTTGGTATTTTTATTCAGGATTGAGTTTATGATAATTACCCATGTTGTGGCTTCTAGAAATGTTTGTTCTTTTTCAAGACCATATAGTATTTCTTGTATACTACCAGTGATTATTTTAAATTTTACTACTCATGGACATTTTAGGTTGTTTTAGTTATGACTCTACTATGAATAAAACATCTATAAGTGTTATTGCACATATCTTTTCATGGGAATACAAAATCATTCGTTGTTACATACCAGGAGTGAATTTGCATTGAATATGCAAAAATTTAACTTTATTAGACATTGCCAGAATTTTCCAAAATTGTATGAATTCATATTCTTGAGGTAAAGTATGAGATTACTACTTGCTCCAAAGCCTTTCAAATACTTGTATTGTCACTATTTTAGACATCCTCATATGTGGTATCACATACAGTGGTATCATATTATGGTTTTATTACCTATATTTTATATATATATACATATATACATATATATGGTGTATATATATGATAGTTTATTAACCTATATTTCGAGTTAGTCAAAAATTTTGATTGCTTTTACTATTGCAGTATTTATCTTACAGGTATATTAAATTTCTTTGTGCATCATGGATACGAATCACTTTTTGCTATACCTATCAATTCATTTATTATACACTTTTGCAATTTATTAATTTATATCAAGAGTCTAATTTGGGACACCTAGGTGGCATCTGCCTTTGGCCCAGATCATGGTTCCACAGTCCTGAGATTGACCCCCATATTGGACTCTGCTCAGTGGGGAGTTGGCTTCTCCCTCTCTGTCTGTCCCTCTCCCCAAGTCATGCTCTCTCTCTCTCTCACTCTTTCAGCCTCCCAAGTAAATAAATAAAGTCTTTAACAACAACAAATCTAATCAATTTTAATGTAGATTTTTAAAAAAACATCTTAATTTACTTAAGTAAAATTTATCAATTTGTTCTGTTATAGAGGACTTGTGATTTATGAAGTTATTTTTGCCCTCCTCTAGGTCCAAAAGATATTCAGTCCTTTAGAAGCTTCATAATTTAAGCTTTCACATTTAGGTTTATAATCTTTTTTGTGTATTTTTTATGATACAAGATAGTAATCAAACTTACTATTGCATACAAATATATTATTGACCTTGAAACATTTGTTGAAAAGGCAATTATTTTCCTACCAAATTGAAATGGCGTCTTTCATAAATTGGGTTTCTATGGGTATATGTCTTAACTCCTGTTTAATTGTCCATATAAATATCACCAATTTCAAATAAAAATATCATTATTTGGTAGGTAAATAAACCATCTAGTTTTGGTATCACAAAATTTGCCTAAGTATTTTCCATCTAACTTTTTAAATTGCATCAATTTAACAAAAATCTGATGGAATTTTGATTAAGATTTCTTTATTTTATAGCTTCATTTGGGAAAAAAATAAAATGCTAACAATATTGAATATTTCAATCCATTTACAAATCCATGATGATCAGATTGTATCTTTTGATTGATTTAGGGCTCATTTGATTTCTCTCAGTAGTGATTTTTATTGTAAAAAACTACTTTTCTTTTTAGATATATTCCTATCTATTTAATGTGTATAGGTAATATTTTAAAAACTCTGTCCTCTAATTTTTATTATTGCTGTAAACTAATAATAATTAAATTTGTATTTAACCACTTATCTAGCAAATTTCATAATTCATGATTCTCATTGTTGGTAGATTCTTTTTACATAGCCTCAGTCATGTCAACTGTAAATAATAATGGCTTAGTTTTTCATAAAAGAACCTGAGAAGTATTTTTCATTATTTTCTATATATTGGAAAAGTTTGTAAGATTACCAAATATTGGGGAAAATAACCAGAAGCATTAACTATCTTTGGAATTTTTATGGTAGGAAAACTTTAGAAATTCAATTTTTTATTAGATATATAACTATTTAAAATTTGTTTCTCCTTTACTATATATTTTGGAAATCAATGAATTTCCACTCATCCTAGTCCCCAAATTTATTTACATATTTTTTTCAAATATTCTTGCTATGCTTTTTAATGTTTAATGATGTCCCTTTTCTAGTTTGGATATTCATAAAGTTTTATTTTCAGTCATCATTTCTTGACTATTCTTTGCTTATTCTTCTATTGTAGATCTTATGTTGGTTTTATTGACTCAATTGCTTACCTTTATATTTACTTTCTAATTTAATTACTTTCCAGTATCTTTAAGTTTTCTATGCTGTATTCATCTAGCACTTTGATATTAAAAGGTCGGTCACAATTTTCACTTTTTCTCATTTTTGAGAAATTTTCATTATTTTCAGTGCAATATCTTCTAATATTTATTCTGTTTCCCTTTGTTCTAGAGGCTATTTGAAGCCATATTGATTAGTTTTCAAACTTTGAAAAATTTCCAGATAAGCTTCTGATTTTTCATGTAATTTCATTATACTCAAGAGAGAATCCTTTATTTATTTTAAGGTGATTTTTTTTAAGTATTTGACACTTACTTTGTATTCTATAATATGGTATATTTTTAAAATGTGGACCACCATATTCATTCAAGAAAAGTGGTTTGGTAGTAGTCTGTAAAAATATGTCATGTCAAATGGATTATTGTTATTTTTCAAATTTTTATATACTTATTGACTGTTTTTGCTTGCTCTATAATTTATTAAAAAATATGTTAAAAACCTCCAACCACAATTTTCAATTTATTTCTTCTTTTGATTCTTTAAATTTAAGTTTTGTCTATTTAAAAGGTGTCTTAGGGTCATGCAAATATAGAGTTCTTATGTTCCTTTGAATAATCCTTTTTTCATTGTGACATATTTCTCTTGATCTCTGATAACATTGTCTTGTTAAAGTATATTTTTCTATTAATACTTCTTTTTATCATTTTGGCTAATGTTTTTGTATGGTTTCCTCATCCATTTATTACTTTCAAAGTTTCTGCATTGTTATATATAATGTGTGTCTATTGCAAATGTCCCAAATTTATATCATTTAGTACTATCCTATTTAAAATATACACTTTTTCAGAATCAAGCTACATATTTCTATATTCGCATATATTTATAGAAAACAGACTAACATTATGAACAACACTTAAACTGTGTTTCCATTTGGGGAAAAGAGTGGATCAAGAGATCAAAAATATGTTTGCTTATTCTCTACTTTTTTAATATTAATGTGAATATAATTCTGAAGTTAGAATTATTTTATGGCATATGTCAGCATAGTATCTTTGGTAAAATTTTCAATAGGACAAGATTTTCATAACTTTGAAAACACTATGATTATGTAACACTTGGTGTTTTTATTCTGACCAAATTTATTCTCAGTCACCTGCATCATCATTTATTTCTCTACCAGCCAAAAGAGCCTCACTATTCTTTTCATCTGATAAGTTCTGTTCTTTCTACAGAATATTTTAGTTCTTGATTCCTCTCCTGACTTTCATGGAGTTCCATATACTAATTGTTGGATGACAGAAATTTGTAGCATGTGCAAATAAAATTTTTTTAGTGTGATCCAATTCAGTAGTATTCTGTAAGGATAAAAATCAATCAAGCTGAAATTTTATGGTCTTTTCATGAAAAAAAAAAAGAAAAAAAGAAGGAAAAGAAAACACCCAGGGTCTAAAGGAGTTATTTTTCTTTTGGTGATATACTTAAACTATAGGAAATTACAAACTGAGATATACTGAAATAATAATGTTATTTACCTTGTCCCTGATGAGCACTCATAAAATTGGGTCAGTAAAGAAATTTGCTAATAAAACCTTAATCAACTCTTCAATCCCCTTGGGTTCCAATAAGTCAAATACTCAGAATCTATTTCTTTTTAGGTTACACACTTACCAAAATAATTCCTTCACATGGATTCACAATATTTTGAAATTGGTAGGTCTTGTGGAATAGATTTAATTCAACATTTTTCCACAAAGGAAAAATCAACGATTATAGACTAAGCAACTTGCCTAATGATCAAATTTCCAGTTAATGAGATGCTTATATTTGAATCTAGTTCATATTCCTAGTACTGGTAAAATACCTCCATTTTGCTTTTTTCTCTGTTCTCTTTTCCCTTCTTTCCTTCCTCCCTTCTCACTTTCCTTCCTCCCGCTCTTCCTCCTTTCCTTCCTTCCAATAATGTGCCTGGGTATATTTTCTTGTTAAAATAAAAATATCCTAATTAATAAGAATTGCCATATTACCTACATAAATCAGTCATGATCAATGAATCACACTTGAAATCCATCATGATATTTGACACATTGAAGAGAGTCACATGAGTCAATTAAATTTATCTAAAAAAATGAATCTCCCCAAAAGACCTGAACAGCAAAAGATTTATAAGTTCACAAACAATAAATAAATCAATAGAAGCTTATGAAGTCTGTAGCTTGTCTATTTTGAATTTCAGAGACTTTGAGAGGGTAGACTGGATAAAAATACAATCTAGTGAAAACTGTTACTGGCTTAGAGCAATGAATCAATTCATGTTCATGAGCGACACAATTCACCAGGAAAACACACTCCTACCAGTAAGGAACTTAAAATTGTTTTCATGGCTCATGAAAAAGAGCTTGAAATCTCACCAAATGCTACATCATGTTACTCGCCCTTCAGATTTTCACTGAAATTTATAGCATGAGAAAATCCACATCATTAAAAACAAAAAACAAAAAACAAAACAAAACAAAAAATGTGAGATCAACTTAAGGCCAAGAAAAATAAGGTGAAGAGACAGAAGAAAACAAGAAGCAATCTTGAAATTAATGAAGTTAATCATTACGTGCCTACAATCTCTTCAATACTGACTTTTTTTTACATGTGGTATCATATTAATTTATTAAATGAAATAGGGTTTTATTTTCAATGAAAAATATTTTAACTCAATCAAATAGGGTTTAATCTGACTTTTAATAGCATAGTTTTTGCCAAAGGAAGTTCATACAGTGAAAGAACTTAAGATATATAATAATATAATAGCTTAATATATATAATAAATAGCTATATTATTATATATAATAATATAATAGATATATAATAATAAAATATCTTAAAAGATATATCACTTTTTGTATAAATAAAATGGAGATATAACTTAATTTTTTATTTCATATTTCAGATACTAAGAGTTCAAAAATAAGACAAACTGATAAGTATGGAATTAACTTTCCTTTAACAAAATAGGTATATTCAGGATTTCTGGTTTTTTTTAAGGTAATTTGAAGGATTTATAACTTTCAAGGAATTTGTGTACTTTCCCTTATTTGTTCATTACTGTCATAAGCTATCATATATTACTCCTTTATTCTCATTTTAGTGTTTGTAGGAATGCTACTGATGCCCCCTCTTTCAATTCTAATCAATAATTTATGTAATTTCCTAAAATTTATATTTATTAGCCTAAGTAAAAGTAATTTTATTTTACTGTTAATTTTTTGAAAAGACAGCTTATGGTGTCACTGACTTTCTTCTATCTTTCTATATTATCTTTCACTGATTTCTGCTTTTGTTTTTTCTATCTTTTTCTTGCATTTATTTTACAATTCAGTTTTGTTTCCTTCCTGAACATGAAGAAAAAAATAACTAAAATTATCTTAATTTTTACAAGAATATAGTCAAGTTGTTCATGTTTTGTTTTATGTATACATCACACACATACATCCCTATTTCTACTAAAATAGAAATAGTTTTTTTAAAATAGTAATAGTTTATTTTTATCCACTATTTTGCTTCCCACAAAATCTATTGATTGTTACCTTTCTCTATTCCAATTTTTTTTAATGTTAAATCCTCTTTTTAAATATGTAAGCTGCTTCATAAATTAATGTACAAAATGTTTAGCCAAAATAATTGTGTTTCACAGTTACTTAGTAATGTGAATATTAGCAACTGCTACTTATTAGGATTATTTCCTATTTTATCCCATTAATATGTCTGTATTATTTTATTGCCCACAATGATTAATAATGGCAATTGCTTAAATTATTTTCATTATAATTACTATGAACCAGTATCCTTCTAATGCATTTATTAATTTATTTGCTTCCTTTGGTTTATTATAAACCCATGAATATATTTATTTTTCTCCATTCTCTTCCATTCCCAGCTAGGACATGTTGCTGAGAATTATATATCTACAATTAGATTGGATATATAAACACTTAACTGAAATATGATATATATGAAAATATATAAAAAACTTATCCAAAATATTGATGAGGCTACATGTAAAGTAATTTCCAATATTCTTTTAGTGCTTCATTTCTATATCCTTATATCTTAAATCAATTGGAGAATTATTTTTAGATATGACTTCAAACAAAAAATGAGAGAAGTCAAAGACCAACAAAATTAAAGTGCTGAGACTTTTGGGTAAGATGGTGGAATAGGAGGATCCCAGGCTTACCTCGTCCCATAGGTATACCTAGATAATACCCACAAGTGTAAGTAAGCCAGAAAAATCACTCAAAGTCTGGTAGAATAGACTCTCCACAGCTAATACTAGAGAAAAAAAACACATCAAAAAGGTAGGACAGACAGAGACTTAGTCTGGAACCACCCAAACCCAAGACTTTCCCAACAGAAGCACAGAGAAAAGAATGAGATACCACACTAGGCACCCTATGTACCCCAGACACACAGGCCAATACTGGGAAGAAAAATCCTGATAACATTTGATTTTGAAAACCAGAGAGGCATAACTTTATGAGTACTTATTAGGTCTTAACACCTGAAATTTTAAAAAGCAGTCTCAGCTCTGGAAAAGCCTGGAGAATTATAAGAAATGGAGTCTCTGCCCTTAAAGAGAGAGCAAAACACAAAGCCTGCTGAGATAGAAGGAGCAGTTTGAAAAACAAATATATATGGGAAAAACTTGGGTATACAGGAAGGATGTTCTTTCCCTTATCTCAGAAAATGTTCCAGAGGAACAAGGATCTATTTAGGAGACTTGTTTAAAAACAAAAGAGGTACACAGTGCTATTTGCCTCCCCGGCCCTCCAGCCTAGATACATGGACACCTGCAGGAATTAATTTGAACACTCATCCAGATTGCTAACAACTTACCCTACCTCTAAAATCTCCTGCAGACAGGCCCCTCCAACCCAAGTAGGGTTGGCAGAGCCACAAGTAGGGTATTGTGTAAGCAGCACTGACTCCAAACTGACTCCATCTCTAGGGAGAAGGGAGATAATGACACATACCAGCAGCACCACTCCAAATTGACTCCATCTCTAGGGAGAAGGGAAATAATGACACATACCAGTTCCACTGCTGCCCCACTAGTGAGCTAAGGGCAGACAACTGGTCTAACTATAGTCTCCAACAACTAATGAAAGCCACAGGTGCAAATATAAGGAGAGCACTCTGCAAAAGGTGCTCTGATGGAAAAACTTGATCTGATACAACTCAAGCCCAAGGCAGCACCAGACTAGTCCACTAACAACACAGGAACCAAAATCTGCCCACAACAGGTAAAGAGTGCCATTGTAGATGATTGGAATGAAGGCAAATGTGGCTCAACAACAATAGGGTGCATGCACAGACATAGGAAACATCCATGAAGTACAAGTTTTGATGAATAGGGGACACTGGGAACTACATGATCTCTTCTTCAAAAGGGAACTATTTGTAAGAGAAAAAGATGTAGTTCACCTTACTAAGACATAGAGAACCAGATAAAGAGTTGGACAAAATGAGGAGACAGAAGAATATGTCCCAAATGAAAGACCAGGACAAAATCACAGCAAGCAAGCTAAACAAAATGGAGATAAGCATTTTGCTTAATAGAGAATTGAAAGTATTAGTCAGCAATAAATATATATCTATCAATAATTATTTTGAATATAATGGTCTAAATGCTCCAGACAAAAGAACAGGAGGATAGATGGATTAAAAGACCCATCTATATATTGCCTATAAGAGAATCATTTTAGACCAAAACATACCTGGAGATTGAAAATGAGGGATTGGAGAAACATTTATTATGCAAATGGATGTCAAAAGAAAGTCAGAGTAGCAATACTTATATCAGACAAAATAATTTTAAAACAAAGACAATAACAAGAGACAAAGAAGGACACTTATAATAATAAAGGGGACAATTCAACAAGAGGATATAACAATTGTAAATATGTACACTGCCAACATAGGGGCACCCACATACATAAAACAATTAATCACAAACAGAAAAGAACTGATAGAAATACAGTAATAGTAAGGGACTTTAACACCCCATTTACATTAATAGATCATCCAAACAAAATATCACAAAGGAAACACTGGCATTAAATGACACACTGGACCAGATGGATTTAACAGACCTATTCAGAACATTTCATCTAAAAAACAAAAGAATACACATTCTTTTCAAGTGCATACAGAACATTCTCCAGAACAGATTACACAAAGCAAGTTTCAGAAAAGTCAGTCATACCATGCATATTTTTGGATCATAATGTTATGAAACTACAAACTGATCACAAGAAAAAAATTTGGTAAGAGAACAAAAACATGGAGGTTAAACTAAACAATGAATTGATCAATTAAAAAAAAAAATCAGAGCCTGGGTCAAGATGGCAGAGAAGTAGGAGACCCTGTTTCAACTGGTCCCCTAAAGTGAGCTAATCATCTACCTGAACACTCTGAACACCCATGAAATCAGCCTGAGATGTAGTATTATACACTTCTGGATCTCTATGGGGGCAGAAGACTCCAGTGGAGAGGTAAAGCAGAGTGGGAATTGGACTGATATTGGAGGACAAACAGGAGGGGGAGGGAGCCACCAGAAGCTAACCATTGGAATATAATACAATACGAGAGTACCCTGTAATTGGGAATCAGCATTAACTTGGAGTCTGGTTAAAAGCACTCAAAAAGAGCAAAAGATCTTAAGAGGCAACTGGTGGAAACAGGCGGTCACAGGCATGGGCCGAAACCCACGGACCCAGGACGACCATGGCCGGGAACCACTAATGCCAGAGAGTGTTGGGAAGCTTTCAGGCCATGGCCCATAAGTCCCTGGCTTTTCGCTGCTTGCACCAGCTCTAGGCTAGGCACACTCCTGCCTGTGTGTATGAGGGACTCTGATGTGTGCTCCAGTCAGTGCTCTCTAGAACCACAGCCTTTTGCACTCTGCATGCGCACTGTAGCGGGGTCTGAACTGCGCTCCCCACATTCGCCTGAGAGTGCTCCATGGGGGCATTAGCCAGTGGTCTCTAGGATCAGCAGAGAGTCTGAATACTCCCAGCCTGGGCATGAAAATCTCAGCATGCTATCTCTGGTGGGGATCTCTAGGATAGTCTGGACCCCAGACAGCAGTCCCAGCAAAGGCAATCACTGGAAGCAGGCTCTCTGGACCAATATTGCTCTTGGTTTTAGTGGCACAGGGGTGCAGAGACAAGTAGGTCCTTTCAGTGACCCCTAAGATGGTGGCTGGGGACGTGTACTGCCTGTGGAGGTTGCATGGTCCAGTGGAGTTTGCAGAGGAAGAGTCTGTGTGTTCTGGACCACCCAGAGGGGAGCAGACTGAGACTTCTCTCTGAGATGGAGATCTGGGTGCAGTTTGCTTTCCACTAAACCTCCAACAAGCCACAAAAAGCTGCCAAAGAACAAAAACCTCCAGAGAACAAAACCTGTAAAACTAGTTTCCACAGAGCCCAACCCCTTGATAGGAAGCAGCTGGACTCAACCCACGTAAGACTGACCAAAAAACCTGGAAGTCACCTCCCCCAGAAAGCCAGCCAAAAGAAGGAGAGGACAACCACCACAGGGTCCCCATAAAACTGTAAAACCCCAATCATGGGAAAACAAGATATTAAGCTCCTGGTATTGCCCTAAAACCTGTATATTTCATAGATACAACTTTTATTTTTAATTTGTTCTCACTATTCTTGTTCTGTTTAAGTTTTTAAACCTATTTACCATTACAAAGAGAGGTTCAATACAACAAATTTCATAATAACCTCTTAACTTGAACTTTTTTCATACATACACCTGTTTTTCTTTTGCTTTTCTATTTTTTAAATATACATAGAGATATAAGCTTCAAGGTCATCCTCTTTCCATAATCAATACTACCTCTATATATAAACCAGTTTTAATCTCCCATTATCTCTGGGAAGTTGAGTCCTTTAACAAAGATATCAAGATACACCCAGGAAGAATCAAAATAACCTTCCTCACACACATTTAGGATTTATAACCACCTTCCCATTTTTCCTTCTGTCAATGTTTCTGTGTATTTGTTTCTATTCTGGTATTATATAAATCTTATACTTGGGGTTCATTTTGGCTGGTTTGTTGTTGTTGTTGTTGTTTTTCTTGTCATTTACTTTTGTCAGTCTTTTTGTTTGTCTGTTTTTGTTTGTTTACCTTATAAATCTTAACTTTGGGGCCCATTCTAGCTGGGTCTTCTCTCTTTCTCTCTCTCTCGTTTTCTGTTTCCTTATCTCTCTCTTTTTTAAATTTTTTCTTTTTGGTGGTGACTTCCAATTGCTCAGAAGCATGCCAGGGTGTACATTTCCTAGATTGTGGTTGAGATATTCAACTACACATCCCCTCAACCACCTGTCACCAAAATGACTAGGAGGAGGAATGCCCATCAGAGGAAAAATTCAGAGACTGTGCCCTCTCCATCAGAGCTATTGGATCTGAACATAAATGGCATTGTAGAAAGGGAATTCAGTGTAACAATTATCCAAGCAATGGCTAGGTTGGAGAAAACCATTAATGACAACATGGAATTGTTTAGGACAGAAGTGAAAGCCACCTGGGAAGAAATTAAAATTGCTATCAATGAGATCCAATCTAATTTAAATTGGAAAATCCAATCTAATTTAACAGTTAGGGTAACCCAGACAGAAGATAGAATTAGTGATCTAGAGGACAAACCAATAGAGAAAAAGGATCAGGAGGAGGCCTGGAACAAACAGCTTAGAAGCCATGAAAACAGAATTAGGAAAACAAATGATACCATGAACCGTTCCAATGTCAGAATTATTGGGATCCCTGAGGGGGAGGAGAAAGAAAGAACACTAGAAGATATAGTTGAACAAATTCTCTGTGAAACTTTTCCCAATCTGGGGAATGGAGCCAGCGTTTGTGTACTAGAGGCAGAAAGATCACCCCCCAAGATCAACAAATCTAGAAAGACTGCAAGACATTTGATCGTCAATAAAAACTTATCTTTCAATAATAACTCTCAACATGAATGGCCTAAGTGCTCCTATAAGCATGGGGCTTGGGATTGGATAAAACAAGATCTGTCCATGTTTCTCTACAAGAGACCCATTTGAAATTTAAGGATACATCCAAACTGAAAGTGAAGGAATGGAGAAGCATCTTCCATGACAAGGGACCTCAAAAGAAAGCTGGGGTAGCGAGTCTCGTATCAGACAAATTAGATTTTAAACTAAAGACTATAGTCAAAGATAAAGAAGGACACTGCATCATTCTTAAAGGGTCTATGCACCAAGAAGATCTAACAGTTGTAAATATTTATCCCCCCAATATGGAAGCAGCCAACTACATAAGACAATTGTTAATCAAGATAATCATATTGATATGTATACATTAATAGTAGGGAATCTTAACACACCGCTATCAGTAATAGACCATCCAAGAAGAAAATCAATAAAGAAACAAGAGTATTGAATGACACATTGGACCAGATGGACCTCGTAGATATATAAAGAACATTCCACACTAAAACAACAGAATGTGTACTCATTCTTATCCAGTGCACATGGAACTTTCTCCAAAATAGACCACTTAATGGGTCACAAATCAGGGCTAGCCAATACCAAAAGAGTGAGACTATTCCCTACATAACCACAGTGCTTTAAGACTAGAACTCAACTACAAGAAAAAGTTTAGAAGGAATTCAAACACTTGGAAGCTAAAGACCTGCTTAAGAATGTTTGGATCAACCAGGAAATCAAGGAAGAACTTAAACAATTCATGGAAACCAATGAGGATGAAGACACTTCAGTCCAAAACCTATGGGATACAGCAAAGGTGGTCTTAAGGCGGAAATACATAGCCATCCAGGCCTCCCCCAAAAAAATCAAAAAATTGAGAATACACCAGCTCCCTTTACACCTTAAAGAATTGGATAGTCAACAACAAATTAAGCCAACACCACACACAAGAAGGGAAATGATCAAGATTAGAGCAGAGATAAATGGGATAGAAACTAGAGATACAGTAGAACACATCAACAAAACTAGAAACTGGTTTTTTGAAAGAATCAATAAGATCAATAAAATATTGGCCAAACTTATCCAAAGGAAAAGGGAGAGGACCCAAATTAATAAAATTATGAATGAAAAGGGAGAGATAATGACTAACACCAAGGAAATAGAAACAGTCATCAGAAATATTATCAACAATTATATGCCAATAAGTTAAGCAACCTAAATGAAATGGATGCATTCCTAGAAGCCTATATACTTCCCAGATTGAATCAGGAAGAAATTGACAACCTGAATAGACCAATATCTAGTAACAAGATTGAAGCAGTGATCACCCCACCCCCCCAAAAAAAATAGCACCCAGGACCTAGTGGGTTCCCTGGAGAATTCTACCAAACATTCAAAGAAGAAATAATAGCCATTCTCCTGCAGCTGTTTCAAAAAATAGAAACAGAAGGAGAACTTACAGAATCTTTTTAATGAAGTCAGAATTACCCTGATCCCATACCAGGCAAAGACCCCTCCAAAAAGAAGAATTTCAGATTAGTATCCCTGATGAATATGGATGCTAAGATTCTCAACATGATCATAGCTAATAGGATCCAACAGTACATTAAAAAGATTATCCACCATGACCAGGTGAGATTTATCCATAGGATATAAGAGTGGTTCAACATTACAAATCAATAAATGTGATAGAACAAATCAATAAGAGAAGAGAGAAGAACCACATGGTCTTCTCAATTGATGCATAAAAAGCATTTGACAAGATACAGCATCTGTTCCTGACTAAAATGATTCAAAGAATGGGGATAGAGGGAATAGTCCTTACCTTCATAAAATCTATCCATAAAAAACACACAGTGAGTATAATCCCCAATGGGGAAAAGCTGACAGCCTTCTGTTTTAGATCAGGAACACAGCAAGAATGCTCACTCTTGCCAGTCTTCTTCAACGTAGTACCAGAAGTCCTAGCAACAGTAATCATACAATAAAAGGAAATAAAAGGTATTCAAATTGTTATGAAGAAGTCAAACGCTCTCTCTCCACAGATGACATGAGACTTTTTATGGAAAACCCCAAAGACTCCACCCCCAACTACTAGAACTCATACAGCAATTCAGTAATGTGGCAGGATACAAAATCAATGTACAGAAATTAGTTACTTTATTATACACTAACAATGAAAATATAGAAAGGGAAATGAGAGAATCAATTCCATTTACTATAGCACCAAGAACCATAAGATACCTGGGAATAAATCTAACCAAAGTGGTAAAGGATCTGTACTTGAGGAACTACAGAACACTCATGAAAGAAACTGAAGATACAAAAGATGGAAGACCATTGCATGCTCATAGATTGGGAGAATAAACATTATTGAAATATGTGTACTGCCCAGAGCCATCTATACTTTCAAGGGCATCCTGATAAAAATTCCACTGGCATTTATAGGGTACCTGGGTGGATCAGTGGGTTAAAGTCTCTGCCTCTGGTTCAGGTCATGATCCCAGGGTCCTGGAATGGAGTCCCACATTGGGCTCTTTGCTCAGCAGGTGTTGGCTTTCCCCTCTCTCTCTCTCTGCCTGCCTCTGTGCCCACTTGTGATTTCTGTCTGTCAAATATATAAATAAAATCTTAAAAAAAAATCCACCAGCATTTTTCAAAGAGCTGGAACAAACAATCCTAAAATTTGTATAGAACCAGAAGAGACGCCCAAATTGCTAAAGAAATATTGAAAAAGAAACAAAAAAAGTGGCAGCATCACATTGCCTGATTTCAAGCTTTACTACAAAGCTGTAATCACCAAGACAGGATGGCACTGGAACAAAAACAGACACATAGACCAGTGAAACAGAGTAGAGAGCTCAGATATGGACCCTCAACTCTATGGTCAAATTATCTTTGACAAGGCAGGGAAAAAATAGAGGAAAAAAGACAGTCTCTTCAATAAATGGTGCTGAGAAAATTGGACAGCTATGTGTAGAAGAATGAAACTTGACCATTCTCTTACACCATACCCAAAGATAAAGTCTAAAAGGCTAAAAGACATCAGTGTGAAGCAGGCATCTATCAAAATCCTAGAGGAGAACATAGGCAGTAAGCTCTTCGACACTGGCCACAGCAACTCCTTTCAAGACATGTCTCCAAAGGCAAAAGAAACAAAAGCGAAAATGAACTTTTGGGACTTCATCAAGATCAAAAGCTTCTGCACAGCAAAGGAAATAGTCAACAAAACAAAGAGGCAATCCATGGAATGGGAGAAAATATTTGCAAATGACACTACAGACTAAGGGCTATATCCAAGATCTATAAAGAACTCCTCAAACTCAACACACACAAAACAGATAATCAGGTAAAAAAGTGGGCAGAGGACATGGACACTTCTCCAAAGAAGACATACACATGGCTAACAGACACATGAAAAAAGGTTCATCATCATTAGCCATCAAGGAGATTCAAATCAAAACCACATTGAGATACTATCTTACACCAGTCAGAATGGCCCAAATCAACAAGACAGTAGACAACAAGTGTTGGAGAAGATGTGGATAAAGGGGAACTCTCTTACACTGTTGGTGGGAGTGCAAGTTGGTGCAGCCACTTTGGATAACTGTGGAGATTCCTTAAGAAATTTAAAATAGAGCTTCCCTAGGACCCTGCAATTGCACTACTGGGTATTTACCCTAAAGATACTGATGTAGTGAAAAGAAAGGCCACCTGTACCCCAATGTTCATAGCAGCAATGGCCACAGTCACCAAACTGTGGAAAGAACCAAGATGCTCTTCAACGGACGAATGGATAAGGAAGATGTGGTCCATATACACTATGGAGTATTATGCCTCCATCAGAAAGGATGAATACCTGACTTTTGTATCAACATGGATGGGACTGGAAGAGATTATGCTGAGTGAAATAAGTCAAGCAGAGAGTCCATTATCATATAGTTTCACTTAGTTGTGGAGCATAAGGAATAACATGGAGGACATTAGGAAAGGAGAGAAGAAGTGATTTGGGAGAAATTGGAGGGGAAGACAAACTATGAGAGACTTTGCATTCTGAGAAACAAGCTGAGGGTTTTGGCGGGGATGGGAGTGGGGGGATGTGAGCCTTGTGGTAGGTGTTATGGAAGACAGGTATTTCATGGAGCACGGGGTGTGGTGCATAAACAATGAATTTTGTAACACTGAAAAGAAATAAAATAAATTTTAAAAAATGAAAAAATTTCCTTTGGGAACATACCAAAAAAATCAAAGAAATTATAAAAAATTACCCAGAAAGAGATGAAAATGAACACACACTGGTCTAAAATCTTTGGAATGCAGCAAAAGCTGTTCTAAGAGGAAAGTTTATAGCACTACACATCTATTTCAAGAACTAAGAAAAGTCTCAAATAAACAACCAAACCTTATGCCCAGACGAGTTACAAATAGAAAAGCAAATAAAAACTCAACAGAAAGAAGGAAATATTAAGGATTAGATCAGAAATAAATCATCAGAAACTAAATCAATAATAGAACATATCAATGAAACCAGGAGCTATGACTTTGAAAAAATATCAACAACACTGTCAAGCTTTTAGCAAGAGTCATCAAAAGAGAGAGAGAGAGGACCCACCTAAACAAAATCACTAATGAAAGATCAGAAATAACAATCAAAACCACAGAAATATAAACTATGGTAACAGAATATTATGAAAACTTATATGCCAACAAATTGGACAATTCATAAGAAATGGATAAATTCCTAAAAGCATATAACCTACCAAGACTTAGGGAAGAAGAAACAGAATTTGAAGAGACCAATAACCAGGAATAAAATTGAATCATTAATCAAAAAATTCTAAGAAACAAAAGTCCAGAACCAGACAGCTTCACAGGTGAATTCTACTGAACATTTAGAGAGTTAAACCTATTTTCAAACTATTAAAAAAAATGTAAAAAGAAGCAAAGCTTCCAAATTTATTCTATGATGCCAGCATTACCCTGATTATCAAGACTAGAAAAAACGTCACTAAAAAAGAGAACTACAGGTCAAAATCCCTGATAAACATGGATGTAAAAGTTCTCAATAAAATGCTAGCAAACCAAATTCAAAGATATTTAAAAAAATCATACACCATGATCAAGTGGGATTTATTCCCGAGATAAAAACATGGTTCAATATTCACAAAATAATCAGCATGATATGTCACATCAATAAGGGGATAAAAACTACAGGATCATTTTAATAGATGCAGAAAAAGAATTTGATAAAGCACATCATCCATTCATGATAAAAACCATCTGGAAAGTAGGTCTAGAAGGAACATACCTCAACACAATAAAGTCCTTATATTAAAAACCCATAGCCAATATCACACTCAATGATAAAAATCTGATAGCTTTTCTACTAAGGTCGGGCATGAGGCAAGGATGTCTGCTTTCACTACTTTTATTCAGCATACTACTAGAAGTCCTAGCCATAGCAGTTAGACAACATAACGAAATAAAATGCATTCAATAAAATGCATTCAAGTACAACTCTCACTATTTGCAGATGACATAATAATAAATGTATAGAAAATCCTGAAGACTCCACCAAAAAAATTACTAGAAAAAATGAATTCAGTGCACTTTCTGGATACAAAATCAATGTACAGAAAGATGTTGTTTTCCTATATACTAGTAATGAAACAGCAAGAAGAGAAATTAAGAAAATAATCCCATTTACAACTATACCAAAAACAATGAAGTTAAGCAAAGAGTATGTATTCTGAAAACCATAACACACTGATGAAAGAAATTCAAGAGGACACAAAGAAATGGAAACCCATTTCATACTCATAGGTTGGAAGAACAGATATTGCTGAAATGTCTATACTACCCAAAGCAATCTACAGACTTAAGGCAATCTCTATGAAAACACCAACAGATTTTTTTCCAGAGCTAAAACAAATAATCAAAACAAATAATCTGAAAATTGGTATGGAGCTACGGAAGACCCTGAAGAGCCAAAAAAAAAAAAAACCTTGAAAAACAAAAACAAACTAGAGGTATCACAATTCCAGTTTTCAAGTTATATTACAAAGTGGTAATAACTAAAACAGTATGGGACTGGCATAAAAATGGACAATAGATCACATAGATAATGCAGATCAATGAAATAGAATAAAAAAAAACCAACAGAAATAAACCCACAATAATATGGCTAATCTTTGACAAAAGAGGAGTGAATATGCAATGGAAAAAGTCTGTTCAACAAATGGTGTTGGGAAAACTGAATAGCCACATGCAAAAGAATGAAACTAGATCACTTCCTTACACCATACACAAAAATAAACTTGAAATGGTTTTAAGACCTACATATGAGACTTGAAACTAGAAAAATACTAGAGGAAAGCATAGGCTCTAATTTCTCTGACATCAACTGTACAACATTTTTCTAGATATATCTACTCAGGAAAGGGAAATAAAAACAAAAGTAAACTACTGGGACTATATCAAAACAAAATGTTTCTGTATAGTGAAGGAAACAGTCAACAAAACAAAAGACAATCTACTGAATGGGACAAGATATCTGCAAATGATATATTCAATAAAGAATTAGTATCAAAAATATTTTAAAAAGCTGATACAACTCAATACCCCCAAAACATATAATGTAATTTTAAAAAATGAGCAATAGACATGAAAAGATATTGCTCCAAAGAAGACATACAGATGGCCAATGGACACACAAAAAAAGATGCTCCACATCTCTCATAAATAGGGAAATACAAAGCAAAACCACCATGAGATATCACCTCACGCCTGTCAGAATGGCTAAAATAGGGAAGTCTGGGTGGCTCAGCCAGTTAAATGTCTGCTTTCAGCTTGGTCATGGTCCCAGGAGCCTGGTATTGAGTCCCACATCAGGCTCCTTTTTCAGCAGGAAGTCTGCTTATCCCTCTGCCTGCTATTCCCCCTGCTTGTACCCTCTTTCTCTCTAACATAAAAATAAATAAATTTAAAAAAAAGACTGGATAAAATCAGTAACAAAACATGGTAAGTGTTTGTGAGATGTGGGGCAGGGGGGAAGAACCCTCTTGCACTGTTGGTGGGAATGTAAATTGGTATAGGCACTGGAAAACTGTACGGAGGTTTTTCAAAAAATTAAAAATAGAACTACTCTGGGGGTGCCTGGGTGGCTCAGTGGGTTAAAGCCTCTGCCTTCAGCTCAGGTCATGATCTCAGGGTCCTGGGATCGAGCCCCACATTGGGCCCTCTGCTTGGCAGGGAGCCTGCTTTCCTTCCACTCTTACTTGTGATCTCTGTCTGTCAAATAAATAAATAAAATTAAAAAAAAAATAGAACTACTCCGCAATCTAGTAATCACACTTCTGGGTATTTACCCAAAAAATACAAAATACTAATTCAAAGGGATACATGCACAAATATATTTATAAGCATTATTTACAATAGCCAAAATATGGAAACAACCTAAATGTTCATTGATAGATGAATAGATAAAGAAGAATATAAATAATATTATTTAGCCATTAAAAAGGAATGAAATCGTTGGGCATCTGGGTGGCCCAGTCATTAAGCATCTGCCTTTGGTCAGGTCATCATCACAGGGTCCTGGGATTGAGACCTGCAACAGGCTCCCTGCTAGGCTGAGAGTCTGCTTCTCCCCCTCCTCCTGACTTGTGTTATCTCTCTCGCTCTCTTCTCTCTCTCTGTGTGTCAGATAAATAAACTAAATCTTTAAAAGAAAAGAATGAAATCTTGCCATATGCAACAACATGAATAGAGTCACAGAGTATAATGTTAAGTAAAATAATTCAGGGAAAAACAAATTCTACATGTTTCATGGATATGTGAAATTTAAGAAACAAAACAAATGAGTAAAGGAAATTAAGAAGGTAAAAAGAGAGAGAGAGAGACAAGACAAGAAAAAGTCTCTTAACTATAGAGAACTGATGATGACTACCAGATGGGAGGAGTGTGAAGAATGGATGAAATAGGGCATGTGGATTAAAAAGTACACTTAACATGATGAAAATAAAGTAAGATAGAATGATTTTTAAAAAGATAATGGGGGAGATTGGCAGTGGGTAGGAGCAATATGAGAATTCTGTAAAAAAAAAAAAGTAATATTCAGAAATATATTAACTGAACTTGAGAAAGAAGTAAAGGCTCTCAGTAAGACTCATGATAAAGACAGAGTAAATATAAGAAAGAACGAATCAGAGATGAACTCAACTGAAATTAAAAATACACTAGAGGGAATAAATAGTAGACTAGAGGAAGCAGAAGAATGGATCATTGACCTGGAAATAAAGTAATGGAAATCAATCAACTGAGCAACATAAAGGTAATATAGTAATTTAAAATGAGAAAAGACTTAGGGAACTCAGTGACACCATCAAGCATAATAACATTTACATTATAACACTTTCTCAGAAAGAGAAGAGAGAGAAGAGGGGGAGAAAATGTATTTGTAGAAATAGTAGCTGGAAACCCCTCAAATCTGGGAAAGGAGACAAATCCATATCCAGAAGGCACAGAAAAGTCTCAACAAAATAAACTTATTGAAGTTCACACCAAAACACATACTAACTAAAATGGCAAAAAGGGTAATAAAAACAGAATTTAAAAAGCAACAAAGGAAAGCAGTTACATACAAGGGAAACCCCATAAGGCCAGCAACTGATTTTACAGGCCAGGACAGAGTGGCAGGATATATTCAAAGCAATGAGAGGGCGCATGGGTGGCTCAGTGGGTTAAGCCTCTGCCTTCAGTCAGGTCATGATCTCAGGGTCCTGAGACTGAGTCCTGTATCAGGCTCTCTGCTTGGCGGGGAGCCTGCTTTCTCCTCTCTCTCTCTCTCTGCTTCTCTGCCTACTTGTGATCTCTGTCCATCAAATAAATAAATAAATAAATTCTTTAAAAAATAATAGATAAATAAAAAGATTCAAAGCAATGAGAGGAAAAAAAATCTGCAATCAAGCTGGTTTATGGATATTGGGGAGGGTATTTGCTATGGTGGGTGCTGTGAAATGTGTAAGCCTGATGATTCACTGACCCATAGCCCTGGGGCAAATAATACATCAGGTTAATTTAAAAAAAAAAAAAGAAAGAATATTTTATCCAGGAAGGCTATAATTCAGAATAGAAGGAAACAAAGATTTCCAAGCTAAAGATTAAAGGAACCATCACTAATAAAGCAGCCTTAGAAGAAATGTTAAACGGGATTCTTTGAGTGGAACTGAAAGATCATAAGCAGGAGTAAGTAAAGTAGGAAGCACAAAAGCAGTAAATTAACTATATCTATAAAAATTAGTCAAAAAACTCATAGGATAAAGGAGTGCAAAGTATGATACCGTATATCTAAAAGGGGGAATAGTGAAGATTTAGTGCTTTTAGAATGGATTCAAACTTAAGTGACCATCAAATTAATATAGACTGCTATATGCATAAGAAGTTATATATAAATCTGATGGTAACCACAAATCAAAAACTGGTAATAGATATACAAAGAAAAAATGAAGATGAAGTTATTCAAGTATATTATTAAAGAAAGCCATCAAACCACAAGAGACCAATAGAGGAAATAACAGAGTCAGAGCAAAACAAGTATCATATGATTTTACTCATATGTGGAATTTAAGAAATTGATTTTAAAAAATTATATAAACCAGAAATAACACACAGATTCTTATCAATAGAGAATGCTGGTTACCAGAGGATGGTGGGTGGGGGAGGGTTAAATAGGTGAAGGTGAAGGGGATTAAGAATTCACTTATCTGGAGGATGAGAAACAAGATGGAAGAGGAGTAGGAGACCTAAATATCATCCGGTCCCAGGAGTTTACCTAGATAGTTATCAAATCATTCTGAATACCTACAAACTCAATAGGAGATAGAAGAAAAGAAGATCAGCAATTCTAGGAACAGAAAATCAACCACTTTCCAGAAGGTAGGACATGTGGAGAAGGGAATCCGAGGCAACATATGGAAAGATAGACCATGCCATGGGGGGAAGGTAGGGGGAGAAGGGACAAGCTCTCAGCATGTGTTAGAGCAGTGGAACACAAAATCAGAACTTTTAGAAGTCTGCTCCACTGAGGGATGTCACTCCAGAGGCTAAGCATGGGGCGGAGCCTTCCCAGGAACAGTGTAGTCTCAAGACCTGTGGGGTTACAAAAATGCCAGGGGTATCTGAGTGTGGCAGAGCTCCCAGGTGTTGGACCAGGGAAGCCAGCAGCAGAGACAGAGCAGAGGAGTGGGCTCTAAACAGTGATCCAAGGCAGAGTTAGGTCACTGCTCTTTTTTATTTTTTTTAAAGATTTTATTTATTTATTTTTTCAGAGATCACAAGTAGGCAGAGAGGCAGGCAGAGAGAGAGAGGAGAAAGCAGGCTCCCTGCTGAGCAGAGAGCCCGACGTGGGGCTCGATCCCAGGATCCTGGGATCATGACCTGAGCTGAAGGCAGAGGCTTTAACCCACTGAGCCACCCAGGCGCCCCTAGGTCACTGCTCTTTGAGCGGGGACTTCACAAGTAGCAGATCTGGAGAGACTCCCTCCTTCCTCCTCTTGGAGGAGCAACACAGGAGAGCACTTCAGGAATTGGCTGGGTTTGGAGACTTCAAACAGGGCTATGCAGCAGACATAGAAATGCTCAATCACAAGCTGGGTAAGCTCAGAGGGCACACAGAGACCAGGGAGAAAGGCATGATTGACTGCTTTTCTCTGAGGGTGTCCTGAGGAGTGGGGCCCTGAGTGCTCAGCTCCTATGGGGCCAGAGATTGGGAAGCAACCATTTTCATTCCCATCCACTGAAGCAATACAGCATTCAGGGAACAAAAGCTACCAAGAGAAAAAACTGAGCAGAAAACACAACACAAATGTCTTTGTTGGAGGTTGAACTGCACTGCCCTTGCCAGGGTCCAGGCTAAGTAATCTGCTCAGGCCGAAAAACACAGCTGTTCAAAATCTTTGGGACACAGAAAATGCAGTCCTGAAAGTATATAGCAATACAAGCCTTTCTCAAGAACCAAGAAAGTTCTTAAGTACACAACCTAACCCTATTCCTAAAGGAGCTGGAAAGAGAACAGCAAAGAAGGCATAAACCCAGAAGGAGAAGAGAAATAATAATTATCAGAGAAGAAATCAATGAAATACAAACCATAAGAACAATAGAACAGATCAACGAAACGAGGAGCTGGTTCTTTGAAAGAATTAATATGATTGATAAACACCTTGCCAGACTTATCAAAAAGAAAAAAAGAAATAACCCAAATTAATAAAATCATGAATGAAAGAGGAGAGATCACAACCAACACCAAAGTAATACAATTATAAGAACATACTAAGAGCAACTATAAACCAGCAAATTTGACAATCTGGAAGAAATGGAAGCATTCCTAGAGATGTATAAACTACCAAAACTGAACCAGAAAGAAATAGAAAACCTGAACAGACCCATAACCAGTAAGGAGATCGAAGCAGTCATAAAAATCTCCCCAAAAAACAAGAGCCCAGGGCCAGACAGCTTCCTGGTTAATGCTACCAAACATCTAACGAAGAACTAATACCTATTCTTTTGAAACTCTTCCAAAAAACAGAAATGGAAGGAAAACTGCCAAAGGCATCTTATGAGGCCAGCATTATGTTGATCCCCAAACCAGTCAAAGACCTCATCAAAAAGGAGAATTGCAGACCAATATCCCTGATGAACACAGATGAAAAAATTCTTACCAAAAACCAGCCAATAGGATCCAGCAATACATTAAAAGGATTATTCACCACAACCAAGTGGGATTTATTCCTGGGCTACAAGGCTGGTTCAACATCTGCAAATCAATCAATGTGATACAATACATTAATAAAAGAGAGAACAAGAACCATATGATACTCTCAATAGATGCTGGAAAGCATTTGAAAATGTACTGCATCATTTCTTGATCAAAATTCTTCCCAGTGTAGGTATAGAATGTACATACCTCAATATCATCAAAGCCATCTATGAAAAACCCATAGCAAATATCATCGTCAATGGGGAAAAAACTGAGAGCTACTCCCATAAGGTCAGGAACATGGCAGGGATGTTCACTATTACCACTGCTATTCAATATAGTACTAGAAGTCCTAGCCTCAGCAATCAGACAAGAAAAAGAAATAAAAGACATCTGAAATAGCAAAGAAAAAGTCAAACTCTCACTCTGCAAATGATATTATTATACTTTATTTGGAAAACCCAGGACTCCATCCTAAAACTATTTGAACTCATATAGGAATTCATTAAAGTGTCAGGGTATAAAAAATGCACAGAAACCAGTTGCATTTCTATGCACCAACAGCAAGACAGAAGAAAGAAATAAAGGAGTCAATCCCATTTACAATTGCATCCAAACATTTAAGAAACCTAGGAATTAGCCTAACCAAAGCAGCAAAGAATTTCTACTCAGAAAACTATAAAGTACTCATGAGAGAAATAGAGGAAGACACAAGAAATGGAAAAAATGTTCCATGCTCATGGATTGGAAGAACAAATACTTTGAAAACATCTATGCTACCTAAAGCAATCTACACATTTAAGGCAATCCTTATCAAAATACCATAATTTTTTTTCAAAGAAATAGAATAATCCCAGAACTTATATGGAACCAGAAAAGACCCCAAATAGCCAGAGGAATGTTGAAAAAGAAAGCCAAAGTTGGTGGCATTACAATTCTAGACTTCAAGCTCTATTTCAAAGCTGTAATCATCAAGACAGTATGGTACTGGCCCAAAAACAGACACATAGGTCAATGGAACAGAATAGAGAGCCCAGAAATGGACCCCCAACTTATGGTCAACTAAAGTTTGACAAAGCAGGAAAGAATGTCCAGCGGAAAAAAGACAGTCTCCTCAAAAAATGGTGTTGAGAAAATTGGACAGCCACATGAAGAAGAATGAAACTAGACCATTTCCTTAAAGCACACACAAAAAGAGACTCAAAATGAATGAACTACATAATCTGAGACAGGAATCCATCAAAATCCTTCAGGAGAACACAGGCAACAACCTCTTCAACCTCAGCCACATTGACTCCTTCTGAGACACATTGCCAAAGGCAAGGGAAACAAAGGCAAAAATGGACTATTCTGCCTTCATCAAGATCAAAAGGTTTTGCACGCCAAAGGAAATGGTCAACAAAACTAAAAGATAACCAACAGAATTGGAGAAAATATTTGCAAATGACATATCAGGTAAAGGGCTAGTATCCAAAATCTATAAAGAACTTATCAAACTCAACAGCCAAAGAACAAATAATCCAATCAAGAAATGGGCAGAAGACATGAACAGATATTTCTGAAATCAGACATCCAAATGGCCAACAGACACATGAAAAATTGTTCAATATCACTGGGCATCAGGGAAATACAAATCAAAAACACAGTGACATACCACCTCACCTCAGTCAGAATGGCTAAAATTAATCAGTGAGGAAATGACAAATATTGGCAAGGATACAGAGAAAGGGGTATCCTCCTACATTGCTGGTGGGAATGCAAGCTGATGTAGCCACTCTGGAAAACTGTGTGGAGGTTCCTCAAAAAGTTGAAATTAGAGCTAACCTATGACCCAGCAATCGCACTACTGGGTATGTACCCTAAAGATACAAATGTAGTAATCTGAAGGAGCATGTGCACCCAAATATTTATAGCAGCAATGTACAGAATAGCTAAACTATGGAAAGAACCCAGATTGTCTATAAAGAAATGAATGGATAAAGAATATTTGGCATATCTATATCTACATAGATATAGATATATAGATATAGCACACACATGTGCACACACACACACACACACACACACACAAACATAATAGAATACTATGCAGTCACCAAAAACTCGAAATTTTGCCATTTACAATGATGTTGATAGAACTAGAGTATATTATGCTAATTGAAAAAGTCAATCAGAGAAAGATAATTATCATATGATCTCTCTGATATGAGGGATTTAAGAGGCAGTGTGGGGTGTTGTGTGGGGAAGGTAGGGAAAAATGAAACAACATGGGACCAGTGAGGGAGACAAACCATAAAAGACTTTTAACCTCAGAAATCTATCTAAGGGCTGCTAGGGGTGGGGTGGAAGGACGGATGGGGTGGTTGAGTGATGGACACTGGGAAGGGTATGTGCTATATAGAGTGCTGTGAATTGTGTAAGACTGATGATTCACAGACCTTTACCCCTGAAACGAATAATATATTATATGTTAATTTTTTAAAAATAGCACCCCTCTTCTTACTAATTTTTGTGCTTTTGGAAAACACAGGTTTGTTTTTTAATAAAAATGTTACTTATAAAAAAAGAATCTATGAATTTCTTTAAGACAGAAATATATTTGTAGAAGCATTAGAGTAAAAGAGTAACTGTATATGACAAGACTCAAAGATGGCCATGATTCATTACAATGCAATTGACAAGGAAATTTGGTTATTTCTGTGACACACAACACCTCAATAATTATGCCAGGACATATTAAAACCTTAGGGAATTCTGGAACAATGATGGTGTTCACAATATACTATAACCTAAGAAGGTTTATCATTATTTGATAATAATTCCCATGTAATTTGACATACCAAATATACAAGCCTATTTAATCAAAAAGTCCTTATTTATAAGTTGAATTTTGAGAATTTTGTCTTAAAAATCAGATTTTAAGGAAAATGCCTAAATAGGAGCATTACAAAACTTAATTATTTAGCAAGATGGCAAAAGGCAAATGCAGAAAGTTATATAGTTGTTAACAAAACAGATTCTTTTTTTTCCATATTGAGAAGATTCCATTTTCTGAAGCCCTAATAAAGGTAAATCACAGATATTTTATTTTCTACACACATTAGATTGATTTTTAAACTTATTCAAGATAAATAAAAAATTTTTATTTACAATTTAGACCAATAGTCTTAAAAAGACTGTCATTTTAATAGGGGGGGAAACTCAATTACAGTCTTATACCCATGTTCTTCTGATATTAAAACTCATTTATTCCAACAAGATGAATTAAAAAAAATATGGAATCCGTCCATTTTCCTTTCTATCACTCACCTGTTGATATACACTTATTGGGGAAAGGTCCTCCAGGGCCCTCCATGGATCTGTGTTCTTATGGTAGAGGTTGAAATGTGATCAAAGTTTCCATTAGAAAGGAAGGACCTTCAGCTGTGGGATGCCAGCAAAGCTCTCAATTTTCAGATACCACGGGATTGCCTGTACTGAACACAGTTGTGCCTCCAATGTCCTGCCCTCTTCCCAGGTGATCACATCCAGTGATTTATAAGGTCCTATTGCCTTATTTAAGATGGTTCCAATGGTTAATCCAACTTTTGGAACTTCTCAGAGACTCAGTTAAGGCTTCTGTTGATACTGTATCACTGTTCAACTTCTGCCTAACCTTGCTTTTTTATTCTCTCTACTCTTCCCCAGGTGTCGATCACTCCTTAATAAATTTTACGTACCATTACCCATAATCATGCACAAGATTCCTTTCCAAAGGTTTCCTTCTCACAAATTTCTAAAACATTCATTTTTACATTCAATCAGCTTCGGTCCTAAGTTTTCCCTCTCTAACTAGTCTCACTTTCCTTGCATTATCTAGTTGTTTCCCTCATTGCTTCCAATAGCTTTAATTATACTTACTAAAATAGTTTGCCTCTGTTTCTGTTCTTATATTACCCATAAAACCTCATATAACTTCATAGCACATTAGATAAGTTCAAGTTTTTTTTTTTCCTTAAAAATGTTGCAATGGAGATAATATGAACTTGTTTGACTCTCAGCAAGCATACACAGAATAAAAGTTTTATATGTAATGCTGATAATTTAAGACATATCTATTTTAATTAAAACAACCTTTAATTAGCTTTAATACCATCTATTTTCCCAGATCACGTGAACTTGTTATACATTTGAATTAGTTTCTATCTTTCTGAGATTGAGAATGTCCAATTCTTAAAGTGCTTACCTTTAACTCAACTAAATAGAGGACATTTACAAATTAATCTTATCAGTACCATCTAGAGGTAGAAAAAATATCTCATATTTACAATATACATGGACACACATACAAATACAATATACAAAATACAAGATACAAACAAAATCTTAAAGGCCAGGAAGAAGGCAAGAATGTCCCCCTGACTATTCATTTTCACTATTGTACTCTAAGTCCCAGCTAATGCAATAAGCCAAAAAATCATAGCAAGTTATTTTGTATATGTAAAAAAAACCTGGATGTTAATGTTTATATATAAAGGCAATAGACTGTGAATAGTCAATAACACAATTATTGAAGGAAAAAATGAAGTAAAAAAATAAAGATACCACCCAACTTCAAGACATACTGTAAATTTCCAGTTATCAAATAAGTGAATTATTGGTGAAAGAATAGTTAAACAGATCAATAGCACAGAAGAGAGCCCAGAAATATACCCACACAAATATAGCTAGCTAAGTTTTGACAATGGAATAAAGGGACTACAATGGAGAAAGGATAGTCTTTTCAACAAATGCTGAACAACTGTGTATCCACATACAAAAAATATCTCAACCCAAATCATACATTTCACAAAAATTAACTCAAAGTGAATCACAGACTAAATGTAAGATGTAAAACTAAAAACTCTAAGAAGAATATAGGAGAAAATCCAGATAAACTTGGTTTGATATTGACTTTCTTTATATAACTCCAAAGGCACTATTCATGAAAGAAAAAAATAATGAACTGTACTTTGTGAAAAACAAAAGCAAACAAACAAACACAAAAAAAACTTTTCTGTGAGAGACATAGTCAAGAGAATGAGAAGACAAGCCATAAACTGGGAGAAAACTTTTGCAAAAGACATAGTTAAGAAAAGACTATTATCCCAAATATATTAAAAAAAAACCCTTAAAACTCAATAATAATAGAAAATCAATTAAAACGTGGACAAAATATCTAAACAAATACCTTAAAATAAGGCATATAGATAGCAAATAAGCATATGAAAGAGTTCTCAACATCATATGTCACTTAGAAATGGCAAGTTAAAACAGTTAGATGCCACCACACACTTTAGAATGGTCAAAATCCTGAACACTTAGAATACCAACTACTGCCAGGGATGTGGAGAAACAAGAACTCTCATTTTTGATGGTAGGAATACATAATGTATAGCTACTTTGGGAGCCAGTTTGTTAGTTTCTTGCAAAATTAAGCATATGACCCAACAATTGTGATCTGTGGTATTTACCCAAAGGAGTTGGAAACTTATACTCAGTAATATATACTCAGTCTATACTCAGTAATTACTAATATCAACAAAATCAAATGGTCTTTTCCTTCAATTGAATTCTTGTTGTTTAAAGACACACACAAAACAATAATGGATGAAGTCATATTGTGTCTGATATTAAGCTCAAATAACCTTGCTAGTGGTTGAAGTTGGGAGTTACATCTGGATTCAGATGAAACAACATCAACTATGATCTGATCATTATTGAAACCGGGTAATGGATAGGGAGAGAGTTCATTACATTATTGTGGATAACTGTGTTTATGCCTAAAATTTGCCAGAAATTGTTAGATATTTTTCCTGAGGCTCACATTCTCCTTTGAAATCATGTTATGTTTAATTTGTATTTTTGGAAATGATTGTTGTTGGTGGGAAATAAACTCTTAATAAAAACTCCACTGATTTGAGGGCAAAAATCAAGATTGTTTTCTGGAAAAGGGACATAGAAGTTAATGGCTTAATTAAAATTACCTATTTTAAGTCTTTTGATTCTAGTTTCTTTCTAATTATGCCAAAATACTTGGTAATACCTTTGACCTGATTGCTACCTTGACACAGTGACCTTTCTAAAAAACATTATCAGTTTGTAAAGATAGTTATGATTTGGCAAAATATGATCCGTGGTAAAACCTAGTGATTGTCTAAGATTAGATGACTAGGTAAGTGTGACAAGGGGAAATCAGGACATTTTTGTGGATTATGTAAATATCTCTTTGAGAATTTCTAAAACAACTTGGGGAAAAGCAATCTTATAAACTCCCTGAACTCCCAGAGTTCAAGTAAATTGTATGTAGACCTAGAGGTTATTTTTGTGTTTTCTTAACGGGCCACTAAAGAAATGTATGACCATGGAAGGGCCAGAGTAGATAACTGGTGATATAGCATTAATTTTTAAATTATTATTGAGTTCTCTAAAGATAAATCAGGAGCATCCACTCAAAGTAACTTGTTATTCTCATGATGTAATTACCTCTTCCTAAAAAAAAAAAGGAAAAATTGGTAAATCAAAACTATTAGCATTCGATGGCTTTACAGCTGAGCTTGTATGGGGATACATATTAAATTTATAAAATTATAAAGGAATATATCTTAAAGATTTCATATGAATAATTTTCCTACGATACTAAATGGCAAGGCAACAACTTACCAGTTCTTTTTGAAATTTAAATATTCCTCCAAATAGCACCCGAGAATTCTTTCTACGAATGAGCAGTCCATGGAGCAGTTCTTAGTCACATATATCAATTCAAAAAGATTGTGGCTAGCAGCATTTAGGTCTACCAAATAATGTGCCTTGAGTTTGAAGATAGTTAATAAACTTTATATCTGAGGCAAAGTATTGAATTTCATTTCTAACACTGTAAACATAGATCAAAATAAAGTTGGAATAAAGCCAGTATAAATCACAGTAGAATCTGAAATTGTATACTATGTATGTCAGTTTCTGATATCTTTAAATATCAGAAAAATTCCCTTGTAGATGTTGTGTGTATTAAAGAAGGAAATACATATATATATATATACATTTTTTTTGGATGGTGAGTGCTTTATGGATCAATAAGCCACATGTCATAACAAAGTTCAAAAAAGCTTAGTAGATTAGTATGAGATGAGAGGTAGAAATAATAAAGTCAGTTTTTCTTTTTAATTTCCAGTCTGCATATCTATAAATGGGATTGTTTATAGTCTATACTTTTATAAGTTGAAATAACTGCATCACAAATATTTATTTTATTTTACATATTTAGTTGTGTATATTTGTTACTTTAGAGTACTAAAAATTCATTTACATTTTTACTTATGTTACATTTGACATCCATGTTGGTCAGTATTTTTCAAATTATAGATTTTTTTTAATTCCATTTTTTAGGGGAAATGGTATTTTATATATATGTATATATGATATATATCACATATACATGTATATGTATATATGTATATACATATATACATGTATCAAGGGTATACATATATACATATATACATGATATGTTATATATACATGTATATTATTTATTTATTTATTTTTAGATAGAGAGAGACAGAGAGAGTGTGAGTGGGAGGAGGGGCAGAGGAAGAGGGAAAGAATCTCAAGCAGACTCTCTCAAGAGCCGATGTAGGATTCCATCTCACCACCCTGAGACCATGACCTGAGTTGAAATCAGGATTAGATGTTTAACCAACTGACCCACCCAGGTGACCTGTAAGGGTGTTATTTAGGACATTTAATATAATTCACTCACTGATTCAAAGAATATTCCTAATATCTTCTTATGCTAGGACTGCTCTAGACTCTAGAGTCAAAGCAGTGCACACACAGAAAAAAATTTTCTCATGAATGACATGTGCTGTTGGGAGAGAGATATTAAACACACACAAACACATATATGTACACATATACACATATGTAGCAAGTGAAAATAAGTATTATGATAAGAAAAAAAGGAGACTAGAATTATGGGGAATGATGATGAGGTTTATTTTCTATCAGGGAACAAGAAGCATCTCTCTGGTAGTATTTGGCAGTTTTAAACTATCTAAGAACTGAAATTTAAAGATTTTTTTCTCTCCAAAAACTAGATTTTTTAAAAAAGATTTTTATTTATTTGGCTAGAGAGAGAGAGAGAGTGCACAGCAGGGGTAGCAGCAGACAAAGGCAGAAGGAAAGGCAGACTTCCTGCTGAGCAAGGAGCCCATGCAGGACTGGGACCTTGGAACCCTGGAATCATAACCTCAGTTGAAGTCAACTGCTTAACTGACTAAGCCACTGAGACATCCCTAAAAAACAGATTCTTAACTATAGAGAAGAAATATATAGTTACCAGAGGGGAGGTGGGTAGGGGTCGGTGAAATAGATGAAGGAGATTGAGTTATCTTGATGAGCACTGAGTAATATATGGAACTGCTTTATCACTGTATAGGTATCAGGTGTCAGTTGTATACCTGAAACTAGTATAACACTATATGTTAGCTACACTTGAAGTAAAATTTTAAAAAATTAAAGATGGTCTTTTTGTACAGAACATGGAGTTGGGTCTTTTTTTATTTTCCAGTCCACTCAGAAAATTTATCTTTGTATTTAGACCATTAATCTTAAAAGTGATTTTAATATAATTAGATTAATATCCACCACATGTGTAACTATTATTTATTTCATTTTTTTGTTTCTTTTTTTTCTTTTATTTCTTGGCTTTCTTTGGAAGGTTTTTTTTTTTTTTTAAAGATTTTATTTATTTATTTGACAGAGAGAAATCACAGGTAAGCAGAGAGGCAGGCAGAGAGAGGAGGAAGCAGGCTTCTCGCGGAGCAGAGAGCCTGATGCGGGGCTCGATCCCAGGACCCTGGGATCATGACCTGAGCCAAAAGCAGAGGCTTTAACCCACTGAGCCACCCAGGCGCCCCTCTTTGGAAG
Source organism: Mustela erminea (assembly GCF_009829155.1). Lineage (NCBI taxonomy): Eukaryota > Metazoa > Chordata > Mammalia > Carnivora > Mustelidae > Mustela > Mustela erminea. Next base: position 129,681,636 of record NC_045614.1, read on the forward strand.
GTTTTAATTGTGCACTTTTTATAAGTCTATTTTTTCTTCTTAGTTTTCTTTAATGGTTTCCCTAAGTTTGTAAGATAATGTTTTTAACTACTCTAAGTCCACTTTCAAATAACATTATATCACTTTACATTTAGTTCCTGTGTCATATGACAGAATAATCTCACTTCCTTCTATTTCTTGTAGAATTGTTATCTATTATCCATCTTATTTTGCCATATACTATCATCATAGATACATTGCTATTATTTTTAGTTTTAATATATTTTAGGGAATTATGAATAGTTACAATATTTTATTTTACCTTCAATTATTCCTTCTCAGATGTTCTTTCTTCCTTTTTGTAGACCTGAGTTTCTTTTTCTTTAAAAATTTCATTTATTTATTTGAGAGAGAAAAAGAGAACACATGAGAAGGGAGAAGGTCAGAGGGAGAAGCAGACTTCCCCACAGAGCGAGGAGACTGATGTAGGACTTGATCCCGAGACTGAGGGATCGTGACCTGAGCTGAAGGCAGTGGCTTAACCAACTGTGCCACCAAGGCACCTGATCTGAGTTTCTGATGAGTAACATTTTTCTTCTCCCCAAAGAACTTCTTTTACCTTTTTTTTTTCTTTTTTTTTTTTTTTTCAGAGAAAGTCTGCTGGTGATAAATTTTGGTCTGAGAAGCTCTTCATTTATTCTTCACATTCAAAGGATAATTTCTCTGGGCATAGAATTCTCAGATTTTTTTAAAGATTTTTATTTATTTATTTATTTGACAGACAGAGATCACAAATAGGCAGAGAGGTAAGCAGAGAGAGAGGGGGAAGCAGGCTCCCTGCTGAGCAGAGAGCCCAATAAGTGGGTAAATCCCAGGACCCTGGGATCATGACCTGAGCAGAGGCTTTAACCCACTGAGCCAACCAGGCACCCCCTCAGATTTTTTTTTTTAACATCAAATATTTCACTCTAGATTTTTGTTGTTGTTGTTGTTGTTGTTTTACTTTCATAGTTTCCTGTTAACAGTCTATGTTAATTTACATCCTTATTTCTCTTTTGGTAAAGTGTATTTTTCTTCTTGATTTCTTTTGCTCCATTCTCTCTATGAGGTATGTGATATTCAATTATGTGTATGTTCAGTGTTAAAAATTGTCCCACAGTTTTTACATCATCTGTCCTTTTATGTAAAAAAACTATTTTCCTTTTTAACTTCAGTTTGAGACATTTCTCTTGATCTGTCCTTAAGCTCTCAGATTCTTAATTTGGTCGATTTGAGTCTACTCATGACTGACTGAAGGAACTCTTCATTTATGTTACAGTATTTTTTTATTTCTAGTATTTCATTTTGATTCTTACAGTATCAACATTCCTTCTTATATTATAGAGTTATTTTTGCACATTGTGTTTGTGTGTGTTTTCAGTTATAGCTCTTAACATATTTATCACAGATACTTAAAGTTCTCTGAGAATTCCAAAATCTGTGTCAGGTCGGAGTTTGATTCTGATGACTGTCCTGCCTCTTTTATGTTTTTTCTTGTGTGAAGTGTCTTGCAATTTATTCTAGAAGCTGAACAGGTTGTATCAGGTAATAGAAATGGAAGGAAAAAGATCTCTAGCATTAAGATTTATGTTAGGCTGGTTATGAGTTAGTTTTCAATGTTGGCTATGGCTGTAAGTGCCAGAAGCTTCAAAGTCTTCTAAGGTCCTTATTTCTGTTCCCCCTTTTTATTCAGACTTCCCTAAGTACTATAATTTGGAGCATCTGTGTCTTGCATCTCCTACTATTATTATACTGAAGCCCTGCTGATGTGGTAGCAAGAAGTGGGAGGTAAGAAGAACTCTATAACCTTATGTCTTAGTCTGTCTTTTATGGGCCTATCTTTTGATAAGAATGCTTTCCCCATATTGTGATGTACAGCTACATATCTCAGTTTTATGTTCCTTCTTCCATGAGAAAAGAATGCTTTTGGGGGCTGCAGTGGTAGAAATGTGCTTCCCCAGGTGGAATAAGGCCTTAGTAAGATATTTCCTCTATAGAGAAAACCTTTGTTATTAATAATGCTCTAGGAATAATTCACAATATCTATTCTACTCCTACCAGAGCCATAAGAGGATCTTTATAACTCTGGTGGGGTTCATGAAAATAAAACACATAAATGTATGAAGATCTCCTTAAGTCTGTGATTTCTAGGTATTTCTGTTCTGAAGCTTGTTCACATATGGCTTCTGGAAATTATTTAATTTTACCATTTAATTGGACTTTTCTCCAGTTAAGCAGATTCTGACTGCAACTCTCTGCATCCACCAGTCTTTCAAGATTTTGTAGTGATTGTTTGCCCAAGACCTCAGTTTTCCAATGGGTGCAATGTAAGTCATTGATTTTCAGTTTGTCTATCTTTTTCTGGCCTAGCCATAAGGATAGAAGTGATGATTTTCAAGATCTTCACATTCTGAACTGAAAACGGGAGGTTGAATTTTATGGACTAATGAGAACTACAAGGGACTAGTATGGAAGCAAGTATAATTTTAAGAGGCTGTTGCATTTTAGCTATACTTCAAAGAAAGTTTGCATCAGAGAGAGGGAGGGGCAGAGAGATGTATCAAAGATGACACCAAAGTTTTAAATCTGAGTAATAGAACTGAGTTGCCATTTACTCTCATTAGGGAAAGACAGAAGGAAGCAAAATTTTGGGGGTTGACAAAAGAAAAACAAACATACAAACAAACAAACTGTCGCCTATCAACTTGGAGTGCCCTGCCTCTTTCTTTGGTTTCTTTCTACCTTCTGGGTACAGGGGCCAATTTCAGATTACAAGGAAGCTCCTGGGAGAGTTATGAATCAACATTGTTGAGAACTAAAAATCATTTCAAAGACTGAATTCATCATAACTTTATTTTATGCATGAAGAAGAGAAGAAGAGTAATTAGATTTGAACAAAGAAATGCCTTGGAAGCCAGGGTCATTCTCACTGCTCTTTAGTTCAGCAAATTATCACCTAAGATATGTTTTCTCTTTAAATTTATCTAAAGCTATAAATGACAAAAAATAACTATTTCTAACTACACACTGATTATGTTAAATGCTACTTATACATTTTATGTTTCTTTTTCCATCACCAAATTTTTAATTATATTGCAATAAACTTATTTTGTATTGTGATCTAATGTTTTCTATAAATTGGACTATGATGGCAAATGTCTGTTAGAGGTTTCTGAAAGTTCATCTGTAAATCTGAAAGCAAATAATGAGTATATTATAAAAAATAATCCCAGTTTAATGAAGCTGAAACTTTCTTCCAATTTTATTCTGAGATCTTCAGCAGCAGAAATACACTCTTTAAATTATTTAACTACATCAATTTCTGGTGTTATTTAGAGGATGAAGACTCTATGTATTCTTAAGTTTAACACATGTATTTAGTTTAATATTATATCTAATTTGCATAGCTAATTATGACCCTTATGAAATATATTATGTGCATATCAAAATATAAAACATCGAAGTAATATTCCAGAATACATATTGAAGTATTTACATTATTTCAAAAAATTTCAATTTATTGTATTTACATTTCATCATATTTGAAACATAATTTCAGTATCTAGATAATTCTCTATTTCTCATTCCAAGTATTTTCTTTCATACTGTTTCCCTGGTTGGAAATATATTTACATTAGCTTAGTTAAAGGCCTAGTTATGAAAAGAAAGGAGAATGAAGGGCCTGGAATAGACAAGCCTTAGGAATGAAATGAAACAGTGAGTTGAATGCTGTGCATTTTTCTCTGTCTCCTTTTCTCTCTCCTTTTCCCTGCCTTCCCTGCTGTTTTCAATAAATCCTATCCATCCTTATTCAAATGTTTTCAATCCCCTAGTTTTCATGGTAAAATGATCAATTAATATGGTCAAGCTTTGCTCTTCTGCATTTAAGAGTGGCCATAGAGAAGGTATAGTCCCTGAACCAAATTCTATAATCCCTAGAATGGATGTCACTGAGCCCATTTGGGTGAGATTTTTTTCCCCCCTAAAATAGTCAACTGTGGCATAACATGATAAAGTTGAGTTTGAGTAGCACGTGGATAGGAGCAATAGAAAGGATTATTTCTAAAATGGTCTTGGTAATGATATTTCTAAAATGATATGGTGATTAAGGATAAATGTATAGAATTGTATGGACACAAAGGATTCATTGTGATATTCTTCTCTAGTTAAAACGAAACTTAAAACCAAACTGCAGTAAAATAAAATTAAAACAAACACTGTTTTCATTTTTTTTCCAAGAAAGTATCAGAGCAAATTAAATATAAATTACTTCCAAGATGAGGGGAGAAAGGGTATAGGGCTGTTTCCAATTGACCAGATGTAGACCCAAAGAGACAAGATGAATAGGAGTTCATGTGATATTGTAATCTTTGTCCTTACGGTCACTTTAATGGGTTGCTTAAATAGTTTCTTACATAATATTCTGACAGAGTCTGTGTGGAATGGACTAGTGTGCATTCTGGTGCTGAATATAAAAGTCATAAATGATCAGCTGAAGATGAACATGTGAAAATATCTGGAAAAAGACTAATACTTTTCTACTAAATGCATAAATGCACATCTCTCCTTCTTATGGACAATTTATGAGTGTTAAATTGTAACATTGTAAGTATGTAAGGAAATAGGTACACTCCCCTCCCCCAATATACACCAGAAGCTAGAGAAATCTTTAGAACTTATAGCATTCATTCATTCATTCACCTGTTCACTTAAAAAGAATCAGGTTAAGGAACCTAGGTTTAGAGACAGGTAACTTTTTAATTATTGCAATTATAACACGATGGTTATTTGACTTTGGGTATGCTACTCAACTTTTCTGTGCATCACTATTCTTTACCACAAAAAGAAGATAATAATATCCTCTTAGGGGGTGTATTTTTAGAATTATATTAAATAATCTTTTCAAGGTTCCGGCACTCAGTATATGATCAAACAATTGCAATGTTTGTGATTAGCTTTATCATTGTCATCACCATTATCATTATCATTTTTTAAACTAAGTAATCACTATGAAGAAGGACTGATAAGTGATACTGGGAAATAATGATAAATCATATAATTTTCTTTGTTCGAACTATTCATGCAGAAATCTTCATCTTCTAATAGCTTAGGATAGATCTAAATTAAATAATTCTCATGGATGATCCCTTATACAGAGCATTGAGTTTACGCTGCCATTCATAGACAGACATATAGAACAAGTGCTACCAATTGTGATGTATTCAGATTCAAGTCTTCATTACTGACTTGCATCTTCACAAATCTCTAGCTTCATTAATTTGTTGTAGGTTATTTTGCCTTTTCTTCTTTTGTCCACAGAGTCACTCTCTATGTTTGAACAAATTTTGACAGTAAACTCTGAAGTTATAAGTGAATAAAGGTACATTTCTCATACTTTGGATGAGAACATTTCTTATACCATGGGTGTTTTACAATGTTTCTCTGCCTGAGGTCCAAGCAACTGTTTCTAACTATCAATTATTTTTTGTAGTTCCACTGCACTGACATACTACAAGCAGTTTTAAAGTGGAACTAACCATACTTAGCTTCTTGGAAGGTTCTTGTTTTCTGCTACTGTAATAAGCTATCTGTAATGAAACCATGCCTTGTAGTTATGAAAAGGCATCAGCCCCAGTGGTTTCATTGGCATTTCTGTCTGCCAGCAGAAAGCAACATAAGAAATAAATAAGACAAAACAAAACTACAATAAAAAAATCACAAAATATTACTACTAAAAGTTTTTTCTCCCCCAGGCAGAACATAATCAAATATCATAAGGTAAGGTTAACATAATTTTATAAATCCTCACCTTCCCTGATATAGCAATTCATTTAGAAGTTAATGTGTATTTTCTTCTTTCTTGCTGTTGTAATAATACATTAGAAATAGATAGCTTACCTTCACATATAGGTATATAGAAATCTCATTTAGTATCTTTTATAATATTTATGTTATATATCCACTGAACTCTAAACATATGCAACTGCTTTGTACTTTCTAGTATTTGGTCATATAGAATTGTAGTGTATTTATGATGGATTACAAAATATATTCAGTATTATATTATTTCTGAAAAGTGATATACTCTAATGGATGTTAAGTGATCAAAAATGTTCTAAATTAGGGGCATCTGGGTGGCTCAGTGAGTTAAAGCCTCTGCCTTTGGCTCAGGTCATGATTCCAGGGTTCTGGGATCGAGTCCCGCATTGGGACTCCTCTCTCTGCCTGCTTTCCTGCCTACTTGTGATATTTCTCTCTGTCAAATAAATAAATAAAATCTTAAAAAATAATGTTTTAAATTAGAGATGAGCATTATTTTCTGTATCTCTTTCCTTATAAAGCAAAAGAGAAAACAATATGCAACTTTAAAATTTATGTAATTGGTAGAACTTGCAGTTTGTATTTCAAATGATAATTTTATGTTCACTCCAACATGTACATATGAAGTTTATTTTTCTTCCTTTTTTCTCAATACCCATCATCTGTCTACCCTATTCTCCCATTCCCACCCCCTTCCCCTCTGAAACCCTCGGTTTGTTTCCCAGAGTCCAGAGTCTCTCATTCATCTCCCTCTCTGGCTTCTCCTACTTTAATTTTCCCTCCCTTCCCCTATGGTCCTCTGCACTACTCCTTATGTTCCACATATGGGTGAAACCATATAACTGTGTTTCTGTGATCAACTTATTTCACTTAGCATAATCCCTTCCAGTTCCATCCATGTCAATACAAAGTATGTATTTATACCTTTCGATGTATTCTTACCATTCAATGCAATGGTAGGTATTCATCCTTTCTGATGGCTGAGTAATATTCCATTGTGTATATGAACCACATATTCTTTATCCATTCATCTGTTGAAGGGCATCTGAGCCCCTTCCTCAGTTTGGCTCTTGTGTACACTGCTGCTATGAACACTGAAGTGCATGTGTCCCTTCTTTTCATTACATTGTGTCTTTGGGATAAGTAGCTAGTAGTGTGATTGCTGGGTCTTAGGGTAGCTCTCTTTTTAACATCTTGAGGAACCTCCATATTGTTTCACAGAGTGGCTGTACCAGCTTGCATTCCCACCAAGAGTGTAAGAGGGTTCTCCTTTATCCACATCCTTGCCAACATTTGTTGTTTCCTGTCTTGTTAATTTTAGCCATTGTAACTGGTGTAAGGTGTTATTTCACTGTGGTTTTGATTTGTATTTCCCTGATGCCAAGTGTTGTGGAGCATTTTTTCATGTATCTGTTGGATATCTTCTTTGGAGAAGTGTCTGTTCATGTCTTCTGTCCATTTCTTGACTGCATTCATTGTTCTTTGGGTTTGAGAAGTTTGAGAAGTTATTTATAGATCTTGGATACCAGACCTTTATAAATCTTGGATACCAGACCTTTATAGCTCTTGGATACCAGACCTTTATCTGATATGTCATTTGTGAATTTCTTCTCCCATTCTGTAGTTTTGTTGATTTATTCTCCATCTTAGTTTTGTTGACTGTTTCCTTTGCTGTACAGAACCTCTTTATCTTGATGAAGTCCCATTAGCTCATTTTTGCTTTTGTTTCCCTTGCATTTAGAGATGTGTCTTGCAAGAAGTTGCTGCAGCTGAGGTTGAAGAGGTTGCTGCCTGTGTACTCCTCTGGGATTTTGATGGGTTCCTGTCTCACATTTAGGTATTTCATCCATTTTGAGTTTATCCTTGTGTTTGGTGTAAGAGAACAGTCAAGTTTCATTGTTCTGCCTGTGGCTGTCCAATTTTCCCAGCACCACTTATTGAAGAGACTGTTTTTTGTTTGTTTGTTTGTTTGTTTTTGTTTTTGTTTTTTTTCCATTGGTTATTCTTTTTTGCTTGGTTGAAGATTAGTTGACCATTGAGTTGAAGGTCCATTTCTGGACTCTCTATTCTGTTCCTTTGATATATATGTCTATTTTTGTGCCAGTCATGCTGTCTTAGTTTTGTTGATTATTTTCTTTTGCTTTGCAGAAGTTTATTTTGATATAGTCCCGATAGTTAATTTTTCCTCCTGTTTCTTTTACCTCAGAGACCTATCTAGAAAAAGTTGCTACAGCTAATATCAGAGAAACTGCTGCCTGTGTTCTCTTCCAGGATTTTCAGGTTTTCAGTTCTCTAACTTAGTCTTTAATCCATTTTGAGTTTATCTTTGTGTATGGTGGGAGAAAGTGGATCATTTTCATTTTTGTTGCTATTATCCAGTTTTCTCAACACCATTTGTTAAAGAACTGTCTTTTGTCCATTGGCTATTACTTCCTGCTTTGCCAAACATTACTTAACCATTTAACTGTGGAGTTATTTCTTTGTTTTCTATTCTTTTCCCTTGATCAATGTGTCTATTTTTGTGCCAGAATCATACTGGTTTCTACTACAGTTTTCTAATATAACTTGAATTCTGGAATTGTGATGTTTCCAGATATCTTTTTCTTTTTTGAAGATTGCTTTCGCTATTTGAAGTCTTCAGGAATTCCATATGATTTTATGATTCTTTGTTCTAGTTCCATGAAAAATGCTGTTGGTATTTTGAAAAGGATTTCATTAAATGTGTAGATTACTTTGGATATTATAGACATTTTAGTAATATCCATTTTTTTTTAAACTCACCAGCACAGAACTCTCTTTCCACTTATTTCTGTCATCTGCATTTTCTTTTGTCAGTATTTTGGTTTTCAGGGTACAGGTCTTTCACATTGGTTAGGTATATTCCTAAGTATCTTATTATGTTTAGTGCAATTGTAAATTGGATTGTTTTCTTAATTTCTTTCTGCTGCTTCAATATTGAGGTACAGAAATGCAACAGATTATTGTGCATTGATATTGTATATTGTGACTTTACTGAACTCCTTGATCAGTCTAGCAATTTTTTGGTGGAGTCTTTTGGGTTTTCTTTTGTGTGTGTGTGAGTAAAGAGATAGAAATTTATTAAGTTTATTAAGTGAAGATACAGAAAAGTTCTCAAGAGTGAGAGGGGTCCTGACAGGGTTGCTGATACAAAGTTTCTTCTTTTAAAAATAGACTGAAAAATAAGAGCAAAAAGTTTTATTTGCTTTTTAAAAAAATAAGCTAACATTTTTTTTGTATTGATTTTCTTTCTTTATTTTCATACTTAGAATTTTTATGTAAGAGTATTGACTTTTTCTCTTGATATACAGTTCAGTAAATTTTAATGTATATATGGATTTGTGTAACCACCACCACAATCAAGATACAGAACAGTTCCAAAGCACCATAGAACTCTCCTGTTCTATCCTTTTATGATTACTCCCTCCCCAACACTACATAGGTCACTCACTCACCTGTTCTATATAGGTGACTTTTTTGTTCTTTTTTTTTTTTCTTTTCAAATGTCATACAAATGGAATCATACAGTATATAACTTCCTAAAACTGGCTTTTCTCACTCTGCCTAATACCTCGCATATGAACAGTTTGCTCTTTTTTGTTGCTAATTAGTATCCCACTTTATAGATATGCACAGTTGATTTTATCCATTAACCCTCTGACGAACATTTGGGTTCATTCCACCTGTTATTTTGTTTTGGAAAATATAAATAGTACTACTACAAATGATGTTTGTGTAAACATTGGTTTTTAATTCTCAAGGCTAAATACTCAGGAGCAAGATTTATGGGTTATATGGTAAGTCTATGTGTAACTAATTAAAAAAACACCAAATTGTTTTCAGCTTATCTGGCTATATCATTTTGTATTCCCACCAACAATTTATGATCTCCACTTTGTCTGCATGCTTGCCAGCCCTTAACATAGTATTTCTTTTTTAATTTAGTCATTCTAATATATGTGTGGAGTAGCATCTTATGATTTTAACTTGCATTTCCCTAAAGCCTAACAAGGTCACACATATTCTCATGTAACTTTTGGTCAACTGTATCTCTTTTTGTTTGTTCAAATCATTTAAATATTCTATTTGTTTTCTGATTGTGGGATTTTAAGAGTTCTTCATATATTCTGAATACATTTTATTTATGGGATATGTAATTTGCAAATTTTTTTACTCAGCCTGTAGTTTGTTTTCATTTTCTTTTCTTTTCTTTTTTTTTTTAAAGATTTTATTTATTTATATGACAGAGAGAGATCACAAGTAGGCAGAGAGGCAGGCAGAGAGAGAGAGAGGAGGAAGCAGACTCCCTGCTGAGCAGAGAGCCTGATGCGGAACTCGATCCCAGGACCCTGAGATCATGACCTGAGCCGAAGGCAGCGGCTTAACCCACTGAGCCACCCAGGTGCTCTGTTTTCATTTTCTTAAAGTCTCTTTCACAGAGCAAGTTTTTAAGTTTTGACAAAGGGTAATTTATCTTTTCTTTTTCTTTTATGGATCATGCTTTGAGTACTATATTTAAGACTTCTCTATACTACCTTACCACATGGATTTCCTCTTACATTTTCTTTCTTTCTTTTTTTTAAATTAATTTATTTATTTTCAGAAAAACAGTATTCATTATTTTTTTACCACACCCAGTGCTCCATGAAATCTGTGCCCTCTATAATACCCACCACTTGGTACCCTAACCTCCCACCCCCCCGCCACTTCAAACCCCTCAGTTGTTTTTCAGAGTCCATAGTCTCTCATGATTCTCCTCCCCTTCCAATTTACCCTAACTCCCTTCTCCTCTCTAAGACCCCTTGTCCTCCATTATATTTGTTATGCTCCACAAATAAGTGAAACCATATGATAGTTGACTTATTTCACTCAGCATAATCTCTTCCAGTCTGGTCCATGTTGCTACAAAAGTTGGGTATTCATCCTTTCTGATGGAACAGTCAACAAAACAAAGAGGCAACCCATGGAATGGGAGAAGATATTTGCAAATGACAATACAGACAAAAGGTTGATATCCAGGATCTATAAAGAACTCCTCAAACTCAACACACACGAAACAGGCAAACATATCAAAAAATGGGCAGAAGATATGAACAGACACATCTCCAATCAAGACATACAAATGGCTATCAGACACATGAAAAAATGTTCATCACTAGCCCTCAGGGAGATTCAAATTAAAACCACATTGAGATATCACCTTACACCAGTTAGAATGGCCAAAATTAACAAAACAGGAAACAACATGTGTTGGAGAGGATGTGGAGAAAGGGGAACCCTCTTCCACTGTTGGTGTGAATGCAAGTTGGTGCAGCCTCTTTGGAGAACAGAAATTAAAAATAGAACTTCCCTATGACCCTGCAATTGCACTCCTGGGTATTTACCCCAAAGATACAGATGTAGTGAAAAGAAGGGTCATCTGTACCCCAATGTTTATAGCAGCAATGGCCACGGTCGCCAAACTGTGGAAATAACCAAGATGCCCTTCAACGGACGAATGGATAAGGAAGATGTGGTCCATATACACTATGGAGTATTATGCCTCCATCAGAAAAGTTAACATATTTATTGAAAGCTATTGGAATGCTCAGTTATTTTGAGTTCTGAAAAAACTCATTCAGGGTGATTGCTTTTCTTTCCCAATTGATGAGATGCCTCTATGAGGACTTTGTATCCAGATTAATAAACTGGTTGTCTACAATTAGCTGTGCTTGGTGAAGGTTTCACATATAGATGAGGGGCTTAATAAGTTAATTACTGTAAAAATCTATGCCATTTGGCATAGTCATCAACCATTCCTATGCCCTACTTACTATTTTTATATATCCCCTTGAAATATCCATAGAGAATCCACAGAGAATTCTCATTCTCTGCTTTTGCAGACTTCCCAATGTATCATCAATGCACTGATTTTTCTCTCTGCTGGGCCTTAGCTTAGACTCTTTACTACCTTTAGAATGAAAAGTCATCACCCCTTTCTAAAAAGAATAACTGCCTCTTCTTCCAGCCTAACTAAAAGACACATCCACATAAAACTTTCTCCCATGGGAATGAAACTTTTCCCTCCATTTGTCTGCTGTATTGCCCTTATTTACAATGTATACAACATTTTGTGTTCTACAATAGACAGTGTATACATGTTTGCTTTCAATATTCTGTGTAGTCTCCATAAATTTGTTTTTAAAACTTGCAAAGATTAGCATTCAATAAATGCTTTTAGAAAACTGATGTAAATATCATTTTTATGTAAATGTGGAAACTGGGGTTAGGAGCTTTAAGTAACAATATAAGTATACTTTTCTAAATATAAATTGGTAGGAACATAATTCAGGTTGCCTGGCAATCAATCCTTTCTACCATCTGGAATTGACTTCATCCTATATCTATTTTCTTACACCCTCTGCATATTTAAATTCTGCTTCCTACTAAATTGTTTTTAGAAATCCTCACTTTCAATAAAACTAAGGAGGTGAGTTTGTAAAGATGTGCATAAAACATTAGATTTTAGGGACACCTGGGTGGCCCAGTCAGTTAAGTGTCTGCCTTTGGCTCAGGTCATGATCCCGGGATCCTGGGATCAAGTCCTACATCTGGCTCCCTTCTCAGCTTGGAGCCTGCTTCTCCCTCTGTCTGCAGCTCCCCTTGCTTATGCTCTCTCTGACAAATAAATAAAATCTTTAAAAAAATTAGATTTGAGGCATTGTTCACTCTTGGTGCTCTGTTATGAATGACCTGTGGGGTCTTGTATTCAGAACTGTCATGCAAATTAAAAATTTAGGTGACAGGGGCACCTGAGTGCCTCAGTGGGTTAAGCATCTACCTTTGGCTCAGATCATGATCTCAAGGTCCTGGGACTCAGCCCTGCATCAAGCTCCCTGCTTAGTGGGGAGTCCGCTTCTCCCGCTTTCTCTGCTGCTCACCCTGCTCTTGCTCTTTCTCTCTCTCAAATAAATAAATAAAACATTAAAAAATATCTAGGTGACAAAATCACAAGTCTCTGCAGGAGAAAAATGAAATTGTACAGAGTAAGTTTAGTGTACTACTATTAAATTTGTCAGAAAAATATAATTATTATAAAATTTGGCCAATCTAAGAAACTTGACTTCATCCTGGGAACATAACATTCATTCCTGTTAAGAATATCTCTCTAAGGAGATAGTTACGTATGAAAACGAATACAAGGAAGTTCACATACCCTAAAATTTCTACAGTGATAATTATAAGCACATGAGGAATCTATTGGTAAACAATTTGAGAGGGTTATTTAAATAAATAAATATATATATAAATCTGATCTATAAAGTAGGGAAGGTAGATATTATTTCTTATTTGTAAGTGAAGAAGCAAAGTGACTTGCCTAAGTTTAATGGCTAGTAACTGATTGATCTGGAAGTTAGTTATTTCGGTTACTAGTCCATTTCCTCCATTCCATTATCTTGTATTCACTTAAGAAATGATTACTGTGGACATTGAAGCACACTATTCTCATCTGGATCTTTCTGGTGGCCTGTTTGAAGGATTTTCCCCATTATTTTTAATAGTTAGTGAATGTTTACTCACTCCTCGTCTGTTCTAAGTGAATTAGTTCCATTAACTAATTCAACCTTCTCAATAATAATATAAGAAGGTAAATCTTCTGCTTATATTTAGATTCCTACCAATCTCTCATTCTTTGTGTCAGTACTGTAAGATGGACTATTATTTTTTCCATTTTTTAGAAAGTAAGTAAATGTATGGAAAGTAAGGATGAGTAAGCTAAGACATGGAAGCTAAAACAGCCTTGACAATAGGCTGACTTCAGAACCTGTGTTCTCATGTTAGTTTGCTAAGAGGCCTACAGGTTGTATGATCTTCCACGGGCTATCTTCTTTCTCTGGGTTTCAATTTTCTGATGTATAAGCTGAATAGGATGACAGTTCTTATGTTAAAAAATGACTGTGATAATTAAATATGTTTAATGTGCTTAGCAGAGTGACTTGTACAGGATTAGTTATTTTAAAAATGATAGCTCTGGGGCACCTGGGTGGCTCAGTGGGTTAAGCCGCTGCCTTCGGCTCAGGTCATGATCTCGGGGTCCTGGGATCGAGTCCCACATCGGGCTCTCTGCTCAGCAGGGAGCCTGCTTCCTCCTCTCTCTCTCTGCCTGCCTCTCTGCCTACTTGTGATCTCTGTCAAATAAATAAATAAATAAATCTTTAAAAATAAATAAATAAAAATGATAGCTCTAATTTCACTGCCTTTTAAATCAGTGTCTCATATTTAATCCATCCATTAATATTAAGCAGTAAAATTAGACATGAATTTAATTTTTTAATCAAAGGTATGTCAACACTAGAACCTTAACCAGTCATTGACAATAGCTCATGGTCATGGGGATGAAGTTATAATAGAATTGAGTTATGTTTGATATGATGAGACCAGCTGGCTACACATAAAAGTGACATAGAGTAAGCATGGCAGAGTTACACCTAAAAATCCAAATGAACCAATATTATATTATAACCATCAACTGTTAAGTCTACTATAACTAAAGAGATATTTGAAATAATTGATATTTTTATTAATAAGTAACACCTTTTATTTGTAGGAATTGAGAAAGAACTAGTTTTAAAGAGAAGAAAATAAAAACTAAAAGGCTACCATTGCTCCAGTTATCTACTGTTATATAACAAGCCACAGAGAAATTTCAGGATTTAAAGGAATAATTTATTATTATTTCTCACAGCCCAGCAGTCTGATTCCACTCTGGAGCCCCTCATACAGTTGTAAATATATGGTAGATGGGTCTAGAGTAACCTGAAGGCTACTTCACTCACATGTCTTGTTCCTGGTGGGATATCTGGAGGAACTAAGGAGTTGCCAAGCACCTGTGTGTGTGTGTGTGTGTGTGTGTGCATGCACACACTCTCACATGTTTCTCTCTCTCTGTCTTTCCCCATACAGACTATTCCCATGGATAGTTTAGACTTCCTCACAGTAGTAGTGGAACTATTCACATGGCATTTGACTACCCCAGAGCAAGCATTCTATAGAAATAAAGTAAAAACTGTTAATCCCTTAAATTTTGGGATGGCCAACTGGCATATAATCAATTATACCATATTCCATGATTGAAATAGTCGCAGGGTCTGCCCAGATTCAAGAGGAGGGGAAATAGATGCATTTAATTAAAGAAATATCAAAACATTTGTGGCCATTTTTAATTTTCTACAACCATACATATGCTTTCAGCTATTTTAAGCATATACATTTTGCATCAATAAAAATCATAGTATTTGTTAAAGAATAATATTACTACATCCGTATATTCAGATCTATTTTAGAGAAAGTTCTGTGTGCATTCGAGAAGAATGAGTATTCTGTTGTTTTAGGGTGGGATGTTCTGTATATATCTACAAAGTCCATCTGGTCCAATGTGTCATTCAAAGCTCTTATTTATTTCTTTGTTGATCTGTTTAGATGATCTGTCCA
Source organism: Mustela erminea (assembly GCF_009829155.1). NCBI lineage: Eukaryota > Metazoa > Chordata > Mammalia > Carnivora > Mustelidae > Mustela > Mustela erminea. The sequence continues at coordinate 129,696,963 of NC_045614.1, forward strand.
GTGCTGAGAGTTGATTGTTAAACTCTCCCACCATTAATGTATTGTTGTCAATCTGATTCTTATTTTGGTTAACAGCTGGCTTATGTAGTTGGCTGCTCCAATGTTGGGGCATAGATATTTACAATTATTAGATTTTCTTTTGGATACCCCTTGTAATAATGATATAATATCCCTCTGGATCAATTATTACAGTCTTTGGTTTAAATTCTAGTTTGTCTGATGTAAGAATTGCTACCCTAGCTTTCTTTTGAGGCCCATTGGCATGAAAATTCTTCTCCATCCCCTCACTTTCATTCTGGAGGTGTATTTAGGTTCAAAATGAGTCTCTTGTAGACAGCATACAGATGGGTTGTGTCTTTGTATCCAATCTGCAACCCTGTGCCATTTCATGGGAGCATTTAGGCTTTCATGTTGAGGGTTACTACTAGAAGACATGTTTATGGTCATCTTACTCTCTGTATAGTCCTTGTTTCTATGGATTGTCTCTAGATATTTATGGTCCATATCACTCTTGGGGTCTTCTTTTATAGAATCCCCCTTAGTATTTCTTGCAGGCACGACAATGTTCATAGCAGCAATGTCCATAATAACCAAACTGTGAAAGGGGCTAAGATGCCTTCAACAGATCAATGGATAAAGACATGGTACATATACATAATAGAATATTATTCAGTCATCAGAAATGATGAATATCTACCATTTACATCAACATGGATGGAACTGGAGAGAATTATTTTAAGTGGAGTAAGTCAAACAGACAAAGACAATTATCATATGGTTTCACTCATGCAATAGCATGGAGGACCATAGGGGAAGGGAGGGAAATCCGAAGAGAGAAATCAGAGAGGGAGATGAACCATAAAAAAACTATGGGCCCCAAGGAAAAAATCTGGGGGTTTCAGAAGGGAGGAGGATAGGGGGAGGAGTAACAGGGTAATGGGTATTGAGGAAGGCATGTGGTGTGATGAAGACTGGGTGTTATACTTAACTAATGAATCATTGAACACTGCATCAAGGACTACTTATGTATTATAAAATGGCTAACTGAACATAATAGAAAATTAAATAAAATATTTTAAAAAATAAAATAAAATACAATTACTTAACAGCACACAAAGTTTTTTTGGCATTTGATAATTTTACAATATGTCATTAATGGATATTTATAAACTATGTAAATATTCCTACTGTTGCACATGTCAATTTGTTTATCATTTCTCACTCTTATAAACAACAGCATGATGAGCATCCTTTTAGCTTAATTGTTGAGGAATTCTAAAGTAATTTCCATAAGAAATGTCCCAAGAATCAGAATTACTGAATTTTAATATGTACTGAGAAATGTTTAAATGTGAAATTAAAACATGAGGCCCAAAAGACATATTTCTCCTATCTAAATCAAAGGATTTCTATAAACTCATCTCATTGCCACTACAAAAGAAATTTTGTAAAACACCTTCACTGAGGGTTTTGCAGAGATGCTACATTTAACCTGTCCATATTCAGTGTTAAGGCTCAATTTCTTCCAATATTTTATGTTTTGACATGATTTATGCAATGGCTGCAATAATGGAATCATTGAGGAAGAAATCCTAGATATTTTAGGTGGAATGTGCCATACTTTAGGCCCTGAAATTCTGGACAATAACAAAAAGAATCCTCTATAGAAGAATATGAATTATCTATATACTGATCTAGATCTAAGAACAATCAATAAATCAATAAATTCTTAAATAAATCTGAACATAAAAGTGAGCAATGCCAGAGACAGCATGAAGAAAGCTATAATTATCCTAGCTATACAAATAATAAATCTATACAATAATCCCTAGCCCCTCACTGTACATTTATCTCCCCACCCAAAATGGTGGCAAAATGAAAACAGAACTCAAGTTATAATTGAAGATGATAGGCAGTTTACATTTGTTCAATAGGCTAAACTATTGGGCTCTTTGAGAGGGGCTAATGTTATTTATGCTATCTCCAACAAGTTTTAGGACTCTACCATACTCCTTATTATTTGCTATACAGAAAACTAATGATATTTTAAGAAATTTTGTGGAATCAGACTCAGTAGCTTTTTAACTAGGTAAACAATAATAACTGCTTTATTTGAAGCTTGAAACAGCTATTACAATGGAAGACATATTGAATTGTGCCAGATCTCTGGAGCTCTTCACCCTCAATGCAGATGCAAGACTTTTGACAATTCTCAAACCTGATATGGAGATTGGGTTGTATAAAAGAGCAAGACTCAGAGAATGATACATACCTGAGGTGTTACTATTATGATTTATTATTTTTAAATTATTCACAAATAAGACAAGTATGTCATATTTTAAATATCTTTTTTTTTCTTTTTTTTTTTTTTTTTTTTTATTTCCAGCATAACAGTATTCATTATTTTTGCACCACACCCCGTGCTCCATGCAATCCGTGCCCTCTATAATACCCACCACCTGGTACCCCAACCTCCCACCCCCCGTCCCTTCAAAACCCTCAGATTGTTTTTCAGAGTCCATAGTCTCTCATGGTTCACCTCCCCTTCCAATTTCCCCCAACTCCCTTCTCCACTCTAAGTCCCCATGTCCTCCATGCTATTTGTTATGCTCCACAAATAAGTGAAACCATATGATAATTGACTCTCTCTGCTTGACTTATTTCACTCAGCATAATCTCCTCCAGTCCCGTCCATGTTGTCTCACAAAACAAACTGAGGGTTGCTGGGGGGAGGGGGTTTGGGAGAAGGGGGTGGGATTATGGACATTGGGGAGGGTATGTGCTTTGGTGAGTGCTGTGAAGTGTGTAAACCTGGTGATTCACAGACCTGTACCCCTGGGGATAGAGTATTATGCCTCCATCAGAAAGGTTAAATATCTTAATATGTTTTTTCCCATATAAAATTCAACTATAATTAATATAAATACAGGTCTCAAGAAGTCTTATTTCTTAGTTTGCATGACCATTTCATTTTTATGTCCTATATAATTTCCTTAACAGTTTGAATAATCAAGAAAGGCCAAAACTAGGTGTTAAACAATTTTCAAGTGTTTTGTACATTGTTTTTTATACGCTATATTGTTCCTATGTCTACATTCAAATAATTTTAAAGTTTTGATCATCATTTTTCTGTAGAAGTTTTTATTACTTTTGTACATGTGCCTAATTATTAATTTCCCAATTAGGGTTGGATAAAATAAAAAGCAACCAGAGAAACCATTGTACAAGTGAATCCTTGTTTTTTTTAAGGATCACAATACTTAAGGCAATTGAATCTTATAGGCAGAATGATTAATGGATAACTGCCAAGATTTCCATTGGCTGGGTTAATCTATGTTACTTAGAATCATGTCAGTTCTCTGGTCATTCAAACATTGAGAGAAAAAAAAAATCCAAAGTGGTATTTTTATGTTTGATTTCATGTTTATTTTATACTTCTGACAAGATACATTACTGGAACCCAAAACAAAAACACAGGATAGAGAAAGAATAGATGAAATTAAGAATCCATGGAAAGTTCTAGTCTGACACTTCCAAAGCCATTCTGTTTATTCATTTACCAATTAAAGTGTTAGAAGGGAAGAAACTGGTAAATGATTCTTCTTCCCTATAGTGAAACAAATACTTTTTTTTTGGTTTTGTTTTTTAGATTTTTATTTATTTGACTGAGAGAGAGTGAGTGAGTTAGAGAGTACAAGTGGGGGGAGAAGGAGAAGCAGATTCCACTGAGCAGGAAGCCCAACATGGGACTTGATCCCAAGACCCTGGGGTCAGGACTGGAGCCAAAGTCAGACACTAAACCAACTGAGCCACCCAGGTACCCCATAAAACAAATACTTATGAAAATAAATCAACATTTTATTAGCAGCTGATAAAGAGAATAGATCTTTCTTTCCTATTTTGTCCATTAAGATATTTTAGCTTGAAATAGATGTTGAATCTCTAATGTTATAGAATTGGAGACCAGACTTAAGATACTTTTTTAGACTAAAAATCCATATGTGCTTTTTCAAAACTACTTGGAAGTAAAATTTTTGATACTTAGCAATTTGTATATATTTAAACAAACAGAATTTTAACTAACTTTGACTTCTGTGTATTAACTTTTTCCCTTTGGAGAACTGGGTAACAGTAGGTGCTTATATTTTTACATTTTTATTTTATTTTATTTTATTTTATTTTAGAGAGAGAGAAAGTGTACTTGTGGGAGGGGGAGGGGTAGAGGAGGAGGGCAGGAGAGAATCTTAAGCAGGCTCTACACCCAGCACTGAGCCCCACTCAGCACTCAATCTCATGACCCTGACATCATGACCTGAGCTTAAATTGAGTCAAGTGCTAAACCAATGGAGCCACTCAGATGTCCCTATACATTTATATTTTAAAATGATTTTTATTTTGTAACCCTAAGTCTTTTGCAATTAGAGAAAATTATGAGAAGTGATAAGACAATGCAATATGCCAAACCAACTTCCCAATAAAGATGAATATATTTTGGGAATTAAGTTACTTCTGGAGGTCACCTATTCCAACAGTTTCATTTTACCAATATGAAAACTGAAGTCCCAATCAAACAAAAGCAAAGAAAGGAATTTTCAAGATCACACAGTTATTCACAACAAGATCAAGATCCTTGCTCTCTTGATTCTTCATCAAGTATTCTTCATGTGTTTCTGCTGTGTAGCCTTAGCCACTCAGGTGCTATATAATTTTGGCAATTTAGAGTATCTCATATTAGAAAATGTCTGTCAGTAAGAATTTTTATCTAACAGGCACAATATTTACTAGATATTCTGAATAAATATGAACTTGGATTTCAAAAGAGTGTGTTTGTGTGAGTGTATGTAAGGCTCAGATGCAAACATAGAAGGCTTCCTATAACCTAATGGAAGAAAATACAAAGGTATCCATTCAAAAATCGGCAATGGAGAATTTTGAGGAAGACATATCAGATGTAAAATAAATCAGAAGTCAACAGTTATATTTCAAACAATTAGATATCAATGGTCTTTTTTTTTAATTGTCTTTTAAAAATCTGCTGAGGACTGAGATATAAAAAACTATATTTTTCTGGAGGAAAACCTTCCCATTGAAGACAGGAGAAAATTGGTAATTAAGGAGGGAATTTTGGCTGTGGCATATAGAATACCTTCTGCTAAATTCTCTGCATTCTTTGCTCTGGCCCTCCAGCCTAATAAATGAATTATTGTACAATCAAGGCCAGTTTCTCATACTGACAGTATTTCCACAGCATACACCCACACACAGTAGTTTTGTTGTAAAGCTATGTTATTGGTTTAATGGAATAAATGGTGTTATCACACAAAGAAATGTGAAGTGGCATATGCATCATTGTTATCTATGAATTATTGCACTGAAACTTCTCTAGCTATGGCAAAGTTGGAGAAATATTTGTGGATCATTTGCTACACATCTCACAATAGTGGAAAATTCTGTCAATGTATTGTTAAAAATTGATGCTGGCATTACAAGAGGGCGTGAATGGCTTTCAGTATGAAAGCTAATACATTTTATATTAGCATTTCTGCTTAGAATATCTCTAACTAGCCTGCCAAAGGGGTTAATAAACTTGAGTGAGAAAACAAATTTGTTATTTTTTTCATATGCAGTCTCATGATTATACTCTTTAATATTTATTAGTAGAGTCAATAAAAATTTTTGAAATTGCTTGATTGCATCATGACCTAAAAAGTAACTCTCACAAATATTTTGACAATGCAAATGCTGAATGCCTTAGCCATTAAATCATCAAGTTTCTGGGTATATATTTTAATGAATATCTTACATTCATAATCCAGAAAGTCCACCTTGATTTCTCTTTCAGGCTATAACATAGATTTGCCCTTTTAAAATACATAATTAACAAGATCTAGAGTCCCTGAAGGATACAATTTTGAAATAAATAGTTGAATAAAAAATAAAACACAGGATTTTTCACATAAAGAACCCATTATTTCCATACAATTTGCATTAGGTCTTAAAGAACAGGTTTGAAATTTAAAATGGACTGATGCCATAAATATTAAACACACTATATACCAGGTAGTAATATTATAAATAATTATTATTAAGCTTAAATATGATTTTCTCTGAGTTAGATATTTCAGTTACTTTTTTAGATAAAGAAACTAAAACAACGGTTTGAGTAACTTGTCTAAGCTAACATAGTTTTTAAACCAGTGAAATATTGTTTCTATTTCAAAATACATCATCATTACTCATTACTCTAGATTGGGACAGGAATTCTGAATACTTGGCCCAGGGTCTATTTTTCTAAAAGAGACTAAGTCCTCCACATAATCTATTCTGTCTTTACCAGTTAATATTAATATGAGGATTAAGGAGTATACTTACTATGATGAGCATGGGGTGATGCATGGAAGTGTTGGATTACTATATTGTACACCTAAAACTAATATAGCACTGTTAACTAGAATTAAAATACAAAAAAAAAAAATAAATAAATAAAGTGCATGTGGCCCAGGTCATCTATTTCTATCATGCTTAGGTGTTATGAACTTTCTTATTACCTGAAACCCAAACTTCATTGTACTCTCAATATGCATGCTAAGGAAACCCCCCAATATCTTTAATCTAATAGCTAAAAGTTCTCTCCACATCCATACTTTCTTTGAGTGACTCACTATTGAGAACACCACTTAAGTTGTGGCTGTTCAAACAAGTTCCCGTGTAATTAATTTTTGCAGATTTTTGGATCTCTCATCTATGTTTCCCGTTATCTCTGCAGATAGTTCAGAGATTATTGCTAATTCCTTGATTTTAAAGAAGCCCTGCTGCCATGGTCTGAATGTTTTTGTCCCCCAAAATCCATTTGTTGAAATTCTAACTTCCAAAGGTGATGTGTGATGGTATTACTCGGTGGGAACTTTGAGAGGTGATTATGTAGTGGGATCAATGCTCTTATAAAACACATCTCACAGGGGAGCCTGGGTGGCTCAGCCCTTAAACATCTGTATTTGGCTCAGGTCATTATCCCAGGGTCCTGGGATCAGGCTCCACAAGGAGCTGTTTAACTTTTCCCTCTCCCCTCCCCCTGCTTGTGTTCCCTCTCTTTGTCAAATAAATACATAAAATCTTACAAAAAAATAAATAAAGCAGATCTCACAGAATTCCCTAGTCACTTCCAACATGTGAGTATACAATGAGAATTCTATAACCCAAAAAAGGGCCTTCTCAGAATCTGACCATTCTGGAACCCTTTCCTTGATCTTTTAGCTTTCAGCAAGAGAAAAAAAAAATAATCTGTTGTTTAAAAGCTACATTGTCTGTGGTATTTTGTTATAGCAGCTTCAACAGACTAGGACATGCCATGTTCTCCTCACATCCTTGTGGTTGCCCTTCATTGATTCTTGCTACCACAATTCATCATACATTGGCACATGACTTACTCTCTCTTTAAACTCCAAACCTTGCTACGTTACTGTGCAACTTCTATGAGCAGCTGAACATTCCATCAATCACTCTGTCCAGTGAAGTTCTCAACCGGTTCATAACCACTTCTCTACTCTACCTATATCAGCCACTTTGGCACTAACACCCACAACTCTGTCAACACATTAAATCAGTCCAATTCCAAAATCATTCATTCAATTTTCTTTCTCTGAACCAACCTTCAGCTACTCTCAGTTTGCTCATTTCATTGTGACCTTTTTTCAACCTTCAAAAATATGCAATCCATTTTTCTACCTTTTTCTATTCCTTTAATATTATTTTAAATTATCCTGTTATTTTTAATTTTCTCATAATTCAGCTTAGATTGCTAACTCACAAAGATCCTTTGTTGGCCCAAGTTTTACCAAATCTTGATGGAAAAACCCCAATAATGAAACTAATTCTGAAATTCTCCACACTGGGCCCTCAGCAAACTAGCCATTCTGAAATAGCATACCAAGACAAATTGTTTCCACCATAAATTCATGAAAAACAAATAATAGGGGTGCCTGGGTGGTTCAGTGGGTTGAGCCTCTGCCTTCAGCTCAGGTCATGATCTCAGGGCCCTGGGATCGAGCCCCACATCGGGCTCTCTGCTCAGCGGGGAGCCTGCTTCCTTCTCTCTCTCTCTGCCTGCCTCTCTGCCTGCTTGTGATCTCTCTCTGTCAAATAAATAAATAAAATCTTTAAAAAAAAAAAAAAGCTTAAAAAAACCCAAAAACAAATAATAGAGGGGCATTAGAAATACTAAGCAGACTTACCATCTTTCTAATCATTCTCTCTCTACGAATCAAGTCTGTTCTTTCATTCTGAAATTTATTCCCAGAATATTACATTGCTTTCTGATTTATAGAACAGTTATCAGAGAAGAAATCCCTAATGATATAATTACTCAACACAAGGTACTACCTGTATCTAGTGGTGAGTTTATCCAAAACATCATCCCAAAAAGCAAAACTTGGGCAGTATCAGTATCTTCGTGCAGGGACTAGAAGGAAGATGCTACCAAGTTTTGAGAGCTTTAGAATAATGGACCCTCCAACCAACATTCATACTGGAAAGGAAAAGATTTCCCATGAGTGAGAGCACAAGGAACAGAGTTTGCCAATGATTTCAAGTACTGGGAAAAGGAGTTACGGGCTTTGAATTGTGGGTAAGTGCAAAAACAAAATAATTGAAGAGTAAATAAATAGGGGTGTGGTGGTCAGAACTCTTAAAGATCTCAGGAATATCCACTTAATACTCATTTTTGAAAGAGCAGAAAACTACCCTGCATGTAGCATTCAAATTTAGCAAGCCAGAAAACCTGGGATGAAAGAAAAGAAATTAATTTAGAAGATGGAGGGTAGAAAGAAAGCAGACAGTAGAAAGTGCAGTGCTAGTAAAATATAATATAAAAATTTGAGAGCATGTTCTTGAAAGGCAGTACCTGTAGAGCTTTAGAAAGTTCTGGAAATGAGAAACCAAACAGAAAACAACAAAAAACGTTCTGAATGAGAATAAAGCTAATAGCTCTTGAAGTGGGTATGTAGAAAGGTCACGTTTTGAGTGGAGCATGGATGGTAATAATAGATGAAGAAACATTGAGATTGAGAAACTTTGGAAAATACCTTGGCTTTACCACTTCCTTCACAGAGAACTAATAATATTCAAATACGGAAAACAAAAAGGATTTATTCAGAGTTACCCCAAGAAAAAATAAAATTGAATAAAGTTTTCTTCAAGATAAGACAGAAACAGAGGCACCCAGGGTGGCTCAGTAATTAAGCCTCTGTCTTTGGCTCAAGTCGTGATCCCAGGGTCCTGGAATTGAGCCTCCTATCAGGCTCCCTACTTTCCAGGAAGCCTGCTTCTCCCTCTCCCACTGCCCCTGCTTGTGATCCCTCTCTCACTGTGTGTCTCTTGCTGTCAAATAAATAAATAAAATCTTTTGAGAAAATAGAAATGGAAAAATAAGGACTACAAATCTTATGGAACAATTACCTAATATTTTTAACTAAAGTAAAATAAATTTAAAAGGCTGTATCGGCCTCAAAAGAATTAAAAGTCAGAAATAGGACTGTTTGGGAATGAGATATCTAGATAATAAGAAATTGAAAAAAATGAAAACTGACAAAAATCATAAAATATAAAAAAACAAAAGCCATTTTGGAAACCAAGGCTAAATTAGGGAAAAAATAACATATAGACTACACACACACACACACATACACACACATACACACAAATGCCCTCAGTAAATAAACTAGAGAATGGAGAAAAAAATATATCTTATTAAAATTTTAAATTAAAAAAAATAAAATTTTAAATTTTATTTCCTTTTAAAGGAAATAATTAGAAAGGAAGTGATAAATGCTGAGCATAACTGAAGATGCAACATACATATTTGGGATCCTTGAAAAGTAAAAGCATCTCAAGAGTTTATTAAGTATTTCTTGAATTATTTGATAGAATGAAAGTTTTTAATTTAGCAGCTAGTCTTTTCACACATGGACTGATCCCATATTAATGAAAACTGGTTTATTTTGAAGCATAGCATTTTCTTAGAAGATGTACTTGCACTTAGTGATTTTTTTCTCAATCATCTCTATGGAGATTGCAATAACATTTAGTTATGCCTAAATGTATAAGAACCAAATTCTTCATGAGAATGAGATTGGCTTTCTCCAAAATAGACAATTAAAATCTTAGATCATATGTTTAATTTTGAACAATCTGTTGTCTTATACTTTCATATTCTCATTCAAACAGTTGCACTTTTTAAAGGCATTTGGTCATTTCACATGGTTGTGGAAAAATCATCTCTATGCTTACTTTTTAATTAGTTTCTTCAATTTGCTGAGCCTGCTTTTCTCTCTGTTTTCTAATTATGACAGAGATTCTGAAACAGATGCAGAAGAAGCATGACCTACTTGAAAAACTAACAGCCAGGCTTGTAAGCTTTGTGGAGTAATGTCAACATTAAGGAACCATCAATCCAAGTGAATTCCAATATGCAATTGAAGTCATTAGTATGGATTGGTGTCAAACTTTCAAGCATTTACCTTATTTACTGAATGACCTAATACTTCTAAATGATAATGGGGAGAGGGTGGAGTAGGAAGATAAGAATAGACTCCATACTAAGGTCCTTAGGGCTCCTATCTGAATTTCAGAATTGCTGTCAAATAAATATTTATTAGTGTCCTTTTTCTTATATGTAGACAATAACTATAAATATAGAAGACTGAAGAAAAATTAAACTGGAATTAGATATTGAAATCAAGTACCAATATTCTCTTTAGTAACTATCCCCTGGAATATTATTATGTGCATAGAATATATTTTTGTGCTTATTAATTAAAATTCTTTTAAAATGATCACTAGGATTATATTTCTAAACCTATAGAATATATCAAATATATGTTCTCAGGTCCTTGTGCTAGATGTAAATTAGACATGAGAATGCAAATTGAAATTTCTATGAATGCATAATTTTGCAAAATGAGCTTTACAAATTCCATGTTTTATGCAACCCCCCAAAACAAAAACAAAAACAAAAACAAGTGCTTACTAAGCTAAATGATGCTGAAACAGTTTATCAGCTGAATGATGTCAGTCAGCAATTAAGAACAGTCAAGCTTTGCAGAAATCAGTCAGATATTTAAAGGAGAAGTACTTTACAAATATAAGAAAAGAAAAATGTCTAAAACTCTTATATGTTTTTAGCATAGGAAAATAAAAATAAGAAAATAAAATTAAAAAAATAAGAACTCAGGGGTGACTGGGTGGCTCAGTTGGTTTCATCAGACTCTTGATTTTGGCTCAGGTCATGACCTCAGTGTTGTGAGGCTGAGTGCTGAGTGGGGCTCAGTGCTGGGCATGGAGCATGCTTCAGATTCTCTCTCTCCTTCTTCCTCATCCCCTCATACCCCATTCTTTTTCTCTCTCTATCTAAAATAAATAAATAAATAACAGACCATGTTTTCAATTTTGTAACAGTAAAATAGCATTATGCATCCTTAACTCTTGCATTTTTAAAATTTAGTATAATAGCAGCATAATTAGGACTTTGATGTAATTCTAGTTCCAAAATATCCATTTACAAATTTGTTTCTAAGATGTAATTCTAGTTCCAAAATATGTGTGAAAGAAATCCATCAAAATCCTTGAGGAGAACACAGGCAGCAACCTCTTCGACCTCAGCCGCAGCAACATCTTCCTAGGTACAAATTTGTTTCTAAACCTCAGTTTGTTCATATATAAGTAGATTTCTATAAGAATAAAATTATGTAATCAATGTAAAATGACAGGCAAACCAAATGGCACATTGTAGCTACATATAATAGGTGCTCAGTAAATACTATTTGTGTGTGTGTATATGTTTCTATGTTTTAATCCATTTTTTCTCAAAGTATGAGGAAAATAAAAATCATGGCTACACCCACCATTCAACAATGATTAATTTCAGTTAACACTGCTTCTTCTATCTCTATTTTTAGATTAGGTCATTACATAAATGACTTACCATTATTTTTAGATCACTCAGTTAATAAAATCATGTCCATTGAAACCATAAAACACCAAAAGAACACAGATATAAACAAGGTATCACTAAGAATTTACACTAGTTATGTTAATAGAAGTATCTGTAGAAGATAACCCCCCAAATAAGAGTTGAATGCAATGTAAGTTGATTTTTCTCTATTTCAACTTTGTTGGTGGTAAGAGAGTTGGCCACTATGCCTCATAGCGCTTTGAGGATTTTGTGACTCAGGAGATAGAGACTGCCCATTTTACATTTAGCTACCAAGATTTACCTGAGGGTGACACTCAATTCAGCAAGGAATAGAAACTACTAAGAGAGTGAGGATGAGGTAATGTGGTAGTTTTGTTAAAACTGGCATGGAAGAAGTATACATCATTTCTCTTCATTATTCACTGGCTGGCCAAGGCTTAGTCATTTGGCCATAACTAAACTCAAGGGAGACTGGAGCAAAAGGGAAAATTTTCCAAATATGCTAGTTAATTTGTGGCTAAGAAATAGAAAGAATTGAATATACACATATTAAAAATAGTCTTGTCTTTTCTTTTTTTTAAATATTTTATTTATTCGACAGACAGAGATCACGAATAGGCAGAGAGGCAGGCAGAGAGAGAGGAGGAATCAGGCTCCCTTCTGAGCAGAGAGCCTGATGTGGGGCTTGATCCCAGAACCCTGAGATCATGACCTGAGCTGAAGGCAGAGGCTTCAACACACTGAGCTACCCAGGCACACCCCTCCTTTTTTTTTTTTTTTTTTTTTTTTTTTGAGAGAGAGAGAGAAAGCAAGCAGCAAAAAGCAGGGTAGGGGCACAGAGAGAATCTCAAGCAGGCTCCACCCCCAGCACAGAACCTGATGGGGGGCTTGATCTCCAGACCCTGGATAATAATCTGAGGCCCTGAGATCATGACCTGAGCCAAAATCAAGTCGAAGGCTTAACCTTGCAGGCTTAGCCACCAAGGTTCCTCTAAAAACAGTTTTTTTTTTTTAATATGGTTATGTATGTGATATAATTATTAGAGTCTTACATATGTGCTAGAAAAAAAATATTTTAGAAATGCATACAGAACTGCTTTTATTTAACTATTATTTGGTATATGTGAAATTAACCAAGAGTATAGATCTTAAAACTTCTCATGGCCAAAGGGGGAAAAATTGTAATTACCTGAGGTGATGGATGTTAAGTAAACTTACTGTGGTAATCATTTGACAATATACACATATATAAAATCATTATGTCATATACCTAAAACTAATCAGTGTTATATGTCAATTATATGTCAGTAAAGTTGGGGAGAAAAAACCATCACCACAATCCAACATAAATAATAGAAGAACTTAAATTAAATAAACAATGTTAAAGATAAAAAATATATAATAATAAATATTTTTTAAAAATGTTCAACTTCTCTAAGAGACAGTAGGAATTCTACTATTAATCTTTTTTTTTTTTTTTTAAGATTTTATTTATTTATTTGACAGAGAGAAATCACAAGTAGGCAGAGAGGCAGGCAGAGAGAGGAGGAGGCAGGCTCCCTGCCAAGCAGAGAGCCCGATGTGGGACTCGATCCCAGGACCCCGAGATCATGACCTGAGCCGAAGGCAGCGGCTTAACCCACTGAGCCACCCAGGCGCCCTGAATTCTACTATTAATATGGTGTTATAGAACATTCTTTATGTCTCATAAAAATGAAAGTATGTTAAGTTTTAAATACAAAATTAATAAAATTTTAAAATTAAAAAAAGAAGTGCATATGTTCACAAAATGAGGAGTCTTTGTCAATGCATTTTAATCACAGAAAGTATGCACTGTTGGATCTAAAAGCAAAATATTTTTTGACATCTGGATACATATTCTGGACTGCACATATGTATATAACAGGTGGGGAAGCAAATTAATAACCTCTATAATCTGTGTTAGAGATAAATGCGGTACCTTATATCATCAGTGACACGTGCTGGGTTGGGTGAGAGAAAATAGGAATATTGGACCCCAAATAGCACTTTCGCAAGTCTTAGATGTCTTTTTTTTAAATTTTAAATTTTTATTTTTTTGACAGACAGAGAGAGAGTTCACAAGTAGGCAGAGAGACAGGCAGAGAGAGAGGAGGAAACAGGCTCCCCGCTGAGCAGAGAGCCCCATGCGGGGCTCCATCCCAGGACCCCGAGATCATGACCCGAGCAGAAAGCAGAGGCTTAACCCACTGAGCCACCCAGATGCCCCACAAGTCTTAGATGTCGTAATTCAATTATAAGCACATTTTCAAGTTTCTAGGTTTGAAATACCTTGGTAAGAAACAAAAGGAATACTTTAAAGGTAATTAGGAAGAAAATTACTCTATTTTAAAAGTAAAATCTATCTTCATCAACTTTATCTGATATAATTGCACATTTCACAAATTAGCTGTGAACTAAGGTGATAAGATTATTTTTCTGGATATAATATTTTGACTCCAAAAAGAATTTCTTTAACATAGAAAACAAATTTAATGCTTTCAATGAGCCATTGATCTTCATTAAGTCTAGTAATAATAAGATTCATTTGAAATCTTCAATTAGTGTTAAAACTCCCACAGTATAAGATAAGAAAAAAATAAGGCAAGCCGATAAAGAGGCATAGGATGATTTAAGGCTTAAAAAAGAATTAAGGAAAATTATAAGAATTATGTAAAATAGAGGAAAAATATGAGGTTATTTTACTAAATGTTTTTAGATTCTTTAAGGAATATAATTATTAACTTATTTACTTGTATTTTTCCTCAGTGCCTGATAGACTTCAAATTGGAATTTTTAGGGCAATAGGTTTTATTTGTCTTTTGGCCATTAAAGTTAATGAAGACCACTACTGCTGGAAGTTAGTTCTTATCATAAATAACTAGAACAATACGAAATTGTTTAGCTAGGTTAAAATTAAGAAGCTGTATTTTAAAACTGTGAAGTTTATTCAGTCAGTGAATATATCAGTAACAGTATTTTTTTCTAAATATAATTTTAAATGATGTTACAGTGTCTATTAATAAAATACCTTATACTTTTAGACAATAAATGTCCTACAAATCCTTCAATGAATGATTCTCAATGAAGGACAGTAGGTTAAATTAGTATGTTGGATTTCAGAAAGTTTATAGCATAATTTTCTTAATTTTCTAAGGTGGTTTGTGATATTTGCAGTCAAGGCTTGTCAAGTAAAATTTTATACTGATCAATATGGATGTTTTAAATCAAATTTTAATGCATAGTTAAATGTCTTGACAATGTGATACTACTATCATTTTTCATTTGGGTTCCAAAAGTATGTTTTTCACAGACCATGATATAGTCATCGATATATTTTTAGTATTAAAGTGGTCTCAGTCCAAGTTTGGGAGATTTATCAACATACATTTTGGTCCAAATCACCTGGTACCAGGTGTTACCTTGTTTCATAAACAGCCTGAGCCTCACTCTGCATCCTTCTAGTAGATTCTGTTAATGATTCCAAATCCCCAATCTTTAACATTAGATAGATAATTATCTATCTCTAGTTCGTTATTTGAAGATTAAAAAAATTAACAAACCTTTAGCTGAACTAACCAGGAAAATAGCCTCAAATAATTAAAATCAGGACTAAAAGAGGGAACATTATTATTGATGCTATAGAAATAAAATGTATATAATATATATATATAATATATGTGTGTATATATATATATAATTTCCCCCTAATTCAGTTATCAAGAGTCAATTCTTATGGTTTTCTGCTGCAAAAAATTTAAAAGATACTGTATCCTGGTCAGCAGGATGAAGATACAAGGTTTTATATTTTTAGAAGGGCAGCAAGTGCCAATTCTAGTTGGCTGACATTTGTTCAAGTTCCCAAACCTAAAATTTATGTCAGAATCCCTTGGATTTGAGGAACAGAGTAACAACACATTTAGAAAATTCTTAGATTTACTAAGTCAGAGTTTCTGGGAGTTAGGACCCAAGTACTGTAATTTAACTTTAGATATAGGTATGTGTTATGTAGTCAGAACAGCCCGAGGTGGGAGGTGAAGGGGGAAAATCTTTGAATGACTGCTTAAGTGTAAGGTGAGTGATAACAAGAGTTTTAATCCTGAGTTTCAGTTTCCAGACTTTGATAATGAAAATCACTAATCACCTGCACAATTAAACATAGCCATCATCTACCTTTTGGAAATTTGAGTACTAAATACATATAAACAGAAACAATTTATATATTAAATATGCTTCATTTTGAGGCTATATACATGATTAATGAAGTTTTAAATTTAAAATTAGAAATTAAACTACATATGTTGAATATAAATCTGTAATTCTACAGGAAGAGAAAGACAGAGAATAAAGGGAAGGTAGAGGAGAGGAGAAAGGGAAGAGAAAATGAAAGGTATTAGAGAACACAATACACTTCATCATCAGAGTCACTATTTTGCTCACATGGGTCTTCATACAATGTCAATGCTATTACAATATATTTTTTCCTTTATTTTGATGTTTATATTCTAGTAGCCTAATCTAAAATTCCTCTCCCCCCCAAAAAAGCCTTTCACTTTCAAGCTATTGCTTTTATTTGCATGTTTTTCAATACAGTTATATACATATATCAAATTTAAATATTTTATACAGCATATAGATATGTAGTTATGACTATTTGTATTTCCCTGAATTAAAAAATATAAGTGAGCATTAAATAATAAGATCATATAAAGACTCCCATCAAAAGTTATGGCCATAGTCATAATGCTTTTTATTTTTAAAATTTTCAAATACATCAGGTAATTCATATGGACCTTTAATTTCACATGCTGAGAAATAAATTTTTTATTATTTTAAAGTAGGATATTTTTGGCATTTTTGTGAGTGAAAAGAATTGAGAGAAAGAGAAGAACTGAGGCTATTGTATATAGATGTTAATCTCATGGTACGGTCCCCCAATATAATTATTCCAGATTAAAAAATCTGTGCCCACATACAAACAAGAGACCCCTCAGACTGAGAACTGCAGCTATTGTGAAACTCTGTAATAGAAGTCTAGTCTATTGTTTCATTACTATGAAGAAAAAATATTCAAGAACATTTGATTTATAGAGATGTTAATTTTATTTATTTATTTTTTTTGATGTTAATTTTAAAATATCACTCCCAAAATTGTATTGTCTTCCTTCCACCTGTATTCTTTTTCCATTCCTCTTCCCCTCTTTGAATCTGTGCTCATAATGCCCTACTCCCAGTTAAAAGTAACCATAATCTGTAGTAGGCAAAAGCTTCTTTGTAAAGTATCTATTTGTTGAATAATGGCAAAGGGTTAATGAGATTTATTGTTGTTGTTGGAAGGGACTCATATGTGAAATTACAGGACTCTCCAGAATTGTCATAATTTGCTGGAAATCTGATCAGATTTCATTACCTATTTTCAGTGACAAATTTTAAGCATTTATGATTTGTGTTATATCCTTCTTCCATAGTTTGGAATTAAATGATATTCCAGATATCACAGTAATTTTTTATTAAAATAAAATGCTAACTGGGAAAATGATGAATATTATACCTCAAAGCCAAGCCAGGATTCTGGGATTATGAATTGAATAGCCAAAATATGTGATTTTTCATAAGACTGATAAATTTGATTTGGGTTTAGAAAGTCCTTTGCCTGATAATGACCTTAATTTGTTTGAAAAAGAAAGATATTTTTGATATACACAAAACAGTTGTTGCTTATGAAGGTTAATAATTAACATTTAAAATAATTATAAGTTTCCTAGGTTTTCCAAGAGCTGATTTATACTATCTTTTTGAATTGTTATTACAAGTTTCACAATTAATTATATCTTAGTATTCTGATAAAATAATATAATAAATTTAATATAACTTGATTCTTCATCATAATGGATAGACCTCATATTTATTTAATAATATGTAAATTATCATTTATCTGTTATTAAAATATTATAGTCTTCAGATAGCATAAAATATTATTGTCTTGTCTTTTTAAGATCAATAATGGATCATCATTAAATTTTACATCAAATAAATAAGATGCCATTTCATGAATTAGTAAAAACATCATAAATACATGAGCATTGCTTAATTACTTATTAAGAACCCAATAAAGTATAATGGTTACATAGTAAAAAAACTATTGAATTAAGTAAAATATTTTTTCCAAAATATTCATCTTAATTCATGCCATATTAATGACTAATTCATAAGGAAATAATTATTTTACATATCCTTTATGAAAAGTCTGATAATTTGAAATTTATTTATATTAGCTTTCAATTAAAAGCCAGCTTTGAAGGTATATACTTGAATAAGAAACAAAGAAGTATGAGTTCACTAATGTTTTTTCTCAAAGTACTGGACACATACTCCCCTACATTTTCCTATTTAGGGAGTCATCTTTTTTCTTCTATGCAGCCTTCAACAACAGGACTAAATCATGCAAGATTTTTAGCCCACGATCTCATGTATGCAGATTCTCTGCCACTCTGGACCTTGAGCTACATGAAAAGGAGATGTTTGACATAATAGAAACGAAATACGATGAGCATACAGCCAAAACAAAGCTGGTTTGGGCTATATTTTTGGTTGGAATTCTAGGAACTCACCAACATCATAGAGTTTTGGCATTGCAACAATGGAAGCAGGGCACACATAAGCAAAGATAACTTCAGCATAATGACACCTCACCTTTCTTCAAGTCCCATGTTGCATGTAAGAAATCCAGAGGTTCCTGGGAAGAAAGTAAATATAGCTGAGATATTGGACAGAGAGAAGACCTTCAAAGGATGGTATAATTTAGTGAAAATAATTTGAATTAGAATCTGTGGAGTGCATTACTTAGCCAAGGACCATATAGAAGATGAAGCTAAGAATTTGGTATTTTCAGAACCAGGGAGAAGTGTAATGAACAGATTGGAAGATATGGACCCTGACTACACCCAGATGAGAGAACGTAAATGAGCTTAAACAGCTCTCACTAGAAGATGTAATGATAGAAAGCACTGACATAAGTCTAGGTAAAAGAAGTTAGTTTATAGTGGAATGAGCAGGCAACAGAAAAAGACTGTACAAATGATCACTCTTTCTACCATGAGGATACCAACACTCTTTTGTCCCTAGATGCCAACGTGGTATGCCTTAGATCCTTGGGATGTCTACAGATCTCAGGATTATTGTCTTTTAACAGAAAATGGAAAATTTTCAGCCATTATCTTTTTGAGCATTTCTTCTTTCCTATTCTATGTTCCTGTTTAAATTTTATTAGATATATGTTCAACTAACTCATGCTATTCTTCATATTATTTAGCTTTCTTTCTAATTTTCCATTTGTCTCCCTAGACTGCTTTTTATTTAACTTACTTTATCTTACAGTTTATTTATTATTTCTTTAGCTGTGTTTAATCTGCTAGCTAATTCATTATTAGGCTTTACATATGAACTGCATCATTATATTTTTATATCATTATGCTTTATTTCAAATATTCTTGTTCCAAGCCCACAATTTTAATCTTATCTGCTAAGGCATCAAATGCACTAAACACATTTATTTTACAATTTTGTCTGACAATTTCAGTGTGTGAAGTTATTTTGAATCTGTTTCTGCTGTTTCAGTGAATTAGTTCTCTAAAAGATTTAGGATATAAAACTTAGAGTTTGTCCATAAGTACAGTAGTAAGTGAAATCTGCATGATATTGTCCTTTTCTTGGTTGTATTATGTTTGTGCCTTCTTTTGCGATCAAGATCTATTTCCTTTTCCTTAGATCTTACTCATTTTAAGCCTTCCTTCATTTTGGTAACCTTTTTTTTTTTTTCTTTTCTTACCTCTTACTCCTTCCACTGCCTTATTTGTCATGCCTTGCATGTCTCTTAATTAGAACCATCACCTCCTTTTCATTTATCTGTACCTGTGATTTAAAGGCAAGTTACAAAATGTTCAAAATGAATCAAGTAAATTACTTACATGCCTCTGGGTGTTAGAAGGGTGCATAACTCAGTGAGAGCAAATGAATAAAGTCATAGGTGTCTTTCTAGCAGTCATTAGTCTATCACTTACTTTCTCCATATGCTGAAATAATAACTCATCTTAGTACTTTAGGTTCTTCAGTTGATAAAAATTAGGTAACTGATATTTATGGAATTAGAAGTTCCAACAATAGATCAATAAGGGTTATTAGAAGGCAAATATTTATGTATTATATATATATATATATATACATATATCAATAGCCTCTCTATTATTGCTGACACACAAAAATGCTAAGTGACAATGACTTAAAATTTCTGGAAATATTAATGATATATGATATTCTTATAAAACTCTTCCTTTTAAAAAGCTGCAAAGGGAGATATTTCAGAATTTTGGTGAAAGAAAGCTTTTCTTCTAAAAAGCTGGCATTCATCATCTTTTTTAACAATGAGAACTAGATCACTGCTTATGTTTTCCTTTGTGCCTTGTTCTCTGTGAAACTCTGATACACACTTGAAGCTTATGCATATAAAAAAGGCATCAGATGCATGTTTGGTACATTTGTTATCTTCTTTGACTATGATTTTCTATTTTTTGTTTTACCATTTTCTATGACTTTTATGGCAAGCCATCAGCTTTGAAAGTTTTGCATGAAATGAGACTGTAGGTGATCACCAAACGTCATAGGGATTAGGGGTGCTGACCTCCCATTCAGTTGAAAATTCACATATAACTTTGGACTCTCCGAAAACTTAACTACTAATAGCCTGCTGTTATAGCATAGTCAATTAACACACATTTTATATATGTATCTTGTACTGTTCTTACAGTAAAGTATACTAGAGAAAAGAAAATGTTAAAAAATACAGTTATAGTATTGTGTTTATCAAAACAAGATCCACATATGAATGAATTGCTGTGATTCCAACCTGTGCTATGAAGGGCCAAATGTAGAAACACAAATCAGCTTGGTAATAATTAAGAAGGTTCTAAAAAGCAAAACAATTCCACATGCATTTGACATTTGCACAATGACAAAAGTTATTATTCCTCATTATCTTTTTCTTGATCATAGATTGATATTAGCTGAACAATATAATGGTAAACCAAATTCTGTTTTTATCTGTGTTATCAACATGGAAATTTGCTTAAGATTTTAAAAAAAACAACACAATCTACATTTTTTATTTAACTGATTACTGTCCTAAGATTAAATTGTAGAATATTTCAATATAGAATAAAAAAGTAACAATATGACACATGAAAACAAAATCCAAAGATGAATTTATGTAAAGTTCTCATTTTCTATCCATCTAAATTGTATCATTTGAGCCAGAAATTGATTGATATTATAGCTGATCATTTCATTCCCATAAAGAAGTATTGTTACATATATAGAGATGAGATAGGGTGGTTAGTTTTATATGTCATTAAATAAATAGAAAAATATTGGTATCTTTTAAAAATGAGTATTTTTAGAAATAAAATACTATATCTATGTTTATTTTTAAAATAAATAAGATATGAATTTGCTCTACTACCATCTAATTATAAGCTGTATCCTGTGGAATAAAATAAGAGAATGAAATCCAAGGTTCTCAGAGGAAACTATCAAACTGATAGATCGATCAATGCTGCCCAATTCATTCAGGTTTTATGATTTGGCTGTTTTTTCACTTGGTTTCTACATTTTTCCTTTTATACCAATTTTATTTAAAAAATATTGTTTTTGAATCTATAAATCTGAGTATACATCAAATAACTCATCAAATAACTCATTTAATAATAAGATATTCTCTGGGGCACCTGGGTGGTAAAGTCAAGTTAATCACCTGACTCTCAGTTTTGGCTCAAGTTGTGATCTCAGGTGATGAGATCAAGATCTGAGCTCAGCTCAGAGTCTGCTTGATATTCTCTCTCCCTCTACCCCTTCTCTAAAATAAAATAAATTTAAAGAAATAGTATAATTTGGTTAACTCTATTGTTTGAAATTTATTTTATATTTCTAAAACATGTCATCCAATTATGTTAATAATTTATATGATTTCTCAATCAAATTTTAGTTAAGGAATAAGCCAGTGAAAACCTCTTTAAAGGTAACTCATTTTTTTGCTAAAGAAAGGAGAACATTACAGAAACTTTAATCTCTTAACAAGTTTGACATAAATATCAGTAGGCATTCCATGTTTCAACTCTCCAGATACTCCTGATTTCTACCAAGTAGTGATTAACCAGCTCATATAAATTATTTCCAATAAATTAAATTTATATCACTGGAGGATAAAACCAAACCACTATTTCAAAGAAAAAAATAATGAAAGCATTATTTTACTTCTTCTATTAATGTAGTCTTAGAAATTCTTCTGGAGAATTAAATTTATAGCATAAATTGATCTGCCCTCTAATCAAAAGTCAGTAGATTTATGAAAAAAAAATGTCTTTGGAAATCAAGATCTTCTTTAGGAAAAAGGGGGAAAAAAATCTCTTGGAGCAAATAATTTGCAAATTTAAATTCACCAATGCTTACCAGTAAACTTTTTCTCTTCTTTTTTTTTTTAACCAGTAAACTTTTTTTTTTTTTTTTAAAGATTTATTTATTTATTTGACAGGTAGAAATCACAAGTAGGCAGAGAGGCAGGCAGAGAGAGAGAAAGCAGGAAGCAGGCTCACGCTGAGCAGAGAACCCAACGCGGGACTCAATCCCAGGACCCTGGGTTCATGACCTGAGCCGAAGGCAGAAGCTTTAACCCACTGAGCCACCCAGGCGCCCATACCAGTAAACTTTTAAGATTAATATTAGTTCCTCAAGGTTAATGCACCTGAACCAAAAACAAAACAACAACAACAACAACAAAAACCTAAAACACTCAAAAAAACTTTTAGTATAATATAATTAAGATAGTAGCCACAGAGGTGTCCTACTCAGATTTTTAATTGTCCTGTAAAGATCCTGAGATGATTAAATTCTCAGCCAAAGACAGTCTCTTACCTAAGACAGGAAAACAAGGAATGAAGACATCAAGGTGAGTTCCCCAGATCACTGGGGGCTCCTCAGACTTCTCTGAACACTCAGAGCCTACAGAGGTGGCCCATCTAATGTATTAAGAAGTAGCATTTCCTTTGCTTGGGGAGACACTGCACACTAATAGGTATCTCCCTCAGGAGCTGTCCTAGGCTGATAATTATAGTTAAATCTCAGCATAACCAGACTGGCAATATGCTAAGTTTGATATAGGAGGAAAAAGATTACAACCCAAAGGAGCTGCAAAAATTAGCTAGCATGTAACAACAGGAACCAAGGGAGTACTCCTGATACTGGATTTTGTCCCTGGCAACACCATGTTTTATTAACTAACTCATCAACTTCCTGTCAGTAAAGCCCCCTTGGCTGCTCCTCTGACCTTGCTAATTTTTACAGTGGTTAAACAGCACCACCTGGCCTATACTGCTGTATTTCAAGGGGACTGCAATCTAAAATAAATAAATAAGAATTCATTAATTTAGGGACACTTTTATAGAGCACAAAATTTAACTCCCTGGCAAGAACGCTAGGGATTATGCAAACTAGCTGCTTGGTGGCTCTTTAAAACCTAGAGAAAGTGATAGCTCAGACTGAGTGAGGTTGAAGTTCCTGGGTTACCTCTGCAGATGGTAGATAAAGTGATAAAAATGTTCAGCGGCATGTACATAAAATGATTACCTAATGTGAGACTAGGGGACCCACAAAAGAACATTGTTCAAGGGGATAGCCCAGAGGACTCACCTTTAGCCAAAGACTTAATAACTGCAGTGGTGAGAAGGATACTAGCTTCACTAAGAGAAGGTTCTCCTCCACAGGTCAGAGCTGATGGTAATAGAGGTAGCCACAGAACTTTCTTGCTAATAGAAAGGAAATAATGGATCCCCAGAGTGAGGGAGGTCAGGTGTTGTTGCTTAACCATCTGAAACCAGAGAGTCACAAATTGCTGTAAACATCAGCAAGGTCAGAGAATGGTAAAAGGGGGCTTTACAGAGAGGGAATTGATGAGTTAGTTAACAGAACATGGCACTGCTGGGGCAAAACACAGCAAATGCCAATGCTATTTGATAACTATTATCAGAAGAAAGCATGAACAGAGGAACAGGAATCTGAAGATGGTTTCCCCAATAAAAATCTATCCCTTTCTCAGTTCTTAGACATGAACCAAATTTTCGGATCCAGAGCTCTGAGCACTACAGATGACAGCCTCCATCTTCCATTCCTTCTGAATTCACTGTAGTACTCAAGCATCTGCTCTGGGGTGCACCCAGCCAATGCCTGGGTACTACAGATATTATACCTGTAGTCTGAAGTGCTTCCTACTATCTACTCTCTTTCCTCCCCTTCTTCTATATGACATATATATCACTTCCCCTTCTTCCCACCTACTATGTGACATACACATCACTGACTATTTCATATACACAGACATGTAAATGAGTGAGATATGGTCTCTATCTTCAAGAAACAGAGTCTATATGTAGAAAACACACATGGAAAATAACTATAATCCCACTCATGCAGTGATAAGAAAATGTCTTAGAGGAAATGTACTGAAGTGCTTTGGAAGGAGAGAAGCTTAAAACAGTTGTGTCTGGGAATCTCTGGGAGGATTTTCTAGTGAAAACTTCTAGCTCTGATCCACTTGTAGTACATTGTATTTTCTAAAAATAACCATAGGAGCATTTTTGTTCTCACATGATCTTTCAGAAGCTTGTTTTTCTATCAAGCGATAGAGTCTGTTTCCCCTTCCTTGGATCTGCTCTAGTTTCTTTGAACAATGAAGAGAGTGCTGCAGAAATAATGTTGCATTATTTCTGAGATCTAGGTCATAAAAGATAATGCAGTTTTCACTTCAGGATAGATGAGCCAAAGATGGGGAAGATGATGATGCCACCATTTGACCCATGAGCTGGACCAGGCGATCAGAGGCTCCTTGTCTGCTCCCCTGTTCTTGGAATGTGGATTCTGTTTGCCTTTCCTGCCCCCAGAGGCTGCTCCTAGACATAGCCTTGAAATGGTGATGTTGAGAACACCTGCCTGTCTATATAAATTTGGCAGGCTAGTACAGGGATCCATTCATCTTGCTACCACCCAAGACAAAACTCATATGTAAGTACTTACATATTTTTTGTGTATTAAATGTGTTTTATGTATTTTTTTAATGTATTAAAATAGTACCCACCAACCTGGAGTGGCCTGCCTCTTTGGTCTCCTTGCTCTCTGCATTTGGGAACCAGTTTCAGATCACATCTGCGAAGCCCCTGAGGATCTTATGAGCTGACAGCCAATATATTAGCAGACAGCAGCAATTAGTTGCTATCTTAAAGATTCCATGTTGAGGAGGCATGAAGAGATACTAAGTAAAGATAGAGAGAAATTCCCAAGGAGACCCAGCTGTTTGGGGCTTTAGGAAGTTCTCAGATGTGTGAGTGAGAAAGCCACCGGATGACTCTGGCAAGTAGCCTCTAGCTACTTCAGGGACAGCAGAAACCAGCTTTCCTTTACAAGGACTTTCTAAATCAAAGAATCATGACTAAAATAAATATCATTTTAATCTGTTAGGATTTGATGTACAAAATGATGTCAAAGGTACAAACTTCCAGTTATAAAATAGGTCCTGGGAATATAATGTACAGCATGGTGACTACAGTGAATTAATACTGTATTGCATTTTTGAAAATAGCTAAGAGTAACTCTTTTTTTCCCTAAGAGTAAATCTTAAAGTTCCTCATCACAAGAAAAAAAAAAAAATCTTTACCTGGTAAGCTGATGGATATTAATTAGATTTATTGTGGTGATCATTTTGCAGTATATACAAATGACAAATCTTTATGTTGTACACCTGGGAGTAATATAGCATTATGTCAGTTTTATCTTAATAAAAAAGGATGTAATTTTCTAGCTCCAATTACAAATGAATTTCAACACTTTTTCAATTGATTGATAGTGTATGTGAGTATGTGTGTATTATCTCTTCATTTGTTCATTAAGGGGATTTTCACTCATCAGTTTGAATTCTTCATTATTTAAAAACATGATATTTGTATTATTCAGGACTACTATTTTCAAATAATTTTCTGGAACTGAAATTAAAATTGAATTTACCAATTCATAGACCTGGAAGGCCAGGAACTTAAAGGCTCAAGATATAGCTAGACTCAAGTGGGCAAACATTATATTAAGAATCCCTCATTCAGTCTTTCAACTGTTGTCTTCTCTTCGTTTCGTCTGTGTTCAATCAGAATCTCTGTTTGTCGTACTAAAGATGGTCCTCAACAGCTCTGGCTTCCATGATCCATACAGTTATACCACCAAACTCAGACCATTTCTTAGAAAATAGTTTTAGTGTACTTCCTGACGACAATTTCATTGACTTGGTTTGAGAAATATGTTCATCTATGAATCGATATGTATAACCTAGGAGATGGATTGCTCTAATGTCTTTACTCCCAGGCCTGGATCAATACATAAGGGCCACCAAAAAAGACAGAGAAACTTAGTGAAATATCCTTTTAAATCATTTATTACAAAAGTTTTTACTATTGTATTATTGGCCTTTACATTTTAGGTATTTTTATGAATAATTCAAGTGGCCAAGAGAATTGATCTTTTTTTTCCTCCAATAATTTCTAATGTCTCCATTCTATATATATGCTGAAAGTTATTTTCTTCTAGTTTTATACAATTTTTGGAAAATTATTGCATTTTAATTACATGGAATGTGAGATTATGTGATCTGAGCACCTAAATTAATTATTTTTTCAAACGCTAGCCTCTCATCTGGACATCATTTACTGGATAAACCTTTCTTCTTCCATTTATTTGTAAATTGCCTTAAGTTGATATGCATACTACATACACTAAGGATTATTTGGGGCAAAGAATTCTGCTAAGTTGATGGCTGTATTTTTATCAAGTAGCACATTTCTATGACTTCTATATCTTCAACTTATGGTGGCAGGATCACATAGACAACTTCAACAGTATTATCTTTAAAAATTTCTATGACCAGGGGCGCCTGGATGGCTCAGTCACTTTAGTGTCCTATCTTGATTTCAGCTCAGGTCTTGATGTCAGGGTCAGAATTCAAGGCCCACGCTGAGCTCCAGGCTGGAATATACTTAAGAAAAAGAATGTATCTATGAACAATGACAAATTTCTTGAGTTAAATATACATGTGTTACTATCACAAACGAATACAGAAGTAGAAGAATGATGACATTTTAAAAATTTACTTTTAGATTTATTCATTTTGCAATTGTTTCATCAACTGTTTAAAAGCTTTTGATTCTTGCTGAAGTCATCAACATAACATTAAAAAAATAGGTGTTTTATTTGATTTAAAATAGCTAAAAATTATTTATGTTTTATTCTCTATAATGAAACTATGACAGTGAATAAGTCTTTTAGAGGTTTTTACCAATCTGAGATTTTATATTACAAGAAAATAAATTATGATATCAAAATAAATGCTTATAGAGATACTTTTTGTGACAATTTCTATTTCTGTCAACCTACTAGTATAGTATGGCTTTGAGCATATGTTTGCTTTGCATAAGATAAGAATATCATAATATGAAATCATCAACAATACTGACTATAAATTGGCATATGAGAAATTTCTAAGGGAAAAAAAATTTCTAAGGAAAATCTGCAAATTAGAGACAATGATTCTTTCTTTCCTTTGGCTTCTGGAATAGATATATTAAGTTATATATATGTATACACTTGTAAAAGTCCTTTTATTTTCAATCACAGATGCATAAGATAAATAACTGACTCAAAGGAAACACAAACTCACTTACTATGGTGTAACAATAGGAATATTATGTGCAGGGTCTGGGACCCAACCCCCAAAATAAAAGCATTATTTTATATTGTGGATATGAAATATTGGATAGGAGTTACTCTTCTCACTCAATGAAAGATAATTCAATATGCCCCCAAATTCCAGTAGTGCCAAGGAAGCAAAGAGGTTAACTATATAACCATTAATGGGGGTGGTGATCATTTAACTTAAATAACAAATAAAAATATCACTTGCAATTCAGTTAAGAAACATTACTGCTGCTATCGTTTATTGGGTATTATAGACTTTGGGGAGAAAAGTCACAAGGTTTGAAATATATTCATTCTGTAGAGTGATTTCCTATTGCAAATGATTGGAACACACTCCTGGCATCCTAATGTTCCTGTGCTGATGGGCTCTTCTGTTGTTCAATGTGTCTAAAGCAATAAAATCAGCTTGTAAGCTTTGCCTCGGCAGCTGAGCACTGCATGCATTCAGGCCATTATTGCAGTAGGGATGCTCAGTTGGGAAAATGTATATAAATAACTGATAACATAAGGGGAGTCTGATTAATCCTTACCGGCCAGTGACTATTTTTAGGATCCCCTTTCTTTTGAAAGGATTTGTGCCCCTGAGGAATTGAGTGCAAGAGTATTAATGCTAACTCTATTCTGACAGCACAAAAAGAATTCTTAGAAAATTATTATTTTAAAAACAGTTTCTGAAAATCAGAGTTTTTAAAAATGCGATTTTAATTTTCTAGTATACCCTTTGGATGCATTCTCTGCAATTCCTTAAAATTTTATTTTGCTTCATTTCATTTTAAAAATAACTTCTGCAATTCTTTAAAATTTTACTTTATTTCATCATTTAAAATACAATTCACTTCTTTCTGCTGCATGCTTATTCTCTTATCTCTCTTTCTCCCTCTTCCACCTCCTACACTTCCCAAAAAGATACACGACTTTTTTTTGCAAATAAATTTGAACTCAAAGAGGTGTATAGATATATTTATGTCTCTCATATTTGGGATATTTATATAATTTCATTTTAAGTTATATAAAGAAACATCTGTATGTTTCCAAAACAATTAAGCATTTTAACTCTAATTAAGAGAAACAAGTTAATTTTGGTAAACTAATAGCATACATTTTCATATCAGTTATTATTACATATTTTAAAGTTTTCATTACCTCATGGCCAGCCACAAAACATCTGATGGAGATAAACTTGTCTATTATTTGTAGCTTTTGTTGTCCTGGAAAGATCTAATATTTGATGAACATTCTCATAAGGTTTTGAAACACTTAATTTAGATTCATAAGAGCACAATCACAAATATCATGTATACATGTCCTAAAAAATTAGTCATTATCTTAATTCCAATATGATAGGTTGACTGGTGCTTGATTCTAGCCAGTCTTTAGATGTCTGAACTATTGACTGTTACTACTTCTTCTGGTACTAGTAACTTACCCAATTTTTTTTTTTAAGATTTTATTTATTTTATTTGACAGATAGAGATCACAAGTAGGCAGAGGATCAGGCAGAGAGAGGGGGAAGCAGGCTCCCTGCTGAGCAGAGAACCCAATGCAGGGCTCCATCCCAGGACCCTGGGATCATGACCTGAGCCGAAGGTAGAGGCTTTAACCCACTGAGCCACCCAGGTGCCACAACTTACCCAATTTTTGAGCATCTACTCTGTAAGAGATGCTATTCTAGGTGTTCACATTTATGATTTATATTTCTCAGACCTACTGTGAATGTTCTATAATATTATCCTAACTATATACAGAAGAAGGACAAGTAATTCAAGGGTAATAGCTTGATCTGTATGGTAGAACTACCAAGTTACACAACTAGGATTGTAATGCAAGTGTGTGTAGTTTCCAAAACATTTTATTTTTTACATTATGTTATGAGACCTAAGGTTTATTTAATTTGGTTTTTATTTAACATTTTTTTCAAACTATGTGAAATCTAATCATAATTGCTCATGGGCAAAATGAATTCTTAAAATCAGTCACAGCCATTTATAGTGAGCATTTGTGATTCACATTGTTAAATATGTACTACAAAGTTGAATGTGAAAAGATCCCTGAAAAAATAACCACATTGCAGACGTTAATGATTAGTATTAATGCATATTTGTGTTTTATAAATGTTATAAAGAGTAATTAATTTTAAGTTGTGTCTTCCAGCAGGTCTTGTAAGAGAAGAAGGAAATGACAAATTAGTACTACTCCAATACAGAAATGTAGGGACAAATGAGTGGAAAGAAAACAGTCTAAGATAAGACACTGAAGTTGAAAAACATTAGACTGAAAACTACAAACTTAGAGCATGTACTTTTGCTTTCCAGAAATGGTATATGTTTAAGACTTGTGTTAGTTCTAAGAGACAATGATAATACCCCAACCACAATAACCTCATCTTTACTCCTTTCCTCTTTCTTCTGAAAATAGTGATTTGATAACTATATATTGTAATCGACTAAAATTGTATATTCTATAATATATAACCTATCTTTATCCATACTTTAGGTTATGTTTATAATATAATTGTCATACAATTCTATATTTCAAAATTACTTTTAAGGCTCATTGAGTGTTGGTATGAAAGAATGTCTTTTGACACTAGATATTTTGATTTGATGACTGCAACTCTCCACACTGTAAGGAAGAACAACTAGATTTGGCAAGAAATTGAACCTGTGAAGGAGTGTTTAAATACATGAACATATTTATTAGCTCCTAAATCCTATATGAGCTTTCAGCATTTTGTGCCTCCTTTTAACATATCATGTAGAGAACTATACTGTACTTATTTATTTTACGTTTGTTGTCCCATCCCAAATGTAACCTTTTCTGAATAAAATTCCATTTTTCCCTTCATTAGATTACTAGGACCAAATGCTTTTCCTGGCATAGTTTTATCTTTTGAAAAAGTCTAAGATTGATGTATTTTCAATTATGTTTCATAATTTCTTGTTAATTCTGAGAATATCTTTTAATTTGAAAACATAAGAGTTGTCACATTTCCTACAGGGTGAAATAAAATCCACACATGCATAATTCAGAACTAAATACATCTATTTTATGAGAACTATCTTATCAAAAATTATTTCAAAAATAGCATTTTTTGACTGGATATATATTAATGTAAATAAATATCCATAACTCATTTGGATAAATGTCTAATGAACAAATTGGAAAGAACTGCATTTTAAAGAGGGAGACATATAAGTCATTTATAATTATTAAAGGAAGCATAACTAGCATCATAAGAAAGAACCAGACAAAAAATCTGGAGCTCAAGAATACAATAAAGAGAATAAAAAAATACGATGTAGAGTATCAACAGTGTTGATTTGGTCAAGCAGAAGAAAGAAGCTCCAACTTCAAAGACAAATTATTTTAAAGTACACCATACTATAAAAATGATTTATTAATTGAAGTCAATCCCTATCAAAATCCTAATGGCATTTTTCACAGGAGTAGAGAAAAGTCCTTAAATTCATATGGAAGCACAAAAGACCCTGGATAATCTTGAGAAATAAGAACAAAGCTGGAGCTATCATGCTTTCTGATTACAAACTACATGAGAAAGCTATAGCAATCAAGAAGTATGGTTACTAGATATTTACCCAAAAGATATAAACATAGTGATTTGAAAGAGCACATGCACCCCAATGTTTATAGCATCAATGTCCACAAAAGCCAAAATATGGAAAGAGCCCAGATGTCCATTGACAGAAGAATGGAAGATATGCATGTATACATCATATATATATACACACACACACACACATTCAGCCATCAAAAATGAAATCTTGCCATTTGCAACAATGTGGTTGGAACTAGAGGGTATTTTTCCAAGTGAAATAAGTCAGAGAAAGACTAATACCATATAATTTCACTATTATGTGGAATTTAAGAAACAAAACAGATGAACCTAGGCTAAGGGAAGGAAAAATAAAATAAGACAAAAAGAGAGAGGGAAGTAAATCATAATGGACCCTTAACTATAGCAAACAAACTGAGGGTTGCTGGAGGGGAGTTGGGTGGAGGGATAGGCATTAAGAAGGGTACTTGAAGTAAAGAGCTCTGGGTGTTGTATGCAATTGATGAATCACTGAATTCTACCTCTGAAACTTGAATAATACAGTATATATTAATTACATTGAATTTAAATTTAAAAAAAGCTAAAGAATGATAATGGAATTTTAGGAGATGAGTTAGACTACCTTTAGAAGGAAGGTATATTTTCATGGATGTTATGATTATTAAATGGGTTACAGTAATAATTTTAGGAAAATATTGAATTCAGTTGCATTCTATTTTTGTAATGAATAATTCAAATGATCAAAAATGAAATTTATAATTTATCAGTTTTAACCTTGATCTGAAATTTAAAATGTTAAAGATGTGGGTAATCAGAGCTTAAAAGTAACTGTCAGAAATATCTGTGCTCTGTCATATCTTAATGAAGTCTCTTTAAAGACTAAATAAAAATAGTATGGTTTTGGCAAAAAACAGATGCAAAAATCAATGGAACAGAATACCTCAGAAAAATAACCATCTATATATAGTCAACTAATCTTCAACAAAAATACCAAGAATACCCAATGGGAAAGAATAGCATCTCTTCAAAAATGATGTTGGGAAAACTAGATATCCACACACAAAAGAATGACATTGCTCCCTTATCTTATACCACACACAAAAATCAACTCTAAATTGATTAAAGACTTAAATGTAAGACCCAAAACCATAAAACTTCTAGAAAAAAATATAAAGGACAATCTCCTTGGCATCAGTCTTGTTAATTTTTTGGATTTGTCACCAAAAGTGCAAGCCACAAAAACAAAAATAAATAAGTGGGACTACAGCAAACTAAAAAGTTTCTGCATGGCAAAGGAAACAATGAACAAAATGAAAAAGCAACCTATGGGATGCGAGAAAATATTTGTAAAACTGGCTATGGGATTAGTATTCAAAATATATAAGGAACCCACACAATTCAACAACAAAACAATCCACTAAAAAAATGGATGAGAACTTAAATAAACTTTTTTTTTCCCCAAAAAACATAGAAAGGCCAACAGGTATATGAAAAGATCCTCAACATATTGCCATTTATCAGAGAGATGAAAATCAAAACTGTAGGGGTGCCTGGGTGGCTCAGCGGGTTAAAGCCTCTGCCTTCTGCTTGGGTTGTGATCCCAGGACGAGCCCTGCATTGGGCTCTCTGCTCAGCAGGGAGACTGCTTCCTCCTGTCTCTCTGCCTGCCTCTCTGCCTACTTGTGATTTCCATCTGTCAAATAAATAAATAAAAACTTAAAAAAAAAAAAAAGAAAATCAAAACTGTAATGAGGTATCACCACCACCTGGCAGACAATGATTATCAAAAAGTTGAAGGATAATTATTGGTTAAGAGGTGGAAAAAAGGGAAAATTTTACACTGTAGCAGCCAATGTAAAGTGATGTAGTCATATGAAGTTCCTCAAAAGTAGAAATACAACTATTGTATGAGTCAATAATCCTACTTCTGGGTATACATTCAAAGGAAACATAGTCACTACCCCAAAGTGATACTGCTTGCATATTGCAAGCACATTGTATGCACTATTTATAGTAGCCAAGATACAGAAGCAACCCAAGTGTCTTTCAACAGATGAATGGATAGAGAAAATGGAATATGTACATGTATGCATATAAATGTGTGCATGTATATACATACACAATGGAGTGTCATTTAGCCTTAACAACATGGATGTCCCTGGATGCTCAGTTAAATAAGCTAGACACAGAAAAACAAAGACTACATGATCTCACTTATAAAAAACAGTTCAACTCATAGTTAGAGTAGAATGGTGGATATTGGGACTGTAGGATGGGAGAAAACAGGAGTTGTTGGTTAGAAGGTACAAATTTTTCACTTATAAGATAAATAATTTCTGAAGATGTAATGTACAGAAAAGTGATTATAGTTAATAACTTTATACCCAAAATTTGCTAAAAGTGTAGATCTCAAGTGTTCTCACTACAAGCTAAGAAAAAGATTGGTGACTATTTGAGGTGTTAAATATGTTAATTAGCTTAATTGTGGCAATCATTTCACAATGTATATATATCAAAAATATATAATTTTTTGAATTATACTTCAATAAATCTGGGAGGAAAAGAAGCATAACTAAGACTAATATAATGGAAAATATCAAGTAAACCTAATAGATTTGTAAACATCACTAAGAAATGTTAGAAGATGAACATATCAATTATAAAATTATCTACTATGGAATTATTGTGGAATTTTGATTATTCTATACTTTTCTAAGTCTTTAAAAATAACTTATACATCCTTTTTTGGTTTTATCTATGAAATACGAACTAAAGTATCGCCCTCGACCCGCAAGGACGACAAGAAGCCCTAGTTCAGGTGTATCTTCTCTCCCTTTTATTTCCGCAAGTCTGCACACTTATATGCATTTACATGACCAATCAGAGAGCAGGGTACAGGAGGGAGCGAATCAGGCTGCGCACCTAAACGAACAACTTCGCTGGCAACCAATGCTGTTTACTTCCTCTTTGGGCGTTCCGCTTAGTCTCACGAGGCAATCCTAACCTGGCAACTAGCCAGGCGCCATCTTTTAATGGCGGAGGCCGCCCTGGCCAGGGGCCTGCCTCCAACACTAAAGAAAAGAAAAATTAGTGTGGAGATAAATACTGGAAATATTTCAATGTCAAGATATGCTTGGGCTATTATCCCTACCCTAATCTTATCAGAATACTGTAATCAAACTCCTTTTGTATTTCTGGTGCAAAAGGGATGGAGAATTAGCACAGTGCCTTTGATTTCATCCTGTAGTGACCAGTTTTCTAGATAACCTGGAATTTTCTCACTTAATATTTAACTCTGATATTCGAAGGATTTTGAATTCAATTTTTTTTTTTTCCCAGTAGAAGTATTTTGTCTAGAACTACTAATGAATTTTTTGGGAAAAAAAAAAAAAAAACTTAAGTCAGCCTTATTAATTATATATTTTTTTGTTTGGTATACTAACCTAAACCTTTTATCTATGTCTATTTTGACTATTTTACAAGGACTGAGAGGCTATAAGTTTTTCTTAATATTCTATTTAATTGTCCTTTGTCTTATTATTCATGTAAGTACATTAATACAGGTTTAGTGTGGTTTTTGTTTTAGACTTTAGATTCAGGTACTTGAGTTAACCATCTTCCTTAATTTATTATATACCATTAGTATAAATTCATGGAAACCTAAATCCTCTTATTTTTTCCACATCATCCCTGCCCTCCAGTACCATTTTTCTCTCTCACAAAAAACATACTTTAGTATATTTGAATTCTATCCCTGGATATATATGCATCCTCATAAAATATTTAATG
The DNA here is from genome assembly GCF_009829155.1 of Mustela erminea. NCBI lineage: Eukaryota > Metazoa > Chordata > Mammalia > Carnivora > Mustelidae > Mustela > Mustela erminea. Next base: position 129,732,146 of record NC_045614.1, read on the forward strand.
TTGTACTTGTTTATAGGCATTTATGCACATTTTCCTTTTTATTTTCATAACTGCTATGACTCTTTCAATTTCACTGTGTTCCTTACTCATCTTGTAAAACTCCATGTTAGAAAATCTACATAGTTATTTAAGCATATGTATATTTATAATTATAAATATAATAATTTTCCTTAGGATTCCCTAATGGAGAAATCAGTTGGAATAGAACTTCTTTTTTTTAATTAATTAATTTATTTTCGGCATAACAGTATTCACTATTTTTTCACCACACCCAGTGCTCCATGCAATCCGTGCCCTCTATCATACCCACCACCTGGTACCCCAACCTCCCACCCCTCCGCCACTTCAAACCACTCTGATTGTTTTTCAGAGTCCATAGTCTCTCATGATTCACCTCCCCTTCCAATTTACCCCAACTCCCTTCTTTTCTAAAATTTTAAACTGTCTCCACCCTAACTTTAACTTCTGCTTTACTAATATGGAAATTTCTTTGGTTCCAGACCACTTGTCATGATCTTCTTTCTATTCCATCCTTTTCATCTTCCTAAAATCCCCCTCCCTTTTCTGTGTGCTTAAAAACTCTCCTCTAAACACTGCTTCTTTGTCATTTAAGTTTGCATATATTATTAATATGTTAATTAAACAAATGAAGTAAATTAAAATTAAAATTTGCTTAAAACATATACATAGATGCTCACTAATTCACAGAAATAGAGTCTTAAAAAGAATACAGGTAGATAATTGATTCAAGGACAATACCCTTTGCTCAAATGACCAAGTTATTTCCCTGACTATGCTCTGTTCCCATCATGTTTGCTTCATCCTCAGACTGAACCTTTTATACTTGTGGCAGCCACTTGGGCTATACTTCTTGAAGTGTAGATGTGAGCAAGGAAGCTGTTTTCCTTGGGCTGTATTTTAATAGTAAAGAAGCTTTTTTCTAGGAACCCTCTATCAAACTGTTCTCAGGTTAATTAACCAAATTTACTTAAGCCTGCCCTTTTGTAAGTCAGTTACTGCAAGGGAAAATGGGTTTACTAGGATTAGAGTAGAACCCATCAATCAGTTTCACTTGAGGCACATGGGTTGAGATCATGAGGAAAGCATACATGAATGAGAGGTTTCTCTAACAAAAGGGAAAAGCAGCATTTGCACAGGTGGGAGAAACAGCATGGATACCACACAGAGTCACTCGTCACATTACTTAGTAGAAGTAAGTATCTCAGAGATTCCTTAGCACAAAAAATATAAACATATGCGTAGATATCATATATTTCACTATGGGGGATCAATACTTCTAAAAATTGAATGAATAACTTTGTCAGAATCCGCTTCTGGAAAGTAAAGAAAGGACAATAAATACTATCTGTCTTCTGTGCAATTGTAATGTTTATCACTGTTACTAGCCCATAATCCTTGGTATCATGCTTAGCCTGTGATGAATACTCAAAAATACTATTATTAATATTAGTAACCACTCACTCTAAATAAGCATGATCTTTCCAGTCCATAGTCTTCTAGTATGATTTAAGTTATTTTATTTGACCCTAGAGGAACGTGAGTTTATGATCTTTGGCTAAAGTCAGAGTGTTAAAAAAATCCTCTCATTCTTGTTAATAAATCTGATTATTATTGTAGTTTCTTTTGAAACACATATTATATATACACACACACATAAGCATACACACACACAGGCATAGACACCCCGCCTCCCCAGGGCAAAGATTGTTAGGGGCAGGGAAGATAGGAGGAGGATTTCTTTTCAGAGATATTTGCCAATAACCTTCTTTTAACTTACTGAATATTTATCCTGCTTTTTTCCTCCTCGGATCTCCCTCCTATCTACTAAACTCAAATTTCCCTATATATCTCTTTTTGATCTTTCACACTTTATGCAAATTACTTTTCAACAGAGACACCTTCTTGGATGCACCCCTCTAATATCAAGCCTGGCAATGTTTTAAATAGATACCTAGGACCACAGTTTTGTATTCATAGTTTATTAATTATAATTTATTAACTAATAAATTTTACATTTGTTTGTGATTATTTGGTTGTCAGGCTATTTTCAGCAAGACTCTTTATTGTGTTCATAATATTATTCATTTCCTACCACATATTCAATAAATATTTGTTAAATGTGGTTTACTGTGTAAGATTCTCTGGAGGTTGTTAATTTATGAATGTTCTGTGTGGCCTGGAGGAAAAAAAGTCAATATTTTAAATGGATATCAATCTCAGGCTAGAGCCTCAGGTATTAAAAATGTAACTTAACTTTTCTATTAATGAACTTAATTTATAAAATTAGCTTACATTGTATGATAGAAAAACATTACACAACCAATAATAAAAACCTCCATTATGTGTTTTTTCCCATTCTAAATAGGCCTCCTTAATGCTCATTAGGTGCCATGACCTGGAGTTTAGGCAGTAACCCACTGAGAGGGTGAACTTATAGGTTGCGTGGTGGCAGTCATCTTGCCCCACTGCCCTGGCTGAGTCATCTCTGTCTCTATTGAGTCTCACGAGCTGGCAGTGTGGCTGGGCCTCTTTCTCCTAATCCCAAGACTTCTCTAGACTTGGCCGTCAATACTCTGTCCCCACTTTTTTGGGAAAATCTGAAACAAAAATGTACTCACAGAAGTTTATGTATTTGGGATAATAAATCCCAATGAAGCTTTTTCAGGCCCCTGTGACTAAGGAGCTCTTGCTATTGTTTCTGATCTATCACTTGTGAACTGTGCCAGATGCCAATAAATGCAATGAGGCTTGCCAACTCCTGAGGATACAAATAGAAATTGAGGTTACATTAAAAGTGTTGGTTAGAAGGAATTAATTGCTAAAGAACACTCACACACCCCAACTAAAAATACTTACACATGTATAGTCTATTGCAGAAAAAGGATGCACTGCAACAATAGAATGAAAGTAAGTGTATATACACCACAGATTTATACACCTGCCTCACAGGAAGGTGTCCAAAGAAGCCAGGTGTGGGCTACAATTGTCTTTATCTGTGGGGCTGTCCCAGACACACTTGCCCTCATGGATCAGGACCATTATACGTATACAAAATACCTCAGAACCTGAACCCAAAATAGGAACTCAGCTGAGACTTCTGGCAGTCATGTAGGCATATTCTACCTAGCCAGCCCCAATGGTAAATGGATCCAGAGATCTCATGGAGGCCAGGTGCAAATCATCAATCCCACTCTTATCAATAAAAAATGATGACTATCCAATACTAACCATAGACCAATGGCTACCAAGCAATGCTATTAATCAGTATGCTTCTTGCCTTGAAGGGTTCAGTGTCCTACAGGTAAATTAGAAAACAGTGCAGGCCAATTTCACGGTGCTGAAATTAAAGCAGCACAAAGGCAGAGGGTGGATTTATTTGGGTAAAATCCAACACAATCACACCTAGATTATTTCTTCCCTTCTACCTTCCAGCAATAATCTATAAGTATTTAAATCATTTGGGACTGTGTCAGTGTTCTGGCAGGAAAAGATGGCACGTTCGAGTGGTGCAATTAAAGAAAATTTAATGAAGAGACTATTTTTAAATGATGGTTGGTTCAACTAATACAGGATGTTGCTATTCTCCAGAACTAGAAACAATGATAAAATATTAGCAGCCCCTGCTCAGAGGAGCCAAGAAAGTAACAGTTTTTGGAAAGAGGAAAAAGTAACTACATGTAAAGAGACACAAATAGAAAGTCCATGAATTGTGGCCTTCAGAGAAGGGAGACAGATAACCAATGGTGATTGATAACAAGAGAGCTCCAGGGAAGTGGGGAATATACACCCTGACTGTACTCCCTTTTTCAACTATCATATTCTGCCTGAGAGGCAGGGAGGTCATTGATATAGTTTAATACCCTGCAGACTCTGGGACACAGCACAGGGAGAAGGTGAAGAACCTCTGGACAGCCAATGGGGTACTATCCAGCATGGTGTCAGAGAAAGTAAAAGCCCAGTTCTTATTTCATCATGCATTCTCCCAAATTCATAGTATTTTATGAAATATAGTTTATGTTCAGCTTCCCTCAGGGATTGAAACCCAAAACTACAGGGTGTAACATGAAAGCACATGCATTTTATAATCAGAACCACATTTTTTTCTGCTTTCTTAAGGCAGTATTTCATCCTGCATACAATGATAGATTGGCTGGGGAAAGGGCTATGGAGGTAGAAGGGAATTACTAAAATTATAAAACATACTGTGTTAGTATACCAAAGTACCAAAGTACTACTATAGTAATAAATTTTTTGATATCTATTATCTCCTTTTGATTGATTTTAAAATATTTAAATAATGTCTTTATGTTTACATATTTATCAAAATTTAGGTCAATCCTTTCTATCATTAGACAAATAAGGATATTTATGCTCTAAGAGATTAAACCACTCCTCTAAAGTCATACTTATTTTGGCTTTAAGCCATACTTAGAATCCACATCCACATCTCATTCCCTGATTCACTTTTTTTTTTTTTTTAGGTTTTATTTATTTGAGAGAGAGACAGAGTAGAAAAGAAAAGGAGAGAGTTAGAGAGTGGGCACACACTAGTGGGGGAAGAGACAGAAGGAGAGGGAGAGGATGAGGCAGATACCCAGCTGAGCCAGGAGCTGACCTCAGCATTCTGGGGCTCTGCCCTAGGATCCTGGGATCATTATCTGAGCCAAAGGCAGATGCTTAACTGACTGAGCCACTTAGGTGTCCCTCAGATTTCTTTTTGCCATGAAAGTGAACTATATAGATTGCTTATTTGAGGTAGTATAATAAATAAGTATGCCAACAAAAATTGGCCATATCATTTCTTCTAAATTCCAACATGACATGAGAACACGATTATTAGAAAAATAGTTGCAGAAATGGTATGTTTTAAAGAATGAACTCATTCTCAGACAACAACCTAATAGACTGCACTACATTGAGATTACCTATATTGGGTTAATGTTAAGTCAGAAGACTGACTATATTAACTGTATCCTGAGTGCTATGGATTAAAATATGTTGGATAATTAACATCTCACCTTTATAAATAGGATTTTCATAGAAATTATAGATGAAATGAAATTTTTTGGACTTGAAACATGTTTGATTAAAATACTGAAACAAAAACCTATAGGAATCCCTGCTTTTTGAAAATCTAATTTAAGTCACTTCACATTTATGAAAGATGTTTTTGCTAACTAAAAGAAACCTGAAAAGGTTTTTCACTTTTATGAAAGAAGGCAAAAGGCAAAAAGAGCATTCAGCATTTGAATTCACCCTGAGCAATGTGTGGCCCCACCAAGTTCCTTCTCCAGGAGCTACACTCACTCAGTACCTCAGAATCCAGCCACCATAGCTTTGAACTTTGTTGGTGAGCATCTGTCAAAATTTTATCTTGATTCACCTTGTGCATTTTTTAGTAAAATGTGCCCTAAGGTATCAGAAAAAAAAAAGAAGCTATTTTTGGGGTCTTGGAATACTCAAAAAATTTTCCATATAAATTAATGGTGATTGCTTCTTCACTTTACATGATTTCAGGTTACAAAGGGTTTTAGAGGAATGCTCTACTTTTGGAAAGCAGCTAAATGATGCATTTGGTTTCTTTCAAATTAATGTTTACAATCCATTACAGATAAATACTACATGTTATTTCATAGAAAATATCTGAGTAGTCAACCAAATTTATATAGTACTAAAATAAATTTACATGAGTTATGTTGCAATTACTGGTCCAAAAGCTGAATTATTGGGTGTAATGACTAATTTTCTGTGTCAACATGGCTAGGCCATGGTACCTAGATATTTGATCAAACATTATTCTAGATGTTTTTGTGAAGATATTTATTAGGTGAGATTAATATTTAAATCAGAAGACTTTGAATAATTTGGTTTGGCTCCATCCAATTCGTTAAAGGCCTTCACAGAAGAGAGATGATTTCTTCTGAAGGAATTCTGTCAGCAGATGGCCTTTGGATTTGAATTGCAACATCACCTTTTCCCTGGGCTCTTCTAGCCTGCCAGGCTATCCTGCAAATTTTGGACATTTTAGCTTCTAAAATCACATAAGCCAATTCCTTGTAATGAATCTCTCTCTCATTCTCTCTCTCTCTCTCAGAATTATCATAAAATTCAGAAATTCTAATTTTAATATGTACTCTGAAGAATCGAAAGCAGGATTCAAACAGATGCTTGCCAATGTTCATTGCAGCATTACTCACAATAGCCAAAATCTGGACATAATCTAAAAATCAATTAAGAAATGAATAATTAAATAAAATATAATATATACATACCATGGAATCTTATTCAGCTACAAAAAGGAATAAAATTCTGATGTATGGATGAAACTGGAAAACATTATGTTAAGTGTAATAAGCCAAATGAAAAAGGGCAAATATTGTCTTCTTTAAAAATGTCAAGGTCATGATAAATAATAAAAGACTGAACTGTCAGAGACCACAGGAGACAAGAGAAACATGCCAACTTAAAGCATTATAGTAAACTGGATAGGATGTTGAAAGAGAAGGAAAATTTTAAAGGGAAAATGATTGAAATCTAAATAAAGTCCTAAGTTAAGTGAATAGTATCAATGTAGGTTTCTTTGTTTTGACAACCGTATTATGGTAAAGGTAGATGTTAACATTAAGGGAAACTGGGTACGGAATATACGGAATCCTCTGTACTATCTTTGTGATATTTTTGTAAAAATAAAATAGGGTGACAAAATTTATTTTTGCCAAAAAACTAACCATCAGGGGCGCCTGGGTGGCTTAGTGGCTTGAGGCCTCTGCCTTCAAGCTCAGGTCATGATCCCAGCCAGGGTCCTGGGATTGAGCCCCGCATCTGGCTCTCTGCTGAGCAGGGAGCCTGCTTCCTCCTCTCTCTCTGCCTGCCTCTCTGCCTACTTGTGATCTCTGTCAAATAAATAAATAAAATCTTAAAAATACTAAGCAAAACAAAACTAATCATCAAGGAAATGCAAATCAAAACTAATTTTTTTCTAAAATAAGTTTGTTGGGATACCTGGGTGGCTCAATTGGTTAAACATCTGCCTTCTGCTCAGAGTGCTGGGGTCCAGTCACACATCAGACTCTGTGCTCAGGGGGGAGTCTGGTTCTCCCATTGCCCGATGCTCCCTGTGCTTGTTCTCTTTCTGACAAATAAATAAATATGATATTTTAAAATAAAATAAAATAAAAAGTTCATTAAAAAATACATACAAGAAGTAAATCAAATGATGAGCCCAAACTTAAAATATAACTAGATAAAAATGTAAAACAAAAACAAACCATCAAATTGATTCATTTTTAAAAGGGACTGGTAGTTTGGGGGTGGGATCTTTTGGGTTTTCGATACAAAGTACCATGCCATCTGTGAAGAGAGAGAGTTTGACATCTTCTTTGCCAATTCGAATACCTTTTATTTCTTTATGTTGTAAGATTGCTGTTGCTAGGACTTCTAGTACTATGTTGAACAACAGTGGCAAGAATGGACATCCTTGTTCTCCTGATCTCAAAGGGCAAGCTGTCAGCCTTTCCCCACTCAGGATTATACTTACTGTGGGTTTTTCATAGATAGATTTTATGAAGTTGAGGAATGTTCCCTCTATCCCCATACTTTGAATTGTTTTAATCAGGAACGGATGCTGTATCTTGCCAAGTGCTTTTTCTGTATCAAGTGAGAAGACCACATGGTTCTCCTCTCTTTTCTTATTGATTTGTTCTATCACATTGATTGATTTGCAAATGTCGAAACACCCTTGCATCCCATGGGTAAATCCTGGTCATGGTGGATAATATTTTTAATGTACTGTTGGATACTATTAAAGACGATCTTGTTCAGAATCTTGGTATCCATATTCTTCAGGGATGTTGGTCTGAAAGTCTCCTATTTGATGGGGTCTTTGCTTGGTTTGGGATCAGGGTAATGATGACTTCATAAAAAGAGACTAAGTTCTCCTTCTGTTTCTATCTCTTGAAACAGCTGCAGGAGAGTAGGTATTATTTCTTCTTTGAATGTTTGGTAGAATTCTCCAGGGAATCCACCAGGTCCTGGGCTCTTATTTTTTGGGAGGTTTTTGATCACTGCCTCAATCTCGTTACTAGATATTGGTCTATTCAGGTTGTCAGTTTCTTTCTGATTCAGTTTGGGAAGTTTATAGGTTTCGAGGAATGCATCCATTTCATGGAGGTTGCTTACCTTATTGGCATATAACTGTTGATAATAGTTTCTGATGATTGTTTCTATTTCCTTGGTGTTAGTCATGATCTCTCCCTTTTCATTCATAATTTTATTAATTTGGGTCTGCTTTCTTTTCTTTTGGATTACTTTGGCCAATATTTTATTGATTTTATTAATTCTTTCAAAAAACCAGATTCTAGTTTTGTTGATGTGTTCTACTGTATCTTTAGTTTCTATCTCATTGATCCCTGCTCTAGTCTTAATTATTTCCCTTCTTGTATGTGGGGTTGGCTTAAATTGTTGTTGATTCTCCAGTTCTTTAAGGTGTAAAGAGAGCTGGTATATTTCGGATTTTTCAATTTTCTTGAGGGAGGCCTGGATGGCTTGTGTATTCCCCCTCCTTAGGACTGCCTTTGCTATATCCCATAGGTTTTGGACCAAAGTGTCTTCATTCTCATTGGTTTCCATGAACTGTTTAAGTTCTTCTTTGATTTCCGGGTTGATACAAACATTCTTAAGCAAGGTGGTCTTTAGCTTCCAAGTGTTTGAATTCCTTCCAAACTTTCTTGTGGTTGAGTTCCAGTTTCAAAGCATTGTGGTCTGAGAAGATGCAGGGAATAGTCTCAATCTTTTGGTATCAGTTGAGCCCTGATGTTTGACCCAATATGTGGTCTATTCTGGAGAAAGTTCCATGTGCACTTGATAAGAATGAGTGCACATTCTGTTGTTCTAGTGTGGAATGTTCTTTATATATCTATGATGTTCATCTGGTCTAATGTGTCATTCAGTGCTCTTGTTTCTTTACTGATTTTCTGCTTGGATGATCTATTATTGAGAGTGGTGTGTTAAGATGCCCTACTATTAATGTATACATATCAATATGACTCTTTATCTTGATTAACAGTTGTCTTATGTAGTTGGCTGCTCCTGTATTGTGGGCATAAATATTTACAATTGTTAGATATTCTTGGTGGATAGACCCTTTAAGAATGATGTAGTGTCCTCCTCTATCTCTGAAAACAATCTTTAGTTTAAAATCTAATTTATCTGATATACTAAAACTCATTCAGCAATTCAGTAATGTGGCAGTGTACAAAATCAATGTACAGAAATCAGTTGCTTTCTTATACAGGAATAACGAAAATATAGAAAGGGAAATTAGAGAATTGATTCCATTTACTTTAGCACCAAGATCCAAAAGATACCTGGGAATAAACTTAACCAAAGAGGTAAGGGATCTGTACTTGAGGAACTACATAACACTCATGAAAGAAATTGAAGACACAGAAAGATGGAAAAGTATTCTATGCTCATGGATTGAAAGATTAAACATTGTTAAAATGTCTGTACTGCCCAGAGCAATATATACTTTCAGTGTCATCCTGATCAAAATTCCACCAGCATTTTTCAAAGTGCTGGAACAAACAATCCTAAAATTTGTATGGAACCAGAAGAGATCCCAAATTGCTAAGGAGATGTTGAAAAAGAAAAACAAAACTAACGGCATCACGTTACCTGATTTCAAGCTTTACTACAAAGCTGTAATCACCAAGCCAGCATGGTACTGGCACAAAAACAGATACATAAACCAGTGGAACAGAGTAGAGAGCCCATATATGGACCCTCAACTCTATGGTCAAATTATCTTTGACAAGGCAGGAAAAAATATACAGTGGATAAAAGACAGTCTCTTCAATAAATGGTGCTGGGAAAATTGGACAGCTATGTGTAGAAGAATGAAACTCAACCATTCTCCTACACCATACACAAAGATAAAGTCTAAATGGCTAAAAGAGCTCAACATGAGGTCGGAATCTATCAAAATCCTAGAGGAGGACATAGGCAGTAACCTCTTCAACATTGGCCACAGCAACTTCTTTCAACATATTTCTCCAAAGGCAACGGAAACAAAAGCAAAAATGAACTTTTTGGACTTCATCATGATCAAAAGCTTCTGCATGACAAAGGAAACAGTCAAGAAAACAAAGAGGCAATCCACAGAATGGGAGAAGATATTTGCAAATGACATTACACACAAAGGGCTGATATCCAAGATCTATAAGGAACTTTTCAAACTGAACAACACAAGACAAATAATCATGTGGAAAAAATTGGCAGAAGACATGAACACTTCTACAAGGAAGACATACAAATGGGTAACAGACACATGAAAAAATGTTCATCATCATCAGCCATCAGGGAGATTCCAATCAAAGCCACATTGAGATGCCACCTTACACCAGTTAGAATGGCCAAAATCAACAAGACAGTAAACAACAAGTGTTGAAGAGGATGTGGAGAAAGGGGAACCTTCTTTCACTGTTGGTGGGAATGCAAGTTAGTGCAGCCACTTTGGAAACAGTGTGGAGATTCCTTAAGAAATTAAAAATAGAGCTTACTTGCTGCAATTGCCCTACTGGGTATTTACCCCAAAGATACAGATGTAATGAAAAGAAGAGTCACTTGTACCTCAAGTACAAGTACAGCACTGGCCACAATTGCCAAACTGTGGAAAGAGACAGGATGCCCTTCAACAGACAAATGGATAAGAAATATGTGGTCCATATACACAATGGAGTATTATGCCTCCATCAGAAAGGATGAATACCCAAGTTTTGTATCAACATGGATGGTACTAGAAGAGATTATGCTGAGTGAAATAAGTCAAACAGAGAAAGTCAATTATCATATGGTTTCACTTATTTGTGGAACATAAGGAATAGCATGGAGGACATTAGGAGAAGGAAGGGAAAAATGAAGGGGGAGAAATCAGAGGGACAGATGAAGCATGAAAGACAAAGGACTCCAGGAAACAAATGAACAGTTTTAGAAGGGAAGGGTGTGAAAGGATGGGTGAGCCTGTTGATGGTATTATGGAGGGCACAGATTGCATGGAGCACTGGGTGTTATATGCAAACAATGAATCATGGAACACAACATCAGGAACTAATGATGTACTGTATGGTGACTAATACAACACAATTAAAAAAAAAAAAGAAAATGACTAAAAGTTATCTGGCCAGGTGCTTGGATGGCTCAGTTGATTAAGTTGTCATCCTAGAGTCCTGGGATCAAACCCCACATTGGGTTCCTTACTTTGTGGGGAGCCTGCTTTCCCCTCCCCTTCTGCCTGCTGCTCTCCCATACTTGTTCTCTCCTTCTGTCTAAATAAATAAATAAGTAAGGAAATGTTGGCTGGCAAAAAGTCCCTATCTGAATTTAGAGAGAGCTTATTCTAAGGCTTTATAGTTAAGGGCACCTATTGTTCATTCTCTCAGCTGGTAACAATAAAGGAATAATCTTTCTGAAATACAAAAAGGGCATCCATGGAACTGTATCTCCTATAGATACTATAATGAGACAGGCACCTACATATTGCTAATTTTGTTTTGGTATTTAACATTTCCTAGAAAAAGTCTCAGCACTTTACATGCATTAACTCATTTAATTCTTTTCACAATCCTATATAGTAGGCAATGTTTTCATCCTCATTTTACAGATAAAGAAATCAGGACACAGATCAAGTATCTTGTATACGATTACTCTGAAGCAAATTGCAGAGCTAGAATTCAAATCCAGGAAGTCTGGCTTCAGAGTTCATCATCTTAATTGCTAAATTATGATGTCCTCATACAATTAAGTGTATGGCAACAGATACAGTTAATTGTGCCATCAAATTCACTGTCTCCCTCTTATAGTTTCTAAGCATCCTGAAACTAAACTTAAAATATTAACTCTCTGAAATAAAAGACATCCAAATTGGTAAGGAAGAAGTAAACTTTCACTATTTTCTGCTGGGTTTGGTCAGCAAACCCCCAGATGGCAAATGAAAATATTACTCTAGACACATTAGTAAGAGAAAGGAGATGCCTGTGGACCAGAGCTTCCAGTGGCAAAAGGCCCTTTGCCAAGATTTGTCTCTACTTTTATTGGGGTTTTAGGAATACACTAAGCACAAGTGCAAAGTAAGGACAAAAGTGTAACCTTAATGGTCAGGACAATAATATATGGGGTAGAATATGATAAGGATGAGGATGCAAGGAATTTATGAAGTACTTGACCACCACAGATGCCTGTTTTTCTTCAAAATTTAGACACTGAGTGTGCCTGGGTGGCTCATTTGGTTAAGTGTCTGCCTTTGGCTCAGGTCATGATCCCAGGGTCCTGGGATCGAGTCTCATATTGGGCTCCCTGCTCAGTGGGGAGTCAGCTTCTCTCTCTCTGTGCTCTGCTCAAAATCTCTCTCTTTCAAATAAATAAATAAAATCCTTTTAAAAAATTAAACATTGACTCTCTAGATGAGAACCTTGAGCTGCAGTAAGAATCTGGTCCCTTTCAGCCAAGAAACTTCAAACGAGGCCCTGTGTTCTGGGCACTCCTACTTTGCTTTTCAATTAGTCCCATCCTGGGAGGCACATACAAGTCAGATTTTGTCTGTATAGGCACTGTGAACTCCCACAATTTGTAGGTGACACAATACTATATATAGGAAACATTAAGTCTCCACCAAAAAAGTACCAGAATCAACAAATAAATTTCATAAGGTTGAAGAGTACCAAAATCATGTACAGAAATCCACTGCATTTGTATACACTAAATGATGGAGCAGAAAGATAAATTAAGAAAGCAATCTCATTTATAATTGGGCCAAAAATAATAAATTACCTAGGAATAAACTTAACCAAGGTGGTAAAAGACCTGTACTCTGAAAATTATAAAACACTGATGAAAAAAATTGAAGATGACATAAACAAATGGAAAAATATTCTATACTCATGGATTGGGAGAACAAATATTAAAATGTCCATACTATCCAAAGTGATCTACAGATTTAATATAATCCCTATTAAAATACCAACAGTATTCTTAACAGATTAGAACAAAGAATCTTAAAATTTATATAGAACCACTGAAGACATTGTATAGCCAAAGCAATCATGAAAAAGATCAAAGCTGGAGATATCACAATCCCAGACCTGAAGATATACTACAAAGTTGTAAACAGTATTGAACTGACATAAAAATAGACACAGAGTTTGATGGAATAGAATAGAGATCCCACAAATAAACCCCTGATTATATGGTCAATGAATCTTTGACAAAGGAAGAAAGGATATGCAATGGGAAAAAGATATTTTTTCTTCACAAATGGTGCTGAGAAAATGGAATCACTACGTGGTAAAGAATGAAACTGGATCACTTTCTTATACTATACACAAAAGTAAACTCAAAATGGATAAAAGACCTAAATGTGAAACAGGAATAAAATAAAAATAAACTATTGAGACCACATCAAAATAAAGAAATTTCTGCACAGCAAAGAAAACAATCAACAAACATAAAGACAACCTACTGAATATAAGAAGATATTGGAAATGATGTATCTGATCAAGGGTCAGTATCCAAAATATATAAAGAATTTATACATCCCATCACCCAAAAAAACAAATAATCTAATAAAAAATGTGCAGAAGACATGAACAGGCATTTCTCCAGAGAAGACATACAGATGGCTGACAAACACATGAAAAGATGCTCAACAGCACTCATCATTAGAGAAATGCAAATCCAATCCAAAAAGGGATACCATCTCACACCTGTCAGAATGGTGAAAATCAAAACCAAAAGAAATGACAAATGTTGGGGAAGATGTGAGGAAAAAGAAACATTTGTGCACTGTTGGTGGAAATGCAAACTGCTGCAGCCACTCTGGAAAACAGTATCAAGATGTCCCAAAATTAAAAAAAAAAAAAAAGAACCGACCTATGATTCAGTAATTTCACTACTGGAATTTATCCAAAGAACACAAAACACTAATTCAAAAAGCTTTATGCATCCCTATGTTTATTGCAGCATGACTTAAAATAGGCATATTATGGAAACAACCCATGCGTCCATTGACTGATGAATGCATAAAGAAGATGTGGTATATATACACAATGGAATATATTCAGCCATAAAAAAAAGTAATGAAATCTAGCCATTTGCAACAACACAGATGGATCTAGAAGGTTTAATGCTAAGTGAAATAATCAGTCAGAAAAAGACAAATGCCATTTGACTTCACTCATTTGTGGAATTTAAGAAATAAAGCAAACAAAGAAAAAAGAGACAACCCAAAAAGTGTACTCCTACCTATAGTAAACAAACTGATGATTACCAGAAGGGAGGTGGGTGGAGGGGATGGATGAAATAGGGGAAGAGAATTAAGAGTACACTTATTATGAGGAACCCTGGGTAATGTATGGAATTGTCAAATCACTATATTGTATACCTGAAGTTAATGCAACACTGTATGTTGACTATATTGGAATTAGAAAATAGATTAGCTTTTCACTTCTCCATATTTTCCCATTAAAAAATAAAGCTTTTCTGTCATTTTCATGCCAAATTTTATCTCATACCATCTCTACTAGATCCTTTTTACCATTCCATATTGTTCCCTATGCAGACCGAATTTATCCATCAAGGGTTGAGTGTTGAAGATATTCCTTTATTGGGGGCACCTGGGTGGCTCACTCAATTAAGCATCTGCCTTGGGCTCAGATCATTATTTCCGAGTCTTGGGATCAAGCCCCAGGCTCCCTGGGTGTGTGTGGGAGGGTGCCCCCTGTTGGGCACCCTGCTCAGAAGGGTAGACTGCTTCTCCCTCTCCCTCTGCCTGCTGCTCCCTGTGCTTGTGCGCTCTCTCTGTCAAATAAATAAACTCTTTTTGGAAAAGAAAGAAATTATGCCTTTTTCAGTGTTTTCAATTTTCTCGTCAAGTTTCACTCTTCACTATTTTTGCCTATTTCAGGGCTTTTAGATAAATGGTCCAATGAAGATTTCATTCACTGTCTCCTAAACATTTACAGTCCTTAATGCTCCTCAGTATTAGCTAACCTTCTCTTCTTGCCACCAGTGCTTTTCTATCAACACCCTTCCCTTCCATTCTAGAATAACTCGCATTTATTCTTTAACATATATGCCCCAAATCACAGTGTGTGAAGTCATTTTGCTTTTCCATGCAAATTTGTTATATTATCTCCTGTGCACCCACTGCTTTACTGGCATTTAACATATACTGTTAAATATTTCTGACATTCAAAACAGCTAAATAATATGAGAATCCCATTACCTCACAATTTATTTTAAGAAACAAAATATTATCAACACAATAGGAGCCACTTTTTGCCCAGAAGTGCTATTTTATATTGTTATTTTTTGTTCTTATACATATTTTATGTCTTTTTGTCTTTAAATTTTTGTATATCCATAGTAGTATATATTAATAATATAATTTTCATATTTTAAAGATTTATATTATCTCTACATGTTATCTCTTTACATATGTTTGTGTCTATGTGTATGTTCTTTTCTCTACAACTGGCTTTTTTGTGAAAGGGGTTGAATATATCTGTGGTATTCATGAGGAAATGTACAGTATCTTTGCATGGTCCACATGTAATCTATTTCATTATTATCGTAATAATAGACATTTTAGATATTTCTAACTTTTTGCTATTAAAAAAATTACTCCAATATGCTTACTTATATGTGAGGTCTTTTGTACTTATATGTGAGATCTTTTCCATAGGCTGTATACCAAGAAGAAGAAATGCCAGGATCTAGGATGTACATATGTTACCTAGGTGTGTTCCAATGCAGTATTCCAATTATACTTAATAATATTTCATAGAAGTTCCCATGGCTTTATGTTTATCATCACTTGGTGTTGCTAAATGTTTTACATTTTTATAATTTAACAGGATGTGACATAGTATCTCACTGTGTTTTTCATTTATTTTTCATTAACATGTCCTCTTGATCATTTGTGTTCCTTCTTCTATAAACTCCTCATTCATTCTCTTCCAGTTTTTACTATATTTTTTCTTAATATTGTTCTATGATTTTATTTATTTATTTATTTTTTCGAGAGAGATACACAGAGATAATGAGAGAGAGCATGAACAGGAAAGGAGAGGGAGAAGTAGGCAGAAGGGAACCTGCAGAGAAGGGATCCTGATGTGGGGCTCCATGAGGAGGCTATCATGACCTGTGTCAAAGGCAGATGCTTAACTGACTGAGCCATTCAGTTATCCTTTTTTTCTTAATATTAAAAAAAAAATTAAAAATCTATTCTTACATTAAAATTGTATGTGATCTTCAAGTAGTTTCTGAAGCCATTGATTATCATTTTGTTTTTAAGTGTTGTCTTTTGATACACACATGGTTTTCACAAATAATATAATCAAATGTATCAATCTGTAAATCATTTTCCATAATTATAGTTTAGAATTTTCTGTTTATCGCTACCCTAAGGTGTCACGTATTTCACCTTCCTTTGTAACATTCATCATGCCAAGTCACTGTGATTAGTTTACAAGACCATCTTATCCTCAAGGGCGGAGGCCATGTATTATTCATTTTTCTGCCCTGGAATTTGCTGATACTCAATGAATGCTTGATGTTTAAAAGACATGTGCTCCTTATAGACTAGTGCAGGCATTTGGTGTATCTTTCTCATGTGATAACCACTACATTAAGTTCTTACAATTACGTTATGAATTAGGGCACAGATTCCCATTATTTCTCTGATGGTGATATGCTTGATTAACCAGGTTAAATCTAAAGATAGTCTACAAA
Source organism: Mustela erminea (assembly GCF_009829155.1). Lineage (NCBI taxonomy): Eukaryota > Metazoa > Chordata > Mammalia > Carnivora > Mustelidae > Mustela > Mustela erminea. The sequence continues at coordinate 129,748,952 of NC_045614.1, forward strand.
AGAGAAACATTATATATTTTAATAGAAATGGTATACATGACTTCCTCTGCTTAGCTTAATATTAGCAATTTTTAGTGGAGTCCTGCTGTGGAAAATACTTTTTAGAGTCAATCTTGCATTTTGTGTTCTTATATATATGGCTATGAATTCATAAGGTATAATATTTATAAATGTTCTGGTGGGCATGTTTTCCTTTGTTTTCTTTTGAATGTTGCTCAAAATAAATTATGTTTACTGATACTTGTATCTAGATTTTATAATAATGCTGTAGTTTAAATAGAATTTGTTCCAAACAATTTTGAGCTTCATATGAAGGAACTGTCCAGTATTGTTCTTTCTACAATAGCCAACTATTATACTTAACATTTATTGGACTTCTGGAATGTACTGGACAGTTTGAGTAATATAAATTATATATAACATATAATAGAGATATTAACATTGTAGAATTTAGAATGTAAAGTTGTTCAAATTGTTACAAACAAGGCAACCTAAATTTTTTATTAATTATTTATATTAACATATAATGTTTTATTTGCCCCAGGGTACAGGTCTCTGAATCGTCAGGCTTATACATTTCACAGCACTCACCATATCACTCCCTCCCCAATGTCAATAACCCAACCATCCTCTCCATACCCCTACCCCACCAGCAACCTCAGGTTTTTTTGTGAGATTAAGAGCTCTTAAGGTTTGTCTCCCTCCTGATCCCATCTTCTTTCATTTTTTCCTTCCCTACCACCAAACCCCCCACCCTGCCTCCCAAGTTCCTCATATCAGGGAGATCATATGATAATTGTCTTTCTCTGATTGACTTATTTTGCTTAGCATAATACCCTCTAGTTCCTCTGCATCATTGCAAATGGCAAGATTTCACTTCTTCTGATGGCTGTATAGTATTCCATTGTATATATATACCACCTCTTCTTTACCCATTCATTTGTTGGTGAGCATCTAGGTTCTTTCCATAGTGTGGCTATTGTGGACATTGCTGCTATAAACATTCAGGTACACATGCCCCTTTGGATCACTACATTTGAATCTTTAGTGTAAATACCCAGTAGTGCAATTGCTGGGTCATGGGGTAGTTCTATTTTCAACATTTTGAGGAACCTCCATGCTGTTTTCCAGAGTGGCTGCACCAGCTTGCATTCCCACCAACAGTGTAGGAGGGTTCCCCTTTCTCCACATCCTTGCCAGAATCTGTCATTTCCTGACTTGTTAATTTTAGCCATTCTGACTGATGTGAGGTGGTATCTCATTGTGGTTTTGAATCGTATTTCCCTGATGCCGAGTGATGTGGAGCATTTTTTCATGTGTCTGTTGGCCATCTGGATGTCTTCTTTGCAGATATGTCTGTTTATGTTTTCTGGTCATTTCTTGATTGGATTATTTGTTCTTTGGGTGTTGAGTTTGATAAGTTCTTTATAAATTTTGGATACTAGCCCTTTATCTGATATGCCATTTGTGAATATTTTATCCTATTCTGTCAGTTGTCTTTTGGTTTTGTTGACTGTTTCCTTTGTTGTGCAAAAGCTTTTGATCTTGATGAAGTCCCAATAGTTCATTTTTGCCCTTGCTTCCCTTGCCTTTGGCGATGTTTCTAGGAAGAAGTTGCTGCAGCTGAGGTCGAAGAAATTGCTGCCTGTGTTCTCCTCAAGGATTTTGATGGATTCCTGTCTCACATTGAGGTTGTTCATCCATTTTGAGTCTACTGTTGTGTGTGGTGTAAGGAAATGATCCAGTTTCATTCTTCTGCATGTGGCTGTCCAATTTTCCCAACACCATTTGTTGAAGAGACTGTTTTTTCCAATGGACATTATTTCCTTCTTTGTCAAATATTAGTTGACCATAGAGTTGAGGGTGCATTTCTGTACTTCCTATTCTGTTCCATTGATCTATGTGTCTGTTTTTGTGCCAGTACCATACTGTCTTGATGATGACAGCTTTGTAATAGAGCTTGAAGTCTGGAAGTGTGATGCTGCTAACTTTGCTTTTCTTTTTCAACATTCCTCTGGCTATTTGAGGTCTTTTCTGGTTCCATTAATTTTAGGATTATTTGTTTCATTTCTTTGAAAAAAAATGATAGTATTTTGATAGGGATAGCAGTAAATGTGTAAATTGCTTTAGGTAGCATAGACATTTTCACAATGTTTGTTCTTCCAATCCAGGAGCATGGAATGTTTTTTTCCATTTCTCTTTGTCTTCCTCAATTTCTCTCATGAGTACTTTATAGTTTTGTGAGTACAGGTTCTTTGCCTCTTTGTTTAAGTTTATTCATAGGTATCTTATGGTTTTGGGCCCAGTTGTAGATGGGATCAACTCCTAAATTTCTCTTTCTTCTGTCTTGCTGTTGGTCTATAGAAATGCAACTGATTTCTGTGCATTGATTTTATATCCTGACACTTTAGTGAATTCCTGTATGAGTTCTAGCAGTTTTGGGGTGGAGTCTTGGGTTTTCCACATAAAGTATTATATCATCTGCAAAAAGTGAGAGTTTGACTTCTTCTTTGCCAATTTTGATACCTTTTATTACTTTTTGTTGTCTGATTGCTGAGGCTAGGACTTCTAGTACTATGTTGAATAGCCGTGGTGATAGTGGACATCCCTGCCGTGTTCCTGACCTTAGGGGAAAAGATCTGTTTTCCCCATTGAGAATGATATTCGCTGTGGGTTTTTCATAGATGGATTTGACGATATTGAGGTATGTGCCCTCTATGCCTACATGTAGGCAGCCACGGACCCAGCTAGAGGCGAGGGTCAGGCCAGGCCCTGACTCATGCCTCCTGAATATCAGTTGAGCTGAGCTTGAGAAAAAGCCTGAGCTGACTTGTGCCTCCTGAATATCAGTTGAGCTGCGCTTGAGAAAGAGCCTGAGACTCGCTGATGTGACTGCCTGCATGTATTAAGAGGCAAAACTGGGTTGCACATTTAACTGTTACACGATTACCCTGTACTTGCACGGATTATAAATTGTACCATTGTAAGCTCATGAAACACTAGTTAAGATTAGCTAAGTAGACAAAAGTTACTGGCATCACAAGATCCGCTACCAGCGCTTGGGAAATGGGTTTCGTAAAAGTTTAAGGGGTTTCATGTGAATGTTACCTGTGTATGAGCAATCAACCAAGAATAGGTACTTCCTTGTAATTGTTTCTATTAGCTATATAATGCCTCACAGCCTTGAATAAAATTGGCACTGCTTGGACCTCATCCACTGTGTCCCTCCTGTCCTCATTTCTTTACAAGTCTTATTCTCTCTCCATTCTCTTACCCTCCTGCCCCTGCTTGTGTTGTTGCACTGGCAGTGACACCTACACTGGAAAGAGTTTTGATCAAGAAAGGATGCTGTACATTGTCAAATGCTTTTCACCATCTGTTGAGAGTATCATATGGTTCTTGGGTTTTGTTTTTTTTTTTTTAAGTTACTGTATCACATTGATTGATTTGCAGATGTTGAACCAAACTTGCAGCCCAAGAATAAATCACACTTGGTTGTGGTGAATAATCCTTTTATTGTACTGTTGGATGCTATTGGATAGTATTTTGGTAGGAATTTTCACATCTGTGTTCATCAAGGATATTGGTCTGTAATTCTCCTTTCTGATGGGGCTTTGTCTGTTTTTTGGGATCAAGGTAACACTGGCCTTATAAAATGAGTTTGGAAGTTTTCCTTCATTTCTATTCTTTGAACAGTTTCAGGAGAATAGGTATTAATTCATCCTTAAATATTTGGTAGAATTCCCCTGGGAAGCTGTCTGGCCCTGGGCTCTTATGTTTTGGGAGATTTTTGATGACTGCTTCAATAACCTTACTGATTATGGGTCTGTTCAAGTTTTCTATTTCTTCCTGGTTCAGTTTTAGTAGTTTATACATCTCTAGGAATATAACTGTTTCTTCTGGATTGTCAAATTTGCTGGCATATAGTTGCTCATAGTATGTTCTTATAATTGTTTGTATTTCTTTGATGTTGGCTGTGATCTCTCCTCATTCATTCACAATTTTATTAATTTGGGTCTTTTCTTTTTTCTTTTTGATAAGTCTAGCCAGGGGCTTATCATTATTAATTCTTCAAAAAACCAGCTCCTTATTTTGTTGATCTGTTCTACTGTTCTTTTGGTTTCTATTTCATTGGTTTCTGCTCTGAGCTTTATTATTTCTCTTCTTCTGATGGGTTTATGCTTTCTTTGCTGTTCTTTATCTAGCTCCTTTAGGTGTAGTGTTAGGTTGTGTACTTGAGAACTTTCTTGTTTCTTGTTTCTTGAGAAAGGCTTGTATCACTATACACTTTTCTTTCAGGGACTCCTTTGCTGTGTCTCAAATATTTTGAACAGTTGTGTTTTCATTTTCATTTATTTCCATGAAGTTTTTCAATTCTTCTTTAATTTCCTGGTTGACTCATTCATTCTTTAGTAGGATGCTCTTTAGTATCCATGTATTTGAGGGTTTTTTCCAACCTTCCTCTTGTGATTGAGTTTTAGCTTCAGAGTATTGTGGTCTGAAAATATGCAGGGAATGATCCCAATCTTTTGGTACCAGTTGAGACCTGATTTGTGACTGAGGATGTGATCTATTCTGGAGAATGTTTCAAGTGCACTAGAGAAGAATGAGTATTCTGTTGCTTTGGGATGAAAGGTACTGAATATATCTGTGATGTCCATCTGGTCCAGTGTGTCTGTGTCCATTTAAGGCCTTCATTTCCTTGTTAATCTTTTGCTTGGATGATCTGTCCATTTCAGTGAGGGTAGTGTTATAGTGTCCTACTATTATTGTACTATTATTGATGTCTTTCTTTGATTTTGTTATTAACTGGTTTATATAGTTGGCTGCTCCCATATTAGGAGCATAGATATTTAAAATTGTTAGATATTTTGATGAAGTCCCAAAAGTTTATTTTTGCTTTTGTTTCCTTTGCCTTTGGAGACATATCTTGAAAGAAGTTGCTGTGGCTGATATCGAAGAGATTAATGCCTATGTTCTCCTCTAGGATTCTGATGGATTCCTGTCTCATGTTGAAGTCTTTTACCATTTTGAGTTTATCTTTGTGTACGGTGTCAGAGAATGGTCAAGTTTCACTCTTCTACATATAGCTGTCCAGTTTTCCCAGCACCATTTATTGAAGAGACTGTCTTTTGGGACTTTATCAAAATCAAAAGCTTCTGCACAACAAAGGAAACAGTCAAAGAAAACAAAGAGGCAACCCAGAGAATGGGAGATGATATTTGCAAATGACAAATGGTTGATATACAGGATCTATAATGAACTCCTCAAACTCAACACACACAAAACAGGCAATCATATCAAAAAATGGGCAGAAGATATGAACAGACACTTCTCCAATGAAGACATACAAATGGCTATCAGACCATGAAAAAATGTTCATCATCACTAGCCCTCAAGGAGATTCAAATTTAAACCACATTGAGATATCACCATACACCAGTTAGAATGGCCAAAATTAGCAAGACAGGAAACAACATGGTTTGGAGGGGATGCGGAGAAAGGGGAACCCTCTTATGCTGTTAATGGGAATGCAAGTTGGTGCAGCCTCTTTGGAGAACAGTGTGGAGATTTCTCAAGAAATTAAAAATAGAACTTCCCCATGACCCTGCAATTGCACTACTGGGTATTGACCCCAACGATACAGATGTAGTGAAAAGAAGGGCCATCTGTACCCCAATGTTTATAGCAGCAATGGCCACAGTCGCCAAACTGTGGAAAGAACCAAGATGCTCTTCAATGGACAAATGGATAAGGAAGATGTGGTCCATATACACTATGGAGTATTATGCCTCCATCAGAAAGGATGAATACCCAACTTTCGTAGCAACATGGACGGGACTGGAAGAGATTATGCTGAGTGAAATAAGTCAATCTGAGAGAGTCAATTATCATATGGTTTCACTTATTTGTGGAGCATAACAAGTAGCATGGAGGACATGGGGAGATAGAGAGGAGAAGGGAGTTGGGGGAAATTGGAAGGGGAGGTGAATCATGAGAGACTATGGATTGTGAAAAACAATCTGAGGGTTTTAAAGGGGCAGGGGGTGGGAGGTCGGGGTACCAGGTGGTTGGTATTAATGAGGGCACCGATTGCATGAATCAGTGGGTGTGGTGCAAAAATAATGAATACTGTTATCCTGAAAATAAAAAATAAATTAAAAAAATAAAAATTAAAAAAAATTGTTAGATATTCTTGTTGGACAAACCCTCGAAGTAAATATAGTGTCTTTTCTCATCTCTTATTATAGTCTTTGGCTTAAAATCTAATTTATCTGATACAAGGATTGCCACCCTAGCTTTTTTTGGTTGTCCAATAACATGGTAAATTGTTTTCCATCCTATCACTTTAAATCTAGAGGTTTCTTTAGGTCTAAAATGAATTTCTTGTAAACAGCATATTGATGGGTCTTTTTTTTTTTTTTTAATCCATTCTGCTACCTTGTCTCTTTTGATTGGGGCATTTAGCCCATTTACATTCAGGGTAACAATTGAAAGATATAAATTGGGTGTCATTGTATTGCCTGTAAGATGACTGTATATTGTATATTGTATATTGTATATTGTATATTGTCTCTTCCTTTCTGGTCTACTGCTTTTAGGCTCTCTCTTTGCTTAGAGGACCCCTTTCAATATATCTTGTACGGCTGGTTTGGTGTTTGCCAATTCTTTTAATTTTTGTTTGTCCTGGAAGCTTTATATCTCTCCTTTTATTTTCAGTGATAGCCAAGCTGGATATAGTATTCTTTGCTGCATATTTTTCTCATTTAGTGCTCTCAGTACATCATGCCAGTTCTTTCTGGCCTGCCAGGTCTTTGTGGATAAGTCTGCTGCCAGTCTAACATTTTTACAATTGTATGTTACAGACTTCTTGTCCTGGGCTGCTTTCAGGATTTCCTCTCTGTCATTGAGACTTTTAAGTTTTACTACTAGATGATGGGGTGTGGGCCTATTTTTATGATTTTAAGGGGGGGTTCTCTGTGCCTGCTGGATTTTGATGCTTGTTCCCTTCACCAAATTAGGGAAATTCTCTGCTATAATTTTCTCCAATATATCTTCTGCCCCCTCTTTCTTTCTTCTTCTGGAATCCCGATTATTCTAATATTGTTTCATCTTGTATCACTTATCACTCAAATTCTCCCTTGGTGGTCCAGTAGTTATTTGTGTCTCTTTTGCTCAGCTTCTTTATTCTCCATCATTTGGTCTTCTATATCACTAATTCTATCTTCTGCCTCATTTATCCTAGCAGTAAGAGCCTCCACTTTTGATTGCGCCTCATTAATAGCTTTTTTTTTCCAGCATAACAATATTCATTATTTTTGCACCACACTCAGAGCTCCATGCAATCCGTGCCCTCTATCATACCCACCACCTGGTACCCCGACCTCCCACTCCCTGCCCCTTCAAAACACTCAGATTGTTTTTCACAATCCATAGTCTCTCATGGTTCACCTCCCCTTCCAATTTCCCCCAACTCCCTCTCTTCTCTTACTCCCCTTGTCCTCCATGCTACTTGTTATGCTCCACAAATAAGTGAAACCATATGATAATTGACTCTCTCAGATTGACTTATTTCACTCAGCATAATCTCTTCCAGTCCCGTCCATGTTGCTACAAAAGTTGGGTATTTGTCCTTTCTGATGGAGGCATAATACTCCATAGTGTATATGGACCACATCTTCCTTATCCATTCGTCCATTGAAGGGCATCTTGGTTCTTTCCACAGTTTGGCGACCGTGGCCATTGCTGCTATAAACATTAAGGTACAGATGGCCCTTCTTTTCACTACATCTGTATCGTTGGGGTAAATACCCAGTAGTGCAATTGCAGGGTCATGGGGAAGTTCTATTTTTAATTTCGTGAGAAATCTCCACACTGTTCTCCAAAGAGGCTGCACCAACTTGCATTCCCATTAACAGCATAAGAGGGTTCCCCTTTCTCCACATCCCCTCCAAACCATGTTGTTTCCTGTCTTGCTAATTTTGGCCATTCTAACTGGTGAAAGGTGATATCTCAATATGGTTTTAATTTGAATCTCCCTGAGGGCTAGCGATGATGAACATTTTTTCATGGTCTGATAGCCATTTGTATGTCTTCATTGGAGAAGTGTCTGTTCATATCTTCTGCCCATTTTTTGATATGGTTGTCTGTTTTGTGTGTGAATTGGCAATGAAGAAGTCAAACTCTCTCTCTTCACAGATGACATAATTCTTTATATGGAAAAAACAAAAGATTCCACCCCCAAACTACTAGAACTCATACAGCAATTCACCAACGAGGCAGGATACAAAGTCAGTGTACAGAAATCAGTGGCTTTCTTATACACTAACAATGAAAATACAGAAAGGGAAATTAGAGGATCAACTCCATTTACTATAGCACCAAAAACGTTGAAAAACACAAATAGAACGGGGGGCATCACGTTACCTGATTTCAAGCTTTACTACAAAGCTGTGATCACCAAGACAGCATGGTACTAGCATAAAAACAGACACATAGACCAGAGGAACAGAGAAGAGAGCCCAGATATGGACCATCAACTCTATGGGCAAATAATCTTCAACAAAACAGGAAAAATATACAGTGGAAAAAAGACAGTCTCTTCAATAAATGGTACTGGGAAAACTGGACAGCTATCTGTAGAAGAATGAAACTCGACCATTCTCTTACAACGTCCACAAAGATAAACTCAAAATGGGTAAAAGACCTCAACGTGAGACAGGAATCCATCAGAATCCTAGAGGAGAACATAGGCAGTAATCTCTTCGATATCAGCCACAGTAACTTCTTTCAAGATATGTCTCCAAAGGCAAAGGAAACAAAAGCGAAAATAAACTTCTGGGACTTCATCAAAATCAAAAGCTTCTGCACAGCAAAGGAAACAGTCAAGAAAACAAAGAGGCAACCTACGGAATGGGAGAAGATATTTGCAAAGGACAGTACAGACAAAAGGTTAATAGCTTTTCTTATTTCAACTTAGATAGATTTTAGTTCTTTTATTTCTCTAGAAAAGGATTTTAGTTCTCCAAAGGGGTTTCTCTAATATTTTCCATGCCTTTTTTGAGCCCAGCTAGCACTCTGAGAATCCTCATTCTGAACTCTAGTTCTGACATATTGCCAGTGTCTGTATTGATTAGGTCCCTAGTCATTGGTACTGTCTCTTGTTCTTTTTTTTTTATGGTGAATTTTTCCTCCTTGTCATTTTATCCAGATAAGAATGTATAAATGAAAGAATAAAATACTAAAATTGTGGCAAAGACCCCAGAAAAATGTATGTTAACCAAATTGGAAGAGACCCAAAACTGGGGAGAGGACAAAGGGGGGGAGTTATAGACCCCCAGAGCCAGTGGGTGGCTCTGGTCTATTCACTAGTCTAATATTATGTGTATATACATATATTAGACTTTTATATTATATATAATGTATATATAAATATATATAATATATATAATTATATATATTATAATATTAGACTTATATTTTTATATAAAGTATAATAATAAAGTATATTATCCTTTTACATTATATACTTATATATTTATATTATATACATATATGAATATATAATATATATACATTATATATTATAACGTTATATTATATATCATATAAATATGATACATATATAATATATAATATAATATCAGACTTTTATATTATATATTATATATTATATTGATATTATATATTGTATATTATATACATTATATATATTTTTTATATATACATTATATATATAATATAAAAGTCTAATATGTGTATATACACATATATTACACTAGTGAATAGACCAGAGCCACCCACTTAGTTTTGGGTGTATTCTGGTCTCTTAGAAAAAACTACCTCCCAAAATTTTAAAGAAGGAAAAACTTACATATATATACAAAACTAAAGATAAACATGATGAAGGCATGGAATATGACTGTGAAGATGAAAATTAAAAAAAAATTAAGAAAGTAATTGATAAGATAAGTTGGTTGGAAAAAGAAAAAGAAAAGAGGAGAGAATGGGCTGAGGCTGGAGACTAGAACAAAGCCATGTGATAGATTTAGAGTATATTTTGACCTATTAGAAGAAATTGTATCCCAAAATTTTAAAGGAAAAAACCTATAAGTATACAAAAAATAAGGTTAAATTCAATGAAGGGATAAAATATGACTATAACAATGAACATTTAAAAGAATTTTTTTTTAGAACGGTATTATTAAGATAAACTATTTAAAAAACCTTCAAAGAGGAAAGGGGAAAAGTTAAAAAAAAATAAAATAAAAAAATTAAAAAAAAATTGAACTTTGCAAGAGTAAAGGATCATGGGAAAATCCATGAATTCTATGCATTGCTTTCCCCTAGCTCTAGAGTTCTGCTGTTCTCCTTGAATGGTGAGCTTGGTCTTTGCTGGATGTTCTTGCTTGTCTTCTGGGGGTGTGGCCTCTTGCAGTAAGTCTCAAATGTCTTTGCCAGAGGTGGAATTGCACTGCCCTTGCCAGGGGCCAGGATAAGTAATCTGTTTATGTTCACTCTCAATAGCTTTTGTTCCCTGAACACTTTCTGTAGAGCTCTGGAGGACAGGAATGAAAATGGTAGTCTCCCAATCTCTGGTCCAGAGGAGCCAAGAGCTCCGGGTCCCACTTTTCATTGTGCCCTCAGAGAAAAGCAGTCAATCACTCCTGTCTCTCTGGTCTCTGGCCCTGCTCTGTGCTCACCTGGCCTGTGACCAATGGTTTCTATCTCTGGCACACAGCCCCATTTGGAGCCTCCAAACCCAGCAGATTCCTGATGTACATTCCTGTGCCTCTCCTCCTCAAGGAGGAAGGAGGGGGTCTCTCCAGATCTGTCACTTGTGGGGTCCCTGCTTGAAGATCAGTGGCTTGACTGTGCCTTGGATCATAGTTTAAGATAACTCCAATCTGAAAGCTCACTCCTCAGTTCTGTCTTTGTAGTTGGCTTCCCTCCTCCAACACCTGAGAGCTCTGCCACACTCAGACAACCCTGATCTTTCTGTGACCCTGCGGGACCTGAGACCATGCTGTCCCTGTGAGGGCCCCAACCCCACTTAGCCTCTGGAGCAATGTCCCTCAGTAAAGCAGACTTCTAAAAGTTCTGATTTTGTGCTCTGCTGCTCCACCACTTGCCAGAAGCTGGCCATCATCCTGTGGTCTATCTTCCTGTTGCTTTGGATTCACTTCTCTGCAGGTCCTACCTTTCAGAAAGTGGTCAATTTTCTGTTCCTGGAATTTCTGTTCTCTTCTATTTCCTGTTGAACTTGTAGGCTTTCAGAATGGTTTGATAACTATCTAGCTGAACTCCTAAGACCTGATGTCATTTCAGTCTGATTTCTTCCACCATCTCAGCTCCAGACCTAAGGCAACCAAATTTTGATACATTAATTGCTATAACATTTCTCTTTTTGGGGTATTTGGAACACTGTATGCTCATGTCTCTCAGATGAAGTATGACTCCTCAGAACAACAACAACAAAAAAGATTCAAATAAAACCACATTGAGATACCACTTATACCAGTTAGAATGGCCAAAATTAGCAAGACAGGAAACAACATGTGTTGGAGGGAATGTGGAGAAAGGGGAACCCTCTTACACTGTTGGTGGGAATGCAAGTTGGTGCAGCCTCTTTGGAGAACAGTGTGAAGATTCTTCAAAAAATTAAAAATAGAGCCTTCCTATGACCCTGCAATTGCACTACTGGGTATTTACCCCAACAATACAGATGTAGTTAAAAGAAGGGCCATCTGTACCCCAATGTTTATAGCAACAATGGCCATGGTCGCCAAACTGTGCGTTGAAGATGCCCTTCAACGGATGAATGAATAAGGAAGATGTGGTCCATATACACTATGGAGTATTATGCCTCCATCAGAAAGGACGAATACCCAACTTTTGTAGCAACATGGACAGGCTAATAGCTAACATTTATGCGCTGGTAATTATACGATGTGATGCAAATGTTAGTTAATACTATAGTGGTTATTATTATATAATATATAATTATATATATAAAATATATTACTGATATATATGTATATATACTATATATATATGTATCTCAAATCAACAGGTTGTACACCTTAAATTTATACAATATTATATGCCACTTACATTTTAATAAAGCAGAAAAAAAGACTTATTATGTATCTTAACTAACACAATTTGTTTAGAACAGTGCCTGAACTCATAATTACCTGTGAGTATGTTTTAGATAAATAAACAAATAAAAATAATGAAAAGAGTTACTTTTAAAGAGTCACAGTGGTTTACATATTTTTTAGTTTGACTAGGTGTTTGGAAAGATTTAGGTACAGATTTGGAGAATCATAGAAATCCTGGATCTAGAATATAAGCAAGACCTTGCCTAACCGCATCACACATGTTATAAGAAAATGAATGGTATATGTTTTATATGTATGTGTTATATTGATATTAAGTCAATATAATTTTATAAGATGACTTATAATCAATATAATCTTATAAGACATATAACAGAAGAAGAGGAAAAAGAAACATTATTTGGGAAACTTGTCTATGTCAGTTTCATTGTTTTACAGAATTCCAAACAAAACAAAACAAAACTGGAGTGTATTTACATCATAGTTCTAAAGAACCATAAATCTAAAGAACAATGGGCATAAGCACCAACTTACAAAATCATTCTAAACAGATGATTTGACAAATGATTAAACTGTCAGTAAGTAGAAATATTCTAAAAAAAATCTTACTATGAACAACATTGTTTTATATGTCCCTTTTAGTTTTTTTTGTTTTTGGTTTTTTTTTTAATTGTTTTTTAAAGATTTTATTTATTTATTTGACAGAGAGAGATCACAAATAGGCAAAGAGGCAGGCAGAGAGAGAGAGGAGGAAGCAGGCTCCCTGCTGAGCAGAGAGCCCGACGCGGGACTTGATCCCAGGATCCTGAGATCATGACCTGAGCCAAAGGCAGCAGCCTAACCCACTGAGACACCCAGGCGCCCCTGTTTTTTTTTTTTTTTTTTTTAATATCTATTGTGCCTTAATTGAAAAAGAGGCTCTCTAATTTCTCTAATGAAGTTAAGGAGAAACTGGATAGACAGTACCAAGTCCAGCTGCAAAATAATACTGTAAAGAGTTGCCATTAAAGGCAAATGTTTTCAGTCCTCCCCTACCTCAGGTCTACTGGTATTATCTCTATTATACTTGAAATTTCAAAGTGGTTTCAAATTCTATTTTCACATATTTGAAAACACTTTTCAGTTCATTTTAAGATGAAAAATTTCAAATATATTTTGTGTAGCCTTTCCTATCTTTCTAACATATTATCACATCTGAATATTATTGTTGCCTGATCCCATGTTTGGTAAAATGGGAGTTTCAATCTAATTCATGAAGAAGCTAAGACTCAGGAGGTCATACATTATAACTTCAGTACACAGAGCAGGTAGCTGCTAGAGAGTGTAGGAATGTGATCTTCCTATACTTAGTGACATAACCATGCTTGATTTACATTAATAAAATTCATTCTGATTTCATTTATGAATATAATTTAATTCTGTGAACCCAGCAGGTCTTTCTTTTTCCTCTAGTAGCTGTAACATAATGAATATGATATGTTTTCAGATTTCAAATGTTTGGAAAAAAGTTGAGTCAAAATATATGATTTCCACTCAAAATTTACTAATGTCTCATATATTATAATAACTTTCAGAAGTTTTGAGTTTTTAATAATTAAACTGTTTTAATATTTCCACATTTTTCCAATTTTGTAATATTCATCCATCAAACATCAAATGCTGACTAAGTGCTAGACTTTATTGAAGGGATAGGTGATACACTGGAGAATAAAGACTAATTCCTTTTATGGAACTCAGGAAGAACTGGGAAAGCAAGTAATAATTAAAGAGGTGAAATACAATATATTTTAAAACAGTGATCAGTGATCAGAAAAAAAAAATAAGGAAGGGTAAATTAATAGAGTATTTTATTATAAGATACAAACTAACATGATATAAATAATCCCTAGGATTTGGGAGCCGACATTCCTTATAATTTGGAAAGTTTATCTAATCATAAACTAAATTATCAACACCTTTATGTGTACAGTTACATCTCTATGCATTTTTCCTTTTTACATCTTGTATCATATTTATCTTTCTGTAACCTCAAAAAACATTCTCTTTAGGGGCACCTGGGTGGCTCAGTGGGTTAAAGCCTCTGCCTTCGGCTCAGGTCATGATCTCAGGGTCCAGGGATTGAGTCCGCATCTGGCTCCCTGCTCAGCAGGGAGCCTGCCTCCCCCTTTCTCTCTGCTTGCCTCTCTGCCTACTTGTGATCTCTGCCTGTCAAGTAAATAAGTAAAATTTAAAAAAAACACATTCTCTTTAAATATATTTTCAGGAAAATCTTTGGAAATAATTGCTTTATTAAACAAAAAAGATTCTATTAATGAAGTACATGGTTTGGAGAAATAATAAAGGGAAAGAAGAATGATATAAAAGATAATGAGCAATTAGAAGAATTGTTGCTAATTATTTGTAATATAAAATGACCTTTTCATAATAAACATGTATTCCATAGAATAATATTTTGTGTTGTAGATTCAATTTAGACACATAATCATGTTAGAATAAAACATTTCACAGATTGAAATTAAAACTGAAATATTGAATTATTAAAATATTTCAATTTCATATATTTATTTTTAATCTCACCACCCAGGTGGATTAAGTCCCAGAAGGAGGGCACACTTACTGATAGCCTGTTTGCTCAGCAAGTACATTTTAAAACTGAGACACTTTAGCTAATATACATAGAACTTAGTTATGTTGAATAGAGGGACTAAATGGGAAAGTTCAGTTTTCATTAAAGGCAGGGAAAAAAAAAAGTGGTTCTAGAAAGTAGACTTAGTTTTTAAAAATAAAAAAACTGGGGCGCCTGGGTGGCTCAGTGGTTTGGGCTGCTGTCTTCGGCTTGGGTCATGATCTCAGGGTCCTGGGATCGAGCCCCGCATCGGGCTCTCTGCTCCGCAGGAAGCCTGCTTCCCTCTTTCTCTCTCTCTCTCTCTGCCTGCCTCTCTGCCTACTTGTGATCTCTGTCTGTCAAATAAATAAATAAAATCTTAAAAAAAATAAAAATAAAAATAAAAAGACTCAAGATTATTCAGTAAAGAATTATGCAGGGATGGAGATAGTAAGATTAGAAAGCTAAAGATGTGAGCTAGTATTGGTATCCATAATATATATTATCAGAGATTTAATTCTGAAACTGACTTTATTCACCAAAACCAAAATTTATTTTTTTACGTATTTGTATGTTAATGTAAGTAAACTTATGAATCTTATCATAAGCATGAATTTTAAAATTGGAATTATTTGATTCCTAGGGATAAATGTACTGTTCTGGGAATTATCACTAATATGTGGGAAAATGTAATTGTTTTCTAGTATAGTAAGTGATAACAAATTAAATGGTTATGAGCACTATAGACCATAAAAGCAATGTACACCTATAGAGTTCTGCTTTTTTTTTTTTTCTGGAGGATGAGATTGTAGAATTTGAATTCCATCTTTATATTTAACTCTCAGCTCAAATATAAAAATATAAGAAATACATGCAGGAGAAACCCTTTGAAATTGATCTCTTCTTCCATACCTATGTATTTTATTACCTTTAAAGATGCAGTGTCCAAGATACACATATTTATTGATACTTCTAGTTTAAAAAGTCATATTTCAAAAACACCCTTATATTGGTATTTACCTAATAATAAATTACACATTTTTTTCTTAAAGTCATCATATTCCACTGACCCTGCCAACCTGCTGTAAATGATATTTACACATATTACCATTTATAATATTTACCTCAGATGAAGCATAGATACATCTTCATTTCTTACTGAAGAATAGAATTGTGAGTTTACCTAGACATTTCCCAGGGGTTCTGTCTTAGCCTGAGTCCCATATAAAATAAATAGATGTGAGGCAAAAGTATATGTGCTGGCTGGTAATTGAGTAGTATGGTTCCAAGAAGGCAAGAGCAAGGGATAAAAGGGATATAAAACTAGGAAGGAAGGAGAAAGAATACAAATGCATGTTTTTATTTTTCTTTTTGTTTTTTAAGACTTATTTACTTATTTGAAGACAGAGAGAGGCAAGCAGGCAGAGGCAGATGTAGGCTCCCAGGGAGCCCAAGGTGGGACTTAATCCCAGGACCCTGGGATCATGACCTGATCTAAAGACAGGCACCTACCCACTGAGCCACCCTGGCATCCCAAGGGGATATTTTTCTAAGCTATGCATAGTTTCCAGACAATCTCAGTTAATTGCTCAGTTTCAGGACCACCTTCATAGTGGACTCATGAATTATAGCATCTGAGAGCAGCCCATAACAGTCAGTGAGTAGTAGACAAATATTTGTCTTATTTCTGACAACAACATAACACATGCTTTGACTTCCCTCTCACCCCAACATCCCTTTTGATTAAACTGTGTTACACTACTACAAGGCGGATGTCCATTCCAGGTGACTGCTGTAAAAGCAAGAGACAGCTGGACACTGTGTGCCAATGCAGAGATACCACACTTAGTATCTCTTTGTCAGTCTGTGCTGTCCACAGGGCTTAGGTATCTACAGAGAAAGATGGAGAAGTTCCTATTTCTGGAAACTTATGCTAGAGCCATATTTGGATCTGGAGTTGAACATGCACTGATTTCTCTAAAGATCCTAACTTCCTAGCATAGTGAAAAAGTTTTGAGGTTTCTGATAAACAGCCCAATGGTTACTGTATTAGTTAAGAATCCCCAGAGAGACAAAACCAATCAATATATTAAGAACCAATTTTAATATATTAAGAGAAAGATTTATTTTATTTTGGCTCACACAACTGTGAAGACTGGCAAATCCAAAATCTGTAGGGTAGGCCAAAGACCCAGGGAAGAGTTGTTGTTGCAGCTGGAGTCCAAAGGCAGTGTGCTTGCAGATTTTCTTCTTCCTCTAAAGACTTTGGTGTTTTTCCTAAGGCCTTCAACTGATCAGATGAGGACCATACACACTATGGGGAATAATGGGCTTAATTCAAAGTCTATTGAGTTAAATGTTAATCATGTCTCAAAAAACAAAACAAAACAATACAAAACCATCACAGAAATATCTAGACTGGTGTTTGACCAAAAACTGGGTACAATGCTCTAATCAACTTGACATATGAAATGACCTATCATCATTACCTTATCTTAAACATATAAAATGTGTGCCTGTGTGGCTATGAAGGTTATGTGTGCATGTATGTATACATACATATTTTTCTTTCACACTTCAATGATCAGAAATGTCTTCCTGAAATCTTTATAATTTTAATCAAAATGTCAAAATCAAATGCAAAAACTTTCATTATCTTAGATCACCTTGCCCTCCAATCTTATTATTATTATTTTTTTTTCTTTTGAGCTTTGGTTTGTTTATGAGGCTGAACATCATTCTTGGCCCCTTTCCTCAATTCTTTCAACCTGAGACATTATTCCTTACCATTCTCCACTCCTGGAAGAAATAGTTTTGATTATTCTAATGACCTAAACTCTTCTGTATCTTTTTTTTTCTTTTTCAAGTTTTTATTTAAATTCTAGTTAACATATAGTATAGTATAGTATTGGTTTCAGTAGAATTTAGTGATTCATCACTTACATATAACACCCTGTGCTCATCACAAGTGCCCTCCTTAAAACCCATCACCCATTTAGCCTCTCCTTTATATTTTCAGTCTAACAATTTCTCTAAAGCTTTTCAAGTAACTTAAAAGCAATACAACTTTCCTGTATTAAGTGAGGTAAAGGCATTATACCACACTTTCTTTTAAAAGTCACCTTAAAAAGAGAGGAAAAGAAACACAAATGGCAACTATAATGAGACTAGGAGATAAAATTAAGCCTACCTTACTCTGCTTCTGAAGAATTAAAAAAAAAAAAAGAAATAGATGATTTGTAGAAATGAGGAGGGTAAAGTTGGCCCATATGGGAGAAAATATCCTGAGCTAGTAGATTAATAAAAGTTAAGTAACTAGCTCTTCATGGTCTCAGAAGTTGGGAAGACATGAAACAAAAGGTGGGTGTGGCAGGGGAAAGAAGAAAGGGCTGAAAAACAGGGGAATTATGTGAGCATCTGTTTAAAGAGTACTTGGAACTAAAGACCAATTCTATCCAATTCTAAAGGAAACAAGCATTTCTCCAGGCCAGAAGTCTCAAGGAATCCTGTTATAGAGAAGGACTGGAATCACGTTCCAAATGAAAATACCCTCACACTGTCAGTGTGCCGCACTTAGTTCCAGAACTCTAGATGTCAGGCAATTATACCCCAGGAAAGTACTATGGCATAACTCTTTGGAAAAAAACAACTCGTCTAGAGATTACTTGCCCCAGAGAAAAGACTACAGTCCTTTCTGAATCCACGATCGATTCTGAATGTAAAACTGAGGGCTTCCAACTATTCAAAATTCCATAGGAAAACCCAGAAATTAATAAAACTGAGGGCTTCCAACTATTCAAAATTCCATAGATAATTCAGAAATCAATAAAATTAATAATTAATAAAGTTAATTTAAAAAAATTTGCACAGCTTTAGAAATTGAAACCACAAATTCAATTTTAGATGAAGATTCTGCCAACTACTAAAGTTGATCTCTCTGGAAAAAAAAAAAAGGAGTGGGAACAATCACAGAATTCCCTGGTCAGTCTCCAACACCTGCCTTTTTTTTTTTTAAGCTCACCTTTATTTTGAAACAATTACACTGACTTGGCCTAGTAATATAAATAAACAATCAGGTCTATTGTGTCTCTAGTCTCTGGCAGGTGATGGTTGGCTGAGAAGAGCCTTCCAGAAATATATTCCAATCAATTCTTAAGGGTTTCATTCAAATATAATGCATACAGAGGATCATCAGACATTTGCAAATATTTTCCAATATGAAAGGCAAAGAGCCCAAATGAAGAGAATTAAAGGAACTTAGAAGGAGCAGAGAAAATGCAATCAGCAGAATAAAACTCCAAAGAAGTTCTATAAGAATGGGGAAGCCAGAGCAGGATGTTAAATGATAGAGAAAACACAAGACATATGCATGTGCACGCACACACACACATACACACACACAATATTTACAGTACATTATTTAAATGCTGAAGTAAAAAAAAAAAATCAATAAAGATGTAGAAGTTAAAATTGAAAAAAAATTAGCAGATTGATTTCCAGAGTAAAAGCAAGGGAAGGCCCAGATGACAGCCAAACAACAACCCTGTGGAAAACATTCTAAATTATAAAAAACACATGTAGGGGTCCAGGACTTCTGGAAACAGCAAACAATGAACAAACTTCCTAAATAGCTTTGGATGAATAAAATTAGATATAATAACATTTGCAATATTTTTAGACAGGGATAACTTAATAGGAGATTTAAAGAAAACTAAGCACACAAAAAGAGCATTATCAGTGTCAAGGATGGTGGAAAGTTGCACAACAAAGGGAATTTAATCACAGAAACTTGGTGGATTTGCAGCAAGAAAGTATTCATGAAGATATATGCTATATAACATTTACAAAAAATATACAAGCACTAGGCCAAGAAATTGTGATTGAACTATTTGGAGACTATGTTTAGAAGGTATGCAGAGTGATGTAGGGAAATAAACATTTTCATCCACTGTAATTGGAAGTCAATCTAAAACGGCTGAAGTGGAACAATTTGTGCACAGTTTTGGTAGAAATATCTAGGAAAATACCAGAAGAAATATATGTCAGTTAAATTATTGCCTCTGTGGAGTGGGACATTGATGGTAATAGGAAAGTCAGAGATAGGGGACTACATATTTTTTTGTTTTGTTATTTCTTATATTTCTTATATTTAGTATTTGTTATTTCTTATATTTCAGCACACTTTTCCAATATTCATTCCTCTCTTCTGGATAAAAAACAAAAAGGAAAATATTTTTCAAGAGACTTTTCAAGAGAATTTTGGAAAAGAAGATCTATATCACTCAAACATAAATTACAACATAATTATGTATTTCTGCCACACTGTGTGTGCATATTTTGATAAACTAAAATAATTTAAATACTAACATGTTGGTACAACATGATAAATTAAACATTTTGATGTTATTAAATATTCAATATAAAGATATTTTATTTGTTAAAATACAAATTGCTTCAAATACATATTCCACAATTTATCTATTTGACTGTTGGTCTGTTAGTTTCCTTGTGTGATATTATAAATTTAGAAATTAAAAGATGAAAACGAACATCTAAAGATCATTTTCTCAAATTATATTTTCAGAGTTGGCAATACCAAATCCAATTTTACTGCTTAAGAATGTACAAAGTACTTTCCAAACTCAATATATTAGCATCATAAATGTATATGAGTGCTTATTTCATCAAAGCCTTTCAACTTTTCCTTGACCTTCCCAGGATAGTTTTTAACCTGTAAATCACCATTTCTTTTTTTCTTACATTTGGATATTGATAGAAGAAATGCAGATTTCCCCAAGGTGGTTTCAACTCAAGGCATTTTTGGTTATTGTTATGTATTCTCACCATTCCCACACATTCCTTCCGTATATAGAATATGCCCTTATTCCCAATGCTATATCCAAACCTTCAGCCTTTTATTAAATCAAGTCTGATGTATAAAGGACAGGCATTCATCAAGACAATTGTGGATAAGAACAAGGAGCTGATTGTTCTGTAATTCCTCGAGTACAGATCCTTTACCTCTTTGGTTAGGTTTATTCCCAGGTATCTTATGGTTCTTGGTGCTATAGTAAATTGAATCAATTCTCTAATTTCCCTTTCTGTATTTTCATTGTTAGTGTATAAGAAAGCAACTGATTTCTGTACATTGACTTTGTATCCTGCTACATTACTGAATTGCTGTATGAGTTCTAGTAGTTTGGGGGTGGAGTCTTTTGGGTTTTCCATATAAAGTATCACATCATCTGCAAAGAGAGAGAGTATGACTTCTTCGTTGCCAATTTGGATACCTTTTATTTCTCTTTGTTATCTTATTGCTGTTACTAGGACTTCTAATACCATGTTGGACAAAAGTAGTGAGAGTGGTCATCCAGGTCATGTTCCTGATCTCAATGAGAAGGCTGTGAGCTTTTTCCCATTGAGGGTTTTTCATAGATAGATTTTATGAAGTTCAGGAATGTTCCCTCTATCCCTATACTTTGAAGCGTTTTAATGATGCTGGATTTTGTCAAATGCTTTTTCTGCATCAATTGAGAGGACCATGTGGTTCTTCTCTCTTCTCTTATTGATTTGTTCTATCACATTTATTGATTTGCGAATGTTGAACCATCCTTGTAACCCAGGGATGAATCCCACCTGGTCATGGTGGATAATCTTTTTAAGGTGCTGTTGGATCCTATTTGCTAGGATCTTGTTAAGAATCTTAGCATCCATGTTAATCAGTGATATTGGCCTGAAATTCTCCTTTTTGGTGGGGTTTTTGCCTGGTTTGGGGATCAGGGTAATGCTGGCTTCATAAAAAGAATCTGGAAATTTTCCTTCTGCTTCGATTTTTTTAAAATTTTCCTTCTGCTTCAGAATAGGTGGTATTTCTTCTTTGAAAGTTTGGTAGAATTCCCCAGGGAATCCATCAGGTCCTAGGCTCTTGTTTTTGATCATTGCTTCAATCTCGTTACTAGATATCGGTCTATTCAGGTTGTCAATTTCTTCCCAATTTAATTTTGGGAGTTTATAGCTTTCCAGGAATGCATCCATTTCATCTAGGTTGCTTAACTTATTGGCATATAACTGTTGATAATAACTCCTGATGATTGTTTCTATTTCCTTGGTGTTAGTTGTGATCTCTCCCTTTTCATTCATAATTTTATTAATTTGAGCTTTCTCTCTTTTCTTTTGGATTAGTGTGGCCAATGGTTTATCAATCTTATTGATTCTTTCAAAAAACCAGGTTCTAGTTTCATTGATATGTTCTACTGTATCTCTAGATTCTATCTCATTGATCTCTGCTCTAATCTTGATTATTTACCTTCTTGTGTGTGGAGTTGATTTAATTTGTTGTTGATTCTCTAGTTCTTTAAGGTGTAGAGATAGCTGGTGTATTCTGGATTTTTCAATTTAAATGCCATTCTGATCAAAATTTCGCCAATATTTTTCAAAGAGCTGGAGCAAATAATCCTAAAATTTGTATGGAATCAGAAGAGACCCCGAATTGGAGATGTTGAAGAAGAAAAACAAAACTGGCGACATCACATTACCTGATTTCAAGCTTTACTACAAAGCTGTGATCATCAAGACAGCATGGTACTGGCAAAAAAACAGACACATAGAACAGTGAAGCAGAGTAGAGAGCCCAGATACGGACCCTCAACTCTATGGTCAAATAATCTTGACAAAGCAGGAAAAAATATATAGTGGAAAAAGACAAAACCTTCAAAAATCTTCAATAAATGGTGCTGGGTAATTTGGACAGCTATATGTAGGAGAATGAAACTTGACCATTCTATTACACCATGCACAAAGATAAACTCAAAATGGGTAAAAGACCTCAACATGAGACAGGAATCCATCAGAATCATAGAGGAGAACATAGGCAGTAACCTCTTCGATATCAGCCCAGCAACCCCTTTCAAGATATGTCTCCAAAGGCAAAGGAAACAAAAGAAAAAATGAACTTTTGGGACTTCATCAAGATCTAAAGCTTCTGCACAGCAAAGGAAACAGTCAACAAAACAAAGAGGCAACCCACAGAAAGGGAGAAGATATTTGCAAATGACATTACAGACAAAAGGCTGATATCCAGGATCTATAAAGAACTTCTCAAACTTAACACACACAAAACAAATAATCATGTCAAAAAATGGGCAGAAGACACGATCAGACACTTCTCTAATGAAGAAATACAAATGGCTATCAAACACATGAAAAAATGTTTCTCATCACTAGCCATCAGGGAGATTCAAATTAAAACCACATTGAGATACCACCTTACACCAGTTAGAATGGCCAAAATTAGCAAGACAGGAAACAACATGTGTTGGAGAGGATGTGGAGAATGGGGAACTCTCTTGCACTGTTGGTGGGAATGCATGTTGGTTCATCCTCTTTGGAGAACAGTGTGGAGATTGCTTAAGAAATTAAAAATAGAGCTTCCCTATGACCCTGCAATTGCACTACTGGGTATTTACCCCAAAGATACAGATGTAGTGAAAAGAAGGGCCATCTGCTCCTCAATGTTCATAGCAGCAATGGCCAAAGTCACCAAACTGTGGAAAGAGCCAAGATGCCCTTCAATGGATGAATGGATAAGGAAGATGTGGTCCATATACACTATGGAGTATTATGCCTCCATCAGAAAGGACGAATACCCAACTTTTGTAGCAACATGGATGGGACTGGAAGAGATTATGCTGAGTGAAATAAGTCAAGCAGAGAGAGTCAATTATCATATTGCTTATTTGTGGAGCATAACAAATAACATGGAGGACATAGGGAGATGGAGAGGAGAAGGGAGTTGAGGGAAATTGAAAGGGGAGACAAACCATGAGAGACTATGGACTCTGAAAAACAATCTGAGGGTTTTGAAGGGGCAGGGGGTGGGAGGTTGGGGGAGCCACGTGGTGGGTATTATGGAGGGCACAGACTGCATGGAGCACTGGGTGTGGTGCATAAACAATGAATTCAGCTATGCTGAAAAGAAATTTAAAAAAAAAGAACGAAGAGCTGAAATTGGATAAATATGGGAAACAATATAACTTTTTCCCCCTTTTCCACAAATACGAGCAAGGCATTTTGATTTTAAAAAAATTAAAGAGATGCAGGAGAATTTAGAATCAAAGTCAGTTTTAAAACTGGACCTTTGGGGAGGAGTCAAGATAGAGGAGAAGTAGCAGGCAGAGACGACTTCAGACAGCAGGAAATCAGCTAGATAGCTTATCTAAAGATTGCAAACACCTAAAAATCCAACGACAGTTCGAAGAGAAGAACAGCAATTCTAGAAACAGAAAATCAACTACTTTCTGAAAGGTAGGACTGGTGGAGAAGTGAATCCAAGGTGATGGGAAGATAGACCCTGGGGGGAGGGGCCAGCTCCCGGCAAGCAGGGTAGCAACAGAGCACAAAATCAGGACTTTTAAAAGTCTGTTCTTCTGAGGGACATCACTCCAGAGGCTAAAC
Source organism: Mustela erminea (assembly GCF_009829155.1). Taxonomy (NCBI): domain Eukaryota; kingdom Metazoa; phylum Chordata; class Mammalia; order Carnivora; family Mustelidae; genus Mustela; species Mustela erminea. The sequence continues at coordinate 129,773,132 of NC_045614.1, forward strand.
CGGGGTGAAGCCCACGCTGGGTCAGCATGTCTTCAGGTCCTTCAGGGTCACAGAAGGATCAGGGGTGTCTGAGTGTCACAGAGCTTACAAGTATTAGAATGGGGAAGTCGGCTACAGAGACAGAGCCGAGGAGTGAGCTCCCAGCTCGGGGTTACCTTGAACTGGTCGCAGGCTTGGTGAGCTCGGAGCACAGCCGGAGGCCATGGAGAGGGGAGTAATTGAGCGCTGTTCTCTGAGGGCGCACTGAGGAGTAGGCCCCGGGCTCTTGGCTCCTACAGGCTGGAGACCAGGAGGCCGCCATTTTCATTCTCGTCCTCTGGAACTCTACGGAAAGCGCTCAGGGAACAAAAGTGCACGAAAGCAAAATCGAGCGGATTATTCAGCCAAGCCCCTGGTAAGGGCAGTGTAATTCCGCTTGAGGCAAAGACACTTGAGAATCACTACAACAGGCCCCTTCCTCAGAAGATCTACAAGAAATCCAGCCAGGACCAAGTTCACCTACCAAGGAGTGCAGTTTCAATACGAAGGAGAACAGCGGAATTCCAGAGGAGGAGAAAGCAAAGCATGGAACTCATGGCTTTCTCCCCATGATTCTTTAGTCTTGTAGTTAATTTAATTTTTTTTTTCTTTTTCAATTATTTTTCTCTTCTTCTGCTAAATCTTTTTAATTTTTACCCTTTTCTTTTTTAACATTTTTTTAACTAGTTAATCTAATATATATGATATATTTTCTTTTTTATACTTTTTCTTTATTTGTTTTTTTTAATTGCTTCTTTTTTTTTTTCTTTCTGAACCTCTTTTTATTCCCTTTTGCCCCCCTCATGATTTGAGATCTCTTCTGATTTGGTTAAAGCATATTTTCCTGGGGTTATTGCCACCCTTTTAGTATTTTACTTGCTTCTTCATATACTCTTATCTGGACAAAATGACAAGGCGGAAAAATTCACCACAAAAAAAAAAAAAAAAGAACAAGAGGCGGTACCAAAGGCTAGGGACCTAATCAATACAGACATTGGTAATATGTCAGATCTGGAGTTCAGAATGATGATTCTCAAGGTTCTAGCCAGGCTCTAAAAAAGCATGGATGGTATTAGAGAAACCCTCTTGGGAGATATAAAGCTCATTCTGGAGAAATAAAAGAACTAAAATCTAACCAAGTTGAAATAAAAAAAAAAGCTATTAATGAGGTGCAATCAAAAATGGAGGCTCTCACTGCTAGGATAAATGAGGCAGAAGAAAGAATTAGCAATATAGAAGACCAAATGACAGAGAATAAAGAAGCTGAGAAAAAGAGGGACAAACAGCTACTGGACCATGAGGGGAGAATTCGAGAGATAAGTGACACCATAAGATGAAACAACATTAGAATAATTGGGATTCCAGAAGAAGAAGAGAGAGAGAGGGAAGCAGAAGGTATACTGGAGAAAAATATTGGAGAGAATTTCCCCAATATGGCAAAAGGAACAAGCATCAAAATCCAGGAGGTGCAGAAAACACCCCTCAAAAAATAGGTCCACACCCCGACACCTAATAGTAAAATTTACAAGTCTTAGTGACAAAGAGAAAATCATGAAAGCAGCCCAGGAAAAGAAGTCTGTAACATACAATGGTAAAAATATTAGATTGGCAGCAGACTTATCTACAGAGACCGGGCAGGCCAGAAAGAGCTGGCATGATATATTCAGAGCACTAAATGAGAAAAACATGCAGCCAAGAATACTATATCCAGCTAGGCTATCATTGAAAAGAGAAGGAGAGATTAAAAGCTTCTAGGACAAACAAAAACTGAAAGAATTTGCAAAAACCAAACCAGCTCTACAGGAAATATTAAAAGGGGTCCTCTAAGCAAAGAGAGAGCCTACAAGTGGTAGATCAGAAAGGAACAGAGACAATATATAGTAACAGTCAACTTACAAGCAATACAATGGCACTAAATTCATATCTCTCAATAGTTATCCTGAATGTTAATGGGCTAAATGCCCCCATCAAAAGACACAGGGTATCAGAATGGATTAAAAAAAACAAAACCCGTCTATATGTTGCCTCCAAGAAACACATTTTAAACCTGAAGACACCTCCACATTTAAAGTGAGAGGGTGGAAAAGAATTTACCATGCTAATGGACAGAAGAAAGCAGGAGTGGCAATCCTTATATCAGATCAATTAGATTTTAAGCCAAAGACTATAATAAGAGATGAGGAAGGACACTATATCATACTCAAAGGATCTGTCCAGCAAGAAAATCTAACAATTTTAAATATCTATGCCCCTAACGTGGGAGCAGCCAAGTATATAAACCAATTAATAACAAAATCAAAGAAACACATCAACAATAATACAATCATAGTAGGGGACTTTAACAATCCCCTCACTGAAATGGACAGATCATCCAAGCAAAAGATCAACAAGGAAATAAAGGCCTTAAATGACACACTGGACCAGATGGACATCACAGATATATTCAGAACATTTCATCCCAAAGCAACAGAATACACATTCTTCTCTAGTGCACATGGAACATTCTCCAGAATAGATCACATCCTTGGTCCTAAATCAGGCCTCAGTCAGTATCAAAAGATTGGGATCATTCCCTGCATATTTTCAGACCACAATGCTCTGAAGCTGGAACTCAATCACAAGAGGAAATTTGGAAAGAAGCCAAATACATGGAGACTAAACAGCATCATTCTAAAGAATGAATGGCTCAACCAGGGAAATTAAAGAAGAATTGAAAAAATTCATGGAAACAAATGATAATGAAAACACAATGGTTCAAAATCTGTGGGACACAACAAAGGCAGTCCTGAGACGAAAATATATAGTGGTACAAGCCTTTCTCAAGACATAAGAAAGGTCTCAGGTACACAACCTAACCCTATACCTAAAGGAGCTGGAGAAAGAACAAGAAAGAAACCCTAAACCCAGCAAGAGAAGAGAAATCATAAAGATCAGAGCAAAAATCAATGAAATAGAAACAAACAAACAAACAAAAAACAATAGAACAAATCAACAAAACTAGGAGCTAGTTCTTTGAAAGAATTAATAAGATTGATAAACCCCTGGCCAGACTTATCAAAAAGAATAGAGAAAGGACCCAAATAAATAAAATCATGAATGAAAGAGGAGAGATCACAACTAACACCAAAGAAATACAAACAATTATAAGAACATTCTATGAGCAACTCTACGCCAACAAATTTGACAATCTGGAAGAAATGAATGCATTCCTAGAAACATATAAACTACCACAACTGAACCAGAAAAAAATAGAAAGCTTGAACAGACCCATAACCAGTAAGGAGATTGAAACATTCATCAAAAATCTCCAAGCAAACAAAAGCCCAGAGCCAGACGGCTTCTCAGGGGAATTCTACCAAACATTTAAAGAAGAACTAATTCCTATTCTCCTGAAACTGTTCCAAAAACTTGAAATGGAAGGAAAACTTCTAAACTCATTTTATGAGGCCAGCATCACCTTGGTCCCAAAACCAGTCAAGGATCCCATCAAAAAAGAGACCTACAGACAAATATCCTTGATGAACACAGATGTGAAAATTCTCACCAAAATACTAGCCAATAGGATTCAACAGTACATTAAAAGGATCATTCACCACTACCAAGTGGGATTTATTCCAGGGCTGCAAGGTTGGTTCAACATCCGCAAATCAATCAATGTGATACAACACATTAACAAAAGAAAGAACAAGAACCACATGATACTCTCAATAGACCCTGAAAAAGCATTTGACAAAGTACAACATCCCTTCCTGATCAAAACTCTTCAAAGTGTAGGGGTAGAGGGCACATACCTTAATATTATCAAAGCCATCTATGAAAAACCCACCGCAATATCATTCTCAATGGAGAAAAACTGAAAGCTTTTCCGCTAAGGTCAGGAACACGGCAGGGATGTCCATTATCACCACTGCTATTCAACATAGTACTAGAAGTCCTAGCCTCAGCAATCAGACAACAAAAGGAAATTAAAGGCATCCAAATTGGCAAAGAAGAAGTCAAACTATCACTCTTCACAGATGATCTGATACTATATGTGGAAAATCCAAAAGACTCCACTCCAAAACTGCTAGAACTTGTACAGGAATTCAGGAAAGTGTCAGGATATAAAATCAATGCACAGAAATCAGTTGCATTTCTCTACACCAAAAACAAGACAGAAGAAAGACAAATTAAGGAGTCAATCCCATTTACAATTGCACCCAAAACCATAAGATACCTAGGAATAAACCTAGCCAAAGAGACAAAGAATCTATACTCAGAAAACTATAAAGTACTCATGAAAGAAATTGAGGAAGACACAAAGAAATGGAAAAATGTTCCATGCTCCTGGATTGGAAGAATAAATATTGTGAAAATGTATATGCTACCTAAAGCAATCTACACATTTAATCCAATTCCTGTCAAAGTACCATCCATCTTTTTCAAAGAAATGGAACAAATAATCCTAAAATTTATATGGAACCAGAAAACACCTCGAATAGCCAAAGGAATATTGAAAAACAAAGCCAAAGTTGGTGGCATCACAATTCCGGACTTCAAGCTCTATTACAAAGCTGTCGTTATCAAGACAGTATAGTACTGGCACAAAAACAGACACATAGATCAATGGAACAGAATATAGAGCCCAGAAATAGACCCTCAACTCTATGGTCAATTAATTTTCGACAAAGCAGGAAAGAATGTCCAAAGGAAAAACGATAGTCTCTTCAATAAATGGTGTTGGGAAAATTGGACAGCCACATGCAGAAAAATGAAATTGGGCCATTTCCTTACACCACACATGAAAATAGACTCAAAATGGATGAAGGACCTCAATGTGCAAAAGGAATCCATCAAAATCCTTGAGGAGAACACAGGCAGCAACCTCTTCGACCTCAGCCGCAGCAACATCTTCCTAAGAACATCACCAAAGGCAAGGGAAGCAAGGGCAAAAATGAACTATTGGGTTTTATCAAGATCAAAATCTTTTGCACAGCAAAGGAAACAGTTAACAAAACCAAAAGACAACTGACAGAATGGGAGAAGATATTCACAAATGACACATCAGATAAAGGGCTAGTATCCAAAATCTATAAAGAACTTAGCAAACTCAACAACCAAAGAACAAATAATCCAATCAAGAAATGGGCAGAAGACATGAACAGACATTTCTGCAAAGAAGACATCCAGATGGCCAACAGACACATGAAAAAGTGCTCCATATCACTCGGCATCAGGGAAATACAAATCAAAACCACAATGCGATATCACCTCACACCAGTCAGTATAGCTAAAATCAGCAAGTCAGGAAATGACAGATGCTGGCGAGGATGCGGAGAAAGGGAAACCCTCCTACACTGTTGGTGGGAATGCAAGCTGGTGCAACCACTCTGGAAAACAACATGGAGGTTCCTGAAAATGTTGAAAATAGAACTACCCTATAACCCAGCAATAGCATTAATGGGTATTTACCCTAAAGATACAAATGTAGTGATCTGAAGGGGCACGTGCACTCAAATGTTTATAGCAGCAATGTCTACAATAGCCAAACTATGGAAAGAACCTAGATGTCCATCAACAGATGAATGGATCAAGAAGATGTGATATATATACACAATTTAATACTATGCAGCCATCAAAAGAAATGAAATCTTGCCATTTGCAACGATGTGGATGGAACTAGAGGGTATCATCTTAGCGAAATAAGTCAATTGGAGAAAGACAACTATCATATGATCTCCCTGATATGAGGAAGTGGAGATACAACATCAGGGGCTAAGGGGTAGGAGAAGAATTAATGAAACAAGATGGGATTGGGAAGGAGAAAAACCATAAGTGACTCTTAATCTCACAAAACAAACTGAGGGTTGCTGGGGGAAAGGGGGGTTAGGAGAAGGGGGGTGGGGTTATGGATACTGGGGAGGGTATGTGCTATGGTGAGTGCTGTGAAGTGTGTAAACCTGGTGATTCACAGACCTGTACCCCTGGGGATAAAAATATATTACATGTTTATAAAAGAAATTAAAAATTAAAAAAAAAATAAAAATAACACTGGACCTTCATGGCTAGAAAGGAGGCAGGAAATAGGTGGTTGAGGCTAAAAAAAGAAAAAGGATGGCAGGAGGAATCACTGTGGTAGAAATATTCTATATCTTGACCATAGTGCTGTTCATTTGAATCCACACATGTGATAAAACTACATAGAAGTTGCATAGAATTACATGTCTACAAAATACGTATAAACATATTCAAATGATTGCATATAAAATTGGTGATATCTGAGTAAATTTGATGAATTTCATTAATGTCAGTTTCCTAGTTATGATATTGTACCATAGCTATGCAAGATGTTACCATTGGGGAGGTAGGCATCCAGAATCTCTGAATCTCTAGTATTATTTCCTGACAACTGCAATGTGAAATTAAAATTATCTGAAAACTGAAAAAAAAAATTTAAATGGTCCTTTAGTCTTATAAAACATAGAAAGGGGTTAGAGGTCTATTTTTCCAAGTTCTCTGGGTGGGTTACCTGATTTCAAGACACTATAGGTAAATATAGTCAAGTTTTTTTTTTTTTAAGAGTTTATTTATTTATTTGATCACAAGCAGGCACAGAGGCAGGCAAAGAGAGAGAGGGGGAAGCAGGCTCCCCGCAGAGCAGAGAGCCTGACATGGGGCTCTACCCCAGGACCCTGAGACCATGACCCAAGCCAAAGGCAAGCTTAATCCACTGAGCCACTCAAGCAACCCAAATATAGACAACTTTTAATAAAAAAATAAGTTTGCTCTTTTATAACTTTAAATTTGTACATATTTATTTAAAAGTCAGTAAAATGAAATACATACTATAGCATGATACAGCTCTATAATTACAAACTCTTCAAATTCAATAATTTTCCCTGTTGTGGTTAATAGTTATATACATAACAGGTGTAGACTATCTGGGCAAGACTACAAAAGGTCTGAATTTAACTTATATAAATGGTCTAGAAGATTTGCAATCTAACTGCTCTACTAGCTAAATTTCTTTAATAAACATTATTAGTAATCAATTAAACTTTGACAAGATTGTTTACATTTTCCCTTACTTAAAAAATAAGAGAGTTATAAAGCAATCCTGGAAAACTGAATGAATGCATGAATGAATGGACAATTTAGAGAGGGAATTAATGGTGGCAACAGGGGTTTTGAAAAGAAGTCATGCAGTTCTCTGTCCTGGAGCTCCCATAACTTTCAAAGACTACATACTAGAAGAGAAAATCTACTCTGACATAGAAGACAAAGAGAAAAATAAATCTTAGATCTGTCAGAAACTTTCTCTAAAGAGAAATCCACAAGAATTCTTTACTCTTGAATTAAAAAAAAAATGAATGATAGTTAAAGGAATGATTTTATAATCACCGAGAGGAGCAATCCCCTAATGATTCCTGATAGTGTTCCAAAGAAATGAAAAGGACTGACTGGATGGAGCCCATAAGGCTTTGCTTCTTGCCCTATTTTTCTGCATGTAAAGAATGAATTCTCATATTCTGTTTATTCAACTTGTTTGTTCATAGAAGAATTCTTATTGAGCAAAGATATGTTTTTCTTATATATAAGAAGGACACAACTAACCTTATTTTGGAATGCATATAAATGAAAATTTAGTTCCATGTTTATTGAGGCTCCATATTTCATAACTTAAAAGTTTAGTGAACATAAAAAAAATTAAGATGATTTTAAAAGATTGCAGGACAGGTTCTTGTGAGAAAGATGGAGTCAGAAACTTAGCCACACTTGAGAGTTCAAGGGTAACTTCTGTAGATGGTGGTGTTCAGCTAGAAGAGTGCAATATCTGATCCTAGCTTGAAATAAAATGTATATAATAAACCCACAAAAGGAAAGGGGAATTAAGTTGTTTAGATACTTTTCTCAACTACATCCTCCTATTTGTCTAAAATTTTGTCAGGAGTTTCAAAGTTCAAGCTATAAAGGTATTTGTTTTCAAAATAAATAGAAGGAATTGGATTTGTTTTTATTAGATACTAGAGCAAAACACAAGAACCAAAATAAAACAAAAGCACTCATTTCTTTTCTTTCATTATAGCATCAAAAATACATTTGAATGTATCTTATATAAGATAATATTAAATAAAGAAGACACATCTTAGTTAGCATTACCAAATCAGTGCAATGTTTTCTGTTTTCCTCTAGGGGAAATACATCTGATCTCTGAAACACTTTTTTGGCTTCTGTTATGGACTACTGGTTTTATTTTATTTTATTTATTTTATTTATTTTTAAATATTTTATTTATTTATTTGACAGAGATCACAAGTAGGCAGAGAGGCAGGCAGAGAGAGAGAAAAGGAAGCAGGCTCCCTGCTGAGCAGAGAGCCCAATGTGGGGCTCAATCCCAGGACCCTGGGATCATGACCTGAGCTGAAGGCAGAGGCTTTAACCCACTGAGCCACCCAGGTGCCCCTGGACAACTGGTTTTAATCCTCCCCCTGGGGCTACTCCTTTAGCCATCTTAGAAAAAATCAGTTCATTGCCTTCTCTCTTAAAACTGATTTTCTTAGGGTTTTAACCTTGTCCTTTGCTGGAACCCTCTCCCTGTATAACAATATTAACTAGCATTCCCATATATTAAAATATTCAGAAGTCTACATATCAACACAGATCTGTCTACCAGTTCCCATGTATGCCCACTATATCATATGTTGAACATCTCTACAAGCATCTCAAATTCAATGTTTCTAAACCTGCTTTCCCTTCAGTAGTCCCTATTTCAATGAATGGTGCCACCATGTGTAGTTACCCAGTCCGTGGGTCACACATGGACTCTTTCCTCTGCTTTACAATTCACATTCAATCCACCATTAAGTCTTATTGTCTTCATCTACCATTCTCAACAATCTTTGGTTGCTCTGTATTCTAAATGTCAAGGTATTGTCCAGATCATCATCAAGAGAAGGGAAGGTGAGTCATAGTGGAAACTAAATTACTTAAGAAATGTGGTCTGTATAAGAACTAATGAAATGTCAATATGCATAGCCCCAGAAATGCCACACTTTTATGAGTAAACAGTTTTTAAAGTGACAGAATAAAAGTTATGTTAAGAAAGTTATGTTAAAAAAGAAAAAGAAAGAATGATCATTTCATCAAAAACAAATGTTGACATTTTCATTAGCAGACCTGCCTTTCCTCTCCAAGCTCAAGTCCTACATATCTCATAGTACATGTAAATTGAATGTGAGCCGTTTGTGAAACTGAGCTTGAATATTCAATATGGTTGGCAAAAAAGCACTATATCTGGTAAGTTGTGACTGTAGCTTGATATTGTGATAATTAATTTGAATAATTAAAACCATACAACTTACCAGAAAATTCACAATTCTAAGATGGCTTTCATTTTGTCTGCCTGAACACAAGCAATTATGGCCATTGTGTATTTGAAATATTTAGATTCATAGAAGGAAATGTTTTCTGCTCTCTCATGCTTTTTCATATATATGTACTTTGCTAATTCTTACTTTATTTATTTTGTTTCTGGGTTCTTTTTATCAGTGCTTTTATTTTACTATATTAGTTTTATTAGTTTTATTAATATTAGTAATAATATTTTTATTTATTTTATTCATTAGTTGATTTCCAGGGAATCAGTACAAATGTGCATTTGTACAGAAATTATTTCTAATTTTTCTTAACACTTTTAATCATTTATTTTGTGGCAAATACTGCTCTCTAAGTACTTGATGTGCACTAACATCCCTAACATTTCATGCACAAGACAATGTTATGGGGTAGGTGTTCTATCTTTTTTTTTTTTTTTTTTAACGAGTTACCATGTAGTTAAGTGACTTACCTAAGGCCACACTTTTATGAAATTCCAGCTGCTTTCTTAAGAACTGATATATAAGGAAAATACTTTTTTTTTTTAAATATTACTGAGATGAGACTATTACACGACCCAGACTATTGGTTTATTTTTGGTTTTGTTTCATTTTCCTTCCCATATATCCTTTGTGAAATTTGTCATCATCTTACCTGAAAAGTTTGTCCTGCAAAACTATTTATTCATAACTCACTATTTTCTAATTATCTTCTAGGCACTAAGGTGACATTTAGAACATTTGATACTAAATAAAGTAAAGTGACTGAAATTTTGGTTTTATGGATCTAACATTTTATTTTCTGCTACTGTGAAACAGTGAGACAGAACATTGAGCACAGTTCATTTTCTTTGTTTCCCAAGAAACATATTACATTACTTTGCTGGAGCTGCCACAAAAAATACCCTAGTCTAGGTTGCTTAAACAGCTTAAATTTATTCTCTTTTATCTTCTGAATGCTAGAAGTCCAAGATCAAGATGTTAGTGGGTTTAGCTTTTTCGGAGGCCTCTCTCCTTGGGTTGTAGACATCTGCCTCTCTCTGTATCCTCACGCGTTTCCTCTCTCCCCTGTACAGCTCCAGTGTCTCTCCAAGTGCCCAAATTTGCTCTTCTTATTAGGACACTATTCAGATTGGATTAAAACTCACTCTACTTGTCTCCTTTATCTTTAATGACTATTTTAAAAGCCTTCCCAGAAAAGATAGTCAAAGTCCGAGGTTGTGGCAGATAGGACCTCAACATGATTTTGGGAGATACATAATTTGATCTCTAACATAATATTAATAAATGATTAGAATTGATTATCACTAATCAGTGATTTTAGGTGCCTTTTCTTTTTTTTTTAATTTTTTATTTTTTATAAACATATGTTTTTATCCCCAAAGGTACAGGTCTGTGAATCACCAGGTTTACACACTTCACAGCACTCACCAAAGCACATACTTTCCCCAATGTCCATAATCCCACCCCCTTCTTCCAAACCCCCTCCCCCCAGCAACCTTCAGTTTGTTTTGTGAGATTAAGAGTCACTTATGGTTTGTCTCCCTCCCAATCCCATCTTGTTTCATTTATTCTTCTCCTACCCACTTAAGCCCCCATGTTGCATCACCACTTCCTCATATCAGGGAGATCATATGATAGTTGTCTTTCTCTGCTTGACTTATTTCGCTAAGCATGATACGCTCTAGTTCCATCCATGTTGTCGCAAATGGCAAGATTTCATTTCTTTTGATGGCTGCATAGTATTCCATTGTGTAAATATACCACATCTTCTTGATCCATTTATCTGTTGATGGACATCTAGGTTCTTTCCATAGTTTGGCTATTGTGGACATTGCTGCTATAAAGGTGCCTTTTCTTTTTAAAGATTTTATTTATTTATTTGTCAGAGAGACAGAGAATGGATGAGCAAGGGGAGTGGCAGGAGGAAAAACAGGCTCCCCACTGTGCAGGAATTGATCCCAGGACTTGATCCCAGGACTTGATCCTAGGACTTGACCCCAGGACTCTGGGATCATGACCTGAGCTGAAGACAGGCAGTTAAACAACCCGAGCCACCCAATCTGAGCCAACCCAGGCATCACTTTATGTGCCTTTTTAAAGAATGGATACATTAGGGACAACCTGGGTGGCTTAGTCCATTGAGGTCTGTCTTGGCTCATGTCATAATCTCTGGGTACTGAAATCAAGCCTGTGCTGGGCTTTTTGTACAGTGGGCAGTCTGCCACTCTGCTCCTGTCACCGCTTGTGTGCTCTGTCTCTTTCGCTAATAAATAAATAAAATATTTTAAAAATTAGGAATAAGTATATTAGAAAGGATAGTTTGATAAAATACTTAGGTCTGGTTACCTTTCTAATACCAAATTTAGGTGTTATTAATCACTGCTAAATGTAACTCTGGTCTAAACCAAGTCTAAAAATGAACTTACTTTAAAGTATCTGTCTGTAATTTTAACCCTGAAGGGAATATCTAGTATGCTTTCTGACTTATAATTCCAGATTATTTTAGGATTTGGCAATAAAAGGCTTTTACAAGTACTTACAAGTATGTTTTTCTCTGTTAGGAGAAATCTTTAATTTTCTGTATGAGTTTTAAGAAGAAGTTAAGAACCTTCAGAGCACATTATTTTCTCTATAAATTTCATGCTCAGACTACCTGTTACTCCACTGATTAAGTAACTTTTATATAAGGAAAATATCAATTTAAACTATTTCTGTGCCCATTGTGGTCAGAAGAAACAAAGATTATAGGATCTTTTCTTTCATGTGGATTTAATGCTACAAAGAATTTTCCAATATTTGTTCAATTCTCTTTACTTCTCTTCTCCACTGCTTCAGACACAAGATACAATGGTTTTCAATCTCTGAGCACTGTATTTCAGATATCTTCCCACTTACCTTATAAATGGAACAGCTAAAACAAATTATATCTTTGACATATTTTTTCTATTTTCCAAAATAATTTATACATTACATCTCAGTAGAACCATTTTTAAACAGATGTACCAAGACCAAGTCTTTGAGACTAAAATGTCTACTGTTTTTTTTTTTTTAAAGATTTTATTTATTTACTTGACAGAGTTCAAAAGTAGGCAGAGAGGCAGGCAGAGAGAGAGAGAGAGGAGGAAGCAGGCTCCCCACTGAGCACAAAGCCAGATGTGGGGCTCAATCCCAGGATCCTGAGATCATGACCTGAGCCAAAGGCAGAGACCTTAACCCACTGAGCCACCCAGGCGACCCTAAAATGTCTACTGTTTTTTAATAAAATAAATTAAGTGGAAGGCCAATATCTTAACTCTTCTCCTGTCCAATCACCATTAATTTCGGGCAGGCTATGTTCATTTTTCCTTTAAATTACTGTAATTATAACCTACTACTGTGACCCAGACACTATATTTACCCTCTCTAAGCTGTTCTACATACTTCTGTCATGATATGTGGCATAAAATTATATAAATTTATGATAGAATAAGAATATATTTTTTATATATTATTGCTTTAATACTGTTAAAAATTCTAAAAATCAGTCTGGAAAATTTATAGAAGTATTTTCAATATTAATGCCATTTTTTAATTATTGCAAGGTAATGAAGAAAATAAAGGTCACCAATGTATATATGGACATTTGCATTAAGGCTAAATTGAAAGCTATAATCTTATACTTAGAATATAATTAAGAGGGGTGCCTGGGTGGCTCAGTGGGTTAAGCCGCTGCCTTCGGCTCAGGTCATGATCTCAGGGTCCTGGGATCGAGTCCCGCATCAGGCTCTCTGCTCAGCAGGGAGCCTGCTTCCTTCTCTCTCTCTCTGCCTGCCTCTCAGTATACTTGTAATTTCTCTCTGTCAAATAAATAAATAAAATCTTTAAAAAAAAAAAAAAAGAATATAATTAAGAGTCTAGAAATATATAAAAATTAGGTAATATTTTGTGATCATTAAAGGGCATTTCATATTCTATATATTTAAAAAGATGGACATACATTTTATAGAAACATTCATATAGTTTTTATTCAAATTATTTGCATAGATGTACATTCAATGACAAAAAAGAATGTATCTACATATGAGTTAAATAAAAAAAATTATTCAAATAGTGGTTGTAAAATTTGTCATTGAAAACATAATGATCATTTTAGACAAGGCTGAATAACCAAGCCTTCTTGAAAAAGAAAGAATAAACGTATGTTTTCATAATGCTCTACATCATCTAAGTGAACTATGATCCAAATTTTATTTTAAAAATATAATCTATTTGAAAGTTAAGGAATAGTTACATCACATTCCAGAATTTTGATATACTATTTTTATTATATGTGTGTATGGGAATACAATGGGACACAGAGAAAAAGGATTTCAGCAGTCTATCTTCATACTTATTCAGTTGGACTGTTAGAAAAATTAGATTGAAAAATCATTAAGAACGTTCATTGTTATCTTCAGACTCACTGATAAGGGTAGCGATTTGGCTGGCCATTTGGAACATGGTTCTCACAAAACTCATCTTGGTGGAAAGGAGTTTAATTTTTCTTTAAAGATTTAATGATTTATGTGAGAGTCAGAGAGAGCATGCACAGTGAGGAAAGGCAAACACAAACAGAGAGAGAGAGAGAGAACATAGAGAGAGAAAGCCTTGAGTGACTCTACACTGAATGCAGAGCCCAACATGGGGCTTGATCTCACAACCCTGAGATCAGTAACTGAACCAAAACCAAGAACCAGATGCTTAACTGACTCTAACACCCAGATGTCACTTGGTGGAGATAAGTTTAGAAGATAGACAGTAAATATGAGTTATAATTTATTTTAATCTAAAAATAGTTATGAAGAAAGAAGTCCTTAGCCACAGGTAGGCTGAGAAGGCCACTTAACAGAGAGTAAACATCCTTTACACAATTTTAAAACTTCAGGTCAACAGGAACTGTGTAGAAATATGCACTACACTAGCAAATATAGAGGAACTTTTTTCTAGCCTAATTTTTCAGTAAATTTTCTAGCTTGTTCTGGTGAGTCAAAATATTGAGAATCCTAAATGATTCAGCTCTCATCTCAGTAAGGTACTGATCAAGTACATTAGGAAAAAAGCCTCCAAAAACCAAACTTCTAAATTTTGACTATTTCTGCATCCCAGAGAACTTAAAGACAAAACAAATAATATATGTTAATATACATAACTTTTTACCAGTTCCTAAGGAAAAGAGCCCAGAGTGTCTTAGATAAACTCACTGAGAGGACCAATTCTGCACAGGGAAGCCTAGCTGAGTCTCTTGATACAGAGTTCTACATTGCAACAACAGGCAAAGGCAATAGAAATATTCTTGAATAAGCTTGGAGATGAATCACACAAAATATGAGAATCCCTGTCTTTCATTTTTTCTAGCTCTTATCCCAATCTAATAACAAGTCTTATATTTTAATATAATTATCTTTGCCTTCATAGGCTTCTAGTTTAATTAGTTGGTTTCAAACTCAAAATATTGTGACCTTGACTTTTTCGAGTAGTGTTTTAAGTTTGTTGCTTGCCAGGTACCTTGGTGGCTCAGTCAGTTAAGCATCTGACTCTTGGTTTCAGCTCAGGTGATGATCTCAGGGTCATGAGGTCGAGCCACTCAGAATGGAATCTGCTTGAGATTCTCTCTCCCTCTCCTTCTGCCCCTTCCCCTCTCACTTGTTCTTCCTCTCTAAAATAAATAAATAAATCTTTAAAAAAAATTGGTGTTTTCTACTAATTATAGGACACAAAGTAAATTTAATTGATAAGAACCATTATTACTATTTAGTGTGTGTATATATATATATATACATATATAAATATATATATACATATATATATATATATTTATGTAACAGAGTTAAAACATTTAAAAGACAGTTCCCTAGGCATATTATAAAGTATAAGTATCGTATTTGGTACTGAAAACATGACCAAAATCTCCCATTTAATCAAAGATTTTAATGTGATCTCGGAACCTTTAGAGAATAACAAATTTAAGCCTAAATACACAAAAAATATTTTAACAGGGGCCATACTACCTAAGAATAAGCACTTGTTAACAACTGCAGCTACATAATTTCTTCATTCCTAAGAACCATTCAACTACCAGCCATAACACTTAGAAATAAGTATGGCTTACTATGAATGTAGCAGATGGAATCTCCTTGAAATTCAACTTTCCTGATAGGAAATATTCACCTTAATTGATTGTTGTACAGAAATTGTGGGAACATCCAATTTTCAAGATATCACCTAAAGGGATAGGATACTTTGGCCACTGTCTCCCAAAGTTAGTTTACTTTTGTTGTCAAAAGTAGATTTTCAAAAGGAATATATGTCCCTGAGTATTTGGATTTAAAAAATAAAGTCTTACTTTTTACTGGCATATTTTCTTATATGTTGTGAAATATTAACATTAGCTAGTACTCAAAAATTTCTGATAATTTAAAAGATGCTTTTTTCTTTTTCAAAATTACACTATTAATAAATAAACATATTTTGTATTTTTTATTATTTCTTCTTTCCCAATCAGTGTCTTACACTGTTTAAAAGAAAGCTCCTACGATGCATGGGTGGCTGAGTTACTTAAGTGTCTGACTCTTGATTTACATTCAGGTCACGATCTCAGGGTTGTGAGATTCAGCTCCGAGTTGGGCTCCATGCTGGGGATGGAGCCTGCTTATGATTCTTTATCTCCCTCTCCCTCTGCTCCTTCCCCACTTAAAAAAAAAAAAAAAAGTTATGTACACATCTATGTTTACAGGGATCCAGCTTATTATTGCTACCACTAAAAGATAAGCAGGAAAATTTTTAAAAAGATTAAAAATGACACGTTTTAGAAAAATTCTACATGCGATAAAGAACAAATGAAAGATACAATGCATGTAAGAAGAAAATACTTAAAAACTACTACGTAATTACATCAGATTAAAAGTAAGAATTCATTGCTTAAAGGAGGGAAGTTAAGATATTGCAATAACAGAATGGAATGAAAATATATCTGGTAATGTCTAGGAGAGATATTTAATGGATCGTAACAATGATTTCCCAGGATTTAATAATAAGTTAAATTTTAAAAATAAATTATAAACACCTGAAACATAGAATTAGCACTGTTTTAAAAAATCCTGAGCATAGTAATAGGTTTAGGAGTCACAGAATTGCTATGAAGAAAGACATAAAAAAGGAAGGAACTATCATGAATAAGAGGAAAAATGAAACATTAAGAGGAAAGGAATATGCTAAAAGATTTTGTATATGCAATTTTGATTAGTTTTACTCAGTCCCATAAAATTTTTCAAGGAAAAGAAACAGATGACCTAAAACATAACATATATATATATATGTTATGTTATATATATATATGTTATATATATATATATGTTATGTTTTAGGTCATCTGTTTCTTATGATTCTTTATCTCCCACTTCCTCTGCTCCTTCCCCACTTTAAAAAAAAAAAAGTTATGTACACATCTATGGTTACAGGGATATATATATGTTATGTTTTAGATCATTTGTTTCTTATGAATATATATATATATATATATATATGCTATTTTTACACTTATTTTCCTTAACATTAGATTTCAAAAGACAGAACTAGAATTGTGAACTCCCCAATTTTCCAAACCAGAAAGTCTAGAAACACTTATAATGGCAAACAAATAAGACAATAACTACAATAAACATATGGTCTAGCATTCCAAAAGTATATCAGGAGGGAAAATGTAAGTCGTAATTAAAGAAACATATCAAAATGAAGTCACAAATAGGGACCATATGGAGTACATCAGTTCACCACTTTGGAACAGGAGTATGGGAAAAGAGGAATGAAAAGGAACAAAAAGTGTTCTTTCGAACCAGTATCTTCAAAATCTGGCTGGGGTGTTATAGGATATCAGATGTTTAAAGCTAGTTTTCCTTCATGGTGTTTAGGGGAACTTTTTGGGTTAGAGATTTGCATCACTGGCACATCCACCAACAGTTCTTTTTACCCAAGAGAGTGAGTCTTTGTTTTATATGGCTGTGAACATTTCTTTTTCCAGGTCCAGGATTTCCCTTGGTTCACTAAGTCTCCTTCCCCTGATCTCCCTTCTCCACTCCAGGTGGTTGTAGTAAGCAAAATCTAAAACGGATCCATTTCCTGTTAACAAATGAGTATCTTCACAGGCTTCCCTTACTTTGCTCTCTTGAGTTTTTATTATTCTTCAAGTGTTTAAAAGTTTTCAAGAACCCTGGAACAACTTCACTTCAAATTGTTTTGACAACCTACATATTGCATTTGCTTTGAAAATCACATCTATCATATGTCCATGCCACATGGAAAGTTGAAAATACTATTGCAAGAACTAAACTGAATAAGAGAAATAAGCAGAATGAAGAGGGAACTTCAAACCAAGTTAAATAAGGAAATTTTGACCCTGTGGATTTTTACTATGAAAAAGATAAATTTGAAGAAATATTTGTCTTCAAATATTTGAGAAAATAAAATTAGATTTGTTGAAATATTGATTAGAAATAGAACTATTTCCAGGGAATAAAAACTTCTGGGTGAGAAATTTCCTCAATGAAATTAAGACGTATCTATGAAATGAATGAATGGAAGTTGAATGAAACAACAATTAAGGACTCAATATAAAAAACTAGCCATCATCAAAACTAATAAGAGCATATTGGTGAAAGAAGATATAAAGGTCACTGATTTCTGAGATTACCTAAATGTTTCCCCATATCATGTTTTCCTAAATTTTACACAGTCTTAATATTGTAAGTGGGTGGAGCACAAACACATATGCTCACATTGTCTCATACATACCACTCTCTCACCCATACATCATTTGCTATTCAGGAAATGTAAGTTTCTTTCATCCTGCTCTTTTCTTTTCTATTTTTACTGAATTTACAGCATCAGAATTTATGATTATATAAACATAAGGTTATCAAAATGAATTCCATATTTAAAAAAATACACTCTAGATGTTGGAAGCAAGAATTCCTCACTGGTCCTTGATTTTTATTTGTTTTACTGCTTTTGGTTTTCATAAGAAAGCCTGTTTTAGAAAGCCAGAAACTACATCCCTATATCTCTGACAGAATAGGTCAGTGTTGTTTTTTGTTGTTGTTGTTTTGATTTTTTCCCCTATTTCCTAAAGACAAATTAATGAGTAAAGCAGAGAACAGTTATTTTATATTTAAATCTTTTTTAATTCACAAACTTAAATAAAAGAAATCTTTATTCTTTTCTACTATTGCTTGAATTTGTGTCTATCACTAAAACAATCAAGGGCACAGTCTGATAACAGCCTAGAACCATGGACAGATGGACAGAAAAGTCCCCTGGGAGCTTTATTTATTTCTGCCATTCTTGACCTGGTAATCAATAAAAAAGTTTTCTCATAAAATAAATTGAATATTTCACTGGTAAAAAGTGATTATCTTCTTTATTCCCATGGCTGACCTTAATAACTCAAAAAGTCCGTAGGCACTTTGTGATGTCTGTGAGTTATGAGACTTCCATACTCATGAAAGAAATATAATAATCACCCTTCACTGCAGAGATATTCTACACCTCTCATATTAAATCAGTAAGGGCACATGGTTCCTTATAATTGCAAGAAGGCTGAATAAACATGTAGGGTATCTATCTAAATTTAGATGTATGACACCTGAGTATCATTGTTTTGAAAAGGCATTTTATGTCTGCATTGTCATTAAAGAAAGGACATTTTATTATATTTGATTTAGGAAAATATGATTCAGTATAGCCTAATAAATTTTAGGATGCTCCTTGACTTATTTCATAATTGCTTCTTTAAGCATATCACCTTCACATTGAAAAGTACTATTAGAATATTTCAGTCTATCATCCTTATATTTTTATGAAAGAGTTTCAGCAATCATGTTAATTTATAATTTGTATGTATTGTTTGCAAAGCACCCACTCTGCTATATAAAACCATGGGGATTCCAACAAAATTGGTTCCCTCAGAAAAAAACAAGGTAGCTGCATTGACTGCATTAACAGGAACCAGTGGATAAATTGAATCTCTCCTGAGAAATAGAAACAATGTATCTCTCTATACTTACTGAATAAATAAGACTAAACAAGGAAGACAGAAGGATAATATAGACATATAATATATTTTAGAGGTAGCAGCCCTTTAGAAATAATGGCATTGTTCTCATGTATGACAAAACTCTGGCTAGAGAAGTTGAATAATTTATTCAAGAATATAAAATTATATTTGGTCAGCTGAAAAATGAACCAAACATTATTTATTTTTTAAAATTAACATAGAAAATTTAATAGTTTTTGGTGTACATCTTTAATACCATGTGTAGATTTCTGCAACTACCACTTTAATCAGGACATAGAATGATTCCATAATCCCCCCAAATTCCCCTCAGCTACTCCTTTGAAATTACACCTTCTTTCTGCCTCTAAACTCTGGAAAACACTGAATATTTTTTGCCACTATAGTTTTGGCTTTTCCAGAATGTCATATAAATGGAATCATACAATATGTAATCTTTATTTTTTTAAATATTTTTAAAAAGTGATTGCTGTTACTTAGCACAGTGCCTTTGTAATTCATTCCTGTTTGTACATGTATCAATTGTTTCTTCTTTTTTAGTATGGAGTTGTATCCCCTTACAGTCCAAGACAAGATCATGGAATCCATGATAAGCTGTTAGGCTTTTCTTCTGATTGTCAAGTCATTTTATCAGGAGTTTGATGTGATCTGAATATATCTGAGTTCACTCTAGCTCTTTTGTGGATAATATAGTATAGGTGAGAGTGGAAGAAGGAAGGTAGAACATGTAGGAGGCTAGAGATCTAGAGGCTAGAGAGCTTGGGATCACGGCCTGAGCCGAGAGCAGACCTTAACTGACTGAGCAACCCAGGTACCCCTGTATCTATCTATCTATCTATCTATCTATCATCTATCTATCATCTATCTATCTAATATTTCGTGTAAGAGTTTTTAATGTTCTGATCCTGCAAGTTATGTTAGTTTGTCACAATTTTTACATGATACATGTTAATTTTATTCAAAAAAGTGTGCTTTATGGTTTATGCATAAATAAAATAACCCATTGACTATATAGTTTTTACCCTTTCCAAAGGTTACTTAGACATACTTAAGATACTTTCTAAGAATTCATTATTTGAAGAAAATATTTTGTTTTATGAAGAGAAAAAAATATTTCCTTAGGATTAACCTCAGCTTTTAAAATAACTTGAAATTAATTTTTAAATGCAATATTAATTAATGTATAATATGTAAATTATTAACAGATTAAGAAAGTTATTAATGGCTTTATTTATAGCTAATATATGCGTTCACTGTTTAGCAAGAACATATATAAATAAATAAATAAATATACATATATACATATATATATGATGAAATATAGCAGAAAATACAAGTATTAAGTAGAAAAACAGAATGATTGAAGGAAGGCCACATAAGGAAATTCCTCTGGAGAAGGGAGTATTTTGTTTTCATGTTTACTTGATCTGCTGTGTTTGCCTGGATCCCACTGGAGTAATCTACTCATCAGGATTAAACATTCATGAGTCCCTTAAAAGCAGGTGTTTAGTTTTTCCAGCTCTGAATATGGCAGTTTCAACAAGGCTTCACAGGAAAAGTGAAACTCTCATAAGGGAGTGTTTCTTTTTCAAATGTTTAATTAGTTTTCAAGACTCTCACTGAATTTCAACAAAGTTGAGCTATTGACCAGAACACCTGTTTGGCTTTAAAGACTACTTTCAACATTTAATTTCAGGCTTGTCCAAGTTTAAGTAAAATTAAAAATTAAAATATATCAGCAACATTTATAAATTAAGCTTATTACCATCAGCTCCTTTGATAATTAGTGTGTTATATTATCCACTTAGAGATTCTCACATAACAATAATATATATATTATAATAATATCTATGAGTTTTTAAATATTTATTATGTAATTATTTATTTTTATTTAGAGAGAGAGAGAGCAGGGGTGGGGAGAAGGAGAGGGTGACAGAGAATCTTAAGCAGGCTCCACATCCAGTGTGGAACCTAATGCAGGCTCAATCTCAGAACCCTGATTTCATGACCTATTCTGAAATCAAGTCAGATATTTAACTAATTAAGTCATGCAGGTGTCCCTATGAGATGCCACCAACTTTGGCATTCTTTTTCAACATTCGAGGTCTTTTCTTGTTCCATATAAATTTTAGGATTATTTGTTCCATTTCTTTGAAAAAAATGGTTGGAATTTTGATAGAGATTCCATTAAAAGTGTAGATTGCTTTAGGTAGCATAGACATTTTCACAATATTTGTTCTTCCAATCCAGGAGCAAGGAATATTTTTCCACTTCTTTGTGTCTTCCTCAATTTTTTTCATGAGTACTTTATAGTTTTCTGAGTATAGGTTCTTTGCCACTTTGGTTATGTTTATTCCTAGGTATCTTATGGTTTTGGGTGCAATTGTAGATGGGTTTGACTCCTTAATTTCTCTTTCTTTTATCTTGTTGTTGGTGTATAGAAATGCAACTGACTTCTGTGTTTTGATTTTATATCCTGACACTTTACTGAATTCCTGTACAAGTTCTAAGAATAGTCTCTTTTTATTGACTTATTTTCAACACACTTGATATTATGAACGACTGTTTCATTATGTATTTTCCATAGAAATAAAGATCTCCCCCCCAAAATAAATAAAATAAATAAAGATCTTGATGTGAAAAAATTTGTGACTCAAACCTCCCCCAACAGTTGTAAGAAGTTTCTAGTATTACTGTTGTTGGTTTCTTTAACATTAAAAAAACAAAACAAAACACAGAAAACAATTGAACTTAATGTTGAAAATAAGTAATGCATCTTATTTATTTATTTATTTATTTGCATCTTATTTTTAGTGACCATGTGCCTTTTTAAGAGTATTGGAATAACATTTATTTTTAAAAGATCTTTTAAATTTATTTGAGAGGGAGAGTGGGAGAGCATGAGCAGAGGAAGGGCACAGGAAGAAAGAGAAACAGACTTCCCATTGAGCAGGGAGCCCAACATGGGGCTTGATCCCAGAACCCCAGGGCCCCAAGACTCTGGGATCATGACCTGAGCTAAAGGCAGAAACTTAACCCACTGAGCCACCCGGGTGCCCCTGGAATAACATTTAAAAGCTTGAGTTCAAATCCTAAGTTGCTAAGCCTGTGATGCTTGGGTAGTTAGCTTAAACCTACATGGACCTGATTTTTATTCTCTGTTAAATCAAGTTTTTTTTTTCTAGACAATATCTAATCAAACACTAATAGCAAACTATGAAAATGAGAGCATAAAACAAACAAAAAGTTTCCCAACATTAAGGAATAAGCCAAATGCAATAAAAATGGAAATCTGCTGCCTTATGCAAACTTTAGAATTCACATTATATAAGGCAAATGATGGTGGGTAACACCCCTGAAATCATGGCATGAATAATTACATTAACAAAAATTATGAACCTAACTTGACTTTGAAACTATTCTTAGAAAATACACTTGAACTAAAAAGTACTATATTTTATTGTGTATTGCCTTTGTTTTAGGATTATGTATACTTTTCTTACACTTCAATTTTTTTTCGTTTTATAAAATGATTACAATTTCTTTGGTCATCAGGAAAACTTGTTATTTTTCTTAAATAATAGATTGATGTTTTATTAAGTAGTGATACAGTAATACCTTGATCTTTTATCCAGGGATTTTTAGTGGGTATAAATTCTGGGCATCCTGAGAGAGAAAAATCGCGAAGAAAAGAAAGCAGTAATTTATTTCTAGCTGGGGTTTGGCTTAACCTTGAGATAGAATTCTAGCATGCTTAGGCAGAACATGAAAATGACTGTATTGGGAAAGCTAAAGTCTGGAAATATAGCTTTTGTTTAAATTCAAATTGAAGTTTTGTATTTAATAACTGACTTTTTTGTACCTCAATTACTTGTTTTGTACCTGCCACTTACCAGCACTCTTCTGAGCAACTGGAAAAAAAAGAAAAATAAATAAAAAGGCTTGCCTCCCATAGATTTTTAAAAAATTATTTTTATTTTTATTTTTTAAAGATTTTTATTCATTTATTTGACAGAGAGATAGACACACAGCAAGAGAGGGGACACAAGCAGGGGAAGGATGAAAGAGGGAGAAAGAAGCAGGCTTCCCTCCAAGCAGGGAGCCCAATGTGGGGCTGGATCCCAAGACCCTGGGATCACCACCGAGCGGAAGGCAGACACTTAACAGTTGACTGAGCCACCCAGGAGCCCCGCCCCTGTGGATTTTATATTCTAGTTGGAGAAAAAGGGGAGCCAGACATTAAGCATGTAAATAATAAAAGCTAAGTTGCATCAGATAGTAAGGAAATAATAAAGTCTAAAGCTTGACTGCTGAATAGAAAACCAAGAAGGAGAGAATACAATTATTAAGCGTATCCTCCACACTGCAGAAGAAGGGGTTTAACCCATCAATCCCAGACCTTGGATCCTAGGACATCAGGCAAGATGAAAGGTAAGAAAGTAGGACTTCTTTTTTTTTTTTTTTTTTTTTAAAGAAGTCCTGGGGTGCCTGGTTGGCTCAATAGGGTAAGCATCTTCCTTTGGCTCAGATCATGATTGATGTCGACATCGGGCTCCTTGCTGAGCAAGGAACCTGCTTCTCCCTCTCCTTCTACCCCTCCTCAGCACTCATGCTTGCTCTTTTTCTTTTGTTTCAGATTAATAAATGAAATCTTAAAAAAAAAAAGAAGAAGAAGAAGTAGTAGTAGTAGTCATCATCATTGTCCTGGGTCTACGTCCCTTTGGGACTTCTGGAAGTGAGAAAGCAAGATAAGGGAATTGATTACAAGTAAAGGAATACAAAAAATTAGTGAATGCCTTCCATGGGAAAATGAACCCTGGAAAGAAAAATTTTAAAGCAAAAGAGGTCTTAGAAAAATAAATCAGAGAAAGTAGTAAACTACTTTTTACCCCTCTGCTTATGTTGGAGGAAGCTTTAAAAAAAGTGTCCATATGCTGAGTGAAATAAGTCAAGCAGAGAGAGTCAATTATCATATGGTTTCACTTATTTGTGGAGAATAACAAATAGCATGGAGGACATGGGGACTTAGAGTGGAGAAGGGAGTTGGGGGAAATTGGAAGGGGAGGTGAACCATGAGAGACTATGGACTCTGAAAAACAATCTGAGGGTTTTGAAGGGACGGGGGGTGGGTGGTTGGGGTACCAGGTGGTGGGTATTATAGAGGGCACGGATTGCATGGAGCACGGGGTGTGGTGCAAAAATAATGAATACTGTTATGCTGGAAATAAAAAAAATAAATAAAAATTAAAAAAAAAAAAAAGTGTCCATAACTATGTACATTGTAAATTTTAACTCTGTATACCAGTATTATCCATTGTCATGATAGTTCAAAACTCTTCTTATCTTAAATCTTTTTTCTCCTTGGGGATGAAATGACTTACCAATTTTTGAAGACGGGAATGGATATGTTCAAGTCTTGAATGCTCTCTAGAAATTTAACAGGGATTATTTCTAAAGGGATTATAGTCTACAGTAAAATCTAGCAGTTACAGATACATCAGAAATATAAGTATCAAATGGCTTTGTCCAAGCAGAAATACTATACCCCTTAGACATAAGAAATTAAATGGAAGACAAGTGAAAGATGATTACCTTTAGCCATTATGATTGTATTTCTTCTTCCTTAAATTTAATGCAGGCCCTGAACATCTGTTGTCAAAATTTGCAACAGTCTATCTATAGTTAATACTTTTAAATAATGGCTTTTATGATGTTTAATTTTTTAAATGAACTATGCATTTTTCACATACAAACTGTAATTTTTATAGCGTCCTCACACACACACACAGATGCACACCTTACATGTCAGTTCATAATTATTCAATTTCTTTTTTTTTTTTTTTGCACAAAGGGTCACTGTAAAAGCAAGGAAATTACCAACTTTTACACATATTATAAATTATGGAACCAGAACTGAAGCCCAGGCCTTACTTGAATGACTCTGTATTTTTCACTGACTAAAATTCTCCTCAGGCATCATGACAATGATAATCCCTTATCTCTTACAGCTCTCTTTACTTTAGAAAGCATTTTTATTTCTTTTATGCCAGGTAATCACATCATCAGCTCTGTGAAGGAGGCAGGACAAATATTTTTATTCCCATTTGACAGTAGAATGCTTTTGAATATATAAAGTGCTTTACAAATATAATGTGGTATTATCAGTGTCGATGAAAAATAAATGGGTGGTAAACAATTGAAACACAATATTTGTCATACAATTCTTTCATTTCCTGTATGAAAATCCCATTGATTTTCATAAAGTGTCTAGGACTAGGTCAACAGTATGTATTTAGTGATGAAATACAACCTAATTTGATGGTAACATTGTAAAAAGAAAGAAATACACAAGTGCCACCATTCATGTTTAAACTTAGTTGTTAAAAATGAAATGCTGCTTCAGGACACCAAGCTCCATTGCTTTAAAATACATTTTTATTTTCTACACAATGCAATCTTTTAGAATTCCTGAAGTTAAATGAAGCGTAGATTGAGGACATCCACCATTCTCATCACAGCTGCTGCAACATCATGGAGCACATTGCAAACTCAATGGGAAAGAAATTAACTGCCCATCTGTGCAGTATAAATTTCTTTGGCTTCTCATGGTTGATTAGTGGGAGAGGTTTTAAGTATATGATAATCCAACCATGACACAGAGATTATATATGAAATCTGAACATGAACAATAAAATATAAGCTCTTTCCTTTACCTGGAACATCTAGAAGCAAATAGAAACTACTGCAAAAATAAGTTATAGTACTTCAAGTTAACAAAAATATTTGAGAGAATTAGTATCTCTGAATCAGACAGTTAAGGATTAATGGCTTCAAATCTAGCATTTACTATACATTAGATACAGGCCCTTTAGGGCACAGGAGAAAAGCAATAGCTATAATATGGGAAGGAGGTTAATTTTTTTATGACAAAAATACAAATACTGCTTTGGAATCAAATGGTTTGCATATGACTTTGCTAGTCTACATTAAAAGATCACCATGAAAACATGGAAATATTGTGTCCAGCAAACAGAAAAGTGTTTGCAGAAAAACAGTCAATAGATAGAATTGGTGGATTTATAACAGTGAATACATGGACAAATCAGCAGAAGTTTTATTGTAATCATTAAAAAGCAGTAATCAATGTAATAAAATAATTTGTGACTTAAAATGACTGAGATATTTTTACATTATTTCTGATCCACACCATGTAAAGTCTGAATAAGGACTAAAAAATGGTGAAGTAAATGTATAACACATTCATGCTCGATCAATATTTGTCATTTGTCATTTGTCTTCTTTGACTCATTTCATGGAGCAGGAGATAGAACTTTGGAAAATTCAAACACTAAGGAGAAGCCTGACATTCTAAATCAGAAGTGCACTCTTTAATTTGTCGCAAGTAGCAAAAAGGTGATGTATTGAGCAAGATACTGCATACCATCCAGTCATAGCCTAAAAATTGATTCATTATACAGATTATTTCAGCCCTCCAGGAAAAGAAAAATAAAAATACTGCAAATAATAGCTCTTTCAATCCAGTTAACACTCAAATTATCTCTAAATGTCGGCTCTTTCCCTCAACATTTGGAGGAAGGACCTTAAAATCAAATAATGTGTAGCTTTGCTCTAACAGAAGCTAGGATCATAGACTATGGGAAGAGGAGGAGGAAAGGGGATAGGACTTTACTAGCCAGCCTGGGTAAACTTTGAATTTAGTCTGGAAAGGTGGGTTTATCAGTCAGTTTCTAAAGCAAAAATACTGTCTAAAAAATCCCCCCAAATTCAATGGTTTATTACAGCAAACATTTATTCTCATGCTCACAGGTGTGTGCATTGGAAGAAGCTTGGGTAATATCAGCTGGGCCACTGGATGGGCAGCTCTGCCTCAGACAATAGTTACATATGGCTTAGATCCAGCTGGGAGGTGGGGGGGCATTTCTATCTTACATGTATTTACCTTGCTTGGTTAGAGGCTGCCCAAGGCATATTCTCCTCTAAAATAGCAGAAGTACAAGGACCAGGTCGTACTCCACAAACACATTTATAGCTTCTGAAGACATTACAACCACCCATAATCCATTTAACCAAACAAGTCTTGGAGTTAACACCCAAATCAGAGAAATAAGAAAGTATACTGTACAAGAGGAGGTGCTGAAGCCATTCAAAAGAGGAGGACTGCAGGACACAGAGCCATACTATAGAAAATATACTACAAACTGACACAGGAATTCATGGGGGAAATATATAACACACCCTTAAATAGCTCTTTGTTGCCTGCAGTGAAAATCACAGGCAAGGTAGAGAAATTGGTTCACTGAACAATTTGTTATTATTAAATTCCTAAAATTTCCATTGGTCTCATTTTCAACACCAATCAATTACAAGTGAATACAGAGAATCTTTGAAGGAACTGTCCCTCCTAACTACCTGATGTAGAGGTGAGGATTTTACAGAACCTTAGCCAAACCTGAATTATTTTATAGGGATTATTTAGTTCTTGCTTTCAGTTTTACTGACTTTGATTTTTCATGTTTTGTACCACCGGGAAATAAATGTACAGGAAGGTGTCCAACCAGGAAAGCAAAGTAAAATATTCGTGAGTAGGTATTAATATTTCCCTTTTAAATTAATATTTTTAGTTGCACTAAATATCACATATCAGTACTAAATAAATCAAATGTGTAGGGAAAATTATAAGCAAACTCATATGTATAATCTAAATTCTTAGTCCATTATTTTTCCCTATTATACTTTATTTAAGCCCTCACCATGTGTCAGCCACCATGCTTACTTCTGCAGAATCAAAGATGAAAATGACATCCTCAATTTCTTTCATGAGTAGTTTATAGTTTTCTGAGTATAAATTATTTGCCACTTTGGTTAGTTTTATTCCTAGGTATCTCATGGGTTTTGGTGCCATTGTAAATGGGGTTGACTCCTTAATTTCTCTTTCTTCTGTCTTGCTGTTGGTGTATAGAAATGCAACTGATTTCTGTGCATTGATTTTATACCCTGACATATACTGAATTCCTGTATTCATTCTAACAGTTTTGGGATGGAGTCTTGGGTTTTCCATATAAAGTATCATATCTGCAAAAAGTGAGAGTTTGACTTCTTCTTTGCCAATTTTGATACCTTTTATTACTTTTTGTTGTCTGATTGCTGAAGCTAGGACTTCTAGTACTATGTTGAATAGCAGTGGTGATAGTGGACATCCCTTCGGTGTTCCCGACCTTAGTGTAAAAGATGTCAGTTTTTCCCCATTGAGAACGATATTTGCTGTGGGTTTTTCATAGATTGCTTTGATGATATTGAGGTATGTGTCCTCTATCCCTACACTTTGAAGAGTTTTGATCAGGAAGGGATGCTGTCATTTTCCAAATGCTTTTTCAGCATCTACTGAGAGTATCATATGGTTCTTGTTCCTTCTTTTATTAATGTATTGTATCACATTGATTGATTTGTGGATGTTGAACCAACCTTGCAGTCCTGGAATAAATCCCACTTGGTCCTGGTGAATAATCCTTTTAATGTACTGTTGGAGCCTATTGGCTAGTATTTTGGTGATTGAGGAAGACACAAAGAAATGGATAAACATTCCATGCTCATGGGTTGGAAGAACAAATGTTGTGAAAATGCCTATGATACCTAGAGCAATTTACACATTTAATGCAATCCCTATCAAAATACTATCAATTTTTTCAAAGAAATGCAACGAGTAATCCTAAAATTTATATGGAACCAGAAAAGACCCCAAATAGCCAGAGGAATGTTGAAAAAGAAAACCAAAGTTGGTGGCATCACAATTCCAGACTTCAAGCTCTATTACAAAGCTGTAATCATTAAGACAGTATGGTACTGGCACAAAAATAGACACATAGATCAATGGAATAGGATAAATACCTAGAAATAAACCCACATTTATATGATCAATTAATCTATGACAAATAAGGCAAGAACATACAATGGGAAATGATAGTCTAATAAATGGTAGTGAGACAACTAGGAAGCTACATATAAAAGGATGAAATATGACCATTTTCTTATATCATACACAGAATGAAGCTCAAAATGGACTAAAGACCTAAATGTGAGAACTTCAACTGTAAAAATCCTAGAGGAGAATATGGGCAATATTTTTCTAACATTGGTGCTAGCAACACTTCTCTAGATACATCTCCTAAGGCAAGGGAAACAAAAGCAACAATAAAATTGTTGGGCCTACAGAGAAATAAAAAGCTTTTGCACAGTGAAGGAAAGCATCAAGAAAACAGAGAGAACCTACTGAATGGGAGAAAGTATCTGCAGATGATATATCTGATAAGGGGTTATTATCTAAAATACATTAACAAGTTACATATCTTAATGTCCCTAAAAAAAACTTTTTAAAAAAATGGGCAGAGGACCTAAATAAACATTTTCCAAAGAAGACATATAGATGGCCAATAGAAACATGAAAATATTCCAACATCACCAATTTTTAAGGAACTGCAAATCAAAACCACAAGGAGATAAAACATTATACTTGCCAGAGTAGCTAAAAATCAAAATGATAAGAAATAATAATGTTGGTTAAGATATGGAGGAAAAGGAACCTTCATGCACTGTTGGTAGGAATGTAAATTGGTATAGCTACTATGGAACACAGTATAGAGTTTCCCTTGAAACAAAATGTGGGTTTTGGAAAGGAGAGGTTGTAGGGGGTTAGGTAAGCCTGGTGGTGGATGTTAAGGAGGGTATGTATTGCATGGAGCACTGGGTGTGGTACAAAAACAATGAATCTTGGAACACTGAAAAAAATTAATAAGTAAAATAAAATTACAAAAAAGATAAATATAATTCTCTTAATAGAAAAAAAAATACACCATAGCTACATAAATCAGTATCCTTAAAAAGGAGGAAGATATGGTAGATATGCAGATAAACATCAAAGTCGTTTTTTTAACTATTTCCACTTCAAAGTTTTAATCTTCCTTCATTCCTTGGGTTTAAACTATGATATCAACTTTCTGCATGTCTTTCTGTATTTTTAAATATATGTTTATATTATTCATTGAAAATAGGATTTATTACTTTTAAAAAATGGTGGATTTATTACTTTTAAAAAAACAACTAAAAATAGAAATGCCCTATGATCCACTAATATCACCACCAGGTTTTTATCTAAAGAAGATTAAAGCATTAATTCAAAAAGATATATCTGGGGGCACCTAGGTGGCTCAATGGTCTAAGCTTCTGCCTTCTGCTCAGGTCATGTTCTTAGGTTCCTAGGATCAAGTCCCACATCAGGCTCTCTGTTCAGCGGGGTGCCTGCTTCTCCCTCTCTCTCTCTCTGCCTGCCTTTCTGCCTACTTGTGATCTCTATCTGTCAAATAAATAAATAAAATCTTAAAAAAATATATATGTGCCCCTATGTTTACTGCAGCATTATTTACAATAACCAAGACTTGGAAACAACATAAGAGTCTAAGTGAATAGGAAGATGTATATATATATGTGTGTATGTGTGTATATACATATACATATACACACACATATATACATACACACATACATATATATAACACATACATATATACACACTACAAATATATACACACATACATATATATACACATTTACACACCTACGTATACTACAGTATATACACACAAATACGTGTACATACTATGGAATACGAAGCAGCCAGAAAAAAAGATGAGATCTTGCTATTTGTAACAACACAGATGGACTTAAAGGGTATTATACTAAGTAAAATAAATCAGAGAAAGACAAATAACATATGATTTCACTCACATATGGAGTAAAAAAGTGAACAAAACAAAGAGTAGAATCAGACCTATATAGAGAAACAAACTGAAGGTTGCCAGAGGGAAGTGGATGGGCAAAATAGGTGAAGAGGAATAGGAGATACAGGCTTCTAGTTATGGAATGAATAAGTCATAGGAATAAAAGGCACAGTATAAGGAATATAGTCAATCACATTTTAATAATGCTTTACACTGAGAAACTTTAGTTACACTTGTGAGCGTAGCATAAAGTATAACTTGTCCAATGACTACATTGTTCACCTGAAACTAATTTAACATTGTGTGTTAACTATACTTAAAAATATATTTTAAAAAAAGGCTCTAGCAACCCAATGAACATTTAATAGTTCTATAAAAGTTGAGGAATTTCCCTCTATTTCTCCCTCTCTCTCTTTCCTTATAATATTCCTAAGTGTAACTTTTCTTGGAGATACTGATGCTTTTCAGCAGCATCTTAGATGAGAAGCTATTATTCTCTTCTAGGCTGGATTATTATGAAAAGTTTAGGTGGAGAAAGTCTTAGATGGCTAGGGAGAATAATGAAACCTTGTTTTACATTTGCCTTTTGGTTTCTTTTGACATACCCTGTCTGTTACAGCTATAGGGTCTTTATGACTTCTCTGTTTGAAAACTCAATTTTTCAAAACTTAGCTTAGATCGCTTTCCTTAGAAATCCTCTAGTAAACAGCCATATTCAGTGCCCAATAACCTCTTTTTTACATCATAGCTCTTTCATCATGTTATAATTCATTATTTGCTTATTTGTTTTACATCAGACTTCTTCGACTGTAAGCTCCATAAATGTAACTATGATATGTCTTTTATTTATCTCTGTCTACCCATGGCCTACCACAGTGTCTGGTGTCTGAAACACAATGAATGGATGGATTAATGGAGGGGATGAATGGAGAGACAATATATATTTATGTGGCTCTCCTGACAAAGTAAAACGATCAAGTCATATAAATAAATAATGGAAGTACCGGCAATATACTGAAGGACAAATAAGACAGAACCCCTATGCATCTGTAAAAGTAGCATAGGAAACATCAAAACAAAGATGCCAAAGACAATTAAAATTGTTTTGCATATTTTGTTCAAAAGAAGAAAAATTAAACAAAACAAAATAAAATGACACTGTTGTAATCTACAGTTTGACTGTTTCAACAAACTGGCCCTTAATCAATGATTCACTCTCTAGGCTGTTGTCTTGGCTCTTCCAAGATATTTTTATGAATTGAAGGAGGGGTGGTCTGTCAGTCCTATGTAAGTTTCTGCTGTTTCATTCAGACCGTTTCTTCTCCAGATATAGTTATTGAGTCTTGATCACCATGCCGACACTGCTTTATGTGGTACATCTCGTTTGTCAGGTCTGAAGGCTGCTTTTCTGGAATAGATTGCACTGCTAGCCAGTACTGATCTTTTTCTTCTCTTGGTGGTAAATTAGCATCCCTTATACTAGGCCATTAGAGATAGGAGAACAAAGGACTCCATGTCTTTTGGAGACGGGTGTAAGTTTCTCTCATTCTCTGCTCTTCCACTGGACTTGAAAAATATTAGGAGTATCTTTTCCTTGATTCATAAATTCAAATAAGTTTTCATGTTTATGGTGTTTTTGTGTTTATATGTTTATATGTCAAATTTTGAAAAAGTTGGAGAACTCTCTTACCATAAACCAAGAAATTAATAATAATAATACCGATAACAACAAAAAACTAAAGGCTGCAGATATGGATATGTTGTTTAAGAAGTAGTCCTTGAAGACATTTGCATGTATCTTTGTATCTATGAGGAGCCTCAGTTCAGTAATGAAGTGTAATATTTTACTAAAATTTTCAAACTGGAAATGGTGTCATAAGCCTGAGAATTTGTTATACTGAGGATAAAATGTAGGCACATTTTCATTTCGTGTTACCATAGGATTAACTGAAAGCCAATGAGGTCTTGGTATTGCTGGATCGAGAACCGACCTGCTTAGATGTGAATTCTTTTTTTTTTTTTTTTAAAGATTTTATTTATTTATTTGATACAGAGAGAGAGAGATCACAAGCAGGCAGAGAGGCAGGCAGCGAGAGGGGGAAGCAGGCTCACCGCTGAGCAGAGAGCCCAATGCGGGGCTCGATCCCATGACCCTGAGATCATGACCTGAGACGAAGGCAGAGGCTTAACCCACTGAGCCACCCAGGTGCCCCTAGATGTGAATTCTGAATCATAGCTTCTACCCTATACTTTCTGTAAGAACACTAAACTTTATGAATTTTATTGTCTCATCTGTAGAGATAATAATGATATCTAGTTTGTACACTGATTTTCATCATCGCATCACCTAATGCAAATTAAAAATCTTAGCACGGCCTAGGGCACACAGTATGCAGGAAATGTTGGCAATGTTTATTTTAGTCTTCAGTATGCTACTAACGACTGAACAGAACAGAACAAGTGGCATGAGCAAATAACTTTGCTGAAGATTTCACCATGGCTCATAAAGCAGCTAAAACAAACATTAAGTGTGCAAGGTAAAGTCAAAGTCAAAGGTGTGCAAGGGGGACATACAGCCCAGCCACTAACTTTCATGAAGAGGAGACCTTGTTTAACTGTTGGGTTGATCATGTTTGTTGTGTCCAGGAGCAAGCTGTCCAGTGCATGATACGAGTACTCAGATGAGTGGTTCACCTTCAATGATTTAATTATTTTTAACCTTAATATTTTGTGGATTACTGAGCAACTCTGTAAAGTCCTAGCTCCTGTTAGTCTTGGATATATTTATGTTGAACATGTGTAATTCTCTATCCCACTACATCTCAGGTATATAGCCAGGCACATAATGACTAAAAATTAAAACTCATTTTTCTGATTTTATAAAGAAACCTGTGCAGACAAAATCACTCCATTTGACATGACTGACTGTAATGTCTGCCTTATGGGAAAGCATTCTCTATTTAAATTTTATTCTTTACAGGGTCAATCCCCATTAGAGTCAAGCTTCCACTAAGTGTTCAATAACTGCTAGTTAGTGATCTTGATGATGAAAAATACACATTTAAATTTGTTAACTTAAAAGACTATTTATTATTATGCCATATAACTGTCTGGGATTATTATTCCAAACATAATGGATAGGATGGGTCATGAGACTATTTTATGTTCTTGGGTTCATTCTAACTCAAATAATTGTTTTTAAAAACCACACCTTTAACTACCTATAATATATAATCATCATCCTTCCTTCCTGTGACAGATTAAAGCAGCTTGCAAGTTATAAAACTGATTTAATTCTGAGTAGTAAATGCCTTTCCTCAGAATTTAAACACCTTGCTCTTTTTTTATATCAAGAATATTTCTTGGTGATAAATATCACCTTGTTGCTGGAGCCTTTGCAGCTTTGATTTTTTTTGTAAACTCAATATTTTAAAATTTTTTCTATTATTCACCAAGGGATTCAGAATCGTTCTTCTTTCTACAGCTACAGGATGATTAGTTGTTTTCTCTCTTGGGACACATAAGTGTATAAAAGCGGCCACTCCTAGGAAAAGTTGGATCCAGAGAGGGTGCTATAAAGCTATATGGTTGGTCTACTAATAAATGAAAAAAAAAATAAAACAAAACAAAATAGATGCCTTGAGTAAATCCTGTTATGCATGTAAGTTTTGCACCTTGATTCAATAATTCTATATTTATTGTTGTTGTTCTGTGTTCTCTCTCTTTTATAAATAAGGTTCAACCTACCAATCCTTGTGTTTATTTATTTGGTTTTGTGGCTGGTGGTAACTGTTGGTTGAACCAGATATTTGATATCAACAACTATAATGAATGTAGTTCTACTTTTATTTTTTTATAAAAGATTTTATTTATTTATTTGACAGAGAGATTACAAGTAGGCAGAGGCAGGCAGAGAGAGAGGGGGAAGCAGGCTCCTGCTGAGCAGAGAACCCTATATGGGGTTCAATTCCAGGACCCCAGGATCATGATCTGAGCCAAAGGCAGAAACTTTAACCCACTGAGCCACCCAGGCTCCCCATGTAGTTCTACTTTTAAAGAAGTGGCACCTGATCTTGTATAAAATACATTCTGAAGAAAACATCCTGAAGCATAACAACAATTTTTGAGAAATTCAAAAACCATGGATAATATCTTAATATACTTCATTTCAAACCATAATTTATAGTTGCAAAGCACTTTGATATATCACATGCTTTTGCCCAGATTTCATAAAATGGGATAATTGTGGTTCAAAATAATGAGTTGACTTACAATTTGTCAGGGAGTAATTGCCAGATCAATGACTTAAATGGAAATATTCTGATACTAAGTATTGTTATATCCTAAAAAACCCCCGCACATATGTGTTAATACAAAATAATACAACTATCGGGGCACCTGGGTGGCTCAGGTGGTTAAGCGTCTGCCTTTGGCTCAGGTCATGATCCCAGAGTCCTGGGATTGAGCCCCACATCAAGCTGCACATTGGGCTCTCTGCTCAGTGGAGAGCCTGCTTCTCCCACTCCCCCTGTGTTCCTCTTTGCCTACTTGTGTTCTCTCTCTGTCAAATAAATAAATAAAACTTTAAAAGAATAATACAACTATCACAACTTACGATTTGGATTGGGTTGAGCCCCTGTCTTCAGCTCAGGTCATGATCCTGGGGTCCTGGGATCAAGTCCCGCATCGGGCTCTCTGCTCAGTGGGGAGCCTGCTTCCTTCTCTCTGCCTGACTCTCTGCCTACTTGTGATCTCTGTCTGTCAAATAAATAAATAAAATCTTAAAAAAAAAAACAGAAAACACATATATTGAAAAAAGGAAAGACATATATTTATGTAGTAATAAACAATCTAACGATGTACCAGAAGCTGCAGTACTAGAAGATTTAGTGTTTAATTGAGTCTTTATGAATTAACTTTGATGACTGAAGCTCCTTTAGTTTTAAAGAAAGTAAAAAAAAAATAAAATCAATGCATCTATTCTTTCTTCATTCAGAAGCTTTGAAATAATTTATATCTCCATGTAATCGCTGAACAACTCTTTATATATTAGACCGTAAAGATTATGCAAAAAAAAAAACCTGCTTAATTTGAAAAATTTAGTTTTAAGTGTTATATATTTGTCTATATAATTTTGTCTCAGATATGAACTAGGGTGTTTATTTTGCATGTTTTGCCTTTTCCCCTCTAATTTCAGCAATTTGATTCAGTTTGAAATATTAGAAGACTGCTGCTGTTTGCATATTATGTCTATATACTGATATCTGTGCTAAGGATCACAATGTGAATAAAATGTAGCTCCAGTCCTCATCAGGTTGATACCCTAATGTGGAGGGTATATGTACTCAGATCTTTTAAATGCCTAAGTAAGACAGTTGCCTAGGAAGCTATAGAATCAGAGGACAAACATTAAGTGTTGTTCTCAACTAGAAAAAGAATGCCTAAACTTGAATTGCTTGGTATAATTCTTTTTATTTTACTATTTTATTTTATTTTAGATTTTATTTATTTATTTGACAGAGAGAGAGAGCACAAGTAGGCAGAGCAGCACACAGAGGAAGAGGGAGAAGGAGACTCTCTGCTGAGGAGGGATCCTGATGTGGAGTTCGATCCCAGTACCCTGGAATCATGACCTGAGCTGAAGTTAGCCACTTAACCGACTGAGCCACCCAGATGCCTGGTGTAATTCTTTTTAAAACATTTGTTCATTTTATGTTTAAAACATGTTGCTAATTGTCACTTGCTTTAACTTCAATCATTTTGTGCTCTGATGGAAGGTGGTCCCTGGATTTCAGGCTTTGTTCCTGCAACAGTCCAGTAGAACTACTAGAGATTTTATGCTTCTGTGGCCAGCTTTACCCCTTAATCTGGTGTTCCTTCTATGTAAAACAGTAATGTAAAGAAAGTAAATCATGGTTCTTTATTCCTGCAGCCCTTGGGCTAAACTGGTCCCTTGGAAGGGGGATGCTCTGGATTTTATGCAAATGGTCAAAGCCTCTGAAGCTATTAGAACTCTAATCTACTCACTTAAACTGGGTTGGGTGAATCCATATATCACTTACTATATAGCTATGTAACTGTTAAATTACTAGTCTTATAGACTAGAGACAAGATCCTGTCAGCTCCTCAAAAACAGAAATTTTCTTGTGCATTTTTCTAGTCACTGAAACTGGCATTGTTACAAGTATGTTGTTCAGTATGCCCAATAAATATTTAATTAACTGATACAGAATTTGAATCCAGCTCTTAAAACTGAAAGGATACCAATAATGTGACCTAAATTCTGTGTCCTGAAAAGAACAAGGGAAAAGAAGTTTCCCAATATACTACCAAGTAGCTGTTTAAAATAGATCCAAAAAAATAGATCATAAAAAGGATTTCTTCCTTATTTTGGGATTCGACTTTTGGGAGCATTTGAGTCACTTTATTCAAGGCTGTAACTTTGAAATTTGTCAATGCGTTGGAATCCACAGGGAGCAGATTTGTACATAATAGGAACTGATGGCACAGGTGTGGAAGAAAGAGGATATAAGAGAACAGACCATGTGATTACTCATATGTGACCCATCAGCAAGAATCACATCCTATGAAAATCATATACTGGACTAAAGAACTGGGCTAAATCTTGGCCATGCTATTAAATGCAAGAACATTAATCTTGTTAAATAAACTAGCATATACTATACCAGCATTTTTTCTTATTTTTGGCATAATCTACCTAATTTCCATTCTTTTTATTTTCAGCATTTCTGCTGTGCCCTTTTATTCAAGGTTTCTCCTAACAGACATAGGTATTTTTACTCTACAAAAAAAGTATTAGTTCCTTTACAATTTTATCTTTCATTTCTCTTTATCAAAATTAGAAGCCTACATCGAATCCATCCATCAGTATGATGTGCAAGTGTTTGATTTCATTATTAAAATTTTTACTTAGGTAGTAACAATATGCGTCTCAACACAGTCAAATTCTCACTGGCATGCACTTTTACACTTTAATTACAGAATGGTGTAATCAGTTGCTTTGTGATAAAAATGAAGAGGTTGGTTAGAGTGAAACTGGCTAATAGTGTCCTCTAAAGGACTCTATTCTCATTACACCTTTTTTTTTTTTTTAAAGAATATTGATAATGTGCTCTCAAAAAACATGGTGAGTCCATTAGTTTCCAGAAAATTGATTCTCATAGCTAATATTCATGAATGGCAAATGAGAGTACTTTGCAACACTCTCTTTTATTTGTAAGTCAGTTCCTGCAAATTCCTTATTTTCCATTTAGCTGTAATACACTGATTATCATGATTAATATATTTTAAGCAAGATTCACATACATTAATATATATTCATTTGAAATAGGAGTTATTTTTAAGAATATATCTACGTATGTGTATATGATTAAAATGATTCATTAGAAACATTGTTAAAATTATTTGCTTTTCTTTATAATAAGTTGAGGACATTAGGAGCTTCTTCACCTCTCAGATACTAAATGGGATTTTTTTTTTTTTTTTCCTTTCAGTCTTACCCTCTGGCCAAAACAGCTAGTTATATTGGTAGCTACACAGCAATAGACAACAGCAAATCAAATTGAAAGAACACATATTCGAACCATAAGTGACTCTTAATCTCACAAAACAAACTGAGGGTTGCTGGGGGGAGGGGGTTTGGGAGAAGGGGGTGGGATTATGGACATTGGGGAGGGTATGTGCTTTGGTGAGTGCTGTGAAGTGTGTAAACCTGGTGATTCACAGACCTGTACCCCTGGGGATAAAAATATATGTTTATAAAAAATAAAAAATTAAAAAAAAAATAAAGAAAGAACCCATATTCCTTTAACATACATGTAGTTTTTTACAGTTGGTGTCATTACAGAAGTATTGGATGGATTAATCTGGGTGAAGGCACTTGGTTGAGGCCATAGTTAACATCTATTTGATATTTCTGATACTTATCAATATTTTAAAAATTCTTTGAAATGAAACTGATTTCCAAAATTCTGTTTGTAAGGCATTTTTGGTAAATCCAAGAGTTCAGAGATGAACCCATCAGTTACTCATGATTTATCAATTGTTGATGCTCCTGTGATGATTACTTTCATATTCCACCATAGTCACCATGGTATAACAGTAGAGATGAGA
Organism: Mustela erminea; assembly: GCF_009829155.1. Taxonomy (NCBI): domain Eukaryota; kingdom Metazoa; phylum Chordata; class Mammalia; order Carnivora; family Mustelidae; genus Mustela; species Mustela erminea. The sequence goes on from NC_045614.1 coordinate 129,812,515, forward strand.
TATCCTGCCAGGTTCAGGCAATAAGAGGATGTCTTTTATGTGCTAGCTACTTTAAGCAAAATCAGAGAAAAAAGTTTTCTTCCCTTTGATTTCTAAACATGCCACTGGCCAAATCTGGGACAATTTGAGCACCAAACTGAAAAAAAAAAAAAGAAAGAAAGAAAATTATGCACATCTGTACTGATGATGAATGCTTAAATTAATATAGAATAATGGAAGACTCTTGTTTATGGTAGAACAGTAAGCACAGTTTGGAGCTGTGGAGAAAAAGTGGCTGGAGTGGGAAAATTCAGCTTGTGTTAACCATCACAATAAAGACTGGATTGAAAAAAAAAAAATCAACAGATAACAAGTCTATTTGATCTTACAATCAGTAGCAGGATGTTTGCATGGTATTAAACTGTCTTCCCAATTCCTCCTGGGTCATCCATGACAAATTCTTATATACCAAGAAATTTTTTACATTATTCCTGCTTCTGAAATGTTTGTAGTCATGGAAAGTTGTAAATAAGAGATACAGCGCTCTCTATATCTCGGAGTTGAAACCAAGAAAGAGAAGCACTCATTTGTGTCTGTCTTCTTTGTTTTTAAGATTCACCCATGGGGCGCCTGGGTGGTTCAGTGGGTTAAGCCGCTGCCTTTGACTCAGGTCATGATCTCAGGGTCCTGGGACTGAGTCCCGCATCAGGCTCTCTGCTCAGCAGAGAGCCTGCTTCCTCCTCTCTCTCTCTCTGCTTGTCTCTCTGCCTACTTGTGATCTCTCTCTGTCAAAAAAAAAAAAAAAAAAAAAATCTTAAGATTCACCCATGTTACTAAAAGAAAAAAATTCCATTCATTGTTACTGCCGCATATACTACAATTTATGCTGCTGAAGAATTTTTCTGTTGTTTCTAGCTTGTAGATATGATACATAAGACATCTATGGAAACTTCTACTGGGTTTGGATTGGTATTTTAAATTCCAAATTTTCAGTTTCCTGAGGATTAATGATCTTGAGCATCTACATATGCTTATAGGGCATTTGTACATCCTTTCATATGAAATGACTGTCATTTGTCCATAAATTTAGAGGTGGGGAAGACTTCTGGTGTTAAGAGTTTCTTATGTAGTCTGGATTCCAGTTCAGCTATAAATAAACTCTGCTCCATAGATATCTAAATATTTTTTTTTTCTCCTTTATTCTGGCCATTTGTTGACCTATATTGATTTTTTTTAATGATAATTCAAATTTCTGTCTTTGGATAAACTTAACTTTTTGTTACTATATTTTTAAATAAATTTCTGGGAACAATTTGCTAAAATTTTACCTATGATATTAATTATGTGCATGAGAGAGAGTGTGCCCCTGAATATTTTTTCCTGTAATGTCTGTGATTAATTGTGAGCATCAAAATAAAACAGTGTTACAAGATTATTTGGAAATATTTTCAACATTTTATATTCTCTGCACATGTTTGTATATAAATGTATTTACTTCCTAAAAATTGTTAGAATTAGCTGGTGAAGACGTCTAAGTTTGAAGTTATTTTTATGAGAACAATTTTATTTACATATTCAACTTTTTTAACCTGTGAACTTTCTTAGTTTTCTTTTAATCTAAAATTATAATTTTATAGACATAAAGTTGTTAATACTTTTTAATAATTTTTTAGTGTTTGCAGGCTCTGTATTACTAACTCCTTTTTCATTTCTGATATTGAAAGTATGTATGTTCCAGTTTTAAATTTTATTATTCTTTCTTGGGATTTACCAATTCTACTATTTTCTCAAAGAACCAACTATTGTACTTTGACCTCCTTTTTTTAGAATTTTTTCCTAACTTTATTTTATATTTATCTTTATAATTTCCCACTTCTGCTTCTTTGCACTTAATTTGCTGCTTCTTTTTAAACTCCTTAAAATGGATCTTTACAACTTTATGATTAGCCTATCTAATTTTCTTAGGATATACTCAGAGTTATAAATTTTTCTGTACACACAATTTTAGGTAAATGTCATAAATTTTAATACATTATATTTTAGCTACTTCTTTATTCTTTATTCAATATTTTGGTATTTTTAGAGTATCATGGGTCATTTTGACAGATGTTTCCTTCTGAAAATTTACAGATATTTTAAAATTATGTTTTGATTTTTAATTTCTAATTTCATTCCACTACCTTACACACTTGTGCATTTTTAAAAGATCCTGTAAGCTGTGGCTGTTGACAACTGATTTGTTATCTACGCATTCTATCAGCTACTGAGAGAGGTGTAAGAAAATATCTGCAATTGTATTTTATCCTTAAATTATGTCAAATGGTGGGGGAGGAGTCAAGATGGCGGAGAAGTAGCAGGCTGAGACTGCTTCAGCTAGCCGGAGATCAGCTAGATAGCTTATCTAAAGATTGCAAACACCTGAAAATCCATCGGCAGATCGAAGAGAAGAAGAACAGCAATTCTGGAAACAGAGAAACAACCACTTTCTGAAAGGTAGGACCGGCGGAGAAGTGAATCCAAAGCGACGGGAAGATAGACCCCAGGGGGAGGGGCCGGCTCCCGGCAAGCGGTGGAGCAACGGCGCACAAAATCAGGACTTTTAAAAGTCTGTTCCGCTGAGGGACATCGCTCCAGAGGCTAAACCGGGGCGAAGCCCACGCGGGTTCAGCGTGGCCTCAGGTCCCGCAGGGTCACAGAAGGATCAGGGGTGTCTGAGTGTCGCAGAGCTTGCAGGTACTGGAACGGGAAAGCCAGCTACAGAGACAGAGCCGACAGTAAGCTCACAGCTCGGTGTGACCTTGAACTGGTCGCAGGCTCGGTGAGCTCAGAGCGCGGCCGGAGGTCAGGCAGACAGGAGTAACGGCGCTGTTCTCTGAGGGCGCACTGAGGAGTGGGGCCCTGGGCTCTCGGCTCCTCCGGGCCGGAGACCAGGAGGCCGCCATTTGTATTCCCGTCCTCCGGAACTCTACGGAAAGCGCTCAGGGAACAAAAGCTCCTGAAAGCAAACCCGAGCGGATTACTCACCCCGGCCCTGGGTAAGGGCGGTGTAATTCCGCCTGGGGCAAAGACACTTGAGAATCACTACAACAGGCCCCTCCCCCAGAAGATCAACAAGAAATCCAGCCGAGACCAAGTTCACCTACCAAGGAGTGCGGTTTCAATACCAAGGAGAGCAGCAGAATTCCAGAGGAGGAGAAAGCCAAGCACGGAACTCATGGCTTTTTCCCTGTGATTTTTTTTTAGTCTTGCAGTTAATTTAATTTTTTTTCTTTTTCATTTTTTGTTTTTTTTTTTCCTCGCCTTCGGGTAAAATTTTTTTTTTTTTTAACTGTTACCTTTTTCTTTTTTAACGATTTTTTACTAGTTTATCTAATATATATATTTTTTCTTTTTTACATTTTTCTTAGGTGTTTTCTTTTTTTTTTTTTAATTCTTTTCTTTTTTTTTTCTTTTTTCTTTTTTTTTCTTTCTTCCTTTTTGAACCTCTTTTTATCCCCTTTCTCCCCCCTCACGATTTTGGATCTCTTCTAATTTGGTTAAAGAATTTTTTCCTGGGGTTGTTGCCACCCTTTTAGTATTTTACTTGCCCCTTCATATACTCTTATCTGGACAAAATGACAAGACGGAAAAATTCAACACAAAAAAAAGAACAAGAGGCAGTACCGAAGGCTAGGGACCTAATCAATACAGACATTGGTAATATATCAGATCTAGAGTTCAGAATGACAATTCTCAAGGTTCTAACCGGGCTCGAAAAAGGCATGGAAGATATTAGAGAAACACACTCGAGAGATATAAAAGCCCTTTCTGGAGAAATAAAAGAACTAAAATCTAACCAAGTTGAAATCAAAAAAGCTATTAATGAGGTGCAATCAAAAATGGAGGCTCTCACTGCTAGGATAAATGAGGCAGAAGAAAGAATTAGTGATATAGAAGACCAAATGACAGAGAATAAAGAAGCTGAGCAAAAGAGGGACAAACAGCTACTGGACCACGAGGGGAGAATTCGAGAGATAAGTGACACCATGAGACGAAACAACATTAGAATAATTGGGATTCCAGAAGAAGAAGAAAGAGAGAGGGGAGCAGAAGGTATACTGGAGAGAATTATTGGGGAGAATTTCCCCAATATGGCAAAGGGAACGAGCATCAAAATTCAGGAGGTTCAGAGAATGCCCCTCAAAATCAATAAGAATAGGCCCACACCCCGTCACCTAATAGTAAAATTTACAAGTCTCAGTGACAAAGAGAAAATCCTGAAAGCAGCCCGGGAAAAGAAGTCTGTAACATACAATGGTAAAAATATTAGATTGGCAGCTGACTTATCCACAGAGACCTGGCAGGCCAGAAAGAGCTGGCATGATATTTTCAGAGCACTAAACGAGAAAAACATGCAGCCAAGAATACTATATCCAGCTAGGCTATCATTGAAAATAGAAGGAGAGATTAAAAGCTTCCAGGACAAACAAAAACTGAAAGAATTTGCAAATACCAAACCAGCTCTACAGGAAATATTGAAAGGGGTCCTCTAAGCAAAGAGAGAGCCTACAAGTGGTAGAGCAGAAAGGAACAGAGACCATATACAGTAACAGTCACCTTACAGGCAATACAATGGCACTAAATTCATATCTCTCAATAGTTACCCTGAATGTTAATGGGCTAAATGCCCCTGTCAAAAGACACAGGCTATCAGAATGGATAAAAAAACAAAACCCATCTATATGTTGCCTCCAAGAAACTCATTTTAAGCCCGAAGACACCTCCAGATTTAAAGTGAGGGGGTGGAAAAGAATTTACCATGCTAATGGACATCAGAAGAAAGCAGGAGTGGCAATCCTTATATCAGATCAATTAGATTTTAAGCCAAAGACTATAATAAGAGATGAGGAAGGACACTATATCATACTTAAAGGGTCTGTCCAACAAGAAGATTTAACAATTTTAAATATCTATGCCCCCAACGTGGGAGCAGCCAACTATATAAACCAATTAATAACAAAATCAAAGAAACACATCAACAATAATACAATCATAGTAGGGGACTTTAACACTCCCCTCACTGAAATGGACAGATCATCCAAGCAAAAGATCAGCAAGGAAATAAAGGCCTTAAACGACACACTGGACCAGATGGACATCACAGATATATTCAGAATATTTCATCCCAAAGCAACAGAATACACATTCTTCTCTAGTGCACATGGAACATTCTCCAGAATAGATCACATCCTCGGTCCTAAATCAGGACTCAACCGGTATCAAAAGATTGGGATCATTCCCTGCATATTTTCAGACCACAATGCTCTAAAGCTAGAACTCAACCACAAAAGGAAGTTTGGAAAGAACCCAAATACATGGAGACTAAACAGCATCCTTCTAAAGAATGAATGGGTCAACCGGGAAATTAAAGAAGAATTGAAAAAAATCATGGAAACAAATGATAATGAAAATACAACGGTTCAAAATCTGTGGGACACAACAAAGGCAGTCCTGAGAGGAAAATATATAGCGGTACAAGCCTTTCTCAAGAAACAAGAAAGGTCTCAGGTACACAACCTAACCCTACACCTAAAGGAGCTGGAGAAAGAACAAGAAAGAAACCCTAAGCCCAGCAGGAGGAGAGAAATCATAAAGATCAGAGCAGAAATCAATGAAATAGAAACCAAAAAAACAATAGAACAAATCAACGAAACTAGGAGCTGGTTCTTTGAAAGAATTAATAAAATTGATAAACCCCTGGCCCGACTTATCAAAAAGAAAAGAGAAAGGACCCAAATAAATAAAATCATGAATGAAAGAGGAGAGATCACAACTAACACCAAAGAAATACAAACTATTATAAGAACATACTATGAGCAACTCTACGCCAATAAATTTGACAATCTGGAAGAAATGGATGCATTCCTAGAAACATATAAACTACCACAACTGAACCAGGAAGAAATAGAAAGCCTGAACAGACCCATAACCAGTAAGGAGATTGAAACAGTCATTAAAAATCTCCAAACAAACAAAAGCCCAGGGCCAGACTGCTTCCCGGGGGAATTCTACCAAACATTTAAAGAAGAACTAATTCCTATTCTCCTGAAACTGTTCCAAAAAATAGAAATGGAAGGAAAACTTCCAAACTCATTTTATGAGGCCAGCATCACCTTGATCCCAAAAACAGACAAGGATCCCATCAAAAAAGAGAGCTATAGACCAATATCCTTGATGAACACAGATACGAAAATACTCAACAAAATACTAGCCAATAGGATTCAACAGTACATTAAAAGGATCATTCACCACGACCAAGTGGGATTTATTCCAGGGCTGCAAGGTTGGTTCAACATCCGCAAATCAGTCAATGTGATACAACACATCAATAAAAGAAAGAACAAGAACCATATGATACTCTCAATAGATGCTGAAAAAGCATTTGACAAAGTACAGCATCCCTTCCTGATCAAAACTCTTCAAAGTGTAGGGATAGAGGGCACATACCTCAATATCATCAAAGCCATCTATGAAAAACCCACCGCAAATATCATTCTCAATGGAGAAAAACTGAAAGCTTTTCCGCTAAGGTCAGGAACACGGCAGGGATGTCCATTATCACCACTGCTATTCAACATAGTACTAGAGGTCCTAGCCTCAGCAATCAGACAACAAAAGGAAATTAAAGGCATCCAAATCGGCAAAGAAGAAGTCAAATTATCACTCTTCGCAGATGATATGATACTCTATGTGGAAAACCCAAAAGACTCCACTCCAAAACTGCTAGAACTTATACAGGAATTCAGTAAAGTGTCAGGATATAAAATCAATGCACAGAAATCAGTTGCATTTCTCTACACCAACAGCAAGACAGAAGAAAGAGAAATTAAGGAGTCAATCCCATTTACAATTGCACCCAAAACCATAAGATACCTAGGAATAAACCTAACCAAAGAGACACAGAATCTATACTCAGAAAACTATAAAGTACTCATGAAAGAAACGGAGGAAGACACAAAGAAATGGAAAAATGTTCCATGCTCCTGGATTGGAAGAATAAATATTGTGAAAATGTCTATGCTACCTAAAGCAATCTACACATTTAATGCAATTTCTATCAAAGTACCATCCATCTTTTTCAAAGAAATGGAACAAATAATGCTAAAATTTATATGGAACCAGAAAAGACCTCGAATAGCCAAAGGGATATTGAAAAAGAAGGCCAACGTTGGTGGCATCACAATTCCGGACTTCAAGCTCTATTACAAAGCTGTCGTCATCAAGACAGCATGGTACTGCCACAAAAACAGACACATAGATCAATGGAACAGAATAGAGAGCCCAGAAATAGACCCTCAACTCTATGGTCAACTAATCTTCGACAAAGCAGGAAAGAATGTCCAATGGAAAAAAGACAGCCTCTTCAATAAATGGTGCTGGGAAAATTGGACAGCCACATGCAGAAAAATGAAATTGGACCATTTCCTTACACCACACACAAAAATAGACTCAAAATGGATGAAGGACCTCAATGCGCGAAAGGAATCCATCAAAATCCTTGAGGAGAACACAGGCAGCAACCTCTTTGACCTCTGCCGCAGCAACATCTTCCTAGGAACAACGCAAAAGGCAAGGGAAGCAAGGGCAAAAATGAACTATTGGGATTTCATCAAGATCAAAAGCTTTTGCACAGCAAAGGAAACAGTTAACAAAATCAAAAGACAACTGACAGAATGGGAGAAGATATTTGCAAATGACATATCAGATAAAGGACTCGTGTCCAGAATCTATAAAGAACTTAGCAAACTCAACACCCAAAGAACAAATAATCCAATCAAGAAATGGGCAGAGGACATGAACAGATATTTCTGCAATGAAGACATCCAGATGGCCAACAGACACATGAAAAAGTGCTCCATATCACTTGGCATCAGGGAAATACAAATCAAAACCACAATGAGATATCACCTCACACCAGTCAGAATGGCTAAAATCAACAAGTCAGGAAATGACAGATGCTGGCGAGGATGCGGAGAAAGGGGAACCCTCCTACACTGTTGGTGGGAATGCAAGCTGGTGCAGCCACTCTGGAAAACAGCATGGAGGTTCCTCAAAATGTGGAAAATAGAACTGCCCTATGACCCAGCAATTGCACTATTGGGTATTTACCCTAAGGATACAAACGTAGTGATCCAAAGGGGCACATGCACCCGAATGTTTATAGCAGCAATGTCCACAATAGCCAAACTATGAAAAGAACCTAGATGTCCATCAACAGATGAATGGATCAAGAAGATGTGGTATATATACACAATGGAATACTATGCAGCCATCAAAAGAAATGAAATCTTGCCATTTGCGACAACATGGATGGAACTAGAGCGTATCATGCTTAGCGAAATAAGTCAAGCAGAGAAAGACAACTATCATATGATCTCCTTGATATGAGGAAGTGGTGATGCAACATGGGGGCTTAAGTGGGTAGGAGAAGAATAAATAAACAAGATGGGATTGGGAGGGAGACAAACCATAAGTGACTTTTAATCTCACAAAACAAACTGAGGGTTGCTGGGGGGAGGGGGTTTGGGAGAAGGGGGTGGGATTATGGACATTGGGGAGGGTATGTGCTTTGGTGAGTGCTGTGAAGTGTGTAAACCTGGTGATTCACAGACCTGTACCCCTGGGGATAGAGTATTATGCCTCCATCAGAAAGGATGAATACCCAACTTTTGTAGCAACATGGACGGGACTGGAAGAGATTATGCTGAGTGAAATAAGTCAAGCAGAGAGAGTCAATTATCATATGGTTTCACTTATTTGTGGAGCATAACAAATAGCATGGAGGACATGGGGACTTAGAGTGGAGAAGGGAGTTGGGGGAAATTGGAAGGGGAGGTGAACCATGAGAGACTATGGACTCTGAAAAACAATCTGAGGGTTTTGAAGGGACGGGGGGTGGGAGGTTGGGGTACCAGGTGGTGGGTATTATAGAGGGCACGGATTGCATGGAGCACGGGGTGTGGTGCAAAAATAATGAATACTGTTATGCTGGAAATAAAAAAAAAATAAAATAATACTAATAAAAAAAAATTATGTCAAATGGTTATTTAATAGATTTTTATTATTTTAAAAATTCTCTCTTTACCTCTTATACCACTATTTTCCATAACAAACCATGGTTATTTCAAATATTATGTGTGATAACTCCATAATCTACTATTAACTGATCTACTATTGCTATTTGCATTAATCACATTCCATATATTCTGATCTTCTCACATGTTTGATAAGTGCCAGACATTCTTTATGTAAAAAGGGGCATGAAAGTGTTTGAATTACACATGCTGTATGAGTGGAGTCATTAAAGTGTCCAATGAGGAAACTGACATATTCTGACATACATTTTAATAAAACATTCAAAGACCAGGTTCCATATTTATCTTTCTAGTTTTCTTTTGTCAGACTGAAAAATTTCCTTTTGTTGCATTTACTTACTTCTTGTGCCTCTACTTGGTAGCTATTGAATTTGTTTCATTTATTTAATTTGTTTAATTCAATTTATTTTTTTATTGTACTTAAATTTCCATATATGCATTTGGCATACTATATGTTGGACATAAAAAGAGTGAGTATTATGATTAGTGATCTCAAATATCTTATAGTTTAATATAAAGGTAGGCAAGCAATTTGTACAGCAGGCTAATTAATAACCTAGAGAGCTACAGAAAGCACATAACTGTAGAAGAAAGAAACTTTTTTCAGAGAAAATGGGATTTGGTTTGAGATTAAGACACTGGTAGCTGGAGTTTGCCAGTTGAATAAATGGAATCAGTATTTTTCTTTTCTTTTACTGTGAGAGTAATAACAGGTCTCAATTTTTTTTTCCTGATTATGAATAATACATTTTTATTATAGAACATTAAATACAAACAGCTATAAAAATTGATAACTATACCACCAATAAATAAATTTACACTGAATCATGCATTTCTAATATTGATCTATGAATATATTTGCATTTTTTAACCAAAATGAGTTATTTCATATATACAGGTTTACTGTTTTCTAACCATTTTTCACGTTTATATATTGTGAGCATTTTTGTGCCATTCAAAATGTCCAAGATATAGAATATTGGCAAAGACAATGCTATGTAGAAAAGCATGGAGATACTTCCGAGCATGATTTATTCTGAGAATCACAACTAATTAAGTACAACTGGTTAAGGCAAAGCTCAGGCAAAAACAGGAATAAATGATAGATCTCCATAGTCATGAATTTCTTAACATCTATTACCAAAATATTTACATTTAAACATTTTAGCAATGAAGAAGAGTTGGAGAATTTAGACTACAAAAGTAACACATGATCATATCTTACAGCTCCTCTTTTACTAGACTGCAATTAGGTAATATAGTAGGTGATATATGTAAATTGTTAAGAGTGCATAATAGCTGATCATTATATATTACAGTCCCCCAATCCATTGGGTCCTGAGTAGAGAACATACATATATAATTGTCACATTACAAAGTAAAATGCTTTACACTTAGTAAGCACTCAATAACTATGAACTAACATCAGAATGAAATAAAATAAAATCAACACTTATAACAAAAAATTAACTTATATGAATCTTCATATTGATAATAAAAACATAAATCATCTTTTGGCCTTTAGCAAACTTATTATACATTACTTTACATTTTCATTAATATGATTTGTTTTTAACAAACTATACAAAATGTGATGCAATAGCTTCCTTCCTTAATTAACCTTTAGTGGATCCTGAAAATCACTGGGAATAATGCAGACAGTCTGAAAAATCTGGAAGGATAACTATATTTAAAATGATGAGCAAAAATCTTCACAGTAAAATCATCTATGACCAGTGTTACATAGAAACTGATGGTGCCAGTTGGAATAGAAATTTTCATTTGGAAACTCTTCATACATTGCCACCAACAACTGAAATATTTATTAAGTATTCATAGAAGTTTACATGAAATTGCTCAATCAATTATTATATAAACAAAGCCAGCATATCTCAAGGTTTTTCGCAGAACACTAGTCCAATAAAAGGAAGGAGTGTTCTATTTAATCACTAGTTTCTTTTTTTTTAAGATTTTTATTTTTAAGTAATCTCTACACCCAATGTGGGGCTTTAATTTACAACCCCGAGATTAAGAGCCACAAGCTCTACCAACTGAGCCAGCCAGGCACCCTAGTCACAGTTCCCTAAAAGATTTTTGGTTCTCTTATCTTTTTGAGCACAGTGAAGATTAAACATCCTTGCCCCCGGAGTCTGGTGAATTAGAACTTGTCCTGGGAATCAGTTACTAATTGAATTAATCAGAAAAATTAAAAGCAAGGGTGAAACACCCCTATACTCTTTCCATTTAGAATGGAGGCAAGTCTCCAGGTGTATGCAAGCCCTCAGTGACAGGAAAGAGGAGTAAATCTCTGTTGTTTTAAGCCACTGATACTTTAGAGATGTTGTCACAGCATTATCTAGCCTCTCTTGATTTATAAAGGGATTACTACCTAGGGAAAAAAAAATACTGTTTTAACAAGGGATCTAGGGGGCAAATGATTAAAAAAAATAAGCTATTTATAGGAGTTGTATGGATGTAATCCATATTTAATCCATGATATGTTTATGATGATATGTTCCATGATACTGTTGTGAAACATTTGTTATAATGTTTACATGTGATGCATTGGAAGGCAGGTTCATTTTGGTACAAATCTTTGTTGTGATAACTTATAAGATAGAAATTTTATATAACTAATTTGTTGTTCCAGGGAAGATTTTGAAGGATCAAAATATTAATAACATTGGCTGAAGTTGGCTTGATATAGCAAGACTTTAGAAGAATTTGATAAGCTCAGAAAAGAACTGGCCAGTCAGCAATAATTGAATAATAAATTTGGAGGGATCTTTTCAAGCCCCAAACATAAAAAATTGTGAAATGTTTTGAACAACTATAAGCTATTCAAACTCCGACCTATCCAAGATCAAGTTGAGCGGATTTGGCTGTCATAACCATTGTAAAGCCAAGCTTTTTATCTAATGATAAATTAAATCTGGGTGGGTTAAATTGTTTCAGGGTAAAGATACATTAAAGGATGTAGTATATAGTTGAATCTTCAAATAGGCAAACTGGCATTAAAGATTTTTCAGACTCTCTTGTGTTTTTCCTGCTCTAGCCTAAAATCAACTACCAATCAAAGGAACTCTGGTTCTTCAGACAGATAGAATTAGGTGTTCCTGGAAAAAGAAGGATTAAGACATAGCTTTCTTAACATGAGAAGTCATTTTATGTCGTCCAGGCATTTTGTGATCTATACCTGACTGGCACTGACTTGCTCAAGCACATTTCTTGCAAAATGTTCTGGAATATTCTAAAACTGCAGAAAAATAGACCTCAGTAGTTAATAAGTTTAAATGGAAAAGAACATAAAAACAAGCAGCCATGGGGTGCCTGGGTGGTTCAGTTGGTTAAGTGTCTGACTCTTGATTTAAGCTCAGGTCACGATCTCAGGGTGGTGAGGTGGAAACTTGCATTGGGCTCTGCACTGGGCATAGAGCCTGCTTATGATTCTCTCTCTTCCTTTCGCTCTGCTCCCAACCACTCCCGCCCCCATTTTTGTGTGCACACACACACACTTTCTCTTAAAAAACAAAACAAAACAAAACAACACAAAATAAACAGAAAACCAAGCAGCTAGTTTCAAGCCAGGAGATAATCTAACCATATCAGAAACAAATCAGTAGTAAAACTTCCAGTACTGTTTCAAAAGTAAAGGTTGACCTAACACACATTCTTGAGTTATTGTTGCAGGACTTAAATTCCTTTGATTTCTCATTCTGCTATATCATTATTAGTGTATAAAAATGCTACAGATTTCAGTCTATTGATTTTGTATCCTGTGACCTTACTGAATTCATTTATCAGATCTAGTGGGTTTTTTGTATGTTTGTTTTCATGGAATCTTCAGGTATATATATATATATATATATATATATATATATATATATATATATTCATGTTCATATGTAAATTGTGGAAGTTTTACTTCTTCTTTACCAATTTGGGTGTGATTTATTTTGTTGTCTAATTGCCGTAGCTAGGACTTCCAGTATGATGTTGAATGAATGTGGTGAAGGTGGAGATCCTTGCCCTTGTTCCCGATCTTAGGGGAAAAACTCTTGGTTTTTCACCACTGAATATGATATTAGTTGTGGGTTTTTCACATACGACTTTTGTTATGTTGAGGTACATTCCCCATAACCTACTTGATTGAGGGTTTTTACCATAAATGGATGTTGTACTTTGTCAAATTTTTTTTTCTGCATCTGTTGAGATTATCATATGATTTTTATCATTTCTCTTGTAGATGTGATATATCACATTTGATTGATTTGCGAATATTGAACCACACTTGCATCTAAGAAATAAATCCCAGTTGATCTTAGTGAATGATTTTTTTAATGTGTTGCTGGATTTGGTTTACTAATAAATTATTGAAGATTGTTGCATCTATGTTCATCAGAGATAATGACTTGTAGTTCTCTTTTTTGTAGTGTATTTATCTGGGTATCAGGGTAATACTGGCTTCATTGAATGAATTGAAAGAGTTCCTTCTTTTTCTCTTTTTTAGAATAACTTGAGGAGAATGGTTTTTAAATCTTCTTTAAATGTTTAATAGAATGCACCTTTGAAGCTGTCTTGTCCTAAACTTCTGTTTGTTGGGAGGTTTTTGATTGCTGACTTAATTTCATTGCTGGAAACTGGTCTGTACAAATTTTTTATTTCTTCCTCATTCAGCTTGAGAAGTTATATGTTTCTAGGAATTTATCCATTTCTTCTAGGTTGTCCAATTTACCAGCATATAATTTTTCATAATATTATATTACAATTCTTTGTACTTCTGTGACATAGATGCTTATTTCTCTTCTTCCAGTTCTGATTTTGTGTATTTGGGTCCTCCCTCTCTCACTCTCATTTTTGATGAGTCTAGCTAAAAGTTTTTGTTGATCTTGGAACACTAAAAAATAAACTAAAATTAAATTTAAAAAGAGTACACATATCATGATAAGCACTGAATAAAATATAGAATTATAGAATTATTGAATCACTATATTGTACACCTGAAACTAATATAACAGTGAATGTTAACTAATGCCTGGTTGATGGTTAACTGGCGGCCAGATGAAGAAGCCAGACTAGACAAGTGAAATGAGGCAGGACATTTTAGGTACATGTGTAGAACAGTGCAGACCAAACTGAGGGTACTTAATTACTTCAGAGAGGAAGGAAAGCAGATGGAAAAATACATTAAATTGAGAGATGATCTGTACAGGTAAAACCAAACAGTTTATATGAACAGGAAGTAAGAGCTAAATGATACTACTCAAAAGTGTATTTATGTTGGCATCTCTACAGATCCCTCAGAATTAAGTAGGAAATAAATGTCTATATACAATTTCTACTGTATTTTAGAAACCAATTAATTTACCTTTTAAGTTCTTATTCAATCCCATTCAATCTAACTTTTTTCATTTAAAAAATGATTATTAAACATTTGTAAACATTTGTAAAAGAAAGATGTATTAGTCAGAATTCTCCAGAGAAACAGAATCAATGGAAGATACATAATCATCTAGGAGATAAATAGATACAGATAATAGATGGATAGATCAATAGATTAATAGACTGATATATCAATAGACTATCTTTCTTTCTGAAAGATAAATAGATAGGGAGAGAGAGAGAGTGAGAGATTTCTTATAGGAATTGGCTCATGCAGTACAAAGGTCAAGAGGTCCCACAATCTGCTATCTTCAAGTTGGAGAACCAGGAAAGCTGGTCATATAATTCAATCTAAGTTGGAAAGCCTTTAAGGGAGCTGATGGTGTACATCCCAGTTTGAGTCTAAAACCTGAGAATCAGTGGGTTTACGGTATTAGTCTTTGTTCTGAATCCCAAGGCCCACATATTGGAAGCTCTGATATCCAAGGGTAAGAGAAGGTAAGTATCTTGGCTCAAGGAGAGAAAATTAATTTGCCTCTTCCTCCACTTTCTTATTCTACTTAACCTGCACGGTAATTGAATGTTGCACACCCATATTCGTGAGGGTGATCTTTCCTCAGTCTACTAAATCAAATGCTAATCTCTACCAGAAACATCCTCACAGACACACACAGAAATAATGTTTTACTAGGTATCTGGGCATACCTTAGTCTACTCAAGTTGACATATAAAATTAACCATCATCTAGAGGATCAAAGTAAATAAAGATGACAATTTCTAGGCTGGTTTCATGCTGACAAGTCAAAGTAGAAGCTCACTGGGGGAAAGACTGGGACAAACATGAAATGTGGGGGATACTAGGGTTATCATTTGTATGGAAACTAATATTACCAAGTTTTGTTGTTGTTGTTCTGTTTTTTGTTTTTGTTTTATGCTTTTTTTGAGAGAGAGTGGGGCAGGAGCAGAGGAAGAAGAGAGAAAATCTTGAGCATACTCCATGTCTGAAGTGCAGTCCTATTTAGGGCTTGATTTCACAACCCTGAGATCATGAAATCAGTTGAGATCAAGAGTTAGATGCTCCAACTGAGCCACCAGGTGCCCCAGAATTACCACGTTTTAAGATAAGAATGCAAAAATTACCCAAGATCTCTCCAGAATGTATCACTTGGCATGTGGATTACTCTGATCTGAAGTGAATCAAGGCCCAAAAGACTAAGGAAGAAAATTTATTGCCCTTTAACTGCCTAAGAAAAAATTAGATTGAAAGCCTTGTTCAGGAAGAGAACTATCACCAGAGGTAACTACAAAGCATAAGGGCTAGGAAAGGTAAGCAAGGTAGTGGGAGCTCAGCAGGGCCTGGCCTGTGGCCTATTATCTCTGCATGACATGCCAAGCATTTATTTACCAAATATTTGCTTTTCTCCTCTTCCTCCCCTTTTGAGTATCATACCCCTATCTCCTTTCCTCAGCTCATGATGGCAGATAAGCTCCAATTCCTTGACTGCTTATGGGTCCACATAATCTTATAGGGCTATGTAATTAAATTTATTTTTTCCGAAGTTCATATGTTTTATGCCCACTTAGTTAATAGGCCAGCCAAAATAACCTAGAATAAAAGGGAAAAAGGTTTTTCTTCCCTTTAGTCTCAAATCGACAAGGAATATCAGAAAGAAGCAGAGAGATCTAGAAATGACTGTAACAGGGAATATCATCAAGTGGCATAGTCTGATAAATGTGCTTCAAAAGTGGTATAGTGAGGATAGCAGAACAGTGAAAATAACTACCCAACCTCTAGCCCAAGATACAAAATACAAGAGAGAACAATTACAACTTGAGAAATCTGTAGGGGTGCCAGTGACCTCATGGGAGAATCAGACTGCAAATAGATAAAGAAGGTGAAGAGAAAAGTCAGAAGAAATGTTGAGAAGATAGACCATAATTTTCAAAAAGAACAATGGAAGAGGAGGTAAAGATCAGAAAAAGGAGAATACAGAACCTTATAAAAATGCTAATGTGGGCAACCAAAGATGATCTGAGAATGCTGCCCCACTTGGGTGACTAAAGTAGAATTCAAGAGCCGAGTCTTGGTAACCTCAAGGCACAAGTGGCAGTGATACTGTAAGATCTGGGAGAGAAAAGGTTGGTGTTCTTGCCAGGAGTTATTAGACCTCTGGGTTCTGTAGTCATTCCTGCTAATTACAAAATCCAGGCATGAACTTCCCCCTCTATCTCTGCCTGCTGCTCTGTGTACTTGTGACCTCTCTCTCTGTGTCAAATAAATAAATACAATCTTTTTTAAAAATGCAGGCAAGAATAGAGGTCTTCTTTAGAGAAAGTAGTAGTATGGTTTATATTTTGGCTTTTGAAAATAAATTGACAAATTCAACGATGAAGGTAATATTTCTCATTTAGCCCTGGAGAAAATATCATAGTCATATACTTAGACTATTAATAAAGTTTTAATTTATATATTCAATTGCCCAAGTTTTGCTCATATATAACTGAGTATGAATTTTTTATAAAAAACGTGCCCTATTCCACAACAAAAATCTTATTATTAGTCTGGTTTTTGGCCCAATCTTCCTTTTCTCTAGTCTAATGTTAATGATGATTTATTTAACCAACATAGAGACAATGACTCTGAAGATTTAAAAATAGCACACACACACAAAAAAAGTTCTGCAGGTTCTGGGAATACAAAGGAATGATGGTTGCACAACACTGTAAATGGATTTAATACCACTGCATTTTACATTTATATAGGTTAAAACAGTGAATTTTATGTCACATACATTTTACCTAAAAAAAAAAAATACTTAGTGTCATATATTAGTTTTGTTATAAATAAAGATATCACTCTTTTAAAAACTCAGTGGAAGAAAATCAGTTAAATGTTATTTAATGCACTTAATGCTATTAAACATGTACAATACACCCATATGATTTGTTTTAACTATTATGTAAATTTGTTCTTTTTTTTTAACTCTATTAATCCCAATGGTTCTCTTGATTCTTTCTCCCAGAAATCCATCTATGTCCAAGACCAGAACAAAATCACATAAAAATTCCACAACGACTTCAAACTCTATAGGTCTTTAATTGAACTTACTATTTCTTTTGCTGACATCTCCATACCCCACCTCTGTTTCCTTATTCAGTTGAAAACATCCTCTTCCTTCCAAAACATAGTCTAAAAGTTGTGGTTACATATTGTTCATATACAATATTAGTTTAAGACTTTTGATTGCTTCTTCGCAAAGGACTCCCTTATGTCTGACTGATTGGCTGTCATATTTTTTTCAGTCAATACATCACACTGAAATTAGTTATTGTCTAAAAACACATATCATGATACCCTCTTCCTTCAACACTCTCAATGAATCCTCATTAGTTAGAGAATAAATCTCATATACGTAAATACTAAATCATACATGTCTGGCTTCAATCTATTTTCCCAACATCATTACCTAATTACTTTGATCTCATTTCTTTTGTCTTAACCATCCGAGTCCACTTGAAGTTGTAAGGAACAATTTTCTTTTATCTCTGTGTTCTTTGTGTCTGCTGTTTCTGGACTGGCCTTCCACATGATCAGTGCTTACTGAAACAGCTCTCATTATTAAAGAAACAATGATTAAGACAGGGCTTCGCACATAGAATGCTTGGGTTTAAATCCTGGCTTTCCTCTTTCCTCATTTCTAAAATTAGGGAAACAATAGTTATTTCAGAGAGTTGTTGTGAGTATTAAATAAGGGAATATATGGAAACAGATCATCCCTGGAACATTATAAGAGCTATATGTTGGGGGGACAAGATGGCGGGGAAGTAGGAGGAGGTGCCTTTTCAACTTGTACCCCAAAGTTAGCTGATTACCTACCAAAGAACTCCAATCACACATGAAATCAGCCTGAGATCAGAATTATACGCGTCTGGATGTCTACCGGGGGAGAAGACGCCAGTGGGCAGGTAAAGCGGAATGGGAACGGAGGAATGATACCGGAAGATAAACAAAAGGGGGAGGGAGCCACCAGAGGTGACCAGTTGGAAAGTAATACCCCAATACGAGCGAGAGTGCCCTGTGTCTGGAGACCAGCATTAACTTGGAGACTGGTTGAAAGCACTCCAAAGAGCAAAGGATCTTGGGGGGAAATTGTGGAAATCAGGATGGCTAGGGACAGGGGCTTAAGTCCCCGGTCCCAGGACAGCCTCCCCTGGTGCTGAGGCAGAGAGAGTGGGGCAGAGAAACCAGCTCTTGGTCCCTAAGCCGCCAGCACGCCCGAGAACACGTGGGTTCCCTTCTCTGTGAGGGGAAGGGAGCCACGCCTGGGCGGCAGAACGTGAGAGCCCTGATATAGAGGCTGAGATACTCCCCTGAGAGAGGTATAAAGGCCCAGCCAGTGCCCTTTGATACGTGCCATTGTTTCAGAGCCTGCACCAAACTCTCCCCCAACAAAGGTGCGTGAAGGTCCAGCCAGGTGCTCTCCGACCTGCGCCCCGTTCTCAGAGCCTGAGACCCGCACGTGAACCTCAGCCTCCCCTGAAATTGGTGCATGCAAGCGGGGCGCTGTTAGACCCAGAAAGACCAGGCACTCCCAGCCTGGGCCAGCGGGAAAATCTCAGTGTGCGATTGCTGCTTGGAACCTCTCTGACGGTCGGGAGCTCCCAAATAGCTGCCACTGCCTTGGCTTTGGGTACAAGCAAAAGATCCTGCATCCCCAGGGACCACAACTTGGAACCTGCTCTGCCAGCAGCCAAAGGGGAACTTATTTATGCTCTACAGCCAGACTGAGGCTTCTCTCTGAGAGGGAGATCAGGGTAGGGATTGTTTTCCTTTAAAACTACAAAAACCATCAAAAGCGGTCAAAGTGAGAAAAAAAAAAAAGTGAACAAACATAAAAACCACCAGAGAACAAAAGCCTGAAAAAAAAAAGACTGAAAACCCACATGGCAGGCCCCTCCCCCAGAAAACAAACCAAGAAAGAAAAAAAAAAGAGAGAGAGAAAAAAAAAAGACTACAAGAGAACAACCACTACTTCATAGGAAAACTTTTATTTTTCATTCATTCCCAGTATTCTGGTTCTTTTTTTTTTTTTAATATATAGGTAATTTTTTTAACCTAATAACCATCACAGCAAGCTGTCCAGTACATCAAATTCCATAATAACCTTTTAACCTGAACTTTTTGATACATACACCTATGTTTTTCTTTTGCATTTCTATTTTTTGAATTCCTTCTCTTTTTTTAATTTTAGTTTAGTTTAGTCTAGTTTATTCCTTTTTATTTTTATCTTCTAATATTCATATAGAGTTAAACTTCAATGTAATCCCCTTTCCCCAATCAATACTACCCCTATAGGTAAACTAATTTTTAATCCCCCTTTATCTTAGGAAAGTTGAGTCCTTTAACAAAGATATCAAGATACATCCAGGAAGAATCAAAACAACCTTCCTCGCACACACTGAGAATTTATAAGCACTCTCCCATCTTTTTCTTCCACAAGTGTTTCTGTGCTTTTGTGTTTGTCCTGATAGTATATAAATCTTACACTTGGGGTTCTTTGACGAGGTTCTTCCTTTATTTGCATATATATATTTTTTTCTCTTGTCATATACTTTTATCAGTCTTTTGTTTGTCTGTTTTTGTTTGTCTACTTCATAAATCTTACCTTCGGGCCCATTTGGGCTGAACCTTCTCTTTCATCTTCCCTTTCTTTCCTATCTCTCTCTATATCTCTCTCTTTTTTTTTTCTTTTTCTTTTCTTTTGTCTCTCATTTGAGTGGGGAATCCTGATTGCTCAGAAGTGTTGCAGGGTGCACCTTGACTGCACCACGGTTAATACATCCAGCTACATCTGTTCAGTCATCTCCCACCAAAATGACTAGGAGGAGGAATACCCAACAGAAGACAAATACAGAGGATGGACCTTCTGCAACAGAGCTAACAGATATCAACATAGACAATATGTCAGAAAGAGAATTCAGGCTAATAATTATCCAGGCAATAGCTAGGTTGGAGAAAGCCATGGATGACCAAACGGAATTGATTAGGGCCGAACTGAAAGCGACCAGACAGGATGTTCACAATGTTAGGGCGGAGCTTAAAGCTACCAGGGAGGAGGTTCACAATGCTCTCAGTGAGTTCCAATCTAATCTAAACTCTCTCAAAGCTAGGGTAACTGAGACAGAAAAAAGAATTAGTGATCTGGAGGACAACCAGATAGAGAGAAAGGATCAGGAGGAAGCCTGGAACAAGCTTAGATACCACGAAAACAGAATCAGGGAAACAAATGATGCCATGAAACGTTCCAACGTCAGAATTATTGGAATCCCTGAAGGGGAGGAGAAAGAAAGAAGACTAGAAGATATAGTGGAACAAGTCCTTCAGAAAATTTTCCCAATCTTGCGAATGGAACCAGCATTCATGTACTAGAGGCTGAACGGTCTCCACCCAAGATTATACATTCCAAAAAAAATCACGACATCTGATAGTCAAATTGAGGAATTATAATTGTAGGTATAATCTCTTGAAAGCTGCTAGGGCCAAGAGGCTCCTTACCTACAGAGGAAAGCCCATCAGAATAACATCAGACCTGTCCACAGAGACCTGGCAAGCCAGAAAAGGCTGGAAAGATATATTCAGGGCACTAAATGAGAAGAGAATGCAGCCAAGAATACTTTATCTATCAAGATTGACATTCAAAATGGATGGAGAGATAAAGAGTTTCCAAGACCGGCAAGGCTTAAAAGACTATGCAACCACCAAGCCGACACTGCAGGAAATATTAAGGGGGGGGTTCTATAAAAGAGGAAAATCCTAAGAATAACATTGAACAGAAATATAGAGGCAATCTATAGAAAGAAAGACTTCAAAGGTAACTCGATGTCAATAAAAACCTATCTATCAATAATCACTCTCAAATGTGAATGGCCTAAATATGCCCATAAAATGGCACAGGGTTACAGATTGGATAATACAACAGGACCCATCCATATGTTGTCTACAAGAGACCCATTTTGAACCTAAAGATACACCCAGACTGAAACTGAAGGGATGGAGAAGCATTTTTCATGCCAATGGGCCTCAAAAGAAGGCTGGGATAGCGAGTCTCATATCAGATAAATTAGATTTTAAACTAAAGACTGTAGTCAGAGATACAGAAGGACACTACATAATCCTTAAAGGGACTATCCACCAAGATGATCTAACAATTGCAAATATCTATGCCTCCAATATGGGAACAGCCAATTCCATAAGAAAACTATTAATGAAAATAAAGAGTCATATTGATATGAATACACTAATCATAGGGATCTTAACATGCCTCTCTCGGAAGTAGACAGATCATCAAAGCAGAAAATCAATAAAGAAACAAGAGCATTGAATGACAAATTGGAACAGTGGACCTCATAGATATATACAGAACATTCCACCCTAAAACAACAGAATACTCATTCTTCTCAAGTGCACATGGAACCTTCTCAGGAAAAGACCACATACTGGGTCACAAATCAGGACTCAACTGATACCAAAAGACTGAGATTATTCCCTGCATATTCTCATATCACAATGCTTTGAAACTGGAGCTTAATCACAAGGAAAAGTTCAGAAGGAACTAAAACACCTGGAAGCTAAAGGCCACCTTGCTTAAGAATGCTTGGATCAACCAGGAGATCAAAGAAGAACTAAAACGATTCATGGAAACCAATGAGAATGAAGACACTTCGGTCCAAAACCTATGGGATACAGCAAAGGCAGTCCTAAGGGGGAAATACATAGCCATCCAAGCCTCCCTTAAAAAAATTGAAAAATCCAGAACACAGCAACTTTCTCTACACCTTAAAGAACTGGAGAATCAACAACAAATCAAACCAACTCCACACATAAGAAGGGAAATCATCAAGATTAGAGCTGAGATCAATGAGGTAGAAACCAAAGATACAGTAGAACGTATCAATGAAACTAGAAGCTGGTTTTTTGAAAGAATCAATAAGATCGATAAGCCACTGGCCACACTAATCCAAAAGAAAAGAGAGAAAGCCCAAATTCATAAAATTATGAATGAAAAGGGAGAGATCACAACAAACACCAAGGAAGTAGAAACAATCATCAAAAGTTATTATCAACAGTTATATGCCAATAAGTTTAGCAATCTTGATGAAATGGATGCATTCCTGGAAAACTATAAACTCCCAAAACTGAATCAGGAAGAAATCGACAACCTGAATAGACTGATATCTAGTAACGAGATTGAAGCAGTGATCAAAAACCTCCCAAAAAACAAGAGCCCAGGACCTGACGGATTCCCTGGGAAATTCTACCAAACTTTCAAAGAAGAAATAACCCTATTCTCCTGAAGCTGTTTCAAAAAATTGAAGCAGAAGGAAAATTTCCAGACGCTTTCTATGAAGCCAGCATTACCTGATCCCCAAACCAGGCAAAGACCCTACCAAAAGGAAAATTTCAGACCAATATCACGGATGAGTATGGATGCTAAGATTCTCAACTAGATCCTAGCAAACAGGATCCAACAGCACATCAAAAAGATTATCCACCATGATCAGGTGGGATTCATCCCTGGTTTCCAAGGTTGGTTCAACATTCACAAATCAATCAATGTGATACAACAAATTAATATGAGAAGAGAGAAGAAACACATGGTCCTCTCAATTGATGCAGAAAAAGCATTTGACAAAATCCAGCATCCGTTCCTGATTGAAACGCTTCAAAGTATAGGGATAGAGGGAACATTCCTGAACTTCATCAAATCTACCTATGAAAGACCCACAGCAAATATCATCCTCAATGGAAAAAGCTTGCAGGCTTCACTTTGAGATCAGGGACAGGACAAGGATGCCCACTCTCACCACTCTTGTTCAACATAGTATTAGAAGTCCTAGCAACAGCAATCAGACAACAAAGAGAAATAAAAGGTATCCAAATTGGCAATGAAGAAGTCAAACTCTCTCTCTTCGCAGATGACATGATTCTTTATATGGAAAACCCAAAAGACTCCACCCCCAAACTACTAGAACTCATACAGCAATTCACCAACGTGGCAGGATACAAAGTCAATGTACAGAAATCAGTGGCTTTCTTATACACTAACAATGAAAATACAGAAAGGGAAGTTAGAGAATTGATTCCATTTACTATAGCACCAAGAACCATAAGATACCTGGGAATAAACCTAACCAAAGAGGTAAAGAATCTGTACTTGAGGAACTACAGAACACTCATGAAGGAAATCGAAGAAGACACAAAAAGATGGAAAACCATTCCATGCTCTTGGATCAGAAGAATAAACATTGTTAAAATGTCTATACTGCCTAGAGCAATCTATACTTTTAATGCCATTCCGATCAAAATTCCACCAATATTCTTCAAAGAGTGGGAGCAAATAATCCAGGAATTTGTATGGAATCAGAAGAGACCCCGAATCGCTAAAGAAATGTTGAATAACAAAAATAAAACTAGGGGCATCACGTTACCTGATTTCAAGCTTTATTACAAAGCTGTGGTTACCAAGACAACATGGTACTGGCATAAAAACAGACACATAGACCAGTGGAACAGAGAAGAGAGCCCAGATATGGACCCTCAACTCTATGTCAATTAATCTTCGACAAAACAGGAAAAATATACAGTGGAAAAAAGACAGTCTCTTCAATAAATGGTGTTGGGAAAACTGGACAGCTATATGTAGAAGAATGAAACTCGACCATTCTCTTACACTGTACACAAAGATAAACTCAAAATGGATAAAAGACCTCAACGTGAGACATGAATCCATCAGAATCCTAGAGGAGAACATAGGCAGTAATCTCTTCGATATCAGCCACAGCAACTTCTTTCAAGATACGTCTCCAAAGGCAAAGGAAACAAAAGCAAAAATAAACTTTTGGGACTTCATCAAGATCAAAAGCTTCTGCACAGCAAAGGAAACAGTCAAAAAAACAAAGAGGCAACCCACGGAATGGGAGAAGATATTTGCAAATGACAGTACAGAAAAAAGGTTGCTATCCAGGATCTATAATGAACTCCTCAAACTCAACACACACAAAACAGGAAATCATATCAAAAAATGGGCAGAAGATATGAACAGACACTTCTCCAATCAAGACATACAAATGGCTATCAGACACATGAAAAAATGTTCATCATCACTAGCCCTCAGGGAGATTCAAATTAAAACCATATTGAGATATCACCTTACACCAGGTAGAA